>NW_027117308.1:3667050-4889400 GCF_021436955.1 Diplodia seriata | reverse complement strand
CCTAACCCTAACCCTAACCCTAACCCTAACCCTAAACCCTAACCCTAACCCTAACCCTAACCCTAACCCTAACCCTAACCCTAACCCTAACCCTAACCCTAAGCTAAACTAACCACGGAGGAGGGAGGAAGAAAGTAACGAGAAAGAGATGGAGGAACTATAAAGCCCGGCGGACGAGTAGATAGAGCTTCGGCCTAGCCGGCGTAGACAGTAGAGAGAGGGAAGAGGCTAATAATTAGACTAAACGGGTGTTAATCTCTCTTAGTAATAATCTATCTAAAGGCCCCTAACTTTACTTTAGTTAATAATTAAGCCCCTAGGCTCTAATCTCGCTTTAGCTAAAGGACGGAGGCCTAGCCTTAATCTCGTACTCTGCCCTTTCTATAAGAAGCGCTAGTAAGCGGAAAGATAATAAGCGGGCGGAAGATATTAAGATAGTAGCTAAATAGAGGGCGTTAACCCTATAAGAGGTCCCTCTTTAGAAAGCCATCGTTCTCCGCCTAAAGCCTTAGGCAAAAGGGGTTACAGACTGCGGCTAAAGAAGGGAGTAGGCCCTTCGAAAAAGATCTCCTCTAGAAGGCTATTACTCTTCTTCTAAAGCCTTAGATCTCTCTTACCCGCTAATCTATAACCCCGGCTCTGCAGCTAAAGAACCTAACCTAATACTACCCTCTAAGAAAAGCCTCTAATGCCATTAGCCGGCTACTAACGCGCGCATCGAATCCTTAGATATAGCTAAGAGTATAGCAAATACAAGAACGCCTAAACTAAAACCCTAAAACCTAGTATTAATATTTACTAAATAAGAAAATATTTAGCTAAAAGATTTAATATAACGCCGCTAATAGCGCTAGAATATATTTCGTCTAGGTTTACCGCTAATTATATTATTGCCACGTTATCCGCCTTAGCTTACCCCTTAAACCACCCCTGGTTTAACTCTTGCGAAATCGCTCTAATACCCCGCGGCGCAAGCACCTCGTCGTCGAATTTAACGTCAGCCGTGCGACCGGCCCTAGAGTCAACGTTAGAGGCGGCTAGCGTGCGCTCGCTGCTGCCGCCGAGGCCGCTGTATAAAGGTCTGTCGGGCAGACGTGCGCTGCTGGTGCTGCTACCAATGCCGCTGTCGACAACGGCCCTGCCGGCGCCTCTGCCAGCGGCCTTGGCAGCGCCCCTACTAGTGTCTCGACTGGGGGCGGCGGCGGGACGGGGCCTCGGGGCGCGAGCGGGCGGCGGTTTGCGCTCGCCGGCTATGACTTTTCGCCACAGGCGGCTGATCTCGATAGGGTCGGTTGGTGGTGGCAGTTCCGGTCGCTTGACCGGCCGGGCGATGCGACTCTACGGTGTGATACAGCCCGAGCGCATCGAGGATGGGGGCAATAACGGATGCATTGATGGATGTTGTCGGCGGGCGAGCTGATGTTGGGTTGTCGGTGGGAAGCGAAGCGGGCGGGGTTTGTTTTCTTGTTGTCAGCTCATCTTCCATCGGCTGTGGTTTTGGTCTTGGCCATGGGCGAGGCGGGCATAGTGTCGAGCGTCCAACACATCAAAATTAATGCCGATGAAGACGGCTGTACCCGGTGCAATGTTGCAGGCCCCCGTTATGCCGCGCGACACATCTTTCGCCGGTCTCCACCATCTATATGCCCAGTGCACACTGCAACGTCACATACAGTTTCTGCATGAGTCTTGTATTGAGCGGGCCTTTGTCGCAGGCAAATGCTGAAGGACTTTCTCGACTTATTGCAAGCTGGCGTCATGTGCGGATTCGTAAGGAATTCGTGGAGCCGACCGTGGGCGCTGGCCGTGCTGGACCGTGGAAGAGCAATGAAGATTTTGACGTCATATACCACCGCCGGGAAGCTTTCCAGTTAAGAAAAGGTGGCTTAGCGTAGGTAGCAGCCGTAGTCTTTTATTTCTAACTGGGCCTTTCGCTTTTTCTTCTTGCTCGATTAGGTTTGGCTTAGTTTGCCAGCAGGCGGTATATAGCATTAGTAGGAGCCAACCCCCTTCTTCGACATACTCTTCGCCTCCAACGATCACCATGGCTTCTCCAGGGCCCGCACATGACTCCCGGCATCGTGGACCGGAAACCAGGAGCGACGAGGAGATTCGCGACGAGATTATCATCGATGAGGCTGAGCACCGGATCGCTCACCCTATCCTCCGGCCTCTCCCCCTCCAGAGAGGCACATCTGATATTAACCTCCGTCACCTCTTTAACGGTTATGACGTGGTAATGCAGCAGCTCGATGACATTCTCCACGCTTACGGTATTGTCATCTGGGCATCTGAATTTGCCCATATGGTCCGGCCAGGAGAGGTCCCCACTGACGCTACTAAGGTCACGCTACTCATCAAATCAACGGACTTCAACAGGTTCGAGTGGGAAGAAGCCGTTGTACAGGTAGCCAAGAAGGTGGCTCAACTACGTAACCCCGGTCCCACCATCATCGTCGAGATTATCGACTACAGAGCGATCAATCCATTCACCTACCCCATCCCGGCAAGCAACGATGAGCTCATCAAGGCGTGGGAGGAATGGATGGGACAAACTATCATGGAGTGTATGTCGGATATGGAATGGCAAACACTGGGCCTGCAGGGAAGGGCCTTGGTGCCCGACATCGCGCAATGTCGCCAAACGGTTTTAATCACGGCTTGGGATGCCTCTTCCCCATACTGGACTGTTCTGAAGGCCAATATTTCCCAGGCTACCCAGTCCTTCAACCTCGCCATTATCGTGCGCCAGGCCCAACCATGGTCTGGAGCTGGAAGAAGCAGAGGCAGCCGGGCCGTAGGAAATATGGACAGTCTCTTCTGGGCTCCGTCAGTCTGGATCGGACAGTCCATGGGACCATTGACCGTTCCGCCCGAGGTTCGAGGCACCGGGTCGGTGGGAGGAAAACTAACCCTACAGGACAAAGATGGGGAGGAAACCACGGCTATCATGACGTGCTACCACGTCGTCGAGACGGCCGCCCTCGCCGCAGCCTCAGCACCACCGCCCCTCTGCCTTGACCAAACTACAACTGCCTTTCCCGTCCACTCTCCCAGCGAGCGCGACACCTCCGCCAAGCTTGAACTTTACGACGCTCGAATCAAAAACTTCAACGAATGGCTTTACGGCGGGAACCCCAGCCGCGCCCTGAGGGTCGAATCAGGCAAGACCATTACCTACTTCGAGGAATTCAAGATCCAGCTCGACACCATGCTCGCCGACCGCGACCGTGTTGCCGCTGCGCCCCGCCTCTTCGGCCACGTCTTCGCCCACTCGGGCTGCTGCCGCATCGCAGGTCCCAACAACACCCCTCTCGACTGGGCTCTTATGACCCTCGCGGCACCGCGTCTCCTGGAGAACATCTTTCCTTTAGCCTATGCCAGCACAGCTGAGCTCTTCGATTGGCAACTGAAAGATGTGCCCGGCTGGTCCGTTGCAAAGATAGGATCAGACTGCAATGTAATGAAGTGCGGTCGCTCGACAGGATGGACGACGGGGAAGCTCTCGACGACCGAGACCTGGATCCAGCTTGGGGAGAAAGAGCCTTGGAAGAGTAGCTATGGCAGCGTGGTCAGCGCGTTGATGGTTCACAACGACGCGGAAGTCAAGACGAAGATGGGCCAGACGACATTCTCCGAAGGAGGGGACTCGGGGTCGTGGGTCTTCGATACGGAGACTGGGGCCTGGATTGGTGTGCTGTTGGGGGGCCCCTTGTATGAGGAGTATGCCTACATCACGCCAGTTGACATCATCTTGCGGGACGTGGAGGAAGTTACGGGCAAGAAGGTCGTGGAGCCGAAGGAGATGAAGTAGGTAGATCTGTTTTTGCTCATATCATGGGTAGTGAAAGCTATCGTCCGGACGAGAGTGTCGAATTAGAAATTCTATATATACGTCTAGACGATAGCTTTAACTACCTACGTATTATTTTCTTTTTCTCCAAGAACAAGCAAACGGCGGCAGCGAGCACCACCAGCAGTGGCGGCGAGCATCACTCGAATAAGAACTACTTCTAAGAAAAAGGCTAGTCAAAGATTCCCATCCTCTCCGGCATCTTAAACTCGACGTGCGGCCTCGCCCGCACGCTCTCGGGCACCTCGGGCCAGCGATCGTCCCCCTCAAACATGGGGACCTGCATGCCCATCACAAACTGCTTCGCGTTGAAGACATGGAACATGGTCATGGCCGGCTGCTCGATGCGCCAGCGTATCGCCAGCCAGCCCTTGGGCGGCAGCTCGTGGAAGAAGCCCATCGGCGGATCCACCATGTTTACCACCCCATCCCTCTTCGCTTCCTCCACATCTGCCCAGCGAAACGAACCCTCACCGTGTCCCAGATGGAATGTCGCGTCGTTGTGCTTGTACATGACCAAGCCCACGTCCAGCTCGTTCTGCACCACGATGTCGACCACGCTGCCCACCGGCAGGTTCTTGACGATCGGGTTGGGCCCCTTGAACTCGGTCGAGGGGCCCAGCACGAGCGGCTCGCGGAGCACCCGCCACAGCTGCCACGGCGCCCCGTTGAGCGTGTAGTTGGTGACGAAGGGGTTGAACGGGTCCGGCGCCCCGGCGGCCCGCATGCGGAGCGTGATGTCTGCCTTTGCGGGAGGTGAGATGGGTGGGTAGGGGTGCAACGCGCGCTCGGAGAGGACGACGGCGCCGGGGAGCGGGGTTGCGTCGTAGCGCATGAGGGAGAGGGATTGGTCTGGCCGCGACATGGGTGTGCCGAGGCGCTGCCCCGTGCGGCGGTGCTGAGGAAGCGAGTGTCAGCTCTCTGGGGAAACAGTGGTCGATGGACGGAGAGGAAGATAAATAGGTACATACCGGATAGCGCAGCACGGCGTAACCTTGGAGGGACTGCTGCTTGCTCAGGGCGTGGAACCGGATGGCGTAGTCGGAGGCGGCTTGGTCGAGCTTCACCATGATGGTCACGCGCTGCCCGTTTCGGAGAGTGAGGATCTGGCTTTGCGTCAGCGTGATGAATGGTGGGCTGTTGGCGGGGATGATGCTCACGTCGACTTCTTGGGGCCTGACGTAGCCGGCGTCGTTGGCTACGACCCACATCTTGTGGGAGTCGATCGATACTCGCCAAGGATGCTCCAGGCCGTTGTTGATGAAGTTCATCATCATCCAGCGCCTGTTCTTCGTTTCGATGATCTGTGGCAGGTTAGCTTGTCGTATCCCGGATAGAGAACATGGCGCACTTGCCTCGTAGTCTGTGTAGGTTGGGACACATTCCCTATAGCCGATGGCACCGGTGGCTTGTTTCACACAGCCGTGGGAGTCAATGGGCTCTCCATTAATGTCATCAACCCCAGCCGGCTTGCAGTGAACACGGCCCTTGCCTGGTGCACTTGGTTAGGAAGAGAATGAGTATTTCCGTACGTTTTTGCTTACCATTGATAAGCACAGACTGGAAACAGTTCGGTTCGTAACCATCATACTGCAACTGCGCCAGCAGATTATCATACGTCCGATGTTGGTAGTTGTAGATGGTGACGTGCTCCGGCGATGCCTCAGAGTCAAGCATGTCTTGGATGTCTGCCTCGTCGGAAGACACCAAGTGATACGGCCGCTCACGCTCTGGACTTGGACGGATCCAGATGGTCCCATAAAAGCCATCAAAGAGGGGAGTGGTGCAGTGATCCGCGTACCACTTCAGCCCCCATTGGTCCCAGGTGTTGAGAACGCTTGTCCAGTTCGCACGGGGGAGGATCGGGTACGTTGTCACGCCGGCCGCGCCGTCATTCCACGTCTGGCTATGGTAGTGTCGAAATCCAAGCCTACGCGCTACAGTCAGCTAGAGGCCCAGGCAATGGGGCATGGTGAAGTACCAGTGCAGCGCTGACGGAAGGCCGAAGTCGTTGTGCACATTCAGATGAATAAGGTCGCCTTCTCGAACACTGATGACTGGAACCGGGCTATCAGAGTTGCCAACGAACATCGGCCGCCAGTGCCCGCCATCTACAGTATCGTCAGCGAGAAGTTGATCTTGATCAAGCAAGGCTCCATACCAGGGTTTCGCCATGCTTGCGACATGGTGAGATTGTAATGCACATCGTGAGGGGTGTAGGGCTGCAAAGCAAGTGAAGAAGGTCCTCGCGAATTCGCCCACAGGCTCGAAGGAAAGAGCGACGTGAGAGCATCGAACTTCAGGCAGAGGCCAAGAAAGGACAACCCGCTCAAGCAAAGGTAAAGAAGAGTATGCGGGCTTGGAATTCTACTGCTCTTTCTCTCGTCCGTGGGGACGGAGCTGACTTCGTGCTTGAAATGCATACCGTCGTGTTGGAATGAAAGAAGTTGCTGGCTGCAAAGACCAGAGGCTGCCTCTTGACTTTGGAGGGCCTCCGGAAGAACAGAAGCTCAGCGAAACGCCACATGCGTTGAAAATGGGGGGGATCTGCTTATCCGCAACGTCCGCGGAGCCGGCGCTAAGCACGGTGAACTTGGGCCTCAAACGTTGATCACGGGCAAACCACCATAGAATCATGATTCAGACCGCCACGATCTACAGCTCCAGACTTCTGTTACCACACGGTGCGGGGTTGTTGCCGCGGCTTCGTGGGATAGAGAAGCATACGATACGGGGCCCGTGCGAGGAACTGAGTCGAGTAGTGAGACAGTGTTTCATGATTACCGGGAAAGATCAGAGGCTCAACTACCTAAGCGAGGCCGGAGGAAAGATAAGGTTAGGAGGCTGAATCATTTGCAGCCAATGGCCTTCGAAAGCGCGTCGTGATTCCACGAGCCCCAAACTCTGTGCACGGACTATCAAGGGAGCTGCCGAGATCGCGGTGAACACCATGTCCCGGATCGAGTCTTGCCAAGGCACGGATGGGGCCTTCCTGAGATGCACGCCGTTGGGTAACAACAGCTTTTTCTGACTCAAGAAAGTTTGCTGGTCAGTAAGTAGGTAATGTTGTTGCCCGAGCGCCGGGACAACTTCCGCATGAAAACGTCGGCCAAAATGAGAAACAGCTGATGAATCGTAACAAGCCAAAATTAGCTGACGATTATGTACAGCTCCTACAAGCCATATGCCCGTCAGCAAGTACAAAGCACGTGTGGGGGCACGGTCCCGTGTCAGTGAATCTCTGAGGAATGTAGCTTCCTAGGTATCATACGAAGGTCTACCTCATACGTGCATTCCCTCGACGAGGACTGACTCTACAGTATGGACGCCATCTCCGCAATTGATCTGCATCTGTCTTGGGCGGGGAAGGTCGCCACCCCCACTTGACGACGTGGCTTCCCAATGATACCACGAGTCAGTATCTGTATGCCTGACTCGGCGTGGGCAATCTGCCCGCAAAAAGACTACCGGTACGGAGTCCTCCTGAGCTTTTCTCCACAGCTCTGTGCTTTAAGTTCGAGCAGGCGGAGTAATTACGACAACGAGAGGAGCCGTTGGCGCGAGGACGCTGTGGCCCCATCAAGCGTATCACTTCTACACTGTCTGCAACCCAGTTCCTGTGCACTTGCACCGCGACGCTCGCACCTTGCAGCAGCAATCATGAAGTGGAAGTGGTTGGTTCTGCCTTTACAAGCGCTTTGCGTGTCAGGCGAATTTGTCAACCAAGTCCGGGAGTACAACTTGACTCTTGCATCTAAATGGATGGGAAAAGGTAGGAGGCTTTGACTTTCTGGCGCTCAATGCCGTCGTGCTTACACGAACACAGATGGTAACTACCGTCCAACGCTCACCATCAACGGCGATACTCCTGGCCCCCTCATCTGGGGGTACGAGGGTGATACCCTTCGCGTGCACGTCACAAACAAGCTTCTAGTCGAGGCAACGATGCACTGGTCGGCTCACACATCCTGCACAGCGGAGGCGTACTGACTTGAAGCAGGCATGGTGTGTACCAGTACGACAGATATTGGATGGACGGCGTCCCCGGCGTCACACAATACCCCATCGAGCCAAGAGACACGTACACCTACGAGTTCACTCTCACGAACCAGACTGGCATCTACTTCTATCATGGCCACTTCGGCCCAGCCTTCGCTGATGTGAGACGCTGCCGCGCTCAACGGGAAATCATCTGACGCCTGGCAGGGACAAAGAGGGCCTCTACTGATCAAGCCCGCACCATGGCGGGAACGACCGTACAGCATGATCTCGGACAAACAAGCGGACATCGCGGCCATGCTCTCTGCAGAGGAGAAGGCAAACCACCTGATGGTGTCTGACTGGAACCACGACGGAATGGACATCCTCACGCTCATGTACCGTGACGCTGGAGCTACGCCTTCCTGCGCAGCTTCGCTAGTCATGAATGGCAGAGGCCGGACAATCTGCCTGGACCCAGAGGCCATCGCACGTTCCGAGGACGGATCCCGTCGCGATTCCAGCGGATGCTTGCCTCCGGATACCGGGGTGGAGTTCATGAACAACCGGGAATGTGTCAACACCTACGCAGACTTGGAGGTTGTGCAAGCTGAAGAAGGCGAGAAATATGTATGGCTGAACTTCATTCATCCTGGAGCTCATCATGAACTCCGAATCTCTGTTGATGAGCACGACATGTGGATCGTGGCTGCGGATGGTGATTTTGTCCAGCCGAAGAAAGTCCAGGTAAGT
Organism: Diplodia seriata; assembly: GCF_021436955.1. Taxonomy (NCBI): domain Eukaryota; kingdom Fungi; phylum Ascomycota; class Dothideomycetes; order Botryosphaeriales; family Botryosphaeriaceae; genus Diplodia; species Diplodia seriata. Next base: position 4,880,816 of record NW_027117308.1, on the reverse strand, counting down.
GTTGTCTTCTGAATCTGAGGCCAATGCTGATATTTTCAAGGCCATCAACGTAAACATGGGTGAAAGAATCAGCGTCCTTGTCCCTCTGACTCAGATTCCTGGCGAATTTGCCATTCGCATGGCCTCGCTCGCGGAGGAACAACTTATCTGGGGACTCGGCATCCTCCGATACCCCGGCATTCAAGAGAGACGTGATGGCAAAGGTATCATGTCGCTGCCGGAGAGCAATCCGCACATTGATATCAGTGGCAACCTTATCACAGCGGGATCAATCATGGACGAGATGAAGGACTTGATTCCTTTCCCTGCGCGCCGTCCTCCAGCAAAGTCCGACCATACCTTCCGCTTCTCCATCAAGCGGCCAAATCCCAGCACCTGGACTCTGGCTTCCGAGCCTCACCAAGGCTTCCGTCAGCAGCTACCTCCTGTGCTTTGGAACAAGGATTCTCGAGGGCCGACGACGGTCGAGGGAATGAAGAACGGCTCAGTGGTTGACATCATATACGAGAATGGAGCATTCGGCATGCATCCTTTCCACAAGTGAGTAGAACCTTCCTTTGATGTACGATCCGGGTGTTAACGTCTTAGGCACAACCACAAAGCGTTCATCATCGGCACGGGTGATGGCTTCTTCCGCTGGTCAGATGTTGCCGCAGCGATGAAGGAAGTCCCCGACAACTTCAACTTGTTGAATCCTCCGCTGCGAGACGGAGCACGCTTGGCCAAAGGCGAGGGCTCATGGACGGCAATTCGTTACCAAATTACCTTCCCGGCAATGTCAATGCTACACTGTAAGCCACCGGCCGCTGAAGCCACTGAATGACGTGCTGACAATATTGCAGGCCACAGAATCCATCACTTCGCGGGCGGACAGCAGATTGTTCTCTTGGAAGGTGCCGATGCTATGCCTCCGCTTCCTGATTACATCAAGAACATGACGCATGCAGAGTTTGTCCCACCATTGCGTTACGGACCGCTTGATTGAGAACATAGTCTATAGTTACTAAAACCATCACAACAAAATGCAAACGCCGAGTAGTGTCTATAATCATTTACGACGTAGTTTGACTCCGTTGCCTCGATAGCTCCGCCTCCCTTGGCGATCTGAGACTCACAGCGGGCCTCGACTCGATGTCGAGTAGCTGCATGACACTCTCTGTTTCCGGCGCCGATCCCCCAAAAGAGTGAAACCCGCGCGTTTTTCGTGCGCTTCTACCAGCGGTCCTCGGGGCTCCATCCGTAGAGGCCTTCTGTGTGGTCCCGAACACTTTCGGGGTGACATGTCCGAGGAGTTTGCGTATGGCGGGCATGCAGTTGCAGATGATGCTGACGTCTATCTCGATCATCGACCAGTAGCCTCCGTCGAAGTAATCCCCTGTCGACTGTCAGAAAGAGGTAGGCAGCGTCCACGGGGAAGACGTACATGTAGGATTTTTGGTTGCGAATTTCCTGAGCATTACTGCGCGGTAAATGCTGACTCCGGTGATGCTACTACAGTCAGGCCGTGTCCAACAGCTGCGTTGCACGGTGGAACTTACAAAAACCCTGTGCAGAACATGGTGACGATCTGCAGCTTCGTGCGGACGGATGACTGCAGCTTCAAGATGCCTGGGATGGGCAGAACGATGACCCAGAAGTCCAGCACGATGTTGAGCGTCGCGCACGTTAGCACGAATACGCCCAGGTTCACGCAAGATCCCGCGTGCTCGTCGTCCCAGCCGTGCCATGCGTAGTTGATGGGGGTGCATTGGAATGCGAAGACCAATATGCCGCTGGTCCCGAAGCAGAGGGTGAACACAAGCGTGCCCCACACTACCTTGCGGAAACCGGCATCGGGGAAGATTCGTAGGTAGAATAGCAGCAGGGAGATTTTGGCGAGGGCGGTGCACAAAACGTAGAGGTGTTCCTGTATGTAGAATACCTAAAGTGCCGGTCAGCGCCTGCTGTGTCAGCAGTGTACGGGCTCCTTGCATGCATACCCAGAGGCCATTTGTAATAGTTTCAAAAGGCAGAGTCCAGATGTCTTTCCCGAAACCGTATTTGGTCACTGAACGATGAGCGTCAGCCGCACATCCTTCCAGAGTGATTGAGAACTTACAGTAAAAGGAATCGGCCGTTAGTGGGGCCAAAAACACCTGTCACAAAGCGTTAGACATGAAAACATTCGAAGAGACTCTCCGTCATACCGCGGTGGCAATGCTGGCCCAATCATCCAGTTGCAATCCGCCTTCACTGATGAAGTATCGAGTGTAGAGCCGTAGTGCAGTTGCAACATAAGACAGCACTGCACCGACTCCGGAAACCCAGGTAAATATGGATGACTTGTCTCTGACATCATATCCACACGCGGTAGTTGTCAGGTTGAGTGCAGCTATCGATCTGTTAGCCGCTTCGATCCATTCGTAGGTTCACGAGCTCTTGGCGATCGCACTTAGGTGATCTCGCACCGTGCAGTTGGTGTCTAGGCACGACTCGAATTGTTGCGCGAAGGTTTTGCTGGTACAAGGACACACGAAATCTGCGTCTGGGCAGATGGGCAGCTCTAGAGTAGCACCGAGGCAAAGTGTCTGGGCTTTTGATTAGTACATGGAGTTATGGCTAAGCCTACGGCATAAATGTATAACGGGTACTTACGGCACATGCGGGGAGCTCCAAGCCAGTCTGAGACGTGGCAGCGTACGCCGATTGGAACAGCACGGCGATCATAACCGGCATTGCCCAGACCCTTTTCATGACGATCTCAGGACCCTATACAGGGAGTATTAAGAACGATCCTCCGGGTCGATCTAGATGCTATGCTCATAGAGAAAAGAGAAGCCAAGGTAAAGGCCAGAAAGGCTACATTTACGAGATGTGAAGAGGTGCGATGGCTAAATCCTAACAGCGGACCGTAGACCATGCCTCGGTTCCCTAGTCGTTTGGTCGAGTCGTTACGGAGGGCGCTTATGGTGCAACCTATCCCCGTATCAACCATAGCTTGGGACGGCTCGTTTCGGTTGGTGCAACGGTAGAGTAGTTTGGAGAAGATACGTGCAGCCTGCGAATCAGCTAAGGATGTATGAATAATGTGGCAGACAGTGCGCCGACTTTACCCAACTCTGAGAAAAGAATGTGATTTGACTCGTTGCGCGATACTCTGACCGGTGTACTACTTTCTCGTACTGGCAGATTGCTCCTCCACGGTGATAACGTAGTGAGGCTATCAGTGCTATCTCCGCTCGTGCGTCGGAGCTGGCGAGTCAGGTCCGGTTTGCCTTACGCATATACATAACACGAGTACCCTCTCGGCCGTCTCTCTCAAGATTGAAATCGTCACTGAGACATTAGCCATCATTTATACGTATAATGGAGACTGCAGCCGAATGCGTCTGCGCGAAGCTCTGGTTTGGCCAACTAAACATCTCGCTGTCTCTAGATGCAAATTACCACCAAACCACCCATGCTCCGGCCATTCCTTGGCACCGACCGTATATACTGACTAGCCAACTCCACATTCCACGCGGCCCATACTAACACGGAAAGCGCGGCTACGTTAATGTGTTGCGGCTCCGCCGTTGTCGTGTTCCCGGACGACCCTCCCTCCTCCCCTCGGCATCACCTTCGGCAGCACCGTTCGCGAGCACATCAAGAACATCACACATACAGTCAGGCATTTTATGGAAACAACCAAGACATCCGCACGAGAGAAAGGTAGCAAGCCCTGCCTGCCTGGCCGCAAGACTCCACGCATCCGCCCCGACCGCACCTCGACTTCCCTCACCGACGCAACCCTTAAATCCGAGTCCTCTCAACCCTTCAAGCTGGTAAAAAGGGGGAGAACTGGTGGTGACTTCCACGTCGTCACTCCCTTCCATTGCAGAGCATCGTCGCCCCCAAGAATGCCAGGCCCATCAACATCCCCTCCGCGGGCAAGATGGTCCAGTACCAGGACACTTGCATGAATTGTTCTTGGGTGATACCATTCCGGCAGCCTGCGACGCGCTCAGATTGCTGCCGATGGCGTAAGTCTCCCGCCGATTCTTAAGTATTCCCACTTCACTTCACACTTTTCTTTTTACCCAAGAATGATTTTCAATTTCTACCCAAGTTTTCCGTTCGCGACTCTACTAAAAACCAAAAACCATCTAACGAAGGGATGAGCGTCAATCCAATCTAAGCAGCAGCAGCAACGCTCTCCTTCAGCTTCCGCTCGACGAAGCCGCCGAGCCCCTTGAGCGAGTTGGTCTGGCTCAAGATGTCCAAGAACGGCACGTCGACCTTGAAGACGGACCAGAACCAGGTGCGGAACTCGGCGGCGATCATGCTGTCCATGCCGTACTGGGCCAGCGGGCGGGCGTCGTCGATGGCGTCGATGGGGATGAGGATGAGGTTGGAGAAGCGCTTGCGCACCAGCCGGTCAACGGCCGCCTCCAGCGAGCCCGCGTCGGCCTCGGCCGCCAGCGCCTTGGCCACGCCGGGCTGCAGACCCGCGGTCCAGGCGGCGGCGGCGGCGGCGGACGCGGCGGTTCCGGACGCATCTGCTTGGCGGTCCTCGCTGCCGGCGTCGAGCGAGGCGCCCAGCAGCAGGCTGCGCGGGTCCTGCAGCGTGCCGTTGTTGATGTCGAAGCCCTTGCGCATCAGCTCGCGCATGCCGAACGGCTCGAGCCCGGTGAGGATGTGGGCGGCGGCGAGGGGGCGGTCGACGCCGGGGGGGCACTGCGGCTTGACGGCTTGGGGGTCGGCCAGGGCCATGTCGACGACCTGCAGGAACTCGTGCTCGGTGAGCGGCTGGATGCCCTTGCGCAGCAGCAGCGCCTCGATCTCGGGGTTCTCGTGCAGGTAGCCGACCTCCGATATCATGCCCAGCCCGACCGACGTCGCGGGCTTGCCGTGCGCCCGCCGCCAGCGCGCGAAGGCGTCGAGGAAGCCGTTGGCCGCGCAGTAGTTGCTCTCCGTCGCCGTGCCCACGCTGCCCGACACCGACGACGTCATGAGGAAGAAGTCGAGCGCGGCGTCCGCCCCGTCCCGCTCCAGCGCGCGGTGCAGGTTCCACGTGCCGCGCCACTTGGGCTGGATGCCCGTGTGCCACGCGGCGTGCGGCATGGTCGCGAAGAGGGCCTCGTGCAGCCCCATGGCCGCCTGCACCACGCCGCCGACCGGCCGCGTGCACGCGTCGACGGCGGCCTGCACCGCGTCCGCGTCGACCACGTCGCCGCGCACCACCGTGACGCTGGCCCCGGCCCTCTCGAGCCGGTCGACCAGCTCGCGCGCGCTCTGCTTGTCGGTGCCGGACCGGCCGAGGAAGGTGAAGTGGCGCGCGCCGCGGCCCATCATCCACTTGCTCAGGCTGCGGCCCAGCCCGCCCAGGCAGCCGATCAGCAGGTACGACTTGTCCGGCGAGAAGGTGGCGGCGTGTTGGGCCGGCACGAGCTGCGTCGCATGTCAGTCCATCATCACTTCAACGGCACGGGCGACGAGGCAAGTCTTACCGGGATCGTGCTCTTTGGATTCTCGAAGGAGACGACAATCTTGCCCACGCGGTCCTTGGCGGAGAATTGGCGGTACGCCTGGGTGATATCGGACACGTCGAAGGCGGTGATGGGCACCGGCTTGATCTGCCCTGCGCGGTACAGCGCCAGCACCTCGCGGAGCGTGCTGCAGTGAGCGTGTTAGCAGATACGGGAACCTGATGGGGGCTGGCCTCCTTACCCGGCCCAGATGTCGCGGTAGAACTGGTTGTCGTGCCAGAACAGCTCGGTGAGATCGAAGGCAGTGAAGGTGGCGTTGCGCTGGAACATGGCCAGGTCCAGCCTGCCCGCGTCCATCAGCTCGCGCTTGCCCACCTCGACGAAGCGGCCGAAGTTGGCGATGCACTCCCAGCTGGCGTGCATCAGGTCGCCGACCAGCGAGTTGAGCACGACGTCGACGCCGCGCCCGCCCGTGACCGCCCCCACGTCGCCCACGAACGACGCGTCGCGCGAGTGGAAGATGTGCTCGCGCTTGAGCCCCAGCTCGCGCACCAGCAGCTGCGCCTTCTCCTCTGTGCTGACCGTCGTGTACACTGTGGCCCCTGCGCGCTGGGCAATGGTGATGGCAGCCATGCCGAACGCCCCGGCGCCCGAGTGAATCAAGATGCTCTGGTTGTGTGTCAGTGCTGCTGTGAGCCAGCCGCGGGCCTGCACTTACCTCGCCCTTCCTCAGATGTGCCCGGTCGCGGAGGGCGTAGAAGGCGGTGACGTAGATGACCGGGAGCGTGGACATGACGGTGAAGTCCTCTTCCGGGAGCATCTTTTCGCACGCCCACGCCGGCACGCGCTCGGTCGTGCGGTTGTAGTTGGGCGCGAACACAACCACACGGTCGCCCGGCTGCAGCCCATCGACGTCGTCGCCAACCGCTTTGACGACGCCGGAGAACTCCAACCCAGACGTGCCGTTCTTGGTCTGGACCTTTCCGGAGAGCAGATAGACGTCCTGGATGGTGGCTGATCAGTGACTTTCGCCATGCATCTTTGGACACGCGGTACTTTACCTTTGCGTTGAGGCTGATGGCCTTGATATCGACATCCACAAATCCTGCCGGAGGAGCGATCGGCGGCTCTGAGAGCTCTTCGAAGCAGATGGTATCCATCAGGCCGACCTTCTGGATGGCAAGTTGGGCGGTACCTGCTTCTTCCAGCGGCGTCTGCACCGCCGACTCGTGACTGCGCCTCTGGAAGAGGGTGTTGAGGCCGTTGTCGGGCACAAAGCGGCTGATGTGGAGCAGGCCGTCGTGGTGGACGAACTCCTTGTCGTCAGTCTCGTCGAATGTCGCCAGCGCCTTCTGCACTGCGACACACGCCTCATCAAGCAGGGTCGTTGCACCAAGCGTGCCCACGTCGAGCACTGAGAAGCGCAAAGAAGGCTGCTCGAGCATCATGGCACGCGACAGCCCGCTGGCCAGGGTCAAGTCTGGGTTTTCGCCCTCGAGCGTGCCCGCGCCAACCAGCCACACCAGGTCCGTGACCTTGTTGGTGAAGTGCCGAAGGAGATCCATCTCCTCCGGGCTCATGGTTGCCAGGAATGGCTTCTCCAGTTCCAGAAGCGACACCACGACGGCGTTGTCTGGGATGTCGACGCCGCCAAGCTCGGCTAGGGAGAAGTGTTTGGTGCGGGAGCCCAGCGTCCGCTTGAGTGCTTGCACAAACGGCGTCGATGTGGACGAGCCGCCAACCTGCAAGTTCAGTCAGCCTGTCCCGTTTCTCACCATCATATTACCCACCAGGAAAATATCTCTGCCCTCGAACTGATCCGTCTGCAGGCGCGGAACGGCGAGCATGACGTCGTTGGGCAGCCCGAGGACGTTAAAGCCCGCCTTCGCCAGCGTCTCGGCGGCCACTTCCGACCTGCGTCCGACGACCACGCCCCGGTCTCCAAAAAGCCCAGTCAGCGCCGCCGGAGACTGCTTCCACAGCTTGTCGGTCCCATTCGCCTGCAACACACACACGAAGGTCAGCCCAGCACTCACTCCTCCGCCCGCATCGGCATATCATCACTCACCTCCGGCAGCAGCAGCACATCGTACGGCCCCATCAGCGCCTGCCCATCGACGCCCCCGACACCTTCGCCGTTGCCCTCCACCTGCGCGCGGTGCCAGACGCGGCACCTTGGGAACGCCTCGCGCCTGTCCAGCACGTCGTCTCGCCACAGCCCGCGCTTGCAGTCGCAACTACTCGCCTTTGCACCGCCACCACCAGTCAGCTCCACCACCCGCATCTTCGGGTTGCGGTGGCCCAGCAGATCCAGCACGCCCGCCACGACGCCGACGGCGGGCGCGTACTCGTCCAGCGCGCCGTCCGCCCGGTCCGCAACGAAGCGCGCCAGGTGCGCGCCCAGGGCCGGCACCGCGCCGCTGTCGACGCGCAGCACGTCGGGCTTCCACGCCACGCGCAGGCAGGGGTGGCGGTCGAGCGCGAGCGCGTCGTCTGCGGCGTTCGTCTCGGCTGCCGCGATTCCCGAGTACAGCGCCAGCCGGGCGCCGGACAGGTCGACGACGACGGCGCCCGAGGCGGGGTCGCGCAGGGTGGCGTCGACGGTCTGCGAGCCGAAGCGGTCGGCGACGGTGCGCGAGTGGATGTGAGCAGTTTGCCCGGGGGGCGAAGCGGCCGCGACGCGGCAGCGGGCGATGAAGACGGGGAGGTGGGCGCGCAGGGCGTCCAGGCGGCCGGCGGTCCCGCCGAAGATGCCGGCCTGCAGGCAGGCGTCGATGGTGAGGGGGTGGACGGGGTAGAAGGTGCCGGGGTGGGGCGAGGCGTCGGCCATCCTGACGCGGTGCAGGACGGTCGTCGTCGACACGGCCGTGGGCGTCGAGCGGTCGCGCGGGGTGCGCAGGCTGGCGATGGACTGGAACGAGGGCCCGAAGCGGAGGCCGGCGTGGGCGAGCTTCTCGTACCACGGGCCCATCGGCCAGCTCTCGTAGTCGGCGTCGTCGACGGAGACGGAGCCGGCGGAGGGGGCAGCGGAGGGCGAAGTGTTGTTGTCGTCGTCGGCCAGGCGGATGCTGCCGACGCAGTGCTGCGTCGCCTCGCCCGCGGCCCACGACGAGATGCTGAAGTCGAACCACACGCCCGACACGGCGGCCGTCGACAGCCGGCGCGGCGCCAGCGACGTGTGCAGCTCGGCGTCGCGGCTGCCGTCCTCGTGCACGACGAAGGCGCTGAGGATGTTGACGTTGCGGAACTCGAAGGCGGCTTGTCGGGGCAGCTCGTCGAGCCCGGCGCGCAGCCCCTTGGCCTGGCACAGGGCCTCGATGGCTTGCGCCATATAGCCGGCGGCGGGGAAGACGGTCTGGGTCTCGAGCTTGTGGTCTTGCAGCCACGGCACCTCCTGGGGCCGCAGCAGGTTGCGCCAGGCGTGGTCGAGCCCGCTGCCGGCGACCTGGCGCACGCCCAGCAGCTCGTGCCGCACGAACTGGCGGTTGCGCAGCTCGACGCTGGCCCGCGGCTCGCTCCACAGCAGCTGCGTGTAGTTCCACCGGTACGGCGGCAGGTCGGCGATGGGCGCCACGCTCGCGGGGCTGTATACGTTGACGGCGGCGAAGTCCAGCTCGTCGTGCCCGTGCAGGAACAGGCTGCCCGCGAGCTGCTTCAGGCACCGGTCGCCGTCCTCGCCGCGCAGCAGCGTCGGGCTGTAGGGCAGGTCCGCCTCGGCGAGCCCCAGCGCGGTGCGGATCTGGCTCAGCGGGCCCTTCAGCGCGGCGTGCGGCCCGATCTCGACCAGGTGATGGCTGCCGGTGGCCGCCATGTTCTGCAGCGCCAGGCTGAACTGCACGCTCTTCTCGAGGTTGGCCCGCCAGTAGCCCGGCTCCAGCCGCCGCGTCGAGTCGGCGGTGAACAGCCGCAGCGCCTCGCCGCGCAGGCCGACGGACGAGAACATCTGGACGTCGCCGGCGGGGCTGGGCGAGGGTGAGGGTGCGCCGAGCAGCCCCTTGGCCATCAGCTGCTCGTAAAGCGGGCCAATCTCCTTCATCATGTGCGAGTGGTAGGCCCGGCCGCCCGTCTGCAGCTTGCGCGCGAACTTCTTCTGCGCCTGCAGCTCGGCGAGCAGCGCCTCGATGCCGGCAGTGGTGCCGCTGAGGGTCACGCTCTGCGGCGAGTTGACGCAGGCCACGACGACAGTGCCTTGCAACGCCTTCGCCTGGATCAGATCCTCGGCCTCGTCGGGCCCAATGCCGGCAGCGAGCATGGTACCAGTGGTTGTCGTCTTGCCGGCCGCGACGCCGCGGTAGTAGGCGACGATGATGGCCTGGGCTTGGCTGAGGAGGCCCGCCGCGTACGCCGCCGCGATCTCGCCCGACGAGTGGCCGACGGTGGCAGCGGGGGTGACGCCCCAGCTGCGCAGCACGTCGACGATGCCCACCTGCACCGCCGTGCACAGCGGCTGGCTGCGCGTGACCTCGTTGATGCGGCTCGTGGCCGCGGGCTCGAGGATCGTGTCTTCCAGGCTCCACGACGGCGCGTGCTCCGGCAGCGCCTTCAGCACGCCGTCCAGGTACCGGATCGTGTCGCGGAACGCCGGGTACGTCTGCAGCAGCTCCTTGGCCATTCCCGCGTACTGCGCGCCCTGGCCCGTGAAGACGAAGCCCAGCGGCAGCCTCTTGGCCGGCGCTGCCGTCTTGGGCACCACGAGCTGCTGCGGGGCAATGTCGCTCAGCGACGTTTCCGGCTTGGCCACGAGGTAGCCGCGCTCGCGCAGGTGGCTGCGGCGGTTGGCGAGGGTGAAGGAGAGATTCTCCAGGTCGTGTTGCACGCCGCGCGCATGGGCTTGCTTCTGCATGTCTTCCACCCGCGCCTCCAGCGACGCCTTTGACTGGGCCGAAAAGGGCAGCACGAAATTCTTGCCCCTGGCGGCCGGCGTCTTGGCCGCACGCTGTGCCCGCCAGCCCGGCATGTAGCTGTCGATGCACTCGAGGATGGCATGGGCGTTGGCGCCGCCGTAGCCGAACGAGTTGACACTGGCCCGCCGGATGGTCGAGGGCCACCTCTCGGATTCGGTGACAACCTTCATGTTCCACTTCTCCAGATTCACTTCGTGGTGGTCAGTCAGATGGACCGCAACAAAGGATGGTTCACTCACAGCCAGGGTTGAACTTGGTGATTCCGTAGGTGGCTGGGATCTCGCCATGCTCAAACGCCAGGATTGCCTTGATCACGGACGTGTTGCCACTCGCGGCCTCGCTGTGCCCGAGGTTTGTTTTGACCTGCCATGCATCAGTCAGCCCGTCACTTGAAGACAACGACTCAACGACAGCTTACCGAGCCAATCAAAAGCGGCGGCGCATCTTTACGGGCGAAGCAGCGGCCGACACCTTCCACCTCGATGGGGTCTCCGACTGCAGTGCCGGTGCCGTGGCATTCGACGTAGTCGGTCTCCTTGAAGTCGAGGCCGGCCTTGCGGTAGGCCTTGCGGATGACTGCTTCCTGGAGTTTGGAGCTCGGCTGCGTGATGCCGGGCGTCTTGCCGTTGCTAGAAGAATTGGTTCGTCAGTCGTCACCCGGCGATGGGGGCGGACAGAACTTACGAGTTGATGGCCGTGCCACGGACGACGGCGCGGATGTTGTCGTTGTCCCTCAACGCGCTGGAGAGACGCTTGACATACAGCGCGCTGACACCCTCGGCGCGGCCGTAGCCATCTGCCGACGCATCAAACGTGTGGCACGTCGACGTGGCGGACAGAACCCCGGCCTTGCTGGTGCCAATGTGCTGCTCGGGAGAGGTCACGAGGTTGCAGCCCGCAACCACCGCCGCGTCACACTCGCCGTTTTCAATCGCGCAGACGGCGTTGTGCAGGCAGTAGATGGAGGAAGAGCAGGCCGTGTCAAGCGTAAAGCTGTTGGACTCATGTTAGCAACCGGATCCTGCAGACAGACCAATGGGCATTTACCTGGGACCATGGAGGTTGAACACGTGGCTCACCCGGTTGGAGAGGATGGCAGTGCCGGTTCCGGTGGCACCATACCGGTGCATGTAGTCGGGGTCTCTGGACTGCATGGTTTGGAAATCCACGGTGAAGTTGCCTACATAGACGCCGATGTCGGCATCGTAGACGTCCTCCAAAGACTTGCCTGCGCTCTCGAACGCCTCGTACACGACTTCGAGCAGCTTCCTCTGCTGCGGATCCATGTACGTCGCCTCCAAGTTATTCAGTCCGAAGAAGGTGTTCTCGAACTGTCGCACGTCTTCCTGGAGAAAGTAGCCTCCATCCGAGTCCATTGTGCCCGCCCGGTCACCCTCGGGGTGGTAGAAGGCATCGATGTTGAACCGCTCTTTGGGAACCTTGCACTGCCCGGTCCTCTTCTGGATGAGCAGATTCCAGAGATCTGACGGAGACCGGACTCCGCCGGGGAGGCGGCAAGCTGTGATGCGTGGGTCAGAGCTGGGGGGCGCTCAGTGTCTGCTGGGCCGGGCACTTACACATTCCCACGATGCAGACGGGGTCTTCCTCTGCTGCACTGCTGCTTCCACTGACACTCGCATCCTCAAAGTGCTGCCCTGGAGCGAGCGTCTTGCCCGCGGCTGCAATCGTCCCCTGCAGCCTCTCGGCCTCGACGGCATGGAGGAGGTGCTCTTGCGAGGGAGGCGTGAGGGCGATGGGGGCCATTGTGATGAAGCGTGTGTGCAAGTTGAGTCTATAGTGGTGGGTTTGCACTCGGTCACTGAGCTCTCACGGCGCACTTTTATATGTCTGCATGTTCATTTCGCCATCACAGAGCGATGGCGAGCTTGCACCGAGCTGCGAGCATTTTGACGTCGTCAGCGAAGTGACGGGCGTCTCAGAGGGCTAGTTCCAGGCTGACAGACGATCGCGAGGTTCTGGAGGGCTGCAGTCGATGGATTGAATCCATCACCCTTCCGGATCTGGAGTGTAGTGGGTGTCGGACGAGAGGGCCGGCGCCAAGCTTCCTTTGTGCGTGATAGACGTACGGCCCGGCACACTGGGTCGACCTGAATGACGACGCCTGACATGCAGCTTGATGCGCTAGTGCTGATGTGCCAGCGCGTGGGGGTCGTTGCCTGCGGAACGGTGGGTACCTGTCCCCGCCTGCCGCAACGGGCTAGCGGCTCCGGCCCGCAGGTAAACATGGCCCCCCGGGTGGAGCATGCAGCTTCCCTGTCTCGGCCCCCGCGTGTGGACCCAGCGCGGAGCAAGAGTTCCCCCGACTCAGCCCCAATGCTCCATCGTCCCGAACCGGATACATATTGTAGCCCTATGCCGGGCGGGCAAGAGAGCAACACGCGGTTCAGAATGGCTCCGACGCAACGGTTTGCTCTGGTGACGGGGTAAGTCCGCCTATTGCGCCCGGCGTCTCCCGTGCTGATCCCAACTTCAGCTGCGCCCACGGCGGTATCGGGGAGGCTTTGGCGAATGAGTTCGTCGCCCAAGGTATGGTTGGCCCCCCGAAGCCGCACAACACCATCCTGACCTATCCGAGGCTTGCACGTTATCGCCACCGTGCTGCCTGGCGAATCGCGGGAGCACATCGACAGCTCCAGCATCACCCCCTTCGACTTGGACGTCACCAAGGAGGAATCCGTCGTATCGCTCAAGCAGCATGTCGTCGACCTCACTGCTGGCAGCTTGGATGTCCTCGTCAACAATGCGTGAGTACCTCTTCGCCACAGCACGATTGGTCTACGCAGAAGCTAACAGTTGCTTCCAGGGGAATATGCAAGTGCCCCCGTCCTTCCATCCAGCCATCACTCCACTGACACACACACTCACAGGCTACACCATGACCGCCATCGACACCGACGTGCGTGCTGTCCAGAAGATGTTCGACGTCAATGTGTTCGGCCCCATGCGCATGGTCCATCACTTCCATGACCTCCTGATCAGGGCCGGAGGCGCCATCGTCAACATAGGCTCCATAGGAGGCTTGATACCATATCCCTACGGAGGCAAGTCACTCGATCCGACACGCAAGAGTGCAGTCTGCTGACCCGCGACTCCAGCTTCCTACAACGCCAGCAAGTCGGCACTGATTCATTACGGCAACACTCTCCGCCTCGAAATGGCTCCGCTTGGGTATGTTTACCATCACGCTTCCACTTCAATTGCTGACTGAAGACAGTGTCCGTGTGATCAACGTGAGTGTCATATGTAGCGAGAATGACAACGCTCCAGAGGCTGACATTCCCCAGATCATCTCAGGTGAGGTGGGCACGAACATCCTGAAGGGAGACGCCCACCGAGAGCTCCCAGCGGGATCATACTACGCGCCGCTGGCCGAGGAGTTCAAAGCACACGTGCGGAGGACGCCCGGTAAGCCGACGGCATAAGACGCCCGAAGTGAGAATGTCGGATTAACAGCTTGTAGATACGACGGATCGGTTTGTATACGCACGGCGGGTTGTTGCCCAGAGCCTCAAGTCTCGCCCGCCAGCATGGGCTTTCATCGGAAACGTCACCGGCCTCGTTCGCTTCTTCGACATCTTCGGCTTCCGCCGCGTTTGGGTAAGTGCCACTTTTGGAACTACCGGTCTCCGATCTGACACCTCTGCTCCCAGGACTATATTTTCTGGTCCATGTTCAATTTCAGCAAGTTGAAGGAGGAGAACTTGAAACGAGTGAAGAAGAATTTGTAATGTGTTTCTGCTATGCTACCACTAAGCGCTCGGGAGTCCCTCGTTGAATTGAGATAGAACGGCGAAATGGATATGCTTTCGATTACATCACATTTAATTGCGCTGTGTGAAACAAATGGTCTTGTTGCCGCTGATGTCTCGAAACATTCCACAATTTGCTACGCAAGTGCGGTGTTCGACGACGGGTGACGTGCACTTGTTCCTGCCACAAAAGATTGTATGTTACACTCACGGGCAGTTCAACCCAGAAAGTGGACGTATCAAAAGTTACATCTTCGTCCTGGTGTTGGATTCGACTGCTGACGTACGGATACCGTTACGTGGGGCTCAGGGAGCCAGGCCCATTAATTTTGTTACCCGCCGTGATGGTATGACAAAAAGCAAGCACATCGGCAACGAGCCGCGGCAACTGAGTTCATAGCCTGATGACGTTCATTACACACACATTGGACACTTTGCAGAACATTCCGAGCCAGCATCCTCCAAGAATCCTTCGAGAATGCTCACCATGCAAGATAAAGCCTTGGGAGCGTTAAAAGTGGCGAAAGATCGTCAAACGTCAGGATGAGTCGTACAACCAGATACCACGGCTCATTGTATCATGGACAGCTTGGAGGCACACTCAAGACAAGCTCCAACATTTCAAGCAACCATGGACGAGTGGCGAACAAGATCACATACCAGACACAAATCCCAAAGCACACGGTAACACATTTCCAACGAATTCTATTGCCAACTACGTCCATCCCGCCAACCCCACCCCACGCATCTCCACCACGACCACGACCACCTAAGCGCTCCTCCCCTCATACTCCTTAGCAAGATCACCCAGGTATCCCTCGACCTTCTCGCCACCGATGAACAGGTCCTTGACGTCCAGCAGGATCCACAGCATGCGGCCGGGCGCGGTGCCGGCAGCGGTGACGTTCTTCCACTTATGCGCGGTGGCGCGCTGGACGCTGACGTCGCCCTGGCGCATGATCTTGGACTCGCCCGAGTCGAGGGTCAGCTCGAAGACGCCTTCGAGCACGACGCCGTAGTCGATGGACAGGGCGCGGTGCATGGGCGACTCGACGTCCGGCGCGAAGTCGATCATGCGGACGACGGTGCCGTTGGCGTTGTGGAGGCCGGGCTGGGCATTGTTCGTCAGCGGGCGGAACTTGTACATTGGGGTGTTGGAAGAGTGGTTGGGGGGACACGGACCTCGACGTCGCGGGCGTACTTGAGGTCGGCGTCGTCGTTGAGGTCGACGGGGTTGTCCTTGGTGTGGTAGAGGATGTTGTTCATGGCCTGCTCCTCGCCCATCAGGCGGTGGTGGTCGCCGCAGTCGCGGGCGAGGAAGACGCCCTTGCCTTCGGCGTTGTGGCCGGTGATGAGGCGCTGGTTCTTGGGCAGGCCGAAGGCTGGGAAGCCGTTCGAGATGTAGCCGATGCTTGCGGTCGACATTGTTGCTGTGGTAGGCGGGGAAGTGGTATGAATTGATGATAAGAATTTGAAAGTGTTCTTGCTGCTGAAGAGGGTCGTACGGCGCGCGGTTGAGGTTTAAGACTAGGCCGGTTCTCTGTATCGTGAAGCTGGAGTCATCAACGGTGTAATAGTTGTGCCGTAGTCTGGTGGTTCTGCTTTCCACCGTCGGTTCTGTAATCCTACCGTTCCCTGTGCCGATGGCTGGGTGATCGGCTCTCACTTGCGTTCGCCCCCATGCATGCGGTAGATCTTTAGAAAGAGAAATTGCTGCCTTAGGTCAGGGCTTGAGATGGGACTGCGACGAGAGGAAAAGATCGCCTTCACAGAACTGCGGGCTCGAACTTCGTGAAGGTGTGCATCGATTTTCGAAGCAGTGTGGATCAGTATGCAAGGACATGGAACTCAGGTGGGGCTTGAAGGATGCCACCCGCACTACGGGGCCTTAAGTGTGGATCTTAAGATTACACATAGCTGAGAGCCGTGCCAACCGGAGCTAACACCGTTCTGTCAGACTTCACTAACGAATCCACTCCAAGGTTCACGATGGTGTGATATACAATCTCATTGCTAGATACGGAGCGTGGGGTCTAAAATTCTAGACCTTCGAAGTGAGGGTGGTGCCGCCGTCAATGATGAAACCGGTGCCCGTGACGTAGCTCGACCTGGGACTGCTCAGGAAGATGACAGCGTCAGATATCTCTTCGGGCTGCGCAATCCTACCCATAGGAACCGCGCCCTCGATAAGCCGCTGCAGCTGCGGCGCACCTTCGATAGCGCGTTGGACCATGGGCGTGTCCACCCACGACGGGCAGAGACAGTTGACGCGGATGCCGTGCTGGGCGTTATCCAGCGCTTTAGGAGCTGCGTGTCAGCAAGGCAACGAGCGAGGCATCGTCGATCGACCTACCCGCATTCCTCGTCAGGCCAAGGACGGCGTACTTGGAGGTCGTGTACTGCACCATGCGCGGAGTGGCCACGTAGGAGGAGCAGGATCCCATGTTGACGATGACGCCGCGGGAAGCGCCCCTCTGGCCGCCGCTGGAGCTGCGGATGGGCCGGGGCTCCTGCAGCTTCATGGCGGCCGAGAGCTGGCGGGTGGCGAGCAGCATCCCGCGCACGTTGACCTGGAGGAAGCGGTCGAACTCGTCGACGTCGGCCTCGCAGACTTCGGCATCGCTCTCGACGCCGACCTGTTCGGGGATCAGTCAGTGTCCTAAGCCGCTGACGGCCAGGGGCGGGAATCGCTCACGCCGGCGCAGTTGAGCGCGTAGTCGATGCGGCCAAACTCTTCGACGGCACGGCGCACCAGCTCCTCGACCGAGGCCTGATCCGTGACGTTGACTTGCACGGCGACAGCTCGGAAGGATTGGTGGGCTGCGCGGACACGACTCTCGGCAGCTGTGGTCTCAGCGGCGCCGAGGTTGATGTCGGCCATGACAGCGCCGGCGGCTCCCTCAGCAGCGTAGGCCAGGGCGCAGGCCCTGCCGATGCCGCTGCCTGCGCGTCGTCAGCGGAATGGTGGAGTGAAGATGGCGCCATGGAATCTCACCGGCCCCAATGATCAAGGCGAATCCGTCAATGTCCATTCTCTGGTGTTCGTCGGCGGAGATGGGGCATGGTGATAGCGGCCAGCGCGGCCGTGATTTATGCACGGACGATCCTGGGGGGGAGGGTGCGGTGGTGATAAGCGTGCGGCAGGCGTTGCGGGAGGCTTGCGCAAGGGCAGGCGATCATCATCCCGCATCTGCCGCCCCCACGCGTCAGCATGCAGATCCAAGGGCCCGGGTTCCTGCGCCCCACGCGGCCCGCAATCCCCCGCCGTAACTATGTACGAGCTTGCGTGTCGCCTCTTTCGGTACAAGGCTGCACCAGAGGGGTGTTCTGATCCTTGGCCGTCCGCTTTGGGACATTAGGGGGCTGAGCTGAGCCCTGAGCGTGAGCAGGGTCGGCCCGCATTTCACTGCTTACCGTGCGTCGATTCTGCGCTGGCTGCCAGATACGTCAGACCTGCTGCATCTCCTCATCTCGTGGCTCTTCCGGTGCTCCCGCGTGGTGGGGCTCAGTGCTCGACCCAACCCGCGTGTATGGCAACACTTGGCATTCTCTCCCCGACGGAACGGCGAACGAGGGCACAACTGACGTACGCAGTGAGATCCCAATGGACACAGTCACCAGGCAATGGAATTGATTTTGCGGGCTACGGATGAGCAATCACTGCGAAAGTTGGGTAATGATGTCCTGCACATGGGCAAACGAAAGCTCGGCCATTGTCTCTTCCCACAAGACCCCCGCCACCTTCTGACCCTCCTCCGTGTATACCAACGGTGCCATTCTGCCTAGGTTAGCGAAAGAGAGCGGCATGTTGGTGCGAAGACTTACGGCTTGAGCTTGCAGTCTCCGAGGTACTGGCCGTGTGTCTCCTCGCCGTGGTTGGCCGCGGCATCGGTGAGGGTACGCGCGCCCACGGCTGTCGACCTCCCGATGGCGCGCTTGAAAGCGGCAAGAAGAGCGCCAGTAATGCCGCTGTTGGCGTCGCGGTGGAGGGCGGAGCCGTAGCACAGGCCGGGGTTGACGGCGTTGACGACGGCGACCGACGGCGGCACGCGCTTGGCCAGCTCGGCGAGGAACAGCTGCCCAAGCAGCTTGGAAGTGTAGTAGCGGTCCTGGCGGTCGAAGAAGCTGGGCTGGTCGAAGGCCGGCAGCAGCGGCCGCTCGGAGCGCTCCTTGAACGCCGCCCACGCCGCCGTCTCCGAGTTGACCACGACGATGCGGCCCGGTCGCTGCGGCTGGGCCTTGGACTGCACGATTGGCAGCAGCAGCAGCGTGAGGAGGGCGGTGGACAGGTAGTTGACTTGCACGACCTCGTCGTGGCCGGTTGAGGGGTTGAGGTCCAGCGTCGCCTTGGCCACGCCGGCGTTGAGCACCACCACGTCCAGCGCCGGCAGCGTCTTGCAGCGCTCGGCGAAGGCCATGATGGAGCCGTACGACGACATGTCGAGCTTCCACACGTCGATGTTGAAGGTGCGGACGCCCTCGGTCAAGTCTTCGCGCGCGGCCTGCCCCTTTGCCTCGTCACGCACCGCCAGGATGAGACGGCTCAGGCCGAGCTCCATCAGCTGCCGCGAGCATTCGAGCCCGAGCCCGACATTGGCGCCGGTGACGATGGCGGTTCGGCCGCGGAGATTGACCGATGCCGGAGAGACGGCGGGAGGAGTGACGCAGAGTTGACGGTGAAGAAACTGAAGCTGGCTAGCCTCGCGGTCGGGCGAGGCGCCGTGGATGGTGTTGCGCGGCATCATGGGGCGTGGGCGCGAGGAAAGGAGGGCCGCCGCGACTCTCGCTAATATACTCGGGCATGGGGGGGAGCGATGGTTGCCCCGAGTCCGCCTGAGGCTGAGCTTACGTCCGCAGCGCTCCGTCTCTCTTCCATCGACCATCGTCAATAGATCACCACGTCCTACGGACTGTCCTCCGTTAATCTGCGAATAAGCGCGACCTCTCCCACGGGCCCTCTTACCAAAGATCTGGACCACCAGCATTATGCTGCACGGCTATATTATAGACATGGTAGACTGGAGAGCTTGGGAACACGGCTGTGCTCTGATTGGGGATGCAAGCGACCGCGGGAAAGCCGACGCAACGAGCAGAACCGACATCTGCGTCGACAGGCGGACGCAGAATCGGATTGAGGCCACAACGGGCAGTGATCTCCAGTCGTGGGGGCCATGCATGCAGCAGACGTCAACCCGAACGCTCGGCGAGCTACTTTCCGCTTTCAACCACCAAGGGCAGCCCTCAGGCTGCAGCTCTACTGCCCTAGACGGGAAACCATGCTTACGTATCCAAAATCCCCTGCATACCCGCATCTGAGCCGTCCGAAAAGAACAACGTAGGCAACAGAGTTCTTCACTGTACCGTCCCACCCGGTCCACTTTGGTTAGATGCTTGAACAGCCCCCACAAGTGCTACTCCGAGATCTTGACGCCATCCATGGCGACGGCGTGGGTTAAAAGCCCCGGCCTGACCGCTGCAGAAAAGACATCTCGAGATATCCCTTCCTCCAAATCCCGACCTTTAAGATGCTCTTCGGTTTGGCAGTCGTCCTCTCGCTCGGGCGCCTGGCCCTTGGTGCAGCCGTCACCACTCCCGACTTGCGCGCCGTGCTGCAGAACTCGAGTGTAGAATGGTCGCCCCAGACAGAGCTCTTCTTCCCCAACACGTCCGGCTTCTCGGATGCGACGCAGCGCTGGACCGTCTACGCGGAGCCGACGTACAAAGCCGCGGTGCGGCCAGGCACTGAGCTCGACGTGCAGACTGCGGTACGCGTCCCCACAGATCCAACGACAGCACAATCGTTAACCCCAACAGGTCTCGCTCGCAACGCTGAGCAACATCCCATTCCTCGCGACAGGCGGCCGACACGGCTACTCCATCTCGTTCGACGGGCTGGACGACGGGCTCGCCATCGACCTGGCCAACTTCAACGGCGTCGACGTCGACGGGACCGCAAACACGGTGACGATTGGCGGCGGCGCGCACTTCAGCGACATCTTCGACCCGCTGTATGCCGCCGGCAAAGAACTCCGTACGTTGCCCACGCCCACCCCATAGGCCAATTGCTGACACGTCTTCCGCCGAACAGAAACGGGGTCCTGCCCCTGCGTCGGCACCGTGGGAGCCACGCTGGGCGCCGGGGTCGGGCGGTACCAGGGGCTGCACGGGCTGATGATCGACGCGCTGGTGTCGGTGCGGCTGGTGACGGCCACGGGGGCACTCGTCACCGCGTCGGCCGAGTCGCACGCGGACCTGTTCTGGGGGCTGCGCGGCGCGGGCACGAACTTCGGCGTCGTCACGGCGGCCACGTACAAGGTCGCCGACCTGTCCAACGGCGGGCGGGCGCTGAGCGCCGACCTCGTCTACCCGGGCGCCGCCAACGGCTCGTTCTACGGCGCGCTGGAAGAAGTGGCGGCATCGATGCCTAAGGAGCTGTCCGTCATCGCTCTGGCCGAGTACGACGCGAACACGTCCAGTGTGAGGCTTCCCCCCTGTACTGTCGAGCGGCGCTGATATATGGTGGCTAACGCGATATATGATGCCGGCAGACCGCACTCATCGCCAACATCGTATACGCCGGGCCCGAGGACGAAGGCCGCGAAGCCATCCAGCCGTTCCTGGACCTTGGCCCCGTGACGCAGGACGTGTACACGGCAGCGTGGAACGAGCTGCCGGGCAAAGCGGGGTTCGGCTTCATGTCGCAGCTCTGCGTCAAGGGCAGCGCGCACAGCATGTACGGCGTCAACGTGCGCTCGGTGTCGGGCAGCGCCCTCACGGACGCCTTCAACGGCATGGACGCCTTGTACGCGTCGACGCCGGCCGCGCGCGGGAGCACCTTTCAGATCGAGGTCTTCCCCAACGAGGGGCCGCTGGCGGTGTCGGATGACGAGACGGCCTATCCGTGGCGCGATTCTGCCGCCTTCATGTAAGTTGCTCCGCGCATCTCTCGGCGTCTCCTTTTACACGACTGACTTTTGCTGCGCAGAATGCTGCAGGCGACGTGGACCGACGAGTCTGCTGCGGATGCTGCCAACCAAAAGGCCCAGGAGCTGCGTGCCGGTCTCGCCGCCACGTCGGGCTACGACGATCTCGTCGTCTACGTCAGCTACGCTCACGGCGACGAGACGCCCGAGCAGATCTTCGGAGCTGACAAGCTGCCACGTCTGGCTGCGTTGAAGGAGGAGTGGGACCCTCGGAATGTGTTTGGTTTCGGCAATGCCGTGCCTATGTAACGACGGGTCTCTTCAGACCTGACTTCGGAGTCGTCAGGTAGGTAAAGGGAGTCGAAGGGGTGTACCCTAAGGAACGAAGTAGAAGGTAGGGTGTTGCTCGTAACAAGTGCACTGGCAAAATGCAAAGACCTATTACCTTTAAAGAATATAGTATCGATTAAAACTTTAAGTTAACTACGAAGAGTTAAATCGCTAAAGGCCTATGTCTTTCGTGCTTGCAAACACTCTTTGGCAACCGGTAAGAGGCCCCTCGTATGAATATACGAGCGATGCTGCGGATAGCCGTCATTTCGTGACAACGCAGTCACCATCCGCGTCAGGGGATATGTTAAACTTTCTCCGGGCGCTCTCTCAGCGAAACCACCAGATACTCGGCGGCATGAAACGGCAGACGGCATCATCGCTCCGAGGCCGCTCGGTTATCTGGTTGAGGCAGCTTGGAGCAGGCGTGGGAGATACGAGGATCCTCGCGCCGAACTCCTGGCTGAGGAGATTGAAATGGTGCTGTATCTGCTTGGTCCAGTCCACAACAGTATATTCGGTTGCATGCAGCATGGGCGAAAAGAAGAGAGGACTGACAAGCGGAATCTTCGAGGATGCAAGATCTGACACTCATGGTAGGCTGGAGGAACGCCAGGCATACAGATATTCGAATTCAGGTGGTAAAGGAGCGAGTTC
This sequence comes from Diplodia seriata, assembly GCF_021436955.1. Classification (NCBI taxonomy): domain Eukaryota; kingdom Fungi; phylum Ascomycota; class Dothideomycetes; order Botryosphaeriales; family Botryosphaeriaceae; genus Diplodia; species Diplodia seriata. The sequence goes on along the minus strand of NW_027117308.1, from coordinate 4,858,785 downwards.
GGCCTTGTAGGAGCATGTCCCTTTACGTACATTTCATCCTGGTCGAGCGCTCTTCAGATAAATAATACCATTTTGACTCGGCGAGACCGTCGAGCTCCCTCCTGAGGGCCTGCAGAAGATCACCGCGAACGGCATCATCGCCGAGTCGGAGCGGCCGAGCGCGTGCGACATGGTCGTGCTGGCGACGGGCTCCCAGTGCCGCGCAGCTCCCCGCGTCCGTGCAAGTCATGGTCCAAATTCACAAGCGTCTCGGCTAGTAAGTGGAGCTAGCGAGGCGGGCATCCGACGCTACACCGCTAAGCATTCGGGAGTCGGCTTCAATCTTGGTGATGAGCGCCGTGGTTTGTCACTCCCGATGGGCTGTTTGCACTTTGTCGTCCCACCCGGCGTCTGACTCATCAGTCCTCCAGTGGCACCGCCAGCCCGCGGCGGAATATTTCCGACCACCCCCCGCCGCGCCTTTTGAACCCCCCGTGGCTGCATCCAAGATCCCGCCACCGACCGACCGGAAACTCGTCCACCACCACCACCACCACCATGGCTCCTGCGCCGAAAGTCCACGGCCACTGCGCCCCCCACCTCCAGCCCGTCGCAGACCTCCTGCAGCAGCACCTCGCCACGGGCGGCGAGCTGGGCGCCTCCCTCGTCGTCAACGTGCGCGGGCGCGACATTCTCGACCTGTACGGCGGCCACGCCGACGCCGCGCGCACGCGGCCCTGGGAATCGTCCACCATCGCGCCCGTCTGGTCGACGACCAAGTGCGTGGCCGCGCTCGCCGCGCTCGTCCTCGTCTCGCGCGGGCTGCTCGACCCGCGCTCGAGGGTCGCGGCCTACTGGCCGGCCTTCGCCGCCAACGGCAAGGAGAAGGTCGAGGTGCGGCACGTCCTCGCGCACGCGTCGGGCGTGTCCGGCTGGGACGCGCCCGTGACGCTGGACGACGTGCTGGACGTCCCGGCGGCGACGGCGCTGCTGGCCGCGCAGCGGCCGTGGTGGGAGCCCGGCACGGCGGCCGCGTACCACAGCTTCACGCTGGGGCATCTGCTGGGGGAGCTGGTGAGGCGGGTCACGGGGAAGACGCTGAAGGCGTTCGTCGCCGACGAGCTCGCGGGCCCCTTGGCGGCCGACTTCCAGATCGGCGCGCGCGAGGACGACTGGGGGCGGGTCGCGGACGTGGTGCCGCCGGCGGAGTGGGCCAGGCCGCCGCAGGCTGCGGGCGAGGGCGCCTCGGTCGCGGCCAAGACGATGCGCAACCCGACGTTCGACATTGCGGTCGCGAACACGCCGACGTGGAGGAGGGCCGAGCTGGGCGCGGCGAGCGGGTTCGGCAACGCGCGGGGCGTCGCGCGCATCATGTCCGCCGTGTCGCTGGGCGGGGCGGTGGACGGGCACGAGCTTCTCTCCCGGGAGACGGTGGAGCTGATTTTCGAGGAGCAGGTCCGGGGCGTGGATTTAGCGACGGGCCAGCATCTACGCCGTGGGCTTGGGTTCGCGCTAACTGGGAGGGACACGAGCACCAACTGGATCCCGGAAGGGAAGATCTGCTTTTGGGGCGGGCTGGGCGGCTCGATTGTGATCATGGACGTTGAAAGGCAGATGACCATCTCGTACGTCATGAACAAGATGGAGATGGTGGGGCTGGGGAACGACCGGACGAAGGAGTACGTGAGGGCCATATACGCCTGCATGGGCGTGGACTTCTAGGGGCTTCCGCGGTCCGTTCACAGGCGTCGCGTGTTGCTTCAATGTTGTCGAGGAAGAGCGGCAGATTGGGATGAGCGGGCACGCTATCCGGCCATTGACGCAATGCGACGTGCTCGATGTGTGGCTTACCAAGCATCGAGAATCCGACGCGGGTTCGTCCGGCACGGCGACTACTTAACGGCGCGTAGCTGCGTAGCACGACAACTGCAATAACAATCCATCAGAATGCCGAACATCTTCGCGTAAGAACCCACCGCATTTGCGAACGCGGGAGTGGCCGCTGACGGAGGACAGTTTGGGCGTCACCGGGTACATTGGCGGCGACGCCTTCGTCACCATCAACCAGCAGCATCCCGAGTACGAGTGGACGTTCCTCGTGCGGAACCCCGAAAGCGTCGCAGCCCTCCCGAAGCAGTACCCCAACGCGAAGGCCGTCCACGGGGACCTCGACAGCTACGACCTCATAGTCGAAGAGGCCTCGAAGGCCGACGTCGTCTTCAGTGAGTCCACGCCCCTCGCCTCCCCGCGCCTCCCGTCCTGCCGCACGGCTCCGCTAACCACGCCGCACCCGCCCGCAGACTGGGCCGACGCCGACCACCCCGGCGCCGCCACCGCCATCGCCGCCGGCCTCAAACGCCGCGCCACGCCCGCCTTCCTCATCCACACCTCGGGCGCCGGCATCCTCACCGTCACCGACATCCACAACGCCGCCTTCGGCACCGAGTCGTCCACGCTCTACGACGACTGGGACGGCGTGTCCGCCGTGACGTCGCTGCCCGACGACGCCGCGCACCGCGACGTCGACAAGATCGTGCTCGCCGCGAGTGCCGAGTCGCCGCCGATCCGCACCGCCATCGTGTGCCCGCCGTGCATCTACGGCGAGGGCCGCGGGCCGGCGAAGCGCCGCTCGATCCAGGTGCCGAGGCTGGTGCGGTGCGCGCTGCAGCGCGGGAAGGGCTTTCGGCTGGGCGGCGGGAGGAACAGGTGGCGCAACGTGCACGTCGCCGACCTGAGCAACGTCTACCTGCGGCTGGTCGAGGAGGCCGCGAAGCCGGACGGCGGCTGCGCGACGTGGGGGGCCGAGGGGTACTATTTCGCCGAGTCGGGCGAGCACTACTGGGGCGACGTGGCCGCGGCGGTCGCGCGCGAGGCTTGCCGGGCCGGGCTTTTCAAGACTGCCGAGGTGGACGAGCTGGGCCTGGACGAGGTGGACGCGATGGACGGGCGTGGAAGGTACCTGTGGGGCACTAATTCGAGGCACGTGGCGGTGAGGGCGAAGAAGGTGCTGGGGTGGCAGTTGACGGGGTTGCCGTCGCTCGAGGCGGAGATTCCGCGCGCGGTGGAGGCCGAGGCCGAGGACATGAAGTTGATTTAGACGAGGCGGGATTATTATACTCCGCATTATAGCCACGCATAGATGCTAACATGCACCGCCACCTTTGATCGTGTAGAACTCTCCCCGGCCTCAACCATTATATACTCCTTTTCTGTGCTGGTGCCCGTCGTGGCATCGTCGGTGGCGTTGATGCTACGATCGGAACGCTGACGGAGATCAGAGCGTATTCCGCCCCCCAGAGTTCTACACACAGAGCATCCCGCATGCTTACGGGAGCACGCCGGCGCCACAGCCTTCCAACCTGCACAGATACGAGAGCACTCTCAGCTACGCCGCACGCGGTCAGCCACACGACGGAAACACACCCCCCTACCACACGTACGACACCACGACCGAAACCCCCATCTCCAACCACCACGACACCAACGTAAATGAACCCAGCTTCCCCGTCCAGGTCGTCAACAACATCATCATTGACAACAACAACAGCAACGACCCATCACGTGACAGCCCCTCCTCCATCATCCGGTCCCTCCCGGCCAAGCAAAAGGCGCAAAATCGGGCCGCGCAACGCACGTTCCGCGAGCGCCGAGAGCGCCAGGTCACGGAGCTGGAAGAGCGGGTCAAGGACATGGAGGCGCGGTGGGACGGGCTGCAGCACGAGGTAGTGGAGAGGATTCTCGCCTTCAATGTCAAATGACGAGTGGAATGCCTGCTCGATACCATCATGGCTGCATCCAGTGCCTCCCACCAACGCAAGTCCATGGCGAACAATGCAAGGAAGCCGTTTGATCATCTGGACCGGGCCGAAAACCCCACTTCGCGACAAAACTGTGTCGGCATCTCGGTTGCTGACATCGTGTGGTCGGGAGGCGGTTTCGGCAAGGAGATAAAGGACATAAGCGCCGGGACCACTTATTCAGTTGTCAGTCGCATTACCCCAAAGTGTCCAAGTCGCCGGGAATATGGCACCGATAGCGAATACGGGATATGCGAGCGGAAAGCACCCCGTCACGAGTACCAACTCAACTCCACGAGAAAAAGTCGAACGAAAACGAACGGTGTGGAACCTCTTTCCGTATTTCTTCCTATTGGATTATCGAAGCTTATGCAGCTGACGTCTCAACAGAGACAAGCACGCGGCATCTTGCTGCAAGTACAATCTCTGATTCCGTGTCGGAATAATTCCGCTGCAGCGCTTCTCACAGGGTGATAAATCTCGACTTTGCGGATACCTACCCGATGTGTACTACTGTCTTGGCAGAAGTGTTTACATCATCCTTTTGCGGAGAAACATCCGGGGCTTCTAGAGAGCAAAGGATACTTGGCGGCCGAGCTTTGGGATACGAACTCATTGAAAATCAGGAACTTTTGTCATCTTCATTCACCCTGAAGCGCACTCGGGATTCCGCCGCACTTCCATCCACCTGCTTTGGGCTTGAGCCAAGCGGGAAATGATTCAAGGAATAGCACCCGCGCAAAGGGCTTATAAATCTCACAATGATCAGGGAGAAATATAAAGATGAACTCTTGACCTGTAGCTTTCGCAATCAACAGCCTCTTCTTCAGGGAAACACCGAGAAACACAGCCTTGAAAGATGCGGTCTTACTCTCTTCCCCTGGCCCTGGGCCTTGCCTCCGCAACTCTTGCTTTCGACCCATTGCTGGGCTTCAACAGTTTCGTCGAGGTTGAAAACCGCACTCTGGATGAACTCCATCAAGCGGCATTGAAAGAAGGCGGCGTTGTGACCGTCTGGCACGGCGGGTACGTTCAGGTCCACGGAGCAAGAGTCTTCACCGGCTAACCTCCCCCTTTCCCCAGCGACGAAGTGCACCAACAAGACGGTCTCAAGGAGGCATTCGAAGCGCGCTTCGCCGGCATGACGCTCAACCTCACCGTCGACCTTTCCAAATACCACGACGTCAACCTCGACCGGCAAATCGCCACCGACAACGTCTACGTCGACAGCATCATCCTACAGACCCTCAACGACTACCCGCGCTGGAAGTCCCAAGGCGCGCTGCTCCCATACAAACCGCTCGGCTGGGAGCACGTCTTCGGCGACTTCAAGGACCCGGACGGCGCCTTCACCGCGCTCTTCATCTACAGCTGGTCCAACGTGTGGAACGCGGACCGCGTCGACGCCGCCGACGCCCCGAAGGAGTTCACCGACTACCTCAAGCCGCAGTTCAAGGACAAGCTGGTGCTGACCTACCCCAACGACGACGACGCCGTGCTCTTCGCTTTCGACCTGATGTAAGCCATCTCCCCCGAACCACCCCCGTCCGCGACACACCGTGTACTGACAGGCGACGCAGCATGAAGCAGTACGGCTACGCCTGGTTCGACGCCCTCCTGCAGCAGAACCCGCGCTGGGTCCGCGGCACCGCGACGCCCGCCACCCTCGTCGGTTCCGCGAACAGCTCGCGCAGCGCCGCCAGCTTCACCACGACCCTCGGCGGCTCGGTGGCCGCTCCGTACAACATCTCGTACCCCGAGCAGGGCACGTTCGTGAGCTGGCCGCAGACGGGTGCCATCGTGCGCGGCGCCCCGCATCCCGAGTCGGCGAAGCTGCTGCACTCGTTCATGCTGTCGGAGCAAAGGCAGCGCACGATGGGCGTGTGGAGCGTGCGGACGGATATACCGGGACCCCAGGGGCTGCCCAAGATCTTGGATATGCCCGGCACGGACCCCACGCTGTTTAGCAAGTGGATGGCGGATCGGGCGGCGGTAGAGAGGCTGAGGTTCTTCTTCGAGGATCGCCTCGGGCCCGCGGATGCTATTAGTCCGTTGGAGGATGACATTTAAGCGGGTAGGGGTGGGTTGTATTCCCCGGGCGTCTGTTTAAGACTTCCGCAAGGGAAATTTAAGGGAAATCTCGGATATAACTCTCGGGTTAAATACCGAAGATTATAAAAAGCTATTTAGATATATAGTTTAACTACTACGCCCATATCGCTTGCCGTTAACTAACGATGGTACTAAAGACCGGCCTATATATTAAATCTATAGTAGAAAAAGATTTTTCTATGCCTAAGCTTTTAGAAAATCGAACTACGAAGAACGGGATCTACCGACAACACGCGCTCCTGGATAACCCACACGCGCTGAAACCACGCCCTGTCGAACAGCGACGCGAGAGCATTCAATTTGCGGAAGTTTCCGTCGCAGAGCTCTTCGAGGATGGTGTCGAGTTCCCTCTGGACAACATGCTCGCGAGAACCCGGAAGCGGGCTCTCCTCGAATGGAAAATGCGACCAAGATTTGATGCAGCCGAACAATTTCTGGCTGGCCGTCCGGCTCATCTTCCTTAACATGTCGAAGGCGAGGTCGCTTTCCGCGCTTGAAGGTCCGAGCCAGATGATGGTTTGAGAGGCCTTTCTGTAGACCTTGTCCATTTGCGAGACTTGGTGCGATCGCTCTGAGATGTTTGCTTGGTCGATGCAGACAGCATCCACCCATAGGGCAATCTCTGCGCTGCCGTTGGTGGTGCAGTCCATGGCGAGGTGGCGGAGAGCGGATGCCAGATTTGCTGTTACTTGGAATTCTCCCTCGTCCAGAATGATGGAGGCGGTGTTGCTGCAATCGCCCCAGACGTAGGAGAGCGCCGTATATTCCGGCCAGTCTTCGAGAAAAGCATGTCGAAGAGAACAGCAGACACGGTGGTCATGTGACGGCAGTGCCTGCACATGAATGAGCCGGATCTCATGCTTATCGGTCCGGAGCGGTTGATATCGAAAGTCACTCTCCCACTTTTGATCCAGGCTGGTTCTGTCGAGATCACCTTGTCTGGTGTTTAATTGTCGATCCATGTCTCGTCCTCGCAACGGTGGAAGACTCAAACCTTTGCGCTTGGGGATGTCCTGTTGACGAGAGGGATGCCGGAGGTCACAAACTCACTAGCGGGTTGAGTAGGGGTAGTAGATGGTGCAAAATAACAACGGAAGGGAATGGCGGGGTAGATGTGTGACATCCAACCAGCCGCTTATGTAAGCAACGTGGAGAGCCACCTTTGTATCGATAGCTCAGTAATGGTTCTATCGATAGCATATCATATCCCACAAGATATAAGCCCAGTTCTATTGGACTGAGAGTTGTATGTGCACAACCAGAGCGTAGGGCATTGCAGCACACCAAGCCACCCAGACCGTTTCGCCAAGCACCATCTGCGAGAGGCCCAACTTTCAGCCCCCAAGACATGATAGCCGCCTCCCGTCGCTAACCATTGGCTGATGGAAATAAAAGTCTCCGGCAGTCTTAATTCGATCAACACGCTTATTTCCCCATCTCGACCCTACTGCACCTGTATCTGCTTCGTCCGGTCAAGTTAAACATCCTCCTCCCCCCTTTCCCCCATATGTTGAAAATATTGTTTGCTGGTCTACTAGCTACAAGGCACAAGCAAGCGCTCTGATTCGGCTGCTTTTCAGGGTACATTGTGGCGGTGAAAAAGTAAACCAGGCTCCAGTCGGAACACTGCAGGTTCCCGTGTTTGATCCTACCTATTTTTAGCTCACCCTGCAGCGTCCCTCCTGACGGCCCAGCTCCTTCGATGTCAGTGAGACTTTTAAGAGAAGCACTCCCCTCTCCGTGTGACTACCACCGATTTCTCTTTAGTTGTTTCCGAACAGTTCAAATGCTTTTTGTGCTGGCCGTCGGGGCGCTATTCCTTAGAGGTAGCTCAGAAAGTGCCCAAGAAAGCGTTTCTTCTGGCAAACAATCTGTCGGCAACACTTCCTGCGCCGCCGAGTGCGAGGCGGACTGGCCGACGGCTCAATACTTCTCATGGATTCCATATGATATATCGACAACCCTGACCCCCTTTACAGTAGTGACTATCGTAAGCCATCAGCACGCCCCAGTGTACCTTCTTGAACTGACCCTGAGCCTTTCTTGATCAACACCCGGTCTAATGCAACGCGATATGTCACCAGCACCGCAGAACTACCCGATGACTATACTGCTCTCCCAATCAACGAGCAGGGCACCCAGACAGTCACGCAAACCGATGCCAAAGGCCAAGTCGTCACAATGTTCGCCCACTGTCCCAAGACCCCAAAGAATCGAAGCAAGGCTGACAGCATATCAGTACATATCCTTCTATCTGGCAATACTACGCAACAGGCTACAGCTGGACAGGTCAGCTATCCACAACGGCCGCCGACGGACCCGGCTCCGTCTGCTCCACCGACGCCGACACCAAAGCAACCCTCGCCTCCGTCCCGTCCTTTGACCCAGAACCTTCCTCGATCGACCCCGACGACCCCCGCGGGCTCGGCTACTTCTTTTCCGCCTACCACGGGTCCGTGCCCGAAGACTTCGTCTCCGCCTTGACCGACGCCGACGCCCTGCACAGCTGCGTCATCCACACCACGCTACCAGGGCCCGGCTACCTCACCACAGCAGCCTACCTTACCGCCTCCTCTGTCTCATACGTAGACGACGACGACGACGACGACGACGACGACGACGACGACGACGACGACGATGACGATGACGTTGATGATGACAGTGGCGAAACAGACACGCCACCGCCAACCACCCTCAACCGGCCCCTCCCCAGCACCACGACCACGACCACGACCTCGCCGACCTCTCCCGTCTCCCCCGCCGCGTCCCCCACCCTGCCGCCCGCAACAACGAGACGGCCGATAAGCGAAGCCACCGACCCACCCACCACCACGACGACGACGGCAAGGGCCCCTCCCCCCATGACCCTCTCCCTCGGCCCCGCCACCGTCGTCGTCCTCTCGCCCATCACTGACTCCAGCGGAGACGACGCAGACTCCGGATCGTACGGCCTCGCCGTCATCGACGAACCCTCTCCCCCGAGCGACTCAGCGGCGGGGAGTGAGACTGCGGCGTCGACGGCGTTGACGACGACGCTTGCGCTAGGCGGCACGGCGACTCTGCCCGGGGGTTCTGCGGGCATCGTGTTGACGACGAATGCGGAGGGGGAGACGGTGGCGGAGGTCGTGGTGTTGGGGACGGACGTGGCGACTAGTAGTGATGACGATGATGGGGGGTTGGGCGGGGTGATTGTTAGTGGGCTGGGGGGCTCGGTGGCAGCGGCGGGGTCGGCGGGGGTGGCGTCGGTGGGGACGGTTGTGGCGACGTTGGGAGGGGGTGGGGATGGGGGTGGGACGGCGGCGGTGGCGGCGGTCACAACAACTGGTGGCGGTGGCGGCGGTGGCGGTTGTGGAGGAGGAGGAGGAAGTGTTGGAAGTACTACGACGGGGAGGTTGGATGTGGGTGGTGGCAGTGGTGGTGGCTCGGCGACGGCGTCGTCGTCTGCGGCTGGAGCAGGGCTTGGGTCAGGCCACGTGCCATTGTGGATATCTATTGGGATGGTGCTATTGGACCGACTGTAGGTTTTGAAAGTGTGTTTTGCGGCGGGGAATCTTGTCTATCTATGAATTATGTAGTACAAAACTATAGAGAAGAAAGCGGTAACGATCAAAGACAAGCCAGCGAATAGCTGAAGCCCCAAGTAGTTCCCCGTGGCCTTGAGCAGCGCTCCGGATATAGGCGGGCCTATAAGAGAGCCAATTCCTTTCAAGACTGAAACCATACCCAAACGCGTGCCGAGAAGACCAAGGTCGGGGGTAATATGGGTCAAAACGACTGGAGCAAGCGACACAACTCCCCCCGAAAAGAAGCCGTACAGCACAGAAAAGGCAACATTCCCGGCCGTGTTCGTCACACTGATCCAGTAGAGTATGCTGGCGCCACTGAGAGCCGATATCATAATGTAGCACCTGAGAGAACCAATCCAATCCGCCACGAACGAGGGAACGATCCGGCCGGGGATGGAGGAAGCGTTCAGAATCGAGAGCAGGTAGTTGGCGAGGTTCTGGTTACGCATGCCGTGCTCCAAAGCATAGCTCTGCAAGTAGAAAATCGGCTCGAAGTAGGCGACATTGCTGAAGAAAATGGCAACCGTATAGATGATGTAGGTCGGCTCCTTCAGCGCAGTTGAATCGATGAACTTCCTGGGGGAAAGACGCTTCTTCGGGGGACTTCCGGCTGCCTGTCGCGGCCGAATGACAACAATAGCAAAAGAACACAGGGCAAAACAGATGAAGCCCATGATCCGCACCGTCCATCCGAAGCCGATGCGCGGTTGCAAGTTCTGAAACATGAGAGGATAGATGGTGGCACCGAGGCTGCTTCCGACAGTGGCCAAGGCCATTGCCCGGGCTCGTCGCTTTACGAAGTATTTCGGGACGACGGCGATTGATGGGATTTGGAGGCAGCATGTACCGAGGCCCATGCAGATGCCCTGGGCGAGAAGGATCTGCCAGTATGCTTCGCAAATGCTCGTCATCATGAAGCCGAAGGTTACGAGGAAAGTGCCAGTAAGCAGCAGTGCTTTGCAATGTCCAGCGTCGTAGAGTGGTCCAACGAAAACACTAATGGACATCAAGCAGAACACCTGCACGGATCCGATCCAGGAAATGGCAGATGGCGACGAGTCCCTGAGATGGGTTTCGTAATACGTCTGGAAGACACCAAAGCTATTGAGCAGTCCTCTGGATCTGTCAGCCATGTGTCATAATTCACGCGATGTGTTTCGCTTACAAGTGGTTGAAGTAGAGGGCGAAACATCCGGCCACTTGCATCCAAGCGAGCTGACCCCCATCTGGCGGGTCCGAAGGGGGCGAAACCCCTTGGGGCAAGGTTTCTGTAGGCACATCGACAGCTGCCACACTCGTTTCCTTGCTGGAGTCATCTGGTACAGGTGGCGGATTCATGGTTGGATGTCGAAACAAGCTTTGCACACAAGCTTTGTAGCCAGTTCTACGGGCAGATCTGGGGAAAGAATAGAACGCACCACGCTCCAGGCTGTTTCCCTACTCTGGCGGTCTAATGAATTGTTTGGCGCCGGGACAATGCTTCGAAAGGTGCGACATCGGGCTCCGATCGGCATCGGCAGTGGGCATCGGTAATCCACATGCAGACCGTCTGTTGTGGCACCGAACGCCTGCTGCTCTTTGGCCTCCTTTCGCCAGTTTCCAAGCTTACCCCGCAGTGTTTGCGGCTTGACGAAATGTTGCGAAATCCTTCCGGAGAATCCTTGCTGGAAACCCCCACCTTCGGGTAGGGCGGCGCAAGCTCTAGAGCAGGCACCTGTTGTTACATTTCCTGCATGCTCCACAAATGCAGGTGTATACATCATCTCATCTAGCACTGATGATACATGAACGCAAATGTATCCAGCAAAGTCATCCATCTCCACCAACCCAGCCTCCCCTACCCCCTCACACAGCCCATACCCAGCGATCACAAGGCCTCCACAGCCACGACCTTCCCCCCACCCACGCCTCCCCCAGACGTCGTCACATACAACACGTCCTTATCCCCGTCTCCCCTTCCAAACGCTACCGACGTCGCCCCGTCCAACCCGCCACCAGCAACAACCTCCCTCCTCCAGCTCCCACCCTCAAACCACACCTTCTCCACCACCCCGCCACTCCCGCTCGACGCCACAAACGCCGTCGCCTCCCCCACCGCAAAATCGTCCCCAGCAAACCCCTCAACGATCGTCTCGTACGGCCCCGTCGCCTCCCCCGTCGCCGGATCGACCGCGACGCGGCAAAACAGCGCCTTCCCCGTATTCGTATAGTACACGTACCCACCATCGCCATCATACCGCACCCCATTCACGCCCAGCGCCAGCCCACCCGACGAGACATTCGCCGGCGGCGCAAGCGTGTGGTCCCGCAACGCGACGCCGTAGCGCCCGGTGGCGGTGTCGACGCGCCAGACGACGCCGGCGGTGGAGTCGGCGACGAGGACGGTGCGGGCGGTCGCGTTGAGGGCGGCGACGCCGTTGAGGAAGCGGGCGGCGGGGATGGTGGCGGCTTTCGAGACGGTGGCGGCGTCGCGGGTGAGGTCGAGGGTCCAAATGGTGTTGTGGTTGGCGGCGATGGCGTAGGTGTCGGGTGTTAGTTCGGCGATGCCGTTGACGCGGGTGGTGGTGGCGGGGAAGGCGTGGATGAGGGCGGGGACGGGGGTGGTCGTTGTTGTTGTTGTTGTTGTTGTTGCGTTGGGGGTGGGCGGGGCGATTTGGAGGATCTGGGCGGAGTAGAGGAGGGTGAGGAGGATGGCGCCGTTGGGGCGGATGGCGAGGTTTTCGACCGAGGTGCCGTTGGGGAATTGGTGGAGGGGGGTGAGGAGGGCGGCGGTTGCGGGGCCGAGGAGGAGGAGGAGGAAAGGCAGGGCGGCTGGAAACATTGTGGGAGAAACGCTGTGAGGGTGGAGGATTGGCTCGAGGTGCTGGAGAATAGGTGTGCGATTTGTACTGATGAATGGAGACGTGGCCCTGATTCAGACCACTCCGCCAAGTGTCACTGGCCTTCCCAGGCAGGGCATGCCAAGGTACGCGGCGGGACTACCTGCCCTTCCGAGCCATGGAGAAAGAGGATATGCAAGGGACGGTGGATGGCGATTGTTTCTGTTTGGCCGGGGTTGTTTCATGCAAAGCATTATGTCCGAGCACTCGCGGAAGCTTAACACCGAGGGCATGCGATAACGGGCGAGCAAGGCTTTCAAGCAATCCACGCTGCCACCAAAAGCGTGGGTGATTTCGCTTTTACTTCTGGGAACAAAGCTGAATAATATAACTGATCACCAGCAGCATTTGCCGCACTAAGGCACAAAATGTGCGCCTCAGGTGCTTTGTAACCGCGGAACGGAGGTCAAGACCCATTACGACGAGGATGCTCACGATGCATTGACAGTCTACCACCATAGCAATTCAAGATAGTCTTAGTCCATGTTTCAATAGCGTTATACATTAGGTGGCCAAGTTCCCCTCGGTTGAAGGGCCGAGGCGCCACGACAAGCTGCTAACCCGGCGAATCTCCTTTTTTTTTCTCCCCCGACATAACCCGTTCATGATTAATCTCCACCCATAAAGTAATCGGTAAGAAGAGTATGCAGAGCATAGACCTCGCCAAACTTGGAATAAGCTCCCTTAAGCAGTAGCCTCAGAAACCTGCACGCGGAGACGGTCCTCGCACACCAGGCCGCCCGGCTGGATATAGCAGACGCCCCTGATGGGCGCCGCGCCAATCAGCGTCGTATTAGCACCATCAAGCTCGACAGTCGAGTTGAGTGAGATCGCTACACACAAGTCAGTCCAACACTTCCATCACACGCACACGCCACAGGAACCGACTCACATCTCTCGGGCACGACGGCCGTGTCCCAGTTGACGTCCAGATCGCCGGTGCAGAACCTTCCGGGCGCGGCACCCGCCTCGGCAACGGTCTGCGAGCAGCTGACGTAGCCGCCGCCGCTGTACTGGAAGGTGAAGTCCTCGCTGGCGTAGCCGGGCTGCACCGAGCTGGTGAAGTTGTTGTACGTCACGTCCCAGTAGCCGTACTGGCCCGCGGGCTCGGCCGCGCCCGTGCTGTCCAGCAGGGCGACGCTGTTGATGCCGATGGAGCCGGCGGCGCTGCACGTGCTGGCGTCGCAGTCTTGGTTGGGGATCAGCCCGTCGCTGGCCTGGATGGTGACGGGGCGGCCGGTGAGGGTGGTGTTGTAGTCGATTTGGAGCGCTGCGGACGGGGACGCCGTTAGCATCGGGGGGGAAGGCGGAAGAAGGGGAGTGTATATCTACGCACATTGGCTCGTGTTGCCCCAGTACAGAGCGAAGTCGGGCGTGTCGCACTCGGTGACGTACAGGACTACCTGCGTCTTGGTGCCGAGTGTTATGTTCGGGTTGGGCCCGTCGAAGTCGTACGCCCAGTTGCAGCTGGCCGTGAGGTCGAGCTTGGCGTTCGAGACGGTGAAGTTGGCCCAATTGATGCCGCTGGCCGGTCCGCTGACGGCCGTGACGTTGAAGGTGCCCACGTCGCCGCTGAAGTCGGTCAGGTCCGGCACCGTGGCGGCGGTGGCGGCGCCGATGAGCGCCGAGGCGAAGATGGCCGATGAATGCATTTTTTGATTATTACGATGGGGCGGGAAAGAAAGGTGGTCCGGACTGTCCTAACGAATGACGGCGGTGAAGTCTCTCATGTTTTCCGTCGGCCTGGTCCCTTTAAGTAGGTCTTCTTCCTCGACGGTTACATTCGTATAATCGACGTGTTGCCGAGCCGCTAGCAGGCATTTCACCTGGTCAAGTTTCACGATTTGCTGGCGCGCATATACGGAGTCTGTGCGCGCGGCAACCGGGCCTAGCTTTCATCAGGAAGCTGGCGAAACAATCGAAGAGCTCGACTCTCGTTCGAGGGCATCATGGTGTCAGCTTGCAAGCCAAGCTTCGGGGGTTTTGCTCATCAGCTTAAGCCTCAGGACAATCCTCCCGAAGCTGGCGCAAGTGCGGGGGATGGTCACGCCACGCTTGGGCCCCCGTTTATAGTGGCCGATCGCCGCCGTTAGCCTAAGTAAACAGATCCCAGAATAGCTCACCTCCCGGCTGTCGCCCCGTATTGGAACAAGACTCAGGTACATCTGCCGGGGTGGCCCGTCTTTAATAAGCCTATGGCGAATCGTATGAAATTTTTAGTTCACCTCGCATCGAAACTCTCGCCTCGGTCCATCTGGACCGCGTTGGGTGAATTGGAAACTGGTTTCTCTGTATGTAATTCCAGCATTGGATTGGTCGAGAGTCAGTCCTGCCGGCGCATGCTCCGGGGTTCTCTCGTATCAGTCGATACTATCTATGTACCATCAAGTAGACATATCACCGACGCAGTGAGGCTCTCTCCGCCAATTATCTCAGAAAAGACCCTCTCCTTCCATCGGCTCACCCTCTCAAGCAATCTTTAGTCCCAATGCACCACCGTAGAACATGCACTCTACCCAATCCGTACGGGTCTGATTGGTCGATACAGTAGCGGTCGACCCAGAGGTAGTGGTGGTTCAGCTGCTGAGTGGCTGTGATGGCGTCTTGAATCACCCGCGGGAGGACGGCCGGGAGCGCTCCTGGATCGGGCGGGGTTAGATCCTCTGCCCGCTCCGCAGCGCCCCACACGTAGCTGAGTGCGCAGTACGTAAGGCCCTCTGGGGCTCGGATAACTCGCTGGCTTTGGCAGTCAATGACACTGAAAGTGTTAAAAGGCCTGCGGCTTGTCGCATTGCACCATGTTCGACGAGAAGATAGACAGCGGTATTCACTACTCCAATGTTCCATGGCTTATGCTGTAAATAATCAATGAGCTGACTAAGATAACGCAAGTACTCCCCGCAGGCAGGAGACCGCGCTCATAATGTTGATCGAATCGGCGTGCCAGGGCTTGCCGTTGTCTGAAGTAGTCAAGCTGCCAGTGGCCCCAGTAAGAGTTAAGGTCTCGCAAAAGCTCTTGTCTGCCTCGCATTCAAGCTTGTAAGCTTGGAAGGACGTTCTTTGCTAGAGCGGGACAATGTTAGTTTTGTGGATCCGAGGAAGGGCCTGCTGTTTGTCGACGACTAAGTGAAAGTGGCGAGTTTGGACACAACTGTGAATATCCACTGCATCCATCGTTTAATTCACATTGAAAGAACACGGTACAATTTCGTGGCGCCATGTTCGGAGGAAGACGCTTCGTCGGTCTGGAGATACAAGAAGGCGGGCAGACATGCTCTTGTTGTCACATACGACAGTGAATGCCGATCGAATGAGAAGTTCCCATGCGTCACATTGCTCTCTATAATTAAGTGTAGTAAAGGCCCTCCGAAGGCCAGAAAACAAGACACCGTCTATCTATAAACTTTTAATGCCTCCAACTCCCAGACGCGCCACAATCAGACCGAAACCACGACTCACGCAGCCGACAAGTCATCCATCTCCTTCTCCTCGGCCACAAACCCCTGCTTCGTCTCCAACTCCCTCTCCAACGAATACGCCTTCGTAAACACCACACTACACACCAACGCGCCCCCCGCCAACGCCGTCATAACCACCCACAGCGTCCTTAACGACCCGCAATACGCCGTCACCAACTCCTCCCTCAGCGCGACCTGCGCCGCATCCGCACTCCCCCTCATCGCCTTCACCGTCTGCACCAACGCGCTCACATCCTTACTAATCTCCCCCGCGTGCGCGACGAGATACGCATTCCCCGACGCCTCCAGCTTCCCCCGCATGGCGTTCTGCACGACGCTCCCGCCCACCGCCACCCCCAGCATCTGCCCGTAATTGCGAAAAAACGCGCTCAGCGCGCTCGCGATGCCGACGTCAGCCGGCGGCGCAGCTGCCTGGTTGCACAGGCTCTGCGCGGGATACAGAATCCCGAGGCCCAGGCCGGACACCAGCGCCAACGGCACCCACACTTGCGTCGGAGTATCCGCGTCAAACGTAATCAGCAACCCCATGCCGGCCGCGACGAACATCCAGCCAGACCACAGCGCCCAGCGGTAGCGCGCGAGCTTCGCGATCAGGAAGCCGACGACGACGGCGGCGGGGGCGACGGTGAAGGTCCAGGGGAAGAGGGCGACGCCGGCGCCGATGGGGGAGAGGGCCTTGGCGCCTTCGAAGTAGAGGGGCATGTAGAAGAGGATGCCCCATTGGACCATGCCGTGGATGACGAAGCTGAGGTAGGTGGCGAGGGAGGTGCGGGACGCGAAGAGGGAGCCGGGGAGGATGGGGGAGACGTTGCGGAGGGGCAGGTACGTGGACCAGAGGAGGAAGAGGGCGAGGCCGAGGAGGCCGGTGAGGAGCGGCGTGAGGGTGCGCCAGTGCGTCCAGGGGTACATTGTGCCGCCCTGTTTGGAGTGTGTTAGCGGTGGGGTGGTGGAGGGGGAGGGGGAGGGAGGCGGCTTACCCAGGTGACGGGGATGAGGACCGAGGTTGTCGAGGCCACGAAGAGGAAGGAGCCGACCCAGTCGATTTTCTTGAGCTTGGAGCCCAGGTCGCCGCCCTTGTGCGCCAGGTTGAGGAAGATAGGGATCATGACGAAGGCGACGGCGCAGAACGGGATGTTCAGCCAGAAGATCCATCGCTGTGTGGCGTCAGCGTTGGTGAGCGGAGGGGAGGGGAGGAACGACGCCTTTTGCTTACCCAGGAAGACTTCTCGACCAGCACACCGCCGATGACGGGGCCGGCCACGCTGCCAACCGCCCACGTCATGGCAATGATGCCGACGTACTTGCCGCGCTCCCGCAGCGGCGCCAGGTCGGTGATGATGACGTTGGAGAGTGCTTGGATACCGCCGCCGCCGATGCCCTGGATGGTGCGGCCGACCAGGAGCACTGCGAAGTCTTGCGAGACGGCGGCGATGATGGCGCCCGCGGTGAAGAGCGTGAGGGCGATCAGCAGCATCGGCTTGCGCCCGAACACCTCGGAGAACGAGGCGAAGCTGGGCTGGAAGACTGTCGATGCAAGGAGGAACGAGGTGCCACTCCAGAATGCCTCGACACCCGAGCCATGGAGCTCTTCTGCAATCGTCTGGAGGGATCGTTGGTTAGTAGATGGCGTGGCAGACGGTATGTGAGTACTCACAGGAAGCGCAACTGATAGAGAGGAGGCATCCAAAGCGGACACGAGGTTGACAACGCAAAGACAGCTGAAGGCTGCGTGGAAGCGCCAGCCAGATGCTGCCGGAGCTGCGGCGGGTTTTTCATCGTCAAGCAACGTGTCGATGGACCTGGCTGAGATCCGAACCGACTCGAACTCGCGGGGATACTTGAGATCCGTGGTAACAGACATGGCAGGACTGGTGGTTTGACTTTGCGATACAGTCCAGTGTCGACGTAGGGATGCAGCCACCGGAAGCGTGTGTCACTTCATATTTAAGAAGCAGAAAGCCGTTTGCTGTCAAGGGAGATGGAGAAGGTCGTCTCAAGCCCCCAAGCCTCGTTCCGGCAACACCGAATTAGGGGATGGATTGCATCGCAAGCCACCTTGGCTGGATTCCAACCGTGGAACAGCAAGTTACAGAAATGCCGAGATTGTGCACAGCCATTGTGGCTTGACAGGATGCCAAAAAGGTGACGAGTTGACAGCCTTGTGGGGCAGGCATGCGTGTCCCTGGCGCTGCATGTGCCGCCTTTTTAGCGTTCCGCTAGTCAAAGTACCGGCGATGCCGACAAGGCGGTTCGGAGGCGTTGAGGCTGAAGATTGTCGACTTTTCGGCGGCGCTGATGTCGCTCGCATCAGCCAGCCACAACGCCATGAGGCTGCCTTGCCACGTTGTTTGCCGCATGAGTACACAGAATGGCCAACAATATTGCTGCGACAATAATAGGCGCCAGTCATCTGTCTTTCCCGGCTCGATGTATTCCTCGCCGCTCTCATGCTGCGCCGATAGCATCCAAGATACCAAGTCGGGACCATGGTCATGTTTCGGGACGACCGATAATCATTTCCACATCGGTTATCTTCCCCTACTCCTGACCGCGACTTCCAGAAAACCCTATTCGCGCACCAATCACGACGAGTGCGTGTCGTAAGCCTTTACCCGATAGGATAAGCTTTTCTGTTAGCTCCCACGCCACGTGCGGAGACATCCGCCAGTGGTCCCCTACACGCAGGAATGGAGATGTCCGCCATTCGGGCCGTCCACTCCAGCCTCACAGCTCGTCACTGCTGCCAAGGACATGTGTGTGGGAACAATAAAAAGGAAAGTCGGGTAGGCTACTTGTCCAACACCATTTGCCTTCGCCTCGCGCAACCCACACTCCTTTGATGGCTATTCCAGCTTCTCTACCAGTCTCTACCAAATAATCTTTTACATTTTTTAACCCTCCACTTCGATACCCCATATCAGAATACCGAACGAACCGGAAATGGCGTGCGAATGTCTCCACGACACCGTCGGCTGCATGGCCTTCTACACGCTCAAGCCGGTCCTCATCTGCCACGCCATCCTCTCGACGAGCTGGAAAGTCGCCCTGATGGTCAAAGGGCTGGCCGCCGAAAACGCCGCGTACAGCGCCGCCCAGTCTCTGCTCCCCCCGCCCACAACGCGCACCTTCGCGCCCCGTCCCCGCTCGCAGTACATCTTCGAAGACCGCCCGGCCCCCGTCTCGACACACGGCCAATCGATAGACTCGCTACTCCAAGAACAGCTGGCGCAGCTGGAAGCGGAGAAGGCGCAGCAGCGCTGGAGCAGTCCGCCGTCTTACCGCCTGTACGACGACGCGCCGGAGAAGCCGCCGCCCCCGCAGCTGTCGCCGCGCGAACTCAATTTCCCGCGGAAGCCGTTTGCGGCCAGGGGAGGGTTGGAGAAGGAGATACGGATTACTGTGTATCCGGTCGAGGAGGACAGTCCGCTCAACACGCCGTTTCAATCCAGGTTCGGGGAACAGATGAGTTATGTTGCGGTTGCGACGTAGCTCGGGAAGGGGGTTTAAATTACAAATTAATGAGCTTCGATTCTTCTACGTTGCAGTACTCTGGTGACCATGCTTTTTCGTGTTTTATGGTGGATGAGTGGATTGCGGAGTTAGCTTTGGAAAGGAGGGAGGAAGGGTGTAGGCGACGGCGGAGGAGATGAAGGTGAGGAGGGATGTTGTCGAGGTTTGGGTCAAGCGGGAGGAGATGGTAGAGTGGGTGAGGCCTGAAAGTGGGGTGGTGTATTTTCCGCGCGTGAAGGAGGTGCCGGTGGGGGCATGGAGAAGTCTTATGAGAGGTTTTTGGAAGTCCGGGACGTATGTTGGGCCGAGTCGCTGTTTTGGGCTGTTCGATACGTAAACTTGGATTGCTTCTTGCTGGCCGATAAGGAAGGACCTGAACGCGGGGTTGAAAGCTATCAGTTTGCTTTTACGTGAAGTTGCGTAGGACTGGGCTCTGCCTTAGTATTTTACACAATTAATGAACGTAACATACAATTTAGCATGAAACAAAATGATACTCAGTCCAATAAGTGACAAAAGGAGCTCGCATATAGTGAAAATGAAACTTTCGTCGTGAATCACGGTCCTACTCAAGAGCTATGGTTTTGAAAGATCGCTCCGCTTGCGCCCATTCACTCAGGAGAATCCATCCGACGCTGAGCCGATGTGCAAATGGCGATGTCTTCCGCCGACCTATACACAAGACATTCACCACTGGCTGCGGGATGAACCTCAAATCTCTCCCTCCTGGCTCGGGATGATCACCTCCCACAGTGATCGTATCACCTTTGTGCCCGGTGTCTCTCCTAAACACTGCGCCCTTCTGTGTGAATTGTGAGAGGCATGTATGCCACCATGTGGAAACAGAGATAGAGATAGCCATAAACTCGTACAATACGATATCAGAAGAGCGTGAGAAGTCATCTAGGTATCCCTTGATCACCATTTCTTCTTGTTGCAGGATTCCTATAATGCTCTGATCGGAATTTAGAATCTCAGCACAGCCTCCTCTCAATGCAAAAGAACATGATCCCTCATGTCTCTTATGCAGTGCAAGTGAGAAAAACGCCGTTTGCGCACGCGTCAATACCACACCTGGTCGTAAAAGACTAAGCAGCTCAGTATCGTCTCTGGTGAGGCCCATGATACTGGGGTGCTTAGAATTTTCCGGAGTATTACACCCAGCTGCACGTATACTCTTCCAGAGGCTTTCGTGCGTGGGCCATCGATTGCGGATTTCGGACTTGAGGAATGTATTCCCATCGCTGAGCTTCTCTCGAGTACCCGGCGGGGGTCCGGCCTCAAAGCAGCCATAGCACCAAGCTAGAAGGATGCAGATCTCGGGAGTAATATCCGGATGGACCTGGAGGTGAAAGTCTGGTTGACAACCATTCACCGAGTGGACCGCTTTGGTCGTTCCATCTTTGTCTCTATATGCCCATGAGACAAGAGTACCAACAAATAGTATGTGCCGACGCCAAGACTTTACTACTTCCCAGGAGCATGATCCCCATGACCAAGAAGGAATGACGGTCCCATCCATCTGGATCCTGGCGAGTCTCGCGTTGGTAGTCAGTCCACTTTTATACGTCCAAAGCATGGCCCGATCGAAATCACTCTGTGGAAGCCCAGAAAGCCCTACGTCACCATCGTAGAGGGAGGTCAAGATACCTGTGAAAGCATTGAAAATGTCGGATGGATAGGTAAGAGCCCGCTTAGTATATTGGTTCCGATGTTTGTCAAAGTCTTCGAACTTCGTCCTGGACCTAGAGAAGTTCAGGCGCAGTTGTGTCGTGTTGAGGTTTCCAAACGGTCGTGAAGCCGAATACTGGTCTTCTCGCATGTCTGTTTGATTGCATTGAAACCAGACTTCCCAAGGTGTAAAGAGTAGTTTCCGGGTAGAGAGAACAGCTTCTTGGTACGTCCATCCCCGTCCTGCCCATCTGGTTTCGTTCATGACTCGCCCCAACTCAGGATAAATGTTGACAATGTCCATGGCTCCAAGGTTCTCCTTCTTCTGGAAAGTTTCACGGGGTTCACTAACACCCGGAATTCCGCAGTGCATGTTGACACCAGACAATGCAACAATCGTAAGCTCGGCTGATGAATAAATGCCACCCATTCCATCAATCTGCTCGTGCTTGTTCTTCCCATCTTGAATGATGCAGAGCCGATCAACCCAAAGATAACGACTGTTTAGGCCCCGGCAAATGGCCATAGCATCTTCAATGGTACGTGGAATGTTCTGGAGGCTTCCAGGTTTCTCGAGCTCCTCTAGACTCGACATGAGTAACTGAGTGCTATCTGAAGGACTCAAAACATGACCCCAAACATAGCTAAGGGCGCAGTATCTGGCATCTGGCGCAAGATTTCTCGTCACACATCGCGCATAGACATCGATGAGTCGGAAATCTTTTGGTACTCTCCTCACTTCTCCATGTGCCCTCTTGCAATGCTTGTGTACGACCTTGCACTTATGGACCCAGCGTCGAATTTGTTTCCAATTGATCTTTTCGTTTATGACAAGTTTTGGCATCAAGTCCATCTTCGAGGTGTTTAAAAGGCTTGGATGAGGAACAAACGGATTACTCCACTTTTTGGCAAGCTTTCCAAACGGACTAGGACCGGGCTGTTTGGTAAATTGGCCATCAGTGACATTGTAGAACAAACATGTCATGGTAGATGAGAATCTCAAATAGATGACCTTGCCGGGTCTGTAGAGATGCAGGAGCACCACACTCTGATTCCATATCGGAGAAGTATCATCCAAGACCCCGTCTGTGCGGTCGAAAGGTGAACTCGAATGGTGAAGTGACATCTGAGTCCTGGACCTCAGTGCTGGGCCACATTCATCTTGTGATGTTTGAGCCTCACCTCTTGAGGTGCCATCGTCATTCATCGTGCCTTGGGCATCATTGATCGAAGAATTCGTCTCTTCCAGTGAAGTGTCAGTCGAACTCCTCGGATTCTGAGATTGGTGGTTGCGCATGGCCGTCTCCATCCTGATGGCACGGGCCACAACCCGACAGAATGAACATCGCTCACGCCTGAGAATTTCCGCCGCGGTGCCTAGATTGACTTCTACCGATCTGTCTTTGTCTGAGCATAAGACAATATGTTGGAGCCGAAGATGCTGGCAGAAAGTGCAGATGGTTTCCTGCCAAGGCTGAGGTTGGCAACGATCGCACTTTGCGTGGAAAATTTTGGTCTTATCCTGCCTTGATGGGCGCGCTCTCTTGAGATTTCCCAGGATTATTCTTTCGACAATAACCAAGGCATGACAGAAAGAACACGGTTGGTCGAGTGGGTCATAGGAAGGTTCCTGAGTGAGAGTGTTGTGGGCGTCCATTTTGTTTTGTCCATCATGATCAGGTCGCTCATCCTGCTCGGGTTCGCTCGTGCCGTGGGGTTCGTCGTCCATGGAGTAAACAAGTCTGAAAGTCGACTATTTGAATCGAGATAGCTGTTGACTTGTACTGTAGTCGTTGGCACTCAAAGTAATGTATGCGAAAAAGGATTTACGGAAGGTTGCGTGAAGGCTGCGTGGCTTGGGGGCGGTGACAAAGAGGATGGAGCGCGCAGAGGGTCGACGTTCAGCTTTGCGACGGCTGATATATCTCACAATGGACCGCACAACAAACAGCGCCAGCGCAATTTAGGATCAAGTCAGACTTGCGCATGCGGCATCAGCGAATGGTATACGCCTATTAAGCTACAAAAAGCCAATTAGCTGCTAGCGTAATGCAAGTGTGTCCGAAAGAATGCATATATCTCACACGACGCTGCATTTCAGATCCAGTAGAAGCGAGGGAATGCTGCAAGGCTGACGGTGGAAAAGCTGCCGCCTAAAATACATGATTTGGTATTGGTCTGAATGCGGGGTCACGCAGCTCGCTGACTGCGAATTGTTAGATCCTGGCCCACATTTCGATCTTGAGCATATACCGTATGAAGCCTAGCTACCATGATACATACGCAACCTCCAATTAGAGCTTACAGAAAACGCCGACCCAACCCTTGTGGCACCGAGGCTACTGTTCAACGCCCTGCAGCGCCTCCAACCTTCGAATTCGACACAATAAAATCCGCAGCCTCATCCGCATCGTCCCCATAACTCCAATGCGGCGGCAGCACGACAACCTGGCCCGCACAAATCAGATCGCCATCGGCACAAATTACCTTCTGCCTCGCGACCCGCGCAACCGGCTCGGGGTTATCCGGATCGCCAAAAACCACCACCGCCGCGACCTTCGCCGCCGCGTCCCGATCCAACATCTCCGCCGCATTATGCACCAGCTGCGCGCCCTGACTACGTATAACGCGCACCAGTCAGCCCCCTCCCAACCAAGGACGTACGCCATTCGCTCACCTATACCCGGCCATAACGACATCCGACGCGGGACAATCCGCCAGCGCCCGCTCCACCATCGCCGCCATCAGCGCGCTGCCTTCCGGGTCGCCCCCCACCAGGAACCCCGCGACGTCGGCGGCGTAGTCGACGCCCTGGAAGTCGACCGCGCCGGCGCCCCCGCCCATCTGCTCCTGCAGCGCGGCTTTCAGCGGCGGCCCGGCGATCAGGCCGATCGGACCCGGCTCGGTGGTGCCCCGCGCGAAGATGACGGTCAGCTGCGCGCACACGGCGGGCTGGGGGGGTTGCGGGCCGGGGCCGTTTGAGAGGGGGAATGCGGACGGCGACGTCAGCAGGGTGAGGGGGGGGAGGAGGGTGGGGAGGAGGGGAGGCATTGGGGAAGAAGGGTTGAAG
This sequence comes from Diplodia seriata, assembly GCF_021436955.1. Taxonomy (NCBI): domain Eukaryota; kingdom Fungi; phylum Ascomycota; class Dothideomycetes; order Botryosphaeriales; family Botryosphaeriaceae; genus Diplodia; species Diplodia seriata. The sequence goes on along the minus strand of NW_027117308.1, from coordinate 4,834,722 downwards.
GGAGGATTGGTTGTTGGGGGGAGTGGATGCTGAGGTGGGTGAGAGGCGGCGACTAGTGTTTATATGTGGGTTCTGTTGTAAAGCTCTACTGTGGTTGTGTGTGTGCCGCAGTACTGGAACCCGGCGGACCGAAACCTGAGCAGATTACCGGAAGAGGCATGCAGTGCGCGACACTGCTTTTTTCGTGGCGGTACATATTTGAATAAGCTCCTGTTACGGACACAAGAAAGCATAGGTAGTACAGGTGAAAGCCGAGGTACCATAGTCGGTCGAAGCGTTGGAACAGGAAGTGTCGTCAGTTGGGTCGCAGATTGCAGATGGTGAGACGGCGCCGACTATAAACCTCGGCCTGACCACTTAGTCTGCACAGCCACAGTATTTGCAAACAAGCAGAACTGCACGACTTTCGGCTTGTGATCACCTGGAATAGAATATCTGAGAGCCATTCTTATCGTGGAAACGAAAGGCAGACTGCGGACATGGACCAATATTCGCTTCCGCTGGCCACAAACCCGGCGACGTCCTGTGCTCTTTGACGGCCTGGTCTTAGTACGTCGAGTGCCGTTGTTGGACACGTTCGCTCCGAGTGTGTTACTGACCGTATGCTTAAGCGTAGCCTTGTGCGGCATAAGGTGCTTCGGGTAGTCACTAGTGTTGAGATGTCAGCTTCTCCGTCGGATGGACATGATCCGGTGCTCAACGACCGCTTCGGGGCCCCGGCTCTACCCCATCACAAACATCACACTCCCTCGCCCCATCAGTTATGCTCTTCCTCTGCCCTCGTCACCCTTCTCAGGGCTACCCGCGGTAATCCAAGCCAAGCCCAGTTACTCGCTCGATATACGGTTACCGTCGCAACCATGGATATACTGAAAAACCCGAACAAACCGACCGCCCCCGCACCGCTTTCCAACACTCAATCCATCCCGCACAGTCCTAATCTCCCAACAAATACCCCTTTCCACCCAACCACCACCACAATGCCCCTCCTCCTCCCTTCCGCCATCGCCCGCCCCCCTCGCCACCTCCATCGTCCCCCAAACGTCCCTCTGCCCAGGCCGGGCAACAGCTCCCCGGCCTCCGCCGTCAGCTTCATAGGTACCCGCCGCCGCACACTCGTTCGACGACGTACGCCGTCAAACTGCAGACCAGCGCCGTCGACGCCTCGCCATCCATCACGGCGGCTGCACACGCACGGCGTCGAGGGGCATGCAGAGGCCGGGGCGTGAGGTGCTCGGTGATTGGACGTCGCGGTAAGGGCGGGGGGACCTGAGGGGAGGGTGGTGGTGAGTGGCCGCCAGGGTTGAGTGGGATTGCGGAGGTGCCGTGTATGTTGGCGGTGTAGAAGAGGGTGAGGATCGAGGGGTCGGAGTGGGGGACGCTGGGGGACAGGGTGGCCAACAAACAAAGACAAACAAAGATGGGGTTCGATCTTTGGTTGATTGGTAGGCAGAGGGTCGGAATCTTTGGTTGATTGCGAATTCTTTGCAAACAAGCAAAGATCTTTGCCTGTTTGCTTAGCACATGTCACGGGCCACTATCGTAAGTACACGGGCCACTATCGTGAGATTCTTATAATGTTTTGCCCCGATTGGGTAATACCCACGTGCCCCCCCCCCTAAAAGACCGCCAGCACTAGCAGCACCATAGGCACTCGAAACGCTTGTTAGATACCAGATATACACGGCCTGAGTAGTATATATACCGATGGCCATGGCCGGCCATGGCCGTGGCCACCCCCCCCCCCCCCCCCCCCCCCCCCCCCCCCCCTCCCCCTAAACAATCAAACAAGCATTTCGCAAACAACCACGCCTTACGATCTTTGGTTGATTGGTTTAGCTGGAACCGCGATCTTTGTTTGATTGATTGGTTAAAACAATCAAAGCTTTGCAAACATGCTTGTTTGTTGGCCACCCTGCTGGGGGAGGTTGTGCGGATGGGAACGGCTGGGGATGAGGATTGGCGTGGAAGAGGGGTGTGAGGGCTGCTACGGTCGGTTTGGAGGGGGGTGAAGAGGCTGTTGCGCATGTGGAGACGAACAATGGGGGTTGGAAGGACTACAGTCAGGCTACTCCTCTCAAGCTCTGATTAATTCAATTCGCTGGATATTGCTATCTGTCTACCTTTTCTATTCTACTAGTCTAACAACGTCGGTTCCTCTTGGAGTACTAAAGGCTTGTCCATTCCCATGAGTTGGCACTGTTCTGCATTCAAGTAGCGGCGCCCTTTGCCTCGGCGGCACTCACAGTTTCGCCCGCCACAACACCATCGGAATTGCCAGACTCGCTCTCGTACCCCGTCTTCGTGGCTCCAAACTGCTTCAAGACGAGCCAAGCGGGCCAAATGGACACAGCCCACAGCGCAAAGTTAAAGTACACGCCACCAACCTCGGCGAACAGCACCAGCGAAGTCAGCCCGTAGCTCACGGCCTGCCAAGCCGACTCGACACCCCTCAGCAAAGCCGCGTATCTGATGACCTCCTCCTCGCCTTCAGCCAGGTTGGTGACAATGAAGTACCTTGGGTCCCGTAAGCTCCTCATCAAACATCCAAAGACAGGGGACGACACTCACAAGAAGAGGTAGTTCAGCTGGAAGCCGACGGTGAGGAAGATGTAGACGGCAAAGGCAGCGCCGAATCCCGAGTCCACCCAATCATACGTGGGCTTCGTCCGGTGGAAGCGCGTCACCAGCACAGTGGCCCACGTCCACCAGGCGCCCTGGAGGACCACGAGGATCCAGAAGGTCGTGCGCGAGCGCGTCTTCAGCGCGACCTTGGAGCGGTCGAGCCAAAGCTGGGGGCATGTCAGTAATCTCGTTCCTCGAGGGCAGGTTGGGTTTCTCTTACCCCGAGGCCGTTGCCGCAGATGACGGCGACGATGCCGGAGAGGAAGGAGCCCAGTGCTCTGGACCGAACGGAGAACCAAGCTGGAACGATATCAGTCTCGGGACTTGAAAACCGTGGAACGCGTAGCGAAAACTCACTGGCGAGATACGTGAAGAACACAGCTTCGGAGAAGACGACCTGGCCAATGAACAGCACAATGAGGAGGAACTTCGGCGTGAAGAACGTCTTCGTCGTCGCCTTAATCTCGAACCACGGATTCTGCACAATCGACAAGTTGACCTTCTCCCCGTCCTCGCGCTCGACATCGGCCGGCTTGTTCAGGAAGAACGCGACAAACGGGCCGGCGGCCTGCAGGGCGATGAAGACGATAAAGACGGTGTACGAGACCTTGCCGGCCTTGTTGTTGTCGGCGTTGAGCCCGAGGTTGATGGCGCCGCCAAGGATCTGGCCGGACAGGCGGTAGGTGAGCCAGTAGCCCAGGGCCTTGCCGCGGTTCCACGGCTCCGGGTAGGCGATGGCGATGGCCGCCTCGGCCATCCAGAAGACGCCCGCCGAGATGCCGCACAGCGCGGCGCCGAAGAGCATCAGCCACTCGGTTCCGAAGCGGTTGTTGGTGTACAGCCCGGCCGCGAACGGGGCGTAGCCGATGCTGTTGCGAGAAGGGGAATCAGATCGTGACGGGGAGGGTAGGGGGGATGCGGGTGACGTACGTGCCGAAGATGAGCGAGCCTTTGATGCCGACGTAGTGCACGATGATGCTGGAGAAGTAGCACGAGACGACCATGAGGCAGAAGGTTAATGCGTTGGCCGCGTTGACTAGCTGGGGCGACGCCGCGCCGCCTGCGCCCAGCGAGTTCATGGCGGTCCAGATGCCGGGGGCGGAGAGGTTGCACAGGCCGAGGATTGTCATGTTGTAGAATGTTGAGCGGTGCCATCTCACTGCAGGGTGATGGGTCAGCGGATGTTGTCGGGAGGCGCCCCGGTTGTCTGTCACTTACCCGGATGGCGTTCGCTCTGGGAGAGCGCAACGGATGCGTCTTTGACCATTGTGAGAGCGATGGTATGGGAACGGTTGTTGTGCTGGGGACTGCATGGCCAAGTCAAAGCCGCCGTTTTAAGTGTTTGCAATATTTTCTAGCTCAATCACGGTGTTGCAGCCCACTATGGTGTCAGACCAGTAGATCTTTCCTCTAGCGCCTCGTGGGGCTCCCCAGACTCTCTCTCGCACGAGCGGACAAGCTCACAGAGTCATGCAGGCCCTTGCAGGAGACACGGCTTGGCGTTCAAGAGAGTGGATGCTTGTCGTTCACTTCCAAAGTAGCTAGCTTTGGAGAGCTCCGTGTTGCCTCAGCCAAATAAGACGTCGGAACAGATACGCAAAGGGAAGGGCTGGCGGGAATTTATCGTGAATGCAGCTCACCGAGCCGGGGGCGGGGTTGCGAAATCCCTTAGCCGCAGCACGTCATCCCGCCAAACACGCGTAACAGAATCTGCAGACCACGATAAGCGTTTGTTGCTACTAATCATTGCAATTACCTATCCACGAAGAAAATCTAAAAGCCAATTGTCTGAGTGACGTACAAGTCTCGAAAACTTATGTAACGACTGAAGAAAGTGAGCGCGCACACTTCCCCACAACCTGGTGAAAGGATGACGTACCCGGGGCAGATTCCTGCCCATTGAAGCTCTTCAGGACTTCTTCAGAGCCGGATGTGCCATCTTTTCCTCGCGCCATTTCCAAAACGCCACAAGAGTGGCGCCCGGCCCGACGAGCAAGTTCCCAAGAAGCAGCACGCCAACGGTCTTCAGGGCTGGCAAGGCAACAATCCCCACTCGCTTCATATCCCAGACATTCAGTACCAGCCAGACGAACATGGTCAGAGCGGTCATCAGAAGATCGAACTGGAAGAAGATCTTCATGCCGGCAGCAACGGTCGAAACGGGACTGGTTGGCTGCACCGGCACAAACGCGCCTGCGATGGACATGTCGGACGACAGACCGAGGACTGCAAGGACCGTAACGTGCACCGCAGCTGAAATGAAGAAGAGAACATGGTATAGCCGTTTGAGGTGCGGCATGTCAAGTCCCTGGTAGTCTTCGACGGGCGCGTTGCTCTCTTTCAGAGATGCGGGTCGACTCTGCAGTTTCGAAAGGACCATACTGAGCGGGCTGACCAGTACGGGTGTCAATTGCCACGCAGCAATGACTTCCTGAATGTACTGGGATTCCGCACCCAGCACCACCATAAGAACCGACGGGAGGAGGAAGCCGAGAATCAAAGCCGGCAGAAGGACTTTGCTCACCGACTGCGGGACGCACCGCTCGGCCGGCATCCAGTAGGCGACGCCCTGGGAGGCATTAAAGAAGGCCAGAACGTACAGAGGAAGGACGGTCGCAAGGCCGAACAACTGCGCCAATGTCGTCCAAACGGCGGGGCTGCGGGAGAGAGAGCCAAGTCAGCAACCAGCACAACACCACAGCACGTACCAAACGCGAGATCACACTCACCTCCACACCATCGACCAAGCATTCCTCTTCCGCCACGACTCGACCAGCACCACGGCCAAGAGCGGCAAAAACACGGCAACCAGGAAATACCCCGCGAGCAGCCTGCCTTCCGCCGCGCCCGCCACGACCGGCACGAAGATAGTCACAAACACCCTCGCCATCCGTCCCCCCGCCTTCGCCCCATTCAGCCCAAAAACCTCCTTCAGCCGCAACCCCGCCCCCATCTCCGCAACAACTCCCCTTACCACACTCGCCCTCACCAGCGCAAACGCCCCATTCGCCTTCCCCACGCCAAACAGCAGACCCCTCCCCACCGCCGCCAACGCGACCAACCCCGCCACGACCCCCCACGCCGCCCGGCCATCCCTCGCCTGCGGCTCCCGTGCAAGCTCATCCCAATACGGCAACATCCGCGGCCTCTCTCCGGGCACATCCAGCCCATCCAACCGCACCGCCCCCGGATACGCCTCCGACAGCAGCCTCAGCGCCGCCCCCGGACCCCTGCCGGGGTAGACGTAGCGGTTGAGGAACGTGAGGCGCGCCGTCTCCATGGCGAAGCGGTGCTGGGTCTGCTGCGAGGCGGCGACGAGGGCGGTGGCGCGCGGGGCGCGCAGGGCTTGCGTGGATGCGAGGGCGGCTGCGATGGCGGTGGCGGTGACGGGCGGGGGCGCGGATGACGGGGTGAGGAGCAGGGACGACAGCGCGTTGGATAGCGCGGCGGCGGTTTCGATGGCGGACATGCCGCCGAGGCCGATGATGGGGTTGAACTGCGTGCGGGCGGGTCCCGGTCAGCGGCGGCGGGGCGGGGGAGGAGGAAGGGCGGACCTTGTGCGCGGCGTCGCCGACGACGATGCAGCGGCGCGAGTGCCACGTCGCGAGGACGCCCTCGTGCACGGGGGTGCAGACGGACGTCAGCTTGCGCGCGTACAGGGCGTCGAAGGAGACGGATTCGGTGACGGCGTCGGCGGCGTGCGCAAGGACGGTGGCGGCCTCGGCGTGGGCGTCGAACGGGGGCAGGTCGCTGCCGTGGTAGGTGGTGCCGGTGTTGACGAAGAGGCACCAGTACGTGCGGTCGTTGGGGCCCGAGGCGGCGAAGAGGGAGGAGCCGGTGTTGGTGACGTGGTGGAGCGTGTCTTCGGCGATGCCGGGGACTTTTTCCGAGATGCCGAAGAGGCAGCGGTATTGCACGGGGAGGTCGTCTGGAGCGTGGTGTGGTTAGAGGGAGGGTTGGGTCGCGCGGGGGATGCAATGGTGCATGCCTTTCTTGGCTGTGCTGGGGTTGCGCTCGCTGTTGATTTTCCATATCTCTTTCCCCACGGTGCTGTGGATTCCGTCGGCGCCGATGACTACGTCTGCGGTGAAGCGTTCGCCGTTCTCGGTGGTGATGGTGACGCCGTCGTCGCGCTCCTCGACTTGGGTTACTTTCCTGGACGTAAGGACCTTTTCTTTCTGAGTGATGTGCTGGTAAAGCACTTCGATGACCATGCGCCGCTCAAAGAAGATCATCGGGTAGCCATGGCTACAGAAAAGGTCAGCCGATCAACTGAAGAGCGGGCTCAGAGCAAGTAGGACGAACCGTTGAACCAGGTGGTGATCCAAATGCTTCACGTGTATCAAAACCCGACCGTCCGAGTCTCGGATGATGAAGTTGTCAATGGTGCAATTGACCAGCTTGAGCAGGTCCTCGTAGCAGCCAAGCTGATCCAGGATGCGGAAACCATTGGGCAGGACGGCGATGCTCGCCCCGACTTGCGGCGCGATCTCCGGGTAGGCCTCCAGCACCACAAAGTCGATGCCGCTCTTCTCCAGCGCGAGGGCCAGCGTGAGCCCCGCGATGCTGCCGCCGACGATGGCGACCCGGAAATTGGGGTAACCCATGGCAGGGGATCGGATGTGGGGGAAGAGCGTTGTAGGGGGAGAAAGCGGAGAGCGGTCGGAAATGTAAAGACTTTAAGTTTCGGTGCATGGAGGTGGGCCTGATGTGGAGCCATGATTCTGCAGGGCAAATTGTTCCTGTTGGTTTCTCGGGGAATATCGGCCTTGGTTCTGGGGACAGCAGCCATCACCGAGAGGCCAGAGGTTTGCATCCAATCAGGGAGAGGCTGCTTCGTTTTCAGCAGAGGCTAAAGCGATTGCAGTTAAGTCTGGACTCGTGTCCCTAAACATGTGGAAATGGTGAGCCAGCGACGTGTTTTGAATGACTCGTGATCCTGACAGCCTTGCACGGACGGAAATCAAAAAGGGTGGACCAACAACACTTTGGAAGAGCAAGCTTACAAAAAGTGTGGCCATATCCACTAAGGGCAGAATAAGAGGTTCCTGCAGGCCACGGAATCGTTGCGATCATCAGGTATTCATTCCTGGTATAGGACAGACATCTGCTTACTTTACTGGGGACATTCAAACCGGGACCCCTTTTATGAAGCCAAAGGAGCAGTGCTCCACGATGGAGGTGATGTCAGAGGAAGGTATTAATGGATAAGGCTATGAATAGAAAATACGTATGCCAAGAGGGTGAGACCAAAAATAAGCTTTGCGCGTTAGACCCTTCCCCGCACTCCGTCACGGGCCAAAGTTCCTTCGGATGAGGGCTGGTAAGAAGGGAAGAACATCTACCCCACTAAAGAGACATGTTCGCACTGCGCCTTGCCCTTGGAATGTCGGTGAATGGGAAGACCAAGGGAAGATGGCACTCGGCGAACACTGCTGGTTCCTGCAGAGTCCATCTTTTTTCTTCTTTTTCAGATGGAAAGGTGTTGCGGCGTAAAAGCGACCGTAAGACACGGTGACACAACGGGCCTCATAAACCGAGCAAGTTCCGCCCGGTTCCGTCTGCCCAGATCGACGGGCCTTCTGTCCCCGCACGCACATATGGATACCGTCGCATAATACTCGAAGCCTTCAGAGTGTTGAGAGGCAGATAGCAGATTGGAAATGCTCAAAGGTCACTATCAAAACGGAGGGCTTGTCTCGATAAACGGCTGGACGCGGAGACGGAGGCGGAAGCGAGCTGGGGCGGAAGAGGACGGAGCTCCGGCGGGAGCGGCTCGGACCGGGTCAGCACGGAGGACGATAGACATGGACTATACGCAGCGATAACAGACCGCGTGCAGATACAAGCCGTCTTCTTATATGCCGACGCCCTGCTGATTCCGGCCTTGACCTGGACGTTCGGGAGGAAATAATCCAAAGGAAAAAAACACAAGACACAACACGACCGACCACCACAACTCTTGAAACACATCCGCACCACATCCAGAACCATTACGTCATCTACGGCCATGGGCTCGCTCCCCACCACCGGCGGCTGGCGGCAGCTAGACGTCGGCGTCATCGGCGGCGGCATCGGCGGCATGAGCGTCGCCATCGCTTTGAGGCGGGCCGGGCACCGCGTCTCCATCTACGAGCGCAACGACTTCGCTGGCGAGGTCGGGGCATCCGTGTCGTGCGCCGCCAACGGCACGCGCTGGCTGCACGAGTGGGAGGTCGACGTGGCCAAGGGCGATCCGGTGGTGCTGAAGAAACTGATCAACCGCGACTGGAAGACGGGCGAGCCGGTCAGCGTGTACGACCTGGACGACTACGAGAAGCGGTGGGGCTACGTCTACAACATGTTCCACCGCCAGTACATGCACGCCATGCTGAAGGACGCGGCCGTCGGGCGAGTCGGCAAGGGCGAGCCGGCGACGCTGCACGTCCATCACAAGGTGCGTGTATCTGCAGTCCCCGTTTCCGGGCTTTGGTCTGACAAGCAGCAACAGTGCAAGGACATCGACGTGAGCGCGGGCCGGGTCTCGTTCGACAACGGCAAGACGGCGCAGCACGACCTCATCGTCGGGGCCGACGGCATCGGGTCCGCGGTGCGCGGCCTCATCGGGATCCGGCCGGAGAAGCGGCCGGCCGAGTCGAGCTGCCTGCACGCCAACGTCGCGACCTCGGAGGCGGTGCGGCTCGGCCTCGTCGACTACTCGCGGGACGCGGCGCTGGAGTACTGGGGCGGCCAGGAGGGCAAGTGGGACAAGATCGTGCTGTCGCCCTGCAACGGCGGCAAGCTGCTGTCGTACTACTGCTTCTTCCCCCGCGACAAGGGCGACTACACCGGTCAGGCCTGGGGCGTCGAGGACCGCCCCGTCGAGGAGCTGCTGGCACCGTACCCGGAGCTGAATGAACAGGTCAAGGCTCATCTTGCTATTGGAGTGGATATTCAGCCGTGGCGGCTGTGGATGCAGTGAGTGCTCGCCGTTGTGGCATCTGATCCGGACTCGTAGCTGACAGTGGCAGTGACCCGTATCCGTACATCGCCAAGGGTCCGGTATGCCTTTTGGGAGATGCAGGACACCCCGTAAGTTCATCGTTGATTGACTCACATGCCCGCGCGTTAGAAACTAACGGCGGCCCCACAGATGATGCCCCACCAGAGCCAGGGTGCGTGCATGGCCATCGAGGACGCGGCTGCCCTGGGCATTCTGTTCGACCAAAACCATTTCTCTGGCGATGTCGCTGAGATGCTCTCCATATACGACGAAGTCCGCCTGCCCCGCGCAACCCGGGTGCAGTCCGCTGCAGCAAAGGCTGCTTACAACATCAACGAGCGTATCGGTGCGTTTTCCCAAGCCCCATCACATTGCCGGAGTTTGCTACTGACAGCGACATCAGGTTTCTCAAGCAACACCAACACCGGCACTTACAAGGTCGAGGACGAGAAGGCCAAGTTGACCATCGAGGAGATGAATGCGTACGTGTAGTCCTGCCGCTTTTTAATAATCAACAAGCTAACTCTTCTTTAGTTACGATATGTTCAAGGATATTGATGAGACGATTGCAAGACGGAGAGGTACTTCCTTCACGGAAAAGTGGACAAAAGGTTTGCCATTCGGACTGCAACTTTCGGGTGGCGTCATCGTTGGAGCGGCATGAGGCCGGGTTGTCCGTTATATTAATTCATTCCCCGCAAGCGATCCATGACTGTTACGTAGGCAGTCATTTCGAAGTAGGAGCCGCAGTACGTACCAGAAAGGCCTTTTGGTTGCTTTTCCACTTTCTGGGTTGGATTGGTCTGGTATCAGATTGCGTGGGGAAGGCTTCGCCGCTAGGCGTAGATCTATCTGGCCGTGCAAGGCGAGACATTTCCGCTAAGGCGACCGATTACTCCGTACTCGCATTTCTTGATTGTTTCTTCCCATCATGCGCCTGGATTGAAACCTGCTATAAATAGCTAGAGACCGCTGACAGGATGCTTCACCGGAAACTGTCGCGGACTGGTATAACCTCTGGGGTAAATGCCGCACGGTTAAGATGATTGAATCCGGTACTGTTCGCTACAACATGATTTTCAATTGGTCAGGGATTTCAAGGCGGCTTACGCCGTCAGCCGAGCCTTGTTCACATTTATCGAGTGTTCAGCTCTTCAAGCCTCGCGGCGCTTGACCCCCGCCTGGCTGACATAAATGCAAGCCTCGATGTTTGATTTTTACTGTGCAACGCAGTCATCAGCTCGTGCAATATTGCAAGTACGCCCTGTGGGGTCCAGAATCTAGATATAATTATTCTATGTGCTATTGTGTATATATGTTTCCATCTTTGGTACTAAATCTGACATTCGAGCTCCTGAAGTTCTACTCATCATTCCAAATCTGTGAGGGGTCTTCCACTAGACCCCCAAATGGATTCTCCCTACCAAGGCACGAGGACGCGATACTACGAAATTTACACCGGATTTTGGACGGACTGGAGCAGTGGACCCATATTTGGAGCAACAATCACACTGACTCGACGAGATGGAACCCTACTTGTTGCATTCCTAGCCCTATTCGTCTCCGTCGTTGGCACAAGTTTTTGGAGGATCTCTTGCTTCGCTTTTCACCAACTATGCTCTACGGAGGCAGCCCAAGGCGCCCTTCATCATCAACGCCAGGCCATTCTTCGAAATTCCGCTAACGGTACAAGTGGGCTCTGGAGCTTCCTCAGCATTTTTTGGGCCTGGCGTCGAATATCATCGGTTAGGCAAAGGTGTCGACGTGTCCTACCATTTATCGCCTTTATTTTGTTCTGCGTACTGGGCTTTGCAACAGCTGGCACACTCTCGTCCAAGATATCGACGGCCCTCGGCGACGCAGTGCTCGTGCGAAGTTCAACATGCGGTATTCTCGACTCTGAGAACTATCTTAACATGACGGATTCCGTCCGGTACCTTCTGCCGTTCTATTCACAGATGCTTACCTCGTACGAGAACTACGCCGATGATTGCTACGCCGATGTCTCAGACCTGGGATCCTGCAGTGCATTCATCAAAGCGCATATTCCGACCAAGACCGATACCAATGCGAGCTGTCCTTTTGGCAAAGGCATTTGCAAACTCGAGCACGATAACATCGTATTCGATACCGGGTACTTGGACAGCCACTTCGACTTCGGGATCAACGCTCCACCAATTGAGCGCATCCAGTTTCGACGCGTATCAAGCTGCGCCCCGATAAAGACTGACGGCTATCGAAGAATACACCAACTTCCGGGGTCGACCAAGAGCTATTCTCGCTATTACTACGGCGCATCACGCACGGGGAACAGGCCAACGGCAGACGGTCACTATTCCTACTCATATGAGTATCCAGAAATGGATTGGGATAAATGGCAGCCTGGACAGGACGTGATCACCGCTCGCGCTGATTACACGATCCGGTAAGCTGATTGGTCTTCCATTTGACATGCTTCGAGCTTGGCACTGACACTATGCAAAGTGGAATCCACGCGTTTGTTTTGAACGGATCATACATGAATTTCGATTACTCCACCCTGGATCCAATTCCAGTTCTCCGAAGGATGGATTCAGATTTGCATATGTATTTTCTTTCAGCAAACATGATTGCGTACAGCGACAAAGTCGATGACCCGTGGTACTCAGCTCATTTGAACACGATCAAGACGAACGTCACTTATGGCCAGCAAACATCCAAGGATTACTACGCACAGGACGAGCCGGTATCTGTTCTAGCGTGCTATGTGTCAGAGCAGTATTGCAACCCCAATCTACCCTCGGACGTGCGGTGTGCGCCAATGGGTGGGACATAAGAATCGGCCGCGTTGGCTGATGGAATTTGGCAAAACGAGAAGCACCACAGGATCTTCCAGTGGATCAGCGGCATCATCACTGCTTACAGTGTGACTCTGGATGTAATCCCTGGCATCCTTGGAGACGCTGCTTTGACGGCTAGACACAGGTTCCAAAACGGGCGTTCCGGCCCTCTTCCTAACAACCAGTGGCAATTAGAAGTAGAGCATTGGCACAGGACATCACTAATCGCCACCCAAGGCACCATAGCTGATGCTGCCAAAGGAATCTCGGATATGAATCTACTACCGTGGTTAAAGCGGCCAAGCAACGTAGAGGAGAAACACCTTTGCAACAACCAGGTGCGTGTATAACCTCGCACCAGATCCCGATATACTAATCTTTAACGTAGAAGATCCGCAACGCCGAATACTTCAACTTCTCCGTCTTCGGTCTGTCATTCACTCTCGCACTCGGAAGTCTCGTCATCTTCTTGTCATACACGGTGGAACCTCTCCTTGGCTGGCTACAGAGACGTCGCAACTGGGACAGCTACGCGAGGCTCGAATGGATAACCAACGAGACGCTGCAGCTGCAACGACTGGCGCACGAAGAAGCCGGGCTTGAAACGTGGGAGGGATGTGCGGACAACGTCCCCGTGACTCGGCACGGGGAAAGGTTGGCTGTGCTCGACCTGCATGATCCCGAGCATCCGCGGCTGAAGGTGCCCCCTCGGACCTTTGCGGGGGTCTGATCTCGAGAAACAAGGAAGAATAAGGCCCGAGACAGAGAAATGGCAAAGCAGTTGCAGCGCCAAGAGACACCTAGCCGGTAAAAGACCATCATTTCATGCACCAAACTGCAGAGGGTGGGCGCATTCACTTGGCAGTTACATTCGTCTTGATTTCTTTACAAGATATAACTGCGTCACTCATACTTCCTACCTCAGCTTAAAGAACACTGACCTGTCTACACCGAGAAGTCCAAATTTCTTAAAACCTCCACAGCTTTCTAACAGCATGCTCGGGATATTTTCTCGGTAGAAGAGCCGGCCGGTGTGAAGAGGTTCGCGGCGGACATCCAATAATTTGCATATTTGGTCAGAACCATTAAAAAAACCGAGAAGACCAGACCAGATCGCCGAAATCGACATTCGAGGAGGCATGTCCGCCCTCCCACTTCCCCGAAGCTTTGACCAGCAAGTCACCGTTGCGTGCGAAGATTACAGGGATAGATGTCGCGTGATTTTCCTCCATCGAGCGAATAGCCAACTTTTCCAAGTACTCGACGGCTTCACCAACTGTAGTTCCAAAAACAATACATGTCAGCTGATGATACCGTGCTTCGTCAGTGATGTCCCAATTCCAACCATTGACTGAGCTGTCGTCACTAGTCCTTCAGGGTTGCAGATCTGATCGACCTTTTAGAGGACTATCATGTATGATTTCCTTGATTCGCCTCGGATACTTCACCGAGGGTGTCGACGTCTGCTTCCATAGACCTTTGCAATGTTGTTTTAGCCCGCCGAGACGCGTAAGCTATGGTTCAATAGTCTTCAGTGATTGATGCACGTGGACGCTCGCGTCGAGGATGTTCGTGTCAAAGCTCGGGCAGAGGGAGACCACTTGAGCTCGGCACGAAAGCTTAGAAGTGGGCCTCGATCGGCTAACAGAATGGCAGAGCATGCGTTTGATCAGCATCGGGTAAAGTTAAGCGGACGGCGAGTGGAGGTCCACCCTCTCCGGGTGCCTTCGGCGCGTGGGCGCTGCAGTTCGATCGATTTCCTTTCGTCCACAGCATACATAGCCGGGAAACCGAAGTATGAATAGACTTTCTTAGTTCGTTGCTGATCCGTTAAGTCGCACTGTTGGGCCGCCGCTTCGTTGTACTATGTATTGGGGCTAGATAGGTAGTCTCGGTGGAATCTCAACGTCGGTGCTCGTACCTTATAAGCGAGGATCAGCGCGAAAAGGAGAGCAAGGCGACATGGCTTTGTGGGACAACGGGCGTAGACCCTCGAAAAGCTGATGCAGTCGGCGGGGATGAACGGCTGCAGCTCCGTGGTCTGGGGTAGAGAAGCCGGCCGGGCTCTGTATAACAGGTGAACAGGTTTTGTATGAGCAGCCAAGAATCATACACAGATCGTCAATGCTGAAACAAGTGGGCCAGTTCGTGGCAAGTCCCAGCAGGGCAGCATGAACGTGCTCCACTTCCGAGATTTCGTTACAGCTTGAATGAGAGGCCACAGCCAGCGAGGAAAAAGGGGTTCGGTGAGTCGGTTGAACTGGTTGGTTGCCACCAGCTGTCGAGCAGCATGGATCGAGATGCTGTCGCCGTTACCGGGCTGGGGGCAAGCCGGAAATGGGAATAAGCAGTGCGCGGACTCTCAGCTGGAAGGCGGGCCGCAGCACTCGGCCCGATCAGAGTTCGTCACCTCAGGCTGCACAGACTGGCAGTTGTTGTTGGTCATTTCAATATTCCCGACGTGCATATTTCCGGACGCATCCCCGGACGCTTCGTGTCGATCTGAAAATCATTGATACACGGGGTGGGGTAGTTGATCTCATGATCACGAGGCGAGAGGCGAGCTTATCGCAATCTTGCATAAGGTATCGGCAGTTCAATGTAGGTGGGTAATGTCGCAGTAGCCGCCGTCACTGGGTTTCGGATTTGCCAGTCGGAGGTTTTTGCAGTCGGGATTATGACCACTAATATACAGGAAACGGATGATGCCATTCCTGAACGCGTGAGAATCCTACATGATTTGCCCCCGTAGGCGTTGGCTCTGGTCGGGCCGTCGTTAGAGTACTAGTGGGTGCGCGTAATGGCCCCAAATTAGCCCTGCCGAATTTTCCGGCTTCTCTTCCAGCCAATCACCGCGCATAGCTTGACAAAGGTGGCTCTGAATCGCGGAACCACGCCCAGCTTGATCTCCAGGGCCGAGCCTCAAGGCGAACGTCGGGCCCGAACAGGAAGCACAACCGTCTGCCAGGTCGTGAACGTGTCCGAGCGCCGGGATATCCGCCCGCCTCGAGGCGATAGTAAGACCGTACCCAGACCCTCTCTGTCTCGGCCCAGGCCCACAACATCCCCGAACACTGTCCGGGTCACTTCTCCATCATGGACCCTCTGCTTTTCTCAAAAACCCCTGCCCGGCGTCTGGGTTGTGCTTCTGGCCAAGGTCCACTTCGCTCTTTTTAACTTTGCCAACCCCTCCGCCTTGCATGCACGGCGCCCCATCTTTTGCACACCACCCGCAACCATGTCTGAGGCTTCGCAGACGGACATCAAAATCGCCTGTGTGGCGGCAGGCTTCACCATCGGCTTCGGCTACCTGACGGCATGGGACGCATGGAAAGTCACGAGCTCGATGCGCGATCCGCTGCGCAACCTGTTCGTGTGGATGGTGTGGTCCGAACTGGTCGTCAATGCCGCCATGGGCATCATTGCCTGGCTGTTCCTGCTCGGCTACATCGAGTCGGCCTTTGGCGCCTTCTTCTCAATCGGTAAGCAATGGCTCGCCTTCCGCCAGGCCATCGTCTTCGCTGACCCTCGTCCAGTCATTCTTTGGGTCGTTGAGATCCAGTTCATCCTCCAGATCATCATTAACCGCATCGCCATCATCACGACCGACAAGAAACTGCTCAGGAAGATCCGCATCACGACAATCTGCTTCACCACCTGCATCAACATCTCCGTCTTCTGCATCTTCATCCCCGCCCACCTCGGCATCAACGATACTTTCGTTCAAATTAACAACATCTGGGACAAGGTACCGCCAGCCACGCCATCTCCCACCGCACAGCAACTAACCCGCACCCCAGATCACCAAAGTCCTAATCGGCGCCAACGACGCCGTCCTCAACTGGTTCTTCATCGCCCAAGTCAAGAAGCGGCTCGTAGCCAACGGCCTCCAAAAATACAACCGCCTCGCCGCCTTCAACACGCGCATCGCCCTGATCTCCGTCGGCATGGACGTAAGCCGCCCACCACCACCACCACCACCCATCCCCCACCCTCTTAGCTGACGTTCCCCCTCCCCCCAGTTCCTCATCATCGGCACCATGTTCCTCAAAAACGGCGCCGTCTTCATCCAATTCCACCCGGTCGCCTACATCGTCAAGCTCAAGATCGAGCTATCCATGGCGAACCTGATCCGGCGCATCGCGCAGGAAGCCGTGCACGACATCAGCGGCGGCAGCGAGGAAGCGGGCAACGGGCACCACTCCAGCCTGGTGCGCGACCGCCGCGAGTTCGGGGTCCCCGGCGCCAAGGACCACGTCGACAACCCGATGAAGTCGGGGACCGACCACGCTCTCCAGGACCTCGGACATATCACGCAGAAGAGGGAGTTTACGGTCGAGGTGGAGAGCGCGAACCCCGACCCGGGGAAGATGGGCGGGCAGGGGCATGGGGGGAGGAGTAGTAGTGCGTCGTCGACGAATGACTTTTCGAAGCATGATGGCGCGTCGGATGAGACGCCGTTGCATTGGTAGATGGGAGATGGAGGAGGGGGAGGCAGATGCGGATGGTGATGGTGATGGAAGGACAGGAGGATATATGGCGATACCCCACACATCATTTTTTTTTCTCTTTGTAATACCCCAAAAATTCTCTTCTGGGGCAGGATGCCCGACGTTTTACCTGAGCACGCCTTTGACGAGGACAGAGCACGAAGGATAGTCTTTTCAATATGTCACGACTTATGCTTAAATAAGCAATACCATTTATCATCTATGAAGCAATACAACGGTATGTCCTCGACACCGCCGTCCTTTATCATACGCGGATAGTGGCGTTGTAGCCCTCAGCGAATCTCGAAGTCTACTAAACTCTTACTATCTCCTACCCGGCTAACACCTATTACCCAAGCGTCCCCAAGAAAACTAAAAGCCTTGTCATTCTCACGACTTCTTAGCACTACTGCATTTGAGCAGCCAGCAAGCAGTGCCACCACATCGCCAGCCTCCGAGAAGTCCGGTGCAACGACCAAGCGACCATCATCCATCTCGCATATCGTTCGTCCGATGAGGAGATACTCCAGCAAATCCCAAAACTGCTCCAGCTCTTGGAAACGCTCCTCTTCCGGCAGTGGTCCCGCTCGGTTCCGCCATCGCTCAGGCAGCACCACCAATGCCTTTGCGCGAAAAACATCAGCGAACACGATCAGGAACAACTCGAGATGCCTCGTCCAAAGCGGGTCCGACGCAGGCAGCCGAGCAAGCGCGTCGTGGAACAACTGGCCGTTTTCGAACTCGGCCCGGAAGAGCCACCATCGTCGCCGCGGGGACGCCGACGCGCCTTCGCCCGCCGATGCCGTCACCGGCATCGTGTCCGCATCGGCATGTGCATCTGCGGCGATGACACGGCCGACCTCGAGCTTTGTGAGGGAAACGTGCCCGAGGACTCGCCCCCGGACAAACAGCTTGTCGGATCCCGGCGGGATGGATACGTCGCCTTTGTGGAGGGGGAGCGGCGATTCGAGTGTCTGTCGATTGAGGTGGAACACGCCCGCGCGCTCTGGTCGGCCCCAGTCGGGCGCCCACGACGAAGAGCGAGGCAGCCAGATGCTGTGCTGCGAGTGCAGCATCAGATCGAAGGAATTCGTCGCATCCACGAAGCCTCAAACGGTGTTGCGGTAATGCTCTTCCGGAGCGTCTTCGTATCTGGAGGCGAACGACTTGCGGAAGTCCTTGCCGGCGATGCCCAGAAGTGAGAATGCGCGGTCGTGTGGCATCTTGCACAGGCGTGCCCGGGTGGACCAGAAAGACCAAGACACTTGTTCCGCTGATGGGTGCCCGTTGCTGGCGGTTCGCGCGTCCCTTTCGAGGATCATGCGTCGACAGTACTCTAGGTTCAGCGCGTTGTTGATCGCGTCGCTCGGCCAGTCGGCCTCCAGGCTTGGATCCTCCGCAATCGATCTTTTCACAACGTCGGTGTAGAGGATGAATGCTGGGTGGATTCTCCTGGTTATTTGCAGAGCGGCTTTCACCTGGGAGAAGGTGACGATTTCTTTGCCGCACTGCATATTCAGTGCGCGTGCTAGACCCATCTCTTGTACAATCCAGGCGCGGTACCACCAAGGCTGTCTCAAGAACTTGTAGAATGCGACTAACGATGCGATATCCGTGAGGCTCAGTGGAGCAGTTGAGAGAAAGCGTAACGGCCAGTTCTTGAGCGCAACCACGTCGGAAATTTGGTCTTCCTTGCCCTTCTCGACTGGTGCGTGGACATTGCGGATGTACTGCATCGCCAGGTCAGTTTCACTGGTAGGGTCTCCCAACCAGACGATGACCCTCCGTGCTTGAGAGTATATCTCATGCATTTTAGGTATTTGAGACATCTTCTCTTCGTCATTCCTCTGATTGATGCATATCGCGTCGACCCATATTGATCTTTGTGCATCGGGATTGCGGACGTAGCGCAAGATTGACTCCAGGCTGGGTGAGACCCTGAAGGAGATTCCATTCAAGGAGATTGGTACGGTCGGTGGTTGAGAGCCCCAGCAATATGATAAGGCTTCGAAGTCGAACGGGCCGCCCAAAGATGCTGCGTTGCTTTGACCATTGGCATCTCCATGAAGATGTGCGGAGATGCCATCGACACTTTCGCTTGCGCGTAGCTCAACGTGGGAAACGACAAGCTTGATGGAGGATTGAAATGCATCAGGCTCGATAGTGATCAGTCTGATTTCATGCTCTTTCAAAGTCCTGTATGGAAAGGATGAGAATTAAGTATCCATTGTGATGGACATGTGTCTCTCGAAATCAATCGATCATGATAATATTTATATGGGGCCGCTGGGAGAATACCAGCCCTAGAGAGACGCTTCTTGAGCCAATGCAACCGATACATTTTGGAAACAGTCCTTTGCCTTGCGAAGAATTGGCCAGTCGCAAACAGATTAACAACTACAGTGGCCTCTCTCCACGATAATGACGCCTTGTAGGATTCTCGACTTCACTTCTCCCACCAATGACGTGTTTATCTCTCACAGCGGCGCCAGAGGGAGACCACGTGGTGCCTCTCTAGTGGTTTGATCAGGCTTATTCGCTAGGGACGAGGCTTATTCATAGGCAGCAAGGCTGATTCACAGATAACGTGGCTTGTTAGCACGCAACAAGGCTGGCCTGTCAGATTATACCAGTGGAAGAAACTTCACGAATCACCGTGTTGGGTGTCAGCCACTCAGCAACCTTGACCTTTGGCGAAAATTTTGCACTTGGCCGAAGATCGGTGCCACTCGATACTGGCACCTGGCAACCCATCGATGCCACGCCATTTCGTCCGGGCATGGCGAGACCGCGGGTGGAGAGCTCTCGATCAGAAAGCCATTTCCAGCTTGGGGCGCATGCATGGAAGAACATCAAGGCTGCGCCGGTATCTGAGAGCGGATTTCGAGATTGCCGCGCACGGCAGGCAGCGTCAACGCCGCTTTGTCATCCGGGTCGCCTGTGCGAGCCGCAAGAATCGGATGCTGTAAATCACATCTGGATTAATCGGGCTAAAGACAGCGATACGATGCGGGGTTCTGGGAAAGTACGCCTTGGTTACACGAAAACCAAGGAACGACCTTGATCAGCCTTGTACCCCAGCTGTTGCCTGTCACGGAAGGAACCTCTAGTTCCTTAAGGATTGTTCTACTTCCTGGCAAACCTTAGCGGAGCACACTGACCAGTGGAATCGTGATTTCTAGTTAGAGCCATCACTTACGGGGACCGAGTAAAGCACCATCGTTAAGAACTATCTCAGTACAGGCTCGGTTAAGCCACTAAATCTTGTTCATGTTGCTATTATTAGTTGGCATGGACTTCAATCACCCAGTGTGATCACTTGGTGGAGTTGTTACCGGAGGCCTAGAGCTAAGGAAAAGCAAGGGAGGTATCCGTGTAATGTGGTTGGCGGCGGGGCTAGAGGAGAACACCCCTTGCGGAACAGGATCCATAGCCTTCCCCGTAGTGAAAACCGGATTTTTTTGATCACGTCTAAAGCCGCGATGGCCCAGATCTATTGAATATAATAATAGAATGAGCTGAAAAGTTGTGCCTTTCTGCAGACTGCGGCATGGGCTGGGACAGCGTTACTGTTCTCGCGGGATACACAACCACAGCCTGACCATCGGGATAAACGAGACCATGTCACTGCTAAAATAGTAGGAACCAAGCCAGCACATAGCTGGCATTGAGCCGCCTGTTTGATAAGTTGGCTTTGCAGGCCGAAGTATGGGCAGCGGCAGAGAAGGTACCCGTAAAACACACAGTAAGGTCTCTGTACGTGATTACCCGCAGTTGCACGTATACAAGAAATAAATTGCAGCTTCTTAACTTTTCGTGAGCGTCCAAGACCGCTTCCGGCCCCGCCCTCCGATTTTAGTCACGTCGCACAAGTGGAGCTAAAAATATACATGGGATTTCAGCCATACCATACGCAGTAAGCGCGTGAGCCCATTCTTAGCCGTGCCGTTGACCTTATATCGACCGGTTCTGGTCAGGCTTCTTGTTATTCCCCTCAGACTTGCGACAACTTCCGGCTTCCTCGCCAGATTACTCCTTGCTGACTCGCAGGCGGATGTAGAGTCATACATTTCGACTATCATGTATCATCCAAGGAAGTCACGTGCCAATGAGATGCAATCCGTGTCTTACAGCTCACTTGAAGAGCCGTTCCTCGCAGGGCCAAATGGTATGTCAGGACCAATCACACATAATCAGGCTAACGAGTGAGCGGCTGGCAGATTCACATTCAAAGCCCCAGAATGAGCATGGTGTCAAGTGGCCAACATCACCAAAATCTCTCAAAGAGGCTTCACCGTCTACTGCAATGCGTCTGCTACCGAATGTTCTTCTGCTGTTAATCCCCTTGGGCTTCTATGGTATGCTCGACCTGAATGTTCTCACGACTTACAAAGATAACGATGGCCATAGCCTTAGGCATCTTCATCCTCAGGTTGAACGGGCAACCTGCGAAACCTCAACACGATGCTGGCGATAGGGTGATACAAGCGATGAAAATTGCTTCAACATTGTGGCCCATCTTATTCGCCGCGGTAGTGGGCTCCATGCTCAAAGTCATTACGTTATATCATGCCGAAAGAGGAACAAAGCTTGGGGTAGGCGTTATCCTCCTCCTACGTAAATATCAAAATCGAGCTCACAACCAAGTAGACCCTCGAAGTCCTCACAACCAGTCAAACCCTCGTCAGCACCTTCCGTGGGTGTTTCAGCCATCGTATTATCGGTATCTGGACGGCTATCCTTCTCGCTATTTGGAGCCTAAGCCCTGCCGGCGGACAAGCAGTACTTCGATCCATGGAGCCCGAAGTTCACAAACGAACCCAAGAGCATCCCCTGAAATATTATCCATCCGCTAGCCTCTTTGTTAACATGGCGGCTTCACCATTCATAGGATCCTCTGGCGCCACTTGGGCCAAGGGCAGGTTACACCGGGCAGTTGATGCGGCCATTTCTTCTCTTGATGCTACAGTCTTGTTTTCGAAAGGCACTAGTCCAGGCTTCGATTCTGCAGTCAACAGATTGGGAGGGGAAGAGCAGGCTGCCCAGTCTGCACAGGCCGACCCTTGGGGGAATGTTCGCATCCCATTTCTCCACCTGATTCCCGGCTACCGTGATGATGATAGAGGAAATTGGCTTGAGGTGTCTCCAACTGACATAGCCCCATACTCGTCTCTGATCGGACACACGCTCCGCGGAGTACCGCAATCCTCTGTTGGCAATATCAGCCTATCTCTACAAACTGTCTATCAAACCTTATCGGTAAGTCTCCAGAAGTCTTTGGGGGTCCATGCAAACGTGTGAGTTAATGGTTCTGAGTAGTGTTCACCCTGGTTCAACGGAACACAATGGCTCCAAACCAACCCAGGCCGGCTTAGCATGCATAAACGGACCAACAGCTCTATTCTCTACGAGAATCCATTGAGTGGCGACAACGCCAATATATTCCTCGATATTTTAACCCAGAAGAATCACTCTGAGCCTATCCCATTTAGCATGCCCTCGAATGACGTCGAGAAGGCCACTCTGGTGTTCGGCACCCGAGGCGGCACCACGACAGGATCATACTCTGAAATCAGAATGACACACTGCGAGGTCTCTGCCACGTACGTGGAGACTGAAATCGAATGCATTCGCGCCTCAGCCGGTGGAGCTTTGCGCTGCGCCGCATCCAGAATTCGAGAAGCGCCAGGTATGCCGCATTCCAATTGGAGTTCATTGAATATCCAACGCTCCTTCACCGGAAACTACCTTTCGTATATCCCAGACACCATCCAGTCGGCCCATCGCGTCACGCCGTCAGGTCTCGAATCGTACTTGCAAGACCCCCCAACGTCTTTCAGCGACGGCACCATGGATATCCACGACTTCGGCAACATCTCCATGGACGTTTTCCAGGCTCGCCTCGCTCTGATCGTCAACACATTCTACCACGCCTCCCTGAACACCAGCAACTTCCTCGGCGCCGACGGTGTCGGCTTGTACCATGTGCCTTGGAACTACGCAAACCAATACGGAAACACGTCCGGCACGTGGACGGAATTCACTCCCCCGCGGTACGAGGTCAAATTCGGCTGGTTCGCCCTCTACCTCGCGGGCACGACCTTCCTTGCCATTTGCGCCATCGTCACGGTCGTCATGACCGTTCTGACCAGAGCCCCAGACCTGTTTGGCGGCGTTTCGTCCCTGACGAGGGACTCGGCCTTTGTCACAGGCGTGCCTGATGGAGGGAGCTCGCTCTCGGGATCGGAACGCGCCAGGCTCCTTAAGGACCTTTGGGTGAAGATTCAGGATGTTAAGCCTGAGCGAGAAGTGGGGCGGATTGCGTTCAGTGATCGGAAAGAGTTGGAGGGGACGGCTCGGCTGCGTTGGGATAGGAAGTACGAATGACGCAATCGTATCTGACAGGGAGGGACATAAATTCCCATCTCGAAGTACCACATTAGAGCGATTTCGCAAGAGTTGAACCAGGGGTGGTTTAAGGGATAGTTGGCGGCGGATAGGGTGCGATAATATAACCTCTACTATAGGGCGTATGCTATGCTAGCTGGTACTAAGAATTAATACACCTAATTATAGCCTTAGAAAATTTTACGGGTTAGCTAAAGACTCTTACTATATCTAGATAGCTATACTAATAAGTTAAATAGGGTGGTATATCTATTGCACCACCCTATTTAACTTAGTACGCTAAGTCACGCTAGGAAACTTTGAATGCCAACGTCAACTGAACCCCATCTGGCACACGCCATGCACAACGCAGCTCTCAAATGCGGTAGGAAAATAGCGTCCCCATCGCGCATCGTTTCCGCACGCCTCTAAGCCGCTTCACAGCAGCTCCGCCTTCCCAGTAAGTATCCCAGATGCGCAAACCGGCGACGAACGACGACGACAGAGCGACGTGGGCGCCTTGCCCGATGAGGAAAGCTGAAGCAGAATAACCGACCAATCACGCACTTTTGCGCCGGTGCCTCCCCATAAGATACCATGACTGTTTGCGATCGGCAGGGAAGAAAATGCGGGAGTATGTAACCTCCAACCTCGCAACCCTCGGAATCCAGATGCAGAGGGCTTGACCTAGACGCGAGACACCTTCTCCTCGGCCATGGCGGAATCAACGACGCGAGCCTCAGACCCGACGACCACCCGCGCGCAACAACAGCAACAGCAACAGCCATGGCAGCTCAAAGCCGCCACGAAGCGTGAGCAACGCCAGTCCGCCCATCCCGGCGGCGAGGCGTGGCGTGGCGTGGCGTGGCGTGACGCGGCATCTCCTCCGCCTCCAAAGAAGAAGACCGCGTCAACGCTCGCAGCCAGGCAGCGCGACGAAGACGACCAGCCCAGCCCAGCACGACCGACCTCGTCGCCGTCGCCGCCCTCGCCAAAAGCGGCATTGCGTCCCCACCGCCCACGAACCGGGCCATCACCGAGTCGTCGCCGCCATGCGCATCCCGGTCTCCCACCACCTCGGCGAGCAGCACAGCACAGCGGGGGGGCTCTCTCATCGCCTCAGCCGTACGTGGCGGTCAACGTACAGCAAAAACGCGCCGGCGATGCGTGGGGGGCCGGGCCCGGCCCGGCCCGCAGCACAACCAACCAACCAACCAACCAACCAACCTCCCGGCCATGCATCAAGATGCGCGACGTTCCGGCCATGCATCAAGATGCGCGACGTTCCGGCCGGGCTTCCAGCTGCCGCCGCCATTCCCGCATGACGGCAAAAGCGTCGCGGGACCCGGACGACGGCAGCTCGACGCCTCTCCGCAACTGCCCGCCAAAACACGCCCAGCGCCCCCATCCCCGGCGGGCGTGAAGCAGGAGGACGTCCAGGCCATCATCCACCGGGGGGTGCGAAGATGGCGACGGGGGAGCCAGGTCGGCAGTGTCGGAAAACGGAGCATCCCCACACGCGCGATTCGCCTCCCACGCGGCGTCGACGACGCGAATCGCCCTCCTCACGAAACCGCTGTAGCGCACGCGCCAGAGGTTGAGGAAGACGGCCTTCAACGCCTTGATGTGTTCCGCGCGAGTCGTCGCGCAGCCGATGACCAGCAGCGGCCAGCAGTTGCTCTCGGTGAAGGGGAAGGTCGGATCGGGACCGAAGCAGCGCGTCTCGTCGAGGAGGACGGGGCGGAAGGGCGGGGTGTGGAACAGGGCGTGGGCCGCGTCGGCGCGCTTCTGGATGTCGGGGGTGTCGGCGCGGGTGGTTTGGGGACGCGTGATCTTGAGGAGGAGCATCTCCAGGGCGAGGAGGTACAGCGCCGGGATGCAGTGGACTTCGAGCTCCAGGGTCGGATCGGGCTCGTCGTCGTGTGAGGCCGCGATGCGCGAGAGGAACGAGGCCAGGCGGAGATTGGCCTCGCGGATTTCGGACAGGTAGCCTGCGGCTTGAGCCATGAGGGCGTCGTTGAGCGGTACGGAGCGGCTCAGGCGAGTGGTCTCGAGGATGAGGGTGAACAGGTGGGGGATGGAGCCCAGTAGAGGTGACTCGGTCCACTCGGCGGCACCTGGGGACGGACTCGTGGAGAGGTACTGTTGCAGCTGAGCCCAGTCGCGCTCGGTGGGGAGAGATTCGGCGAATAGAGCGCGGGTGGAGAGATGGTACATGGCGGACTCGGCATGGATTCTGAGGAAGATGGAGTTGGCGTCTCGCCGCTGTTTCAACTCGCCCATGCGCGCCTTCAAGATCTGCGAGGACGTGTTGAAGTGAAGCATGTGGTGGCTGAAGTTGTCGGAGCGTAGTTCCTCGTAGAGACCGAGGAAGGTGATTGTTGACAGGAGCGAGTCGTCGTCAGGCGACATTGAGCTCATGTTCTTCCGCAAGTCTCGCACGGCTTTGGCGTAGTAGGGCACGGCGGGATCGCCGTTTTTGGACTGCAGCCATGACAGGTGGTGGCTGGACAAAGCCAGGAGTGCATTCATGAGCCAAGGGCAGGAGTAGGCAATGGAATACAGCGGAGTCTGGTCGAAGTAGGCGGGATGGACATGTTTGCGCATCAACGAGGGAAGGATTTTGGTTTTGAAGAATGAGAACAGCGATTGGTCATGGGTAGAGGCGAAGGGTGAGAGGCCGGATAGCTGCTTGGGAGGGGGAGCGAGTGAATTTGGGGATTGACGTGCAACGACGTGGGAGCTAAACCGGCGGTCGACAAGCTGGTGGTCGGCGTCTTCCCAGCTGCAGTCGAGTTCCAGGCGTTCGCAAGTCTGGCAGAGTGGCTGGCGTTCATCGCACTTCTTCCGCCTCTTGCGGCAGGTGAGGCAGCCGGTTTTGGTGCGCAGGCGGGGTGGAGGGCGACGACGCGGCCGAGGCTGGCTGGTGCTGCAGGACACAGGCGCGTCGCCCGAGCCCTGCGCCCCGCTCATCAGGTCGTGCTGATGATTGCGACTCGTGATAGGCCGGGAGCGGATGGTGCAGGCGTGTGGTGTTGTGAGAGGGCGGAGAGGAGTCGGTTTGCCCCGCGCGCCGTATTTCCGCTGCCGCTTCCGCCCCGCCGCCGTTACTTTGCAACTCCATTGATCTCGTGTTGGCCTTGGTTGCTGCGCTGCATCATCTCACAGCAGCATCAACCACAGCACTGCAGCGTGAGCGAGGCGTCGCGCGGAATCAGTTGGAACTCTCGATCTGCCTGATGCTGTGTCTTATACAACGGGACAGGCGACACTCGGCCCGTCATGGCGGTACGCAGTCCCCAAAGAGAAGGGAATGCCGTCTTCGACGTCGTACCGCGGAACGCACTGGAAAGTCGGGGCATGTTTACCCCATGCACTAGTGGCCACAAGGATCGCAATCATTCCCCGACGCGACCGGCCACGTCATTCGCGATGGCAACACAACCCCACATTTCAACATGGCCCATGGGCCGTCTCTTCGCCGACGTCCAACGACGGGCACTGACTACCCCAGCTATATCAATCAGCGGCGTCCCATCCGCTATATTGAATTTCCCCAAACCCACATCCGCCCTCAATTCCATCTCCTCCGCACTCTCCAACATCCAGCTTGCCTGCTCCATCACCGCCACTACCGAGCTCTCATCCAAAGCACCACCTTCCCAATCTGGATAAAACACACCCACCACAAAGATGCCATCCAGCAAAAGACCCGAACCGCGCCGCCTCGCCATCGGCGTCGTCGGCATCGGGCGCATCGGGCGGCAACACGCCCTCAACGCGCTGCACGCCGTGCACCGCACCAAGCTGCTCTGCGCGTGCTCGCCCGCGGCAGCCGACCTGGAATGGGCCGACGAGCACCTGATCCCGTACGGCGTCGCCGTCTACCCCAGCTTCGACGAGATGATCGCAGAGCCCGGACTGGAAGCCGTCATCATCGCGTCGACGACAAAACTGCACTACGAGCAGGTGGCGGCGTGCATCAAGCGCGGGCTGCACGTGCTGTGCGAGAAGCCGCTGTCCATGAACGTCGCCGAGTCGCAAGCCATCGTGGCGCTGGCGGGCGGAGCCGCGCACGCGCACCAGAAGGTCATGACGGCCTTCTCGCGGCGCTTCGACGACTCGTACCTGCGGGCGGCGGCGGCGGTGCGGAGCGGGCGCATCGGGCAGCCCGTCGTCGTGCGCAGCGAGACGCGCGACAAGTACGACGACAGCGAGTTCTACGACCGCTACATCATGGCCAACCCGGGCATCTTCATCGACACGGCCGTGCACGACATCGACCTGACGTTTGCGTTCCTGGGCGACGGCCTGCGCCCCAAGTCGTGCCACGCCATCGGGAACGTGTCGCGCCACCACAAGCTGGCGCAGATCGGCGACGTCGACAACGCGACGGGCTGCGTCGAGTGGTACGCGCCCGAGGGGAAGGTGCCGCCCATCTCGTACTACTTCTTCAGCCGCATCATGCACCACGGCTTCGACAACCCCACCGAGATCATCGGCACCGACGGCGCCCTGAAGATCAACCTGCACCCCCACCGCGACCTGATCGTGCAGGCTGACGGCAATGGCATCGGCAACGACGTCATGCCCGACTTCTACGAGCGCTACGAAAAGGCCTTCGTCACCGAGCTGCGCGTCTTCGCCGACGCCGTGCTGGACGGGAAGGAGCTGCCCTACCAGCTGGACGTCGCCGTCAAGGGCATGGACATTGCCTCGGCGCTGCAGGAGAGTCTGCGGACGGGCAAGAAGATTGAGTGGGACGAGGACGGGAACAGGATAGCGTCGTCCAAGTAAGTGGGAGCTTTCTTCTTCCCCCGCTTGCTGGCCTGTGAGTGACGTGGAATTGTGTGTGTGAAGAGAAGAAAGCCCGAGGGAGGACGAAATCGGTCGACAGCACTCTCACCATACCACTACTCCCCTGCTGCTTCCCGTCGTGCCGTCCATCGATTTCGCCCAGTTTTATTCGTCGTATATCGGTGTCGTGTCCTCAGCTTACGGTAGACCAGTTCCCCAGACGTCAAATCGCGCATCTAAGCGACGCCCGGACGACCGACTCTAGACCTAGATGAATAGACGTGTAGAGAATCAATGACTTGTTCCATTTTCGCCGAGTATGCCGAAGTGACCTGCTACCAAAGTTATCCCCGTGTTGCCTTAACGCCTGCAATGCTCTTTGTATGCATTTGGAACCCCTCCCCCGCCCATGATCGCAATAAATCTCGTGTCGTTTCAGCGCTTGGCCTGCGCCGGGATGTTGAAGCCGCGCGTCATGAAGTCGCTGTTCTTGCCGGGCTTGTTCTGGTCCTTTCTGAACAGGCTGCTCAGGTTCTCGTTGTTCTCGATCTTGCGGCGCTTGTTGCGCTCCTCCTGCTCGGCCAGCACGCGCGCCGTCAGCGACGCCGTGGCCGAGTTCTTGATGCCGTCCGCCGCCGCCTTCTTCTCCTTCTTCTCCTTCTTTGTCGCCTTGCCGTCCTTGTCATCGCCGCCACCGTTCTTGCGCTTCTTGCCGCCCGCCGCCTTCTTGAGCGAGTGCGTCAGGCCCTTCTCCTTCAACGTTTTGATCCGCAGCTGCAGACGAGCAATGTCCTCCTCGGCAGTCGGCACGATGGGGATGACGTCGTTGGGGGCGTACGGCTCGTTGCACTGGAAACACCGTCAGCCCTTTGCCACTCTGCAACGGACGCGAAAGCGCGCATCCCGAGAAGAAAGTGGGGGAACTCACCTGCAAACACACCCTCTCGCCGCCGGCCTCCTTGATGACCTCGCCCTTGAACGCGTGCCCGCACGGCACCAGATACACGGCCTTCGCCCCGGGCCCCAGGCGCTCCCTCGTAATCGGACACACCCACACCTCCTCCTTCTCCTTCCGCCCTTCCTCCCCCTCCGGCGTCTTCTCCCCCTCCGCATCCCCCTCAACACAAAACCCCACCTCCACGACATCCCTCAGGCCCCCCACCGCGCCCCTCAGCACATCCCTCTCGCGCTCTTCCCTCCTCTTGACAGCGCCCACATCATCGCCGTCCGCCAGCGGCAGCAGGTGCTCGATGACGGCGTCCTTGTTGTACAGGCGCCCGTGCGCGTCGGACACGACGGGGCGCGCGAGCGGTTTGTCGGAGAGAGGGCACGTCGTCCAGCGGTGGTGCGAGGCCTCGGCGGCGGCGGCCTTGAGTTCGGTGGTCGACGGGTTGCGCGCGGCGGATTTGACGAGCTCGCGGCGGGTGGGGATCGAGCCGCCGTCGTTGCCCATGGTGACTTGGTTTGGTGCGGGTTGGGT
This sequence comes from Diplodia seriata, assembly GCF_021436955.1. Lineage (NCBI taxonomy): Eukaryota > Fungi > Ascomycota > Dothideomycetes > Botryosphaeriales > Botryosphaeriaceae > Diplodia > Diplodia seriata. The sequence goes on along the minus strand of NW_027117308.1, from coordinate 4,805,142 downwards.
TGGTTGGTGTGCGTGTGCGTGTGCGTGTGCGTGTGTGGGTGGTGTGGGTGGGTGAGAAAGTTGCGGAAGAGGACGGGGGAGGACGGATGGAAGGTTGCCCGGAGGTGTTTGGTTCCGGGGGAAGCTCGGGCCGGGCGCGGTGGGTGGATGGCGTCATGTGCTGGCGCGCGTGGACGGGGGCCCGCGGTTCCTGACGCGAACGCGTTGGATAAATGGTTTTCCTGAGGCAGGTTTCTTGGACACTTTCTGGAGCACGGTCAATATTGAGGCTTGTTTTTCAGAAATATCCTGAAGAACTGCAAGTCCTGGCTTACGTGCTGACTTGCGTTCGCCCGGAAATATCAACCTCTTCAGCACTAGATGTCGCTCAACCAAATCGGCTCGCCTTTGGTCACCGTCAACATGGTGAAGTGCTGATATGCACCATTTAATTCTGGTGATGATCTAACAAGAAATGCCCGTTATGGTGAGGGCAATTTGTACTTTATGATAACCAAACCCTTCGACAGCGCGCAGGTCAGCAGCGAATCGCGGATGGTGCTTTCGGCAAGTTCCTCAAGCACATCTAGACACCCAAAGTATTGAATCTGAAATACCAGCCCACTGTAGACTGAGGACCAGTATCTGGGTCGTTGAGTACACGGTTTATGCGACCATCAGCTTGACTTAATGAAAATTCAGCAGTTTTTATTGCCGGCGCCAGAGGCCAAAGATATCAGGTTTGGGTCACAAGATAGCTTCCCCAAAAGTCCCTCTCGAGAATGCAATGTCCGCTGACTACCAAAATCAGCAGGCACAACCCTGCGTGAGTCGTCAACTATTTCACCCTTTACTTCCCGTTCACATTCTATCATCCTCATCTCCTCTGAAAGTGTAGACTGCTATTTGCCAGCCTGTCCAAGTAACGTTCAGGTCCAGATTATTGGCTCGACAAACCTCGCCGGTTTTCAAGACGCCCTATTGTTTCGGACCCCACGCTCGACAATTAATCCTAAGCAAAGGCGGAGTTTCAAACGAATTCTTAGTATGGGACTTGTTATTTTCTTTTCTTTTCGTGGTCGTTTCGCGTGATTGCGTTGTTTCGATGAGTGATTGCTGTTGTGGAGACTCTGCCGGGTACCACATGCGCGTGGTTCTCAGCTAATGTAATCCCGAGGGACTTGCCAGCATTAGTGCGACCTTGTGGCTGTGCGTTCAGACAGCTATGCACGGAGGGCTAGTGTAACTCGCGAGAATCTTTTTCGATGAAGCTATTACCACCAGTAGAAACGGTGTACGCATCAACTTTCACTAAAGTGGGATCGAATTGACATTGGCGTTGATATAAGCGCAAGGCAACGTACCAACCACGACACAGAACCCCTCATCGAATCGGAGACCCGCCCCACTACCCCTCGCCGGACTCCATCCCGGCAGGCCCGCAGTTTCAAGCCAACACGGGAGCATCCTTGCTGGCTCAACCCCTCCACGTCACTTTTCGCTCGCAGCCTACCCGGAACGCTGATTCTGAACCGCCGCCACATCCGTCAGAATACTACATCGACATCAAGACAGATACAGGCGGGCAATTCCTGTTGTCACCCACTTCAGAGATATCGGCGCTATTGCCGAGCAGAGTGAACAATGGAAAGTATAATCAACCATCACAATTTCGAAGTCATTGTCCATCGCCATCGTCGTCCTAGGATGTGAGCCTTCCTCTCACTCTGAGTCCTACCCTTACGACGGCGCCTCGTGGAGCATCGCAACTATTTCGCGGTCGCGATCTTCGGCGGGCTATACAAGGCGTTCGATGGAATCCTGTGCTGTTAAACGCGAATCCAACGCAGTATTGCCAGGTGGGAGAGGGATGAGGTAGGTTAATTGGTGCTGTATGGCTGAGAATTTTAGCGGATGCAAAACTTCTATAGAAGCATTGCACGCTTTTTCTTATACCCGTCGTTGCATCAGCTCCTTTGCATGGTGAAATGAGAAGGTTCGGGTGTACATCCTCGAAGAACGGGCTGGGTCGAACGGCTCAAGATTACCCATGCAATGTCCCCTATCTGTGATGGACTGCTGAAAAGTTCTGACACGTCCTTTCTTGCTAGAGGAAATAAATTGACCCTTAGACTTAAATCCTTGAACTCCGCCAGCTCTTTGCCCCTTTGAAAATCTTCTAGAAGTGATTCCTTCATCACCGCCAGGCATACCACAATGAAAACAGCGGTAGACAGGGTCAGGACGCGGAGCCAAGTCTCGATTCCATCTAATTAAACTAGATCTTTCGCCTTGATAGCTTGGAGCCACCGACTATTTGTATTCGCCGAAAGGCGCACGGTCGACGAAAATCCAGCCTTCCCTACGACGGAGCTCCAACACTTACGTACCTATCGACGCGTAGCTAAGGAGTTGCCCTGATCATCAAGAGCCGGACAAAGTTTTAAGTTCATATTGGGTTTAGCTGTAGAAGAATTGCCGCTACTTGATCAACTAAATTGAAGACGTCAGATAATTCTCACGTTGGTCAGCAAGCACATGTCCTCAACTTATTTTCCAACTATAGTGAACTAAGTTAGGAACGGCGGGCCGGTGCATGACAGGCGGGCTTTTAGCGTGCTAGCCACCTTAGCTTTCCCCACACGGCACGGTTGCGAGATTGCCGAACTTTTAGACCAGCCACACGGAGTGTCCCCCCGTGCATCCCACCCGCCTAGACGCGGGATGCAGTCTCACACCTTCCTAGCTGCTGATCATGGGCAAAGCCTCAGATCGGGCGGCTAGCTTCAGGGGATATGCGGATCCAATCGTATATAGCCCACGACATTCATGAGGCACACTTTTAGCTCGTGCCACAATCGTCCCGTCCCTCGCCATCATCTGCAGCCAGCATGACTCCGACAACCGAAGATTCCGCCGTGTGGGGCGTCTACGGCACCGGAAGACCCATGTACAACTTCAACATTGCTTCCCTGATCGTACTGTGGTTCATGTTTGGCTTGCGTGGCTACGTCCGCGTCAGCATGGTCAAGGTATGGTCTGCAACGGACTGGCACATGATGGTCACCATGGTAAGCAGCTCTGTCGAACCCTCGCATGCCACGCAACGAGACTGATCAGATGCACTGCAGGGTCTATACACGTGGCTCTGCGTGTCCGTCAACATCTCCATCTACGACGGCTTCGGACGGGACATGAACACGCTGAGCCCGGACCAGCTCAAATCGGCGTTCAAGCAGTACTACTTCGCCGAGTTCACGTACGTGGCGTCGGTGCTCTTCATCAAGCTCAGCCTGGCCTACTTCTACCTGCCCCTCACCAACCTGCGGTGGCAGATCTACACCGTCTACGCCATCGTCGTCGTCAACTCGCTGTACACGACCGGCTACCTCTGCATCATCCTCTTCCAGTGCCACCCGGTCGACTACTTCTGGAACCAGTTCGCGCCGGGCGCCACCGGCGGGCGCTGCCTGAGCAGCACCGTCATCATGAACCTGTCCTACGCCCACAACGCGATGGAGATCATCTCGGACTGGATCATCTCCGCGCTGCCCATCTGGCTGCTCGCCCAAACACAACTGACGCGCCGCACCAAGCTCGCCGTCGGCCTGCTGCTGAGCCTAGGAGCATTGTACGTACGCCCAACAACCTCCCCCCACACCGCCAAAACTGACACCTCCCACCCACCGCCAGCGCCTCCATCGCCTCCATCATCCGCATCACCCAACTCACCAGCTTCTCCTCGTCCACAAACTACACCAAAACCTCCGTCCCCATCATCCTCTGGTCCGTCGTCGAGAGCGCCGCCGGCATCTTCGCCGCCAACCTCGCCACCCTCCGCATCCTGCTCACCACCGTCCTCGCGCGGCTGGGCCTGTCCAGCGCCGGTCACAGCGGCGCCGGCAGCGCGCCGTTGTCGAAAACGCCGCGTGCGAACCGCCGCCGCCGTGGTGGGCGTGCGACGTCTTTCGCCGCGAATGGCAATGGCATGGGCACCAAACATGGGTATTTCAGACAGGAGGGGCACGAGCTGTCGTCGAGGCGTGAGGAGGAGCGGGAGGAGAGGGTGGGGAGTGACTGCGGCGGTAGCTTCAAGAGCACTGAGCGCATGGTTGTGGTGGTGGATGGGGGGAAGCAGCCGGGCAATGTTGCGGCGGGGTCGGGGTCGCCGACGGCGGCGGCTGCGGGGTTGGCTGGGCAGCAGTATCGTGCGACGGTCGTGTCGAAACAGGGGGCGCTGTATGGTGATGGGGATGAGGATGAGGATGGGGATGTTGGTGGTGATGGCGGAGGAGTGGCGTTGAAGGGGATCTCGAAGAAGACGGAGATTACGGTTACATCGGAGCAGAGGGGGTGAGGGTGGGGAGGGAGGGAGGGAGGGAGAGGGGGTCGCTTGTTTTCGAGTTGATACCTATGGCGTGGTTGGACAGACTAATAAGATGACGATTAATTTAATTTTTGATGGGACTGATGTATCACACCCGAACCCTCAGACAACCCTCCACACTCTTCCATCCCGGCCTTCCTATAACCATCAAGAGTTGCTCTGCTTTGCCGCGCCAAGAATCCTGCTTAGATCATGGCCTTGTCCCTCTCTATCTTCGTAGAGGGTCTTCTCCGGGTATGTGTTCCGCAGAGCATGGAACAGCGTATTCCCGTTGAATTCGCCCGCGAAACTAAAGACACGCTTACCGTTGAGCTTCGGACGAGAGAGGGCAGCGACGTGCAAGAGGGCTGTGTCCTCACCGCAGTATCTGCATTATATTTATAGAGGCGGTTAACACCAAAGTGGACACGAGCGCAACGAGTTTTCCATCCTCCCATCCGAGAATGACGCCTGAGAAGAAGCCACTAGTGGCCGCAACGGAAGAGTATGAACCCTTGCTTTCACTATGAGCAACACGCATGGATAGGTAGCAGTTCATGACATACCAAATCCCACTAAAGTCCCTCGTCGGTGGTCTCTGCAGGGACTCCAGCAAGCGGAAAGTCCATGACGAGGCAATTGTCTGTGTGAGCCTCCAAGGCTGTTTAAAGCATTTCTCTAAATGCGGGTATTCCGAGTCCATTCTTCGACCAGTTGGACGCCGGGATATACGTATCAATGGTACCCCCACAGCCGTAGAACGGGATGAACTCGACACCTCCTGCGCCAACCTGGCCCGCTGCTTTGATGTTCTCTGCCACCACGGTTTTGTTCACGCCTGCATCTGGTAGCCAGTACCTGAATCTGGGCCGGAATCTAGCAGACGGATTGTTGAAGGTTCCGCTGTCGCGTGGAGCGCTGTCCACGTAGTTGAGGGCTGTAGCAGCCAGAGTCCAGAGGACGACGGAAAGAAGAAGTAACGAGGAAGACATGACGTCGGGGTCAAGCCTTCGGGATTCTAGACAGCAAGCGTATCCCAATCAGTGGCTCGCAGAATAGAGACAAAGCTAAAGAGATGCGAGCATATCGCTCACGGGCGTGGCTGTAATATAGTGAACCGCACTCAATTTACGTTTTCGTACTTGTCGCCACCAATTGTAGCTCAAGCGCAGCCCCATAACTCTCCTGATGGACGGCCTTACGATTGTACCGTGCAAGATCCAAACTTGCTGACCAGTTAAGCTGCAAGAATACGGGGCACACGCAAAGTCTCGAATGATCCGAGTAGGCTCTGGGTTTGCCAAATATAGCCAAGTAGTAGGGGGTCCAGGTTGCCCGACGAACCAAGATGTGGGGAAAGGTGTACATGCAATGTTTCAAATACTTCAAGCCGAATACGACACACTTCGTTTCAAACGGATTTGAAAAGGAGGTGGGGTGGCCGATGGTCGTAGACAGGCCACATACGAATACGCAAATACGGATCATTACGTATCCTTTTCGCGAAGCGGGTATTTAGGGTTGATGGCTCCCTCTACCATTTAGGCTGTCTATCGCACCATCGACATGGACCCCGCCCTATATAGTGAGCTCAAGCGATCTGATCCAGAACCATGAAGATCAGAACAATTCCTCCACGACCACAGCTACGCCTAATACTGCCGTGTCCCCAACCTTCCTGCGTCAGAATTCGTTAGCAGCTACTTGTCCGCAGCGAAGAAGTCCGTGATAGCCATTCGCCAAGCTCGGTTATCTCCTACGCAGTACCGGATGATCTGAAAGACTCCCCCATCTTCAACGTCGACTTCAAAGTTGCTTCACTTTGCGAAGCTTCTCTCTTAGCATTGCGCTCGTCGAAGCAACATCGTCTTCGTTCCTGGGATCAGACTTGCGACTTCCGGTTTCTGCTTAAGCAGTCTTCCTCCATCCTTTCAAATGCCGCCAAGTGTCCAATGTATGTACATAGGTACCTACCCCACTTGCCCCCCATCTCGTATTAAGCGACTCCGCAATAAGGCCACGCCACCCGCCGCCACCCGCCGCCTTACCTCCTCGACGGGATACTTGCAACCCAACTCAACCAAGTCGAGCCTTCCAGAGGGATGACGAGGTCTCGGGGCTACGAGGTCTCGGAGTTACGGAGGGAGCATGTCACACACGAGCGCGGGCGGGGCAAAAAGCCGAAAGTCATTAAACGTTGGCCGTCCGCGGCTTATAACCGCAATGGTTCGAACGAGAGAGAAAACGACCGAGATGGAACCTTTCGGACGACAATTCTCCGTACGGGCCCCTTGGTCCCTGCGGGATCTGCAAAGGTCCGGTGGTTGGTGCCGTGGCCTGTTGATGGCCATGTACTGTTGCCGTGGGAATCGACGCGGAATCGCCGCGGCGTGCTGGAAAGCCGCGGATTGGGACTTTTGGGGCTCTGTAGCACGTGTTCGAAACAGACGTGGTTTCAATCCAGGCCGCCGGCTTGCTAGGCATTACATGTAGGTGAATCCCCCCTTGACCAGGTAAGGCTACGGGATACCTCCGCATTGGAGCCGAGATACCCGAGCGCGTAGGGCTGGCCGGGGACCCTTGGGGCTCAGCCTTGTATGGCACGGGGCTTGCTTGATGACTATTCCGATGGATAGAAGAACAGCGGTGAAGCCGTTTGGGTCGGGGACGTTGAGGCACAGCAGCTAAACTTAGGCAGCGCGCATCTGTCACTATAGGGCTCGACAGTGTGACCGGATCATATAGAAACAGTCTGTGCCCCCGCTCCGCCAAGCCTCCCTGGAATTATTTTGTTCGTCCTGTTCTGTTCCCTCCTTTACTTGTTTCGCCTGGCAAAACGGATTTTCCAGCTACGTATGGCCGAAGTCCCCGTTTTCCTCGAGCTGTTGACCATGCGTCCGCAAGCGTGTTTGAAGGGGAGCTTCTGGCGGCTTTCTGGAAGCTCGTATCTGCGGTCCGCCGCCGGTCCCGGACCATGACGTAGCGTCGTCGATCACCTCGTAAAAGAGTGTCCCCAAAGCAATCGGCGACCGTCACGCTCGCAGCAGCAGCAGCAGCAGTGGTCCCAGCAATGCACAGCCATCTGAAAGGGGGGCCCGGGCGGGGTATCAAACCCTCTATATAAGAGCCCACAACGGACTCCCCCAATTCCAACCAACACCAACAGAAACACAAGCCTCCCATCCACAACACCACCCACCCACCCACCCACCCACCAACCACCACCATGAAGTTCTCCGCCGCCGCCACCCTCTTCGCCGCCGGTCTTGCCGCCGCCTCCACCACCGCCAAGGTCACCGACCTCTCCATCCGCGACAACGCCGGCCTGCAGTCCGTCTCGTTCAAGGTCGACGGCACCACCGACTGCACCTCGTCCGACCCGAGCACGCTCGCCGGCAACGGCGCCAACGCGTGCGGCGACGGCAACCCGCCCGTCTACACCTTCTCCGTCGAGAAGAACGGCGCGTCCGACTACCAGCTGTGGCTGCACAAGAACGTCGATGGCTCTGTGTAAGTTTCAAACCCTCCACCCAACCCACCCACCCGCCCCGGTCCCCTGCTTCTTCCGCTGCTTCTTCCGCTGCTTCGGCTTTCGGGGGGTGAGGCTTTGTGCGTTGTGGGATAAGGGAGTGCTGATTGTGGTGTTGTTGTAGTCGCGGCCTCAACGGCGGCGGGAAGGCGCCCGTGTACTGCCACGCCGGCGGCAACGGCCAGAACGACTTCGTCTGCAGCCAGGTCGGCGACCTCGAGGTCGAGCTCCAGTAGACTGCCTGCTCCTGCTCCTCAGCGGCACGGTGGCGGCGTCGTCGTCGTCGCTGGTGTCGCCAGGATATACGCTTCATCTGTAAATACGATTATAAGCATGTAATGGCCTTTTGATAGGCTGATAATGTCTAAGAAAAATGATATTGTTTTACGTGGCCGATTTTGGTTGTTGCTGTGCTGTGCTGTGATGCACATATGTAAGATGTGATGCAGATGAGAGGTGAGCTAGAAACGAATCGTTGTCGATTCATGCTCTAAAATTATATCGTTCTTATAGTTAGCTAGCGTAATGTCATGTGGCCGTCGATAGCACCATAGCGCCCGCTGTCTAGTTAGTTCGTTATCGAGAAGAGGCTCGAATAGGCTTTGTTCGTTCTACGGACTGTAACCCCCCCCCCCCCCCCCCCCCCCCCCCCCCCTTTTTTTCATGTCTTACCCTCACCCTCACCACTTTTCCTCCCTCCGGCGCAGAGACTTCTTCAGCGGCCATCTTCTTCTAATCCCGTAATACCGTTCTTTCGTGCATCCGTGCAGGGTCGTCATCCGGCAACGAGGGGCCACGGAAGCGAATCCGGTCCGCCGAGATCTCGTCGAATCCTCGTCTGCACCCACCAGCAAGCCCATCCGAGGATCAGTAGGTAAAGGCATGAGTGAATGATCCTGTATCAATTTCAGGACAGGATGCGGCCGTCGCAAAGTTTTTGTACACGTCCAGAGACCAGTAGCTGCACAAAAAGGAGATACATACATACAAGCCAAAGGAGAAGGGAAAGAATAAAGACTTCAACTCCTCCAACGTCCGAAATGCTCCAAAAACCCGCATGTGACCCGCGCTAAAGAAAAGAGAGAGAGAGAGAGGGAGAGCAAGTGTTTCTCCCTTTCCAAACCGTCACCCCCGAAGCTATCAACACATAGCATCTATCAACCCCCACCATCTCACCTCGGCACCCACCCAATCTCCTCAATCGGCCACCTCACCCACTGCCGATAGATGGGCGCGATGAGGTGATAGATGCGCTCGATCAGATGGGTGCCCCATCCCTTGATCCACCAGAAGCTGTCGAGGCGGTGCAGCAGGACGCTGTAGTACGCAAACACCAGCAGGGCGTGCGGGGCGTGCGCCGTCAGCGCGGCCAGGTAGTCGTTGGAGACGGCGCACGGCCACGAGAAGATGCTGCGGAGGTGGCAGTCGCCGGGGCCGAGGTTGAAGATGTACGTGTACGACCGCATCAGCTCGTCGAGGGCGGCGCACACCACCGGCCCCATTTCCGAGTCGTGGTCGTCGGCGGAGGAGGAGGAGTTGCGGGGGGCCAGGTCGCGCTCGAGGAAGCGCCGCAGCTCGAGGAGTTGGTCGTGCTCGGGGGGGCGGGCGGGCGTGGAGGTGGGCAGCGGCTCCGCCTTGAAGCCGTCCGGGTTGGCGGCGCCGGCGGCGCGCAGCACGGCCGGGTCGAAGGCGGGCACCTTGACGCGGTGCAGCATGGGGCCGATGCTGCCGTTGAGCAGCCAGTCGCTGCTCGAGAAGACGATGCTGGCGATGCCGCGCAGCAGGAACAGCCACTCGGCCACGTGGCCGCCGTCGTCGCCGTCGCCGCTGACGAACAAGATGTCCTCGGGGCGGCGCGGCATGGCCAGGCTGAGGATGGCCGTCAGCGCGCTGAAGATGTACAGGGCGCTGCAGTTGTCCTCGGTCACGTGCGGCAGGATGCTGGTGGGGCCCCGCAGGCCGATCTTGTGGTGGGCGACGGCGCGCGCGAGGTAGAAGTCGGCCCTGTCGGGCTTCCAGTGGGCCATGTGCGCGGCCGACACGGCCAGGATGGCGCGCATGACGAAGTCGTGCTGGAAGGCCAGCCGCGGCACCTCGACGCGCCAGAGCGTGCGCAGGTCGGCGTTTTGCGACACCGTGTAGGCCGTCGACGTGACGAAGTTGTGCAGCAGCTCCAGGTCGACCATGTTCATGGCCATGTGGCCCTCGTCCTCCAGCAGCGCCGCCGTCGTGTGCGGGCTCGGTGCCGATGCTGATGCCGGGCTCGGGTTGGCGTGGCCGGGAATGCCGCCGTTGGAGGAGCCATGGTAGCCGCTGTAGGGGCTGTGGGACGATGCCGATGCCTTGCGGGCCAGGATCTCCGGGAAGTCGCACGTTATCGAGTGCTTGATGCAGTTGCGGCAGTGAGGCTTCGTCTCGTCGCACTGCTTGGCCGTCAGCGGTGCATCACGTGACGTGTGTGTCGAAGCGCAATGGCACTGTGGATGTGGAGAGTGAGGGTGAGGGTGATGGGCGGGATTGACTAGCGAGGAGATCAAAATAGGGGTGGGCAGCGGTTAGGGACTCAGGACGCGGACAAAGCGCAAGCGGTGAGGTCCAATGGGCTTATGATGGCTGGCTATGACTGCTGACCTTGATCTTGCGGCGCTTGCAGTGGCCGCAGCCGTTGCGAGATTTCCGATGCGGTTTCCGAGATGCGGCGGGAATCATGGCGAAGGCGAATGCGAGTACGACGGCGACGCGAGCGCTCGAGGGCGGGGCGGAATGCGGCGGAGTCGTGCAGCCGGCGGGCGGCTTAGCAGTGGGCTGGAGATGCAGCAACGCCCGCGAGCGATTGCTTTTGATGCAGTGGTGGTCGGTCGGGGGAGGGGAAGGGAGAATACGAGCCGAAGGCGCTGGCAGCTGCTGTAGCGATTTAAAACACACCGCGCCCGTGCTTGCCAGCGCTCTTCGCTCCGCACCCGCAGCCAGGCCTCGAGTCTGCTTTGGAGCCTGGCATTGGTGAAGCCGCAGAGGAACACGCTCACCAGGCTGGTCTCATCCCGCATTTGCACCCGGTTGTGGTGCTACCGTGTTGTTCCGCTGTGAAGGGGCGCCGCCATGCCAAGCCTCGACCCTCCGCCTTCCCGCATGACAGCCATCAACTCGAGCGGCCGTCTTCCGATTTGCAAGTCTGACTCAGCCATCAGCCCTGCCACCACTGAAGCTGTTCCTCGACCAGATGAAACAAGATCATGACCAAGCACGTGGAAAATCAGGCATTGAAGCTTCGTTGTGACAAGAATAGATTGTAGCCGCACGTCAGTCCTCGAAAGATCCATGTCCGGGAAAAGTCCCACCTCAACCAGGCAAACACGAGAGCCTTCAATGCCGGATGTTGGTGTCAGAAACAGCAGAGCCTCGCAGCAGCAGCGGCTATGCGAGAGTGCACTCTCCGCGTGAAACATTTCAATATCCTTCTTAAATTGTTCGCCTCGAGTGCATGAAGAAGGTGCCGAGAAAGCCTGCTCGCGAGATAAGCGGACACGTCCAGCCAAGCACCGGGACGATGCCGCTTGGCCACGCCTTCTCCCAACCCTCAATCCCACTTCCGGATAAATTCGCCCAGGACGCCTCCACCAGCTTCCACTTGATCGAGTGTGCCGTTTGCTCGTTGATAAATCAAACGCCGAACCAAGTAGACTTACGCAGGGCCATCCATCCTCACTGCACCCGAATACGAGCATCTCGGATTGCCCGCCCAAGAAAAAAAGTCCAGGCCGCCTCGTCACTCGCGTACCATCTCTTTCCGCTTCCGGTCCTGGTTGGTGGCCGCCTCTGACGTCGTAGACATGGGGAGGGTGGCGGCACAGCGACGACCCCGCACTGCTCAACGGTTTCCCAAACGCTAGGTAGATGGCCCCGCGCTGCAGGATTATCGCTGGGCTGGCAATCATCGTCATCATCCCGCCGGAAGGAACGTACCCCCTGCGCGAGGGGAAAAGAAAGAAAAAAAAATTACGCCTTCTACGTACCTGCTCTGCGAAACTTTGCTTCCATCCGTTTTATCCGTCGATCGGGACTGCAGGGGGATGGATGTGTGTGTGGGGCGTGGCGTGGCGTGGCGTGGGGGAGATACTAACTAACCATCATCCCTGCTCCAAGGGTCGACCGTAAACGAACCGTGGAAAGAGCCGCAGATTCTGGCTTGTTGGTAGCGTTGAGGAGCTGAAGAAATAGTGGAACGAATCACAGCGCCGTGGGACCGCCGCTTGCAGAACCCGTCGTTCGTCTCCTTATCTCCACTTCCTCATCGTCCCCGTTGTTGTTGCATGATAATAATAATGATAACTGGTCACCCGTCCCTCATCAGCTAGCGGGAGGCCAACATCATCATCATCATCAGCCACACGTCAAGCCATGCGTGTGTCCCGTGCCCCCCCGTGTCCGCAACCCTAAATGCCCCGCCCAGGTGCCGAGATAATCGGATTGGCACGCCACAACGCTAATACTCCCCCGAGTATCTCGCTCTGCCCGCTCGCTGGAGATAACCCAAAACGCGCAGACGTGGAGATCTCCGTTGTTCTTTAACCCATACAGCCTTCTCTCGTGGTGGTGGCTGAGACGGTGATGAGAGTGGTAGTCGGGTCGGGTCGGTGGTGTGATGGGGAAACCAGAAGTTTCTTGTTTGTGGCCTCCTCGCCTTCTTCCCTGTGTTTTCTCGCATTCCCTGCCTGAGTCGCAACTGCGTACCTGCGGCAGACGTCGCATACGTTCTCGCGCTCTCTCCCTCCCGTCTGTCTCTTTCTCGGGTTTTTTGTCGTGTCCTCAAAAATAGATTGTGGCTCTGTTTCCCGTCTCTGCTACATCGTAGCTATGGAAGGGGACAGTCGTGAATGGGTAATGGGATATAAAACTTCTCACTGCCTGGGCGGTGTTGACAATATACTTCGCAACAGCACACTTCACAGTTTTCCACATACGGCGATCCAAAGAGTGTGCATCAAACAATTCGTTCTTGTGTACGCATCTATTGCTCATCTGTGTACTGTTCTTTCTCTTTTTCTTTCCTTGCTCCTCCGCCTCAAGGGCAAACAGAAAGACCAGACGCCTCTCTCGGCGCCGAATTCGAATACGCCTCCCATAAGAGAAACACAACAGTGATATAGGGTATAAAAAAAAAGAATAAGGAAAAACATAATGTCGGACAAGCCCGGACAGGACGGCTTCGTGCTCTACCACTACGACCCCTCTACTCCCCTGGCCATCGCCTTCGTCGCCCTGTTCGCCAACACGACGCTGCTCCACATCTGGCAGCTCGTTCGGCGCCGAACTTGGTACTTCATACCATTCGTTGTCGGCGGCATTTGTGGGTACACCCCTGGCACCAACTTCCCGCCCAGTACGAGACAAGGGGAAAAAAAAATTGCTGACGGATATTTCTGGTGGCAGTCGAAACGGTTGGCTACCTCGGTCGCTTCATCTCCAGTCGGCAGACGCCCGACTGGAAAACGTGGCCGTACGCCATGCAAAGCCTGACGCTGCTGCTGGCACCCGCCTTCTTCGCTGCCTCCATCTACATGGTCCTCGGTCGTATCGTCCGCCTGACGGACGGATCGGCGCACTCGCCGATCCCGGTCAAATGGCTCACCAAGATCTTCGTACTGGGCGACGTCATCTCCTTCCTTGGACAAAGTGCTGGTTGGTTGCCTTCAATTTTTCTCCCCCTGTCGGTGCTCGATGCTGACTCCTTTCTTCCGACAGGCGGTGGCATGCTTTCGAAGGCTGATACGGCAAACGAGGTGAAGTGGGGCGAGAGGATCATCATCGGCGGTCTATGCGTGCAGCTGCTGTTCTTCGGGCTCTTCATGATCGTCGCCGCCATCTTCCACATCCGCATCTTGCGCGTGCCAACGGTCACGGCGGATGCGCTGACGGTGCCTTGGAGGCGGTTTCTGGTGGTTCTGTACGTGGCCAGCGCGCTGATCATGGTGCGATCCGTGTTCCGTGTCGTCGAGTACATCCAGGGCTCGGAAGGGTACTTGATGAGCAAGGAGATGTTCATCTACATCTTCGATGCTTCGCTGATGTTTCTCACCATGGTCATCTTCAACATCTGGCACCCCTCTCGCATCATCAACAACCACGCTGCGGCCGGACGCTCGTCGGACGAGGAGTCGGCGCACAGCGATCACCACATGCTTCAGCAATGGAAGCCAACGCATGCTTCACAACGGACGGGGAAAGCTTAAAGTTGGGACTAGCGAGCCTTGTTATCTATTGGCAGTGGCGCGGCGCGTCAGATGGAGCCTCTCGCGGAGACTGCGGGTGCTGCGCATCGTCTTGCGGTTCGGAGTGCCGGATTGCGCCTCGACGGCAGAAACCCGCGTCATCTGGCCCACGTCGGCGTGCTGCTTCTGGCTCTCGCGTTCAAGCCACTCGGAAAGAGCTTTCTGGAAGCTGTCGCCGTCGAACTTGTTGGGCCAGCCGTGTCTGAGGTACAGGCGCTTGATCTCGGTGTCGGATCCGGGCAGGGAGGAGGACAGCTGGTAGCCGTGGAGGCCACGCATTGGTACGAGAGTCAAATTCCTGTAGCCTTCAACTAGATCGTTCAGGACCATTCCGGCGGGGCGTGCGGTGAGTCTGTTGTCGAACTCTTGCCTGCCGGCTTCCTTGCTGTAGAGCTGGAAAGGCGTGGCGAGCTTCATGGTCTTGTTGTCCATGTTGTAGACGTAGAAGTTGCCGAAATCAGAACACGACTTGAAAACGAACAGTTCGCCGGGGCGGGAGACGTCGAGCATGTCTTCGGCCTCGCCTTGGTCGAGGTAGTTGATTCCATAGGTTCCGTGGTCGAGTTCCGGGCTGGCGCGCTGGACAACGGTGTTCTTCAGGTAAGGCAGGTATTGCAGCAGATGCACGATGCGCGGCTCGAAGCCGAGGGGCTCCAGGGTGTCCTTCAGCTGGTGGTGGGGGGGCCACAGGAGTTCATCGGCAGGGATGTAACGCATCTTGACGAGAGTGGCGTAGACGCGGCGCACGCCCTCGATCATGTCGCGGTGCGGCTCCAGCTCCTGCGGCAGCTCCCCGACGTCGACAAAGTCGTCGGCAGACATGCCCTGAGGAACGCGGTCCGAAGACGGCGACGACGGCGACTCCGACGGCGACTCGCTAAAGTGGCACGAGAGGCCGTTCCTTTCGCAGCCGGTGCCTGTTCGGGTTAGCGAATGACGCAGAGCACGTGACGTTGGGGTGACACGGCAGCAGGCCGGGGGACGTACACTGCGGACGCTTGCCGTCGCACTCCCAGTGGCGCGTGGTGCACACAGAGCAGGCCGAGTCGGCGAGCGACGGCGGCGGCGACGGCTTGTCGTGCTGCGGGGCGAAGTCGTGGGCGGCGTCTGTGTCGTCAGCTTGGGGCTCAAAAACAGGCAGTGTGCTACACACAGTCGGGCGTGCTCATGTCACCGGTCGTGTACGAGCGGCGGAAGCTGCCCGTGTAGGGCACCGATTTGCGGCGGGCGTGGACCTGGATGCTGTTGGGCAGCGCGGCCGGGTCGCGGCTGGGCAGGTCCATGGCGGGGCAGTTGAGGCGGGTGCTGGCGACGAAGACGCCCTGCGACTGCTTGGTGAAGTGCGGCGGCTGCTGGAAGTGGTGGTAGTTGGGCACGGAGAAGGCGGGTGCTGCGTGCTCGGTCGCCATGACGCTGGGGAGGCAGGCAGGTTTTGGAGGGCACGGTGGAATCGTGGAATCCCGACGGGCTCGGTCTCGGTATCTGACTAGAGGCGATCACCGCGGGCGCAATCGCACAGCGGGCGGCAGGTGACCATAGACCGGGTCTGGAAGGGCAGGCGGCTTGGTGGTTTGGGCGGCGGTCGTGGTGGGCGGGTGCTGGGAGAGTGCTGGGTGAGAGCGCTCGGAGGTGAAGCTGAGCGGACGGCGTGAGGGGACGGGCGCTGGTTAAGGCTGAGGGCAGGTGCGGCTCTTTCTGCATCTCGAAGCAAGTTTCGCTACCGGCATCAGGGGTGGGGGAGGCTAGCTGCTGGGCCGCTCATCATCTCGCAGCGCGGTAATTTTCGACCGCCTGCACCAGGGCGCGCCTTGGCCTGTGGCCCCCCACGGCCGCCGCCGGCCCCAATTACGCGCTGAATCCGTCACGCATATCGCTGCCGCCCGTCGTTCGATCCAGCGCTCGGCCGACCTCAGCCGCCTGCGTGCCTGCGCGCCGTGAACGTGCGCGCCGCTCTCAGGGCGCTTGCATCATTTCCCCAGCCCTCCACACGCCCTTCCCAGCCGGCTGCCCCTCCCCGACCTGCGCCTGCTTAGGCTTACCTTCGCGCAATCAGCAGCCAGCCTCGACATGTCCGATCCACCTCGCCCGCCAGCATGCGTTTTGTTGACACGAGCAACCCAATCTCCGCGGGCGAGGGCCCCGTGCTGGATGCGGACACGCTGAGCGTCCAGAGCAGTCTCATCGTCAAAGCCGCGGCCGAGGCGCGCAACGCAACGTCTGGATGCACCACGGCACTGCTGCAACTAGCCGGACTACTGCTGCCACGGCTGCCGTCGCGCAAGCTCCCGCGCCGCCGGACTGGGCCTTGCATCCCTGCCTCTCCACACTACTCCCCCGCGTGTGACGCTGTGAGACGCTGTCTGCAACCTCACCCCTCGCACGTCCGCTATATAGCGTCAGCAGCTTCTTACCCAGCTGGCGCTCCGGCCGTGCCAGCTCCTGTCTCGCCGCCGCCCGCCGATTCCAATAGGCCACCCGCAACCAATATAGCCACCGCAACGGCGCGCATCGTCATCCATCGCTCCCGGGCTGGGCTGGACGGCACTCCTTCCGTCTGCTTGCGCTCTCTGGGCTTGGCGTCCGCCGCCGTCCGCCAAGCACCCGTCACGCCTTGGCTGTCTTCGCGCGTACTACATTCCACGCCATCGTCCATTCAGCGCCGCGGACCAGCGTCCTGTCCGGCGGAGCGGCCCACCGCGGTGCGCCTGCAACTGCCCCGCCGGGAGCACTCAGCACTCAGCCCTCGCGGCCGCCCCAACGTGGTCAATGGGCGGCTCGCGGCTCGCTAGAGGCCAGGAGGTGCAGCAGCCTCCCTATCTCCCCCAGATATTTGGATCTCCAACCAAGCCCGATCTGCTGCGCCCTAGCCCCCGGTGCGGCCCCTACGATGCGCCGAGAACGACGGCACCTCTTCTCCACGCTTGGCATGTCGCACTCCTGTCTCTTCTGGCGCGCGGCGAGGCGAGCAGCAGCGACTCGCCGTGCATGCATCGCGGTTGTTTGCGTCGGCCAGCCCTCCAGCCCTGGGGCGTGCGGCATTTCCGAATTGGCCCATGATAGCCGCGCCTGCCCATTACGTCCCGTACTAATTGGCTTGGCAGGGTCTTGCCCAACCACAGTGCGCGCGCAATCGCCCCGGCGTGTCCAGCGGCGTAAACCCTTTTGCACCATGAAAATTGCGTCAAATCTTGGGGTGCTCTCCGCGCCGCGAGTCAACTAGGCCTCAGCCATCACGCATCGCAGGCCCCGCCGCCCCAACGGCCGACGACTTTTTGTGCGCTCCGCATCGCGATCGGGACGCCATGGCGCTTCAGGCCGGCCGCTCTCCTGCTGCTGCTGCAGCCGCCGTGCCACGCGCCGGGCAGCAGTGAGGTCAGATCCACCGTCGGCCGATCGCTGATCCCGTCCTTGCCGAGCCAGGCAATCCTTTGGCCGTGGCTGACAGCAATTCTTTACTTGATTTCCATGCCACCGCCTTGTGACGGCCTCAGAAGTCACACCGTCTATCCTCACCGACTGGCCACTGCCCTAAGCGTGCAACCGTCCGCGCGTCGCTAGGCCGCCCGACAGCCTCGATTTTTTGGGCATTTGGAAAAGAGAGTCTGCTTGCTCTTGGCTTTGTCCCGGTTTCATCGCGTCTCAGCAAAGATGATCGTCGCCACGTTCTGTCCAGCTGCCACATGTCTCCCGTCGCGGCCCAAAGCAGCTGCTGGCTTTCGTCATTCGTCGTTCAGCATTCACTCGACGTCCAATGATTCGAACTTCCAGCAGCCGACCGCGCTCCACCTTGCGGCGGAGAACACGAGCCAGCGCAGCAGCACCGTCACCTGCTCAGCGCCTTGTCGCCTTGTCAACACGACTCCACCGCGATCATGACGCCGCGCTGCTGTGCGCCGCTTGAAACCCAGCAGCGACGTGGTCACCCGTTCCCCTCATCCCTAATGCGCGGTTAATGCGCGTTTTGCCGTCGTGAACAAAGCGTTCGCGAGGCGCAGCTTCCACCGTGCGCCGTCGTCTCCAATCAGGGGCCCGCGAATGTTATTTCCGGAAGCATCGTGGTCGCCGTCGCCACTTTTTGCCCTGACCGAGAGTCCAGCGTGCCGAGACGGGTCCGGCTGCCCTTTGCCGGAATCGGCAGCCCTCTTTGCGCCTTACCGCGTCGGGCCTCCGATGCGGGAGACCAAAGCTTCGGAGAAGTCGGAACAACGGCATGAAACGAAGATTGCCCTCCGTTGCAAATCCGCGGGTAGCGGCGGAAGCGTACGACACTCGGCAGATGCATCTACTAAATGCCGCTCAATATAGCCCACCTGATGTTGCGAGCGGCACAGCTGTCGAACACGTCGGCCCTAAGCTGGGCTGGCGAGTCCACCCACTAACCGACAGCTCAGATGTAAAAGTGATAGTTGTCGCCAGAGATTTTCTCGTGCTTGTCGATGAGCCCACGTCCTCGGCCCTTTTGCTCAAGAACCACAGCCTGATCGACTAGCCAGTCGCCCGTCGTCACGTTGAATCTCAAGTGGCACAGCTTCCATTACCATTTCTGCATTACTACAACCACCGCTCTTTCAACCAGCAAGACAGGGCATGGACCACCTCGTCCGGCTTCTCCATGGTGGCCCAGTGCGAGGCATCGATCTGCGCGATCTCCAAATCTGGCAGCAGGCCAGCCTGCCTAGACGGTTCAATGAACGAAGGCAAGCAAATGTCATCGTCCGAGCAGGCCATGAACAAGGTCGGCACGCGAACCGTTAGCCTATCGCCGCGTATATGTCTCTCCTTCTGCCAATTCAGCCCAAGCACGTAAACTTTATACCAGTTGAAGGCACCAGCAAACCCGGTTTCTTTGATACGGGCCATGTACTCGTCCTTCCAAACACTCCCATCCTTGGCGTAATCCCTGACTTCCTCCCTGCAGTCGGCCTCAAGGAACGCCCGGACCGCGCCGCGGGTGCAAAAGATGTCCCTCAAGCAATTGGGGCGGCTGCCGTGCAGCGCCGTCCACAAGCTCTCGGCGCGCTGCTGGGTCAGCTCGGCCGCGTCCGGATCGGTGAAGTACTCCCAGTAGGCGTAGCGGGCGTGGCCGGTGGCCTCCTCGAGGGCGTAGTTGAGGTACTCCAGGTTGAAGGGCGACTCACGGTCGGGCGGCATATAGGCGATGCTGATGAGCACCAGGCCGGCGACCAGCGCGGGCCCGCGCCACAGCCACATGCGCTGGGCGAGGAAGGCGCCCCAGTCGTGGCCGACGACGATGGCCCGGGCGACGCCCTCGGCCGCGAGCAGCTCGGCGAGGTCGGCCGTCATGAGATCGGACGTGTACATGGCCGGGTCGGCCGGCTTGGACGTGGCGCCGTGGCCCAGCAGGTCGGGCGCGATCATGCGGTGCCCGTTCAGGGGCCGCAGCGTCGTCATGATGTACGACCACAGGAAGGCGCTGTCCGGAAAGCCGTGCAGGAATAGGATCGGCGGCTTGTTGTTGTTGCTGCTGCCGGCGCCGCTGTGGAAGGAACCATTGCTGTACCTCTTGTGGCCGCCGTGCCAGCCGTTGGGAGCGCGGGCGGAGGCCAGAGACGACGTCGGGCTCGCGGGCCCGGTCGACGGAGACGAAGACGACGAGGGCGTGTCGGGCTGGGTGTCGTAGTAGGTGTACGTCAGTGCGCGTGACGTGGTGAAGGTTTTCCTGGTAAGGCCTTCCATCATCTATCTGTCCTGTAGGTTGGTTGCCTTTTCTCCCGCCGTCCTCTCTCTCTCTCTCTCTCTATTTCTCTCTATTCCTCCTCTCCGGACAACGTTGGTTGTCCTTTTTTGCTTTTTCTTCTTATTCGCTCGCTTGGCTGGCGCCCTGCAGCCGCGCTGTCAGGGAGGGGTAGGTCGGCTGTTGCTTTTGCTGCAGGAACGGGAAGACGACGCCACGGACGTAATCACGATCGCTTTCGAGCGGGCGGCGGCGGCGGGGTAGGTAAGGGTCGAATGCTCGAATATTGTGCTGCGAAGGGCAGCAGCACCGTTGTGGCTTTCTTCGCCGCGAAGAAGAGCAAGGAGGCAGGCAGGCAAGCCACCGGGGGCTTATATTGCGTCCGTTTTGCTGCTCCACCCACACTCACACACTCTCCCACACACACCCTTCCATTTTCATCTTGGTTTGGCACAAACCCTCAATCTCCTTCTCAGCCTTACTCACCTTCGGGTCGGGGGACGTCGCGCTGATTAGTAGCCGCGAGCTGCTCCCGTTTGGGGGCAGAGTCCCGCGCGACGGCGCGCGCATGGCGCATGGCGCATGGCGCATGGCGTTTCTTCTTGGCTGGAAGCGAGCGAAAGAGCGAGCGAGCGAGCGGGCGGGTGGCCGCGCGGGCGCGCGCGCATCGTGCGTGCATGCATGCATCAAGGCGAGCCAGCCGGCCCAGGTCAGGGGACGGACGGACGGACGGCGTCTCCGCAACACAACACGACGATGGATGATGGCGCACATGGACCCCCTTCCTCGGCCCCCGATCTGGGCCTTAGGGACCGACTTATCAGGCAGGAGATGCGCGAACATTCGAGAGAGCCATGGGGGGGGGGCGCCGAAAGAGCGAAAGCAGGGAAAACAGCAAAGCGGGGCCACACAGAGCCAAACCGCCGCTTCTGGGCACCACACACACGAGACGGGGGGAGGGGAGGAGAAGTACCTAGACGCAGGGTGTGGTGCTTGCGCTGTTTCGTTGTTGCATTGACGCCGTGGCGCGCTTTTCACCGCCTATCAGCGGATTTTACAGTCGCCTACCTCGCCTAAAATCCCGTACGTACGAGAGCAAGATGTCGTGTTGCCGCGCTTCTCTGTCTTTCGAGAAAAGCCTGGACCAACCCCCGCCCCGCGGCTGATGATGGTGGACCCTCTTTAGGTGCTGCCCGGAGGGTTTTCCGTTTGTCGCTGGATAGGCGGGAATGAAGAGAGGGTCGATCGGGAAGTCTCGAGGGTGGGTGTGGACGATCATCACCATGCCATGCCATGCCATGCATGCATGATGCATCAAGCCGCCGGACTCGCCGCCGCCGCCCGTCGCGCCTCAAACCTTGTTTTCTGCTCTGTCACTGTTCATCTACTACTCATCGTCGTCACATGCGGTCTGTTGCACTGCTCTCTTGTTGTATGGAGAAACCCAGGTCTATACTTTGTATTTCTCTAACCTCCCCATGTCTACATTGGAAAAAGAAACAAGAAAAGAGGATACTGTATGCTTCATGACCGTAGGGATCTATCCTGAAGAAAAAAGAGAGAAACGATCAACGACGTTGCAATGTTGCGTTTCCCCACGCACGGGAAATGCATCATCCCAATCTCCGAAAATAGCTTCCCATTTTCCTTTTCCCCTTTCGAGATACCGACCTTCCCGACGCTTCTGTCTGTCTGGTCTTTTGTTTCGATGCGCGGCGGTGACGTCGAACATGACACCCCCCCACCCCCCGTCGTGCATCCGTTTCTTCCCTTTTATTTTTTTCCCCCTCTCTCCCGACGCTTCGGCCCGCGCTCATCATCAGCGACTCGTCGTGATCGCCCACCAGTTGCGGTCGTCGATCCCACTCCCGCTGCTATTCCCATCATGCCCCCCTCCCCTCCCCCTCCCCATCACTGACGACGACAACACGGGCGCCTCCCTCCCCCTTCTTCAGCTTCCCCCCTCTTCAGTTCTTGACATCGGCCTCCGCGGGACCATCGATCCGGTTGCCCTCGCGGTCAAAATGCAGGCTCTTGTTGTGCCACAGGGCGTGCTGCAGGGCCCACGCGATCTTCATGCCCTTGACGCCGAGGCGCATGGGCACGGGGACGGGCTTGTCCTCGAGGATGGCGTCGATGAACTCGTTGGCCTCGGTCGCGAAGGCGTCCTCGAAGCGCTCCCAGTACTCGGGCGGCACCTCGTGGCTGATGCCGGTCGCGGAGGCGATTTGGACGTGGTTCTGTTGCTCGAGGTTAGTTGTCGGTGGTGGTGGTGGTGGAGGACGGGAAGGATGTTGGGGGGGTGAAGGCACTTACGATGCGCGGAATGACATTCACCATGATCTTGCCATGCGTGCCGATGATCTCGGTCGCGACGTCCTGGCCGTGCGCCTGCGTGCGGCTCGCGGCGTAGTACGCCATCTTGCCGCCCCAGAACTCGACGACGGCGATGCCGTTATCCACGTCGCGGCTCTGCGCCAGCTCCGGGTGGTGCGTCAGCGTGCCGATGGCGAAGACCGTCTTGGGCACCAGGTCCTCGCCCAGGAACCACATGGTCAGGTCGACGTCGTGGATGCTGCAGTCGACGAAGACGGCGCCGTTCTTGGCCGCGTACCGCACGAAGAAGCCCGTGTCGTCGCGCAGGTCGCCGGTTTGGCTGCGCACCATGAAGGGCGTGCCGATGGCGCCGGCGTCGATCTTGGCTTTGGCGTCGCGGTAGGAGGCGTCGAAGCGCCGCGAGTAGCCCGCCATTACTTTGAGGTGCGGGTTGGCGTTGGCGGCGTCGACGACGGATTGGGCCTGGGGATCTGTCAGTTCGGGGCTGCTCCAATCCACGACCCGCCGCCGCTTTGGGAAATGGGACGGGAAGTGGGGCGTTTATAGGACAAACGCACCTCCTCGATGCTCGTCGACAGCGGCTTCTCGCACAGCACATGCAGGCCCTTGGCAATCGCCGCGTTCGCCTGCACGGCGTGCAAGTCGGTGCTCGTCGACACCCACATGGCCTCGAGCCCCTGGTGCTCGAGCATCTTGTCGTAGGAATCGTACACGGTGACGCCCGAACCCGGGCCGAAGAACTCCCTCGCCCACGCCAGCTCGGCCTCCGAGATGGTGCACACGGCGACCAGCTTGGCCGATGGCGTGCGGTACATGAGCGTCTTGGCGTGCCGCTTGCCCATCCGCCCGAGCCCCACGACGCCGATGGCGACGGTTTTCGTGGGGGCTCGCGCTGGCATGTTGTGCAGCGAGTCCATGTTGTTGACGCCGGGAGCCATTTTGGGTTGTGGTGGTTTTCTGGCAAGTAGAGGAGGGTGGAGAAGAGGGAGAGAGAGAGGGAAACTGAGCTGCTGAGGAAAAGAAGAAGCAACTTAGCAAGGCGGATCGCGTCTTCTTAAATTCATCGTTTCCCCTCGGACTGAAGCTCTCTCGCGGGGCTGGCTGCTGTGTAGAGCTCCTGTGGGGTTGTTGGCTTTGGGTCTGGGGAAGGCTATGGCGCGGGGAAAGACTTCCCCTCGGGGTTTTCTGCGGGGGAAGGAATGGCGCGAGCCGACGGCGCGCGTCGGGGAAAGAATGCCCCGTTCGCCACGTCGTGGCACCTCGCGATGCTGTCGGAGCAAGTTTTCGACGAGCCCTTTGGTGTTGAGCGTCCGGAGGGTCCAGATATTCGACCCCGCTACCCCGCACTACTGCCCGCATTGACGTCAAACGCTGGAAGGTGGCTTGGGGGCTAAGATTGGTGGTTTAGTGAAAAGAATGTTTGCGGTAGTGCGGCTCATCACGCGGGGCGTTTCGACGTGGAGGGGATTGCCCCTCTCGTCCGCCCGGGAGTGTTGTTCGAAGTGGTAGCGCGATTGGTATTATCTCCGTCTTCTAAAGTTTCTACATCTAGCTGTCTCGCGGCAAGTAAGCGGTGTTTCTCTGCATCCAAAGGAAACAACGAATGACACTTTCTCCAAACTGGATCCAACTCTGAACTCCTCTCCTTGCTGGCCTCTCCCGGAACTTTGGAATCAGGAAGCTTCTTCCATCCTTCCTTTCCCTCTCCCTCCGTCACCTCCATCCTTCACACACACTCCCCTCCCAACAACCCTCCTCCCCTCTCACACCCTCCCCCCCATCCTCCTCTCCCACGCCGTCGCAACCAGCTCCCAATACCTCTCCGGCTCCATCCTCATATGCCCCACATGCGCACTCCCCTCAAACACCGCCCTCTCCACCCTCAACCCCCTCGCCCGCGCCTCCTCCGCATGCTCCTCGACATCCCCCGCAAGAATCACCGCATCCGCCGACGAATACACATACAACCTTGGCGCATCCGCACTCACATACCCCGCATCATTCAGCACATCGCGCATGCTCGTCGCCGCCGTCCTTACCCCGAACAATGGCGGCACGTGGAAGCACAGCACCAGCAGCACGGCGAGTACCAGTTGCAGCGGTAAGCGGATGAATGGGGAGGGAGGTAGTGATAGCGACATGGCTGCCAGCCCCTGCGCGAACCGCGACCGCCCCGGCGCCGAGTCGTAGATGATGCTGCTCGCGGGGAGCGCGGCGCCGTTGGTGAGGTGCCGGTACTGCGCGGACAGCATCGCGAGGTGGCCGCAGCCGCCGTTGGAGAGGGCGTGCACGAGGAGGCCGCCGCCGCCGGTTGTTGGAGGAGGCGGCGTAGTCGTGGTGGTGGTGGTCGGGACGTACGAGCAGATGGCGGCCAGCGCGGGGGCCAGCTCGCGCCGCTGCCGCGCCGCGGTGTTGAAGAAGAAGTCGGCTGTTGCGGACGTCACGAGGAGGATGGGCGAGGCCGGGTACAGCGTCCGGTAGTACGTCGTGTACTTGGCCACGTGGCGCGGCAGAGCGTCCATCCATGAGCATACGAGGATGAGGGAGGGCGTGTCCGTGCCGCTGCTGCTCCCCGGCGTGGTGCGCTGTCTCCCCGTCCCGCAGGTGGCTGGGTCGTATAGGTAGGTTTTGTGGTTGAGGCGCTGGAAGTCGGGGAGGCCGGGGACGGAGGAGGAGTCCCCGGCTTGGGCTTTGTCGAGGGGGGTTGTCGTGGACATGTTGTGGCTCTTTTTTCTTTTTTTTTTTTCCCTCTCTCCTTTTTGGACTGCTAGCTCTTTTTCGTTGTTGGCGTTGGCGGATGTATATGGTGGTGGATTTGGGCCGGGCAGAACAGTAGTAATGATAGTGAGAGCTTGCGAAAACAGCGAGTGTCGAGTACAAAGCAGTGCTGCGTACAGCGGGCAAAAGACTAATCACTACAGCCACGCCGAGGTCGAACAAGTGTTGAGGGAAAAGGGTACAGCAAATTGCTTTTGCAGACTATTGTTGCACCATCTCACAAAACCTCAGCTCCGGTGTTCGGCCGTAAAATTGCACCTCGTTGTTAGTCGCGCGCGAGTCAGGGCGTGGGAAGGCCCGGTTGGCCATGTTCTAAGCCCGCCCATGGCGTGCCCGTTGGCCAATGGCAGCTCGTCATTCGTCTCCTCGGTATCTTCCACAACTTCGTGGATCTTATCTATCGTGATGTTGTCTGATCCATCTGGAGCTCGAAGATGGTATCTACTCTGCAGCTCAACAAATACTTCTGGGGTTCGTTGAGTCTTCCGTTTGCTTGTGCCTCGGTTCAACTCGGCTTTGATTATTCAACTCCCGCAATCTACGCTAAGTTCCTCCATGCAGCAAGGAACTCTGCAATTCAAAGGTAGGCTTTTGCGAGTCCTCACGAGGAGTAACGTGCCAGCAGACGTGGACATCGTTGTCTTGGATTATCCTGCCAAGTAAATGCTCCTCTCCCACACTTTCGATCCCAAGACGCCGGAAGACAATGGCCCAGCGGCTTCAATAGGCGACCTCTCTGCCGCCAGCTCCCTGCCTTGCGATACTTACTCCTCAGTTAATTATAGGATGTTGGCGCCGGTTAGCCGATCCCATACTGACATTGCTCCAAGGCAAAGATGGAAGGGGAGGAGGACACTCCTCGCTGGCCTTCCCCATCATATCCTGCTGAGGAAGAGAGCGAATCCCACCCGGAACGCTTAATGTTAGAGCTGGCTCCTGATAAAAATAGTTCACTTCCTTATCAATCATCCGCGAACGTTGGAGAGCAAGCAATTCCTGAAACCAGGAATCCTGCTGTACTTGACGAGCCCGCTGTACCTGTCGAACCCACTGTTCCTGGTGATGGAGCAGTTGCGTCTGGTGATGACGCAGCTGTGACTGGTGACGGGACAGTGCCGATAGCTACGGAAGTAAGTAAAATTGTCCATTTGACTGCTGAGCTTACTTCTGACGTATAAAGTCTGGGGCCTCGACACGACCGACGTTGGCTGGTTTGAGTCCACAACAACGGGACGAAGTTGTCCTCATATTGTGCCGCTGTTTCCCGAAGATATTGTCTCAATTTGTTCCCAATACTTCACCTCCAGAGACGAACGTGCCGCCTTCTACCGCTCAAAATCTTGTAACCTACACCATTCGATCCAAAACCTCAAAAAATGACTCGTACTGGACACCTAAAAACGTCGACGAGGAAGAATGGGACCGGATGCATGTTGAGGGGTACGGTTCAGTTCTTGAGATGAGAAAAGATGGGTATCTCAGTAAGACGCGAACGGCGGGAAACAAGTTTAGTGCTTTGATTGACGAGACGATGGTCATCCACTCTCCTTACCTCATCAACATTATGCCGGAACTCGTCGGGTACTATCCGAGCTCCAAAAACGCCGGTGGCAAGCTCAGTGTTGGGAACCAGATGATGAAAGTCACGCGACCTTATCGGATGTTTGGGGGTGCACGGGAGAACATCCAGCGAGTATCTGATTCAGACGTGTTGTTGTGGTCCAAAGCGATGGTTTATGGCAATTTGGTTTCGGGCCCAGGCTCCTGTGCCAGAACTGGCATTTTTTCGCTTCGGACATGTTCCCTGATTGTCTTGACTTTGCTCGCCTGTATAATGTGCAGCAGTTCTCTGGCAAAAACGGCAGCATTCTTAGCCGCGTGAAGTTTCCACATGTCATTCTTGTGGGAGTCTGCGTAGTCGGATATCCCACCTATGACAAGACAACTCCCATTGACATTGACACCTGCCGCTTCCATCTCAATACAAAGTACACCGCCACAGTTTTTGCTGATTTCGTCCCTTCGTTCTCCTTTTTTGATAACAGAGTTACCAGTGGCAATCCTGCCCTTGTGGAATACGAATGTATTCCGGTGTGCATCGGTGCGCTTCGGCCGCTGAACGAGTTGTTCTGTGTCGCAGGATTCACAGCTCTCTTCCTCTTTCTCGTGGTAGTACTCAGGCTTGAATAAATAATCTTGGTCTCTTCCAGGCATTGCGAACTCTGGAAACTCGTTGAGCTTCATGAGATGGTCGTTGAACTTTGTCTTCTTCAATCTGTGATTCGACTGGAGAATGCCAAGTGCTTGCTTGATGTGCCAGTCCGGATCTTGAACTCTGCCTTTCCTCTCATACCCGCCGTCAACCGTGACCTTGCCTCGGTCGTAGTAGACAACTGCATCTTCTCCATCACCAGGGAAGCCGATCACTACGTCGCCGAGGTAAATTTCATCGAGTGGGTTCCCTCCGCGACTTGGACGAGGGACTCCACCGCCTATGCCAACAAGTAGGGCAATCTTGATGTTCGGAAAGCTTCTGAATAGTGGATATGTCAACCGACTGACGCTGACATTGCCGGTCTCGCCTTCTGGGAGACAGGCTACAACGACTCGATGTTCTTCTACCCTTCCGCAAATGTACGTGGTATCGTCGAAGTTTCTGTCGATGGATGGAGTCGTGTGCTCGTCATCAAGCATGAGCCTTGCCGGATCCAGCTCGACATCTGGGAGTGCGCAGATCCACGCCACATTGTAGTCTTCTGCCGACAGCTCCGCGTCGGTCGCCATTACGGACGGTATTGGCGAGCAGCCGAAATCGAACACTGAAATGAGTCGTTGAGTACGACAAAAGGATCAACCCTCATTCCACGTCAGTCTCCAGGGAACTTAAGTACCCAGGCTGAAGCCGGTACGGCTGAACGGCTTGCTTGCTGCGCATGCTTAGCCGCCGCCATGCTTTTCTTCCTTTGGCAGCCGGTCGGCCGATTATGAGCCGCCAAGGCGAGCTGTGCTGTCTGCCTCGCTTCTCGCCTCGTGTGTGGCGTTTTGCCCACGCCTGTCGCTGCACGCCATGTCACACATGCAATGCACGCGCAATGCACGCACGCAGCCTCTCACATAAGCCCAAACGAAAGCATTGAGTGTTAACGGAGCGAAAGCTATTGCCGTACAAAGATGTTTTCTTCTCAATAGGTAAGAATTGCTTACAACGCACTCACAAGCGCTGACCGGAGACAAACTCCCTTGCAGCGACAGCGATACCGACATACATATTAAACGCAGGTACGTCTGTTGAACTCAGCCTGTGGTTCGCTTTCCCAAAATCCCAGCTGATATACATATGCCCTTCGTGTTCTTAGCAGAAATCGATGATAGTGTGTTTGAACATAGTAACGGCTGGCACACAAGGGCGAGATTCCATTTCTACGTGTATAAATACATCTGAAACGATTTCCCTTTCATCGAGCGATGGTGGTGTAGTTGGTTATCACGTCAGTCTAACAGGTTGCAATGCGTCTAACGCAACGCTTCTGGACACTGAAGGTCCCGAGTTCAAACCTCGGCCGTCGTACAATCTCTTTTGTCCAGCGCACGCTTAGCCTGGTGAAGTTGTGGAGAATTCTTTTTTCCCGCAGTGGACAGTGCGGCGGTCCGACCGTAGACACAGTTCCTTCTTCTTCGGAGAAGAAACTGTGTACAGGCGGACAGGCTGTTCTTTTTGATATGCATCTGCATGCCGGCAGCTGAACTCATTTCCCGACTTCAGGCCGGAGTCACGCAGCTTGTGGGACTTTTGGACGGCAGTAAACGTGGACTGCAATGTGCCTGTGTAGTACGGGTCCTCGGGCTGCCTTTTTTCTTTTTTTTTTCTTCATTCTTTCGCTGTCGGAAGATGCGGTGGAGCGCGGAAATTTCGGTTACGGATGGCGTGGTCGGACCGGGAGTCGGACCGAGCGTCGGACCGAGAGAGCAACACGGACCCGAATACCCGAGGATGAGACCATAACGCAAAGCGTGGGGGACGAAGCGCAGGGAGAGAGAGTCCGTCTGAAAGTTCAATGGTGTTCTTGTACTGACGGGGCGTTTCTATACACAGAAAAAGGGGGGGGACATCAGCGTTCAGGAGCCGGCACGACGGAACCAAACCACTTCCGGACTGTCGACACGCTTCCAGTCGAATAGAAGACGGCAGCAAAAGCCAGAGAAAAGAGCAGACTGACAGCTTCCACCCTTCTCACTTCTCAACCAGCACTCTCTCACAACCCCCGTCTCCCTCTCAGCACTCCTCCACAACCCCCGTCTCCCTCTCAGCACCCCTCCACAACCCCCGTCTCCCTCTCAGCCCCGATCACTCACAACTTCGTCTCCCCCTTCGCAGCCCCGCCACCACCCTCCCTCTTCTCCCTCCCCTCCCTCTCCCGCATAGCCACCCGACTCCTCAACAACGCATAAACCGTCTGCAGCCTCGGCAACTCCACCCCCCTACTCTTCGCAATCCTAATCGGCAGTCCCAGAATAACCTCCGTCTCCAACGGCGCGCCCCTCTCCCAATCCAACAGCATACTCGGCTTCCCGCCCTTATTCCTCTCCGTACTCCTCAACACTTGCTCTGGGCTGGCCAGCGACGCGGGGAACGCCGCTCCCAGCACCCGCGGCGCCGCGTCCCAGATCTCCTGCATGACGCCGCGCAGGTGCTCGCGCAGGTCGGGGTCGAGCACCATGTCGGCGTTGCCGCGGCCCCCCGAGAGGATGGCGGACGGGTTCATGGCCGCGTTGATGGTGAGCTTGTGCCAGCGGATCTGCTGGAGCTCGAGCTCGGTGTGTGCCTCTGCATCCTTCAACCCGCCGAGATCGTTGAACAGGTGGACTAGCTCCCTTACGCAGGCGACGCCGCGCGTGGCGAGGTCCGCGAGCTCGGACGACGACGACGGCGAGGCGGAGGCGGCGGAGGCGGCGGACGAGGAGGAGGCCGCCGCCGCCAACCCATCCGTATACGCGCCCATACTAATCCGCGTCCAGCGATTCTGCCTCACGTAGCCGTGGCGCAGCTGCTCGGCGCTGATGACCGTCACCGCCGAGACGATGGGGTTGCGCGGGAAGCGCGCGCGGTGCGCGGCCTCGATGCCGACGCCGTTCTGGATCAGCACGACGCACGTCTCGGCGTCGACGAGCGGCGCGATGTCCGCGCTGTCGTCGGTTACGTCCGGCAAGGCTTTGGTGGTGACGATGACGTAGTCCCATGGCGATGAGGTGGCGGCGGCGGCGGCGGCGCTGATGGAGGGGAAGACGGCGGAGGGCGTGAAGGTGTAGGTGCCGAAGGCGCGGGTTTCGAGGGTTACGCCCGAGGCGGCGATGGTGGGGTAGTTGGAGCGGCAGACGAGGGAGACGTGGATGTTTTTGGTCGGCTGGTGAGGGGAGTGGATGAGTGAGTGGGTGAGTGGGTGGAGGATTGCAGTGGGAAGGGGGACGGTGGGAGGGAAGGTTGGATGGTCTGGGGAACTTACGTGGTGAAGCCGTGAGGCGTAGAAACAACCTACTGCTCCAGCGCCGACGAAGAGGATGTGGATGGGCCTGAGGGTGGGGATGCATGAGCGGTAGGGTTCTTGACTGAAAGCGGAATGCAGTTGCTGATGCGGTATGGAGACACTTACCTCCCATCTCCGCTTTCAGAAGTCGACATTGCTGAAGAGAAAACTGAAGTCAAGACGGCAAAAGGGTACGAGAACGGGATATAGAGCCAAGAGAAGCAAGGTAGTGTCAGGTACGGGACTGTGACTCAAGGAAAGCGACTGGAAACACGGGCGGCGGAGAAGAAGGGTCAATTCGAACGTTGGCGACAAGAGATGCGATGTCTAGTGAGCAGAAAGCCTATTGGCCGGTGGTTGCGCTGGTGTTGCCGTTGTTTCCGGTATCTCAGAGGACTCGACGTTGGGTCAAGGGCCGAGCTGCGGAGAAGGGCCGGCGCGCTCTGGCAATCGATGGCGCGACGCGGGGCGATCGAGCTGTCAGACAGAAAGTAGAGCCGAGGTCGGATCGAGGCCCCCGGCCGCTGCCACCGCCCCAATCCTCAAACACCGACCCTCTCTCACATGACTCCAGGGGACGCCTGATTGTTTTTGGTTTGTCGTTAATATTCGTGGCTTTATTTTTGTTTTCTGTCTCTGTCTCTCTCGTTGCTCGTCTGCGGCACATCACACAGATGCGAGTACATAATGGTATCCACACTAAGCGCCAATTAAATCAATCCCATCTAGCCCAAGTTTTTTGACAAAAGAATCCAATCCCATCCAATCCATCTAGAGCTTCTCCTTCTGGAGACCCTTCCAGCCCCACGCCTCGGCAATGAGCTCAGCAGCACGCTCGCCAACACCCAGAACAGTAAGCATGGGGTTGATGGTCGGCATCTCGGGGAAGACACCGGCGTCGGCGATACGCACGCCCTGGAGGCCGCGGATCTTGAGCTGCGCGTCGACGACGGCCATGGGGTCGCGGGCGACGTTGCCCATCTTGGTCGTGCCCGCCGGGTGGTAGACCGTGTGGGCCACGCGCCGGCCGTACTCGCTGAGCTCCTCGTCCGTCTGGATCTTGGGGCCGGGCGCCACCTCGCGCTTGAGCCACGACTTGAAAGGCTCCTGCTCGGCGATCTTGCGCGCAGCCTTGAAGCCGGCCACCAGCGTGTCGGCGTCGTAGCCCTCGGGGTCGGTGAAGTAGCGGAAGTCAAGCGCAGGCTTGACCGACGGGTCGGCCGACGTGAGGTAGATGCGGCCCTTGGAGCGCGGGCGGGGGATGTTGGGCGTCATGCAGAAGGCATCGATGGGGGTATCGTAGCCCAGGCTGGCCAATTGGTCAGCTCAAGTGTCAGTGGAGTCCGGGGGGGCTGTACTCACCGGGAAGTGTTCATGCAGAAGGGGATCTGGTAGCAGTGCATCATGACGTCGGCAATGTCGCCGTCCTTGCCCGCGGCGTTGGCAGCCTCACGGCGCAGGAAGATGCCCGCGTCCGAGTCCATGGTCGTCTGGTTCTGGGGGACGGGCTTGTTCAGCTCCCAGATGATGATGGTCTCGGGGTGGTCGAGCAGGTTCTCGCCAACACCGGGCAGGTCGCGGACGACGTTGATGCCGAGGTCCTGCAGCTGCTGGCGGGGGCCGAGACCCGACAGGAGCATGAGGCGGGGCGTGTCGACGGCACCGCCGCAGAGAATGGTCTCGGCCTTGGAGCGGAGGACGCGCTTCTCGCCGCTCTGCAGGGTCACGTCGACGCCGGTGACGCTGTTGCCCTCGACGTTGATCTTGCTGACCCAGGCGTTGGTCAGGATGGTCAGGTTGGGGCGGCGCTCGTCGTTGCGCAGGATGGGGTGGATGTAGGCGACCGAGGCGGAGCTGCGGCGGCCGTCGTCGGGGTTGTACGAGACGGAGAAGAAGCCCACGGCCTGCTTGAGGGCGCCGGTGCTGCGGATCTCGTGGTTGAAGTCGTCGATGACGGGGATGCTCAGGGCCGACGAGCACGACTCGACCCAGTCCTTGCACAGCTGGTTGCGGTGGCGGGCGTGGACGGGCTGGACCGTGTTGCGCAGGTTGTCGAGCACGCGGGTGAAGGTCTTGAAGTCCCAGCCGGAGCAGCCCTGCTCGACCCAGCGGTCGCAGTCGTACTTGAACGGGCGGAACGAGATCAGCGTGTTGTGCGAGGAGCAGCCGCCGAGCACCTTGGCGCGCGAGTGGCGGATGTGCGAGTTGCCGTTGGGCTGCTCCGTGGTCGGGTAGTCGTAGTCGAGCTCGCCGCCCAGCAGGTTGAGCCAGTCCTTGAGCAGCAGCACGCGGTCGTCCTTGAAGTCGGACGGGCCGGCCTCGATCATGAGCACCTTCTTGTTGGGCAGGTACTCGGACAGGCGGCTGGCAATGACGCAGCCAGCGGTGCCGCCGCCGACAATGACAAAGTCAAAGTCATTGGCGACGTTGGCGGGCAGCTGGGTGGTGGTCATGGTGGCGGAGGCAGGCAGAGGCAGGCAGAGAGACAATGGGCGGGCGAGGGAGAGAGAGCGCTGGGTGTCGCGGGAGAAAGAGCTGGGAGGACGGGTACTAATGAAATTTTGGCGGAGGCTGACGGCGGGCTAGGGTGTCGTCGGCGCGCAGCTCGAGCCTCGTCGAGTAGCAGCAATCGGAGCCATCGCACGGCTGTCAGTCCACCTTCTTTCGGCGGATCGGGCGTGTCGGTGAGCCGGCCGCGGACTCGCAGTGCTGGCGGCATTTGCGGCCAGCGTCGAGGCCTAGCGAGTGTTGCAGCTGCAGCGCACGGCCGGTGACGTTTGGCGGGCGTCCACCATGCTGGCCCCGGCCAAGCGTGCCTGGCGCCGGGCCCCACTGCGCATCCCTGCCCGCCCTGCACGTATCGGTGGAGGCTAACGAAAAGTTTTGAACCGCCCTGTGATGCCGCCGAGGCCCCCCTACGTAACGCTGCCCGCCGAGCAAGCTGCGCGATAAGCAGCTCTGTATCTCGAGTCCTGGCGCCCTCGACGCTCTTCTCATCGCCTCTCCGGGTGCTGCATCCCATTCTTCGCCCGTCGCTTATCGCCCGCCCAAGCTCGCCAGCGCCCGCTCCAGCTCGAGCTCCAACGTCCCTCACCTCCGTCCCGCCCGCACGCTCCCCCGCCCGCGCCTCCGCCCGATTCCTCACCACCATGTCCTACGCAACCCGCCAGCTGTTCTGGGACGGCAAGCCGCAGCCTGCGTCGTCCGGCCAGACGTTCCAGAGCATTGACCCCTCGACCAACCAGCCCGTTGCCACCATCCAACAGGCCTCCCACGCCGACATCGACTCGGCCATCGCCTCGGCCCAGAAGGCCTTCCCCTCCTGGGCATCCACCCCGCCCGTGCAGCGCGCCCGCATCCTCCAGAAGGCCGTGCAGCTGCTGCGCGACCGCAACGACGACATCGCCCGCCAGGAGACGCACGACACGGGCAAGGCCTTCAGCGAGACCAGCACCGTCGACGTCGTCACCGGCGCCGATGTGCTCGAATACTTTGCCAACATGGTGGCCGGCGGCGGGCTGAACGGCGAGACGGTGCGCCTGCGCGACGACGCCTGGGTCTACACCAGCAAGGACCCCGTCGGCGTGTGCGCCGGCATTGGCGCCTGGAACTACCCCATCCAAATGTACGCATTGCCCAATTGACGAGCACGAAGCACCCGGCTGACAAGACGACGCCCGCAGCGCCCTGTGGAAGTCGGCACCCTGCCTCGCGGCCGGCAACACCATGGTCTACAAGCCGTCCGAGTTCACGCCGCTGCACGCCGAGACGCTCGCCCAGATCTACACCGAGGCCGGCGTCCCCCCGGGCGTCTTCAACATCGTCCAGGGCGCGGGCGACGTGGGCGCGTACCTGACGGCGCACCCGGCCATCGCCAAGGTCTCCTTCACCGGGCAGGTCAGCACCGGGGCCAAGGTGGCGGCGTCGGCGGCGGGCGGCATGAAGTACGTGACCATGGAGCTGGGCGGCAAGTCGCCGTGCATCATCCTGCCCGACTGCGACGTCGAGACGGCCGTCGACGGCGCCATGATGGCCAACTTCTTCAGCACCGGCCAGGTGTGCACCAACGGCACGCGCGTCTTCGTGCCCGAGTCGCTGCTGCCCGCGTTCGAGCAGACGCTGGCGGACAAGATGCAGTACATCCGCGCCGGCGACCTGTTCGACCCCAACACCAACTTCGGCCCGCTCGTCAGCGAGGTGCACTACAAGAAGGTGGTGGCGTACATCCAGCACGGCGCCGACGTCGACAAGGCCAAGCTGCTGTGCGGCGGGCCGGGCGCGCCCGCGGGGCTGCCGCAAGCGCTCAAGGACGGCTTCTGGGTGCGGCCCACCGTCTTCACCAACTGCACCGACGACATGAAGATCGTCCGCGAGGAGATCTTCGGCCCCGTCATGAGCATCCTGCCGTACAAGACGGTCGACGAGGCCGTGGCCCGCGCCAACGACACGCCGCTCGGCCTCGCCGCCGGCGTCTTCACCAAGGACCTCAACGCGGCGCACCGCGTCGTCCAGCAGCTGCAGGCCGGCATCACCTGGATCAACACGTGGGGCGAGAGCCCGGCCGAGATGAGCGTCGGCGGCTGGAAGAGCAGCGGCGTCGGCGTCGAGAACGGCCGCAAGGGCCTCGAGGCCTGGGTCAAGAACAAGAGCACGCTCGTCGACATGAGCGGCCAGGTTCCCACCGTCTTCTCCAAGTTGTAAAAAAGTACGCGAAGCATGGTATCGGCGTTGGATTCGAGGGGGGGAAAGAAATGACTATTTGTTTTGGGAACGAAATATTACACAAGTTTACTCGCTGAATGTACCGTACGAAAACGGCAGTCTCTGTAACGATAAGCGAAGAGGCCGACGAATGAAAAAGATGGGAAGATATGATCTACACAGCACATACAACCGTTGGCCGGGTGGTGTGAGAGCGGGGAGGAGGAGGAGGCGT
Organism: Diplodia seriata; assembly: GCF_021436955.1. Classification (NCBI taxonomy): domain Eukaryota; kingdom Fungi; phylum Ascomycota; class Dothideomycetes; order Botryosphaeriales; family Botryosphaeriaceae; genus Diplodia; species Diplodia seriata. The sequence continues at coordinate 4,769,731 of NW_027117308.1, read as the reverse complement.
TGCTAGTCCTGTCCCACAATCTATTGCTACGACCACTCCCTCTCCCTCCCCCACGCGGAGCGACGGCGGCTTATCCCGCCCAAACGATTACGATGGCGCTTTGGCTCTTCGATCCCGCCTCTTCCTGGTTATCATTTACTTTTTCCGTGACTCGGTGAGACTTTTGCGTTTGACTCGTGCACACACGTACAGGATCTGGCTCGAGCTCGCTTCGGTCGATGATGACGACTACTGTCTTCCTTTTTACGCGAGACCAAGCTAAGCCACGGGAAACGCCACCTATCGTAAGCGCGCGAAAGGCGCTATCTGTCTCACGAGAGGCACAGAAGAGAAAAACGTCGGTCGTGGTGCAAGGTGAGAGAGAGAGTAGTGCTGGATAAAACATGGCCGCTGGTTGGGAAAGGTTCGGCGAGATCCACAGTAGCGTAGGTAGGGTCCACAGGCCATAACACGTTACGTACTGTGGTACAAGAGGGCGGGGAGGGCTGTTGGATCGGTCGATTTGGTTACGATGTACACGGTTCGGAAGTATCTATGCTTCTATCTCTCTCTCTCTCTTTTTTTATGCATGTTATGTTGCCGGCTTGTCGAAGCGGCTTTGAGCATGCGCTCTCTTCTGCTTCGCGCGTCCTCTATACCGACTACTGCTACAGCGCGTCGAGACTCTTTTCCACAAGGAACGCTAAGAGCAAAGCGAGGTGGCGAAGGCGATGGCGAAGGCAGTTCCGCAGCTAGCTCCGTCGAAACATCTGTTTTTCTTTTTCCTTCTCGGTCCCTTCTAGCCGGCTTCTAGAACGCTTCTATCGATAGATAGGGCAGGGTAGCCTGTACGACCACCGTTTCCGGTCCGCCGCGACGGCAAACGGCAAACGGCAAAAACATCCCATCTTCTTCCCCCGCCCGTCATGCACCATATCATCATCGTCATCATCATCAGCTCTCGGACCCAAAACCGTAAATGGGAAACGAACGAGTGTGCGATTCCATTGGCTTGTGATCCTTCTTTCTATCAAAGCAACGATTAATACTACTTTGCACTTATCTCGCACCCTTTTTTCAGCTGTCGGGGCTGCCGACGACGACCGACATGATGATGATGGGTTTGCCCGTAATAATGCAACCGTTTCGTTATGTGTGACCCTGCATGCGCGCGTCGTCTTCTGCAAGGGACCTCCCGCCGTCCGGACATGTGTCGCTTTTCGGGGGAGGAGTGGGGAAAGAGGGGGCCCGGGGACCCATGGACCGGGGCAGGGTTCCCGGCAAACGCGCGCGTGTGTCGCGTGCGTTGGAGGGGGATCCACACCGGCATTTCTGCGTCTTGGCTGCCGTTTCGGGCAACGCTAGTGGGGGGTTACTCTTTCCAATGCTGTTTCTTCCCGCGCTTCCTATCGTTGTTGCGCGCGTTATTATTTATTTTGCTATCGACGGACGGACGGATGGACGGATGCCGTGGGTGGGTTCCGATCGGACGCGTCCGATGGTGGTGTGAGATTGTTGAGGCGGTCCGAGTGAGAGAGAGAGAGAGCATGGTGTAAGTAAGCTGCTTATAGGGTGTGATCTCCGCCGCTTGTTCTTTCCTTCTCGTCGCCGCTTTGGTGTGAGAAAAGGCTTCTCCTCTGCCTCGAGCTTGGCCAGCGCTCTTCGCCATGTAGGATAACGGGGCGCTGGGCAGCGGTATGTATTTTCGTTCGGCGATTGAAGTCGCGTTCTGTCGCCTTTCGTGCAAGACGTGTATAAGCGCAGCGCTTATCTGTGTTGCCTTTTCTTATCTACCTATCACCATCTCGTTCTTCTCGCTGTTGAATATGCAGCATCCAGTTTCTCGCTCGAGTCCATCTCGAGGGATGCTCTCCTTATCTTTCCTTTTTTTTCACCTTTCTGTCTGAGGCAGAACGGAGGTCAACAAGATGCCGGTCACGGCCTCTTCCGAGAGGTTGTGTCTTGCTATTCTCAGTATTGGCTCCCTTCGCAGCAACGTCAGGAACTGCGGACCATCAAACGCCGCGCAGGAAGACGGGACTCATCTCACCGATTCTCTTCATTCTCCGGGTTGTCAGCAACGCTTAGCCCATCTCGAGCAGCTTACGAGTGACGCCTACCATTGCAGTTCAAGACCGTGAACAAAGGGAAGATTCAACAGCAAAAGCGACGAGCGGGCCCCCGGACCGGTCGGTGAGAGCTGCCACAGCGTGTGATGGAAGAGTTGAGCCAACCCGCGTCTTCCTTACGTAGGTAATCCAATATCTGGACTGATTTACGCGCTTCAAGAGCCGCATCCACGTCCATATGATGGGCTCAACTACCCGTGGAGGAAGAGTGGTAGCATCATCAGTGAACCCGTGATCTAAAATCTACCACCACTCTACTTTTCTCTTGTCTCGCGCACTCGAGATATTGGCAGTACCTGGTTCGAAGAGGCCGACACGGCTTAGTAAGCGGTTCATCGAGCGGGCCAGGGGTGCTGAGCCGGGAGGAGAGATCCATACCTCCCGCCACTCCTCGTTTTCCTCTCTCTCCGCATCAGCAACATCTCCCCCGCCCGTCCACATCTCTCCTTGCAAACCAACAGTCATCCCGTGTGCAGCAGTTAACCGGCGGCACGCGTGTCTTCTTCCCATCGCGACCAGAAAGCAGAGCGACCAACACTCGGACCAAGCGCTCGCTCGCTCGCTCGCTCGCTCGGCCTCCCCCCAGATGCGCGAAACTCTACCAGTACACCACCGACCCGACCCGAGCGCCGGTACCAGCACTGGAACTTATCAACTCCCTAGCGGACGGAATGGTAGCCGCATCGGGCTAATGTCGTGTCCTTTCGACGTGCGAAGATGAGACGGTAGCGGCGGCTCGTGCTGCAAAGGGCTGGCTCGTGCTGGCGGAAGGGCCGACGACGAGCACACAGGGTTGGTTGGCTTGTGAGAGCAAGTTTTTGCTGACCTTTTTTGGTTCGTTCTTTGTTTTGTGTGGGTGGTGCTTTTGCTGGAGGAGGCACTGCCATGTAGGTACCGACCGGACTGATCGCGATATGGAGCACTGTTGTGTGCAACAGAGATGTGGCGTTGTGAGACCTTGCGGTTGCCGACCGAACTGTTCTTGCCTGGCAGCAGACGTGCAAAACGGAAAGAATGAATCAGCAATTCACCTACTTTGAGAACTGTGTTCTCTTTGCCGAAATAGCTATGTTTGTTTGGTTAAGGTAAGTGAGTACTTACAAACAGGTTTGATTGTTGAACCCCTTGGACCCGCCTCCTCCGTATCAGATAGCGCAGAACTACCTACAAGAGAACGCGACATATGACAAGGAAAAAATCTCATATAAATCATCTTAAAGCCCTCTCCCGGCGTAGACCGCTCTTGAGCAGCCCATCTTCGAAGGTGTATAGCCCCCAAACGAAGCAGGGTCCAACGAATTTGAAAGCCAAGGCCTGAGAATCCCCACGGCCGTAGAAGAACAAGATAGTCGCCATCCCTCAACCCGGCGCGGGCGATCCCCTACTCTTGCCGCCTCGGGAACCATTGCCAAAAGGCCGAGTCCTGGTTTCATCAGGCTCCCGACGACCCCTCCTGTCCCTGCTCGAATGTCAGGTCATCGATACAGAAGGGTATACGTAGTAGCAGGGCAACATCGCCAATAACAACTTGCTCGGTCAGCCTTGCAGAGTCAAATCAGCGTTGGATTGTTGCCTTTCGGGACCTACACCATTCCATTTACTTGTCCAGTGACCATCTTAAGTCCGTGAGTGTAGCATAAAACCGCATCTTCTGCCTCATAGAACTAAATCGGACTTCCAGCATCCATCATCCCATGCGATATGGCGACGAAAGCTACTACACATCAGCGCTGTTCTTTCTACATCTTCTTGGTCCCTCGCTTGCGGACTGCTTCTATCCGAGTGGCCTGCATCGAATCCCGACCTGGCTCCTTTTGCGGCAGCGGTCCCAATAACGCGTGTTGCGCGGGAGGGCTAGAGGCTTGCTGGAGCTCTCAGTCATGAACTCCACGCTCTCCACGCGCTTCACACGGGGCAAGGCTGCATGCACCGTCAAGGACTGGGCAGCTTCCGAGTTCGTGACGTGGCTTTCTACCTTTGCAGTGCGGACACGGATGATCGCACTTCTCTTTCCCCCTCCCCAAACGCAGCGCTGACGAGGCCCCCTTTTCTTTTCTTTTCCCCCAACGCGGCCAGAAAATCCCGGCGAAGCCCTCCAATACTGTGGAAATGGACTCTTGTGTAGCCACTGGAGCAACAACTGGCTGCGAGCTGCTGGGCACGAAAACCCGTGCGCCGTAGGCGTTCGCCGTCTTCGACCGCCGCAGTCAGTGGTGGTGATGGGAATCCGGTAACGACGCTTCGACAAAGGTGGCAATCGGAGAGTCGGTGGCTGTACCGGTGTGTTGGGGGAGGGGAGGGGGGGTAGTATACTTTCGTTGGTAATGGCAGTGCAGGCTGGTGCTGTTTGGTCCCGGTTTCTCTGGCGAAAAAAAAAAAAGGCGTAGGAGCAAAAAAAAAAAACCAAGAAAACAAATGGACGGCGTCAACGTCACACTGCAATTGAACTGAGGAGTAAGTATCGCAAGGCAGAGAGAGCTGGCGGCAGAGCGGTCGCCTGTTAAAGCTGCTGGGCTGGGCAGGGCAGCCAAGATCACAACTTTCCGTGAAACTGCTTTTTTTGTCACATAGATATCGTCTATCACCACAGAGAGAGAGAGAGAGAGAGAGAGAGAGAGAGACAGAGTATCAAAAATGCTGAAGTACTATCCATCCTTCGCATCAACTCCTCCCTCTACCGCCTAACAGAAGCCAAACAGAACGAACGGCTTTAACTCTCCTCCACCCTGTGGGCCCATCAGCCAGCTCCCCCCCCCCCTCCCTTCTTCCGGCCTTTTCGGCTACGGGGAGAAGATATCTACAAGAGCAAGGTCTTCGAGAAAACATTGACCAATCTTTAAAATTTCCCACTATTTGCTCCGATGATAGATAAGAAAAGGAAAGACGCCACGATCCATTGCCCCACTCCCTCCCCCGACCATCCTTTCCACCCTTCTTTCCGTAGGTTACGTGTATACTCATCCCACCCTACCCACACAAACATCCACCACGAACCCCGACAAACACCACAGAAAGGGGAGGGAAAAAATAACCAAGCATCAAGCCAGAAGAGAAGAAGGACAATCATCATCAGAAGAGAAAGCGAGCAAGCAAACAAGCAGTCAAGCCACCGGCACCGACGAAGGAAGCCGCTCGGCTCCGCTCGGCTCCGTAAAGAAGAAGAAGAAGAAGAAGAAAATATAAAGTAAAGAGAAGAAGAAGAAAAAAAGTTAGTTTACTAGCAAGGTTTCCCATATCGGCGCAATAGTAGAGTTAAAAGGACAATGGGAGAAAAAAAAAAGCAAGCCACCCTGCCCCCCACCGCCGCGCCCCCCTCCCATCCCCATCAACACCACACCGCACCGCACCACACAACTTCCACACACACACCCAAACACAAAGTCCCTCACTTCCCACTTCCCACTTCACACTTCCCACCCCCTCACAAACAAGTCCGCCCTCTCTCTACCCTCCTCCGCCGAAAAAAAAAAGAACAAAAACGCCCCCCAGCCACCATTCTTCAAAAAGGAGAAAAAAAAAAAAAGAGAAGACATTGCAAACATCCTCCTACACCACAAGAGAAAAGGGAGAAGAGGGGAGAGAAAAAAAAAAAAAAGAGGGGTGGAACTAGCAGATACCCACCACCACCCAACACCCACCACCCACCACCATCCAGCCAGCCCCCGGAGAAAGAAGAAGCCGAAGAAACGCACAAGAGAATCCAGATCCAGGAAGAGGGGAAAAGGGGAAAAGCTGTATGCCATGCCCAGAATCGATCTTGTCGGTCTTGAGGAAAGAGAAGAAGGAGAAGAAGCACTCTCCCATCCACACTCGACACGTTCCACACACCATACCCTACGCTACGTGCGTATACGCGCGCCGCCAGGAGCCGAAGAAGGGAGGGGAGGGGGGGAAAGTTAGGAGGAGGAGCAAGAACCCAGAAACACAGTAGATAAGACGACAAGACGGCCATGATGCAATGCAATGCACATGCCCCCGCCCCCGGTTGGTTCCCGTTCCCATTTGAGCCCGTGATGATGCATGCCCCGTGATCCGTGATCCGAATGTTGAAATTCCCATTTGTCTGTCATTGATGGACTCTTCGTCCTCCTCGTACTCGTTCTTCCCGTACTCATACTGTTTGTTGCTCTCTGCGTCTGTGTCTGTGTCTGTGTCTGTGTGTGTGTGTGTCCGTGTCCGTGTCCGCGCGCGCATGTCATGATCCCCCCCACCACCACCACCACCACCACCACCATCACCATCTCCCTCCCCTCCAAAAAAAAAAAAAAAATTCAATGAGCATCAGTCTCATGCCTCCTCTCTCCCTCATGCTCGTCAACCTGCACGTCCCCCACACTCTTCCGATCCAAATCGTCGCCGCCGCTGCCGCTGGTGCCAAAATCCGGCATCGGCAGCGACGGGGCCTTGCCGTCGAGAGGAGGGCTGGCGGGGGTGACCAGGACGGGCGGCGGCGGCGCGCTGCTGGAGGAGCTCTCGCCCGAGTCGCCGCGGCTGCGGGTCGTCGTGCCGCTGTTATTAGCTTCCGCGTCTGCGGGGGACAATGAGGGGATCGCGGGGACCGCGGCGGCGCGGGCTTCCGCAGCCTTCCGCAGCCCTTCGAGGCCGTCAGCCTTCTCGTTGAACGGGGAAGGAGTCGAGGGCCCGATGTCTTCGAGGTGCTCGGCCCCGGACTTTTCCCTCTCGTCCTCGTTGCCGATGACGGCCGCCAGGCTCCTGAAGTTGAACATGGGCTCGGTACCAGCACCACCACCAGGAGGCGTATCAGTCCCAACATTGGGATCGGAGGATGCGGAAGCACCGCCGCCGCCGCCGCCGAGACTTAGGCCGCTGGTGTTGGGGGAAGGCTCGAATGAAGACCCGGCCGAGTTCACGTCCTGACCACCGTTCTGGCGCAGCGAATCCGCTTCTTCCGATTCGGCGAGCGAGGACGCTGACGAGGACGCATTGGAGAGCTGTCGGAGTGCCATGCGATGAGATGTCTGCCCGGTGAGGTCGAGGGGGGAAGCGGGACCAACCGAATCTGAAGGCTTCTGAATGCGTGCTCTGCTTTCCTCGAGGTGCTTCTGCGGATCTGCCCGCGCCGACGAAGCGGCTCCGTTGTTGAGCGTGGACGTGGGCTCACTCATGGGGTTGAAGCCAGCTCCGGAGCGGTCGATCGCCTTCCCTTTCGAGTCGCTCTGTGCAGAAGGGCCAGGCTGGGGAGAATCCTCTGGGACGTCAACGGGGAAGAAACCAGTCTTACGACCATACTTCTGAGCCTTCTTCTCCTCCTTGGCCTTCTTCTTCTCCTCCTTCTTGGCCCTCTTATCCGCCTCCTTCTCCTCCTTCCGTTTCCGTTCCTCCTCCGCAGCAAGACTGAGTCTGATCGCCTCCATCATCATGAGTTCCTCGAGGTCCTCCATGCGACTTCTCCGCGAGCCGTGCCGTCCCGAAGAATCCTGCTGCTGGCTTTCCGATCCGCGTTCTCTGCTGCTTGACGAACCTAGAAGCGAAGTCAGAGGGTCGCTGGATCCATTTCGTGGCGTTCCTGTGCCGCTGCTGTTTGGGCTGTCGTTGCTCAAGAGATTTCTTCTCCTCCTACCTAGCGTGAATCCCCTGCCCTCGTTGGAATTGTTGCCAATCACATATGCGGCATTGTGCAGCGCGGTAGCGGCGGCAGATCTCCGCAATGCGTGTGCTCGTGCGTCTGCGAGTTTCTTCGCCCAATCCGGACGCACCATATCCGTCGTGATGACCTGCGGTGAGTTTGCCGACAGCGATTTGCCCCTCTTCCTTCCGCCCCCGCCCCCGCCCTCGTGTGATACGGGAGCTGCAAGAGATGATGCCGAAGACATGGCGGAAGGCTGAATGGTCTGGCCCTGGTACGCGAGACCTTTCCTAAATGGAGGCGCCTCATACGTAACACCAAATTCGGGCTGCTTGCAGAAGGGACATGCGGCAGGTTCGGATACCAACATACAGTCATCTTGGGGCTCAGTCGAAGGAGGCGGGGCATTCGGATCGTTCGGGTCGTGGTGCTCGGGCGGATGGGGGTCGGGCCGCTTGATCTGGACGAAGCATTCGGAGCAGATGGGCTGGTCGCAACACCTAGTCATGTTCAGGTAGGGAGGGTAGTAGAGAAAGCAGATGGGGCACTCGGAGGCGTCTTTGTACAGGAATGCTTCGAGCCGCTGGCCGTTCACGTAGGGATCCTTGGGTAGCATGACCTCTTGGGGCGTCATATCAGTTTGCGAGTTATTCTTCGACGACGTTGTCAAGGCTGCGAGGGTCTTCGCGCGGCCGCGGAAGAAGGGAGATGATGAGGATGTGTTACCGAGAGGCGAAGTGGCCGAAGGAAGCGAGAAGGCGCCCTGGCCGGGCGAAAGGCGACCCGAGGCATCGGAGGTGCTGGAGGGCGTTCTGCCGGTGATGGGCACCATGAGGCCGTTGAGGCTCTGCTCGGACGACTTGGGATTCCTCGACTCGGCGGTCCGCGCGGGCTCCAAATCGGCGGGGAGAGGCTCGTCCGGGGCGGGCAGCGGACGGTCATTGACGACGCACACCAGCTGGGCCTCGGTCCATGTGTCCTCGTGGTCATTGAGGCCCTTCCAGAAAGGAGCTACGCGGCGTTCGATCTGGGATTATCAGCTCCACTGCTGCATTGAAGCAAGAGAACGGCATACCATCAGCTGGCGGACTGTTGATTTGCTAAAATCCTCCGGGCCGGTGTAGGTGCCCAGAGTGACCAAGTAGCCTCCGTCAACACCCTCCTCGCGCATGCTCCGCTCGCGCTCCTGCTCCCTCAGTATCCGCTCCTTCTCCCGCTTCCGTGCCTCACGCTCGGCCCTGGTCTCGCGCCTGGTGAACTCGGGGGGATCTCTGTCGGAGCCGGTGCTGATGCCGAGGAAGGAGAGGTCGGGCCTGCTGCTGCGGCCGGTGCGCGACGAGTACATGCGGTCGCTGGACTGGTGCTGGGAGCCTTGTTGAGAGCCGTGCGAGTGGCCGTCGTGCGACCTCGAGTGGCCCAGCGACGTGCCGGGCCGCCCCTCTCTGCTGGAGTTGTTGCCCATTGCTGGGGGGGAGAGCAGGCTCGGCGGAGGCCTGAGGAGGAAAAGCAGAGATTTCGGCTTGGCTTGGCTGGCGAGCGCACGCAGGCGTCGCTCTGGATGGCGCGTGTGTCACCTGGACGGTCAAAGCAAGACAGCGCCTTACCCGCGGCGCATGCTGGAACCGAAGCTTATCGCGGGCTGGGGTGCGGTGTGGCTCGGTGGTCGCGTGGACAGGCGTTGATAGCCAGGCGACGGATGGCGTAGCGGGGGGTTTGGCTGGGTTGAGGAAGGTGAAGTCGGGTCGCGGGCTGGGTTGTGGTAAGCCAGCGGGAGGGCTTGGGCCTTGGCTGTTTGGGCTGAGGCGGGCGGTGCGCTGTCGGCGGTCGAGCTACGATGCAAGGATGATGCTCTGGCCGGCGAGCCGTTTAGCCTCGTCAGGCAGTGTGGCAGGGCGAGTCGTTTGAGGGCAGACTGCCGCGTTCGCTGGCAGAGGCTGAGGTTAGGTGGCGCGGGAAAGCCGGCTACATGTGCTCCTCATCGCTGCCGCTGCTTGCTGGCCATGCCCGTTGCGCCCGCGGCATGACGTACGCCGCCGAACGACACCTGCAATCTCTCGACTCCGATCCCGCTCGCTCCATCTGCTCCCCGCCGCGGGCTGCTCACTGCTCACTGCTGCTGAACCGCTGGGCCGGCCTCCCGCCGTGCACACGGGCGGATCTCCGCGCAAAAACGCTGTGCTGCCTGCGTGCGCCCTCCGCCTTCCGCCCCAATGGCGTCACCATCACCGCCCAGCGATTTATTCCCGCCGTGCTACTGATTCAGCCGGCCTCCTATTCGATGGCCTTACGCCCTGATGTGCTTTGCAGACCTGCACGTCGCGGCACGATTCCAATACGACACCGCATTCACCGGTGCTTTCCTGCCATTCCTTCGGCCTTTCTTCCTTGATTTCCTAGCCTTCTATACTCGCCCACGTACATGCGTCTCTCGTGATAAAGCGACGATCAGATACCCAAACAACGGCGTCGTACAGGCATGATGCTGCCGAAGCGCTAATTCACCCACGCCGGCCGAATGATTGATTTCCCTCCAGAAAAGCAACGCCCTGTGAACAGCAAAAAGCAAGCCCCAACCTCCCCAATCCTCACCTCAACGGCAGCTCCTTGTTACCCTCCGCCCCCGCCCGCGCCTCGGGCTCGGGACTGGCCGCGGGGGTGAGCCAGGGCGCCTCCGCCTCGGCCTCCTTGCCCATGAGCGTCTTCTGCTTCCCCTCGCCGCCTTCCTCGACCTGCTTCCTCTTGGCGCGCCGGTTGACGAAGCCCTCGTCGGGGCTGGCCCACGCGAAGTCGACCCAGTCGCCCAGGCACTCCTGCACGCCCTCGGCCAGAATCTGCACCGCGCGCTTGCGGTTGAGGCTCCACTCGTGCGCCCTCTTCCAGCGGCCGGCGCGGTCCGCCACGCTCTGCCCGTCCTCGAGCCCGTCGAGGATGCTGCGCCACACCATCATCGTCTTGTCCAGCTCCGCGGGCTGGCTGACGCCCATGACGCTGACGCCCAGCTTCTGCCCGCCCACCTCCTCGTTGCGCTCCCGCCTCCACGGCACGCCGCTCGCCGGGTCGCCGCGCGATCCAACGCTACTCCCCGCGTGCAGCCACGTCTCGAGCGCGAACCGGATCGCGATGACCTCGAGCCGCTCGCCGTGCATGTCGCACAGGTCCGACGCGTCGCGGACCGCCTGGCGCAGCGCGGCCGACGCGGGGTGGAAGTCGCCCAAGCTGCCGACGGGCACGCCCTCGCGGCGCAGCAGGCCCATGCCGAGCGGGCTGGCGTTGGGGACGACATCGACACCGGCGGCTTGCAGGCGCCGCACGCCTCGGGTCGCCAGCGACGTGTTTTGGAGGGTGAAATTAGCGTAGCTCATGACGGCGTCCAACGGCTCGCCCGTCTCGCGCAGCACGCGCTCCGCCAGCCGGCACAGCGTCTCGACCGGGTAGCCTGAGATGCCGACGTACCGGAGGCTGCCGTGGGTGTCGCGCAGCCGCCGCAGCTCCGCCACCGCCGCCACGACCTCGTCGTCCGACACGAACTCGACGTCGTGGCAGTAGACGACGTCCAGGTACGGCGTCTGCAGCCGCCGCAGGCTGCGCGCCACCGACGCCCGCACCCATTCCGGGCTGTAGTCGAACTCGTCGGACGCGACGCGGCCGACCTTTGTGAGGAGGAAGTATTCGTCGCGCGGGAAGTTGGCCCGCACAAACGGCGTCGAGAGGGCGGCGCCCAGGAGCGATTCGGACGGGCCGTAGTAGGGCGACGTGTCGAAGGCGCGGATGCCCTTCTCGAGCGCGGAGCGCACCAGGCCGGTGGTGTCGAGGGCGTAAGGGTCTTTGTTGTACTGGTGGTTGAAGGTCGCGGTTCCGAACAACAGCGGCGGTAGGATGGACGAGAGGGGTGTTTTGGTCGCCATTGAGGGCTGGCGGGGCGACGATGGTGGTCGCGGGGTGGGAAGCGGAAGCGGGCGCGGATGCACGGCGGAGAAGTGGGCGCGTCGGACAGATGAAGTCTTTGTGGGCTTACTTGCGGCTGAGGGTGTTGATTTTTAAGCGGAGCGGAGCGCGGTGGATATCCGCGCGCGATGGTGTGCTGGGAGGCAGCGACGGGCGGCGTATCTCCCACATTGCGAGCGTTTTAGGCATGACTATGCCGTCGGGCGGAAATTTGGACCGGGGACAGCCGCGCGCTCTTGCGACGGAGGGCTCGCGAAGACAGGAAGGGACTCGCGGTTCGACATGGGCGGTGGAGGAGTACCGCGCCCCCGGCTCGCATGCTAGCTCTCGATAGGCGTGAACGATGCACTATGCAATTGACGTGATCTGGGAGCGAACAGGGCCTGGCCTGCTCCCGCCCTGCCATTGGCCACGCCCTCTTCCAGAAGCGCAAACACGTGCGCCCGCTCTCGGCCTCGGGCTTTCGCGGACATGCAAACCCTTGCCCGCGTCGACAAAGACGCCCGCGGAGCCCGGCCTCTCACGTAAAAGGTATGTCCTCACGTCATAGATCTTATCTGATGCATCTGCAGCCTGTCCTGCCTTTTCTGCCCTCACCGCTCACACCTCACTAAACAATTCATTACCCACTGCTCAACAGCCCGAGTCGGAGAGACGGCACGCTACCTTGTTGGCTGCCGTGTCAATTCGGCGGAACTCAGGTTCCAAACGACATGCAACCGGGCATGGTACCGCCTATCCATGGGTCCTGGTGGAGATCTGGCCAAGACCTCGTAAACGCTGTCAGGCTATCCTTCGAGTCATGGCTCGTTAGAGGATGAAGTGTCACAATTTTTTTTTTGAAGATCGCGTAGTATCTTGTCTCCGCTTATCTCGTTACCCCAGAATCAATGCATACCTATGTTCCGACGAAGAGAAGACTATAACTTCCTATGTCATTACTTAGACGCAGCACTAAGCGCCTCACAGCTGATATCTACTTTGCCACGTGTATCCACCCCGTCCAGCTGAGCCAGCATGCCAAGAGAGATATTGAAGCGCAGTAAGACCAAGGCCTACTCCTTATCTGTTTACTAACCTGCACAACTCATCTAAAAGATAAACAAGCTTACCTTTGTAGCCAAGGGATTCCCTGCTACCGTTGCCGACTACCAAGGTCGACCTATTTAGATAGATGCAGAGTTGAAATCGAGGGCTTTTCTCTGTCGCTTACAGCAGCCTTAGTAAAGAACTTGCTGCGTAGCAAATAGCATGTCTCCCGGAAAGTCACATGCACGCAATAAGAGATTTATGTGCTCATATAAACTCGATCTCAATAAAAGATCATACCAACCAATGTGTATGTACTGTGCGTCAGATCCTCAATCTACGCCCAACCATCCATTTCCCTCCTTGCGGTATCATAACAAAAATCAAATCCCAAAGACGCCTGCCTTGAACAAAACGCCATACGCAGTGATGCTGAAGTTCTAAACGAATGAAATAATTCATGGTCTGTTTCATCCATGGTAGTCCTGACTTGCCCTCACAGTTCATCTTCTTCCTTCCACTCCTTGCAGCGTCCAAGCAAGTTCCTGTGAGCACACTTGTGGTGCGATGTCGGAGCGGGGGCCGAACTGTCGGTTGGCGAAGGATCGACGCAAATGAGACCGAACCAGTTCTTGGAAGTGCAGCTCACACTGGTGGAAGCTGCGGTACTTGACGGCACAGAGCTCAGAGATGGCTTGGGGGTTGCAGAAGTTGCTGGTGCTGTGGTTGTGGATGGGTCGTTGCACCCGAACCAGCCAGGCGTGGCGCAGTTTCCCGTCGAGGCAGAGGTGGAGGGAGTGGACGAAGTGGACGAGGTCGTTGAAGTGGTCGTAGTCGTGGGGTCGTTGCAGCCGAACCAGCCAGGAGTCTCGCATGTAGTGGTTGAGGTCGTCTCCGATGTCGAAGTCGAAGTCGAAGTCGTGGTCGAAGTGATGGTCGTGGTGGGGACGGGAAAGACGGTTCTAGAGGTTGTAATAACTGTATGGGTCGTCTTGTCGTTGCAACCAAACCATCCAGGCGTGTCGCATGTTGTCGACGTAATGATGCTAGTCGACGTGGTCACGGGACCAGATGTAGTGCTCTCATCAAGACATCCCCACCAGCCTGGAGTCTTGCAGGTCTCGGTCCTTGACTGAGTCGTCGTTGCTGTGCTGCTCCTAGAGCTAGTGGTTGTGTCGGAGCCATTGCTCTCGTAGAATTTCCAGTTGTAACAATCGGTACAACTAATGTCCGGGGTGCATGGAGGGACTTCGTCATATTTCTCGAGTACGTCATGAATGACCTCTTGGATCCGGTGCGTTCCGGCGCCTACGCGCCAGCCGAGATCTCCGACTGTATCATAGGTGCACACTGAGCCGGAGTGGCAGACACTTTGCATGGCATAGCCAGCAATGGTACAAACCGAGGTTGCTGTGTTGCAGAGACCCATGTACATAGGATCTGCTGTATGACCAAAGTGGTATATGCCGGAACTTGTTCTGTCTTGGTGCCTGCCAAGGTGGTAGTCTGGTGGGGTGGGGAGCCCCAGCCGGGATGCAGCCATAGCCTCGCCTGGCGCCTCGTAGGTTATGACGGGGAGGCCGTAAGACAAGCCAAGAAGACTGCCCGTGGCGCCTCCGAGAGAGTGGCCGGAAATCCAGACGTCAGCATCCGGATATAGGGCAGTGACATTGTGGTAGAGATCCTGAACCGCATAGTAGTAGCGGTTCTTCCCCTTCTCCTTGATGCTCTCCACCAAGCAAGTCGAGTTGCAGGAGTAGGTAGACGTCATGCAGTCACAGACTTGGAGCCACATGTAGGAGCCGCCTTGTCCACAGCAGCAACCGAAGAAGAGGTTATCGTTGACCTTGTCATTAGTGGTCGTTTCGGACCCATCGAACACGGCTGGCGAGGTACCCTTGAGGCCGATGACGACGGTGGAGTTTTCGGTATCGGCGAAGATGTGGCCGCGGAGACCATCCGACTCCCAACCAAAATCCTCGGTGTAGTTGAAGCCTCCCCTTACATCGGACCATTCGGGTTTGGTGGGATCGGTGACGTAGGCATTTGCCGCCATTCTCGCAAAGGTAAGCACGCTCTCTTTGTCCGTGACATTGGGACCAGCAATCTCGTCAACGGTCCAGGCGTCGGCGGAGAAGACAACATCCCGTCCAGTCAGCCGCTTTGTTTCGAGGATGTGGTTGATTGCCTCGGGGCTTCGGTCTGCGAGGCGCTCGATGTTGAGGGCTTGCGAGCGAGCGCGGAGGGGCGGGGCGGGCTCCCGTCGCGTGGGGTCGTCCTCGGACGCGACCCACAAGGGAGCGTCGGGGTGGATGTCCAAGCGGCGGTGCAGGCCGGGGTACTTGTGGGTTCCATGGTGGAAGATGTGCTTCAGCGTCTGTTGCGACAGCGGTATCAGCTCCAGCGATCGGCGTTCGGGCCGAGCATACTCACGAAGTCCATATCCCTTGTCAGCGGCTGCCTGGACGCACCTTCGTTGGGAGCGCCGGGAGGGAGCACTGGCAGGATGCCAGAGCCATCGCCATGCTGGGGGACAAGGTCGGCCTGGGCGGGCTGGAGGGCTGCGAAGGAGAGCAGCGTGGTGACGAAAGCGGCAGCAGCTCTGCCGGCAGAGCTGCGGAAGCGGTCCTGGGTGGTCATGGTGGCGACAGCTGCTAGAGGAAGACGGTAGGCATGACAGAGCTGGCGCAAGCTGGAGAGGAGGCGGGCGCAGGTGCTGAGGCGCAGATATGGGTGGGCAAGGGGAGCTTTGCCAGGAGGCGTGAGGAGGGAGAGCTGGAGCGTTGGGCGGATGCTGGGGTGTGGTGTTCGTCATATGACGCGGTTGGCGCAGCTGCCCCGGCCCCGGGACCCTCGCCCCTTATCAGCTTATCGTCCGCCCCGGCGACAGCTGGTTCTGCCTGGAGCTCCGCGGGCACCGAAGTGTCTCGTGCGTGTGCCAGAGCTCCTCTGGCTATCAATAGCAACCCGCAATTACACCTCCGCGACATGCGTCCGCACCACCGCTCTCCCTGACTGCAACAACGAAACCATGGCCCAGGAAGACGACCGTCCCCGCGTCATACACGCCTCCAAGAGCTTCAGTCGCTTCGACTCGGCCCCGCAAGGCCCCCGCCATCGCAGCCGCGCCAGCACCGTGGGAGCTACCATTCCCGAGATCCTGCATCCCACCGCCTTCGCCCACCCGGACAGCGACCAGAGCGAGACCGGCGATGTCTTCGCCACCCGCTCCGAGGACGGCGATGCCCACGACGACGACCGCGACGGCGACGTCGCTCTCCCGCAGTCGTTCGACGACTTGCCCATCGAGATCAGGAGCCTGGCCGAGAGGTATGCACTGGCACTCTCTGCTAAGCCCCAGTGCTGACCAGCCCCAGATTCCTAGAGTCGCTCTCCGCTCGCGTGCACCCCAGCCCCATTGACATCGACTCTCTGGCAAATTTGTTCCAAGAGTTCTATGTCCGCGCGGGCTCCCAAATAGACACCCACATTGCCGCTCTCTCAACAAGACTGTCCCGCCAAGGCTCTACCACATCACTAGCATCGCGCACATCTGCAGCCTCGCGCAATGCTCGGAAAACGTCCGACTCCGGACAGGAGCAGCAGATGCTCACAGTCTCGGAAATTTCGGACCGCAAGAAGGCACGGAGATTGCTGGAGCTGAAGAGGACCGCTCTGGAAGAGGCTGTCGAGAGGGCCGTCTGTGAGAAGGTGAGCTGTCCTCTACTCTGTTGTTTCATCTGCATAACCCCTGTCGTGTTTTGCGCCAAGCAGAAGTTGACCAGGGTCCAGATATATCCCCGAATATGGCGCCACCGTAGTACCGACGACGCTGAGCGCGACGAAAAACTCCGGTCACGTACTGCCGCCCTCTCACTTGTCGGCATCGGCCTGAAGGAACTCCTTGGGCATGGCGAGGAGATTACGCCCGAAATGCGGAAGGCTATGGAGGAAAAGAAAGACGAAATCCCCGAAATGCTTGCCGCAGCGCGTGAAAGCATCCAAAGGATGAACGACGAGAGGTTTCCGCAGGGAAAGCTGCAGCACTTGACTGCTGCTCACAAGAATATTGTCGAGGCCTTGTCGCACATCTTCCCAAGCTCTTCTTCGGCTGACGAGATTTTGCCGACACTGATTTACACCCTCATTACTAGCCCTCCAGACAGCATTTGTGTCATCAGCAATCTGTACTTTATCCAGAGGTTCAGAACTGCAAGCAAAGTCGATGGAGAGGCCGCGTACTGTTTGGTGAACTTGGAAGCCTCCATTGCCTTCCTTGAAAACGTGGATCTCTCAACACTTCGAGCGGATGAGCTTCCGGGAGGCCCGAATAAGTCTGCCAGGCCTATCACACCTGGCGATGCTCCTCCGCCCATGGATCTTGGCATCACCCCCGCCCAGTCGAGTCTTGCTCCGGACGGCGAAGATGGCAAAGGGGAGGCTCCGTCACCCCTGGACAAGTCTCAGCGGCGTTTGAGCAATTTGATCCAGCAACAAACAAACAGGATCGAAGCAGCCAGCGACGCAGCACGGCAGGCCGTGTTAGACAGCGCGGATCAGGCGTTCGAGTCGATCAATACGACCCTTGACAACAGCCTCAAATTCTTGTTCGGCCGCCTGAAAGAGCAGCAGGCCGGAAGCAAGAACGAGGTCGTCCAGCCAAAGACGCTTGAAGACGTCCGCAAGCTTGTTAGCACTCCACCGCCGATTGACGACAACGCCAGCGGGAGCAGTTCGATCAACGAAGAGGCAACCGAGTCGACCCGTGACAGCAAGGTCACTGACCTCTTCGGCGGCCGTCGCCCTCTCCCGCGGGAACGTAGCGTCGACAGCGCCAAGAGTGGCGCAAGCAGCAGACGCGTGGCGTTTACCCCTGCCGACAAGGGTACTGACCCTCTAACGAGCCCTCCGCCACAATCATCAACGCCGACCAGCGCCGGTGCTTCGGCCGTGGAGTCGATGCGAAATCTGGGCAGCACCCTCAACCCGCTGCGCGGATTCGGCGGCATGAACATGCTTCCGAAGTTTGGCAGGGCAAACACTTCGCCTGTCCCGCCCTCGGCCCCCACCGTTCCGGCCGTCGAGAAAGCCAAAGCAGAGCCGAGCAACAAGCCTGCGCCGACATCCGCGGCTTCTCCTGGGCCTGAGGCTGACCCTAAGGCTGATGCGAAGGCGACCGTCGCCCTGAAGAGGCTCGATGAGCTGAGCAAGACGGCCCCTCCGGTCAAGAAGTTCATCGACGCCAAGGACGCGAATGACCTGAAGATTGGGGACGTCAACGAGTTGTTGAAAGAGTACCAGAGGCTGTCAAGTGCCCTCAAGACCGCCCTAAAGCCTCAGTGAGTGTTAAAATATGGTTCGAACTTGGCCTCCCCCCCATATCAGCGCTGTAGGCTCCTGTATTTCATCGTTTGTATCCAAAGAAAAATTGCTGTATCTGTCACTGAACTTGAGGAGAGGAGTAAGCATCGCATGTCTTTTTTTTTTTTTCACTGGCATTGGCCGGGCGTTCCCTCCTTTTTTTTTCTTTTTGTTTTTTGTCAAGGAGTTTCCACGCACCCGAACACATCACTGGATCTTGTAGAATGGTTGGTGCAGGCGGAGTTTAAGAAAGGTCTCCTTCCTGGTTTTTTGATTTCATCAGGCGCATGTGTGCGTAAGGGGGGTTCTTGTTAGGTTTCTGGCCATTTTGTATAACAATCTCTTTGTCCCGTGGTGCTGCTGCGTTTCCCGGTGCAATGCTGTCCTTTGGAAAGTCTTGCTGTGCGTCAAGGACATAAGACATATCTGGAGCCGTACAAGACTTATCGGCCGTGGCCCGTGTCGTTTCTTCAAGCCGGGCTGGATCCTCGAAGCCCTACAACGGTCAGCAGGTGGTGTCCGTGCGAATGTGGCCATGACAGGTATAAAAACTGTCGTCAGTCATGGCACATCCATCATTTCCGAAGCACCCAAAAAGCCCCCAATGGTGACTGCGAGTTACGAAGAAGCATCACTCGTTCCGCCGCGTCGTGGCGCGCCCATCGTCGAAACACATAGCTCGCTCGACATGCCTTCAGTCTTGTGTCCAGCCGTTGCCGCACCACTCACCTCCGTCGCGGACATGCTGCATCATTGTGCCATTTTGCGTATCGGCATTGTTCAGTAATGATGCAGCGGCTCGCGGTTCCTTGATGATGTCTTTGCCTCTCCCACTACCTATCCAAGCTGAGTGTGAATCTCACTGGAGGAAAAGGGAACCAGAACAGCCACGGCCACACGGAAAGTATGCTTTCATCGACGTGTTGTGAGCTTTGAACGCGTGCCTATGTTCTTGGGCGAAGCCAAGAGCAAGCATGAGCAATCAAGCAAGCAAAGCCGGAGCAGGAACGCTCTATAAGGCGATCGTTCCAAGCGCGACAGCTGACGGGTTTCAGCAGCACGTACGCCAGCACAGGCCACGCGGGTTGTGTTGCGGAACGGAGCTGCTCACCTGCGCAACTTCGTACGTGGGGAAGTCATATTTAAGAGCTTCGCGAGTCGTTTTCTGGAGGCTTTCTCAGTAAGCGTGGAAGCTCAACTGCGGGCGTCCTTGCAAGACGGAAACAGAAAGTTTCCAACGCTACTACACTTCATTGCACTTCGGCGCTGTAGAGCCTTCTCTGGAAGATGCTTGGTGTTTTGGCTTGTGGTAGAAGGTGCTGGGTTGGGGTTTATAGTGCTGCAAGGGAGTGAATGGTGAGCGGCTTCATTGATGCTTTATGCTGAACTGATTCACGTCGGTATGAAGTGGTGCATGATCTTTGTCGTACTTATGAGTGGACTCGGGACTTTGCATTTACTAAAAGACTACACTACGCGAGTGGAAGCTGAAGTGTCGGGATGATGTTTGAATATGGTCAAGTGGGCCGGATTTGATGGGCTTTCTGCTGCAGTCCACTCCATGTTTGACAGTGTAATTGAGTACAAGCGATTTTCGCTCAAAAAGACTTCCAACCCTCCCCGATGTCCCCCGCACGAGGACACCGTACGACGCGCCAGTGATGACGCGTGGAGCGCCACACTCAATGCGGAAGACCACACCTGATCAGCAGATATAGTGACGCGTTCTGCCCGTCTGACCAGACAGGAATGCATCAGCCCCGAAATCCTATTTTAATGTTGAGAACCGCATTCTCCTGTTTCTTAAGACATCTACAGCCACAGAAGTTGAAATATCTACCAGCAGTCCTAAGAGGAAACTGCTCTGTTCCCTCTTTTCTTTCCTTGGTTAAACTGGCTCACTCGATGGTCTCCCGCTGGCCTTCACGTCGGTGTTAAAGCAAGCTTGTTCGCCTGAGCAGCGTCAAGCAGGACTTCTTGTTGAAGACCTTCTCCCAGTTCGAGCGTTGATCATTAGCAAGGTTTTCACTTGATGAAGGTTATCATTCATGTTCGTGAAAACACGGTGAAGTATGAATTCGCAATCTATTCCTAAGCAAGTTGCTGACTAGAGCAGCGGCAGGAGTGGAGTGACATGTCGTAATGTGAGGTGTTCTGGTGAGGGCCGCCTATATACCCTGCTCCTTGCTGACTAAGCTATTCTGCTTATCTATCAACAGGGCAGAAGAGCTGATCTAGGGAGTTAGAAAGCAGTTTAAACGTCTTTCGAGTCCGCCGTCTCTGGTCACTCTTGGACGAAATATGCAGGGAGAAGTGTGCATGATAGCGTATATCTTTGAAGTCTACTATCGGGATCTCTTAGTCCGCGGTCCACGTGGCGCTCGCAATCAGTAGCTGACGAGTATGTCTATGACCGGCAATTGTTTTAGGCTTTCTCGCTCTTTGTATTTAAAGGACAATGTAGTGCGAGAGTTTTTTCGATACGGCTGTCCAATATTCCTGTATGTCATAAAAATTGACAAGACACCAAGATCCGGACTGCTTTGGCCCTGCTCCTAGGGCCATTGACCACTCAGCTTGGCTTTGTCATCTCCATTAAGATCACAAAACAGTGCAGATACACATTCATCATCAATGCAACCCATTATAGTTGAATGGCTATGCTCATATATTCCATGAGGCAAAACTCACGCGGAACACAGCTCTTGCCGAAAATGCGTGAGGCTGACCGCCTGGGCCGGAGTCTTGCTGCGTGGGAGGAGGCAAGAAAGGAAGTGAGGAAGCAATGTTGAAGTAGTAAGAAATCCTATCGTATCGTTCGTGCAAGTCGTATGTCCTCAAAGCGAGTGGTTGGGATTATATACCCGCCATCCCCGACACCGTCCACGATGAGCACGCGACAAGGGTGGCAGTCATCGACACCCGCCGCCTGACCACCACGCTTAGACCCTGTGCTGCTACAAAACGACCCAACGTCCCGGAGTACTTCAAGACCTCAACAACGAACGTCTGCTTTCACATCGCCCTCAAATCAACATGAGATCGCACTGCTGTGCTAGACGAAGGTCACTTCGTAAACTGTCGCTCGTCCCCGGGCTCTTTGCACCATTCGAGCACCGCGGACGCCCATGTAGGCCAAATGCCCATTCCGCACCCGGGGCACAACGCTGACGACAACCGACACTGAATGATGCTGGCCCCCACCACCGACAACGACGCCCTCATCACCAACGCATCATGCTGCGCACCATCATCATCATCGACCACGTCTCTGCATGACAGGAGCCAAGCATTTGCGACCGGCCGCCCAGCCCGGGAAGTGTCCGAGAAGAGGAGGAAACGAGAAGCAGAAAGTGTATTCAGCACGTCATAGTCCAAACAGTGGGCTGGAGTATCTCTCTTCCTTGTATGAGAGAGCTGGAAAAGCGGCGTCGTGTGTGGTCTGCCAATGCTAGCTCAGCAATGAAGCCTTTATACATTTCGTGGACATGTCCTTTTCCGAGTGTCAGATGCTCGATTGCGTGAGCACGGGCACATTTCCTTTACCAACTAACCTCGTGCGCGTGCAGTAGACTTCGCAAGAGGCGGCGTGGAGGCTTCATACATCCAATGCAAACAGGACCAAAAAAAAAAGAAAAGAAAAGAAAGCGCCAGGGAGATATTCAAATCACGCTGTTCGCATGACGCAAAACAAAGTCGCGACTCTGATGTGTGTCTCGCTAGAGATTCGGGTGTGCAAATATTGTTGAACTTCTTGTCCTCTGATGTGGGAGGTCAGCCCAGCTGATGTAGCAACAAGGTCAAGGCGGTCGAAGCTCTCGTTCGCTTGCTTTTCACCATATCCAACTTGGACATTCGCACACGGATACCACTCGTCAAGATACTACTCAGCGAGCCAACCCTGTACCAGAGAAGCAGTTCCAGATCACCCGAGGTATCAAGAACAACACCACCAGCACACATGCACCCACGCAACCCACCAACAGTGCCCTCCACCAGCCACACCTCAAACCCCAGCACGCAAGCACAGCGTCGCGTCGCATACCGTCCCCCATCTCCCGATGTATCGCCCCGCCCCCGACCAATCCGCTCGCAGCAAGCGCATCCGCATGGCCGACGCGTCTCAGCTCCCCGCGCCGACCGTCGCGATCGAACAACCCTCGGGAAGAGTCGGAAAAGTCGCTTTGCATCGCGTCGACACGTCACCACCATCATGCCAGTGCTCGTCTTCTCTCTGCGACGAAACGCGGGATCAGACGAAAGCCGACGACGGCCGGCCGTCTCGGCTGACGTCGATATGAGACGTGATCGAAGACTTTGGGTGCGGGAGAGGGGGATGATGGGTCGGGCGATATGCAGGCGATGACTCACGAGAACGCAGCACAGGGGGGGTGATCAGCGCAAACAGGTATGTATGTACGTAAATGAGGAGCAGCGAGAGAGAGCAAGAGATAACTTTTGGCGAAAAAAACGAGGGAGAAGAGCAAAGGACGATGATGTGCGTACAAGCCCGGCAATAAGATCCACGCATTAACGCCAAGGGAAAAAAAAAGGGAAAAGAGACGTCGAACTCGATAATAATGTCCCGACAACCCCAGCACACCTGTCCCGGTGATCTGACACTCACGCAATGATCTACTTCCCCGTGCTGACGATGATGCTGACAGCGACGACAGCCAGCCACAACAATCCCTGATCAGCCCCCCCTCCCCCCCCGTGCTGCTCAAACCGCCCCTCAAACAGTCCCTGTATCAGATCCCCCGCGAGCCTCCGCGAGCCTGCGCGAAAAGCAAAAAAGGCAAAAAGGCAAAAAAACAGTAAGCACACGTACATATACACAAAAAGCAATAAAACCGACACGCAATCCGCAGCAACGATCAACAACAAATCCCACGCGACAACAACAACAAAAACAACAAAAGCGCACTGTACAGCAGCGACGATGCACGCATCCGCGACGGACAATCACAAAACCCCGGCCCTCCACAGGTCCACACTCTCGTTCGTTACCCTCCCCCATGACAATTACAGTCTCCGCAAACACGCGTACAAAGACGGTGGGGGGGGGGGGGGGGGGGGGGGGGGGCAAAAGCACAAGTAATACACATATACACCGCGGGCCAGCCGCCGATCGAGCACTTTTTCTTGCGGACGGGGGGGAGACGCGAAAAAAAGGACAAAGAGCAAGAGTATGTACGACAACGACAGGCCCCCACCCAACTAACCGCGGGAAGGAAGGACGATACGATACGATATGCACGAGCAGTAAACAAAAAGGAGGGTATATGTAAAAAACAGCAAAAGGGCTTTTTGTGCGCGAGCACCCCGGGTAGTCTTGAAAAATAAAAATAAAAAAAGGACAGCGGCAGCAGCAGGAAAAATAAGGGGGAGGGGAGGGGGGTAGTGTGTTTGTACAGTAGTGGTGGGTATGTAAGCCCCTCCCCTCCAACCGCAAATCATGCAACAACAAGAAACGATCGTGAGAATTAGTCGGACGTACGTGAGGAATTTAAAAAAAAAGAGAGAAAGAATCGTCAAACCGTATAATAAATCCAATGGTATCATCGTCGTTCGGAAGGGGGTATCGTATCGTTGGTGTGTATGTACATCCGTGGGGACGGGATCGAATAGGTAGCGAATGGTCGTGAATGGTCGGTTGGTGACAGAAATAGCGAAATATCTACAACCGAAACCGTTTCGTGTCAACCAATAATGCCCCCATCATCGTCATCTAATATTCCTCGTCCCCTCGTATTCGGGACCGTCGGCATTGCTTACCTGTCGCAAGAAGCCCGGGAGAGAAAGTTTCGACGTTGGTGAAACCGATATGGGCATATTACGGGGGGTGGGTAGGTAGGTGGTGAGATATTACTGCACCCGCAGCAGATATAACGCAGCGGGGCTTTCTATCGCGCGAGCGCTTCTCCCTTGCCTATTTTCGGAGGATCGAATGTACGTGTCTCAAGTGTTTGGATAGGATTATCTTGAAGAACGAAATAACCCGCTGAACCTAGACCGTCGCCGAACATGCCCCTTTTCATGCTCGCTGAGTATCATCAATAAAAGAGATCCGCACCGTAAGAAAAAAGACTTCTTGAGATTTGAGAGATAAGACAAAGGAAAGGAAGTTGACGAGATTCGAAGTGTAGAGCCGCCATGAGATCGTGAGAGACGTTAAAAAATCGAGCACCTACACAACTTGCACCCAGATCTGCAGTCCACCGTTAGCGCGTGTTCTTGGTCCCAACTTCGACTTGGGGTCTGCACTCACCTCCATCTTTCCCATTTCCGCCTGTTCCCTCTTCGCCTCTTGTTTGCACGTCATGATGGCCATGTCGAGATCGTCTTGGTCGCTCATGGTGATGAAGTCCTGCTCGTCCTTGATCTTGATCTTGAAGTTCGACCTCAAGCCGAATTTGTCTCTGATCTGAGCCACAAACTGGTCGAAGCGTGCGTAAGGGTCGAGGAACACGTAGCGCGTGTCGTCGGCGTGCACCTTGACACGAATCGTGCGCAGACCCACGCTACGCCTCTGGGATTGTCCGCGAGGGCGGTTGGTCGACGGCCGTCTCGTGCTGCGAGCGCGCGCGGGCACCATCTCGAACTCGCCAGAGTCCAGGTCAGACGGATCAAACGCGTCCTCGTCCTCCTCTTCGATGTACATGGGTCTTTGCTGCGGCGGGCGCCTTGTCGACTTCGAGCGGCCGGCATAGCTGGGGCGTTCTGCCCGGCCGTACATGTCGTACACATCTTCGGGGTAAGCGCTCGCCGGGTCGTCTTCGTCCGAGAGGATACGAGGACGCATGCTGGGGCCGGGATTTCTGGTACTCGTGCTCCGCGATGACGTCGAGAGCTCGCGTGTCGGTCTCGGGCGCTCAGACATGGATCTTTGGGGCATTGGGCGAGGCTGCTGGCTCTTCGGGGACTGGTCAAATGCAGCGCGTCCAAGCTCCAGCGGTGCCGGTTTCCGGCCTTCGCCGCGAACCGACTGAGACCGAGAAGTGTATCCACTGGGCGAGGCCTTCGTCTCCTCCGGGGGAGGCGTGGGAGGGAACATGTTGCGGTTGATGGGCGGCTCGGACTGCTGCCTCGATCGACTGCTCAGGTTCGGCTTCACAAGGTTGGTTGCAGCGTAGGAGACCTTATCGTCTGGCCTGTCGTCCTTGGAGTTCATGCCGGCAGCGGACTCCTGGTTGATTCTCTTGATCTCAGCACCAGCAAAGCCGGTGAAGGCATTGGCCCGGTCCGAGGCAGCGACGAGACGGGCCTTTCCGAGGTAGTCCTTGGCCTTCAAGTTCTTCACCTTCGCCTCGTTCGGGCGGTACACAATGCCGACCGGAATGGAGAAGACAGTGTAGCCCTCTGCCTCCTCCCGAATAGCCTCGTCGATGACGTCGTGGTCGGGCACCACCTTCTCCTTGGCGGCGAACGACAGATCCTGCAGACCTGCATCCTGTTGCTGGAGGTAGATGTAGCAAAGACCGCGGTTGAAGAGCACCTCGCAGGAGTACAGCTTGAACTTCAGGCCCAGCTGCTCGTAGTCGATGTTGTTGTTGCCGCGCAGGTAGAGGAGCGTGTCGTTGAAGTTGGCCAATGCCTCCTCGAAATCGCCCATCAGGAAATTCGACACGCCCTGCTGGAAATAGGCGACGGCGAGGTACTGATCCAGGCGCACAGCGCGCTGGTAGCATTCGACCTGACCGAGTTAGTTGGCGCCCGGTTGCGGAGCTGTCGCGGTACTCACAGCCCTCTCGTGCTCGCCGAGCGTTGCGTGGATGACGCCCATGTTGAAGAGGATTTTGGACGTGTCGGAGATGCCATCGAAGAACTTCAGCGCCTCGTCGAATTCATTATTGTCGTAAGCGGCCAGCGCTCCTACCCACGTTTCGATCTCCTGCGGCGGGTGTCAGCATCTGCGCGCAACTAGTGAGGCCGGGCTGCGTACCTGCTTGAGAGACATGTCGCGGTATTGTGGAAGGATGCAAGGGTTCGTGGGTGCTGCGCTGGGAGCGGCGGGAGGCGATTAAAAAAGGTACGGGGCAAGCGCCGGCATGCAGGTGCTCGCAGAGCGGGTATAAGCTGCCAATGAGTCGGAGCCGCCTGGGCTTGCGGGGCTGGCTGGGGATGCGATTAGATACAGCGGTGGGATTACGAGCGGCGTCGGAGCTCGGGAGAGGCGTGTTGGGGGCGTGTGACGGAGCGGATGGAGCGTGACGGGCGGTTGCGGGTGCAGAAGAGATTATGAACACACTTGAACTGAAAGCAGGCGCGCAGAGAACGACAAGCGGTGGAGCAAAGAGCGTGCGGCTAGCGGCCTGGAGGAAAAGAGCGGACTGCGCGACAGGCACCTGGCCGGCGCGTCTGTACCTGTCGAGGCCTTCTTGAACTGCCATAGGCTCGCTATAGCACACGGTCCACTATGGGCAGGGCCTGTCGCAGCATGGCGTTCCACGACCGAGCCCGTGTCAGGCTGCCGGCCCCGCATGATTGGCTCTCGACGCGCCTCGCCCGCCTCCACGGCGCGTAGCATCACGACAAGTCACAGTCGCCGCCCTGCACCTGCGCGCTCTCAGCCGCCTCACACGCTTCTCAGATGACAACGCTCTCTTGGTTGTCTTGGTCCGCCGTGGCAGCTGCGGCGCGCGGTGGGCGGTGGGCCCGCGCCTCCGACGTCGCGCCCTGCCGCTTCACGCCCGCTGCGTCCCGGGCTGCTTCAGCACTGTGTCAAGATCACCGCTTCCGCCGCGCACGTGCCCAGCGCCCGCCGCCGCTCGCCATCACGAACTCGATGCATGAAGCCGTTCACTGCCATTTTGCTGCGACAGGGCCAGTTCATGCCCCGCTTCGGTAACCGTACACGACTACTTGGGCAACTCCCGCCTCCGCCTAGCCGCTTCGAGCGGCCTCTGCACCGCTCGTGGCTCTAGAGCATGCCGCGATCCACCTGTTCCTTGCGCTCCTCCCAAACCGTCTTTCCCGAGCAGGAGCACACCGTTTTGTCGTTGTCCCACACGCCCGCGCTGCGCGCAATGACGCCCACCAGCGTGTCGGCGTCGTTCTTGTCGAACTGGCCGTCCTGCTGCCGTGACACGACGATGCTGCGCCCTATCAGCTCCCAGATCTCGATGGGCCGGTCCAGGAAGACGCTGCCCACGCCGCCCTTGTTGACCTGCACCGTTCCAAACACTCCCCGTGCCGGCTTGCCGTCTTGCTTGGCCCGGACCGCCGCCTCCCAGATGCCGCCCGTCGACTCCGGGCCTTCCGATATGTCGCCGCGCTCGCGCACCGTCGCATGATACGTTCCGGGTGACAGCCCGCGGATGCTGAGGTCGACGATGGTGAGATTGGAGGCCACCTGCACCATGCGCACGAGCCCGCGCACCTTGTTCTCGATCGTGGGGTTGTGGCTCTCGAGGATGCAGACGGCCGCGCTGTTCGACGTGCCGCTGCCGCGCAGGATGGCGTCGCGGCCCGTGTCCTGGATGGCCGCGACGATGGACGACGGCGACGCGGTGCCTTCGATCGAGACCAGCTGGTTCTGCAGGTCGCCCTCGACCTTGCTCACGCCTGCGATTGGATGTTGTTAGCGCAAGGCGCGCAGCCTGGATGCATTGTGCCGTGCCGACCTTGAAGCTTGTACAGGGAGGTCGAGACATCCTTAATGCACGACTCGCAGCTAAGAGGGACAGCAAATGTAGTCTGCGGTGTAGCCGTTAGCGGCGACCAGTATAGCGGCGACGCTTGGTGCGGGGCTAACCTGGAACGTGGGTATCATGTTGGCGAAATCGAAAACCAAGGCTCGGGAGCGTGTGTAGGGAAAGCGTGAAGAAGCGACATCTTCGAGAAGGTGAATGAAGGTCTCGCGATTGCGGAGCGGCCCCTCGGTCGATTGGAAATCAACGCCCTCCTCCGCCGTGCCCCGCAGCGCCGCGGAACATCGACACCACCGCGCCCTCGGCCACTCACACTACGTTTTCACTTGCACCCTGTTCGAAAGCTCCTCCATTTTATTGCTCCTCTAATGACGTCACAAGACGCATCAGACGAATCCATGTGCAGATGCTGGGCTCTCTGACCAGCTGCTGGCACAGCTCGGCTTTGCCCCTCTTGCCGCCAGTAATTCACTTTCTCTCGATGTGCCTGCTTTCGGAATACATTTTTCAGCGTCGCATTTCGTGACCATCTCTGCCCGATTGGTCAAACACTATCCCCGCACTTGCGCTCGAGTCCCACTTCATGTTGTGATCCTGACTTACTCATCGCGTCGCCGAGATTACGCATCCAATTGATCAATAGAGCTATCTGTTAGTCCAGCTACCATTACTACAAAGAGCCTCATATTGCCTACCAACCATATTGAGTCGGAAACAAATTTTGCCTTACGGTTCAATGATTTATAAGCGCTGGAGACCGGCCTAAAGCTCAGCATCACGCGAACCATAATAATAAAGTTGCTATTAGCATCCCCATAAACAACAAGCCAAACATTGCGGCGTAGATCTGTCATAGTACGTATAATTGGCTATGTAGTATCTTGATATATATAAACGAGCCTCAAAACGGACGCCCAGCGAGGAATATGATTAAAAGCTCACTGTCAGCGGTCTACTTCCCAACTTATCACTACGAATTTCTAGCAAATCTATAGAATCTGTGAGTGAGTTACCTGCCTGAGTACACGATTCCATATACACACACTCGTAATGTCCCGATGAAGCCCTCATGCACATAGATGCATCGAACTGCCCAATCCGGAAACTTTCGCACGTGACATCGGCAGGTCCCGGAAAGTCTTGGCGCGATTTTGGCCGTTCCGTCGAACCGCAACACCAAAGCTCTGGAAGAGAGGGACCCGTCGGCCGGCAAGCGCGCGCGCACACCTCCGCAACACCACCTCCACGTCCTCTTCCCTCTTGGTCCGGGCCACCAATTCCACCCCATCTCCTCACTCCGATCGAACTCGGGTCCCTCTGACCCCTCCGCGAAGAAGTCCAGCATGTCGCAAACAATTGGCAAGGTACGGCGCCCGCATCACCACCACCACCACCACCCACCGCACCCGCCGCTTCCCTCCCCCCTCCACACCCCCACCCAATCCCCCTTCCGCCTCGGCCCCAACGCCCTCCCTCCCCATCCCGCTAACTCCTCCCTCGCGAAACCCCCCAGACCCGCCTCGCCTACAGCCGCGCCTGGCACCACATCGACTGCTCCCTCGACGCGCGGCCCCTCGGCCGCCTCGCCTCATCCATCGCCTTGGCGCTGATGGGCAAGCACAAGCCGATTTTCGACCCGTCGACGGACTGCGGCGACTACGTGGTGGCGACCAACTGCGGGCAGCTGCGGACGACGGGCAAGAAGCTGTTCCGCAAGAAGTACTACCGGCACACGACGCGGCCGGGCAGCCTGCAGGAGATCACGATGCAGCGCTTGATGGAGAAGTGGGGGGGCGGCGAGATCCTGCGTAGGGCGGTGAGTGGCATGTTGCCGAAGAATCGGTTGAGGAAGGTGCGGTTGGCGCGGTTGAAGGGTGAGTGATATGCTGGTTTTTCGCCTTTTTTTTTGGGCCCCCTGGGGGGTTTGGGTTTGTGTGTGTGTGTGCTGATGGAATTGTGGGAACAGCGTTCGAGGGCGCGGCGCACCCGTATAAGAAGAATATCTTGAAGGTTGCGGGCCAGGAGGCTTCGTCGATACGCGAGCTGCCGGAGGTGAAGAAGGCTTTCGCGGGGTCGGAATGAGGGCGAGGGGAAGCGGTAGAATTGGCGTTCAGGATGCATATAAAGGGGATTCACAAAGCGGCATTTCTCTGTATGACTGGTGATGTGGAGGGCAGACCGAGGAACTGTACAAACACTATCGGCACTAAATGCGCCATTGGATGGGTTCAGGTGCAGATGGCTCCATTGGAGACGTAGGACATGGATAGTGAGTCTATGATTATTCGCCTGATGTGAACAGCTCACTCCAATTCATGCTAGTATTTCGCTCGAAAAGAGGCGGCTGAACTAAAAGTTTTAGATGGTGGTATAGATTCGATCTTTCTACATGCAGAACCAGAAACGCCAGTCTCGCTTTATGATATCATGGAAATGACAACGCCGCAGCACAGCAAATATTTACAACTTCGCCTTGGAACCCTTGCGACCAACAGTGCACTGGATAAGTCCGTTGGGGTCGCTCTGGGGGGCAAAGACCTCGGCATCAGCGCCAGTGTTCTTCAGGCCCTTGAACCAGCTCAGATCTGCGACGGTGTTAGCATGTGGGATTCGCTCCAATTGGCAGAATTGACGTACCAATCTCAAAGTAGTGCTTGTTCGGCAGCGAGTAGCTGACAGTCTCGACAAGCGGCGCCGCAGCCAGAATCTGGTCGGACATCTTGTACATGGTGTTCTGCACGCTGGCGCTGTTGTCCTTGGCGAAGGTGTCCAGGGTAATGGTCTTGGCCGCGGCGAAGGCGTCGTCGAACTTGGAGGCTTTGGCGCGGACGTCGTCGACGCCGGCGAACGTCTTCCACTCCCACTCGGCCTTGACCTCGGTGCTGAGGATGCGGTCCCACGTCTCGCCCAGGCGCGTGTACTCGTCGCGGTGGAAGCCGTGGAAGGCGGAGCCGGTGCTCTTGAGCACGAGCAGCTTGTCGATGCCGCTCTTGATGGAGATGGCCGCGCCCGCGCCCGCGCCCTCGCGCACGACGGCCTCGACGGTGCGGATGTCGTCGCCGTCGCGCACGAACGAGTGCGGGTGCGGCTTGCCCTCGACCGTCATGCGCGTCCACTTGTGCGTGACGATCTTGACGTGCGCGGCGTGGATGTGCGAGTACTGGGTGATGAAGTGGGTGCCGACGATCGAGGCGAACAGCTCCGGGGGAGTGACGGGGTTCTGCTTGGCCAGCACGTAGACGGTTTGCTTCTGGGTGTCGGTGGCTACGACGACGGAGTTGTCCGCGCGGGTGTACCTGCGGCGAATGCTGTTAGCAGCTGGTTCCTGGGGCGCGGAGGAGGCACGTACGAGGTGTCGATATCGCCCTCGAGGAGCACGCGAACGGTCTGCTCCACGACGGACTGGGTGCCATCGGAGTGCTTGTGGACCTTGTACAGGCGGACGTTGTCCTTGCCGTAGCGGGCGTAGTTGAGTTGCGACATTGCGGCGAGATATGTCCAAAGAAGGAAACAAGCTGGGGAAGCGGCGAGACTGGCTGGTTGCGGACACAAAGGCTGTGCTGTGCTGCGGTGCTGGAGACAAGCTACGGGCAGGATGGGGGGACCAAAGCTTATATCGCACCCTTATCGGGGAGCTCAGTCGAGCGGACTTCGCCATACGCCTGCGCGCAATCTACATGTCCCCGCGGTCATTGCAGCGGAGAGACCAATGAGGGCCCACTTGTCGTGGAGGAGCTGGACGCGGCTCACGCCATGCCGTGTCGGAGGCCGCCGCACTCAGTTCGGAGCAGACCCCCTACGCCTCGACGACCACGCCCCGCGTCGGGCGAAGGGCCAAATCGCAGTGATACGCCGTGTACACAGGCCTACGTAGCCCAGGCCGCCGCCGACGATGCCGGCCGCTCGTGCCGCTGCCCACGGCTCCCTGCGCCTGGGGCCGCTGCCATTGCTGCTGCACAGCGTGCGGACACTACATCCACCGGCAGGGCCCGGCAGTCTCGAGCGCTGCGCAGAGCAGTGCGCGCAGACAGTCGCCCTCCAGGCGGCGCAATGACGAAATTGGAGCAGCCATCCGCAGACGGCAGAAGATCTCCGCGAGCTCTGCAGCTCCTCAACCCATGTGCTGGTCGGTGTGATTGGCAGGCGGGCAGACCCTGGCGCCGCACACCAGAACGCGCCGTGTACACGTAGAATTATTCCTGGCCCGACGCGCCCAGCACGCGCCGCACCCGGGCATTGTTGTCTGGGCTTGGAGGATTGCAGAGAATCCAGGGCGCTGCCTGAGAGGCCCAAGCACCTCCTCCCCGCATCAGCACTCAGCCCTGGCCGTGCTGGCCGCTCGCTCTTGCTGCCCACCTTGCGCGCACCCCGGTGCCGCCGCCCTACCTCACCTCAACTCCAGCCCGCTCCTCTGCCCGCAGACGCCGCCCACGATCGCCCGCCCCCCACCACACACACCCAAGCCTCACCGCTGCCCGCCCGTCGCTCGCACGCCGCCCGACCCGCCGCCCGATCTCCGCTCCGCTCCGCTCCCCAGTCGCATGAGATGGCAGCCCAGTAGCCCTCCCCATGCCTGCGAATCCACGACGCCATCACCACGATATGAGGCAGCCGTGTCTTGGTTGATGGACTCCCATGACGCCCATCCTGCAGCCCGCGCCCGCGCCCGCGTCGCGCTCCATGTCCAGCCAGCCCGATGTCCCGGCCCCGGACCACCACAACCTGCTGCCTCCGGGCCGCCCCAGCAAGGATGGCGGCGGCCGCGCCCCCGCGAGCTACGGCGGCGTCGGCGGGGGCCGCGGGGCCTCGTACACGACGACGATAGCCCCCGGCCCCGGCAGCTTCAGCTCTGAGCTGCGCTCCACCACCACCTCGCGCTCCGACAACACGCGCCCGCCGCTGATCGAGCAGCACACGGCCTTCGCCCCCGACGAGGGCATGCGGACCGCCTCGGAGGCGCGCCAGGCCGAGCTGCGCGACCAGATCGAGAAGGAGACGAAGATCAAGATCGGCTCCGAGAACCTGCTGGAGGCCCTGAACACCAAGAGCGCGAAGCAGGCCAAGGAGCAGAAGTCGCGCGTCGAGGCCGAGCTCAACATCTCGAACCGCAAGCTGGCCAACCTGAGGCTGGATCTGGAGACCGAGATGCAGCGTTCCAGGGAGCCCGTGTCCTCCGAGGGCCGCCTGTCGTTTCTGTTTCGCAGCGCTCCCTCGCGAGCCGAGTCGTACCAGAATCCAGACGAGGTGGATCCGGACAGCGAATCTCCGACATTGGTGCTGGCCGACATACTACAGGCCCTCGAGGCCGAAGGCCTGGCCATGGACTACTACGTGGAAAAAGGAAATTCTTTGGTCGAGTTGTTCAAGAGACACCCAACGCTCAAGTACGATCTGGCATGGTCTGTCTTTGGCCTCCGCGTGCAGAACATGTTGCTCAGTGACAGTCGCGAAGTCGCAGCAGCCGGATATCGTGTTATGAGATACGCAATCGCAGACAGGAAATCTCTTCAGACCATCCGTTCTTTCCACACCGATTATCTGGTTATTCTTTCGTTGGTCAAAGAAAGCAAGGTCAGCGTAGAGCGGGAGCAGGCGTTGAAATTTGTCCGAGCTTTTCTGGAAGTGAAGGATGGCCACAAGGAGATTTCCCGCGCCGTCATCCGCATCATTGTGGCTGTTGCCGAGCACACGGAGGACCGGCTACGGAATATCAGCATTTTGACCTTGGCGGAGATTCTTGTCAAGGATCCCGAAAGGCTGGTATCGTCTGGCGGTATGGGGCCCTTGACAGATGCCCTTGGTGAGGGGCTTTACCATGCTTCGGAAAGCTTGACTGGCTCCTTTCTCTACCTGCTGGATCTTCCTAGCAGAAGAAAATTCCTACGGTCCGGGCACGAGCTTCAGATGCCATTCGCTGCATTTACTGACGCCTCCTCCGGGCACGCCAATGAAGAAAAACTCAAGGCCAACGCAAAAGTCATTGCCGCATTGTTGAAAAGCTGGCCGGGCCTTCTTACTCTTTGCATGCACGACTTCATGGCCACCCGATCTCTCATATCTTCACTATACATTCCCCTTCCGCAGGTCCGAAACGTCATTTTGGAATTGCTTTTTGACATCTTGAGGATTAAACCGCCATCATGGTCCTCATCCTTTCTTGCTGGCCGACGGTTGACCACGTACGGTCGGGTCACAAATTTGAAAAACGCCGAATCTACAACGTCCGCTTCGAAAGCGGAGGAGGAAGAAACCAAACGAAGTCTCGTGGACCACTATGTCGCCGTTATGCTGGCCGTATTACTACATTCTGGGCTAGTCCCTGCGCTGTTGCATGCCGAGGAGGATTCAATAAACTTGACCCTCAAGAGGAAGACGACGCTCCTTCTTGGCGAGGTTCTCAAAATGGCCAATGAGTTGCTGCCACCATCGTGGAGCGCGGAACTTCAGGTCCTGCCCGACCTGCTCAAATCAGCTTCCCAGTTTGGTGCCGATGAGCGCTTCATCGCCACGGGAACGATCTATCAAGTCGACAGCGTCAATCGCACTCTCTTCCGCTCCGGAGGGAATGAGAAGTTTGGTGGCGGGGCAGAGCATGAAGAACTACACACGCCACACCTGGCGAAAAAGCAGTTTAGTGCGCAGATTGATGAAGCCTCATTCCGAAACCTGATGGCTGAATCACGGGTCTTGGAGACTCCGAACTATCAGAAGTGGAGATGGGATCTCGTCCTAGGCATCCTCGACGGGCCTCTGTACAATCCCAAGCGTCTGGACGAAGCATTGAGGGCCACAAAATTCATTCATCGTTTGATAAACTTCTTCAGGCCATTCAAGCATCGCTTTTCCATCCTGAAGAATACCAGGCCAAACCAACGCTACGTAAGGGCAGGCTGCTCACTGATGCGAGCTCTATTGAACAATGCCGATGGAGCCAGGTACCTCATGGACAGCAAGCCGATTAGACAGCTTGGGGAATGCTTGTCACACTTCGATCGTATGAGTGGTCTCACTTCGGAGGAGCCAATCTTCTCCGCGGAACGCATGGCGGAGACTCTGACTGGTGGATACTTCGCGATGCTTGGCGAGCTGAGCAAGAAGCCGGAAGGTGTTCACATCTTTGAGAGGTGGAAGATGATCAACATGTTCTATCATATAGTGGAATTGCGGGATAGAGACGACTTGATGAAGACTCTCCTCAGCAACATGGACTACACTCTGGATGGACACCTCCGCATCATCCTCTCGAAAGCAATGACCGCCGGTACCAAAGAGATCCGCATCTTCTCCACCAGGCTTGTGAGGAAATACGCCACAAAACCGCTCCAGCACGACGACGCGCCCATGCCCGGCACTGGAGTTGCAGAATGGGCTATTCGTCTTTTGGTCACGCAGCTTTACGACCCGGACGTCGAGGTTTGCGAAGTGGCGATAAAGATCTTGGAGGAGGCTTGCAATCAAAAGAGATCGCTTGAGTATGTTGTGAAGTGCGCCCCGACACTAGACCATCTGAGCGAGATTGGAGCCCCGTTGCTCCTCAGATTCCTGTCAACATCAGTGGGCTACCATTACCTCGACGGACTGGACTACATCACAAGGGAGATGGACGATTGGTTCCTAGGTCGTAACGATTCCTATGTGGCCCTTGTGGAGGCTTCACTCGCTCGTGCCCTGGCAGACATCCCGGAGAAGCCACCGTCACATTTGGCATTTGACGAACTGCCTGACCCCATGGATTATGGGCTCGTTCCTCCTCACTTTTATCGCGAACTTGCCCGCACGTTTGAAGGGTGTAAGCTGCTGGAAGCGAAAGGTCACTTCGAAGAGTTTGCGTCGACAATCAAGGAGTACTGCATGGAGAAGGAGGACACGGAAATCATCCTCAAGGTCAAGGGCTGCCTATGGGCCGTGGGAAACGTCGGCTCCATGGATCTGGGAGCACCCTTCCTGGAGAGCACGGACGTGACCAGGCACATCGTCCGGATTGCCGAAGAGTCCGAGGTCATGTCGTTGAGGGGAACGGCATTCTTCGTTCTCGGACTGATCTCGCGGAGTCTACACGGTCAGGAGATACTGATAGAGTGCGGTTGGGATGCCGCGACCAACAT
This sequence comes from Diplodia seriata, assembly GCF_021436955.1. Classification (NCBI taxonomy): domain Eukaryota; kingdom Fungi; phylum Ascomycota; class Dothideomycetes; order Botryosphaeriales; family Botryosphaeriaceae; genus Diplodia; species Diplodia seriata. The sequence goes on along the minus strand of NW_027117308.1, from coordinate 4,733,943 downwards.
CATGGGCGAGTCGTTGGGCTTCTGCATGCCCCTCGACTTCAAGAAGCTTTTCTCCGTAATTGCATCCCCCTCTTCCGTCGCAAATCCCCATCACATTACTGACAATGATTGCAGCTCAAACCATGGAAGTCCTCGTTTGTTGCCGTCAAAACTCTGAGGACGCCGACGGACGCAAAGAACGGAATCACGGACGACGACCCGATCAACGCGCGAATCCTGAAGCTGGTCGTGGATCTCGGCAATACAGTCCTTGCAAAGCGCGCAGCGACCGACCTACACAAGTACGTTTGGATCCCACTCCACCACACATTATCCGAGAGTTTCCCTCCCCGCAGCTAACAAAGAGGGTGGCAAAACACAGCATCAAAACAAAAAAGGCTCCCGGATTCCAGAAGCCCGCAATGTTCCACAAGGTCATGGCCATCCTGGAGCTGCACCACTTCCGGCTGCCGGTGTGTCGTTTCGTCATCGACCTGTTCGACAAGAACGTGCTCCGGCAGATCGTGCTCGAAGAAGAAGAGAGCAGCTCGGAAGGGGGGGAGGAGGAGGAGGAGGAGGACGACGACGACGACGACGACAGCGACGGAAACGAACCACCGCCGACACAACCGACGACACAACAGCCGCCGCCTCCCGTGCAACCTCCGGCGCCGCTGTTCGCAACTAATGGGACCGGCAGGCGGCCTAGCCAACTTTCCGTCGAAATCACTTGAGGAGGAGGATGGAGGAGGAGGAGGAGGAGACCCGGCCTCCTCCTGGCCCCCGGGGCTCGGCTGGACTGGACTACTGGACGAAAAGGCGGAAGGGAAGGGAAGGGAAGGGAAGGGAAGGGAAGGGAAGGCCATTGTCGGAGCGAGCGACCCGCGGAGTAGGGGACGGGGACAGGGGGAGGTGAGACACTCGAGCAAGTCGATCGAGCTCGGCCGAGGGGGAGGGGGAGGGGTCAGGAAAGGGGGAAAAAGAGCGAACGAAGAAAGGGGGTGTGTGTGTGTTTGTGTCCAAAGACGCAGCAGCAGCAGCAGCCAGCACATGTGCGTGCTCGGTCGGACATTGGAGGGGGTTCTCGGAGAGAGAGAGGGAGAGAGAGATGAGTGGGAGAAAACAATTAGACCATTGTCCGAAGCGGCATGTCGCATGCGTCATGGATTTTTTTTTTTTCCTCATCCTCCTTCCTCCTCCTTCTTCTTCCTCTTCGCTTGATCTTTCTTTCCTCTTTTCTCACTACTCCCTCCTTTCGACTCCCCCCCTCCCCCTCTCCCGGCTTTTTTGTTTTGTGCGACTTCGGAAACGCAACGCGCAATGCACAATGCAAATGCAATGCAATGCATCGCCATCCGTGGGAACTTGGGCCTACTGCCTCCCCCCCTTCCCCCTCCCCCCCTTCCCCCCTCGTCGTCCTCTTTATACACACACAGGACACAATCATTGCATCATCATCACCACTGCAACGGTTTTTCGTCGCCGTCGCCGGCTCTCTCTCTCTCTCTCTCTCTCTCTCCCTCTTCTTTAGAGGTCGTCGTCGTGGTCGGGAGTCGGAAGGCGCAGGAGTAGAGTAGAGTAGTGCACACACACGTGTGTTCTTCCTTTGGCCTTTTGGACTCCTCCTCTCCTCCGTTCCCTTTTTCACTTCACTTCACTTTCATTTCTTTTCTTTTCTTTTTCTCGGGGGGAGGGGGAAGTAGGGGGGAGGTGGTTACGTACACATAGCGGGGATGGGGGGAGGGGGTTTTTTTTTTTTCCTTTTTCTTTTTCGCAGCAGTTAGCATACATACACTCGGTCGTCGTTGTCGTCGTCGTCGTCGTCGTCGTCGTCGGGATTTCCGACCCGACCCGACCCGGATCGACAGTCAGGGACCTAGCGGGAGATCAGCACAGGGGAGGTGGGAGGGAGGGAGGAGAGGGAGGAGAGGGGGTGGGGGAACTCCGAAATGGGAGAGGGGGATGGGATGGGAGAGAGATATGGGCGGGCGACGGCACCGCCGCCATCATCATCATCATCATCCCTTTTTTTTTATCGTTCTCCATTTTTGCCTGTCTGTTTGTCTATCTGCGTGTTTTGGGTTTCTTGCCTTTTTTTTTCTTCCCTTTTCTTTTCTTTTCGTTTCGGCACGAAAGCGGAGTTGATATAGCATTTTTTTTGGGGGGGTTGCGTCGTTTGTCCCCCACCCACCCAAAAATAAAAACCAAAAGGGAGGGAGGGAGATGTATCATTGGCGGGTATGGCAGGCAGGCAGGCAGACAGGCAGGGTACGTAGGGTAACATTTGGGGAGTAAGCGAGCGAGCGAGCGAGGGGGTTTGTTGTTTCTTTTCCCATTGTGCAGTGAAGAAAATGATATAGGTGTTGAGAGTCTTGAATGCAGCAAAGTTGCGTGGCGCGCTCTTTTTCGAGCGGGCTTGTTTCATCTCTTTGACCCTTCCTCACTCTTCTCTCGCCTCTCCTCTCTCTCTTCTCCTTTTGTGTGGGTTCGGGTTGCTTTGCCTCGGCTTTGGCTTTTTGTTTTGTTTGGTCCCGTCTATTTTTTTGATGGTGTTGGGAATGGGATGGGATGGATGAGTCGAGAGGGCGGCGATATCGGGAAGGGTGTTTGAGTATGGGGAATGGGATGATGGCGAGGAATAAAGATAGATGGAATTGATGGATGGAGAGGCCGGTACTTGTTCGACTGTTTCATCGACTCCGCTTCCCACGTTGTCTGCGCAACCAAGGGGCTACGGCACAACCGTCCGAGTGAGCGAGGGTAGTAAGGGACAAACCGGTATCAAACGAACTTGCAGTAAAGTATCAGACAGATTTTGCAATATATAAAAAATTTAGCTCTCTGAAACTGGTTTTTCTTTTTTCGCTTGATTCTTCTTTCTCTTCCATTTGCGTTCACAAGCTGAGCGTGTCGCGGGGAGGGTGCGTAGTGGAGATCGACAGCATTTGACCGACGAGCCGCTGGCGTCAAGTAGATAAGCAAAAGCGAGGAGAGTAACACTTGCGAACAAAACCATCGGTCCTGCGTTTCCTGTGTTTCGGAGCCCGATAGACTTGGGATGCATGTACGTTTTCAGTCCCAGCTGGTCGAGTCCGTGTAGACCACGTCACCCACCATCGGCAGCTTCGGAAACTTTACGGACACAATTCCACGCTCCACGTATGGGGGGCGTTCTTTCATTCCAGATTTCGTCTGCGTATTTTTCGCTGCCATTTCAGCGCTGCTACTGTGTGGCGTGCCGCTTCCGTCCCATTGTGGCGTCGATGTGGTGGCTTGTAGTACCATCACCACTAACTGCTTGTTCCACAGCCTTCTCTGCGGTGGCTTGAATTGCACGGCCGTGCTTTTGTGCAGAACCGTGGTATACATGCTCAGTGTATCGTACGAGGTCCGTGAGGGGGAAAAAAGCAGAGAACCAATGGCGGGGCCGGTGAAGAGTGGCTCGCGCGGAGAAGGACATATATGTGCGCGTCAGCACTTTCTTTGTTTTTGTACGGACTAGGCTCTCTTGGCGAATAGAATTCAGCCGAGGCGGCGAAGGTCTGGGCGGCTAGAGCAAGAGCAAGAGAGTGCATGATGGGTAGTGAACGATCAGTGCAGGTGAGAAAATAACTTGTTTGCACTCAAGTACTCGGATGCGTGGACCCGAGGCACTGGTACATGTTTTGATCGATGATACTTGCATCAGGCAGGGGGACAAGTAGGCTTGCTGTTAGCGGAGAGCTTAATGGGGATCTTGGCCACGCCGGTTCGGCGTTAGGCTGCTTGTTGAAGAATCCCTCACGTCCTCAGCCCTACCGACTGCAACGTATTGGGGAAAGCGAGGGAGGCTGGCTTGTTCCGGGCATGTGGCAGGGCTGGGGGCGGAGCAATGAAAGGGTCCAGGTCGGCCCAGGGCCATGTGTGCCGCGGCTGGATGGATGCCAAGGCCGACGTCTGGTTTATTGTGTCAGCAGGCATCGGATCAGACAGCGTGCAGATGGACTTGAGAAATCGAGAGCTGGACGAGCGCTGGAGGCGGAGCGGTGGTCAGCCGGATGGCGGTAGCCAATGGGCAGTGCGGCTCGGCCAGGTCGATGACGCCTCGACGGCACCAAAACGATCTACAGGGTCGCGCGTCGCGCGTTGTTTGGTCGCACCTCCAACGTTCGTGTCCGCCAATTGTGTGTGGTCGGGCGTCCGGACTAGCAGCTGTCGCCGCCGTTGCTGCTTGCGGTCGGGCGCAGCGCCGTGGTGGAGCGAAGGGAACGGCCAAGTGCCGGCGTGCCCGTGTATGGACGGACCAAAGTCCGGATAGAAGAGAGCAGCGCGGAGCATGGTTTATCCAGCGGTGGCGCGGACGGAGGCGGACTCGGCAGCCGAGACAGCATTGCATGTGCAAAGCGATCCGGGGTTGCGGCGCCCCCGGTGTTCAAGCGCGGGCTGCGATTGGGGGGTTGGATTGCCGCCGTAGAGCAGGCTGGTGTAGCGAGAGGCGTTGCAAGCTGCCGCGGCGGAGTGGGTCCGGCGATGACTTGCGTTGACAGGTGCGGTGGACAGAGGTCGTCGAGATGCAGCGAGTGCTGCGGGGCGTCATTGGCCTGCGCCGCGTGCCTGGCGGGACTTTTCGCTGGCGTCACCGGCACCCGGCGCGCCGAGCGACATCTCCCTACCAAACTACGATCGCGCTGCATCGTCCTTTGTGCTTGCGATCGGGTCCTCCGCCTTACCTTGAAGCCTCCTCCACCCTCCACGGTGCACATCGCCGATCCCAAGCCCAGCCCAATCAGTGATAATGTCCTCGTCCACTCGCCGCCTGCCCGCCCGCTCGCCCACGTCCTCCGCCGCCAAAGCACCACCCTCTCGCCCAGACGATATGAGCGCCGCGCCCCTCGCCGCATCGCACCGCTGCCGCTGATCGCCGCCGACATCCCCGTCCCCCAGCCGCACCGCCCGCGTCTGCGATTGCATCTGCCCGCCTGCGAGATCCGACGCCGCAACACGCCGCCGAGCCACTCAGCGCCCGCCTGCCTGCCGCTAGTGACTTCATCCAGCTACAAGACCCTGGTCCCGCCCCGCCTACACTTCGCCGCCAAACACCGCCTCCCGCCCTCCGCAACCTCGGCGCATACCGCTCGCTCCTACAATCCACGCTTTATGAGCTTACTACGCGCCGCAGGGCCCTCCTTCACAGGCAGTGAAGAGAAGTCCTTGGACCTGGCGCCCGCATCACCAGACTTCATGCGAAGCCATGACCGCCACGCCGCCGACGGGAACAGTGCTGTTGCTCTAGTTGCCCACAACGATGCCCGCCAGATCGTCCGCCTGGTCCAGTGTCCCGCCTGTTCGCGCCCGTACCGCACACCCGTCACCCTTCCGTGCGGCCACTCTCTGTGTCGCCACTGCCTGCCCGAGTCTTTCCAGCGCCAGAACATCTCGTACCCCGCCACGCCCGAACGACGGCTCGGAATAAAATGCCCCATTTCGGACTGTGGTCGGGAACATCCCGTGGGCGAGTGCAATGTTGATGTCACCTTGTCGAAAATCATGGAGCTGGTGGCGCAAATCATGGACGACAGCAAACCCGCCACGGACGACTCGCCGACCATGCTGCAGGTCATACAAAACCATACCGCGGATACCCCCATGGATGGCCTGGAGAAGGAGCCGTCGGTACAACGCACCACCACCACGCTGCACGGCGGCCGTCTTCTCGCGACCTACATGCTCGCCGACATGGGCCAGTTGGACGTTGTCTCGGAAGTATCGTACATTAGCTTGGCCGAAGACGGCAGGGATTTCAGCGAGCTGGATAACGCTGTGCTCGGCCGGCTGAAAGAGGCAACGGATAAAGAGTTGGATTGCCATGTCTGCTACAATCTCCTCTTGGATCCCGTCACCACCTCCTGCGGCCACACCTTTTGCCGGAAATGCTTGGTTCGCGCCTTGGATCACACTGTACACTGTCCTGTCTGCCGACGATCTCTGAACATCCCACCATCGCTAGAAGGCCAGGCTAGCAACAATTGTCTTGTCGCACTGCTGAATGCCTTGTGCCCGGATCTTGTGGCTGCCCGCGCCGAAGCAGTCGCCGAGGAAGAGCGCGGCATGTCGGAACTGGATACCTCGCTGTTCGTCTGCACCCTTGGATTCCCGACCATGCCTACCTTCCTGCACATTTTTGAGCCGCGATATCGTCTCATGATCCGCCGAGCGCTCGAAGGAAACGGCACATTTGGCATGCTCATGTACAACCGTTCTGGCGCCAACCAGGGCAGCCTTGGACCGGTGCAATTCAAAGAGTATGGCACGATGCTGCAGATCATCAATGTGCAAATGATGCCCGACGGCCGAAGCCTCATTGAGACTCGAGGCACTAGCCGGTTTCGGGTCCGCGACCACGGACAACATGACGGATACATCATTGGCAACGTCGAGCGCATTGGCGATGTCAGTCTTGCCGAAGAGGAACGGCTTGAGGCCGAGGACGTCAGAGCGGCGCAGACAACGCGCGAGGCTCAACTGGCCGACGGTGCGCCGCACGCAAACCAGGCGCCTGAGCCGACCATCGACAGTCTTTCGACGCGCGAAATGCTTCTGATTGGCGTTGATTTCATCGAGAGGATGCGGGCCAACAGCGCGCCTTGGTTGCACCAGCGCATTCTGGATGCATATGGAGGCCCTCCGGATGACCCGGCACTGTTCCCTTACTGGTTCGCAAGCATTTTGCCGATAGCGGAAGAGGAGAAGTACCTTTTGTTGCCGACCACAAGCGTGCGAGAAAGATTAAAGATCGTGGTTAGCTGGATCAGAAGGATAGAGTCGCAGCGGTGGTGAGTGCTTCCTTTCTTTGCTCGCTCCATCCCCTTACAAAAGCCAACTTTGGACAGGGCCTGATCGTCTCGACCGTTGGCTCCTGGCACGATTTTGCCCCATTCCGTCTACATTCACTCTTTTACTGTGTACCTTTTTTATTTTTTCCACGCATGACGAGTCGATTTGGTGTGTGCATGGGTTCGGTGGGTAGAGAACCAAGAGACTCGCATGCTAATTCGTTGGCCATGTTTTGGTTGATGCTGACAGGCATTCCGGCAACGCTTGTACAGTCTTGTAAACCGATCCATCATCGCCCAGCGGTGCCTTTTGTTCGTCGGCAGCATCTTCCTCGCGTGGTGGTATGCGTCGTCATCGCCCAACTCCGCCTAGCACCGGCAACACGGCCCCACCATGATTTGTGTTTGGGAAACAGATGTAGCGTCGCACAGCAGCCTTTTGCTCCATTCGCAGACGCCGGAGCCGCCGGAGATCGAGATCCCGATCCTTCCGTCTCACCACCCGACTGTCATCGGCGTCACCACTACCCGTGTAGATCTCGTCGCAACACCACCGCTCGATACCATGACAGAATCCGCACTTTTTTTCTTGCATTCTCGGGCGTTTCAACCATTGGCAAATCCACGGGCGGCCTAGTCATTTGCGGTAGCATTTCACCTACCCGATCTCTTCTTTTCCATCTCGAGTGCAAGCGAAGCATCCAGGCGTCGGTCATCTCTTTTTCTTTTTCCCGCCTTCAGGGATATGGAGCATACTACCAGCCAGCCTTTGCGAACCCTCATCCATGCTTTTAGGCATGTGTTTTGTCTTGTTTTTGTCTTTCCTCCCAGCAGCAGTAAAGCTAGCTGGTGCAATACCCCCTCCCATGTCTCTCTCATCTCCATTGTTGTCAAGGCACACATACACACGGCACACACACACACACGCATAAGCGGTTCGCGGGACCGGTTTGTTGTCGACTATTTCTTTTTTTCCTGGTGTGCTAAATTGTACAAATTCCTTTTTTCTTCTTGGTGATAGACGATCGTGAATATATACCTTTCGATATGTGGAGCAAGATTCACCTGATTCTTCTTTCCTGGTCCATGTCCGAGGCCTGTGTGGTGGCTTGGCTTCCCATCGTGATGGTCACTCACGTACAGGGCTGCGGATGTCTCACCTGCACTACAGACAAGCCCGGAATGCTCGTGACCCGACGACGTCATCGTCGTGTTGAAGTGCTGTATAAAACGCGCATCTTCTCTCTCTCCAGTGCGTTGCTGTCGAACATGCTCTGCTCCAACATCCTAGTGTTATTGTGGAGGTACTTGTGTGCTGGCCGGGGTGTCCGACTAACTCGACCCCGCCTTATGACTTTGTGCCCGTCCGTCTCCCCCGTTCCCCCCAGCTCAGCCGACCAGCAGCACCTCCTCCCATCGTCATCACCATCTTCAACTACCCACGCTGCTGAACCCCCGCACCACCATCATCAATGAATGACTAAAAGCAACAGCAGCAGACACACGCATCGACGCTGACGTCCACCACCACCATCATCAAGAAAGGAATAAAAAGGAAAAGCGGCTAGATCCGATCCAGTAGTCGTCGGCGCGCGTCTCACCGAAAGTCGAATTTCGTCGACCGTGAGAGGGCTCCACGCGCAGCAGCGGCAGTTTTTCCTTTCTTTACACGAGGCGAGGACAGTTCGTCGTTCCCCAGCCGTTCTGGGTACGGTGGTGGAGGGGATGTTGAATCGTCGTGGTGGTGGTGGTGGTGGTGGGCTGGTATATATATCGGGGCGGCGGCGTCTTGTTGAACAGACAGGTGGGCCGTGGGGTGTGGGTCGGGTGACGGAAGTGTGTGTGCGAGGTGGGGCGGGTCAGCAGGCTGGTGTGATCTGGTGGGCGGGGGAGGTGGGGAGGGGTGCGAAGTGGAGGATATATAAGGGGGTTGTGGTGGGAGGTGCTATGGGGCTCGGATATGCCATCGATCATCGGCGAAAATGATTGAGACAGAAAAGAAAACCAAAGGATGAAACCTTCACTTTCTGCGGGTTGAGGCATAAACTCACAAGTGGTCAGGTCGAGCAGTGATGATGATGCCGCAAGCAAGGTTGATCAGGTGAGGCCTCATCACTCAATGATGATGAAGTCGCGCATGTCAGAGACACGGTGTAAGCCATCGCCTTCTCCGTGGCTTGGGTTCGTGGAAGCTGGAAAGAGGTCAAACAGTCGATCACCAAACCCCGTCACTCATAATGGCCATGTTGGTTCTCGTACGGCCAGGTCCGAGTATCCCGGGAGTGGCACTATGATGTCCGTTACCTCGAGTATTGAAAGCATATCCACCGATCAATGTCGTTGCTGAGGCGCTCCACCATACCCTCTATCACAGTGGCTCCATCAAGGTGGAATAACGGTGTGCAGCGTTTCGTGATCGCGGTGGGTCAGATCTGGCTGGTGGCTATGGTCCGCGAAGCCAGCGACACGAAAGTATAATCAAAAAATCAAAGCACTGCACAGTCGGTCCTGGAATCTAGAGATCTGAATTTTTTTCAGCGGTATCCGTGCCGTAGAATCTTTGGTGTCGGTGCAGCGTGTGGCGGAAAAGCATATTTTAAAGGCTCGTCTTTGGCTATCTCAGTGGCCATTTCACGTGCAGCTGTGCAGAGGTGACGCGGGTGTCCCACTTTCAGCGTCTATTATTGGACAGTTTCTTGGATGGGTTCCACATTAACCGGGCACACTGAGAAATTAAGCCAAGTCAAGCGTCTATATGGGGATTTCTCTTTGTCCAGGCCGTGGTATCTGATGTATTCCGCAAGTGAACAAAACAACCTCCGAGAAACCAAGCACACGTATATACAAGCCGCGAATCACAATCCCACTGAGTTGTTGATAACAGATGCCTCAACCCCCAGAGCAATCGAGTCCGAACTTGGCGATGAAGTCGCAAGCTGGCACCACAGTTCACTGAAGATTTGAGCCCTCTGATTCCCACAAAGAACGCAGTCATCTCCCTATGCAAGCGGATACATCAATTCCTGCGGCAACAGGCTCAGAAGGTCTAATGCTTTTGTTACCCACTGTGCGGATTGCAACTCGTTACCTACGAGACTCTGGGCTGCCGTCGTCTCATCAACAGAGCAGTCCATGTCTCAAGCGGCGGTTGCACGTCTTGAATGGAGGAGCGCAGGTATCATACGCCGGATCGGTGAGGCTGCATACCCCACGTGCACGCACAGACGAGGTGATAGTGTCACATGCCTACCGCTTTCTTCAGCACACGGGTATGAGGGGAGGGAGTGTATATATCGCAATCACTGTTCTTCTCAAACCATGGCTATGAGACGCGGAGGGGATTCGTTTTCCGGCGGACGAAATACGAAGCTTACTCGCGTTTGTTGAAGGATCGATGATTCGTGCCTTACTGTGCTGTTTGCGCCGGCGTGCTTCTCACTGCGAGGAAGACTCGGGTCTGCATCACTTTTGCTCGTCCCGTAAGGATCGGAGAGCTTTGCAGCGCAACCCCGCAACTTTGCAATGCCGAGAAGCTTTCCAAATTGATGGTGTGTAGCAATTGATGATAATGCTGCAATGCTGCATCAGTACAGCGACATTCGCCGGGCCGTCGATATCCGGTTGTTTGCTAATGCGCGACGTGTCGGATGGCTACACCATCCACCATTGGCCGCAGAAACAAAACAAACAGCAACAGTAGATAGTATTCTGTCGCTCGTGTCTTTTTTCAGCACAAGCACCGCTTTATGCTGGTGTGATTAGCGGAACCAGACTCAGTTGTAGCCCTTCTTATTAAGGGATTGGAAAGGGAGAATCGGCAGAGGTCATGTGCAATTACTGAGCACGGGACTAATGACATGAGTAAACAAAACAAGCCTGGAAAGCCTGGATGATTGGAGAGTACGTCAGCTGCGTGGCTTGAGTGTATGACGGTTATAGCGGTAGATAGCTTAGTCATACAGGAGCAGAGGTATACAAGCGACCCCCCGGGCCTCCCTCTCGCTCCTCATGCCACTGCTCTATCAGGAGTACTAATTCATCTGTTGTTATGTACAATAGCGGTACTGAGACTACTGGAGGGAGGTCCCGTCGCAAGCTTCATCTCCTGGTCCCCCACGAAAAGGGATTTCTCTCCTAATGCAGCACATCTCTGCAGCTTATTGTTGGTCCTCAGCGATTTTGTTAACTGATGAGACAAGTTAATGGGCACAATCGTTGCCGGAGCAGGGATCTTTACAAATATGTTACAAAACCAAAACAAAGGAGGAAAGTGACATCTCTCTCATGGGCGTCGAGAAACCCAGCAACCCTCATTTGAGAAATTTTCTGACTTGCAGCAGTAAGACCATTGCGTAGCGGGAATTATGGGCGCGCGTCAGGGCTGTCCAATGGCAGAAGGCGCCTGACTGGTCCCCGTGATTACTGCTTCGGCGGGCAGCTGAGTAGCGGAGGCCGCTGTTAATTTGTGGGCGACCCCCGAAACTTAAGAAGCCTCCTCTCAGCGGGTTCGCTCTCATTTCTCGCAGACGACCTTGCTGGACTTTGACTAGCATGTTCGGACCGGGACAACAAGCAAGCCAGAAAAAAGCTGGACTTTCCTTTGGTCCCTGCTTCTGCCCCAGCGCCGACTCGGCAGAAGGACACCGTTTCGGGCTTTCGTGACAGCATAACTGTGAACATGACCTCAATAGTTATCAAGCTCTAACGAAGCAGCCCAGCACTTGCAAACAATGCTGAACAACATCTCTAAGCTGTGTAGAAGCACGGTAGTTCGCAACCCTGAGAAAGCACTTTCTACGGCAGCGAGCACTCATCGCAGTGTGTGAAGTTCCTGATGGTATATTCTGCAGAAAACCACAGTTTGACCTTAGTCAACATAGTTAGTTGTTGAACCAAGCTGAAGATTCTGAGCAGAGAACAGTGACGGAAGCCCCGAGCCCGTGTTTTTATACCCTTTCGATATCAACAAGGTGGGCTGCACCCATAGCTCATGTGCTTTCGACGTGCTGCACGTGGCAGCGTCTCGACCTCGAAGCGCGCAGGAAGGCGATCACGGGGGGAAGTCTGGAGCTTCTACACGTGCAAGTCGAGATCACGGGAAGACCTCCTGAAGTTTGAAGGGCATCCATTGCCACCACTCTTAAAAAGCACCTTCTGGAGTACCGGAGAGGATGTGCGAAAGACAGCAGTTGCTCCAAACTGCACGGGTCAGAGGCTCCGGGTATAGATGCGACCTTGGCAAGTGACTGCCCTGCTTTTGGAAGTGCGTGTGAAATTGCCGGCGCGTTTGCCCGTGGCGATTTTTTGCGGAAGACGCGAAACCCATCAAAGATCTCGATGGGCAGCTTCATTCCCCCTCAATGATGAAGGGAACTTTTCTTTGTTGATGCTCCATGCTGCGGTCCGATAACGTTTCGGTACAAATGCGGAGTGGAGTAGTAGATGGGCAGAGGGCGACAGTCAACCAACATTGGTCGAGATCCAAGAACAAGGAAGACAGTGAATTGAGACTCAAGTTTCTTGAACACTGATGAGATACAGAATCCAAATGGTCAGTAGCTTTTGGCCCCCACCTTCCTCTACTTTTAACTGCCAGATCGAATGCAAGCGGCACCTGGAGCCAGTGACCAGCCGTTGCACGGTTCCCTACAATGAACGAAAGCAGTCACTCCACGCCGAAGCTTCCCTGTTAGCACCAATAACTGCGCGTGCTTTGCGCGTGCACGCGACCCTCAAGACCCGGAGCGTCACATGCGAGATGCCGAGCCCCGCAACATCCGTGCATGGAGCCTCCCGGCTTGCTTAAAAACATGGCTGCATCAGACACCTGTTCTTTCTCTCTTCCATCAGGCAAAAGAGCACCACAGCTGTGCTATACACTAGTTCTGGCAGCCCAAAGCCCTACACTTCTCCGTGGTCGTGGATGATCAACGGACTCGATATTAAGCGTGCAAAGGGTCTACGAAGCAATTGTAGTCAACAGGCAGCCTTGATGGTGTTGAAGGTGAGCGATAATGGATGATGAGCAGCATCACAGCTTGAAATTGAGGAGGCTCGAATGCTACTTCATCAGCCTTGCCATCGCCGTATACGAAAAGGATCTCCGCCAGAGGACAACAGGCGCGGCCCAAAGTTTTCCGGGATTTATTCTTGTTGTTCTCCTCAACCGCAGTCATCCTTCAGGGCGCGGTCTTGGAACGTTGCAATCTGGAGTTGCCGCATCCGCGAAGTTGAGTATTTAGTCTGGGCTTTGTATCCAGGCGGTGTCTTTCAATAAGAGCGTAACAAGGCACGTGGCTAGCAGATAGGGTGAGGTTGGGTCATCAGCGCATCTCTGATCAGCGGCCTACATCGTGCCGTTGGAAAAAGGCTATTTATCGTTGAAATCAAGCCACACTTGTCCCTCGTCTTCGTTCATCTCTACTAGTAGGGGCTTTACGACTACTAACCCGAAGAAACAGAATCACTTGTCGCGGCGCCGGACAGTCTCTTTATTTTCGATGGTGACAAATACCCCCCTCAAAATGTTGGAAATATCCACGCATCATCTTTCCTCAGCATTACTTGAATAGCAAATTCCCTTGATGCTGCTCAGCATCGATCAACTTACTGACTTGACGAACAACGAACGAGCCAACGTGAGAAACAGCCCACGAACGAGAAAAGAAGTCATCGTCATACTGCCGCAAACTTAAAAGCTTGTCTTCAGATCTCGAGATCTGACCGAGCTCCGTTGGTGAAGAGAAACCGAAGAACTCGGGTACTATGACTGTCCTTTAAGCATGCCGCAGTCCGCACCAAACACGTCGACATCATGTGCCACAACACCAGACCTGACCCCCTCTCACACGAGCGCCTCGCATGCATGCCGCGCTCAACACAGCACGTGCGAGAAGTACCAGCAGCAGACCCTTAGATTTTGCTTTCATGAATCCATTCAAAAGCCCCTCCACCTATCAATCAACCGTCTCCCCTCCAACCTCGCCACGCACTGAAGTGTCGGACATCATGCTTTAGATGTCTAACAAAGGAAAAACCCTAACGTCGCACTCCTTCGCCGCAAAATGCATAAACAATCTTGACTCTTGGGTTAAACTTATTCAACCGTGCGCAGTGATGCAGTGATGCCGTGCATCATCACTTTAGAATGCTGCACAGCACTATGTCCACGCCTTTACGCGCAGCAACTATCCATCTTTTTCGTCGGCCTTGTGGTCGGAGGAGGGGGCCAAAGAACGAGGGACGGAGTAGCGACGATAGCGTTAGCCTGTAGTGGTTTGTCGAATAGCATGCCCGACCGATTGGCTCTGCCCTGTGAAGTTATATAATGCCCGAGTAGGTCTCCATTGCGGGATTCCTTTTCCATCTACCATTTGCAGAAGCAGCCAGATCAAAACATTATTTTTCCATGAGACAGTCAGTGTAAATTGTACCAAGGATAGATACATACCGTTCAGTTACTTCGCTAATCCCGCATCCGCAGAAACAGAATATTGCTCCGAAAAGGACAAGGCAAGGTTAACTACTTCTCGTGTTGCATTGGAATTCCGAGCGGCAGTTTTGTGGAAGTCAAGCGAAGAGAAAAACTCAACGGAACTAAAGGCAGAAGGCAAGACACAGCAGAAGTAGTAAACATGGAGTATCGCTTACTCTTACTTGTTTGCCAAGAGCCAACTGAAGGTTGAATTCCTTCTGCCTTGGCGGCCCGCTCCGTTGGTCCTGATTTGCAGTAAGGGCCGGGGGTTAAGAATTCTGACATCTTTAACGGCAAAAAATGTATAAGAGGGCGGAATGTTTTCCATAGCCAAGGATATCCGGGGAGGTTGGAGGACGTGCTGGCTCTCGCTTCTACTCCGTACAAAGTACTTGATATCACCACTACCAACTGCTTTTACCCTGAGGTCCCACCCGTTGTCTCATTTTCAAGTTAAGGTTGTGTTTCTCGCCGCCGTATTCCTTCATTTGCCTTTTGGCTCGTCCATTAACTCTCCACTACCACTCATGTGGTTCGGAAATGGGATCTCGTTGTCAACAGCGGGCACTTTGCTCGTGGTGACGGTTTCAGCCAGAGCTCACCATGGCAGATTTCATAAGCGGGACGACTGCACGACACAAACAGTCGTCTTCGGCGACCGCTGTGGCTCCCTAGCATCCAAATGCGGTATCTCACTGTCAGACATCACTAAATACAACCCGAACCCAAGATTCTGTACAGCCTTGTCTCCAGGACAGCGGGTGTGCTGTTCGCCAGGAACACTACCCGACCTCAGACCACAGCCTCAGCCTGATGGAACTTGTGCGTCGTATGTTGTCCAGTCCGGCAACACCTGCTCATCCATTGCTGCGGCCAATGGTTTGAATGTCGAAGACTTGTCCACCTATAATGACGGAACAACATGGGGTTGGTCAGGATGTGGTAGTCTGAGCCGTCAGCTCAAGATCTGCCTCAGCGAAGGCTCTCCGCCAATGCCACAGGCCATCGACAATGCCGTCTGCGGTCCACTGAAGCCGGGATCTCAGCCCCCTACCGATGGTCAAACCTTGGCCGACTTGAATCCATGTCCTTTGAACGCATGCTGCACAATATGGGGCCAATGCGGCATCACCCCAGAGTTCTGCAACAACGACACCGCCGCTTCCACAGGTAACCCCGGGACAGCTCCCCCCGGCCGCAGCGGCTGCATCAGCAACTGCGGGACCGACATCAAGAACAATAGCGCCGCCGGGCCCGTAAGCTCTCCCATCAGCATCGGCTACTACGAGTCGTGGAACTTCGACCGGCGCTGCCTGAACATGCGGGCCGACAGCGTCGACACGTCCAAATACACGCACTACCACTGGGCCTTCGCCGCCATCGACCCGACCACCTTTGAAGTGTCCATAAACGACACTTACAACCAATGGTCCCGCTTCACCGGCCTCACCGGCATCAAACGAATCGTAAGTCCGCCTTCCATCCGTCCCCAAACCCCTGCAGCCGGCCCCCCGTCTCAAACACCACCACCAACACCAACCCCCCAGGTCTCCCTCGGCGGCTACGCCTTCAGCACCTCGCCCTCAACCGCCTCCATCTTCCGCCTCGCCACACACCCCACCAACGCATCCCTCTTCGCCTCCAACATCGCCGCCTTCCTCGCCACCCACGCCCTCGACGGGATCGACATCGACTGGGAATACCCCTCCAACCCGGACCTCCCCTCCCCCTCCCCCCCCTCCGACGGCCCTTACTACCTCTCCTTCCTCACGCTCCTCCGCGCCTCGCTACCACCCAACACCACCCTCTCCATCGCCGTGCCCGCATCGTACTGGTACCTCCGCACCTTCCCCATCGCCGCGATCGCGTCCGTCGTCGACTACATCGCGTACATGACGTACGACCTGCACGGGGCGTGGGACGTCGGCGCCGCGTTCGCCCAGTCGGGTTGCCCGGCCGGCAACTGCCTGCGCAGCCACGTCAACCTGACGGAGACGCTGTGGGCGCTGGGGATGGTGACGAAAGCCGGGGTGCCCCCCGGCAAGGTCGCCGTGGGGTTGGCGGCGTATGGGCGCTCGTTCGGGATGCGAGTCGCCGGCTGCGATCGGCCTGAGTGCGCGTTTGATAACGATACGGCGGCGGCGTGGATGGTGGCGAGTTGCACGCAGACGCGCGGGTTGGTGGCGAATGCGGAGATTGAGGTGATGAGGGCGGTGGGGCGGCGCGGGACGCGGGCGTGGTTCGATGAGGGGAGCGGGTCGGATGTGTTGGTTTATGGGGACGGCGCCCGGCAGTGGGTCGCGTATATGGGGGAGGAGACGAGGGGGGCGAGGAAGGAGAGGTATCGGGCGCTGGGGTTTGCGGGCACTGCGGATTGGGCGGTCGATCTGCTAAGCTTCGGGGACGATGAGCGCGATCCTGAGGGCGATGGTGTCGCCCGCCGCCCCGCGGTGCATGAGGTTTGACCTTCTTGTTCACTTGAAAGAGGTTACAAGACACGGCTCCACCAAGCCTTCACTCTTGCAGGTTCGCATCATTCTGCTCTTCACCAGGTTGGAGTTACTTGTGAATCCAATATCTCCATTGGTAACGACTCCGCCCCTGGGAAGCGCGTGGGAGTGCCGAGCCTGTGGAAGTGTATGAAGACACTGGTCATGCGCATTTTCGTGTGCGTGGTGCTCAGCATCATCATGTCAGAATGCTGCGCAGCGCTACCATCTCCATGCCTTCACGCACAGCAACCTATAGATCCAAGTTGCTATCCAAACCTCCAAGTTTTGACGAAAAGTGAATTGGAGGCGATGACAAACACGGAAGTGATCTCTATCTCCTACTTGGTTTGCACTCGCAACACGCATCAACGACGAGCAAAGAAGCAAGCAGAAGCCCGCCGAGGCCGTCTTTTATAGCCACCCAGCCCACACGGCCATCATCATCATCCGCAGCAGCAGCCACGTGGACGGCGAGATCCTTGCTCCCAAAACCACCTTCAAAACCCCCCACCACTCCTCGATCAGTCCATTCTCTCCGTCAAGCTCACAATTCATCTACGGTAGTCTGAAGCTACGAGTGCTTCAAAACCCTGACTTCCGGCTCCCTCGCGGCCAGCAAACCAACGCAGACCGCCACGCTCCGGCCACGACCACCTTATTCACTCGCCGTGCACCGGACACGCGATGCCGCGATGCCGTGACGTTGCCATGCCATGCCATGGCGCTGTGCATTACCATCTCGAAATGCTGCACAGCGCCATCCCAACTCTTTCATACACAGCAGCCATCGACGCATTCGCGGTCGCTATGTTGAGGAATCCGAGTTTCGAGGACGGTGGAACAAACACGGCAAAGAACAGGAACAAAGTCTGAGTTGTTGTGTTGACCGACAGGATCCGCGCCCGCAAAGTCGCACCGATGGCAAGTAAGTGAAGAAGGGACTCATTCCGAGCTCGAGGAGGCGGTGCTTTTATACCTGCTCAGCTAGCCCACCTCGGGGGTCCACAAGACCGGCCTCACGCGTACCTAAGACGAACGCGTGCATGTTCACGCGCCATGCCGCCACAAGACGAACCCGTAATGACTCCAAACGGGGAAGGAGCAATCTGACCACTCATCCGATTCCAACCTACATTTTCATACACACCCAACCAACCAAGCAAGGAAGGAAGGCAGGAAGAAAGAGAAAAAAAAAATTCAACTTTTTGATACCTAACCACCCCACCGAGCCACCCATCAACCAACCAACCCGCTATACGCCTATTAACAATGCATGATGGCAACAAACACACCCACACACACGTATACGCCCACGCCCACCCCCTCATCGCCCTCACGCCGCCGCCACAGCACCCCTAGGCTTCCTCCCATACAACCCAACAACAGCCTCAAACAGATCCCCAACAGGTGGCAAAGCAAAGCTCGGCCCGACATCGAACACACGCGCCAGCATCTCCGGCCTAACAACCGGTTTATCCCCTTCTTCCTCTCCATCGGCCTCATCGCCGCCTGCGTCCATCCCATCCCCTTCGCCTACCTCCTCCACAACCTCCCCACCCCCCTCCTCCCCCTCCCCGTCCTCCTCATCACTCTCCTCGCCACCATCAACAACAAGCGGCTCCAACGCCAACGCTCCCAAATCCTCATCCATGGCCGCCACGGGCCCGACGAGCTGCAGGCTTGCCGCCGTGGGCGCGACGACGCGGATCTCGGCGGCCGAGTTGAGGGCGATGAAGCCTTTGCTGCTGCCGCCAGCCGCGGGAAGCAGGGCGGTGACGATTTGCGGGACGACGATCGAGTAGAGCGGGCGGGGGGAGGAGGTGGAGAAGACGAAGATTTTGGACTGGCGTTTCTTGGGTTGTTGTTGTTGGGGTTGTTGGGGTTGTTTGGCATCGGTGGCGGGGGCATCGGCGGTGGCATCAGCGGCGGGGGTCTTGTTGTTCTTATCCTTCTTCTTCTTCTTCTCGCTGCTGGCACCGTCGGGCAGCGGGAGGGAGATGGCGAAGGTGCCGCCGTCGGCGTCGTCGTTGTTGTTGTTGATGGCGAGCTGTGCAATCTCCGCCTTCTGGCCGCGGCTGAGGCCGAGCGGGCGGAAGCTGTAGCCGTAGCCGAGCTCGTCGTCGACCAGGTCCCACACGCTGAGCGAGTTGGACACGATGACGAGCCGGCGGCCGACGAAGCCGAGGTCGACCAGGCCCGTCGTGTACAGGCCCCCGCGCGAGTGCCGGATCGCGCCCGCCGCCGGGTCGATGAAGTGGACGAGCCCGTGGGCCCTCCTGTTGTTGTTGTTGCCGAAGAACTCCTGGCTGGCCGCGAGGACCGAGCCGTCGGGCGAGTACGCGAGCCGCGCGTGGACAGGGACCACCTCGCTGGGTATGTCCGAGTTGGCGTCGAGGCCCTCGACCGCGGCCTCGAGCCGGACGGCGTCGCGGTTCGACCAGGTGACGAGCCCTTCGCCCTTGCTGCCGCGCACGACGGTGCCGTCGTGCAGCCGCGTCTTGGGCGCCCAGATGCGGACGAAGCCGTCCTCGCCGACGGTCGCGAACGACGTGCTGCTCGGGTCGTACTTCAGGTCGAAGACGCGGCCGGAGATGACCTTGTCGGCGAACCTGTGCGGTGCGTCGATGCGCGTCTCCAACATCCACTGCGCCTTCTCCTCGTTCCAGAGCCAGAACTTGAGGTAGACCTCGCGCCTGGCATGTTGTTCTTCATCCACCATCTTCTTCTCCGCCGCGAGGTGTTCCACATCCTCCACTGGAGGAGCCCACTCTTCGACAGTAGCGAGCCACTTTCCGTCGTGGCTAAGCTGCAGGTGACGAAGATCAGGCTCACGCAGTTTGGTTGCGTTCGGACCTTGGTTGACGATGGTGGCGTTGTTGCGCGTGATGGCTTGGCGGAAGACGTGATGGTTGGACGAGATGTCGTAAGCCTGGAGGAAGGGAGCCGGACGGTTGGTGGTGCCTGCTTCGGTCCTGGGTTGCGATGCGGGGACGGATAGCAGAATCTGGTTGGGATTCTGCGGGTTGATGGCAGCAGCCGTGCGGTGGACCTGGTCGAGTATATCCTTGTCCACAGTCGACTCAGGGGTGAAGAAGCGCGACTGAACTCCGGCAATGTTGGCCTTGGGGACCAACTCGGTTGTTGAGAGGACAATGACCGAGTTGTCTGCAAGCTGAACGGCGTAGGAAGTCCCGCTCGGGGACACGACGACACCGTCGATAGCAGACGTGAGGTTGGGAAGGAATTGCTTTTTCGAGGTTTGAAGCTGCCAGAGAACAAGAACCGTCTCCTGGCCACCGGAAATGATGTAGTTGCCATCCAATGACCACTTGACGGCCCCAACGGGATTCCTGTGCCAGTGAAGATTACGAGGAGCCAGGGAAAGCGCCGAGGGAGCATCCTTGGAGTCCTTCTTTTGCTGCTTCTCGGCATTGCTCAGCTTAGCAATGATGTCCTCATACACAAGCAGTGCACCGTTGGCGCAGCCAATGGCCAAATTGACCTGACCAAGTGGCGGTGCGCCCTTCTTTGGCGTGGCTTTGGTAGAATCATGGCGGTTGACTCGGATGTCAATCGAGGTGATTGTTTGTGTGCAGCTGAGCTCCCTCCAGATGTACACGAAATCCTTGGGTGCCGTAGCAGAGGTGTTCCTCAGGTGTCCAACAAAGACGCGGTCTTTGGCCGCCGCGGCAATAACTTGACCACCGCCAGAAACCGTGAAAGACTGAAGAGGAACGCGGGTCTTAAGCAGAGGTTGAGCCATATTTTCAGACTCGTCCTTGTGGCCGCGTAACCTATGGGCGCAGATGACGTGTTGCTCACCCTTGTCCAGAGTGTAGACATTGTCGATCCTGTCTCCGTTGTCGCCCTCGACGGCGTTGACTGCGATGCCGCGGATGGCAGCGGACAGGTTAAAACGCTTAATCTTCTTTCCGCTCACCCAGTCCCACAGAACGACGTAGCCAGACGCGTCGGAAACGTACAGGTTGTTTGCATCAGCGTCTGACAAGGCGTATGCGGTGATGTTGTGGGTGGTACCCATGGGAAGGGTCCGGACGAGAAGCGAGGTTGCGGTCGAGTAGATGTGCACAGCCTTCACGGTTGCGAAAATAAGATATCTGGGGCACACAATCAGCGGGGCGCCATTGCAAGCTTCGCGGGCCGTCGTACCTCTCATCCTTGGTGAAGATAGGGTCGATGGGCAGAAAACGGCCGCCCGCAGGCTCCGAAGTGTACCAGCTGCTCCTGTCCGGGCGGAGCCTGGTCTTGACTGCATCCCCCTCTTGCTTTGCAACCTGGGCATTCTTGTCCCCCACAATGGCCAGGGCAGTCTCGGTCTTGGCCTGCTTTGTCCCGGAAGTCGCGTTTTTCTCGTCCTGCGTCCGGATGCGCTTGGCGTCGTGCTTGGTGGCAGAGGAGTCCTTGGCCTTTCTCTTGCGGCGGGCGTCCTGCGACGCAGCGGGCGCGTCCTGTACGGTGGTGGGGGCGGCCATGGTGGTGTCGGGCTGGAGATGGTTGTGGTGAACTTTTGTCGCGCGGCGTCGTACTTTTTCGCGGGCGCGGGTCTTGGCGCTGGCACCTCCGAAGTCTTTCTTGCCTCGCCCCGAACAAACGCCCTCCTCCCTCCCTCACCTCGACCACCTCTCCGCGCAGTCCCTAGTCGCCCAGCTCCGTGTCGCCGCCCTTCTAGCTCGCTACCGCCACCATGATCATCCCCGTCCGGTGCTTCTCCTGCGGCAAGGTACGCTTCCATGCAGCTCGACGCGCCGAGTGCTTCCGCTCCACCCTGCTAACACAAGGGCAGGTCATCGGTGACCTCTGGGAACGTTTCGTCGGCCTGATTGAGGAGGGTGTCCACGAGGGGTAAGCGGCCTCTGCCCCGAAGCCTCGAGAGCACGCGACTGACGGCTGCGCAGTGACGCCATGGACCAGCTCAGACTCAACCGCTACTGCTGCCGCCGCATGGTCATGACCCACGTCGACCTGATCGAGAAGCTGCTCAAGTATGTATAGCCCATGACTGCATGCGGGTGGGCAGAGACTGACCCGGACCAGGTACAACAACGCCGAGCGCGAGCTCCAGCGCATCCGCCAGGGCGCATAGATACCCCCAGTTGAAGGGGTGCAAGCCGCGCGGCACCACAAAAAAGATCAGAGGCATATTGGCGAAAGGCGTTTTCCGGCGCAGGGGTTTTTGTAATTTTCCCAGCGGCTATATGTATCTTCTTGGTGGAACACGAAACTAGAAGCTTGAGGGAAGCCTTGGACTTTTCTGAAAAGACTGCACTTGGACTTCTGAGTAGGTGGGTGACTTTTGAGTATCCAGACACGGTCTCCCCGCCATTTGACAGCATCTCGTGCAAACACGATGACTGGAGAAGTCGTCCCTGCCCCCAGATAAGCATCCGACAATGGAACACGCTGCCCCAATTCCAACGTGAGATTTCCGCAGCTCGCAAGTGCTTTGGTGGCGGCAAATGGCCCGCCATGGACGCCTTCTTTATCCCGCGAATTTATCTATCGATCGTCATTCTTGGCGCGCGTCTGCTTAGTCACCCAAAAATGTGCACTGCATCATGCCTTCCGTCACCACCGACCGAAGCTCCAACCAACCCACATCAAAGCAACACCACCCATCCCCACCGCCAACACCGTACGTGCCTCACTCCACCCTTGTCGAAACCCTTCCGAGAAAGCGAAAAACGCCCGTCGGGCTAACATTGGGACCGACCGCGCGCAGCAAAACACCTTTTTTCCCTCCCGGCACGCACCTGCAAACGAACCAAACCCATCCATCCCACAGACAGCAAGACAAGCAAACAACAATGGCCCCCAAGCGCGCACCCGTCCCCGCCGCCCGCCGCCCCGAGTCGCAGAGCATCTTCTCCACCGCCTACGCCACCGCCACCAACCCCGAGAACCGCCCCGTCATCACCGGCGTCGCCATGTTCGCTGTAAGTTTTCTTCTTCTCTCTCCCTCTCTCCCTCTTTCTCTCTTTCTCGCTCTCTCTCTCTCTCACACACGCCGCTCCACGGCCGAGACAAGAGCTCAGAAGGCGAGCGGCTGTGGATTGTCGGGGAAATGGAATGGAGAATGGCGATGCTGATTTGCGATTCGTCGATAGGCTGGCGTCGCGTTCCTGCACAGCAGCTGGAGCGAGCTGCTGCTCCCCGCGTAAAGGGAAGAGAAGGGGAGGGCAGATCGAGAGGAGTGCGACACCGCGTCATACGGGACGGCGCGTCGGAAGCGGAAGGAACTTTGAGGTCGAGATGATGGTGATGTACGCTATAAGATGGAGGCGGATCGTGGGTCGCTCCGGGTCTCTCTCCTCGTGAAATGGGAGGGGAGCGCGTGAATAAGGCCGTGTACAGCAGTTATGGCATGCCGGGCGTCGTTTTTCCTTTTTTTTTTCCCTTCCCCCCCGGGAGAGGATGGGTTTATGGGATACACCACTTTACATCAAAAAGAATTGAATATGGCTGTGAGGTGGCTTGCAGGGTCGATGACGTCGTGGGTGTCCGTGGTCTGGTGATGGGGGCTTGTGGCGTGTCTTTAAAAGCTGGGTTTATGCGGTGGTTCGGAGCAGCAACTGACTGTTCGGGAACGCAATTCCTCTCCAAGTATACAAGCGGCAAAAACAACAGATTTCACTGTCTTGGAGGGCTGGAGTGGTGTCTATTACTGCCTTGGAGGGCTTGACCACCACAATCCGCACCGACTGCACCAGCTTCCTGCGGCGAAAGATGCTGCATCCCTTCGCAGTGATCATCACCATTGTGTTCAAAGCATCCCCGCCATCATGAACCTTTGATGCTGCACACCAGCACGGCTTGTCGGCCAATCGCACTTGCATCGTCCCCTGCAACGACGACACAAGCACAAGAACAGGAAGAGCGCCAACCAGTTCTGCATTGTCGACTCCCCATCCTCTCTCCAAGTCTTTCTCAACGATCATGCTTTCGCAGCTCTGCCACGGTTGTCTACCGAGCTTAGCCAAAGGAGTGAAAGGAGACCTATATATCGATCCGCCGCTCGCTCCGCACGTCCAAGCCGCCGCGTGCTGGACCAACCAACGCGGGTCACGAGCAGATCGCTCAGAGAAGTCAGCAGGGCCGGTGAAGCGGTCCAGCTGACATGTGGTTGGTACCCACGACTGAAGGACGGTTTAAAAGCGGGGGGTCTGGGGGGCTTCTGGACACTTTCTTCGGACAAGAGCAGTGTGCCTTTTCTCTCTTTTTTCTTTCCAGAGACGATTCAAGCATACACTTGCTTGGATGATGGAAATGTGATCACTTGCCTGTACCATCGAATGAGTCATCCCAACACTTTGCCTTTCGCGTCTGCCGCCCAACTCGCGTCATACGTGGGAGCCAGGCAGGCCGAGTACCACAGCGGTTCGGACAAACAACGAGCAATGCCGGCATCCATCAACTTCCTGCGATGCTCACCATCAGCATCGTCAGGCTTCCAAAGCCATGATTGCGGCGTAGACTGGTCTGAGACTTGCGACGGTCACGCTCTCCCGTCTCTCCCGCACGCAGTTCTGTCAGGAATCTGTTGTACTCATCACCGAAGTTTCCTTTTTTGACATTGTCTGGCGTCAGAAAGTCCACCTTGGCACAACTTCAGTGCCGACGGGGGGCGAGCTGGGGTGTTTTATAGGATCCGATCCGAGTCGATCCCAACTGCAGCGGCTGGACGGGGCGCGTCTGCTGCTTGCTGCTGCCAACTCCTCTGCATTCGGGTCTCACAACCCTCGTGAGCTACTAGCACCGAGCGTCCACGGGAAACGCTTTAAAACGACAGCTCAGTGAGCGGACTGTTGTTCACGAACCAAAGGCGCGCAATGCATTTTGCGTAGACACAGGATGCTTCAGCTGACTCTGTGTTCTGTCCCGAATTTTGACATCATTACTGCGGGAAGAGTCACTTCCCGCCCATCAACCAACGACGCGTCGCCGCGACCTCTGATGCTGGCCGTCAGCAGCAAGGGAGATTGCTGTTCAGCAACATGCATGGGCTGTGATGATGACCGGGCAGCAATCGCGCGTGCCGGACCAGTTACTGCGGACGCCGCGGGGCCGCGCGACGGAAAGTAGAACCGTGTTATTTGAGTTGTAGAGACCAGGACCACAGTTACTGAAGTCCATGGTTTTCCGATTAACGCAAAGCGCATCGGTGGTACGCTGAACGTCGGAGACGATTGGGCCTGCTTTAAGTCGTAACCACGAAGACTCGACCTGGCGGAGAGGGGGGGATGGAGTCACGGGTCGAGCGGCGGCGCGCCGCACGTGTGTCGAGGCCGCGCATCGCATCGCATCGCATGGCGGAGCGGGGCACGCGGGGATTTTTTCGTGGGGGGTGAGGTGGTGGTGGATAAAAAGGCGTTTGCTTGATGCGACTGTTTGGTGTGGGACAGTGGATCGTTCTCGGGAGAGACACGTATCAAAAAGACAGAGCAACTGTTCGTGGGGACGCTGACGATACGAACAATAATACTGGGGGATGCTGTTCTCCTGGACACCGCGACTCGATGACTTCGGTGCCCAGGGCTCGCGTGAGGACATCGGCCGACACTGACGAGACTCTTCATTGTTGGAAGATGCTGAGGCGCTACGCTAGTTGCAGATGGGGCTCAAACTCATCAGCAATTGGTGCAAGTAAATTTTGGGGTGCCGAGGCCATCCAAAGTACCGTGTGATCGTGTCGTATATCTCCCAACAGCGCGCCAGTCTGTTGTCCGTGTGAAGACTGGTTGCTGAAGCAGAGTGAAGCTGTCCAGTTTGCATTTGGCACATTTGTCATTGCGGCAAATATAAGCGGAGCGTAGATCACATGCACGAGGCTGGATGCTGGCCGAAGCACACTCGAGGATCAATATTCATATATGTTGCCGAGCTTTCTGATCTCAGCTCCGTTCCTCAAACGGGACCAGCAACGCTGTAGCACCGGCGTTGAGGAATTTTGACTGTGTTTCCGCCTGGCCCTCGATGACATATTCTTCGACTTTGGGGGAGTCCTTGTTTGGATGCAGTCCTGCTATTCACTTGAAATCATGGCCACTTTGAATTTTCAGCAGCTTCATCATTCCACGATAATACTGAAAAGCAAGACTTGCCGAGATGGTTGAGCTTTTGCACGCAAAGTCGATGCTACCAATCGTCAAAATCGTCAAGTCAAACAAGAAATGTGGAGATACACGAGGCGTTTGCCGACATCTCCAGCGGGGAGCAGAAGGCAAAACAAGTGGGCTCGCAGCACTCTCCGATGGAAGAATAACATTTTGTCTTTCAGATTCAGTCTGTATCGAATGACATGTCATATTTATACAACTAGCGCTTGGCAATTCGTGTCAAGTGCATTTTTTCCTGCGTGAAAGATTGGCACCTGCGTCCCATGCAAAAAAACATACATAAAAGCAGGACGTCCTGTACTCGTATCCTCAATCATGAGCACACACGCGAGCATACTTCCAGAACTGTTTCACTCATCACACCGAAAGAGCCCCCTAAAATTGCCTTTGTCGGCATGGAACCAGAACCCTCGACTGTTCCGGCTTCTACGATAGGAGGGTTCAACACTGGCACGGTTTGGAACTCGATGCCGGTCTCCATCCTCAAACTTGGTGCTGAAGGACAGCATTACCTCATGATGAAGATTTGCAACGGCTCTCAAAGTTAAAGTATGGGAAGGAACAGAGGCGAGGATATGTAAATAGATGACGCGGAGTCGCTGTATCGGATAGCCGAAAGGAAAGCCGAAAGTGGCGCAATACTCATGTAAGTGTTCGAGTTCATGCAAAGGAGATTGACGCTGCTGCGTTCTTACATGGATAGATTCTACTGAGCTTATATACACAAATATGTGCGCACGGGGAAGGGGGAGAATTACGTAATCGTGAAGTGGATAGGGACAAGAGATCTGGTGTTGACGCATGGGTTTGAAAAGCAGACAAAACGGCAATGAAGAAAGGTAATCGACTCTGCTGATCTGCTCGACATGAATTTGGCGAAATGGGAAAAATGAGTTTTCGTATGCAAAAGATACCATAGCGTCTGCGTGGAGATAGACATTGGTGGAGTGCCAGCCCCAGCCAACTCGAATTCCTCACCGCGACAATTCCTCCTTCCGACTGCGGCCGGATTGTGATACTAGTACTTGTAACACAAGACGTCGTTCTGCGTCGTCAGGAACTTGCTCACGGGAAGGTCCGCAGCGAGGCCGAACATCGGAAGGATATCATTCAGGTTCGCCTGCGGAGGCGTCGTGCCGTCGAACTGGTTCTGCGTCCTGATCCCGCTGTACTCTTTGTGGCGCTTCACGGGATCTTTCTGTTGCCATTGGTACCAGAGGCGGTCGATCTGGCCGTGGTGGAGGAAGAATATGGGATCTA
The DNA here is from genome assembly GCF_021436955.1 of Diplodia seriata. Lineage (NCBI taxonomy): Eukaryota > Fungi > Ascomycota > Dothideomycetes > Botryosphaeriales > Botryosphaeriaceae > Diplodia > Diplodia seriata. Next base: position 4,706,792 of record NW_027117308.1, on the reverse strand, counting down.
ACATCAACATCAGCCAACCACTCCAACCCCTACGCAGACTGCACTTGGGAACACACCGTTCGGCGAGGTAGCGGGAATCATGTCGCCCCCGATGGCGCGATGTATGGAGAAATGCGGGCCGCCCTCCATGGCCAGCCGATAAGTGTTGTAGTTGCCTAATGCTTGGATCTTGTTGACGACGGTGGGCGAGTACTTGGGGGCCGACATGTCGCCGGGGAAGTCGGTGCCGTTGTTGAAGTTGCGGGCCAGGCAGTGCGGGTGCAGCGTGTTCCTCAGGTAGGCGGGCCGGAAGTCCCTGAACGGCCCGTCGGACACGCACAGCGACCGGTTCTGCTGGCTGCCGCTGCCGCCGAAGCCGGTTTTGGCGTCCCACATGGGCGCGCGGTCCATCGGGTCTATCGAGTCCCAGGCCCAGTCCCAGTAGCTTTGGGGATAAACATTAGCTGCTTGTCTTGGTGTTTGATCGGGAGGCGGCTGGGAGGAGGCACTTACGTCGCGCTGCCGTTGTAGCCGCAGCTTTGGAGCGCTCGCTCGTACAGATGCACAAAGTAGCGGTGCCAGGGGAGGAATGCTGCTACCAAATGGACTGTTTCGGTCTTAGTAGCTGGATACTCCGGATCAATGGCAAGCTTACTCCGCTTGTTGAGCGCGTTGTGGACGTAAGGAAAGTCGTCGTAGAGGCTCGTGTTGAGACCGAGGACCGACTCCCTCGTCCTCAAGCAACGGACGGCGGCGACATAGCTTTGGCGATCGCCATCAGACAGCTGGCGCCACTCTATGCGCGTGACCGGCTGGGTGCAATACGACGAAGGGAATACGGCGCTGGCAGTGAGGGTCGCGAAAGTGAGCACAAGAGGAGTGATAAACATGTTGACAGATGACGTGGGTTGTCGACGGGAAACATGGTAGCTTTATATACTCCGAAGAATGCAGCGGAAAATCGGCAGAGCCTGCCGCACTGTCTGAATGCGTAACGGTGGTGTTCGCGATAAGCGCAAGCGGCAGCCCAGCGGGTGGTAGGCTAGCAAACAAGCACCTCGCTTGCCCTTAGCGCGCGGGTCAACCGCAAACCTAACACCACGCATTTTCCGAGCTTCGACTCTTCTTACTTTGCCATCGTGAACTATGCTTCTTCACCCCAGGAGCAGAGGGTCCACGCTGTGTTCCAGTCCTGTTGCCAACTCCCATTTCTTCATTTTTTATACCCATCGTCACACCCCATCCACATCCGCATCAACCGATCGTGATATCATCACGTACACTTCGTTGGCTGTTTGCAACTTGTAGACTAAGGCCCATACTACTGTTGAAGATCGAGAGCCGCACATAGCAATTTTCCCAGAATAGTAAGACTCGACTGGGCTTAGTCCCATCTCTGCTGTGGATCATCTCCGGCTGTAAGCCCCCTCGCGGGAATATCCATTTAAGCTTTCAAAACAAACAAATGTCATTCCACCACCCACTAAGGAAGTTAGTCGAGCCGGACCTCAACGGCGTCCGCCAGACCCTGCAGCAACACGACTCCCACGCTCGCCAGCGTGAATGAAGACGGCATGTTTTCCAACTGGGCGGCCAAAGCTGGGAAGTCGTAATTCAAATCAGTGGGGAGCGCGCACTTCGCACTCATCGCTGATGGCGTGAATTTGATGTGGAGACACACTTAGAGGGTATCTTCTTGTTTCCTCTTGCGGCAATCCGGAGCCAAAGTCCGGCAGGGGTGTGGGGCACTATTCCCGGCCCAAGTGAGTGTATGGTTTGACATACGCTACGGGAACCGTGAGATGGGTTTCCGGGGTTCTAGATCATGTCAAACATCACTGTTTCAAGCTCATGAGCATCACCAATAGCGGTTGTTCATTGCTATCATTTTTATCTGTTAAACACCACCTTCATTATCAACTCTCCGCCCTGTCACCATTCACCTACTGTAGAATCCTCGTGCATATAAGATTCAGCCGTAATGAAACGAAAAGGCAGCAGTTCGATCGCTTTCTGGGTTTGTATTGTCCGACAGGTCATATTCCAAATTGGAAGTGATTGAAATATCGAGCCTTGCATCGAAGAGAGTTCATGGACCTTTATAGTCATCCAACGGGGATATGGTGCCCCGTGTTCATCATTGCCGGTATGCAGCGCGTGACACACATGACGGGAGTCCACGAAGTCTGCAACCACTGCATCGCACAGCATAAAAGCCTCCCGTTTGTCGGACATGGATCATCCACACATACATCATGGAGCCGGAGGTTTCTTTCCTAAGGCGACTCAATCAAGGGAAGGCAGATCACTGTGGGGATCTCTTGTGCCTCTCCAACCGTGGCTTAGTCTGGACTTACAGATCCACGACTACACTAAAGCTTCTCCGTTTGCCGAAGGCTGTCATCAAGATGAAGAGATGCTGCAGAGCCGCAATGACCAGTAAGAATGAAAAACAGCAGCGGGTGTACAACAGCAACCGTATCACTTTCACAAGAGCTACAGCATCGAAGTGAGCGGGCTGCAGACGTCTTCCTGGGACCACCGGAGGCGACACCCAAGTGTAATACGCCTCGTGGATCAAGCAAAGTGCTTTTGAGCAAAAAGCTCGATAGTAAGAACAATCTGCGGTTCTGTCTTGCTGTTGTAATCCAAGGCGATGCTGTGGAGTAGTCAAGGTAATGTAGCCGCCGCCTCCCCGCGCCCACCAGCTGCTCCGTGACGTGGTTGTGGCCACGAGCTGTCAGGAATGAGCACGCATGCGGTCACAAGATGTGAATTTGGGCACAACTGGTGTTCTTGGAGCATGTGAGAGCAGCACCAACAGCGTAGCATGTGATCAAATGCGGAGTGGTTTGATATTTTACTTAAATGCTGTTGTATTCTCAAGCAACAATTAGACTCGACCAGGCGCTTGTCGTTTGGTATTCAAACAAACACATCATCGAGCTGGGTACCCGAACTGTCCGGTTTGTGGCCTTGGTGGCAGCTTCTTCCTCAATGTTGAAGAGAGGTCTCTCACCACCACTTCCCCGTTTTGCTGAACAGCATCAAGAAGCCCCTTAGAAGTCTGACCATCAACAGCGCTTGATACTGACGAGCATCACCTGAGGTGGTACGACGCATCAACAAGCGTTCGTTGATATCTCGGACCCGGACTGACCACACCACCAAGAAGCACGCAGTGAAAGAACATACAAGCCCTCAAGGAAGTGGCCGGGTTGGTTTGGTTCTTGCCGCACCAGTGCGCAGCCCAGTGCGAAGCCGGTAATGCACGAAGAACCACTGCCACAATCCCCGATCCTGCGAGCAAGAGATACCTTTTTAAAGCCCGGATAAAAAAAAAGTTGAATCAATCCGGCCCGCCACGTGCACGCGATGCGAACACGCACAGCAGCACAGCCAGCTGGCCACAGCCACAGCCACAGAAACCACCATCCTGCCACATCCTTCCTTCCGTTGCTGACACAAGCAACAACCCCCAGCCACCACCAACAGACGAGACCTTTTCCTTCCCCCCACCAGCCTCACCACCATCACACCAACCGCACCACAAAACACATCGTCAGCAGAGGCAGGCACCCGGGAGGCTGCGGCAAAGGCGCAGCCATCAGCCATCCAGCCCATCCAGCCACGGGCAGCAGAACTCGTCTCTCCTGGCCAAAGCGTCCGTACCAGCAGGCTGCAGCCATCATTGACCGTCACTCTGTCGTGCATGAGAACCCGCAAGCCTCGGGTCCAGCCGAACCATGTCCTGTTCCCCTTCTTGAGCCGCATGACCGACGTTGCAAGCCAGGGATCGGGCAGATACGAAGAGGAAAAACAAGGAAGGAACCATGCAATGGAAGCGGCGTCGAACGTTCGGCGGCTTCCAGAAGGGCGAAACTTTTCGCTTCTGTGCATTCTCGAAGGAACGAGCCATGCGCCGGTCAGGTCCAAGGGGCTCTAGCGCGCTGCGCGCGTGTGGGGTTGGTGTGTGTGGGTTCGCAGCAGAGGTGGAGATGGTCGACGACCAAGGCAAATGGCGGTCTGTGTTTAGAGCTGGCTGGCGGGTTCACCGGTATACCCACCACCACTGCAATGCACACTACCCGCTTCCCGCGCGCGTACGTGCTCGTGCGCGGCGGGCGGGCAACGAAGAGCCGGTGGATGGGTGGGTGTTCGTGCATTATTCTCGTCTGCAGCAGCGGAACCTTGGTTTTTTCCGTCCTTCACATGCAGCGTTGCTGTGGGGCCGTGATGAGTTGTTTGGCTCCATTCCCTTCTGCTCCCCTGGCGGGCGGCCGCCGTGATTCGTCGCAGCTGCGATTCAGGACGGGCGCTACTGCACGTATACGGAGGAGCGAATTGTGCACAATGCCATGTAGGAAAAAGACCGTTTTGCGCCGCCCCCCCTCCCACCCTCCCCGCAATGATGAGGCTATCGCGGGACAGCGAAAAAAAGCAAGGCGAGGAATATATGCAATGTCGAGCAGCGAGCGGGTCTGAAGACCATATCTGCGTGATGACGTCGGCGGGGCCCGTTGCCCGCATCCACATGATGGAGACAGACGACGACGACGTTATCAGAACACTTCATCGATGGTCTCATCGCACGATGGCGAGTAAGTGGTGGTGGGGGAGCTGGTCCCCGGCCCCTTTCCCCCTGGATGATGAGAGAGCGGTTCGTCGGCGACGGGTGTCCATCCCCTGGCCGGTGCCTGACGATCGTCCCGCAGCATCGGCCATCATCCGTTCGTTTGACTGATGACTGGCAAAAAGATGAGCCCGCCCGGCCGCGGGGTAAGGCGTGCCCAGTTGAAGCGGAGGAGGAGGGCCCAAGTCACGACGTCCGGTCTCGAGATGAACCCGTCTCGACGAGCCAGCCCATGGCCATTATTGCAATTGATTGGGCCGCCAGCCCTATTCTTCCTTTTTGGCCCAACGCCCACCTACGTTGAAAGACGATCGCGGGCAATCAACCTTTCGCTACATTGTTTAGGCGTGAAGACTAGGGGCCCGCCCTAGGCGTATGGGATCAGTCCGCGAAAGATGGAAAATGAGAAGAATGCAGCCCGACGACTGGCGCTTGCAAGCCTCATTCGGCGACGAGACCAAACCGCCTGCACAGTGCGGCCAATAGTTCGCTTCTCTTAGCCTTCTCGCGCAACTGGTCCCTGGGCCGGCTTGGGGGTCCAGCGCGTTTTAGTGTTATCGTCGGGCTGGCAGTTCGTTTGGTGGCCGGGGCATTTCTTTAGGGTGTGGCAACCACGTTGCTGTTGTGGCGCAAGGTACCGCAATACTTACAACGCGCGCCGCACAGACCCCCGTTACATTTGCGCCACTTGGAACCGTTTCGTGCAATTCCGTTGGCCAAGGGCGAAGCTGTCTGTGGGGGAAGCTTATCGCGAATAATGCAGCGCTAAGTGCGGCGGGAGACTACGCTGGGGAAATTGGTTGGCCGAGGGGAGGAAAACGTTACGAGGCACGGGAGGCGATGCGCCGCAGTGGCGTGAAGGATGGCAGGCGGGAGATGGCTGTCACTGTCGGTGTCTGGCATTATGCGCGTGGACTGCCTCGTGGGCGTGAAGCAAGGAATCGAATAACCTTAGCTTCGGCGAGATGTGAAGATGGCGGTCAGTGGGCGCGAGTAGGAAGAAAGGCCGGGGTGCGGCATGTGAAAGGTATAGATGTATAGGCGTGTATGGCGAATGGGAGGATGCCTTGGCCGCCGATCAGGGACGGATTTTCCTGGACTTGCGGCTTGGGGGCAAGTCTGGCGACCCTTGCCCGCACAACCTCTGGTGGCAACGCACCCCGCGAAAAGGAATCCCGTGTGGGGAGACCTCGTGCCGGTGGGGAGCAGCAGCGGAAGAAGCAAAGTATTATTGTTCAGTTCTCGCGTGGTACTGACGTCGAGCCACAGTGTCTCGCGTGCTACGCAAGGAACATGCTCATGGGGCTGCGGCAAGATTTGGAAAAGAAAACTGTCCAGCATGCTTGCAGCCTCCCGTGCGTCATGCTGCAGAGCTGAAAGCCAGTAATGGCAGGTTGTAGCAGAAGTCGGTGAAGATGCAAGATGAAGTTGTCCGATTTTTGCTGGTATGTACGGACATGGCACCGCGAGCAGAAGGCGTAGGTGCGCCTTGTCGTTGCCAAGCAAAGATAGACCGATTCGGCAGACGGGGTTTGGTGTAATCATGAGGTGTGCCCAGCGCGAGAGCATAACGGATTTGAAATTGTCGACACCGGATCCGATGACGGTGTCGTGTGGACGTACCTCTATGTTGACTCACAAAGCCTGCAGACGGACGGGCACCGAAGATTGCTTGGTGATCGAAGATGAGCAAGATGCAATGAAGAATCCAGACACGGTCAGCAGGCCGGGGGAGGGGTGCGCGTGGAGAGGCGCGGAATGCAGCTCCTGCGAGCCCGCGTCCGCGTCAACCCGCGTCGCGCGCAGCCTGCCAGCTCCCGTCCCGTGCATCATCTCGTCTCGACGCGTCGGCATCCTCGGCGACGGCGACGGACACGGAGTCGGCGAGGCAGACAAGGCAACGCGCGGATGACGAACAGCGCTGCTGAGCCTCGGCCTCCGCGCGTTCCGCAGCTGCGCGGCGCAATGCGCAATGCGCAGGAAAAGGGCCAGGCAGCAAGATTCCGCACAAGGCAGTAGGTCTAAAGGTCCCGTGGTCCGGCGACGCGGAGGGACAGACATTCCGGCGAGGGTGGACGTGACCAGGCTCAATCTCCGTAGACACCCGAACACCGCAGGAACTCAGATCATGCACGGCATGCACAAGCCGCTGCCTCCGGCTTGCTTTTTCCTGCGTGTCCGCCGCTGCTCTCCCGCCGCGTGAACCCATGCGCCGTGGCTCTCGGCGCAGGCAGGTCGCGCGGCAAGTGCCCCCAACCAACAACCCACAGGCGCAGCTGCCGCGCATCGCGAAACCGGAAGCGGGCACCTGAGCAGCCTCAACACCACCACCCTCACCATCCCACCTCAGATCGCCCCCCCACCGAACCGTCCCAACCAGCTTACGCGCAATGAGTAACCCCGAGATCATCCCCCAGCCCCTCATCCCACCCCTCATCGCTATCAGCTGAGGCTCAAACGCATGGCAGGGTAGCAGAGCTACAGCTACCCCTCCAGGACCCCCAAACCGCAGTCCAATCACCGTCCACCGCACCCGCAGCAGTTGCAGCAAGTCAAGCGGCAGGCTGCCTGCCCCCCGCAAGCACGGACCAGTCCAACCCCACAAAGCGCAGCGCCCCCATATTCACACACACACCGCAAAGTGCCACACGCTCTTAGCCTCCTTCCTTCCCTCTGCCCTTCCCATCCCCCCCGCGCTAACCCTGCTTTCACCCTATCCGGCAGTCGCTCATTCGGGCAATCCGCCACACACACACCGTAAAGCACCTGCAGCGATTGGCACAGAAGTCGCCTACACTGAGAAAACCGACCGGCACCCACACTACTGCAGGACATATCCTTTAGCAAGGAACCGTTTAGTAGTGATTGCGACACCGCTTCGATAACGGAAAAACGAGGCTGTCACCGGTCGGCTTTAGCCCGCAGTAGGCGAGCATTCGTGGCGTGCCGATTCTGTCAAATGGCGGAGATTGCGACATGGAACAACGATGGTGCTTCTTTTCTTGCCGCGCTGCCCGAACCGCCGCGCCGTCGCCGCTGTAGGAGCCGAGCAGGAACCCCGTCTCGACTACGGACAGCCGGTTGCGGAAGGAATCGAAGCAGAAACGCTAACGCGGGGGTGAGGCGGAAAAAAGAGGCAGACACAGCAAAAAAGCAGCGATGCAGACATGGAGCAATCCCACGGTTCACGTGGCGGGCGATATGGGTCGGTCTGTTTCAGGCCAATGCAAGGCAGATTGGTCTGGTCGGTCGGCTGCTGCCAACACTGCCTACATACTTTGCCTGCCCGGCGGCCGCGCGCCAGCAGCGGCAGTGAAGGGGAGCACATCGAGGCGCAGTTCTTTTCGTTTTTCCTTTCCATTGCGTGGCCGGGTGCGGCGGTGCTGGGGGGAGGTTGGTTGGCGATGAGTCCTTTGACGCCTGACGGGGGAGGGGTGCGCGGCGCCTTGTCCACGGCCAATGAGACGGCGTTTTTCTGCCGGCAGTAAGTCAACGATTTTCGTCGTTCGCGTCGCACGCAACAAGGCAGCAGACTGAGGGCGACGGAGCGAAAGACGAGCAAAAAATGCCTGCAGGCGATCGTCACCATGAGAGAGAGGGCTGCTCGCCGTACCTGCCCCTTCTTTCGCCTTTTCCTTGCTGTGCTGTTGCTGCCAGGTTTTTTCTTATTCGGGTTTTTTACTTTTTCGTTGCTGTTGTTCCTGTTTCTTGTTGGCCCCCTTTGTTGCCCAGACAGCCAGCGCAGCACAGCGCAGCGCAGCGTCGCACACGTATGCCCTGCTTGCTCATCACAGCCTCGACGACGACGGCCTTTGTTCGCGTACCGAAGCAAGCACGCAATGCGAAAACCTGCAAAGCTCAAACAACGATGACGACGGCGACGGCGAACGATTCGCAGTAGATCCCGCCGTTCCGTCCGCTTCGCGTACGTCATTGCAGACGTACATTACGAGGTTCTCGACTCGATGATGAGCAGAGCGGCAGAAAAAAAAAAGAGGTCTTCTTCTTCTCGCCCTTCGCTGTCGTCATTGCCCTGACTCGGATGCCTGCGGCGCGCGTTGCGCCCCCCGATGCGGCCATGGTGTACCTATGATGGCACACAGCTGTGGCGTTCGATCCAGGGTTCGGCGGGCTGGCGCGGGCTTCGGGCGTTCGGCCATCCGGCCGGCGCGAGGAAGAGAGCGCGAGCGACTGGACGACCCGACTTGCCGCGTTCCGCGCTTCTCCTTTCGTCGACATGTGTCAGCCTTGTTCCGCTCTCTTCTTCTCCCCCAGATCCGAGGCGGCAGCGCTAAGGCTAGGCAGTCGCAGAGTAGCCGTGCGGATACCGTTCATCGCTTTCTCATTCGCTTCCCCCCTCTCCCGTCTCTTCCTCCCGAACTGTACCGCGGATGGAGTAGGTCTGCTCGCCCTTGTGTCATCAACATCGCGCCGTGTGTCATCAGCGATCGCACGTGTCGTCACCCAGTCGCTTTCCCGTTGCTTTCGTCGACGACTCGAGAGAGACGGGACGCATATCCCCCCCTTCCGAGTTTCCGCGCGTGGGCGGACGGTGACCGGTGATTGTCCGGAGGTAACGTGGGATCTGCACCGATTGCCGCGACGATGATAATAGTATCCGCCACACTACGGATACTATCATCTTCTTCGCAAACTTATCCGTATTCAATCCCGTAAGGGAAGGAAGGAAGGAAGGGGGCCGGCTTGGCGGGGCGGACAACGCAGAGTCCGGAGCCGTGGGCACATACCACCTACACTACTACTACAGCACCACTACTACAGCTTGTCAAAAGGGTCTTGTTCATTCGCCCGTGTCTATCCTTCGTGCACGACCCTCTTCTCGCCCCGTTAGCTGTCAACAATTAACTGTCGCCCGGAAGACCCTCGGTCGCCACACTGACAACTGCTTATTTTGCCTAGCTGCAAATCACCTAGCCGTAGCAAATCGATTTTCTTCTCATTCGACGGTGGGGGCGCGGCGAAAATTGATCCCCAGACACATCATCCTTCCGTCGGCGGGCGGAGAGAAAACGCCGGAAATAAATGAAACATCTTTCCGCCCCAATCATGGGGCTGGAGGCCCGCTACCCAATAGGTGCCGGCGAGATGTCAAGTGGTGAGGAAAAGGAAGGGGAAAAAAAAGATTTATGGGTCGTCGAAGGAGGCGGCTTTGCAGTAGCCTCTGTTTGACCTGCATACAAGGCGCGAAACGGACATTTTAGTCGCGGGTCTGGCGCGCTGTTCGGCTGTAGGAGGAGGAGGGGGGAAACAGTGCCCCATCGTCAGTCTCGGCCGATGGCATGATGTTCTTCGGCGGAGCAAGACGAAGCGGCAGTAGTAGACGCTGTTATCTGGCGAGACGTACGACGACGGCCGCCGCCCACTTCGTTGCATTGAGAACGAGGCCGGATCGGGAAGGACGGTGAGGGGCTGCTCGTGAAGCTAGTGCAAACACCATGGTGGAAAAAGGGACATGCCCGCGAAAATTATACAGGTGTTGCAACGGTCACGATAGGATGTTGCCTGGTGTTCTGAATGCCCGAGGGAGGAGTGAGGAGCCAGCCATACATGGAAACCCTTAACTCCGTCGTCAAAGCTCCGGCCGACATGATGGCAAGCTACTACTGTAAAGTCCCTCCGCCTCCGCGTTAAAAGCAACAGAATTTTGAACACTTTATGCCCGTCCGTAATCGCCGCCGTCCCCACTAGTTGAGGAGATCTTCTTCTTCTCCTCCGTTCCGCACCCTGCATCATCAGAAAAACTCATTTTTCTTGTGGAGTCTCTCTTCGCACATCATGGAATATGCGAGGCGAGGCGCAAATGTGATCACGCCGGCGCGGCGGGCAGAGGAAAAATTGCAACGAGGTGTCCCCACTCAAATCGGGGGTGCTAGAAGAGACGGCGGCACTCATATCCGCGGAGGCTCGACCGAGGCATCACTAGCCGAGCCGAGCGCTTTGCATTTTTGAAGGTATCGTGACTTCTCGAAATCAAGATGAGAGAAAAAAAAAAAAAAGGCCTCGCACCTTCCATCATGCCGTGCCGTCCCGTCGTCGTCGTCGTCGTCGTCGTCGTCAATGAGGGTTTTCTGATGCATGCATGCCGTCCGTCCCCCTCCCCCGAGACCGCCCCGCGCCCGGCGGCCGGCCGATCTCGGGAGGGGGAAAGACCTAGGTAAGGACAAAGGGCAACTGTTGCGGTGCGGCGCGGCGCACAAGCGAGCACAGAAGAGACGAACGACAACAAAGGCGAGCGAATGGCCTGGAAGCCTCCATCTCTCTCTTTCCCGCACCGTTCCCGTGATGCGATTACATGCCCGCCCCGACATCATCATCTGCAGCCAACGAGTTTTGTCATCCGCAGTTTTTTGTCTCTCTCTCTTTGCCCTCACTCATCACAGTTGTTGCGTTACCCACGTGTTTCATCATCATAGACATAGGCTTGGGTCTGGACTCTTCTCTTTCCCCTCGCCCGCGAAAGTGATGATGACTCCTGTCTCTCTCTCTCTCTCTCTCCCGTGGATGACCGATCGGATGACGAAAGCCAGCCGTTGGTCAACTACATACCGCCGTGCATAGTAGTCCGCCGTCTTCCGCGGCGGCGGCGGCGGCGGCATGGGAATAAGTCATCGGGGTTTGGATGATTCACACGTAGCTGCAACTGGACCTGGCATAACGCCGGATGCCGGCCGGCTGGCGTGGAATCCTGCCGATTTTCCCTCTTTCCCTTGGGTTGGGGAGGAGACGCGCGACGGAATGGAACGGGTTGTGCGGGATGGTTTAGTTTGGCAATGGGAAATGAACGGTGAAGGACAGCGGCATCCCTCGGTCAGCCATGGGGCTTTCCGGTCGGCAAATGTGCGACAAACCATCATTGACTACGCATACAAGGCGGAAAAATGATCGCAAGGCTACTACTAGGAAGTAATGCAGGGCGCGGTTGTGTATGAGGCAGCCAGCCGAAGCGGGGGCGTGGCGTACGGTCCGGCATTATTGGTGCGAGTAATGGAACAACGAACGCGCAAACGCGCGACAAACGCCGGCCGCCGTTGCTCACAAAGCCTTTGCCTGCAGGGTCGGTCGGCAAAGGGAAGAAAAAATTGATCGCAAATGAGTGGTAGTGGTAGTAATCCGTAGTGGGTGTGTGTTGGTCAGCTGGTCTCTCTTCCTGCCTTTGTTCCAGTGCCCGTCGACGGTCGCCCGTCACCGCCCCTTCCGTTTCGGAATGTGTTGCGGTAGGCAAGTGGTGGTAGTTAGCGCGCCAGCGGCTTACGCGCTTCCTTCCTCTACAGCGTTGTTGCTGCAGGTGCAGTGGGGCCGCCGCCTGGGGGGCCCTTTTTTCTTCTCTTTGGTGGGAGTAGTCAGCTGCGCTGGCAGCTGCAGGTAGAGTAGGGCCCCCATCACATGCCTTGGCTTGTTGGCTTGGGGCTTGGGGGTCTGTACGACTTTTTGTGCATTGGCCCGATGGGGGAATAAGCTGCGAGCGCGATGTGATGCATTTCACAATGAGGCACAGTCATGATTGGATTTGTTTTGAGTGATTGTTTGTCATTTGTTTGTAGGTAGTAGGTGGGGATTGGTTGCTAGCTAAGGTGTGCTGCTGCGAGCTGGGCCTCGACCTTCGACTGTCTCTGACAGGAGGGAGACCCCGCTGAGCTGCGCAGGCGGAAAAAACAAGAGTGGAAACATGACCCTGCGCGGAATTCATCGTCGCGCATTTCTGAACATCCCCAGCCAAATGAAAATGCTTGTGAAAGGAAATAGGTATCAAGGACGAACGCCGGAACTCCATGCTGATGATTATTCGCTTCGCTCATGAGGCCATAAACAGAGACAGGAAGGAGACAAGAGACATTGTGCACTGCTCAGTACGATGTTATGAGCGGTGCGTTTCGTCGTTCGAGGAAGTAGCTTTCTTGTAGGAAGGCTGCTTGATCGGGTGTCGTCGTTTGTAGTTGCGACTCCTTGCCGTCGAGGTATGCTGTTGTTGCGATGGCCTGCCTCTCCTTCTCGCTGTACTCGATGGTAGGCTGAGGCGGTGTTGTGGGCGTTGCGTCGTCGTCTGAATCCGAGTCCTCTTCGTGGACGAGCTCGGGAGGCGTTTGTTGCGATGGCGAGCGGACGAGAGCGTGCTCGTCATCGAACTCCTCGTCCTCGTAGTACTCGTCCTCCTCGTCGTCCTCCTCCTCGTCATCGTCCTCGAGCTCGGTGGTAGTGATGCGCACCGGCGGCGAGGGAATCCGCCTGAGCGGGGCGATCATGTCGAAGTCGGCGTCGTCCTCCTCGTAGTCGGAGTCGGACTCGCTGTCGGAGATGATGTCGTCGTCCTCCTCGTCCTCCTCGTCGTCATCCTCCATGACCTCCTCGTCAATGGTGTCGGCCCACTGGATGTGCCTCTCGGCACGGGCGGCCTTGTTGACGGTCTTGTTGAACCAGGCCTCCTGCTCACGCTCGGCGTCGGCAAGCTCGAGCATCAGGGAGTCGAGAAGGTTGGCGTGGCCGACGAGCAGGCGCAGGTCGTGGTCGCTCTTCTGGGCCTCGTGGGTGAGCTTGGTGCGGGCCGAGGCGGCAATGTAGTAGGTTTGCGAGAGAGACATCTTTTGCTTCTTGGCCGGCGGTGCGGCGGTGGGGAAGTAGGAGCGGGTGGTCTCAGCCGAAAATGGCTCGAAGCTTGATTGGAGTCGTAGATGCGAAGGCATGGTGAATGTGCGTGGTTGATATAGCTGGAGTGCCTGGAGGGTGAGTCAATAAAAGCGCGAAACTCGGCGCGGCTATGACTGGAACGTACGTATGGGGATGCAGACCGCGGGCGGTGAGCAGGGCGGGAAGGCGGGCTGAGCAGCAAGGGTGTGCGAAGTAGGCGTGGCTGCAGCGAAGCGAGGCGGAAGGTGTGCCGCGGTGAAGATCGTTGTTGCTGGTATCGATGTCGATGTTGAGATGTTGTGGTTTGTGGTGGACAGAGGGGGGCGGGTCTGGCGGTATACTTATGCCATGCCTCAGATTCCCAGACAGCGTAGATGACCCCGGCGTTACCGTCGTGCGTGCGTGCTCACCGCCGCGAGGCTGATGATTGTCTCCGGGCCCGAGCTGTAAAGGCCGGCCCATCCATGCAAGCGCATGGACGCAGATCGTCGGCTTACACAACACCCCGGTCTCGCACATGCGGTGCCCGCGCTGCCCGTCCCCTCGGCCGCAGCCCGGCTTGTCGCGCTCGTCGCCCGAGAAGCCAGCGCACCGCTCGGAGCGACTGTCTGCAAACGCTCCGCAGCCAGTCCGCCCGCCCAGCGCTGTTTCAGCAGGAAACAAAACAGCCACGCTCTCAAACAGCCCCCGCCATCTCTGCCCGGCAATCTGCTGGCGACACGCCGTGTTTGGGCGGCGTCCGCCGCGAACTCCGTGCCCGCGTGCCTCCTTGCGCAGGCCTGAGATGAATTGGCGCCTAGTCCGTTTGTCAGCTCTCAAGCCACAGCCCAGCAGCGCATTCCTCCGCTCTTCTCCAGTGCCAGGGACCAGTGCCCTGCCAAGCCCCTGTGCGCCCGTTTCCAGTCGGCCGCTCCATCTTCCGTCGGTGCGTTCTGCGGTCCGCTTGCAGGGTCGCAGCCAAACCCAAGCTACCGCACGCCGTCTGTCGCCGTCATCTGTCGCCGTTGTTGAGTCATTCTGAATCGCGGCGGCCGGACGACGGAATTCGGAGTTAGCTTGGGTGTTGACTTTGCTGCCTGGGGCCAGCCGACTATGCCGAAGGTTCTGCGGCTCATCTCCCTGATCCGCCGCTGAACGCGAGCCCGAAGGCTGCCGCCCGTGGCCCCGCAGTCGATCTACTTTTCGTACGACCAAGGGCTTTGTTCTGCCCGCAACTGCGCGCATCTCGTACCTCGCATTGCCAATAAATGGGCTGCTGCCCGTTCCGGCGCGCTCGCATCGCATGCCGCGGATGCGCACTACTCCCAGCTGCGAGCCGCACGCGCGCATGCCGCCTCCATCGCAATAGCGCAATCCACAGCACTGCAGTCGCCGAGCGCAGTCACAGTGCTGGAGAGGACGGCGATTAGTTATTTGCGAGCGGACTGCGTCATGGCCCGGGCTCGAACGGCGGGCGGGCTTATCCAGTTAACTCCAGGCGGGATGACGACCACAGTGTCGGCTCGTAAGGCTGGCTTACACATTGCGCCATGCGCCATCCCAGCGCTCGGTGCGGTCGCTGCTGACAAAAAGCGACGGCCGCCCACACATAAGCTGGCAGCATGCGCCTGTTCGAGCAAGAGCGGTGTTTGTCAGGGCCAGCAGCCGTCATGGATGATTAATTCTCGCTGCTGCACCAACCCTCACTAATTGTCAGAATGACTGACTCTTTCCAGAAGCGACCGCGCGCAGCCGCCGGCCACGCGCTGTAACCCTTCGCAGCCCGCGTGTCCTAATTCGGGCATCACGGTGCCTGTGTTCGTGCGACCGGCCGCCGCATATGCACGCAATAGAGCTGGGGAATGGCCATGCGGTGAGGTGCTGCCGCGCTCTGCCCTCTCTGCCCTGCGTACAACAAATACCACTGTGGGCGTCTTCTGCAGCGCCATGGTCGCACAGCCCCTTCAGTCGGCAACCCCGACGCGGTCGTCTCCCTCGCCGTGGATTCGCTTGTTGCGCCCTCGGTTCCGTTCCGTTGCTGACCTCGAGGCGGCAGGCCGAATAACACCACGCCAACGCCGTTGCGGCCATGCCACGCTGCACCCCGTCAGCGCACTCGGGCCCGATGAGGCTTCAAGGCGCGGCAGTCGTCCAATCCAAAGCGCCCCGGCGTTGGAGCTGTGGCTGGCGCAGCACCAGCAGCAGCAGCACTCGGTGCCCGCGCGCCTGCGCTGCGTCTGCGTCGGTCGTAGGGCGACGAAACGAAAGCGAGCGCGGTTCAGCTCACCGCTCGGGCGCATGGCCGGCCCATGTCGGCGTGGCATCGCATCGCGTACCTGATCTCACGACGCGATCTGGCGAAGCGAACCACTCCAAGGCGTTTTCTTTTTCGGGCGCTTTTTTTAACCCAGCGCAGCCCGAACAAGCGCCCGTCGCGCGCGCCGCCGTCACGGACCAGGCGGTGGAGCGGGCGAGTTGAGCCTCAACTCTATTGTCAGCGCCAAGCCACAAAGCCGCCGCCCATCTCATTTTTCTTTTGCTCGCTTTAATGAGGGCCCGCCCGCTAGCTCTGCGTCTTGCTTGCGGTTTGATTGCCAGCCCAGCTTTGGGCCGCGGTCGGGCGGGTTGTGTCCTGCGTCTCCTTTTCTCCTCGGGAAGCGCGCATCGCGGCGGCGGGAACCTGTGCGCTGGCAGCCATGGTCGCCGCACCAGGGGAAGCAGCGTTATGCAAGTTTGTGCGCTTGGCCGTGGGGTGTTCGGGAGGGAAGCAGGGAGCGCGGCGGGCCAGATCAGCAATTGTCCTCGACAGCACAAGGGAGATCGACCGGAGCGGTGTGGTGTTTGCGCGTTTCAGTCCGGGGGCGGGAAAGCGGTTGGTACGACTGCGGTGGTGCTTCGACGTGGCACTGTGGAGACACCGGTCAGAATCCCCCATCCTTCTTCACGCAGAAGAGACAGGCGGTATAGCCGCCACTGCGGTACCCGCGAGCGCTTCTGCGGTGGCTGAGCCTCGTGCCTTGCCTCCTGAAGCCTGCAGCCGCGGCCCTTGACGCTGACACGTCTTACTTAGCGGTGCAACCTCGCTGCTGCCGTTTGCCGTGTTTCGGCTCCCGCGACACCCACAACACTTCGAAATTTGCAAACATCGACGTTTGGGGCGCCAAATCTCAGGAATAGCCAGTCATGCGCCGCCCCGCCAGCAAAAGTTTCTCCGCGCTGCCTCGCCGAGCGGCCTGAAAACAATCGATTCATCACCTCAACCTCGCGGGCTGCCTTGGGGCTGTGTTTCTGCTTCGCTGCCCGCGCTGCCGTGTCGACGCGTTAGCGAGATTCAACAGGCCTCCGTCCGACGGGCCTCTTTCATGCGCTCAGGACTGCCGCGTTGCTCCCCCGCTCGATCGGCGACACCGGAGAATCTTCGATCGCGTCCTTCATATATCAGAATCCAGTCTGTTTCCGTGATTGTTTGGAAACCTTGCTATGCACACGCGAGCCAGCCCGCCGAGAGAGTTTGAAAAACGAAACCTTTCCGGCCTCGAGTCGGCCTCCCACCAATCTCTCAGGACCCCGGCGAGCAAACGTCGTCGGGGTCTTCAGTTATGCGAGACCATGGAGCCTCGGAGAATGAGGTCGACCTTTCATGCCGCTTGACTTCTCGCCCCCCTTTCCTGACCATTTCCTCTCCGCCATGCAGGACGTGATTGCTGCGTCCCAACTAACCCGCCGAGCACGCAGAGCCAACGCGACGCCTCGATACGCTTCTGAGACAGCAGCTCTTCCACGGCCACCAACACCTGATGTTCTGGACGCGCATGCAAACATCGCCAGCCACGAAGCGTGTGACGACAACACGCGGTTTCGCCGTGCACCCCCGCCTAGGTCCCGGCCGGCACGACATACTCACTTCTGCCAGCCGAACAAAACCGCCCAGCCGTCGTCGTACCACCATGTCCACACTCTTCTCCGATTTCTCCGTCCCACCGTGGGGACGGGGCCCCCCCTCAGACGCCAGTCGTTGCGTCGGAGAAACGGATTATCCCCAATCGCAACCGTTGCGACCACGAGAGTCTCAGACGGCAAGAAAATCAAACCGGCTCCGGTTGCCTCGACACTTTTCGGAAATTTTGCGAATTTCTCGGGAGAGCAGCCATCATCATCGATTTTGCGGCCGTTGCTGCCGCCTGACATGCTGATGGACTCTTCTAGGCCAAAGGTGACGAAGACGACGACGAACGCTTTTTGCTTCAGATGCGTTTTCGACCCCCGAATGTCGTTGGAGATTTTCCGACCCCACCAACCAACCCGCAACGCAGTTTTGCCGTGGCACCACCCCACCCGCGAGATTCCGCCTGACCAACCCCCGAACTCTCTTTCCAACGGCCGAGAACGTAGCGTGGGGACGCGAATGAATGCAACCGTCGATGAATACCGAGGCTGGATGGCCTCCCCACCCCCGACGTTGTTTGTTTGAGCGAGGAGGGAGGGAGGGAGTGGAGCCGAGAAGCTCGTGGAACTATCTGGGCCCCTAGACACACGAAAAACGCGTACATACGCCTTTAAACGCTGGCTTTTTTTTTTTGCCCTCGCAGCAAGAAAAAAAAAAGTTAAGTTGGTATCCGGACTGTTACATCCGACGCGGGGCCCCCCTTTCCCCTCGTTTTCTCCGGACTCCCTTCCTTCGGTCGGAATCAAGCTGGTCTCGGTGCTCGGCAGTTGCGTTGGGTTGCGGACGTCTCGGCGTCGTCGTTGTTGCGTCAGCTGCGGGCGCCACGGTGTGGCAGTTCGATGTCACGATGGGACGTTGTTTTTTTTTCCTTTCCCCGCCTACTGAAACTGCTCGGCAACTCCTTCTCCTTCTGCGAGAGGGAAATTCCAACGATCGCTGGCGAACGACGTCGAAACGACTGAGGCAGCCGTGTCATCGAGAGGGGGGGCTGTGCAGCAGCCAATCGAAGCGCCGGGTCTCAGGGTTCGTAAGAATGGTGGTGGTGGTGATTGGAAGGGGGCGGCCGTGGACGGGATTGGCGTACACGTGGACACACACCTCCGGCTGGGCATTTTCATGCGAGCTCGCGAAGGCTGCGTGGGGGGTTCGTGTTTGGGGCCGGACGCGGTAGTCAGGGGGTGGGGGGCTCGCGAGCGAGATGAGGGGGATGGTTGGATTGATGTGGAGCTTGAACCGTGGTTCGTGTGCGGCGTGGAAGGTGAGTGGATGATGAGGCCGTGTTGAACGCTTTTTTTTTCTGTTTCCCCTCTTCGCGGTGGGAAGCCGTTCCGTTGCGGTCACGAGTGAACCTATCGCGTCGAATCCTCGCATACACTAGGATGGTTCTTCAGACTATGAAGAGCTGTTCATAGGGAGATACCCATTCTCTATCTCCCTCCTTCTTTCAGACTATAACCACAGTCTGCCGTGGAGCCTTTAAGAACCAAGCAATTGTATCTTTCACATTCTCTGTATAACTCGGCTGACCGCTCATTGTTGCAAGCCCAACCCTCCGGTATACATTGTCTTGACTGAAAGAGATCCCGGCCGCCTGGAGGCTGGCACCATCAGCTTCGCCAATTCCATCCAAAACACAGAGGAGGCCGTAGACGCAGTTACCAATATTCGAATGGAGGAGTGGAAGACAGTATACGGCAATCCCATCGGCTGGCCGTTCGCGAGGCATATCGAGGCTTGCAGAGGACCCGGATGTCCCAACAATGTTGTTTCCGTCAGTTGTCAACATCCGAGGGAGGCCAAAGCGAGGAAATTCGAGCCGAACTTGTTGAACGTGGCCAGACAGCGCAACCCATCCGCTGCGTACTTGCCCAAATGGGTTCTTACTGGCCAGCTCCACTTGGGCATCTTCGAAGGCTGCGAGGTGCTTTGTTATGGGCAGATAATAACTGGCAGACAGTGGATGCTCAACTCTCGCAATAACGCTTGCCCAAGACCACGACGGGGCTTGATACGTCGCTGGACGTCTGCTGCGATACCGAGTGACCGGCGCCAATTGCCAGCAAAGGCCGAACAGGAACGACTGTCTCCAAAGGCCTGCGAGATACTGGTTTTCCGGCGAGCTCTGCATCTCTCGCGCCAGTCCGGACAAGGCAGGGAGTTTGTCGCTTTCGAACGTAAGGCGTCGTGCGGAGTATTGAGAGACAATCTTCTCCCATACCGCAACGGCGTGGTTCGTGACCATATTGCCGCCTTCCGAAGCCTCCCTCACCGGCTTCGTGAGAGGCTTTGCGTCCTGCCACGGGATCTCTCTGAGCGAAGGCACGCCCTCGTCCGCTTCGCCCGTCATGCATTCCCAGTAGACCTGTTCCCGCCCGAAGTGCAGTATCCGCCGCGGAAGGTTCCGTTCCTGATAGACCCATGCGCGGTCCGCCAAACAACCCAACCTTCCCATCGTGTGAGTGTCTCCGATGGATTTGCCGCTTATGGCGACGCTGCTCCCGGGGAACGGACTGCGTTTGAGCTCCAGCGGTGAAATCCGGTGACGGTTCCGGGTCCAAAAGCATCCGTCCTGCTCGTTTGACGACCCTGCCGCCGAGATGACCAGATACGCATTTCGATACACCCATGCCATCTTGGATGCTTCGTTGGCCCAATCATCATCGGAGTCCTGGAAGATGCATAGCCGGTCGATCCAGATGTATTGCAGCCCCAGGCGAGAGGTGATGGTGCAGGCATCTCGGAGTGTTTGCGGGAGTTCCTCGATGGGAAGGCCTTTGAACATTCCAGCCTCGGTGCCTTCCCGTAGCTTCAACGAGTCCATAGGGCCCCATCGGTAGCTGAGAGCAGTGTACCGACAGTCTTCCGTGCACGCAGTCGGAGAGCCTTGGGCAAATGTTGTCAAGCGAAAACGCGGTCCCTCGATCTTTATAAGTCGCGTTGGAAACTCGTGGGGAGACGGGTGGACTCGACACTTGGGGTGCTGTTGAGTGCAGCAATCCAGCCAGCGCCTGATCTGTGAAAAGGTCTCGGCCGAGTCGGTCCTCTTGCCGAATGTCTCGGTCCTGGCTCGATGGAGACCTTTTGACGTTGTCAATCAGGTGTGATATCAATGATAATGAAACCATACTGACTCTTGATATCTAGTGTGGGTGCTAGACAGCTGGCAGGTAGAAAAAGGGAAAAGGATTCCCCGTCTCTTGAACCGATTGGACTTGGACCGATTCGTAGCTCTTGTTTCTGCCACTCGCACGACCAAGTCCCGTTGCCCTTTCTGTACTCCAACATCTCCGCCCGGAGAGATTGCCAGAAAAGCTGGCAAAGATGGCAGCTACCCCTGGAACTGTGGCAGCAATCCAAAAACTCAAGTAAGTCCGTGTGGTGCGGAAGCAAGACAAGTTCTCCTGATATGTCATCATGGAACTCCGTCAGCATGCTCTTCAAGTCTCTGGACAAGAAGTCTCTGCAGGGCTTGCAAAATGATGTTGGCGGATCAACGCTAAGCTCCTCTCCGACACATTCAAAATCCCCATAGTCAGAGACTGAGGGGTTGCGTTCCAATTGGGAGAGCTGACGATCGTGCAAAAGCGCTCGGAGAAGGAGGGGGATTCGAGAGCCAGTTGAAGGACATGGCACTGCCGTATCGTCCCTGAAGAGTAAAAGAGCTTCCAATGCCATTTGTGTGTGTGCATGCTATGTTGCTGGAAAGAGGGGGTTGGCGGTTTGGTCTGTCGGTTGGAGAGGTCTGCAAAGCAGATAAGCAGTTACAATAACGGCTGAAAGACGTAGTAGTAAGGTCTGATATTTGTTCGCTGGAAGTCTTTCGGGAATGAGGCTTACACGCGGACTGCGGCTGATAAGAGTGGGGCCTATGCGCAAATTTATGTATGTACAGGTGCCGATCGCCAGAGCGAAGTTGCTTTCTTACTAGAAAGCTGCATGCCGTATCGCCAAGAGGAGCGTAAACCCTCGGTTCTGACCTATCATGGCCGCCACGCAAGTTCAGAATCCATCGTCAGAAATTTCACACTAGCCATTCGCTGTAAGATGGTCTTGCCCGTTCACGTGCCAGGTTTCGCAAACGTACAAGTCTACCCTTGGCGTGTGACGTGGGGCTTTGAATCATGGAAGTGGGGGCCGAGAATATGCTGTTGACCGTGAACCTCCCGCTTCTCCAGATCTCAGCCTGCCGTCCCGTTGTTTTCATCTCTTCTCACACCATTCCCATTTGTCAATTGAACGCCATCTGGTCATCCTGTCTGTCTGTAATCTGGCTCGCGCGGCAACACTGCTTACGCTCATTTTCCCCATACGCCACAGGAGGCGCCGTACGGACCTTCCAGCACGCCAGACTCGTCCTTGTTATCATGGGCTTTGCAGAACTTGCAGGGTATCTACAGCAGACCTTGGCCCTCATCGGGCTACTCGCTCTCGGCATCCACTTCATCCGTCCCTTCTTACCTCATTCCAGCCACAACCGTAACGGCACACATGAGCATTCAGCCTTGGGATCAGACGCGGATGCCGGAGCGATAGTCCGACTCTTTGACGGCATTAGAAAGCCCGACCCACCAGCCTCAGCACCCGCCGCACCAGAGACGCGGAAAACGTTCCAAAAGGACGACTACACAATCGGCCTGGTCACCGCACTAGACCGGGAGTTCCGCGCGGCCATCGCCACCCTCGACGAGCGGCACAACGAGCCGTCGGACTTCAGCGCGCGGCCCGACGACATCAACCACTACGTCTGGGGCCGCGCGGGCCAGCACAACGTCGTCGTCGTGACGTTCCCCATGGGCCGAGTCGGGACGAACATCGCCTCGCACGTGGCGACGCAAATGGTCAGCGCCGTGCCCTCCATCCGGTTCGGCCTCATGGTCGGCATCGGCGGCGGCGTTCCCTGGGTCGGCGGGAAATACACGGACGTCCGGCTCGGCGACGTCGTCGTGAGCGCGCCCTCTGGGTCGGGAACGACCGCCGGCGTCGTCCAATACGACCTCGGCAAGGAGGAGTCCGGTGGCACTCGCCGGTGCGGCAGCTTGAACGGGCCGCCTCAGGCGCTGCTGAGCGCGGTTTCCTACTTCAAAGCCGAAACCGAGATGGCGGCCTTGGCCGTGGCGATCGAGCAGGCGTCGGCGCAGATCAAGACGAAATTCCGTATCAGCACCTACGCTTATCAGGGGATGGAGGAGGATACGTTGTTCAAGGCTTGGTACAGTGGTTCAGGCGCTTCGTGGTGGATCTTTGGCTTCCTCCCGTTCCGGTTCTTGCGCGACTTTGCGGTTGTCAAGCGCGCAAGGCGGGAGGAGCCGGCGGTCCCGCGGATCCATTATGGCCTGATCGCGTCGGGCAACAAGGTCATGAAAGATGCCAGAGCGAGAGATGAGCTAACAAGCTGGCTGAAGCAGAACACCTCTGGCGGCGAGTGTCTTTGCTTCGAGATGGAAGCGGCTGGCCTCATGGACAATTTCCCCTGCTTGGTCATCAGAGGCATCAGCGATTATGCCGATGCCCATAAGAATGATAAGTGGCAGGACTATGCTGCATTGACTGCTGCTGCATATGCGAAGAAGCTGCTTGAGGTGCTCAAACCGGTTCAAGTACACTCATCGAGAGAGGCCAGGGAGGTTATCGGAGTCATTCGGGAAGTTCGCCAGGGTTAGTCGTCGTTTCCCTCTTATAATGAATCTTCGTTCTGGCATATGAGCTTCTCTGACTTATTGAAGATGTTCAGGACGTCAAAGCTGGAGTTCACCTTATATCCGAGGGAGAACGGGACAGGAAAATAGAGAATTGGCTGAGACCGTCAGACCAAACTGTTTACCTCAGCCAGACCAAAGAATCTCGTGGAGACCACAACAAGACGAACACCTGGCTTTTCGAGCATAAAGCCTACATTGGCTGGCAGTCACGTAATCCCAATCACTTGTGGTTGTATGGACCTTCTGGTTGTGGCAAGACGGTGCTTTCTTCTACAATCATCCACGAGCTTGGTGAAGAGAGCTGCCTTTACTTCTTCTTCGATTTCCGCAAGGAATACACATTTGTCGACGCTCTTTCTTCCCTCGTCTGGCAACTCTACTCTTCGCCGCAAGGACCAAAGGGTCCGCTACACCGGCTGTATTCTTCCAAGCAGAACTCACGTCCATCAGCGGAAAGTTTGGCAGAGACCTTCGGTCAGATGGTGCAGCAGACAAATCAAGTCCAGATCGTTCTCGATGCACTTGACGAATGTGGAGAGAAAGGAAAGAAAGAGCTGCTGAAGTGGTTGCATGGACTAACCGTGCATGCCCGGACTGAAAACAACAAGTGTCGTATCATCATGACGAGCCGGAGCGATCAGCAAGACATAATAAAGTGGCTCCACTCACCGAATTTGTCACTGAACGGATTGTCCCTGAACCAAGTCACAGCGGGGGTCAAAGCAGATATTGTCAGATACATTCAAACGCGCCTTACTACGGATCGAACGTTCAATAGATGGCGGAATGACAGAACACAAGCAAAGGACAAACCCATCCTGGAGGTCATAGAGGAAAAGCTTACCGCTGAAGCGGGCACCATGTAAGGAATCTCCAACCTCTTCGCTGATTTGCCCGGACTAACCACCCGATCTTTACAGGTTTCGTTGGGTGTCCCTGCAACTCGACGCCATCGGGAAACTTGCCTCTGTTTCGGCGATCGAACATGCACTTGCTACTTTACCGAAAGGGCTACATGAGACATATGACAGAAGCCTTAATGGCGTACCTATCGAGCACAAAAACGATGCCCTTCGAATCCTAGAGTTCTTGCTGTTCTATGGCGATGAATTGGGGGTAGAGGGAGCTCTTGAAGTAACGGGCGTTAACCTTCAAGCTCCTCCTGGTCGGCAGATTGATTACGGCACAAGAATGACAGATTTGGAACCCTTGTCGAGTTTGATTCCTAGTCTGATCGAAGTGTATCCAAACCCTGAGTTGATGTACGACGATGAAATTGGACCCTTCCTCCATCAAATTGAACCCTTCCTCCAAATCTCGCATTCATCCGTCCGGGATTACCTTATCTCCTCAAAGCCAACACCGATCAAGCCGTCGATTCTCGACGCGACCTCGTCCAAGATGAACGTCGTTGCAGTATCTCTTGCATACATTGGGACAATACTCTCCGATACCACGAAAGAGGGCCGTCTTCCAACTTTCGCGGAAAGGTGGTTTGAGACTTGGACCACTGTTGCTGAACAAGTTGAAGAAGCAGCCTTTGATATCATCTTCAAGTTCCTGATGTATAATGCATCAGAACTACAAAAGAACCCATTCAAGTTATTTGGGAGAGATTGGGCCCTTACAATACGTCCTTATGCATGTCCTCCCCTGTATGTTACTTCCTATGCAGGTCCTCCCCTGTATGTTGCTTCCTACCTGGGACTCGAGAAGACAGTCGAGCGCTTGTTGCGCGAAGGCGTCGATGCAAATGAGAGAGCGGGTTTCGAAGGATTCTTGATGGCTGTAGAATCTGGCGGCTCATTTTACAAAAGAACCCTTCTCGACTCGCAATGGCTTCCGCAATCTGGCCCCAACATTGGCAGCATACCCCCTGACGAGCCTGGAACCGCCTTACAGGCTGCATGCAAGCGGAACGATGAGAGCATCGTCCGGATGCTGCTTAGATATGGGGCTGATCCAAATGATACAGGACGCGCTGGAGGTCCAGATCCCCTGTATTTTAATTGCTACAGCATCCCTGGCACGGAGGAGAGCCGTCAGGCTATAGCACAGATGCTGCTCGATAAGGGAGCCGATGTCAATTCCACAAAAAGCCCGACTGGAACCGCTTTGCAAGATGCCGTTTGGAGGGGCAACTGCAGTATCGTTCAAATGCTACTCAGTCGTGGCGCAGACGTCAATGCCCCAGGCGGGTTTTACGGGACTGCTTTGCGCGCAGCTTGTGTGGCATGCAAACAGGGAGTTGTTCAGATACTTCTTGACAACGGAGCTGATGTCTGTGCTGAGGGGGGAACCATTTTGTGTGATATAATATACAAATGTGGGTATCGTTATCGTGAGGCAGAAGAAATTGTTCGGATGCTTCTCGACCACGGCGCCCCTATCGATGCTCAAGACAACACAGGCAAGACCGCATTGGAACGCGCACTTGAGGAGAAGAATTACCGCATTGCTGGGCTACTAGTCGATAGAGGAGCGAACCTGGATGGTTTCATTCTTGAGAACAGGCAAGATCTGCTCATGGTGGCCCGGCAATATCGCTCGCTGTCCGGCTTTCAACGAGTGGAAGTGGAAGAGTTCCGAAGATCAGTTCCAGAAATTGAGGAAGAGTAAACCGAGGAAGAGGGAGTTGAGGAAGAGGTAGTTTGATCGTCCGACGAATCGTTGTCTTTGATGTGAATGAGGGATATGGTTTGGTCCATACTGTTCCGCACGCTTTCCATGTGCCGTTGTCCAACTTTAGTGTTGCCCGGCTCATTAGACTCGCCTCATCTGGCTCTTGCAATGCTCTCTTTGGCGCTGGGAAGGCCATGATGTGTCGGCGGCGGGGACATCTGACTTCCGTCCTCCCACACCTCATCATCGGTCCATATGCAGTTGGCTGGCTATCCAGTGGCCAGTGCATCTCGAGCCCTTCCACCCTCCTTTCCGGCCATTCACTGGTCCGAAGGGCGTCACGCGGTAGTTCCTGGGCCAGCTTTTTGCAAAACCCTTCATGATATTCAATCTTTGCAATCTCAATCACTTCTAGCATACTTCTAAGCTCTCCCTTTCGCCTACCTGACTCTGAAACCACCACCGCAGCCCATGGTATAACACCTCGGCCGGAGCCGAAAGCCACACCACCTTCGCGTTCATTGTTCTCTTCTTGTACTCCAGGACCGCGATATTTGCAACGGCAGCAGCGTCTCAAATACCCCATCATCGGCCTACTGCAAGAACACGGCGAGATCAAGCGTCCAAAATCCTCGTCAGGCGTGAGATCAGAAAGCTGGTACGAACGACAGCTGCAGCCAAGCAAAACAACGAGCGCGCGTGACCCATGCTTTGAGCACGCAATAGCTCGAATCTGGCAAACATGGCTGCTGAATGGACACGCCAACCTTGTCTGCCTTGGAACAGTGCGTAAGGTGGCCGCTAAAGTGTCATGTGAAGAGGAGGAAGTGAACGCCCGTGTGACCTCATCCGAGCGGAGACCGCAGAACCGTTATAAAAATTGTTCGAAGGGAATGTTTACTGCAACATAACCACGCTAAAATTCTGGTTACAGTCAATCTTCAACGATGAATTTCTCACTTTCCTCTGGCATCACTGGACAGATTTTCGAACTGGTCGTTCCGTTTGGTGGTTAGCTCATTTCCGCACGCCACAAGCTACCACTGTGACGCAGTAAGCGTCAAAAGCCACCGATGATGATCTACAGCAGATACGCATGATGCAGCAGCATCATCAACCCATGATCTCGATACTGCTTCCTCACAGTCCTTGATGCCGCTGTAGAGAAGAGACACGGGCAACCACCAAGACAAATAAGAGTCAAAGTATCGAAGTGACCCTTCCCACTACAGGGAAGGACGAGTGAAAACTTTTCGAAAAGTTTCCAGTTTTCTGCAAGACACAGCCGCAGTATGTACATACAACGAGGAAGAAGAACCCCAAACCCCCAACCAAGCCCGTCTTTAAATCCCCCAGGCCTCGCCTGGCCCCACGTGCCTCGCCCAGCAAAAGACAAAAAATCACGCATACAACACTGCATGCGGTCGTATGGCCGTGTGACCCCGCCTCCGTTGGTTGGGGGGAAGCCGCTGCCTCTTGCCGCACAGCCTCTACAAAAGGCGGTCGACCCGAGAGCCTCGGGGAAGTCCATCACGCTTGCAACGTCTTGTCTGTGCGGCAAAGACTCACCTATCACTACACTGCGGGTCTCTTCAAGAGCAGAAAAGAACGTCGACTCTTTCCTTCGCGGAACACATCACACGATTGAGACCTCGCCCGAGGCATCAGTCGCGTCCGAGCTTGCCATCAGAGTTGTGTAATGCTGCGCAGCAGCATTCCGGCGAGATGGCGGCATGCACCATCGAGTGTTGGCGATGAGAAAGGAGGGGAGGTAGGTGGTGTTACGGGCGCTGCCGGAAACGGGCGTGGGTACGCGGGCAGGAGGGAGGCACACGCAGTCGAATTCTTAGGTAAAGGTGTTTAGCATAATGCGCAGCTGTCACAGACATGACAGAGACGCTTGCTTGTGGTCCAGAAGATCCAGAGTTCATCCTTCTTATACACACAACACACAGAAAGCGCGGAGAATGCCAACATGTCAGCATACCTACAAGACCCCGTGACACGGCCGGCCACATTCCACAGCCCCCCGTCCATCTCCACCAACCTCAGACCCGCCCCCCAAAACGCGCCACAGTCCAACCACCCTCCCTCCCCCCTCCTCCCCCCCTCACCTCCACCACCCTCATCAAACCCCCACATCCCCACCAAACCCAACAGGCCTCCTCCCCGGCTTCTCAGGGTCATGCGGCACAATAGCCAACGCCTTATACAACCTCCCCATGCCCCCCGGTCCCCTATCCACCAACCTCCCCGCCGCCTTCTCGACCCTCTCCTTAAACCCGTCCCCGTCCTCCCCCGCCTTGGCCTTCCTCACCAACACCCCCGCCCTCTCCCTCAACCCCATCTGCTCCAGAAACGCCGCCTGCTCGACCGGCCCGTGCACCTCCACCCGCGGACTGGCCCCGATCG
The DNA here is from genome assembly GCF_021436955.1 of Diplodia seriata. Lineage (NCBI taxonomy): Eukaryota > Fungi > Ascomycota > Dothideomycetes > Botryosphaeriales > Botryosphaeriaceae > Diplodia > Diplodia seriata. The sequence goes on along the minus strand of NW_027117308.1, from coordinate 4,678,879 downwards.
CCGCGTGCGCCAGCGCCGTGAAGTCTACATCGGCACTGACATCGACCATGCCGGGCAGGGCGAACGGCGAGACGGGTTGGTGCTTGCGGATGCCGCGCAGCGAGTTCGTCGGGACCGTGTCGCGCGGGCCGTAGTCGAGGACGAGGGCGGCGCCGCTCGGCGAGGGTTTCGTGCTCCGTTCTACCTCTTCTGCCTCTTCGCCCTCCGCGACGGAACCGAATGCCTTTTTCTGCGGGGAGGAGGCGAGTAGTGGCGCTCCGCCGATGCGCTGAGCAAAGTCCGCAACGTAGCTGAGGGACTCGGGCGAGATCTCGATGACGGAACCGGGGGTGCGCAGGAGCGCGGCGTAGCGGGCCGACGTGTGCGGCAGGTACGTGCTGTGCGGCGTCGGGGCCTTGCTGCGGGTGAGCTGGAAGTCCGGGACGGGCGTGGCGGCGCGCAGGGACGAAGGCGTGTTGAGCGAGGCGTGGGTGGAGCCGGGCGGCACGGGGGAGACGAGGAGCTCGTGCCATTGGTTGGTTTTGGGTTGTTGTTTCGGGGCTTTTTGGGCGGCGGCGACGGCGGCGGCGATGGAGGCCGGGTTGGTGAGGTCGGCGGCGGGGACGGTGCCCGGATCGGGGGTGGATGAGGAGCTCGCGGGGGGTGGTGGGGCGACGCTTTCGAAGATGTGGATGGGGAGGGCGTCGAAGAATTCGTGGGCGACGATGAAGGGGGTTTTGGTGACGTCTGGGCGGGGGTGGTGAGTATGCGTTTTGTGGGTGCAGAGGTGGACGTACCCTTGGGGACGAGACGGATGTCCTCGGACCAGATTATTTTGAGGTTGGAGTACTTGCTGGTGCTTTCGTGGCCGATGTCCGTTTCCCTCAGCGGAGCATCGGCGCAGAGCAGCTTGTGCTGGGCAGCGCGCAGGGTCGGGCTGGCTTCGATGAGGTAGACGGTCTCGATTGCGGAAGACATTGACTTGAAGTTCCGGATGGCCTATCATTGTGAGCTTCGGCGGTCACCGTGTGTGGATCAATTGAGCAGTACCCGCAGCATGTCGTCCATCAAGGTGCCTCTTCCCGGGCCAACCTCAATCAGCTGCACGCCAGAGCTCTTCCTGCCCTGGAGCATCCATTCGGCGACAAACCACAACCCGACAAGCTCTCCAAATATCTGCGAGATCTCGGGCGAGGTGATGAAGTCGCCCTTCTGGCCGAATTGGTCGCCGCCGTCGGGTCGCGACGTGTAGTAGCCGCTGTCGGGCGCGGTGAGGACCTGGCGCATGTACGCTGCCACGGGGACGGGGCCGGTGGTCTGTCGGCCGTCAGCTCTCTCGCATGATGCCGCAGGGCGGGAATCGAGGCGCAGCACTTACTGTAATAGCTTCGGTCAAGGTCTTCGCCAGCGGCGTCGACCACTGGCGGCCCTCATTCGGCGAGCTGGTGGACGACCATCTTGCGCCGAGACAAGTCGTTCGCGGCGCGCGCAGCTGGCGTGATACAGTGCGACTCAGGAGGCTGGACGGTAGTCTTGTGGGTATGCGCATGGTGGCGGGGAAGCGGAGCGCATGGCGACGGAGACGGCGGATGGTGGGTTGGAGCTTGGGAAATTTCCGGCGGCGCGGGACGAGCTCCTCCGCACCACCTCCGCCGCCATCATCGTCGCCAACACACCCCCGCCATCCGCACACGCTCGTTCCCACCCGCTCAATCCGCCATGGCCGGCCAGTCGCGATGGGCCGACGCGGACGAGGACGCCGAGATCGAGGCCCAGCGCAGGCGCGAAAAGGAGGAAAAGAAGCGCCAGAAGGCCGACAAGCAGCGCAAGCTCGAGGACCAGGCCCGCGCCGCCGAGGAACGCCGCAAGCAACAGCAGGAAGACGGCCAGGACCGGCCAGCCAAGCGGCAGCGGGTGGCGTCGCCCAAGGACGGCGACAGCCCGCGGCGGCTGCTGCGCTTCGCCGCGCCCGGCTGGGGCCCATGCCGCCGCGTCGACAACTTCGAGCGGCTGAACCACATCGAGGAGGGCTCGTACGGCTGGGTGTCGCGCGCGCGCGAGGCGGCCACGGGCGCCGTCGTCGCGCTCAAGAAGCTGAAGATGGACAATCCGACCGACGGCTTCCCCGTCACCGCGCTGCGCGAGATCCAGACGCTGAAGGAGGCGCGCGCGCACCGCCACATCGTCGGCCTGCGCGAGGTCGTGGTGGGCGACACGCTCAACGACGTCTTCCTGGTCATGGACTTCCTCGAGCACGACCTCAAGACGCTGCAGGAGGACATGGCCGAGCCCTTCCTGCCGTCCGAGGTCAAGACGCTGATGCTGCAGCTGACGTCGGCCGTCGGCTTCCTGCACGACCGCTGGATCCTGCACCGCGACCTCAAAACCTCCAATATCCTCATGAACAACCGCGGCGAGATCAAGATCGCCGACTTCGGCATGGCCCGCCACGTCGGCGACCCGCCCCCGCCCGACCTCACCCAGCTGGTCGTGACGCTGTGGTACCGCGCGCCCGAGCTGCTCCTCGGCGCCAAAGAGTACGACGGCGCCATCGACATGTGGAGCCTCGGCTGCATCTTCGGCGAGCTGCTCACCAAGGAGCCCCTCCTCCAAGGCGCCAACGAAGTCGACGAGCTATACAAGGCACGTCTGCCCCTCCCCCTCCCCCGCATCATCTAACCCCAGCAGATCTTCAAACTCTGCGGCCTCCCCACCACCACATCCTGGCCGTCCTTCCACCGCCTCCCCAACACCTCCTCCCTCCGCCTCCCGCGCACCCCGGACCCACACAGCACCACCTCCCTCCTCCGCGCCAAATTCCCCTTCCTCACCGCCGCCGGCGTCGACCTGCTGTCCTCCCTCCTCGCCCTCAACCCCGCCTCCCGCCCCGACGCCGCATCCGTCCTCAAGCATGCGTATTTTGGCGAAAACCCGAGGCCCAAGGCCCCCGAGATGTTTCCGACTTTCCCGAGCAAGGCGGGCCAGGAGAGGGCGCGGAGGAGGAGGGCGAGCCCGAGGGCGCCGGAGAGGGGCGGTGCGCCCGGGTTGAAGGGGGGAGGGGGGGAGGGAGAGGTGGTGGATTTTAGTGGGATTTTTGAGGCGGGGAGGGTGGAGGGGGGGAGGGGGTTTAGTTTGAAGTTGGTGTAGTGTAGTGGGGGAGGGGATGGGGGGTTGGTGGTGGTGGGTTGGTGGGCGAGTGGGTTACTGGGTGGTGGGTGGTGGGTGGTGGGGTTGCGATGTTGGAAAGGGAGGAGGGGAGGAAGGAAGAGGCTGAAGATGCGAAGAGAAAAATTAAAAAAGAAGGGGAACGTCTGAGAGAGATGGGGCACGGAAAGGGGAGAGCGAATGGAACGCCGAGGATGGGCGTGGATATGATTGATACCTGTAATGGCGAAAAAAGATGAGAATTACGAACAATTTCCTAGCGGGACAGGTTCCTTCAGGTGACTCCGACGTGGCACCTGAACCGCACAGACCGAGGACGGATTGGGGCTGCTTGTTGCAGTATAAAACTGTCGACTCTCGACTCGAATCATCGATGCAGCCAATGTATACTAGCCAAGGTGTTCAGCTAGTCAGTCAGATACTACTCTTCTTTTGCTTATGGTCACTATCTCGACTTACTGTCTGCCTTGCGGCGGGGTATCTCTTTGCAAAACATCCGAAAGGACTCAGCTTCCCACCTCAACGGCTTCATGGTGTTTAAATGGTGCTGGACCACATGAAGCTGCGATGATGAACACCACCACCATCCTCCGTTCACGCAGCGCAGGAAACACAGGATACGCGGATCCGGAAGGCCCGCACGCGCGAGAGTGCGCGCTAAGCTGAGTGAAGAGGGTCAGGAACAAGACCGCAGAGTCTTAAATTCGACTGAGAGGTAGCTCCAAGCACCAGTACTCCACTTTTCCACCGGCTTGCAGTAGGCACCTCGCCCTTCGATGTTGGAGAACGTAAGAGATGGAGAGAGCATGGATGCTTTTATATGTGTTGACAGCGAGCTTTCGCGCCGGCCCTGTGGCCACCTGCGCTCGTCCTCTGTCCGGTGATCGCTGTCGTCATTTGCGTGCCAGGGGACCGCGGCAGTCAGCCGGCGGATGTGCTTTTCGCGTGCTGGTGGACAGTATAAATGCGCTCCCCCATCCTGAAGCTGAATCGTGCTATCGGCGGAGCTTCCTATCGCGGGAATGTGCACGCGAGGTGACGAACAAACCACAAAGGATCACGACTTGTCTGCGGGAGCCAGGCTGCGTCGCTCAAAGCATCGCACGATCGCCCTGACCGATCATCATTCACGTCTCATGATGGCGAGCAGCATGTCGACCTTCCGATGCAGCGCAGGATATACGCGGGTTGGACGTGTTGAGGTGCGCGAGTGAGGGTGGAAGAGCGGGGGAGTGTCGCGAAAAACAACGAGCCAGACCGACAAGTGTTGGTGTGCCTTTACGATGTGAAAAGGCGTTGTTGGATTCCATACACCGCGCAGTTCACCATTCCGTGCAAGAGCGCAAGGTTTTATGTAGACGGGAAGAAGGAAGGACTCTGCGCTGTGCCTTGCCACGCGCTCCCGCCGCCAGTCCGGTGACCGCTGCCCGAACTTGTTCGCGTGCCCTGCGGCTGTGGGTGACGCGACACTTGGAAAATAAATACCCGCTTCAGGTGGGATTCTGTCTTGGTCGTCAAAGGAGTCTTCTGTGCATTGATGGCTTCATGAACGTTGCAACTTTGTCAATGACACTTCTCTGGGCGCTTTGCCTGTGAGCTTCGCCAACCTCCAGACTTTGCTATGGGTCGGAGTGTAGCGCTGACCTGCACGCTCATCGATGTCGTTCAGCAGTTATGCCTCATGGTGATGTACAGCATGATGGCTTTTTGCAGAAGCGCGGGATTAATCACGCTCACGACATTGGTCTGAAGACATGTGCGAAAGAGCGAAGTGATTAAAGGTTTGCCCCATCCGCAAAGTGAGTATGCTGCGCCTCGAAGCAAAGTGAACTATGAACCAGCGTGTTATGGCTCTCTGCACTGGCGCGCCCGTCAAGTACGGTGGATGGCAGTCTATGGCTCTGGCAAGCGTCCCGGTCATTATATAGGAAAACCCCTCCCGGCTTGCCTTATCCGTAGAGCAGCTGCTTCAAAGCGGTCTCGTGCAGTTTCTGCAGCATGGGCCGGGCGTCGCATGCGGCAATGCGCAGCTGAGGCACGGGGGCAGGCCACAGATATATACCGCAGAAAGCGGAGGCTCTTATTCCTCTCCAGCTTCGTTGCAGTGGACAGGCGGCCACGTTCCGGCGCAGGTTTTAACGAACCTGGAGTGGCCCGTCACTTTTGGTCTCCCTGGGTGTGCTTTGTGACCAGCGTCGCAAAATTTCCACTTTCCACAAGTCCGCTCGGCCTGCTCGCGCAAATGACTTTTCACTTTGGGGCAGCGGTGATCTTCAGCGTCTTCAATCCTTGGTGGTGAAGGTTATCATCCATCAAAGCGGAGGTATAAGCGAGGGATGAAAAAAGGTTGCGACTGTCGTAGTTGCTAGGGACGCGCGACGAGCGGACAAGTATTTGTTTCGTATATGGACTGTTTGAGAGACAAACTATATGTTGGTCTCAACGTTCAGCAGTAGGAATCAGAAGCCGACACAGGTAGCGAAAGTGAAGTCGACGAAGCAGAGGCGGGCTTTATGACAGGCTCGGGCACCTGCTGCGGGCGACAGCGCAAACTCGACGTTGATCTCGTGCCGTGGTGGCATCGGCGGGGTTGCGCAGGCTTTAAAAAACGGTATCGGGGTTCCTTCACAATACAACCGCGCACTACGCGGAGCTTTTGCGGTGTCTATGTGCTCGGTCATCGACTGTCGCTTTTGGTGGCTTGGGTTGTGCGGTAGGTTTATATGCCACATCCGGCGCATTGCTCTGGATGGCTGACTGACTTGCTGGTTATCAGCATAGACAATATGTGATTGCGTGCAGCATTTCGTTTTGATGCTGAGCTGCAGTCGAACGTATTTCCATCGTCAGTAGTGAAATTGAGAGAGCCATTCTCGCCACACCACTCCAGTATGGCAGTATGGTTCTCAGAAAACCACTCCAGTACGACTCTTCGTAAGGTGGTGATAGACGAATGACTTCATCCAACATTCAAGTCTGTCGACATAGAGAGGATGGACGGTACGCGGTGATTTTAAAGGGCCCCAAGTGAGCCCCCACGGACCTGCATATTTGGCAGGGGTGCACCTGCAGGAACGCTTTGCCGGTTTGGTAAGAGACACGGTCACGGGAGCTGTCGTGTAACGTCACATAGCACATTGCGGCGGAGTAAGCAAAGCGCGTCAGCCTCATCCTATCTCGTTTCTCTCCATGCATCATCGGACATCTCATTCATCAAACTTCCCTCCACATGCCTGACTACCAAACATGAACAGCTCCCAAGTCAGCGGCGCATCCCACTCCTCTCAGAAGAAATCCATTGTGTTCCGCGTCCGAGGACTCTCGGAGGACGGAGGGAATGATCAACACCTCAGCTCAGCCTTGTCGACGGCAGTCATTTCACGCCTCAGCGATGACGAAAACTCGCAAATAGAGACCTCAGTCGCCATAATATCGTCATGTTATGGCTTGGGAAAAAAAGTTGGTCTGGTAACATTTCGCGGAGGAGTCCCGTCGTTTCTCTTCGCGGTGTTCAAGAATCCACTGCAGGAAACTCAGATGGAACTGGATGGGGTCGACATCACATTTGACTGCAACTTCTTTGATTTCACGCAACTTTATGACCCAAAGCCCCCTGTTCTTGCAGAGTAAGTTCAATATCGTGTTGATTCGTGGTCTGGAAGTACTTCCACTGACGCTATATAGCATCATTGCCATAACGGGACTGGACGGGCACGCCTATGGCTCATGGAGAGGAAAGGGTGAACTGTCACGCATGTGGCTTCGCGACTTCTTGTCCAAAGATCTTCCTCAATGCCGTGTGTTGACCTATGGGTACAACTCCAAGCTCACTGGCAAGAGCCGGGGACTCGAGAGAATTCTCGATTATGGGAGAAGCTTTCTCGAAGAGATAAAGCAAGTCCGGAGCACGGGACAAGTAAGAGATTGCTTGATATGGTTGATCCAACACGCGGTTTGATTCGTCTGTAGGAAATGCGACGACCATTGATATTCATCGCTCACAGCTTTGGCGGCCTTATCCTTGCCCATGTAAGATATATCCAACAGCACCCACCTCATGGCCAGATTGCTTACGCATACTAGAGTCTCGTCAAAGCCGTGCTCTCCGCAGATCGAGCAAGCAAGCTTGTCTACGATACCACTTACGCCATATTATTCTTTGGCACTCCACACAGAGGTTTGTCTGTTGATGATATCCGTGGGCTGCTTCCGGATCATGAGCATCCGAGACATGGGCTGCTTGATCAAATCAAGTCGAATTCGGATGCTCTGGTTGATCAGTTAAGCGACTTCAAGAATATCATCCAGGACAGGAAGATTGTCAGCTTCTACGAAGCCGAGCAAACGCCGCAATTGACACATGTAGGTAACAGCAACTCACTTCCCACCCTGATGTAGCTCACAGGGTATAGGATAGTACCGCCGGAAGGTGGCAACGTACTGGCAATTTTGCTACAGCCGTGGGCACAGATTCGGCACTGCTGAACTTGCCCGACCACATGGAAGAGAAGATACCACTGCCTTCGGACCATTCGATGATGGTCAAGTTTGATTCAAGAGACAGCAAAGGGTACCAAGTTGCCATCAGCCGTCTTCGGAGATTTGAAAAAGACGCAGGCGTCGCAGTTTCTGCTCGACTGGGCTCAACTGCTTCACCTGGACATCAAGCATACGCAGGCATGACAGAATTTCCGGATGCATCCATGGCATCAGTCGATACGGAAAAGGACTTAAAGGCATTGAATTGCTGTGAGCGTCGGCTGGACACGAGTTTCACTCCGCATGACCTTGATTCTCTATCCTCCACTGCGTATGAGCTCTTCACGTCCCTTAAAAGGAAGAATTCGAGTACGGAGAGTGGCTTGAGTGAAGTCGAACAGCCTCTCTACAACTTCAAGTGTGCCCTCACACACCTCGCAGGCAATGCGAGCCTTGTTCTTTCAGGTCCAGAGCCTGAAGGGAATCTTCATGCCATGGTTGCGGCGTTCAGCGGAACACTGAGGAAACTGCACAAGCTAGTCGAGCATGCTTCAAGAGAGTTTGGCATCAGTACGATACAAACCGATTTGGAAAATCATTCAGCGGCTGTGCAGAGGGTTCTCGATACGGCATTGGCGTAAGTTTCAATCACCCTTGCGCATATCCTCCCGCACCCTCTCCCAGTAAATTTGGCTGGGCAGGCAGATCACTAAAGCAAAGTACAGTAGTTGCCCGAAGGATGCGAGCCACCCCAAACGCAAGATTGGTGCATCGGGCCACGAAACCAAAGACGCCTCATTGAACATACATCCTCCAAAGCGGATAAAAAGACAGGTCTTCACCCATCCACCCAGAAGGAGTATTTATAGAAGTCCGGATGGCCTCAAGCCCACCACGAAAGCATTTCCAATGACCACAACGAGCTTTGGGGCATCTTTCATCGCTATGCCTCCTCGTGGCCCGGTCTCAATATCTTCGCCTACGCCTCTGGCAATGGACGAACTGGAAACCAACGTCGCGTTGTTCTCTGTCAGTGATCCAGAAGTTGCACCAACGAACGAGTTACCGAACGACCTGAATGACATAAATATTCGACGGAGATTTGCTTCTGCGAGTGCCCAAGACAGATTGACAAGGCACACGAGGTATGAAAGAGAGCGCTCTGCTACTTTCGGCTCTGTGGGCACATTGGTCGGCGATAGAAACGAAACACATCCTGACACACCTTCGGACTGGATCAAGAGGCTGTCCACCGCACTGCCACCGCAACAGGTTGACAAGCGCCAACGATCACGAGAGTTCTCCAACTGGCTGTCAAAGCTCAACGTCCACATCTCTGAGTTGCCGAAGAATGCTCGCCGAAGCTTCAGAAGACGACTAGAGGGAAATGGGCAATTTTTAAATGCTATTGAAGAAGCGCGTAATGAATACGGGGAATTCGTCCTTGTCAAGAAGGAAATTCAAGTCTACGAGGACGACAAAGAGGATGATGTATGATATGCTCTCCAAATTCCATTTGCAGACCAGTTCGTCAACATATCTGAACCATGACAATCCGTTATCACATCCTCATTCTTTCAAGTGCTTTGAAGCTTGCGCGTCCGTCTCGCACCTCTAGCATAACCACAGGTACGTTCGCCTTGTAAGTCTCCTCTCCAGGAAGATTCATGGGCGCTGAGAACCCTGCGACACGATCGATGCCATTCCCACAAGTCGGGCACCCTTTCTTTCTGCTGAGAACCGTAATGCATTCGCTACAGAACTGGTGGTTGCAAGGGCGTACGCTGGTTTCATACGTTAGCATTTGAATAGAAAATACTTGGTTCCAAGAGAGGAGCTCCAGCTCCAATGACTTACACGCAATCGCACAATCTCGTCTGACAAGTCATACACTTTGTCGGCTTGGACGGATCGATATCCCCACCCTGATCCTCGGCAACCCCAATCTCCTTATCGAGAGTACTCACGCTTTTGATCGCATTCAATGCCTCTGACGGACCAACTCTGTTCTCGGGATTATCTTCCATGACCCAGAAAGGATGGCCCGCATCGGCATACGTCTTGGCAGTGACTGGTGTGGGCGGTGGGACGATATGGGTCGCCGCTTCGAATGTCGCCGCATCGAATATTTGGACATTTATGAGGCGTGTTCGGTCCTTTTGCCAATGCGGACCAGGATACATATCTCGGTAGATATCCTGGACGAGCTTTCCGCCTGCTGCAATGCCCATCTTTTGCACGGTATCCGCTACCGGAACCCTTTCATTGACGTCTTTTCGAAGTGGAAATACAGCAGAGCTTTTAGGAATCTCATCCTCTCCATAGCCTTCGAGACATACCCTTGGAATATTGGATGCTGGACCAGGTTGAATTGGAGCTTCTTGAGTCGAAAATTGTTGTCTCGCAGCATGTTGCTCTGGACCTATTGGACTCAGAGCTTGTTGACCTGGAGTGTGCTGACTTGAAGCTTGTGGAATATATTGACTTGGAGGAAGTGGGCTCGAAAGTTCTGCGCCATTGGTCTTGCAGCGTCTCCTTGAGGGGGGTGGTGATAATGCGCTTATCCGTCTCTTGTAGGACGCCTTGATACGCTCGTCAATTACGGTTCTTTGCACGATATCAGACTTCGTTCTTGTGGTCATACCTTGAGCACAAAGCTTTGATTGAACTCCTCACCTGGGTGATAACTGACGAGGTCGGCAAGCTTTGGCCTGCGAGGATGATGGTTCCACCTCATTGAGATTTTGGCTCCGATAGAGACGTGTTGGTCATGCGGGCTATTGCGGATATCAAGCACGCTTGAGTCCGACAACAAGAAACAAGTGTCCCCGTAGGCGTCATTCGACATTCGGGGAGTGACCTCGATCTGTAGCCCGCCAACATTTTCTTCACCCGTGATCTGACCTTCTACGGTGTAGCCTCTGCCCACTTTGGGAATTGGTTAGATTAGCAAAGCAATTCGTCTTTGGGAACAAGAGGTTTCATACGCGGCATAGCCACAAACTGGCGGACGACTCCAGGCTCAACAAGGATACCATCTACCCAGTCTTGACCAGGCACGAGGACGTAGTCCTGGACTTCCGAAGGTTCCTGGATCGAACGTCCAGTGATTGCGTTGATTTCTCCCAGATTGATCCTGACTGCGTATTGCGTCGGACCGTTGCTGTGAAGATGTTCGAAGGCCTCGAGCTCAATCCACATGGCCTCTCGTTGCCACATGGGAAAGAAAATACCGCCTTTGAAGGAAACCTGCTCGGGCAGAACTTGACTGAAAGCGTTGACATTGTAAAGGGGGAACGTTCCAGTGGATGAAGGAAGTGGGTGGATTCTGTCATCATCGGGCAGCCGGCTTATCATACTTCGTCAGCATACCAGCACCCTGATTCCCTCCTCAGAAGCTTACATTGTTCGATGGAATCGAATTTCAAGATTCTCATCCACCACCAGTGTCTTTGAAGCTGCTGTACCAGAGGCACTAAGCTTGGCGGACATCGGCCCTTTCGAGTACCTGAGGCCAAGGAAGTCCGCACAGGTGTCTCCGACATTGATCTTCCCTTCGAAGAAATCAGACGGCCCCTCAACAACTTCAATAAGCTTCTGCTGTTGGGGTGCATTGATTGCCTCGTTGACTTTCAACGTTTTCGTCCCACTGGAGCTTTCCGCGGAGAATTCGGGGGGCTTCGCAATATCTGCAAGTCTCAGTATGCATCAATGAGATAGATACCTGGGGCATAATACCTGCGTGATCATCAAGGAGCCGACAGAGATCGGTCTCGGGGTCGACATCCACAGAGATGAACGTCTCTTTGGCCTCCTCGTCGTCGTGCCAAGGACTGGCTTCCTCCCTAAGACCGTGAATCTCGAGCTTCATGGCTCTTGGCTCGTTTTGCAAATGTGAACGAAAATGCTGAACGATATTGAGATTAGTGTTTGTGATGGTACCAAGGTGCGCAACTGAGAGCTTTTGACCTATGTGAGGCGCAAGGCTGACCAGGCAGCCATCGTTACACACCCGCTTAACCATATCCAGGATGCAGCCTTATCAGCTAGAGCCAGTGTCGGCAAAGCTGGCGAGTGCCGAAGTTCGATTGTCAACTCAGCAGTATGGATAGAACAATACTTCAGTGATATGTTGACTGTCCATACCATGTCAACTTTCACTTTGGAAGGAGTTCCGCCACGATTTGAGTGATCCCCTCGTCGCTGCTGGCTTGCCAACCCCTGCAGCTGACCCCGCATTAAGCGGACAGCTTCCCGCAACTTCCAACGTCTTACACCCACGGCACGGGCCGCGCATTGAACATCCAATTGGCACTTTCGCTTCGCTCGTCACGCAGACCCAATCGTTTGAGTCCTTTGTCGCGAAGTATCTCCCAGGATGACGGCGGAGTAAGCGGAATCGGTCAGCCTCGTCTGATCGCATGCTTATCGTGCCTCACGCGACCCCCGCCAACCTGAAGACCTTCTTTGCGTACCAACATGCCTGGACTTACATTATAAGCAGCCATCCTGCGAGTTTCAAAAGCCTTCGCTCATCAACCAGACCTGCTATGTTCCGCGCGCAAATCCTGCTGCACAACGATGCCATTGATAAGCAGCTTGAATCAGCCTTGCGGACTGAAATACCAGCAATGCTCGGAGGAAATGAAGAAGCAGCCGTAAAGCTCACAGTGGTTATTGTTTCGTCATGCTACGACGCGAAGAAGAGAATCGGTCTGGTTGATGTGCGCGGCAAGGTCCCGGCGTTCCTGCAACCGGCACTCGACAAGCCTCCTGTGCCGGCCCAAATCAATTCTGGCGTCCTGATCAGAGGTGTGACTTTTGATTGCAACTTCTCCGGCTTGGCGCAACCGTACGACACGACCAGCGAAAGCAGCGCCGAGGAAGTGCCCAAATGCTTGAAACTCGAGCTTTGTAGCCTACGAACTGTGGGTCAGCATCATAGCAATTACCGGGCCAATACGTTCACGCAAGGCTGCCGGGTTCTGCTTAACACATGATTCTTCCAAGTTGCCCGGTTTGCTGTGGACGGGTTTCTCCATGTGCTGATGTCTTGCCTGCGTGACATGCGATGCTGATCAAGGCTTGCATCTACGTCCGGATCTTGGGTTTGACTACCAATAATTTATATATGGTCACCGGATCTATAAGTAAGATACGGGTAGGGCCCAATGGTGTTTGTCATCAGCCCTGTTGTGAAGTTTAACGGCTATCAGTATGGTGAACAAGACGGAATCCTGACACTCGTTCACCCACGTGATCGAAGACAGCTGACAATAAAGCGGCACCAAGGCATGCTGGGCGATAAGAGTCGAGGTGATTGAAATAAGGTAGAACCTCGGTGGGCAAACTGGCCGTTACCCCTTTGAGCATCAGCCTCGGATACGCCCGCCCTTGGCAACGTCTTCCCCCCTTTGGACCATGGCACAAGCAACAAGGCCACCAGCCAGTAAAGTTTGTATCCATTTACGAAACGCCCTCGGCCTATCGTTGGCCTGTTGTACGCTTTCTGGCGATTGCACCTCGGTTGAGGACCAGTTAAGCATGCGGTTTCCAGGGATGCCCCGGTTTCCGCTGTCCACAATAGATGAAACCCGGATGCTTTTGTGCCTGCCTGAAAACATGATCGCCGTCGTCCTCCGCACTATCCGCGTGGTGCTGTCTGTAAGCGAGACGCAAAACACCGGTCCCAATTCTAGAACGGGCCTCCTGCCGCTTCACCCGCGTTGCGCTTGGGCAATTCGTGCGGACTCACAAGAACGTCGGCCAATCTTGGCCGCACTAGTGGGACGTCAGGCCGGCAAACACCCACCCTTGTACAACAACCTGCGACAACTTCCACGCTGATATAGGGCTACGATGCTTAATTCAAACGAGCTACACAGCCTCGCTACCCTGTCGTGCCGAGGCATGGAGGGCTCTATTCGGTCATCCTCCAACAAGGCTCAGGAGAGACGAAGCAGTGTTCCGAGGCTTCTCGAAGTCGAGCTTTCTACCAGAACGAGTATAAAGCATCAAGTCTGCGCTCGCCATGATGCTTTCTTCCGCTCCATCCGACAAGCACACGCTCACTTCTCCCTCACATTCATTCACTCTTGCCAGCCGTTAGCTAGCCTCACGGCCGCTCTCACATTCATTCATCCCTTCTTTCAAGCACACCCCTCTCCCCCACAGCACCACCCCTCAACCCGGCCCACCCACCCACAATGCAACCCACCACCATCCTCCTCACCGCCATCCTGGCGCTCCTCACCCCCTTCACCTCCAGCACGCCCATCCCCCAACTCACCGGCACCACCACCGGCACCACCGGCAGCACCTCCTCGACCTCCTGCGCGCCCATCACCCTCATCTTCGCGCGGGGCACCTTCGAGCTGGGGACAATGGGCAGCGTCGTCGGGCCCTCTCTCTCCACCGATCTCCAAAAAGCGCTCGGGTCGACCAAACTCAGCACGCAAGGCGTCGCGTACGCGGCGGACGTGGGCGGGATAGTCAGCGAGATCGCAGGGGGCGCGGGGACGGCGGCGATGGTGGCGCAGGCGCAGAAGGCGCTTACCTCGTGCCCCGACACCAAGATCGTGCTGAGCGGCTACAGCCAGGGCGCGATGCTGGTGCACCACGCGGTGGCGAAGCTGACGGCGGCGCAGAAGGCGCGGGTGGTGGCGGCGGTGACGTTTGGAGACCCGTTTAAGAGCTCGAAGCTGGATGGCGTGCCGGTGGCGGCGTTTAAGACGTTTTGCGCGACGGTGAGTTTTTCGCGCGCCGCCCTTTTCTTCGTCTTATTGCTTTAATGGGAGAAAGTGATGGCATGCTGACAAAGTGGGTTTTGCTACGTATAGGGCGATCCGGTGTGCGGCCTTGGTGGCGTTAGTGCGCTTTCCGGCATGGTTTCTTCCGGCGGAGATCAGTCGAGCAGCATGTTGAACCATCTGGGCTATGGTGCGGATGCCCCCGCGGCGGCGAAGTTCATTCAGGGCCGTGTTGGCGCTGCTTAAATCGGCTCCATGAGTCGTTGCGGGATATTGGATCAGGGGGTGCTCGGGGGCTGTTGGTCTGCAATTGATGGCTGTGCCAAATTTTGTACCTGGACTTTCTATTCGACTGTATACTTTTATCGGATTCGCAGCAAAGAAGACACTTGTCAAAGCTTGAGAGTGCGAGTGCAATTATGCCGGTGATTGCCTATCCTGTTTGGCAGGAATACACTAACCCATAGTCAGTTATGTGGCTCTTTGAGAGGATGAGCACGAGGGGTAGGGTAGCTGAGCATATACCAAAGCAACGAACCCCTGAATGAAGTCTGATCAGTATATCTAATGCAAAGTCAGAATGCACGTGCTGTAGGTCCAAAGAATGCCATTTAACAATCTGTAAGACCAAGGGAATAGCAATAACGCAGTGAGGCCGTCCCACTGCACTCGAAACAGCTTCCCAACTGCAACACCCAGACGTAGTCCGCCACCAAACGCATCACCACCTCTCAGCTAAATCATCGATACTCCTCTCACATTCGTCATCCCACGTCTCCGCATTCGGCGGACTCGCGTCGGCGATGGGACTCATCACACCCATCAGGGTGACTTGCTGCAGCCGAGGGATATTGAGAGGGGCTGTCCTTTCAACACTGCCCTTTCCCACGCCTTTCAGGATGCCGACGCCGCTGACGAGTGCTTCCCCGGTCTCATTCGCATGCTTCTTCTTGATGCGCTCTTTTGCTACGGCGACGGAATCACGATGAGCCCATGGATTGTTGACGGGGAGCTCGTCAGAACGGCGTTCGGATAGAAGAACGACCGAGTCGCGATGGTTGGCAAGAAGGGATGTCGCGTTGTCAGACATGTCGGAGGTATTGGAGAAGTCGGACGGAGAGCCATCTTGTGATCTGCTGCGGTCCGAAGGAGTGAGAAAATCGTTGGGCCGAGGGCTGTAGTATCCGCTCGTGAAGAGAACATCGTCGTTGTCTCGAAGTTGGTGGGACACGGTAAGGGGATCGTGAGTATCCTCTTCCTGTTGCTCTTGGGGACCATTCATGTCATACGAGGAAGAGGAATCTGAGCGTAAAATGCTGCGACATACTGCGGGCGAGGCTCTGCCTGTATGCTCTGACTCTGTCTCGCTGCCGCGACGGGAAGCCCAGTTGGAAGAGGCCGGTGTGTGGCGTTTGGAGTTAGGTGGAGCCATGAAAAGGGCATCACTATCGACATCCATGGCGAACTGAGGCTCGTAGTCATCCTGAAAGACTTCAACGTAAGGCTGAAAGTGAGGGTGACTTCTGGTCTTGTCGAGAGCAGTACATTCCCGGGCTGCAAAGGACCATTCCTCAAGCTTTGTGTTGACTCGGTCAAGACCTTGAGGGGATTCCGCCTCCTGAGCATCCTCGTCTGGGCTAGCCGACGTGGCATCCGTATTAGAGCGTTTCAGGTGATGGGCAGGCGGTTCGTCCCAAAGAACATGGTAAGAGCCGTGGCCGGATTGGATCAGGTGCATGGTCGGGCTAGGAGTCGATTGACGTGGGGTGAGGGGTCTCTTTCCTTCGCTCTGAGGAACCTTCACAACATGGACGTCGGTGAGGGTGGTGGCCGTGTCTGCACAAGCACTCTTCATGGATGCAGTAGAAGAGCTTGAAGGACTATCGTATCCAGAGGAAGATGAAGCCTGCGCCATTGTAGACGAGGTCCTTCGGTAGGGGCAGAATTGAAGCGATGATGTGCAATACCGATGGTGGTTATGGGCTTGACGGGAGGAACTGACACCACTGGCATCCGATGTAGCTAGAGAGCTGGATGACGAACCGACACTGAGGGCCTCGGGTGCAGAACGCATGGAGCCAGCACTTTCCTCCGAGCCCGGTCTTTCAGGTAAGTCGTCTTGAGACTGGGCACGAACTTTGATATGGTTGCCGACACGGCGCAAGAGTGACTCGTCTCTCGAGATGGATGAATCCCTTGAGCGCGGGCGGGCGAGCCAAAGCAGTGTAGAGGAGCGTCGTCGGACGGAGGTAGGGGCGGTGCGGACTCGACGAACTGAGCTTCCGTCGGAAGGGTTTCGAAGGGGCTCTCGGTAGGAAGACTTCCGTTGTCTGGCTTTGTCGATGAAGGACTCCAGTCGCTTTATCCGCCGGTCCCGAGTGACGGGATCAGCAGAGGCCGAGCACTGCCGGACAGGCCAGCGGGGTTTGTCCTCATCCGATAACCTTCTCGACAGGTACTCGCGCTCGCTAGCCGTCAGCAGAGGGAGGGTTTCACTGTCAATGGCTGAGGTAGAGGCAGCGCGCTTGTCCACATTGGTGGCCTCGAAGGGCGGCTCTGCGACCGGCGACTCCATCGAGCAACCGGATTCCTCCTTAAGGTGCTCCTTCCAGGGCAACGACTAGAAGCAATGAGAGGAAAAGATAGACTTGAATGTCGGATAGCAACAGCAAGACGTTGAGGGAAATGGAGGTGACCGACAGGGTTAGGTGGTGCAACAATGGGTTTCAAGCGGGAGCGAAAGAGACACAGTCGAAGAGCAAAGGAGATTAACGACATGGTGCCGCAGACGGAAAGCCCGTCACTCGATGTCGTTCCTACCTGTTGCTGCAGGCCAGCTTGTGCTCTGCGCGACACCGGCGCGACTTCCGCATCTCGGCGGGTGTGACGCTGAGCCAGCCATCTCCGCAACCTTCATCGGCAGCATCGATACGAACACTGGGCAGATGGTGCGAGTCAATGCATGTGACGGTGAGATAGCGCGATGGAGGTGACAGGCGCGACAGCTGGCCTGGGGTCTGGCGTGTGGGGAAAAGAGGGAGCTCGGGCCACCCGCCTTCGATCTCACCAGCTGGCATTCGCCCACCCCGAGCATCCCCAGATTCTCTCCCTTCCGCTGCTCAACCTAGCCCAACATGAGGAGCACATCTCTCGACGCCCTCCTGCTCCTCGGCACCGCCCTGGCCCCCGCCGTCTCCGCCGCTGAGTCGGCGCGGCCGCGCGGTGTTGGCCCCGAATGTATGTAAACACCTCGCCGTCCCACCGCCATGAGCTCTGCAATCCCCACCACGCCATTGACTGACACCCACACCCGCTGCAGTTGCCAAGTTCTACAAAGACGCCGACAAGTTCACCTGCATCTCCAACCCGGCCATCACCCTCGCCGTCTCGCAGGTCAACGACGACTACTGCGACTGCCCCGACGGCTCCGACGAGCCCGGCACCGCCGCGTGCTCGTACCTCTCGCCCTTCTCGCCGCGGCACGCGTCCGACGCCAACGCCGACGAGCCCAACATCACGCTGGCCCTGCCGGGCTTCTACTGCAAGAACAAGGGCCACCTGCCGGCCTACCTCCCGTACACGGCCGTCAACGACGGCATCTGCGACTACGACCGCTGCTGCGACGGCAGCGACGAGTGGGAGCAGGTCGGGGGCGTGCGCTGCGAGGACCGCTGCAAGCAGATCGGCGCCGAGTGGCGCAAGCAGGACGACGCCCGCCAGAAGTCGCTGGCCGCCGCCGCCCAGCGCCGCAAGGAGCTGGTCGCCGACGCCGCCCGCCTGCGCAGGGAGGTCGAGGACCGCCTGCAGTCGCTGCGCACCGAGATCGAGGGCTCCGAGATCAGGGTCAAGGACCTGGAGCGCGAGTTCGCCGACGTCGAGCAGCGCGAGAAGGCCAAGCTCGCAAAGGGCGGGAAGAAGGGCCAAGGCAGGTTCGCTTCGCTCGCCGCCGTCGCGAAGCAGCGCGTCGAGGACCTGAGGGAGGCGTTGACGAGGGTGCGGGGCGAGCGTGACTCCAGCCGCGAGAGAGTTGCGGAGCTGGAGCAGATCTTGTCGACGTTCAAGGAGGAGTACAACCCCAACTTCAACGACGAGGGTGTCAAGCGGGCTGTCAAGGCTTGGGAGGATTACGCCGCCCGGGATAAGGGCCCTGATGGCGACGCTGCCCATGATCGCGACATCGATGAGTACCTCAAGCCTGAGATTGAAGGTCTCAATTGGGAGGACTTCGACTCTGACGAGAGTGGAAGTGCTGTTTGTAAGTGCACCATTTTCCCGAATATGAATAAAACTCCCGACTAACCAATGCTCAGTGTACAAATTTGAGGAACTGCTTCCCGAATCCATCCGCCCATGGGTCGACGAGAAGCTCAGAGCTCTACGCCTAGTCCTCGTCGAGAACGGCATTCTGCCCGATGACGACTCGACCGCCGCGGCCGGCGAGTCGCAGGCGGTCAAGGACGCCAAGTCGCGCCTGACCAGCGCAGAGAACGACCTCAAGAACCAGAAGAAGGAGCTGGAGAACCACGACAGCGACCTCACCAAAGACTACGGGCCGGACGAGATCTTCCGCGCGCTCAAGGGCCAGTGCGTCAGCAAGGACTCGGGCGAGTACACGTACGAGTTCTGCTACATGGACAAGACGTGGCAGAAGCCCAAGAAGCGCGGCGGCAACACCAACATGGGCAACTTCGTCCGCGTCGAGACGGTCGTCGTCGACGAGGACGTCGGCGCCGACGGCAAGGGCCTGGGCCAGGGCGAGCGCGTCGCCCTCAAGTTCGAAAACGGCCAGCACTGCTGGAACGGGCCCAGCCGCTCGACCACCGTCATCCTCGCGTGCGCCGAGACCGACGAGATCTGGAAGGTCGCCGAGGAGGAGAAGTGCGTGTATCGCATGGAGGTCGGCTCGCCCTCCGTTTGCACCCCCGCGCAGAAGGCGAAGAAGGCCGAGGACCAGCAGCAGCAACCGCGCGATGAGCTATGAGAGGCTGTTGGCCGAGAAATCCACGCGCAGAGCTGACGGTGACAAAAGTTGATGGAGATTGTGGCTACCTAGATGATCACTGATAGATGGTAGGGCTGTTGTTGTCGATATTGCAACTGTATGCACTTTTCTTGGCGCTTTTTATCGGCTGAGCGATTTTTTTGGTCGTCATTCTCTTGTACACGCACGCGTCTGTCATGAACAAAGGAAAGGAAGTTCCAACGTCCTAGTGTGGTCTCTCATTGCTCGCTAGGTACTGGGTATGCCTTGAAGACTAATTATGAGCACGAGAGTCATGATGCTCGTCGTTACCACGCAGACGAAAATGCCCGTGCCTCACTCCCACCCCCCGGCGATACGAGCGGTGCAATCAAACGCCGTTATCATCGGAGCAACAGGACGCAGTCGTCAATAAGATCATGCATTATTACATACGCCCTGCCCTGTCACCCACTATCGACCCGAGTTTTCTTTTTCGCTAAACAGTTATACCTAGCCACCCTTCATCGGACTTTTTTTTTTTGGCCTGCCTCCTTAGCGGCGGCATCCCGACCAACAAAAAGACGGACGGGGGAAAGCGAGACAGACCAGCACAAAAGCTCTCAAGCGCCCCCGGCATTAATACCGATACTACTACTACCACTACCACTACCACTACTATGTACTACGAAGATGTCTACACGGTCCTCCTCCCCGGAGCGCCAACACGGACCCACCCCGCGCCAGTCTCGTACTCATCGGTCGGCTCTTATTAATGACGTACCCCGCACGCGCGCGCGCAAGTCTAGAGCCAGGAGGAGAGCCCACCGCGCCGCGGGGGTTTCCCATCCGGCTAGATAGGTACCGTACCGCTCGAGCGCTACCACTGCCGCCGCAGTAGCTAGCAGCAGCGCGCGATCTATCCCGCCTTAACGATCGTCGATCGCGTTGTTCGCGTAAGGGTGGTAGTAGGTAGTGCGTCGTGCGCTGGAAGGAGGCGTTGCAATTTTATACTATGGCGCCTTTTTCTCCTTCTTCTACTTCTTCTTCTTCTAACGGTAGGAGGAATGAGTAGGTAGGGAAGTAGGTTGTAGTAGCATGGGCGCGATCAAATCAGCTGTGGAGACGCGCAGCGCAGCGCAGATGATGGGATGGATGGATGCCGCGCGGTTGGTTTATTGTTGGTGTGTGTGGTATGCACTGTGTAGATCGCGTGCGGAGGATCGGTGGGCCGGAGATCGTGATGTGCGGATGGGATGATTGCGTTGCCTGGTTGGGAGATGGAGGGGACGGGAAGGGCGCGCGCCCTCTCTCTCTCTCTCTGCCTACGTACGCGTCCGTTTGTTAGTCACGTTTATTGTTCTGTCTTTTCCCCGGCGTTTGCGGCGGGTTTTTTTGCTGCTGGGTTGGTAGATGTTGAATGTCGCGCCGGTGGTTGGTTGCATGAGCGAAAATTGCTCAGAATGCTCTACCCCCAACCAACTCGCATGCATTATTGTTCTCTCCGTTTGCACAACAAACAGAGAGCGCCGTAACGTCAAGCGCGAAGATTATCATCATCATCATCATCATCATCATTATCATTATCAACATCCTGCGTCATGCCGCGCCTAGCGACACACCAGCCGCCAGTGCAGCAGCAGCACAAGAGTAGTCCTATCCCAACCCACCAATCAGCCCGAAGGCAAACAGCCAGCTGGCAGCTCCCCACCAACGTCGCGGGCGGTTGCGCTAGATCCTTCTTCGTCCGTCAACGTTAACGTTGCCAAACGTCGACGCTAGCCAACAGACGCAGCCCTACGTTTTTGTTTTGGTTTTCTTTTTTCCGAGTGGTGGGCCAAGGCGAGATGGTGCGGGCGTAGCGCGTGCAGTAGCGTTGGGTACGCTTGCGTGTCTCCGCTCCACACTACTGCTTTTTTGCCGGCCGGCGGCGACGGCGGCGGCAGCTTGCTGCTGGTACCTGCAGGGACGCGCACGATGCGCTGCTGTGAACCGTGGGTCAATTTTTCGGAGGGGGTTTTTGACGGACGACGCGAGGCTGATGGTTGTTTTTGAGGTTTTTTTGCTGTGGGCGAGGGGGCCCTTTTTGTTGGTCGGTGTGGGTGGTGGGGCGGACGATGGAATAGAGTAGCTTTTCGTTGTTTCAAGATTGACTTTTCTTTTTCTGCTTTTTCCCCCCCTCTTTTCGTTGATGGTGGCTGAGTGGCCTGTGTTGCACGAGTGATGTGGTGATGTTTCTTTCATGCTAGCTGTGATGCTGTGCGGATAGACGCAGAAGGAAAGAAGCTTTTCGTTTGCTGCTGATCTGAGCGGGTGTGCCTGACGATGGGTGTCGATCTGTTGCTAAGAAAAGAACAATAGATCGATCGCAGCCCGGTGGGGGCCGCGAGTAGACCTTCTGTCTGCTTGTCTGCTTCCTTCCTTTGCAGTGTTAATTGCTGTGGGTCTGTAAGAGGGTAGTCCGGCTTGATGTGCGGATGATGTTCTAAGCGCCTCATCTAAATGACTTTTCGATGGCATCAAGCCGAAGCTTGCCGAGAAGAATAGGACTTCTCAGGCGCCGTATCGTCGCAAGAAAGTTGCCGCAAGGTCCCACGGCTAGGCTGTGCATGCAGATCGCGCAAGATACCGGCTATCGCGCCATCTTGCTCTGAGCATCAACGCGATGTCGCCCGATGAACCGTTGGCATTGGATATATTATGCTTCACGGGAGGCGATCCGAAACAGCTGGTGGAGAGATGGCAGAACAGACGAGCGGTGGTACCAATAAGCAGTCGATCGATCGTCAGGTTCTGGACATGCATGGTTATAAAGCAGAATCATAATCGTGAAACGGCTGGGCGAGATTATGTCCAGATGACGCATTCGACGGGTTGTTGCTGGACGATTGCCGCTGCAATGCTTCCGAGCGGGAGCCGTGGATAGATTGGCCATGACTTTGACATGAAATCACGGAGCGGAGAAGTCCATGATGGTTAGGCGCTCCGGTGTTCATGCTACCGGCCCAGCTATCCGCGCTTCCCCGGCCAAGCGTCTACGTCAAACCGTTGGCCCTGACGGTAAACGGGGCGAACGGCGCCTCTTTGGCGGGCACTAGAGGTTCTGGGCAAGAGAGCTCGAGTCAGGATGAAGCAGGCTAGAAGAACGGTGGCGCTCTATGCTTTGCGGTGCGGACTCGCGGACTGCGGAGTGAGAGTGTGATAATATTGGTGGTACCTGTGCAACCTGTCGGCATTGAAGTGTCGTCGGCAAGGGGCTCGAGCAGCGAACCAGCGCGCATGCATCGACGGCAGCTGCGGCACACGCCTTGCAGACGGTTATGCACGCGTGAGCTGAGGCGTGAGGCGCACCAGCTGACAAGAGAGACGCCACGATGATGGAGCGGCGTCGCGTGCGGGCTGTGTTTCCTCTGGGATCATGGCTGTCGCAAACCCCGCGCTCCTGTCTCACGATGCTACCAAAGCAAATCTTAGCAGCGCCGGCTCCGACGGGCCACCACACCGTCCACAGCGTCGTCCGCTCTTGCTTGCTCCCCGTCTACCTCGCACCGATTGCGCTGTGTTCCGGCAGCGGACTCGCCACCGCAGTGTTCAACGTGTGCTATAGAGGCTGTTGGCTGGTATAAGGGAGGTGCCGAAACAGGAGATCGCCCTCGCTTGCAGTGCCGAGGGCGGCATGTTCCGCAACTGACCCGACCGAAAAGGACAGAAACCGAGCCAATTGGAGATGAAAAGGGGATCCGGGTGAAGATAAATAGATGAGCTGTGCTCATGGTGACTTACGTGGTTGCCTGAACGGGCTCAGCGCTAGCGAGCAACTGATCCAATCTGGTAAACTGGGCCGCCGACGGCCTTTCTCTTGTAGTAGCTTTGCCACTTGGTTAAGTGGATGCTTTGGCTCGGCGCTGGACTGTGTGCCGGCGGTGCGGAGACCCTTTGCGGCGCTGCAGGGCCGCCCGGCCTTGACTCTGGGCCCCAAACTTTGATGACAAGGACAGCTCCGTGACAATTGACTAATACGAGGGTGAAGAAAGCACAGTTGAGCCGGTAGGGCTCGGAGATCAGCGCCGAGAGGAAACGTTCATATATATGAGTGACGTTGCAGGGTGATTGGGGCGTGGTCTAGACGCCGCGACTGGTGTTGCGAGAGCAGCTGCCCCTCCCAGCGGGAGATCCACTAGCACACTTTGCAGCGTGGCCGGGGTCCTTGCGTGTCGCACGGCGGATATTGACACTTGAAACAGGCGGCCGGCGAATCGCCCAGCAGATGCGGCGACAGCGTGCAGGCAGCGTGCTCGGCGGATTCCCAGCGAGCCTTGTCAGCCAGCCCAGCCCGGGATCCGCGCATCGTGTCAGACGTTGGCCCTGACCAAGCCTCGATCGCAGGTTTCAGGCACGAGTCCGCCGCAGCGGAAGCTGGGCCAGGATTGCCGGGAGCGCGCGATTGGCGTCGCCGAGCGCGCCGTGCTGCTCGAATCACCGTCGACGTCCTTCGTGCGCCGTTGTGGTCGCCTCGGTGGCGGCGGTTCAGTTCAGGATGTGGGCTTGTGGGCTCTTTGCGCAGCCCAATAATGCAGGTGCGATGCAGCCCGCGCCCGCAGCCGCCGTCCCTGGCCGTCCCTGGCCGTACCTTGCGCGATGCCCCTTTCGGCGCCGCTGGCGAGCCGCTTACACTGACAGCATCGCAGGGCGAGATAGCGATCACCTCTACCGCCGAGCTCCCCCGCGGCTCTCCGCCAGCGCACCGTGCAGCGCTGCAGCCCGGGTTGGTGCTGGCCGAGCGATGGCGTGGGCGGCTCGTTGCGCCCTGCAGCTGCGCTTGCAGGCGACTGCCCCTGCTTTTCTGCCGGGCTGGTGGGCTGCGCCTGGGATGCGGCCGCGGGAGTGGTTGGTTGCTCCCGTGCTGGCCGGGGCCTGCCTCGCGTAGGGCCCCCAGAAGCCAACTGATCTTCTCCTGTACAATAGTTCTCCTTCTAGCTGGCGATCTGTGGCCGCACTCGTCGTCCAGCCGCGCCCGACCGCCCGCTCTCAGCCCGTCGGCCGGCCGTCTCGGCGCTGCTCTCACGCGTGCCAGTGCTCCCCTTCTGCTGCGCCGACTGCCCGCGCGGCATTCCGCTTCGGGCGTGCAGGCGCGAGTCAACGCCCGCAAAACACTTCGTCGGCGGGCTCAAGCTTCGCCCCGCGCCGGCGGCAGCCTCCAGTTGGCGGCCGTGAGCCCGATCGGCCGCGTGCCATCTAGTGCGGTATGCTGGTTGATGTGTGGAAATTGTCTTGCCAGAACCCCCTTGCAGGGCCTGTGCTCAAATTTGCCCTCCACTCTGCGCGCCCGCCCGCCGCAGGCCCCGTCTCTGCCCGCGAGCTCTGCGCTGCCGCTGCTGCATCCAGGACTTCTTTCTTTTTTTGCGGCCCTGCGCTGGTCGACCAGAGGTCCTCGCGCGCCTTCGCTTCACCAGCTCCCCCAAGTTCGAGCGCCTGCCCACGCCCAACCCGACGGCGAGAGATCAGGAGCCCGCACTCCCTCCGCGCACATTCATTCATTTCGTGCATTCCGGCGCTGAATCCCCGATTATTTGATTGCGCCACACCCGAGCACTACGCCAGGACACCCATATCCACAGCCCTGCGCCGCCGCGTGCGCATCCGAACCACCTCACCACCGCCCGCACCACCGCTCCCTTTGCTGCTCCCACACAGCGTCCGCTCGTTCAGCCCGGCCCCCGACCTCCACGGCCCTCGTCCCACCTTTCACCCCCGGAAAGAAGCATATCGCACTCGTCTCAGTTCGCATTATTCTGCATGGCCGCTGCAGTGCAACGTCACGCTCTCTACAAGTAAACACCTCGCGGAGGAAGGACGCGTCCTGCAAGTACGTCGATCTCTCGCGGCCACATCATAAAGCACCCCGGTCGTCGTTCCGCCAGCGCCGCCGCTTGCCGCCGGCCTGCCCTGCCTGCCTGACGTTGCTGACCATTCGCCCAGCTCGCGCGCCGCGCTGCGTTGTCAAAAGCTGACCTTTGGGACCCATTGAGCCGCCTCATTCGTACGTACACACTTCGCCATGATCCAACCGCCGCGGGCGTCGTCGTCCCTCTCGGACGCCGGCTCATCGAGCTCCACCAGCTCGGCGCGGAGCAGAGCGTCTCTGTCCAGCATACGCATGACTAACCTATACAAGGCGACCATGAACCGTTTCCTCACACGCAAGAAAACCGAGGCGGCCCTCGAGAGCGCCGCCGATGGCCCGCCGCCGACAACTAAAAAGAGCAAGAGGGGCAAGAAGAACAAGGAGGAAGAGCCGGCCAAGCCACAGCTAGACTTGTCCCAGGCTCTGCCTTCAACAGACAACTTTCGGACCAGTCTTCTTATGCCCAATCTTTCGGCTCGATTCAGCATGCTCAGAGAGCAGGATGATCCGGAGTCGAAATTGGGTAAAGCAAGCGACGATAGCGTTCTCTTCTCCAAGCGCCAGTCACGGCTAACGGACTTTGGCTTTAACCCTGCAGGCTTGACGGATATCGCTGAAGTCGCCTCCATCAACGACTCCATTCGGCCTCCCTTCCTCGCCGGAAGGTCCGGCTCCATTGACTACGGTACCGATGACGGTGACTCAATCCACAGCGGAAGCGTTATGAGCCGGTCACGTCCAGGAGAAGGCAACGTTCTTTTTGGCGGCCGTCAGAAGGTCTACCTGGGTAACCGAGCTCTGTACGATGATGATGTAGGAATGTCGGCATACCAGCGGATGCGGGCCGAAGAACGTCGGAAGAAGCGTGAAGAAGAGGGGTATGAAGATGGTGAGGAAGAAGAGGAGGATGAAGAGCCAGGAAGCCCCGCGCACGAACTCAAGCACGCCTCGTCGTTCTCAGGGTCCCTTCGTCGCCGCGAAACCGCTTCCTCGACGGCTTCCGGAGCTGGCGCTCGGGCATCCACTGCTGCCACATCCATCGCGTCGCAGGGCGCGAATGCCGTTCCCCCGCCATCGGCATCTAGCCTTGAGCGCACCGGTACTAAGGGCAGGAGACTTTATGACCAGGGTCTCGATAGGAACTACACCGAGGGAAACTCCGCAATCAGCAGACTCAACTCTCTCCAGAAGCAACGGTCGATAACAACTGGACGCGCAACTCCTCCACTTACCCAAACAAGAAGTGCGACGAACCTCAGCGACCGCTTCAACCGCGGTAACCAATACCGTCCTGCCAGCCCGCCGCCGTCTGCGCCTTTGGCCAACATGGCAAGTTTCAAGGCAGCCATAGATGGTGATTCGCAACAGTCAAGTCCTGCTCTCGCAACGTCCTCTCCGACCAGCCCTTTCCCTCCCATCAGCCCTTTGGATGACAACAGCCCCCTTGCGTCAGCTATTCAGCCCGGAGACCGCGGCAAGGCAACTGCTATGGGAGCGTTCCAAAAGCCAGCACGCCAATTCGACGAGACCCAGTACATGCAACGGCAGAAGCAGATGTTGCAAGGCCGAGAGACTCCACCACCGAGGAAGCCCTCACGCTCGCCGTCGAGGGGTGTTCAGGAAAGGCTTAACAAATTCGAGATGAAGAACAAGGAGTCGGAGGTAAAATCCAAGCAGCCTCCTGCTACGTCCAAGAACGCGTCGGATGCTCGGAAGAGACTCGACGCGCTTCGCACCGAAATAGCGGCTGATCTGGACGACCTCAGACCCTCATCCGATTCGGAAGAGGAGCCGGAGAAAAAGATCGAAGAACGCCCCAGCCGCTCTCGATCCCGAACCAATTCCAGCAGCGTGGTGCCGGCTCCCAGAGTTCTGGCTTCACCTCTGAAGCCCACCACACTTCCTAGCCCAGTTTCACCGCCGACGCAGGCATTGCCTCCTACGCCAGGTTCGCCGCCGAGACAGACGCCAGCTATGAAGCTGGCTTCGCCACCCAAGAAAATCCCGGAGGAAATGGTGCTTCCCGAGCCAGCATCACCTGAGCTGCCTGCGAAAAAATCGGCCTTTTCTGTTTTCCAGCGCGCAAAGCAGCAAATGCAAGCTCAAGCTAACGATGAACCTGCTGAGGAGAGCCCCAAAGGGCAACAGATTACTTTCTTTTCTTCCCGCAACTCGAGCGACGATGAGGACGACGATTCTGTCCCCGAGGTCCAACCTCTTCGATCTCCCGTGAACCGGGCGTTCTCAAGGCCTGGCAGCAAGCCGCAAAGCCCTCTTGCTTCGAGGAGCAACCATGGGTCTTCTGCTGGCGTCTCGCCGACACTTCGTTCACCGCCGCCCGTACACGAACATCCTGCGCTGCGGTCATCTCCTGGCCTTGCTTCTCCGGCCTCCCGCGCTTCTGAGAACATGCTGCAAGCTCTCAACTCGCCGCACGAGTCAGAGAGCAAGTCCTCGGTCTCCACTATGGTCAAGTCTGATGCGACGGATCTCGACTCTCCGACTCTCGGCCCTGAGAGCGGCGGGCTTAACAGCATGATCAGGCAGCATCTGCGGAACCATAGCGAGCAAAGCGGCGTTTCCTCGGTGTATGACAACGACCGGGAGGACGATGACGACAATAATCACAGCAAATCTACGCACTTGACGGCCGGTTCTTTGATTTCTGATACTCCCGGCCATTCCAGCTACAGCCACTCAAACCCTTGGGATTTGGAGGATCTGGATGGCAGCTACTACGGTGAAGCAGATAGCCTGAGCTCCGTCAGCCCCGTCGACAGGCCTCAGACTCAACCATTCCCCAGACCCGGTCCCAGCACGGGATCGTACCGTTCAGAGCCTTCGAAAGATCAAGAGCCGGACCGTGAACAAGCTGCGCCTTGGGAGCAGGAAATGAAATCCAAACACAGCAGGAATGTCAGCCATGCCACTCTTGCGGAACGCGAGGCATTCCAGAAGGATCTAGAGGAGAGACAGAAGGCTATCCAGGAGGCTCTGAAGAGCAAAATGGACGAGAGTCGCTCTGGCAGCCCGACACCGAGTATGGGCGGGGCCATGAAGGCGTTCGGCATGCTTCGTGCGAAGTCGAGCCGTGATACCCTTGCCAGTCGTCCGCCGGCAAGCTCCAAGTCAATCAACATGCTCGGAATGGGCGCGAATGCCAGCAACGCTTCTCTCTCTCGGACGAGCGAGGAGCATCTGAAGAAGCAACGGGAGAGACTAGCAAACAGCCCAATGCCTTCAGATGACGACTACCGCAGGGAGTTTGAGGATCGCCTAACTCGTGGAGCTAGCGGCAACGATCAGTCGAGCAAGAGCCGTTCTCCATCGGCGAGCGGTGGACAACGCAGCAGGTCGAACTCGCAAATTTCTGCCGTGTCTGGTCGGTCCCGGAGTCGTACTGGTCGGCGCGAGTCTTCGGATCAAACGCCTCCCCCTATTCCGACGCAAATTCCGCGGGCTAGTTTGCCTACTCCTGAATCACCTGTTATCGAGCCACCGCCGAATCCTCCGGCGCTACGCATGCGAAGCAGCAGCAGGCCTTCCGCATCTGGTTATTTCGATCAGAAGTCTCTGCATCCAATTCAGACGGGCGTACCTAATGGTATGCCGCGCGTCGCGCCTGTCTCAGCCGGTGCTACACCCCACGTCTCCCCTGGTTTCGCTCCGGGTCGTTCGCCCATCGCTCCAGGCAGTAGGTCTGCTGGCCACAGCCCCGGCATCGCTCCGACCATAACGAAGGCGGCCACTTTCGCCGCACATTCGAACCACTCGTCTCCGGCGATAGCCGCGGCGCCTCCGCCCCGTCGCGCTGTTCCTCCGGAACGCAAGAAGTCGATCGCCAAATCTCTCATTTCCGAGCCAATGTTCGTGTCTTCGACATCCGTGGTCGACACCATCGAGCTTCCTGCAGGTGCTTCCCTGAGAAATGGCATGGGCGAGGTTGCGCCTCCGTTGCCTCCGATTAACCCCATGCGCCGGCGCTTCGGCTTTGGTCGTTCCGACTCCTCCAGCACCACGACCTCGGATGGTAGACCCAGCACAGAAGATGGAGACAACAAAGTTCGCACGAGAATGCGGAAGGGCAGCAACCCATCGCTTTTCCGCTCTTCAAACCACAGCAGCGAGGAGGCACCACCCATGAGGGCGCCACCAACAGCACCTCCGGTCGAAGAAGGCGCTATGTTTTAGATAACAAGCGCTTGCCCTGCGTTTTCGTATGACACAGCCTCGTCCCGTCAGATTGATGATCGACTGCTTTGATCGTTTTTCATTCATTTCTTCGCCCGAAGTTCCAAAGTCGAACAAGCTCTTTTGCCTTCACTTTTTCGCAAAGCGTGTATTGCACGATACCTCTTCTCCGTTGTTCAAACCGCGAGTTTGGTCCTTTTCAGCAGGATTTGCCCTCCACAGGGCTACTTCAACCCCCTTTGACCTTTCTACCCTTTTCTGATAAAATGTTCACTTCTTTGCTGCGGCCTCGGGGCTGCATAATACTCCGCGGCGCATCGCTCGGAGTTTATTAACTCAACTTTTAAAAAACCCGACACGCGTCTATGCGGCGTTCTTTTGAGACAGGGCTGGTGATATCAGGGAGGTGTCTGTTTTTGCTTGTATCAAATCGGGCGCGCCTGCAATGTCACATCGATCGACCAGTTTTTGGGGGGTGGGGGGGCAGGTTATTTCACGGTCTTTTTGCTTTTTTCTTCTTCATTGTCTCAAGTTCTTTCTTCTCCTCTAATTGCGTTGAGTCTTTTTCAATTTTTTTTTTTCCACGCAGATATTTTCTGGCACACTACTGAGCACAACTTGCCATACGGATAAGAAAGGGCGAAGAAGAAAAAGATGGTTTAACATGTTCTTCTTGTCGTTGTCTTGTTGTTTCTGATTGCAAATCGGTGCGAAAGATGATTGTGGGGGGGGCAGGCCCGAGCCTCTGGTTTTTTTCGCTTCGCTTGTCATAACTCTATATTGTGTCTTGTGTCTTGTGTCTTGTTTTTTGTTGTTTTTCTCTTTACGGATGGGATGGGATGGTACACGTCGGACAATCCGTCTGCGGAGGGAGGGGAGGGAGGTGTTTTGCTCTGTTTGGGATGGATGGGATGGAAAGGGGCGGTTACTACTCCGGCGGTGGGTGGTGGGGAAACAACATTTTCATGGGTTATCGTGAACCTGGGGGGGAAAGGGAATCCCGAAATGAAAGGGGCTGGGAAAGGGATGGAATGGAAATATCAGCGGGTCGTTTCTCTCTCCAGCTGTCTCTCTCTCTTGCTTATTTCCCTCCTCGAACAATAAAAGTTGTTCTTGTCCACGTTTGTTGTGCTGGTCCTGTGATTTCTGTCTCAACCCGCATTCGTGCTGTGTTCCGCGAAGGGCTGATACTTAATGGGGTACCGGGCAGTGTGCTCGCCGAGGCTCTACTCTTCAACCTTCATCGCCGAGCATGCCTTGATGCCGCTTTATTGTCGGCTGGCTTTGATCAAGTGGGAGAATGAGTGTCAGGATTTCCTCCGAACGTGCGTATCTCTTCGCCGGATCGAACCAGTTCGATCTGTTCCAGGAGATGATACTTCGTCGTAGTCGCCGACCATATGCAAGCCTGGGTTGTCGCCAACGAGGACGGAAATTGTAGCCGTACGTCATGACACGGCAGTGTGGGAGCTCACTCGGGAGAAACTACTTCCTTGGTATCATGCTCGATAGGGGGCACCTTTTCCTCTCCGGAACCCATATGCACGGCCGGCGAGCCCGGTGATTGCTATGATGCCGAACGGGAAGTTCGTAAGCTGCAATGTTCAAAAGTTTCGGCTCTTCCCTACTTCCTCGGTGCCAAGGCCCCCCCCCCCCCCCCCCCCCCCCCCCCCCCCCGTCGTATCGTAGGGTCGAGTCAAGCCCGAGAACTCAGTTTTCTGGAGCAGTGAAAGGCTTCTTTCGCTGCTGGACTGTACCTGCTGGGACTAACTCAAGAACCGCACCTTACATTCACTGGTTGCTCTGGCCATCGGCTGGCGGCGGGATGTCGTCGGTATCATCCGTGCCTCTTCCCCCTCCCCGCGGCCGCTCTTCCCAGACAGGCGGCCCTTCGGCTCGCATCCAAGTTCTGCGGTTGCCAGCAACGCTTCCATCTCCTGGCGGCGGAGGATGCGATTCATGCATGAGATCTGGCTCCGGTGAGTGTGGAGGGGAGGATTGAACTGCTTGATCAGCCCTGCTTTGATCGTGCACGCCGGCTTCGTATAGATGGGGGTGATGGCGTCCGCAATGGTAGCAATATATCAAGGGGGCCAGCCCTTCCAGGGTGTTTTGGTACCCGGTCATCCTGCAGCCGTAGTAGGCTTGGTGCAAAGAAAACCGCAACCTATAAATCGCTGGACATACTTAACACCAGCCTTCAACAATTTTACATGGGATCGGTAGTTGAATACAAGATATAGACGTAAACATAAGCTTTTAGAAAATGCCTGTCATTCAGACCGTACGTGCCCCGGAACCCTCCCCGTTTGTGCCGTCCTGCTAACCAGCTCCCAGCCCCCGTCGTTGCTTTCGGCGTCTCCTTTGCCCAGTCGGGGGAGTAATGGGACTTTGGGTGTATGTTGATTGCTCGCGGGCACCACCGCAAAGGGCAGCCGTCGAGAGCGGCTCAGGGGGTTGGGTTGGAACGGGAGTTGAGTCTGCCGTTGTGAAGTCTGCAGTGGTACCGGAGTAGGACTGCCAGAGTGCCAGACGTTGGAGCATCGTCGGGATCCGCAACGGCAAGATCTCCGCCGGGGCTTGTCGGAGCAGGAGCTGGAAGTTGAGGAGACATGCTTGGCGAGGGGGCTGATGGAGATGGGCTCCTTCGCGACGGAGTCGAACCGGGGCTGGGCGTGGGCGAGGCCGGTCGGTTCAACCCCTAGCGACGTTCGTTCAGCTCGTTTATCTCTATTTTCACCAGCTCGGCCACCATTTGCCGCAGCGGAGGCTCGTCCGAGGCTTGCCAGGATGTGTTCTGAGCCGCGGACCCCTCGAGTCGAGCGCAAGTGCGCGTCATGCTCTGAAGGGTTTTCTCCATGATCTTCCTGCCCCAGCGTCGCGCCCAGGTCAGCATCGATCGTATTATGTTAGGTTAGTACTAACAAAGTAGATAAAATATTGTGTAGGAGTTTGAATTCGTGATATTTGGAATCTCCACCTTGGATAAATAACAATATTGTACTAACCCGACGGATCTTTAGCCCACTTTAATGCAACTGCCGTAATCCACGAGCATCTGACCGACAACAACCATACCGCCAACGGCAGGCGCTCCATATAGCGCAAAAAAGAAAATGAAGAAAAGAGGGGGCCCAAAGGTATCGACACCGTCGGAGTACATTGAGACGGAGTTGGATAACTTCTCTATGGTCAGATAGAACAGTGGGCCGCATGAAATACCCAATACCAGCCAAGCCATAGTCCATCCACGTTGGGCTTTTGTACTCTCTCCATTCTTGAAATGTGAAAGGGGACCAATAATAGCAAAAGTGAGACTGCCGATACCAGTGCTTATGGACTGCATGATTATCGATCGAGTCGTTGAGTTCACTACCGTATACCACGAAGTTGAACAAGGGAAATTCTCAGTATCTTGTTCTTCTCTCTCTCGTCCTTCTTTTTCAAAAGGCTTGCCAGTGAACAGAAGTTTTTCACATTTGCCAACTTTTACCTCCCACTCACGACCACTACTACTAAGGGTGACAATCAGTCTGAAGTGATCGTCGACGAATCGCTCCGAAGAGTTCGAACGCCGTTCCTTCTGGGTCTGCTGGCAAGGGAATTGACTGTCAATTTTTCCGATCATACCTTCGAAGAACCCTCCTTCTCGAAGCTTGGCTTCTTCCATGATGCGTGTCTGGACGAGATAGACACTTGGATAAGTGGGCGTGAAAAGCGATCCAAGCAAGTTGACGAAAGACATGACCAAATATGGAGTAACGGTCAACCCAAAGGCGGCATAACCGTACTTGTCCAGTTGGTCTCCCTTGGTTCGGTATAGTGTAAAGCTCGCGTACATAAGTTGAAAGATTGAAAATACGACGCGTGGAACGGAGTATGACGAACACAAGTTGGTCGAGTGGTTCGATGTGCCATGGTCGCCGGGGTCGCAGTCGATACACCAACTCAAACCCGTTTTCCAATTCAGCATGTCTTTGAATCCGTGGCCGGCATCGCTTTCGGACTCGGTGCTTTTGTTGGGAATGTCGCAATAGCACAGCTTCGCATCCGGTGGAAGGATAGCAAGTGCATACCCTTTTGGTAAACGGCAATGACCGTGGACAATGCGACCACCAGAGCTCCAGAGTGATGTCGCAGGCTCGAAGCATGCCTCGGGAAACGTGTGACTATCCAACCGCGCACATTTTGTCGGTGTTCTATCTTCCTGCGCGTCCACGGTCTCCTGCTGTGGAAGAACATTATCCTCAGTTGCACCTTCTCGGTCGGTTTCCCGAGGATCCAGCTGGGTTGAATTTACTTGGTCTTTCGCTGGAGTGTTTGGCCCATGTGGATGATGTGGTACTTCAATACCGTCGAGCTGATCTCCAGGTTGGGGCTCCCAGTGCCGCGTACGAACAACCTCAGCAAGTGCACCTGCTCTTAGAGCAGTTTTGAGAGGGTTGCTTCTGTAGAATATTGCGTGTCTCTTTATGGCATCTATTCCTCTACATACCCCAGACGTAGGGTAGAACAAAGTAGATACCATGGCAAGAAACAGTGGAATCGGGGCCTCTCCAGGAAGTGGGAGTATGGTCGCAACATGTGCTAAGTAGTTGCCAAGGAAGAAGACTATGACATCGGTTGCTTTTGTTGGGGTGCACAGAAGGCGCGGATCGCCATGGTTGGATGTTCCTTCTGGGACAGTAATGGTAATGTTCTGCAACGGTGCAGCCAAAACAACCATTGACAATGCAAAGGCGATAAGAAGTAAAGCCATAGTGAAGCTGGATGAATGGAGCAAGATGAGAAATTTTGCACTGAAGGGTAGTGGATTCTTCAGTTTTCCTGTGTAAGCTATTGATTATTGTTCAGCGGGCTGAATCCCCATTTTATAATCAAGCCCTACAAGAAATTATCCAACTGAATGCTTGACATATCATAAGCGACGCTAACGGAGGGGCTCTCTGTAACCTCAGAAAACGTACATGATACTACACCACACAAACCCTTGCACAAGAACTTTTGCGCTTTTTGGAAAATGCTTCCTCCGCGCCCGCATATTTCAGAACCAGCGTCGACTGCATGTTGAATGTAACGCCGATTGGATTGTTGATAATGCATTCGAGGGAATTCAGCTTAATCTAATAAATTGGCGAATCAGAAAGGCGGGTTGAATGCAAGCACCACTTCGCGCTAGCCGTCAGCTGCGGCTCTTATCTATAACCTCGCCCGCTTATATGTAAGATCCACAGTGCGAATGCCGTAAGTATATATGCACATGCATTCTGCAGTCAGAATGACTCCATATGGTGATCCGTGACGAGGCCGGTTGCTATCATGAGCCTTGTGCTCTTCTGCATATGCGGCTTGCTGACATAGCAAGGCTGCGCATTGCAGTCTGAGCACTTTCTTCTTTGGGAAATACAGCACGCATTTCTACGCCACAAGTTTACGTGCTTGAAAGCTCTCTATCTTTAGATTCCACTTAGCATTATAAGTTTACGTTTCGAACGATTCAATCACAAACAGCCAAACGCCGACATATGAACTACTCGCGACGTTGACTTGTGTCTCGAATTTCAACAATGCTCATTTTGCCTGGTTGGAGCTGAAGAACATGTGGCTGCGAGACAGCTGCTTTGTGTCGGCCCTCGAGTCTGAGCACTTCCAATGCAGTCAGCAGTGCGTGAGGTGCGGGGGAAAGCTAAGCCCTCCGTTTGGACTACGAGCACGCCCGTATATGATTCGGCACGACCGTTACACCGAAAGCAGCGTATCCGACGGTGCCATCTGGCTTGCTGAGCAGGGCGGGGGCGCCCTGGGGCTCGATGTTGCGGGTTGGCTCGCCGGAGGAGTTAAAGTTAGCGGGCCAAAGGCGGTGTAAGTTGCGCTTTCCAATTACGTTGGTCTCGTGGACCAGTTGGAGAAGTTGAAACGCGATGCTGGAGGACAGTAACACGTTTGCCGGGGGCATGAAATCCAGTGTAACCCGCATGGGGGTGTCGTAGATCGAAAAGGCGCATGAGCATCTTCTGTAAGATTTCCACTGATCTTTAGCGGTGTGCATGGAACAATTTGCTTCTAACATTGCTGTTTCTTGTGCAAACAATCAAATCTATAGATTCGTGTACGACGTAGGTGCGACTGGCGCTCGGACACGAAATGCAGCATGAGCCAGTTGCTCAGCTGCATTGAATGCTTACTGAGCGACTGCACTTTTCCCGCACTGCTTGCCCGGTCAGTTGGCTGGCGGGATGTCATTGGTGTTGTTAGTGCTCCCAGCAATTGCAATCCGGCATACGTAATGAGGCTTATGCACATCTGTACCGCAGCCTTCGCCCTCTTCAGCTCCACCAAAGATTTCGTTGACTCCGCTATTTTGAGCCAGCCACATGCGGCGCTAAGACGAGCGGGAGGGCAAGGAGGAGGGGGATTGCGGTAGTGGAGAACGGGGGTTTGCGGCGGTAAGATTATAGCGTGGTAGATGACCTGGGATGCATTATCCTTACCGCTGATTATGAGCCGGGCGAAAACGACAGCCCTGGCGGGAATACCGCTCTCGAGTGAGACTGGTGGAACAAAATTCGCTGCTTGTTTGCTGGGTACATGCAGCCCATAAATGCTGTCCGCATGTGGTATCGGCGTGGTTTCCAAACTGCCGCATCAAGGCCGCTGAGGATTCCTGTCAGCATCTCCATAGGACGAAAGGTTATATAGTCAAGCTTGAGGTTTGGTGCGAGAGCTCGTAGGAGAAAGCAGAAGGAGATATGGATCATGGCGAATGACGTCCGGACCAGAAAACAATCTGTGGGGGCCATTGCCCAAGTACGTCCGCTCAAAGAGGAAGAAGAGCGCTCTCGGCGTCCACTTCATCCAGAGCTCATAGCGGGTCTCTCATCTGGGATCGGATAACCTTCCTGCGCTCGTAGTGACAACGAAAGTACCAGGCGGGTGGTAGGGGTCGAAGACTCTGACGAAGACGTTGCGCATAAGCTGATACGAAGCGTCCAGTCCGGGGCCGTTTCCCACGCTCTCCACGACATCGTTGTCGGTGAAAGACGGTGAGCATCGTGGCTTCGCCGGCGGCGGGGAGGTGGAATACGGTCCAGTCGAGCACGACACAGTTGACCAACCCACCCCTTTACAACGGTTTGCCCCAGACAGGACAAGTTCCCGGACCTCTCTTGAGCGCTGAGTTAGTTGCATTACAGTATATGTATGCTAGCAAACCTGTTTCTTCCACAACAGCTCCATCAGCTCCTTCATGGAGCTTCTCATCTTCGATGGTCTAGTGGTGATGATTTCCGCTTGTCAATAGCCTCTATTATCAAGCGCGGGAGACCGGGGTTCGATTCCCCGTCGGAGAGTCCTAGCTTTTTGCCCTCTGCATGCCTGTTGGGGGGCTGGGGATGGGTGTGAGTGGTGGGGCGAGTTCAAAAAATTTTTGATATCGGGACCGGATCGGGTAAGCCGAGCCGACGCTAACCGAGTCGGGTAACTCCGGCAACCCGGCTGGCGGGCGGACCCGAGCCACATCCGAGCGCGGGGAAACGTGGACTGCGGTTCACTCTTTTGGTTATCCGTGGTTCGGAAGAAGACCCTGCGGTCTTGATTCATGATTCCATTGTTATGCTCACCTCTAAGCTCTGCCTTCACTGATAACGAGCTCAGCTTCTACGCAAAGCCGTCGCAAACCACATATATGTATGTATTGCGTGTCCTGTGATTGATTACGGCCTATAACCTGCCTTTCCGGGAGCTGTGTAATTCCTCTGCGCCTCACCATATCAAAGCACCAGTAGTGAGGTTAGTGTTACAGTGAAGAAGTTGCCGCATCCAGAAAGCGCCATCCGTCAAAGACTCTGGAAAACATTCAGACAAAGGATACCAGTGGTGCTGACGCGTTTCAATTTTATGCAGACGTTCGACCTTGGACTTTGTCTTTGGTTGACCTCTTTCAGGAGAGGTGCGCCTTTGGGCAGGACCCAATAACCGCTTCATCGGGTTAGTCGGCCATACCATGAGAGTGGTCGCATTGTCCAACCATGGGCGATAAACTCCCTCTCGCTGATTCTTGTCCTGCACAGAGATAAAAGGTAAGCGCAAAGGGCAAAATGTGCGTTTCAGTGACTTCTTGCTGCTGGCGATCAAGATAGTGAGAATAGTTGGGCCATACACTCGGCTCACCCTATGGGATGAGCTCGATGTAATCCGTGCTCGGGTTAGAAGACATTACTTGGCATACAGCCACATTGTATCGAAGTCTCTCGACAATCTTGAACAGCCAACACCATGCATTTTTGACGTGACCAGTTACTGTACCTTACTGTACCGTCAATCAATCGGACACGAGCTCCATCGTAGGCAACAAGGCTCCTTCGTATTCAACGAATTCCTTCGCAGGCTACAAGAGACCTGCCTGCGGCGCTTGTACATACCAATCCTCGCAATAAACCAGACAGTCTCTGTGCAACACAATCAGGCAGCAGTGGCCTCGGACAAGCATTCAACCACAGCCCAAGGCCGATAATGCTAACGGAGAAACCACCCGTGGTTTTCCATCTCATCAGCGGAGACACTCCTCTCGAGGTCCTGCCGCAAGCAACATGGCAATAGGCAAAGAGTACGTAGTCTGAAGCTCCCTCGCCAGCCAGTCCTTTCGATCCTCCTCCGATCTGCCACCCGATACCGTCAAGGACATCCTTCAGGCCGGCGCCAATACGGCGCGTAGGAACACCCAGTCCCAGCAGCTTACCGAACCAAGGGCCTGGCTCGGCCCAGTTCCCGCAAACAGCAAGGCGCTCAAAAAGGACATCGAGAACGGGACCACGACCCCGTCTAGCTATCAGATCCCGAAGCCCATCGAGGACCCCCAGTCACCCTTGGAGCTCGTGGGCTCCCCATTCAAGAGGAGCAGAACTAGCTCCCGTCTCACCTTCTAAAAATCGCCAGCCACATGCCTCACACCTGATTCACCCGACGTGAATCATCAACCGCCCAGGGAGATCGAGGCGTAAAACTGTACCACCCCGAGATGCCCTCGTCCTCCCCGACGACGCGCTCCTGGGCCGCACGATCCACGTATCGGGTCATCCCCCTAAATTCTTCCAGTCAATTCACCAATTCG
The DNA here is from genome assembly GCF_021436955.1 of Diplodia seriata. Classification (NCBI taxonomy): domain Eukaryota; kingdom Fungi; phylum Ascomycota; class Dothideomycetes; order Botryosphaeriales; family Botryosphaeriaceae; genus Diplodia; species Diplodia seriata. The sequence goes on along the minus strand of NW_027117308.1, from coordinate 4,640,342 downwards.
AAACATGGCTGAAGGATAACGGGGCCTCAGTCCCCAGGAACCCACACACCGACACCAGGTACCATGCGCACAGCAAGAACCACTACCACCACCATCTGACGCTGATCCGGCCGGGAAGACGTCTGATCCGCACGATCGATCCTCAACCCAGCTAAGCTTCCACATCAACGCCGACGCCGTCTCCTTCGGTCGCGCTGCACGCGGACTGCAAGAAGGAGAGCCGAGCACGCCGCGCGGCGGTCGACATGAGACACCATCCATCCATCGCCAACCGTCGAATTTTCGGCGGCGACGCTGGCCCAGTCTCACACACCGCATGACCGTCAGGTCGAGGACGAGATGGGCAAAGAGACATCGCCAACCCCCAACGACCTGCGCGCATGGGTTCAGCACGACCGACGCGGACAAGGTCATAAGTATTCGCCTCAGTCCTCTCCACGGGGCGCGCGCCGCCATGCAGCTGAAGGACTTCTCCCACGCCACACGTACGACGCCGGTCTTCTGGGTCACGCTGCTCGACGGCGACGACGCCCGACCGGCTGGCGCCTTGATGAAGGCTCCGCAGACTGGATATGGAGCAGACAGCACGTTGCCGGGCGAGGAGCCAGCGCAGCCGGCGGCGCTTTGCGGAAATGTTGTTGCTGCTGCTGCTGCTGCGGCGCATGGTGCTGTCTCGTTTGAGGATCGATCCTTTCTTTAAGTGTGCCAGCGGACACAAGGGAAGAAGATGTGAGCCATCATCGAAGAATTACAGAGGTAGTTGAATCCAATGTCCGGACGTAGATGTGCGCGCTCTGAATCCGGAAACGCTCCATCCAGATATTGGATTCAACTACACACCCATGTAGCATTTTCCGGTGGGGGCTGAGCCAGGTCGTCCAGTTCTGGGACGACGTGATTGCGACGTTGCCATCCCATGTCGGAGCGGGACGCCGTAGATTTCCGGGTGGCTGGCGAGCGTTCTGCTTCGGGGACGGGGATGGCGGGGCGGGGCGAAGCGTGTGGGCCGAGGTCGAAGGGCGAGTTGCTTGATAGCGTGTGCTGTGGATGCCCCAGCCTGTGCCCCCTGGGGGATGACAATGGGAGGAAGTATCAAATGACCGTGGTTGCGGGATCCGTGGGGAGTCTCGTGAGCAATCAACGGTCATTGAGGGCGGTCGAGGTGCGGCATACACGCCCCCGGCGCCGCTGGATACTGTGCAGCCGTTGAGCGGCTGGTGGATGTACGAGAACATATCCCAGGGAGATGTGGATGGAGGAGTCTCAGTGGATACTGCCGCTCCACAGCGATGCAGTCCCCCAAATCTCCGGATATTCGTCCATATCTCCAGGGTATTCCCCCACAGCTCCTATTTATTCCCCTACATCCCCACGGAGGTCGGTATCTCCTGTAAGGAAAAAGAAGCTTTCCGTTCAAGCCAAAGAGAATGCGACGGATCGGCCCGCCTCGCAGGGATATAGTCCTGCGTCCCCGACGTATTCCCCCACGTCACCGTAGAGTCCAGCGTCTCCCGCGGGAAAAAAGGGATGCGTTCCTCCGTTGAACCGGAAGAGGATCAGAAGGAACATTCCCGGAACATAACCCCTCGCCACCGTGCGATTCAAAAGCTGCCACGAAAATCGAGAGGCGTTCTCGAGGAGTAGTAAGCCGGATGTTTACAACGCTCGAGGGCAGAGTGAATGGCCTCCAGTCTGTGTACGTAAACAATCACTCACATCGCCCCAAGTTACTTCCATCTCGCCATCCCGCGCGGCCCCTTCAAGAGGGTAGATAGTCCAGCACTAAGCAAAATCTCAGCCTGCCCAAAAATACGTAGACATCAGCTGATCAGCGCCGCCGCAGTGGCTAGCGCCGCACCCACGAGGTCTCCAAACCCCATTCGCCAGCGCGCGTTGCGCAAAGGCTGACTTGCAGCCGTCGCATGTGCCAGTCAGCCAGCCCGCACCCGCCGCCGACCGGCCGGCCGGGGTGAGGTTGGCATGGCGAACAGCAGCAGCACCTACATACGATATAATCCCCAAACGAGCGACAGCACCCAGAAAGAGTTGCGCACCTTCGCCCAGCCACACAACCACAGCGAGATGCGTGGACGGCATGTGCGACGTACGTACGTACGTACGTGCACGCACGCACCCCAGCGCAGCGCGGCGCAGCGCAGCGCTGCTGTGCCGCAGAGACGTGCACGGTGAGAGAGCACGAGGCAGCTGCAAGTGCCTTGTTTGGGGAGGCGGGGAGCATCGGGCCAAGTTCGAACGTCTGCGAACATTGTACGTGCATAGAGACAGGGGGGTGTTTTGCGGAAGCGAGCGGGTGCGGCACGGGAGCGGGTGTGCGAGGCGAAGGGCGGAGGATGTGTGTGTGAGGGAGGAGGCGTTGAGCGCGGCTGGATCAAGGCGCCATGTCAGCAGGCAGCCCCAGGTCAGGCATCCAGCCACCCAGCCAGCCGGGCGGGACATGCATGGTGCCTGATGACTAAGGCGTGTATCCCTGCGCGTGTGTCGCCGGGTGGCTGTTTGGTGGGTCTTGTGTGCACTTTGCACTGACTGCTCTTGGGACGCTCTTTTAATTCACTGGACCGAGCTTCCCAGTGGCAGCTTTGAACAAGACAAGGAGTCGCATTTGCTCACAGATCTCCGCTAATGGCGTAGAAATCTTCCTTTTCAGGCATCATCTATTATCTCGCTGTGAGTACTCGAGTGCGATACATGCTACTCATTAACAGCATTTATTTGCAATGATGCTTATCACCGTCCACTACCTCGCAGAAAGCCCGACCGCTGCTTAGCCAAAACAAGGAACGGAACCGACAGTGACTGAAGTTGATTGGCGTATCCGGGCTGGGAAAGGGCGCGCTCAATGGTGTTTATCCGTATGTGCCAGCGACATCGCCGCTTTACTTATACTTCAAGCGCTGAAACACAAACATTCTGGGCGTTGCACGAGCGAAATCCACCTGACAAACCCGAGCACATGCAGCTGAACCTCGCATGCACAACAGCGCGTGGAACCAACGCTCAATTGACCCAAACGGACCCCCGCCCAAGTAACCTCTTGAAAAAGCCTCCCTTCCGCCCGTATGCTCCGGAGTTCAAAGCTACCTGCAGATTCCTTGATCAGTCAAATCTGCATGGATCCTTCACTGCGTCCCGGCTAGTTGCGACTCACCTTCAAACACTGCTTGGGTCCCTGTAGGACTGACTGGGCGGCAGTACAACCCATCATCATTTGTAAGTCATGGTATTCACCATGCTTAACAGTTGCAAAGAGTCAGCATTCAATGAAACTGGCGGGCTACACGAAATGGCTGTTCTAACTGCTGGAACACACGCATGGCCCAATGAGGCCGCGCAACAGTGGCGCGTAGGCGAGTTCACGCGGGAAAAGAGGAAGACCAAACAAAGTGACACTATAGTGTTCCTTAATTAGAGCAAGAGGTAAGTCTGCTTTGTTGCAGAAAAAGAATCTTGGGGTCTTGGAACAGTCTTTTAAAGTAGCGGCGAACCTGGTGGGTGAGCATGGGCCAGCCTGCACAAGACTGTACGGGTGTCAAGTGACGGCGTTTCTGAAGCAACTCCAGCCTCCTCGTGATAGGACATGGTCTTTAGCGGCCTTTTCTTCCTTCATACCATTTATATCTACTATTCATTTTCTGGAGCTTAGTGGACACGAACTGGCTCTATCGTACCCACTTTCCCGAACCCGTTACCCCGTGGATTGCAAACTCACTTTCCTTTCTTTCTTCTCCTTTCGCCTTACAAAAGCAGCCCGATATTTCAGACTACTTTCAACAGCCTCATTACCATCAATAAATTATTTGTTTCAGCACTGTTAGTCTATGCTGAGACTCATCATTATCGTCACACATTCAGCGTCACCGAAAGCTTCCGCGCAAATTGCCGATGCCAGGAAGAAAAAATCTCAAACCCCATCCCACACGACAAACGCAGTTCTTCTGTTGACATCCAGAATGGACCCATAGATTGACAAAAGTCGTGTCATTCCAAAGCAAGAGTAGAGAGTGCGAAGAACACATATAAACGCCCCACAAAGCCAACCTCCCGCCCTTCCACTCACCCGCCACAGTCAGCCCCACCCCTCCACCCCTCCATCCCTCCACCCCCCATCACCAACTCCCCCTTCCCCCCTACTCCTCCCCCACCGCCACCGCGCCCCCAAAATCCCCCAAAAACGCCCAACGCCCCCTCTCCTTCACCCCCACCCCAGCCACCCCATCCTCCCCACCATCCCCATCCCTCCACCCATCCAGCCTCCCCTGCGGCCAAACCCACTTCCCCTCTCCGTCCCCGCCATGCAGCCACCCCAACAAACTCTCATCATGCGCATTCACAACCAACACGCGCTCATCGGCATCAAACGCCATCAGCCCCTCAACGCTCCAGACGCACGCGTCGATAGCGTGCGCGAGGAGGGGGGACGGGGTGTAGAAAGGTGTTGTGGCCTTGGCGTGCGGAGAAAAGGCGGCGGGGTGGAGGGGGGTGAAGAGGGCGCCGGGGCAGGATGAGGATGAATGGTGGTGGGGGACTAGGGGCGAGGGGGCGATGGTGTGGGGGAGGGGGAGGTAGGGGGAGGGGCGGAATTCGGCGGGGTGGTGGGCGCAGTCCTGTTGTTTTTGAGGCTTTGAGTTAGTCGGGGGCTTGCTGTACGTACGGTACGCGGTTTGGTGTGGAGAGGGGAGGGGAGGGGCGGGGGGCAATAAGGTGTAGTAGTAGGGGGACGAAAGCAAAAGCAAAAGCGAAAAAACAGCAGGACGGAGGGAGAGGAGAGGAGAGAAAAGCAAAGCAAAAAACACAGTGCACGCAACGCAACGCAGGGAGAAAGAAACCAAAAAACGAAAACGGCAGCACTCACCCCACCCATAAACACAAACGCCTCCTCCCCTTCCTCGCCCCCCCTCACCCTCGCCAACCCGCAAAGATGCCCCACCGCATGCCCCGGCGTATCCAGCAAATAAAAGCTGCCATCGCCCCACCAATCCTTAGCCCTAAACCTCCCAATCCTCAGCCCTCCATCATCAAACGCCACCTCCACCAGCTCCCTCCCCTCCCACTCCACGCCCTTCACCGGCGCCTCCGCGACCTTCGGCCATCCCTCTCCAAACGCCTCCCTAAACCCCGGCCCGACGACCAACGCCGTCTTCTCCCGCGGGAAGCGCGTGACATCCCCGACGTGGTCGAAATGGGCGTGGCTCCACACGACGGCCTCGACGTCTCCCGGCTCCACTCCACCCTTCTTCAACACATCGACGACATCTCGCGGCGGCGCCTCGACTTCGCCTTGCCTGAGCCCGTTGCCCCTCTCATCTTCCTTGGTTCCGGGAGATGTGGAGGATGAGGAGGAGGCGATCGGATCGATCCACCGGACCCAAAACTCGTTTGCGGCGTCGTTGACGCGGGACTGGACGGCGGGCGCGAAGCCGGTGGCGACGTCTTTGCGGACGGAGAGGTCGAAGAGGAGCTTGCGGCCGGTCGCGGCGTGCGTGACGAGGAAGGCGTAGGCGGGGCCCGTCATGCGGTCCTTGCCGGCGATGGCCGGCTCGACGAAGGGGCCGATGGGGAGGGAGAGGCGGACGCCGCTGTTTTTTCGTCGTTATTTTTGTCGTTAGTACGCGTCGTGGATTTCTTCTTTTTGTTCTTCTGCTTCTTCTTTTGTGTGTGTGGACGATGCTTTCTTGTTTTTTTTCTTTCTTTCTCGGGAGTGAGGAATCGGGAATCGGAAAAAAAGGGGGCAGGAATCAAAAAGAAAGAAGGATGGATGGGATTGGCTCACGTGTCGATTATGGCGACGGAGACGGTGGAGTTGGAAGACGGGATGTTGAGGCTCGGCGCGGGCTTGGGCGTTGCGAGGAACTCTCCTCCGCCGTCTTCGTTGTCTCTGGCCATGGTGGTCGGTAGTTTCCCTAGATGAGGATCGACTGCTGTCTACTATATGCGTAAGGAAGGTTGACGACTGGCTGTAAAGGGCTAAAGATGAAGCGGATGGTGAGGCGAACGTCAAGGAAGCGACGCTCTGAAGAGTATATATAGGTGATTGGTATGTGTATGAACAGGAATCAGCGGCCTCTGTCCAAGGCCGATGGTTCCGAAGCGCTGCTACTACCTACGTAGGTATATGCTCACTTTCCGCATGGGGCAACGCATCCGTCGGAACAATAATCCTCCGTTTGGAGTGGGGATAAGCACAACTCGTGACGTCGGAAGGGTGAAGTCGGGCGGGCCGTCTTCCGTTCTTGTCTTCAACTGGTCTGAGTCAGCTACCATCAACGACAATAATCGGCTCAGTAAACCAGTCCGACGCGCGGCTTGACGGAAACATACGGCGAGAACAAAGTCAAGGAAAGGTCAAGTTCCACGTCGGTGACCACGATGCGCAATCCGTTCGCAGAAGAAATCCTGTGATTCGTAACATTGACGCATTAACATGACATCGTCCCGACATTACCCATCCTCCGCAGTCAGCCGGAACCAAGATGTCATGCACCTCGAAGAAAAGACAATAAGAAAATCCAATGAGTGCATAGGTATCGTCATCGTGAATGCAATGGGAGGACGGACGAGCGAAACTTACGCCCCCTCTTGCCGGATCTCATCTTCGTCCTTCTGGCTCAGCGCTCCCCTCTCAGGCATTGCCGTCGCCTTGACCTCCCTCTCCTCTAAGACATCATCATCCCGCTTTCCCTTTTTCGAACGCTTCTCATTCCCAATCGCGCGATCAACCCATCCATCACCACGCAGCATGCTAAGACCTTTCCTAACAACCCCGCCGTTCACAGACTTCGGGTCCATCTGATACATGCTGTTGATTACAGCCAAGCTCGCGACGAAAAGAAGCACGTCACCGTTCTTGATGCCCCGCCACCAGCCACGCTTGACTCCTACTTTCCAGAAGCTGTCGACGCTCAGGCGGAAAGAGTACAGGAAGGTAGTGCGACCGTTGTGGCGCTCCAAGATTGCCCACAGTCCGCCCAGGAAACCGGCGAGGAAGAAGCGCTGGGTGGGAAGGAAGTTGCGTGGCATGTACTGCTGGAAGAGGCAGATGCTCGCCCAGCTAGAACCGATGGCGCCGGTGACGAATAGAGACATGCGCAGGATGGACTTGGCAAGGCGGTTTAGAGCGGCAAAAGGAGCATCGATGAAGGCCTTGTATCTGGCCAGCGAAAGGACACCAAAGATGACAGTGAAGAAACGAGCAAGCGCGGGGAACGCTTGGATGAAATACGAGATGTAGGTTCGGGCGCACGATGGGTCGTGCGGGTGGAGAAGAGCACAGGAAAGGTTCTTGATGGCGGGGTGAGCCGGCGAGGTGATTGGAGATATAGCCGTCAAGGTACGGGGAAGAGTTGGCTTGTTGGGAAACATGATGGGTGAAACGAATGGACTGTGGCCATGTTAGCTAGTAAGGCGGACGATAGACGAGGGAACTTACGGCCAGCGCTGGCGAGAGATCTCAGCAAGGTTGTCGACCACTGAATATGTGTCTGGCCATGGAGCTTTGCCAGCATAGTGCGGCGGCTTTGGCTGGATATACTGAGGCGAGTTCTTCAGGATGAAGCGGCCGTACGCATCCGGGAAGCAGTCCCGGTCGAAGGCAAATGCGTGCAGCAATTGACCGCACGCCACGGGATACAACAACCACGAACCAAACCACCATGGACGGTTCTTGAACAGCCCTTTATCTTCCAGTGCATTGTATACGAACTCCAGTGATCTCGTGAAAACGTAGATGGCAACGGTGATTCGGAGCTGATCTGCGGGGTAAAGCCCGAGCCAGAAGCCCGACAGACTTGCGCCAATTGCCGGAGCGATCCTGGAGGTAAGAACCTTGGTGACACGAGGATTGCGGCGGCGGAATGGCTTGGCATTGTCTGCGAGGATGCTTTCGCGTAGGCGAATGAAGAAGCGATGGAGGATGCGATGGAAGAAGAGGATCAGGCCAAGGGAGCTGGAGAGGCGCACGTTCTGCGAGTTCCAGAATGGCACCTTTGCGCTGAGGTAGCACATGCGTTAGATTGGAAGATACATGCGATGTCTCACAAACGCTCACCGTACGGGCCTGCGCGCAGAGAGCAGACGTGTGGAGATGACTTCCCAAAGCTTCAGAGCGGCATAGGAAGACAAGCCGAGGCGCAGGGAAGCGCGGACGGCCGCCGCATTGTAGTCATCGGTGGCCCTGACAATTTGGTCGTAGCGACGGGGCGGCGGGGCTCTGTGTCGCGCAGCAGCCGGGGCGCGGGAGATCAGATATTGATGCAGGAGCTTGTACTCGCGGGCGCTGAGGGTGTAGCGGAGCGCGTTGCGTACCACCGGATCGAGCTTGTCAGGCTTCGCCGAGGACGGGGCGGACGACGAGGACGAGGCGACGGAGCTCATGGTGACGGTGGTCGCATGGCAAACCCTCTCACGGCGTCAGGAGAAGTGGTGGTTGCAGTGGCCGGGAGCTGTTTGTTGACGCGCACGAGGGCCGGTGGTGACCTCGGCTCTTGCCTGAAGCGGCAGCCCAGCGCTTGTGACGCGCCGCTCGTCATTACAGCACTGTCAGCCACCGACGGGAACCGCTTCCCCAGCTTTTTTGCCCCACGCCAGTTCGCCGCCAGCAGCTGTGCAGTGTCTGGGCCGAAAGACGGGTCTGCGGAACACGGCCTGGGTTACGTCACGTGCGGAGAGAGGGAAGCTGTGCGATAAGATAAGGCAAGGCTGTGTGGCTGTCTTAGGCCCGCCGTTGCTCTCTGCGTGCGCGACTTCGGCGGCGACTCGGCGCGCACAGCTCAAGGACGAGCTTGTTCGGTGATGGTTGTTGGCATTGGCATGAAAGAAAAGAAGGATTTTCGCAGTAATGTTGCACAACAGCGCCGCCACGGTCGCGGCTTCGCTTACAGGCTCTCAGGCTCTCAGGCTCTCAGCTCTCAGGGCAGGAACGCCACAGGCTGCGGCTCCCCAGTTGGCCGTCACCGTCACCCAGCGGAACAAGCTCTTTCTCTTAGCTCTTTCTCTTCTGCACTGCCCAATGTTGTGTGGAGCAGCCCCGGCTATGCGCAGGCGGTGTCGCCCACAGCCCCGAAGGATCTGCCATGATCTATGATGAAACCACCAGGCAGCCATGACAGCAGCGCCCATTCACATATCTCACCGCCCGGGCTGCGGCTCCCGGCTTGACCAGAGAGCGGCACGCCGGTGTGCCGATCTACGCCGTGTTACTATGAATACAGCCCCCGGCTTCTGGCGCAGGCGGTGATTGGGCGCCGGTGCCTGGATTTGGGGGCCGCAACGCCGCCGCACCGCCGTGGGGGCCAGCATTGCCCGACTGGGCTTCGCTGCGGCTCCAACTGCAGCCTCCGCCAAGCGGCGCTGCCTGCCATGGGCCCAGAGCGTCTGGCCACGGTCAACTCGACGCTGTCTATATAACGATCGAGGAGCCCGTACTGGGTGCCGCATCAGCCTCCACCGCAGAAAGCACCCTCGTCATCCTCCGGCCCCCACCGCCCATCACCCCGTCGAAACGAGCTAGCCTTGCGCCCACTCCTCCAGCTTATTATCCTAGCGTCATCATGGAAAAGCAGCAGACCGGAGGTATGTCACCCGCCGTCCCCCTCCCCTCCTCGTTCATTCCTACCGCCATGGAGCCCGCCGCCCCGCCGTACGACGACGACAAGCCCAAGGCCCCGCCCGCGCCGCAGGACGAGGAGAAGCCAAGCGTTGCAGCCGCTGAGCAAGCAGAAGAGAAGATTCCCGTCGACGAGGACGTGGCACACGAGCGGCCCGCCGCCGTGTCCGCGCCTTTGTCCGACGAGAAAGTGCCCGTCGAGCCGCAGCTTGCGCCCCATCCCTCGCCCTCGGCCGCCCAAGCGTCGCCAGCCTTGTCGTCGTACCCCAGCTCGCCGTACCTCGCAACCGCCACCACCACCCCGCCGCCGCGCATGAGCATCATCTCGGCGCCAGACACTGACAGGCCGCCATCATCAGTCGCCATGGGCAACTACGCCCACGACCCCTCGCAGCAGCAGCAGCCCGCGCCCATGTACCCCGACCACACCGGCTCTACCAGCCCCGGCCACCAGCAGTACACCATCCAGCCCGACCACGCCTACCAGCAGCCGCCCTACGACCACCAGAACCAGTACTACGCCCAGCAGGGCCACCAGCAGCAGCCGCAGCAGCCGCAGCAGCCGCAGGCCCCGGGCTCGCAGCAGTACCGCACCGCCACCCCCATCGCCAACCTGGCGCGCTCGCCCGCCCCCGTCGACTGCCCCGCCTGCGCCCACCGCGCCCTGACCGTCACCAACTACCAGACCGGCAACACCACCCAGTAAGCTAACAAACCCCCAGCTCAGAAGAGAAAAGGCTTTGAACTGACGTCTTTGTTCCTCCGCAGCGCCTGGGCCTTTGGCGTCTGCATCTGCCTCTGCCTCGGCTGCATCCCCTACCTGATCAGCGGCACCAAGGACGTCCAGCACAAGTGCGGCAAGTGCGGCGTCCTGCTCGCCACCTGGCACCGCTCCGGCAGCACCGAGGTGCACATGCACGCATAGAATCTCTCTCTCTCTCCATCCTCTTTTTCCTCCTGCAAAACCAAGTTTTGATGAGAAACTCGGCTCTCTTTGCCATGAGTTGAGCTCTTTTTGCCCCCCCCTTTTTTTTTTCTTCTTCTTGATGATACCTCTCTGTACAAAGCCTACATCTACCTGGTGGTTTGCATGCATTTTCCATCATGCATCGGTGGGCGGCGGGTGGCTGGAGTTCGAAACGGCGGGGTTGTATGTGTTGGGTGGGTCCCTTGTAACGGTAGATTTTCGTTTTCCCCAAACGTATGAAGTGCTGCGCATGCAGCATGGCATGGCGGCGATGAAAGATGATTGATTAGCATATGTAATGTCGGAACCGAGAGACTTTGATCTCTCTCTTACCTACTTCGAGAGACTCCGTTTATTTCTCCTTCCGCCATGTGATATCGCACACCCAAATCGGTTTCCCCACCAAGAACATCACGGGCCCCACGAAGCAAAACATGTGAATTTCGCAACAGGTAACCCCACCAGATGGCCAGAATCAGTGACCGCCAACAAAGAACCGCGGGTAGGTTCCCCGAGTAAGCGCTTGGCTGCTGCTGCTGCGCTAGGCACGTGCCGACGCCGTCTGCGGTTGTGGTTGCGCTTAGTTTGGTTCGTTTGTTGGGGGGGTGGGGGTGGGGGTTGACGGCGGAACGTGCCGTGCGTGGCGTGCATGTGAAGTTCGTACCCGTACCGCTTGCGGTGCGGCACGGGATTTTTTTTTCTGGGAGGCTGCGGGAGGCGCACGGGGGGAGGCAGGTGGACAGTGGACAGAGCTTTGGAGGGGTGGGGGTTTAAAAGGTGCGGTGGTGGTGGTGGGCTGGGGGTTTTCTCTCTCGTCGACCGACGAGTGGTGTTTGGGGGATGCCAGTTACCTAATCACGCACGACCGACTGTGCAACTACCATACCACGTCACCCCACTTCTTTCTCCTGCTGTCGTGGATGTGGGATGTTTCGGACTGGCTCCTATCATACTATCTCAACCCCCCGAATGGCGGAAACCTGACCACCAAGAATGAGAAATGGAGGAATGCGTCACCGCTGCTGCGTCCTACGATGCAGCATTTTCGCGTTTCGATGAGGATCTGCAGCGGGGGACGATGCGCCTCAACTTTCCGAGGTGGACATCAATGGGCAGGATTCACCATGTCCGCTTAGAAGTTGGCGGACGAACGAACACGGCAAGTGAGTTCCATCGACTTTAGAAACAGCTACTTCTCCGGTGCTCATGCACCGAAGTAATGGAGAGCAAGGTACTATCGAAGCAGACAGAGAGCTGCTTTATACACCCTAAAGACACTTCGACCTGATGTGATGCGCATGCCGTCCTCGACCTGCTGCTTCAGGATGGCCATATCACCTGAATGCAATGACCACGCAGACATGGGACCCTGATCAACTGACGGAAAGGCCAGTCTTGCGATGGTCTGGTGACCAGCCGGGCAAGAGCGTAAGTATTAAGATACTTGGGTTGCTCCAACTTTCCACTCCCCAACCCAAAGGAAGAAAAGGCGCCGGGAAGGGCCGCCTGAGCCTTCATGGACAAAATAGTCCCTTATACTCGTTTTGTGCCGGGAGGCTGGACAAACCTTCAATTACCGCGTGGCCCGAGACGTGTGGGTGTATGAGCAGGATGCACCGAAGCACCATTATGGCTGAACGCTGGCTGGCAGCATTGAGTAACAATCATGGGGAGCATAGAACGTTCATGAAAAACCTGAGCAAAGCCGGCATCCGAACGGAGGAGTGTGTCGGTACCGAGAGATCGACACAAGTATAGTTTCGAGAGTCTCTTTTCAAGTTCTGCGCAAAAGAAGCCTGATTCCATCAATCGCTGGCTGCCAGGCCTCCATCTTAAACACTCATCGTTGGCCTGGCCCCGCACCGCTCACGAGCGTCGTCTCATTCGATTCCCGGAATACCGTGACCTCAACCAGACTCCACGCGGCAAACAAAATGCAGCGCACGGCAGCCGCGTGCAACAACACGTCGACGCATGAGGCAGCTTCGCTGGTTTGGCGCATGCGCCTGCTCGCCGCTACTCCTGGACCGCACGCGCCCTTCACTGACTCCAGCCCATTTAAGAACTGAGGATGTCCATGGGCTTTCTCCATCAACATACCTACGCAGAGCCGTCATCGAGCACTGTGGAATTGGTAAACCGACCAAGAAAAAGCCCCGACTTGCTGGTTGTTTTCGGTACGGCAAAGCACCGCGACTCGTGCGCAACGAGAAGGCGTATCCGGCGGAGTCCGGCCATCGCGAGGAAGTGCTGACCACCAGCATTTGCCACTAATGATGCAGAGCGATCATTCCACATGATGGAGAAAAGCATCTTCGCAGCGTTGAAGCCTTTCGAGAAGTGTAATCTGGGCTCGGCGTGTGCGGCTTCTCCGCGGCAGCGACCACAACGAGTGGGAACCGTTGTCTGATTGCATTTCAGTGGGAGCGATGGGGCTCTGCATGTTCTGGCAGAACGAATTCTGTCGTGGGAAGAAATACTTTAAGTAAGACATCTTCGAGAGCGCCACTTGACCTGTGGGCTTCGAGACGCCGGAGGGCTCGTGAGTTGTGGTGCATGTGATCAGGATTTTCGTGTGCAGTATGCACATGTTGGAGAGCCGCATGTGCAGCATCTGACGGAGGTTTTGGTCAGAAGGGAAGGGCTACCATTGGCGTTGTTGCGTGTCAGGCGCTGCATCCATCAGCCGCGAATTGATAAAAGCCGAAGTACCGCAGAGCACCTTCTTTTTTGCAAACCAGCGGACCAGACTTTCATACCGACAAGTCGTTTGTCTACGCACGTTGTGATATTCGACGAAATGACTTCTTTTCTTTCTTGCCTTTTCTCCCCCACATGACCTGCTTACAGGAAGGGTTTTCCTTGAGAGCCCCGGCAGCTTCGGTAGAATGCGATGTAAACCATCATCAATAATTATTGATGAAAGTAGTAATTGAAAACAAACGAAGACCAATATTGTAGAGCTTGGATTATACAAGTGGGTGATCGTACCATGGCAGCCTCCTTAAATTGAGCTACTCCATTCCAAAGAGTGAGTCAGCACTACAATAGGCTTCCCAGAATGTCTGCCATGGATGTGTGGACCGACTGATGAAACAGGTCAGATTGGAGAGGCGAGACTTAAGTACGTACCCCGCAACACATGCCGCATGAACCAGTAAAGGGCTTGCGGCGGCCCGCTGACATGCATATGACATCCAGCGGGGCACATGCAGGGCCATCGAAAATTACCCAATCGAGATGCGCCATGACTGAACACATCACTGCTCATGCATGGACACGTAGAACAACAGAGCAAGAAGAGGGGCAACAATGCCATCATAAGATAGCGATAATGTCGTGTGGGACCATCCGATCTTTCCCTCCAGCTTGACAGAATTGTTTGCGACTTTGAAAATGGCGACGATCTCCGAAGTGTTGGACCCGAAGGGAGATGTGATACTGCTGTTGGCACTTCCGCATCCCGCACCAGAAGACGCAGAGGCAAAGTCCTCTCCAAAAGATGAAGAAGAGGCAGTGTCCGTCATTCCCGAGGACGAACCTACCGCAGCTGAAGAAGATCCACCACAAGAAGACGAAGTCCACCTGATTCGTGAGGACGACACACCCACCGCAGTCGAAGCCGCAGAACGGCCCTCAGACTTCTACATGCCGCTTCCAGAGTCCGAAACGGCGCCAATCGAAGAAACGCCAGACTGGCCCCCGTCCGAGACACCCGGTCCAGAGGAGCCGCCCTATCAACCAGAGCCCAGTCCCGAGTACGCCGAGCCCAGCAGCGAATATCCCGAGCCCTACGACGAAAAGGACGACGAAAAGGACGACGCGCCTCCACCCATTGAACCGGCGAGTCCATCCCCACCACCAGCCGAGCGCCCAGGCTACCGCGTCCTCTGTTCCTCCAGCATCCTCCGCCTCGCCTCCCCCCACCTCGCCACCGCCATCTCCGACGCCACCGCCATCAAAGACCGACGCGACGCCCCTCTCGAACTCGACCTCACCGCCCTCGCCTCCCCATCCGCATGCCTCACGCTCCTCCACATCTTCCACCACCGCACCAGCCTCGTCCCGCGCGCCGTGAGCCTCGGGGAGCTGACGCAGCTGGCCCGGTTGGTCGATGCGTGGAAGTGCCGCGAGGCCGTCGAGGTGTTCGGGGATGGCTGGATAGGCAATTTGCAGCATGCGCTGCCGAAGGAGGGCGAGAGCGAGGGCGAGGCTGATGATGAGGCCGCCGCCGCCGCCGCCGCCGCCGCCGCCGACGACGACGATGACGATGATGATGATGTGGGAAGGTGGATGTGCGTGGCGTGGGTGTTTGGAAGGGAGAGGGAGTACCGGATCGCGACGCGGGTGGCGCAGCGGTGTGCGCGCGAGCCGCTGGAGTGTGGCGGCGAGGACGGGGGGTATCCGGTGCCAAGGGGCGAGATAGGTTCGTTCGTTTTGTTGGTGTTGTTGCTGTTGTTCCCTCTTCCTTCCCCTCTTGCCCTTCCTTCCCTTCCTCCCCCCTCTCCTCTCTTGCTCGCTCGCTCGTCCACTCTTCCCCCCCTAACCACTCCCGACTCACACGCCCGCACAAACAGACCGCATAAACCTCACCCGCCACCGCGCCCTCGCCGGCATCCTCGCCGCCCTCGCCGACGCCCTCTCCATTCACCAGACATCCTCGCCGCCGCGCTGCAGCGACGCATGCGACTCCCTCGTCCTCGGCGCCCTGACGCGCCGCCTGCACGCGCACGGCATCCTCGGCGCCGTCAGCAACGCCCGTCGCGGTCCCGGCTCGTTCTACTTCTACCGCGGTCCAGACGGCTTCTCCGTGCGCGGCCTGGCGGCGTGGGTGCGCGACCTCGAGTTGCCATCCGTGCACGTGGAGAACATCTTGCTCGCGCCGCCGCCGCCGTTGGGGGGAGAGGACCCGCCACCGCCGCCGCCGGTGGAAGAAGAAGAGCGGCTCCCGTCGCCGGTGCCGGTTGAAAGGGATTGGCCGGACATGTGGGGGGCGTCGGCGGTGAAGAGGGGGAGGAAGAAGAAGAAGGGCGGGATGAATGTGTTTAACGGCGAGGCTCCGCCTCCGCCGCCGGCGCCGGAGATGTGGGGAGGGGAGGGGGTTGCGTGCGATCCGTTGGCGGAGACGAAGGCGAGGGTGGCGGAGATTGCGGCGGGGTTGAGGGGGTTGGATATTGAGGAGGCGTGAGGGACTGGGGTGCGGGTTGGAAGGGTCGACGGGTCGGTTGTTGGTGTGGTGGTGGAGGCTGTGCTCTCTTGGGTTTTCGGGAGGCTTACGCGTAGCGCCTATATGTTTAAGTGTTGTCAAAGGACTTTTTTAATCAAATTGATACTCTCTTCCAGAAAGCAAAGATTAGAATGGGCATTTGAGCTCCGTTTCCACTTGCGTTTCGAATTCGTCCAACACGTTCACTTACCATTCGGCTTTCGTTTCCTGTCTTTTTCGCCTCTTTTCAAGCTGTAGCCGGCCTGGCAAACACAAGAAGATACCTAAACTCATCACCGCCCATAAATGATGCTGTTCATCATCAAACCCTTGCAGTGCTATGTAGTATCAGTGGTCGTTGCTCAAGTCTATATCGTGGTTTGGTTTAAGACCGTGAGATAGATCTGGCTTTTGATCTTGGATGGTGTTGATGAAATGGTCTCTCCATTTCAGAAGGTATGGATGAAAATGAAATTCCACAGAGTGGACGGATGTCCTCTTCCAGCTCACTTCTCGTGTCTCTCCTTCGTGTTTCGTGCCATGGCTTACCCGTAGGAGAAATAAAGACATTAATGTTTAGCACGTCTTATTTTTGGTAGTGTCCATCTGCGGCTGTTCGTGGTCGTGTGCAGCAGCAGTCAGAGTTGCTGAAACTCATGATGTCCCGAATGAGAGATCACGAGATGATGGGGAGCGAAGACCCGGCACAGTGAAGAAGTTGGGTAAGCCTGGCAAAGCGAAAGAAAGTCAGTTGGTCAAGAAGCTCGTTGCCATGTTAATAGAAGCTCTGCTGATGAGAGAAAGGAAAAACAAGTGCGATGGAGAATGGTTTTAACACTGAGAAGCTATGTTAAGTGGGGTCAAGTGACAGCATTCATATGTTGACAGCGCCATTTTACATCGGTATGGCCAAGATGTTCCAATCTACTTACTTCAGTAGTTCTATCTCGTGCGCAGGCGTACATGTGCAGTGTGAAGACTGATATCCAGGTGTTTGATTAGCTGAAGAGCGTGGCGTCATTCGCGCGACTTACTATTTTCCCGATCATTGGCTCGTCTCTTTTGAACCATTCGGACTCATGAATCCACTTTCACTTGACTGTACGCAGTGAGCGGCCAAGTGGTTGGCGTGCAGAACCAGTTCATCTGCTCTTCCCTACGTGAGTCGTCGGGTAAGTCGAGCTCCAACACCAAGCACAAGCAGTCTTGACTCGACAAACACACCCATCAGATCACGCCATCAGTCACCACGCCTCGGAAAATCAAGCGCTGCAGCCGCCAAGAATGTCGTGTTGCCTGGGCTTACGCCGCCCCTGCCAAGCGGCGGCCATGGCATAGGCATCCTTCCTGCAACCTTATTTCACCAGCTCCCAGGTGCAGCGCAATCTCAGGAAGGGAACAGTAGAGGAGGCCAAGAAGCATCCAAGCCATGTTCCAACAGGTTTTTTCTTTCTTCTGTGCCCCGCCCCTTGACACAGCAGCAAGACCTTATGCAGTCGTTGCTTTTTCCGGGCCCCACGCGCATGCATCCATGCGTGCATGCATGGTGCTGGCTGGCCCGCCTCGTCACAAAATTCCCGCGGAACCGCCAACTCGCTTTCCCTATGCTTTCCCATCGTCACATTAACGGTAGGGGAGTCGAGGAATGAATGACCTGCTCTGCGATGGCGGTGGATTTTGCGGTCGTGGCGTGGAAGAAGAAAAAACGATGCGGGATCTGCAGCCGAGGATGCCGCCAAATAAATGTACCTACGGGCCCGGAAGGATGACAGGTACGAGGTAAGCAGGCAGGAAAGCGCAGGAGCTGCTGCGGCGTGCCCGGTCACGCTCGGCTTCCGCACGATAGCCTTTTTCCTCTTCTCAGCTCGGCACGCATCGCACTGCAGCAGTAGCGCGCACGCTGCCGTCATCATTAGCTCCCCGGCCGCATGGGTGCGGAGCAGCGCAGGAAGGCTCCGTCCCCACCAAAAACGCCGTTGAGGCAAAAGCAACGACAACGGAAAAAGAGAGCAAACAACGACAACCTCCAATTTCCCGTCCACAAACGACCAGCCGCAGCCCGCTCTGCTCTCTCCCCTTTCCCTCTCTTCCCGCTGCGAATCGGGGCTTCGCCGTAACACAACGGAGCCACCTCCCATCATCATCTGCAGTGCAACACCGCGTTTCAACACCCCGGATCCTGGGCCGAAAGAAATGGCGCCACAAGAAGACATGCAGCCAGAAGAGGACCGGTAGGCTGGGACGCCTTCCAATACATTCGTACATACAATTATCGGGAGTCTGCCACTGCGGCTGCGGCTTGTGGCTGGGCATACGCGATTGAGTTGAGTGGTCTGCTGCTGTTCAGCTGGGAGGTCGGCCAGCGTACTTATTTACATAGCTGGACGAAGGACCCCGTCTTCCCTACCACGATCAATCAAATCCACCTGCGACTTTTTGTGTTTTTGTGGGGAAAACCGACCGAATTGCTTTTTTCTCTGCTGCCTTACGCTCGTTTTACCTCTTCAAGGGTCGTCGTGTGTGTGCCGTGCTGCGAAAGCTGCGACTGTTCACATCTCACAATCGTTCCTGCCAATCGCCCGCCGAGCAAAAAAAGCCCAGCCGTCGCCCGTTCTTCTTAAGACGACCCGTTCCACCGACAGGCAAATCACCTACAGCGAAAAACCTGCACTTCCCACCCCTACCCCTAAAGAATTGTCCGACCATGAAGTTCTCCTACGCCACCATCTTCGCCGTCTCGGCATCTCTTGCCTCCGCTGCCTACACCACCAGCGACATCCCCAGCTGCGCCGTACGTTCCTCACCACTTCCCAGTGAACTCAAATGGGGCAAGCTGACTGAATCTGCCTTCTCCCAGATTTCCTGCTTCGAAACCGGCGCGCCGCAAGTCGGGTGCACGGTGACGGACCAGACGTGCCAGTGCGCCAAAGCCTCGGAGCTCACCGACAAGATCACGGGCTGCGTGACGGACGCGTGCTCGATCGAGGATGCGCTGAGTGAGTGAAGAATAGCTACACCCACACACCCCTCCCTCTCCAACCGCATCTGCTGACACCCAACCCAACCAACTGCAGAGACGCAGCAAGTCTCGACCGGCATCTGTGACCAGCTCTCGAGCTCGGCGTCGTCATCAGCCGCCGCGACGTCGACGGCAGCGGCCTCTTCTTCATCGGCAGAGTCCTCGTCAGTCACCATCACCACCACCGTCTCATCCACCGTCAGCGGCATCTCCGCGCCCTCCTCCTCCAACAACACGACCACCGCCACCGCCTTCGTCATTACCACCCCATCGGGCAACGTGACGGCGTTGGCGACGTCGTCGTCTTCGTTCGAGGCTGCGGCTTCGTCGTCCACCGCCATCTCCACTAAGAGCGCTTCTTCTGCCACTGAGTCTGAGTCGTCGGCTGACAGTGCTTCTTCTACAAACAGCGCCTCGGGAACGTCGAGCGCGGCGAGTTCGTCGAGCACCGCGAACGCGGGGAGCGTGGATAGGGTTGCGGAGAATTTTGGGCTGGTCGTTGCGATGGGTTTGGGCTACCTCGTCGCCACCATCTGATCGAATATCATAAGGGGAAGTTGAAGAAATCATGACGGAGGTGTTTGGTGGGTAATGGCGTTGGGGGAGAAGGGAAGCAAGTTTGTGTTGTTGCTGCTGCTGCTGTTGTTGTGTGGACTAGCGAGAGAGAGAGAGAGAGCACTCGGATAGCGTAATCCTCATGCATTGATAGCGTCCCGGAACCTGGCCGCCCAAGCCGTGAACTCGTCGTCCCTGCCGTCCCAGCTCCGCTTGACCAAGTCGGAAGCGCGGAGCGCGTCGGCGGCGATCTTCGCGAAGACCCTGTTCGCCTCGTCGCCGTCGAGATCGTAGTAGGCGCTCGCCATCTCGTCGACCGAGTCCGGAATCGCCCGCAGGATCTCCAGCAACTCGTCCAGCGTCTCGACCTGGCCGCCGGTGCCGGGATACGTCTTCAGCCGGCGCTTGACCAGGGCCTGGTACAGCACCGCGATGGTCTTGACCTTCTTGAGCGCGGCGTCCAGCTGCGCGCGCAACTCGTCGTTGCCCTTGCCCAGCCTCTCCTCGGTGCCGAACAAGTCGTCGTCGTCGTCCTCGTCCCCGCTGTCCTCGTCCCCATCATCCTCCCCATCGCCCTCATCCTCCCCCCACTCCTTCAACTCCTCCACCGCATCCAACACCGTCGCCCTCCACCCCTCCACCATCCCCACCACCACCCCCACCACCCCCTTCCCCCCCACCTCGACCAACGCATCGCACGCCTCCCACACCAGCCCCGCACTACTCAACGCATCCCTCTTCCCCCCAACCTTCTCCCCCCCGGCCCCCATCTCCGCCTCCGCCCTCCCCCTCACCTCCACAACCCCCTCCCCCACCGCCCCCACGATCCGCCTCACCCGCGCCCGCACCTCCCTCACCACCGGCCTCGGGAATTCCCCGCGCTGTTGCCCCTGCGCCACCGCTTCCGCGCCGCCCATCATCGCGGGCATCACCGACGCGCCCATCTCCCGCAGCACCTTGGTGATGGCGGTCGCGGTGAAGGGCGGCGTGAGGAGCAGCAGGGAGAGCTTGGTTGTGTGCGCTTTGAGGAGCTTGGCGGTGTCGGCGAGGAGGGCGAGGGGGTTGGGTATCGTTGTTGTGTCGGCGGAGGAGGTGGAGGTGGTGGTGGTCGTGGTGGGGGAGGAGGGGGGAGGCGCGAGGGTGGCGTGGAATTGGGTGAGGAGGGCTGAGGTCGAGGTTGTGAGGTCGATGAGGGCGGTGAGGTCGGCGGGGGTGGAGGCGGGTTTGGGAGGCATGGTTGCGGGGTTTCTGTGTTTTTTTCTTTCTTGGTTGGTGTGATGTGTTGTGGTGCGGGGGATTTGCCTTTTGTTGCGGACGGCGGGTGGGCGATGGGTTTTGCCTTTCGAGAGCGCGGCGTCGAGGAGGACCTGGGTGTTCTTGTTGCGGCCCCGCGGGAGGGTTTTGTCGGTGGGTGTGGAGGCTGTAGGTTTGGCTGCCTGGCGACGGAAAATTCATGATTATCTTTTTTGTTCGAGTCAGGGAGCTGCCGCTTGGTGTGCTGGATGACTCGCGCGGTTGCGTCATTTCTCGTCCTGTCGCTTCCTCCCGTCCTGTCTCTCCGACTCAACTACTTCCACTTCGACGCTGGCGAACGCCCATCTCACATGAATCGTATGACAGAGCATCCCACCTGCCCATCACGGAGGTACTTCAGCGGCAGTGAACAGCTCGACTGATCCAACGCAGCTCCACTTCATTCATACATGTCATTCTATCAACAGCATCGCCTTTGTGTTCTCAACATCTTCTCACTGGAGACACTGATCGTTGTGTAGCAACCCTTACAAAGCTCATTCTACCATCGTCATGAAATCGTCACGCACGCCTAAGCGACGTCCAAATTGGCCTGACGGAGGTGGAGTCGCGTCCCACAATCCTCTGCACTACGCGAAGCCACGCCCGTTCCTTCAAGACTGACGCAGAACATGATCGGCACATTGCAGGCAAGCCTGAGAGATAGCGGTTCAGTATCGCGCTGAAGAACGCCCGGCAGGGACGGCAACCCGTACGTGCTGGTTGAGGACCCTTACTGGGATGACTTCCTTCGCTTCTGTTGGCGCAACGAGCTCTGTGACGATGCTGCCCAGCATCTTTCTGCACTCGGGCCGAGCCTTGCCACTGGCGCCGCTGATGCTAGCGAGCAGTGGCTGGCTGGCGACGGTGGCGATGGCAGCCACATGTCGACCCTTGAAACGGGCCTCGTGGCGAAGGAAGCGCTGGCGCTGGACTGGACATGACTTCGGATCACGCGTGCTTCATGGACGGGGAGACGGACCGGAAAATGAAAATACGGCTTCAGCGCATCCGGGAGGCAAGGCGTGCCAATGCCACAGGTGGCTGAAGGAGAAGATGATGAGCAGCTGTGGAGCAACGGGGATGCGCGTGGAGCGTCGAGTTAAGAGGAGCAACCGTCGATCCGAGATGCGAAATGAAGCTTGGCGGCCAATTTGGCTTATCATTGATCCGCTAGGGCTCGTTTTTGGCTGGCTGTGGCTGGGAACATGATTGGTAGGGTGCCTTATACACAATACCCTTTGTGGAGGCAGATCGAAAGCATGGGGTAAGGATGGGCCAATGTCCGTGGGCGCGGCGTCATGAGGCTAACTAGAGGCACGGTCAACCACAGGTGTCAAAGCTGGCCTCAACGTTGATCAGAGAAAAAGCAAATTTGGCTTGCGGACGCGGCGGAGGGCGATTGCGTGGGCTTGTTTGAAGAAAATGGTACGATCAAGGACAGCTGCCTTGGTTGTATGGTTGCCAATTCCTTCCAAGGTTCTCGGCACGCACTGGCAACCCCCGGGAAACAACAGCGTCTCGGTGGCTCAGCCAAAGTAACTACCTTACGCACGCTTCAGCGAGATTGCGGCATTTCATGGAACACTAAGGCAGTAATGGAAGGAATGGCAGCACGCTCGGGACATGATTATGAGACCTCTTCCATTCTAGACCTCGAGGGCAGACGCAATCCTCAAACGGTCTCTGGTAGATTGGCTTTACCGCTGCGGAAGGTAGCGGCTTTGCAGTGCTAGGCGAGAAGGCTCTGCGGGATCCAATGGCGCAGTCCGGACACGGGTCCGCAGCAGCGTCGCACATCCCCTGAACACTCGACCGGCGCCGGCGAGTCACGGCAATACACTGGCCAAAACCTTAGTCGCCTAGCCCCGACGTTGCGCGATCCGAGCAGGCTGGAGGCGTTCGCCATCTCCTTTTTGCCCGTTGCGGCATGGCCAGTTCCCTGCCACTGCCCCAAACGGCTACCGGCCGGTCCGGGCGTGGTAAGGCTTCATGCCGCTGCCCAACCAGCGCTCAGCATCTCCCTTCTCAGAGTTTGGACGCGCTGGTTACTAAGTTGCCCCCCATCCGGCCCATCTGATAGCCTTTGTTGAATCATCGCCCGGACCGCTGTCAGTGTCACTCTGCGCTTCCGCAGCGCAAATCCGCCAAGCTGCTGCCCGACGAAGCCGCCGCCCGTGCCCGCAGTAGTCGTCGTCACACGCACACTACCGGCCCGTCGACTTTTAGCATGTGCGGTGCAAGAAGCTTGTCCGGCGTCAATTAGAACAAAAAACAACGCCGGCCCACCCGTCGTGTCCAATCTTCCCCTCTCCCCGCCACACTCCCCCTGGGGAACCTCGCTCCAATCCGCCACCACACTATGCAACGCCGCCTGCTCGACGCCGCACGCATTGCCATCGTCGTCGCCAATCGCCCTTCATAGTAGCAGAAGCACATCACGATGGCTCTGAACGCCTCGACAACATCGGCCAACATCTCCAGCACAGCAACCTACAAACTAGTCAATTCATGGAGTCTCGGCTCCCTCGCCATCGAGCCGGGCAGGCCGGACCTGCAATTATACGCCACACCGGAAAACTCGACCGCCGCTCTCGAGTTCCAATTCCGCACCAGCGACGCCTCGGGTTCATTCAACCTGTGCGCCGCCGTCGAGGACCAGACGTACTGCCTCGATGTGTTCAATGTGCAGAAGGAGGTGCCGCATCTGACGCCGTTCGGCTACTACGCGGGGCAGTACTGGACCGTCGAGCCGGCCGCCGATGGCAATGGCACCGTCAGGTTGTCGAATGAGTGGACGGGGGCGGGTTGGTATATGGATCTTTATGAGGGGTCGTATGAGGCGTTTATGAGCGAGGGCGAGGATTATGCGGGCCACTATTGGTGGTTGGAGATGGTGGCGGAGGGGGTGGCATTACCGCCGAATGCACCTACGGTAAGTTTGGGCGGGTTTCTTTTTGTCATTGCTTTCTCTTTAAAGGTCCCCCGGGATTCGTTCCGAGACGTGCGGAGGGTTTGGACTGATTGGACGCGTAGAAAAGCGTCTCTTTCAAACACACACTCATCCAAATGAGCGTTTCTGGGAGTCGGTCCTTCTACAACACTTTCCGCTCGATCAAGATGTGAAGATTCTGGTCATTTTCCAGACCGCGGGCATGATCACTGACGCAATACAGATCGATGACACGACAACAACATCCGACAGCAGCAACGGAAACGGGAGCAGCGGTCTATCCACTCCAGCCATCATCGGCATAAGTCTCGCAGGAGGCATTCTCTCAGCAACAGTCGTACTAGTCACAATAGCGCTCCTATTCCGACGCCGACGCAAGCGGCGCAGGGAAGCGCGGAGGCAACAGACCTCCAACAACGACACAGAAGCGGCTCCGACCAACAATGACCGCCAACAGCTCACCAGATCACCGGATTCTCGAACAGTTCTGAATCCAATGGGAGATGGCAGCAATTGCGGATCGACCACGCCACAGACGGCGAACTTCAACGAGAACAGCTTCCCGCTCGAACTGGAATCGCCATTGGAGCCGCGCGACCACGCAGCTCCTCAGTACGCATCATTATCGTACTTTCCCCCTCATCCTCATAGCGGCAACGTGCCACAACCGCACCGCCCTTCCATCTACGAACTCCCCGCAAACCACGAACACGACGTGATCGCCCCGATCGTCGAGCCTCCCAAACCTACCTACGCCTCCTCGCTGCTGCTGCAGCAACAACACGACCAACACGGCTCGGACGAAAAGGACCCCACCCTCTTCGACATCAACCACCACCATTCCCCCTACCAAACGATGGACACGACGACGACGGCGACGACGATGACCACCAACACCTCCTCCTCGTCGTCGTCCCTCCCCACCTCGCCCGTCTCGTCCCGATCGCGCACGACGTACGCCCGCTGGGAGGAAGTCGTGCCGGACGGCCGGGGCGCCGTCGTCTTCGACACCAACGGCATCGTCGCGTCGCGGTCCGTCCGTCGCCAGCATCATCAAGGCGTCGCATCGTTGTCGCATCACCACCACCACCACCAACACCCCCCACAACTCTGGACAAACGGCACCATCCCCTCGTGGCCCCCTGCGCCGTCGTTACTGTCGCAGCAACAGCAGCCGTCGCCGTCGCCGCCATCGCTCGCTAGCAGCACGACGACGATGTTGAGCGGCGAGACGATGTTTGTTCAGGGCGGCGGCGGCAGTTGGTACGGAGGCGGCGGCGGCACGATGGGCATGCAGCAGCGGCAGCAACAGCAACAGCAACAGCAACAGCAACAACGACTGGTCGGCGAGCTCGATGCCGGAGTGGATGGGGATGCCATCGTTGGGAGGCAGATGATGGTGCATGAGGCGGGCGGCAGGGAGGTTGTGCGGATGGTGGATCTGCCGCCGAGTCCGGAGAGGGAGAGGGAGGTGGAGGGGAAGGGGTGGAGGGAGATTGCGTGGTGAGGTGAGGTGGTAACGGTTGGGGGCGCTGGCTGTTAGGGGTTTTTTTCCCCACGTTTTGAGACGGGGATTGTCCTAAGGGGAACTTAAGGCTTCGCTAACGGCGTCACGAGCTTGTGTCGACACTTACGTCTATTGCGCTTTTCTTGTTTTTTTACTTTTTCTACCCCATGGCGACGGATGCCTGGTTCGGTCGGCGTTGGATTAATGCTGGGAAAATTCACGGAAGACGGACGGGATATATCACGGGGCTGGTATTGGGAGCAAGGGACCGATTATGTCTCATGGGGTCTATTGGGGGTTCTGGTTACGGGAAAACCTAGACGGTCGGCGTTGTGTTTTGACTTGGTTTTATAATCGGCCTCTAGCGGGACCATGCTGGAGGGAAGGCCGGACTCGGTGGGTGGGTACTCACCCATGAATAACACACTCTGTTCTATCAGACTTTTCCTTTCCCTTGCGCGCCATCTTTCCATGCTCTGGGGTGCTGGCATCGTGCTGGCAATCACCAGCCTTGATGCAACACATCAAATCGACCATGATTGAGAGATATCAACAGACGCAGGAAAAAGCAGGAACCGGCAAACCATTTACCGCCCGATCCCAGCCACTACACCAGCAAGTCACGCGCGGAAGATACACGAAACAGTATGGCTGGCCATCACAACCATGACGCGTGGTCAGCCGCATCGAGTGCCGGCAAATGGGTAGCTGCCGGAAGCATGGATCCCTGCGTCTTTCGTTCCCGGAGCGGATCACTGCGGATGTATGCGTACTCCCAGAAGCGGAGGGGGGCCGGGGGGGGCAAAGACCATGTACTTGGGAGGCGGCGCGCGCGGCGGCTTGCGGGGCCGTACAGTGAGGCAGGAAGCCTGTCTCCCATGCAGAAGGAGTGAGGCGACGCGCGGCAGGGTATGTAGTAGTGATGGGGAGCATGGAGGTAGGTGATCGACGTGACGGAACGGGAGAAGAGCAGCGAGGGAGGGAGCAGGAGCCCAACGAACAAGGTTTCTCGGGTGTGGCGGACGGCAGAGGAGCGCGAGGGCGCCTCGGGTCGAAGGCGCGGGTACTGCCGGTACTTTCGGCATGTGCGAGGCCCGCGGTCGTCGGAATAAACGTAATTATGGACAGGGGCGGGATAGCTGCCACTTGAGGATCGACGGAGCAGCCTGAGATCGACGAAGTTGCGGAGACTGGAAGTGCCGGAGTTTGGGTTGGGCATGCGTGCTGAGGAAGTGGTTCCGCGCGACGAACTAGTTGACACAGGAAGTATACTCTGGGCGATGCACGGGGTTGGCAGATCGGTCGCCCAGGGGGGTGTTTATTGGTTTCTTTCGGGTAGCTTGATACATCACCTGTCCACCTCCTCAGCAGCCGTGCCTCAGCTTCTCTCAGCGTGCTCATTCATCAATATCAATACATGTGATGCTGTTCTCACACCTGACCCGCTCCCCTGCACCGGTCGTTAGCTGCCGTGAAATTCGATAAATAAATGCTTCATCCTTCCACTTCTTCTTTGCACAGAGTTACGTAGTAGCTGAACTGTTCTGACATTTGATGTACAGATGTGAAGATCGACGGGTACTCTGTCGGAATGCAGCACAGAGCCATGTGTACTCTTTTCGGCTGCTCTTGTCTCGCCAGTCGACCCATGTTCCCAACATCCCGCCCAGTCTTCGTTTGTAACTTTTGCTGCCATAGAAAGATGATGCTGTCTATCACGAACCTGAAATGCTGCACCACATCATTAACCCTTGAACCTTGACACCGTCACAGATGTCAACAACAGCTCTTCCTCGCCATCCATCCAGGTTCCCGGAAAAGGCACAGACCAAATCAGTGTCCATAATATTTGGCCAATCCCGCAACGCGACAGTCGAAGCTGGTGTTCTAAGCCTCAAGACTATCTTTCTTTGCCTTGAGGGAGAACGAAGGCTCGGATCTTCATGTTCAAGATCGCAGGAAGCTTAAGAATTCGTCACACAGACGCGGCATATACTCACGCCTGACCAGCGTTTCTACCATCCATCACGTTCCGCACACCGCCCAGAACACGTATATAGCACCACCCCTCCATTTCACTTAACTCTCCCTACTCCATCAAACAACTTAATACAGTTGCGTTGGCCAAAAGTACGCTCACCGGTTGTCAAAAGACACAAGGCGTACTTGCGCTTCCCTCGCTCCCGCCAGCTAAAAAACTATTATTCCGGTCTTCCACATACTCGTCATCGTCCTACTTCATCATCACTGTAGCGTAATGATGCTGTCCATCACCAGACTTCAACGCTGCACCACATCACCATCGCTTCCTCCAGCCCGCCATCATCACCAATCTCTTCTCCAATTCATCATCAAAACACCCCTCGGCAAAAGCCTATAGCAAGAAATTTTCTCTAAGACCTCAACGAGCAGCAAAGAGCGGACAAAGACAGTAAAGCCTCTCGAGCGGTAGGTTCTGAGAAGTGCATTGCTGTTAACTGGCTCGTTCCGTGTCAGATTCTGGAGGAATCAGTCACCATGCACGGCTGGATATCGAAGAAAGCGGAAGTAAAGGCGTCGTGGCGGTCAATTTAAACCGCGCCAACTGGCCGCGCAACTCGGCACGTGTGACAAGTACCTGCGTCCACGTGCTCCCGCCGCGCACGCTCAGTATCCTTGACCAAATCATGCCCGCTCCAGAGACGGCGTGCAGCAGTCGGAAAGCCACGTGCGGGCTCGGTTCTGAGCGACGCTGAAAGAATCGATGGCTACGCCAACGAGATCAGCCAGGTCAACCCTCTCGGCCTTCTCGCGAGCGTACAGATTCCGTAGCCAGTTGCGGAACACCGGCTCTTCACGTGCATGACAAAGGGCGAGCGCCTTGGGCTGCGAGCTAGCTATTCCGGTTCGGCGATCCCTTCATCTGGCATTCGGGGGTTGATGGGGGAGGCCCAGAGCTCGTCGACGCATCGAGATTTACGGAGAGCGTGGTCGGTCCACAGCGGTTGTGTGTGACAAAAGAGAATTGGCCCGCCCCGCGTTTGCCTTAACGTAGGTGGTTGAATACACATCTACTCAACCCCCAACGACCTGCTGAATAGAGCACAGAGACTGCTGGTTATACCGCATTCTACCGTATTGTTATGAAGTAGACGTGGAAACAAGTGCCTGAACATCAAAGCTTGTAAGGTAGAGGTGTAAGGTTTGAGTCTAGTACCAATGCAGCATGCCTGATTGTAAAGCCATCCTGAGATACCAGAGCAACCCGTAAAGTAGAACAAGTTCATTCTCTTCCCATAGAATGCATGTGCGCAAGCGGTTCCTCACCAGAAACGCCATCGAAAGCTGAAAGCAAATACCGTTGGCCCCGGACCATGAAGCAAGTATGCGCCCCACCTTGTGCGCCATCCTCTCCTGCCAATTGTAGGAAGTTACACGTCATCATCATCCTCACTGTTCTCTTCGTCCATGTCTTCCTCGTCCTCTCCTCCATCAGAGTAGTCGTCGGTAGGCTTCATGCTCGGCCAGTCGATGGTCAAGACCTCCGCCAGCTGTTGCAAGGCTTTCTTCGAAACCTCAATCTTCGACTCGGTTTTCCCATCAATCCCGACCTCACGGAAGTTGTTGTTACCGCGTTCCGTGTCTACCTGGATCAGACGGCGCATTTTCAGGGACTTGAGCTGCGCGGGAGGATCGGCCGATAGCGCTTGGAATGTATCCGCCCACAGGTTTGTGCGGCGTGGGGGTCGGATCATGGTTGTAGGATGCAGTGTTATGTTGAGCAAGCTGAGTCCATTGAGGTTGGTGAACTTCTGGAAGAGACTCCGCAGTACACTGCTGCTGATGTGGGTCAAGCCAAGGTCCAGTTGTGTGAGAGGCAATGCCACAGGGGCAGGGTTATCGTCGCCCCACGGATGCACGGTAAAAGGTCCCGAGGCCGCGCTCGGTTCATACCACGGCAGTATTTTTGGGGCCGGATCGGTTCCAGGTACTGCGGTCAGCCAGTTGATGAGTCTGAAGCTCGAAGCGATATGTGTGCTTTGGAAGTTCAGCCGGAGCCATGTGACGTTGGGAGTGCAGGAAAGAAAATGTCTGATACAGGTATTGGGCGAATCGGCGATATCCTGCAGCGTGTCATTCTGGTCGGAAATCATGTTGAAGACCCGAGGTCGCTCGTCAAGGGACACGTCGAGATGGAGGGTTTTAAGGCCGGCCAAGGCTGGCGCAATGCTTTCTTCCATCCAGCCATCGAGACCGAAAGCGCCATCGGCCAGACCCCGGTCTCTGTGTCTGAGGATGGCCACGAGAGCCTGCGGTCGGCCGGACGAATCTGCCATGGCAGCGAGAACGGCTTGGAAAACTCGATTGTGGAAGTGGTTGTCGGGAACATGAGATGACTCGGTGTCGACCATGGTCAATCTTTTGCCATGAGCATCAATAGTAGGGGCACCCCAGCTTCTCCATGCACCAGAGCCAGTCTTCCTGTCTCGGAAACGCGTCTGCGAGTCGAAGTCCCTGATGTCGATGGTTTGCAGATTTTTGAGGTTACTCAGGGCCCTGGCCATTAGACGCGTGGCCCTGCCCGTGGAAAACATGCGCCTCTGCGACTCGGCGCCTCGTTTGCACTGTACGTAGTATGGCTCGGCCACGCCAAAGGGGATGGCCATGTAACAGTCCAGTCCAATGATGAGGTGCTTGAGACATGGCGAAAAAGACGGATGCTCTGAGATGTCGACCAAGGCGCGCAGACTGGCTTCGGACACCATGAACTGCTTCTTGGTGAAGTAATGCTTCGAGAAGTAAGTCAGAAGATGATGCTCCATGAGCTTGCTGGTGCGACGGAGGGACCCCAAGTCAACCGTGGGCAGGAAGTCGACGATGCGGTCGATGAGCTCCTGCGGGAGCTTGACGATGCGAGAGTCCAGCTGGGGATCCATCTTGGCGAACGGCGGCGTGGACGGTGGAGGAAATGAGTGGGAAGAAAGGCGGGTTGCTCCTTGCGCAAGAGCGTCGGTGGTATTTGGGTAGGACGAGTTGGTGAGCCAAAGCCACTGTTGCCTGTTGTTTGTTGCAAAGTGCAGGCCACCAGCGGAGCCGGGGATCGCACGACGACGTCAGTTTGTGTTGCGTCCGGGTCGGCGCAGATCACGGCAGCGATGCCTTCCTCTCATAGGGACGATGCCTGGCTGGCGGCCGTGGTTGCCTGGCGATCAGCCCACGTGAACGCGCGAGGGAGGGGCGGGCGCGTCGAGACGCGCTCAACCATTCCCCTCTGGGCGATTGCTGCCTGCCGTGCCTGCGTGGTTGGCGCGCCGTCTCCCGTAGCGGCTTGGCGGACGCGCCCCATTAATATTACTCGCCGCCCGCGCAGGACCTACCCAACCACCACCGCGACACAGCTGCAACCGCGACATCCGCAACGAGAAGCGACCATCGTGAGCCTGAGGTAAGTCAATGGCCTGCACTAGGCTCGATACCCGTGTCTGAGCTCATGCAATGCAGCAGAGACTCGGTTGTCGTGGAACAAGCGTCTTTGCAGAGACACCCAGGGCGCCCGTGGCTGCCTGCCGCTTAGAGACGCCTCTGCGCACGGTTCTCCTCCGCAACCACTGATATATCTACGCCCACTCCTTCGCCTCTTCAGCAATCTCCATCTCCATTGTCGCCACCATGCCGCCGAAGCGAGGAAAGAAAGCCGCCGTGCCTGCTGCGCCTCCACTGGATGGTTGCTGTGTCGTCTTCAGCGGCACCTTTCCAGGCCATTCGCAGTCTTCTCTGCTCGACGTTGCCGCTAACTTGGGAGCCGACACTGCCAAATCCGTTACCAAGGACGCTACCCATCTCGTCACCACCCAGGCCGACGTCGACAAGGCCTCGGCCAAGGTCAAGGAAGCCCAGAACCGCGACCTCTTCCTTGTGAGCCTGGATTGGTTGCTGGACTCTGAGCAATCCAACGCGAAAGCAGACGAGACGCAGTACACCTTCGGCAATGCGGCTTCGAATGCCAAGTCCACCTCAGCTTCCTCTGCATCTCAGGGAGCCGCCGCCCCAAAGGCCAAAGACTCCAAGAAGCGCCAGGCGTCCCCGGATGCTGCTTTAAACGCCGGTGATCAGCCCGACTTCAAGAAGAAGAAAGGATTCGAAAAGGAATTCGGCCAGGGCCAGATTGCCAAATCGAGCAATATCGCGATTCCGCTGGATGAAGAATGCCCCCACGTTGGCTACGGCGTTCACGTTGATCCTGATGGAGTCATTTGGGATGCTTCGCTGAACCAAACGAATTCCGGAAACAACAACAACAAGTTCTACAGGCTGCAGGTACGTACTCTGCCACGTTCCTTTGATTTCTTAACTTCTGCGAATGAGCCATCCCCTGAGTATCACATGATACTAACTCGTTCTAGGTCCTGGGCAATGCCTCTGGACACTGTATGGCCTGGAGCCGATGGGGCCGAGTTGGCGAGCGTGGGCAGTCGAAGGCCCTTGGCAACGGATCACTCGATGATGCGAAGCGTCAGTTCCAGGCGAAGTTCAAAGACAAGTCCGGCTTGCACTGGGATGACCGTACGGCCCCTCCTAAGAGCAAGAAGTATGTCTTCATCGAGCGCAGCTACGAATCAGACGACGACGACGACGAAGAAGACGACGGCGTGAAGACCGAAAAGGACGGCAACGGCCCTGACTGCACTCTTGCACTCCCTATCCAGAAATTGATGCAGCTCATCTTCAACACGCAATACTTCGCCGCCGCCATGAGTGAGCTCAATTACGACTCAAAGAAACTACCCCTGGGAAAGCTCAGCAAGGCCACGATCATGAAGGGCTTCCAGACCCTCAAGGACCTCTCGGATATGATCGATGGTACCTCGCCGGCTTCTAGTCAATCGATCGAGGACGCCTCCAATCTCTTCTACTCACTCATCCCACACGACTTCGGTCGTAACCGTCCGCCCATCATACACACCCAGGATGTCCTCAAGCGTGAGATCGAGCTGCTGGAGAACTTGGCGGACATGAAGGACGCAGCCAATATCATGAAGGACGAATCGGCAAACGGAGAAGTCTTGCACACTCTAGACAAGCAATACAGAGGTCTGGGCATGCAGGAAATGACTCCCCTCGACAAGAAGAGCACCGAGTTCCAAGAACTTTCAGCGTACCTGACAAAGACTCGTGGACACACGCACGGAGTCAACTACACGGTCGACTCCATCTTTCGCATCGAGCGTCAAGGCGAAAACGACCGTTTCGGCAAGAGTCCGTATGCTGGTCCGATCCGCGACCGACGTCTTCTGTGGCACGGCTCCCGTGCTACCAACTTCGGTGGAATTCTCAGCCAAGGCCTACGCATTGCACCTCCCGAAGCTCCCGTGAGCGGCTACATGTTTGGCAAGGGAATCTACCTCGCCGACATGTCATCCAAGTCTGCCAACTACTGCTGTTCGTACATTTCCGGTGGCACGGCTCTGCTTTTGCTCTGCGAGGCCGAGCTTGGCAATCCCTTGAACGAGCTGACCGGCTCCGACTACAACGCGGGAGATAATGCCAAGTCCAAGGGAATGTGGTCAACTTGGGGCAAGGGAATGACTGCACCGCTAGGCTGGAAGGACGCCGGCAGCGTCCACCCCACTCTGGCCGGTGTCAAGATGCCGGACGTGAGCATACAACCTGGAAAAACCAACGTTCCGGGTGCTTACCTGCAGTACAACGAGTTCATCTGTTATGATGTGGCTCAAATTCGACTCCGATACCTCTTCCAGGTGAGGATGTAGACTTCCGACACTGCTACCTAATGCGCGGTCCAATGGACATGTTCGACATGGCAGTCAAAAATTGGCAGCATAACTTCTTCCAGGTTCAGGTAAAAGGGTCATGACATTGTTGCTGTTTGAGCTTCATTTGCAATTTTCTTAAATTGAGTCGGTGGAGCGATAGCACAGGCGTGAAGGCGTCATGGGGAGGGAATCACTTTCGGATGTTCTGTCTACTTTAGCACCGTGTCGCGGTCTCGCAACCCGACCTTTTTTTTTTTTTTTTTTTTGCAGCGCTTGCATGGGTTTGCAAAAGATGGCGAAAAAGAAATTTGTGGCTTTTACAAGTTCAGCAACAGCGATGCTGAGGGGAAAAAGTAGCTGGAATAGCATCAACTCTCAAATCCCAAGTTTTCATTTTGCTCGACGGCCTCTCCTCCATGCACGGTAGGTGACAGAAACTTTGTGCTCGCTAAGATCGATATATTCTTCCTACACGGTATTTGAAGACAAGATCCGGACACAGGTGCACGCCTTGAATAAGTGCATTTGCGCCCGGGTGTCATCTTCGCCTACCCATGTGAGCATGAGGCAGACGCAGGTATGCCCAGTGTTTCGTCGCACACGATGGTGCGTCTGATCAGCGCCGCTATGCGTCTATCAGGAAAGCCATTTGCGTGAAAGCGTATGGTGATGTATCATCGTCTATTAACTTGGGTTCGTTCGTCTTGCTTGTTTCATATATGGTCATGAGGCGCGTCTCTATAATAAGAATAAGGAAAAGGGGGAGAGAAAAAAACAAACCCTCAAGAAGATGACCGCCCACCAGAGTATACCAGAAATTCGCAACGTGAGCGCGCGCGTCCGTGCCTGTACATTAATTATCCCGACCCATCCCATCCATCCAGCAGCACGCCGAGGAATGTCTATGTAAGCCGAAAAAAAGCGGAGAAGGAAGAAGCGACAAAAGGTGTATATCAACAGCCGCCAACGACGACGACCAGCCAGCAGCAGCAGCAGCAGCCACAACGGAAAGGCACACGCGCGCGTCGTCGTCTCTTTTACCTGCCCCAGCCAGCATTTTAACCCACATCCCATCCCATCCCATCCCATCCCGTTTTACCCAAAGGAGAGGAGGAGGAGGGAGGCACCATACCAAACCAAGCCCCCAAACCCCTCTACACCTCCGCCCCCTCCCCATCTTCCTTCTCCAGCCTAACCCACACCCCACCCCCCACACAAAGCGTCAACGCCAACCCCTCCCTCCACGCCTCCCCCGCCTCCCTCGGCACGACCCCCTTAAACCGCTGGGCCAGCCGCACAACCACATATCCCGCTTCCGTCAGCGCATACTGCTGGCCGACGCAGACGCGGGGGCCGCCGTTGAACGGCAGGTAGTGCCAGGGGGCGGGGCGCAGGGTGGCCCAGCGCTCTGGACGAAACGCGTCGGGGTCGGGACCGAACGTGTCGGGGGCACGGTGCATGGCGTGGACGTTCCACGACGCGATGGTGCCGCGGGGGAGGAAGATGGGGGAGGTGCCGTGGGCGCCGCCGCCGGTGGGGAGGGTGGTGTCGCGGGTGGCGATGCGGGTGTTGAGGGGGACGACGGGGTGGGTGCGGAGGGCTGGTTGGGAGTCGGGTTAGCCGGGGGGGGGAGGGGGGGGGGGGGGGGGAAGGGACGGCGCGCGTACATTCGTTCAGGCACCACTTCAGGTACGGCATGTTGCGCAGCTCTGCGTACGTCGGGCGGCGGCCGCCGGGCAGGGTGGATGCGGCCTCGGCGCGCAGCTGGCGCCACGCGTCGGGCCGCCGGGCGAGCTCGAAGAAGAGGTTGCCGAGCAGGCTGGCGGTGGTGTCGCGGCCGGCGAGGAGGACGTTGAGGAGCTCGCTGCGCAGCCGCTTCTTGTCCGTCGTGCGCGTCGCGAGCTCGTGGAGGAAGACGTATTTGTTGTTCTTGTTGTTGGCCTCCTCCTCCTCCTCCTTGCCCGTCTTCTTCTCCCCCTCGCCCTTTTCCACCGCTCGGGCTGCTACTCCTGCGACCCCTCTCTTCTTCTCCTCCGCCACCTTCTCCTCCCGAAACCGCACCGCCTCGTCGACGAACTGGTCGACGTACGCGTGCACGACGTCGACGGCGCGCTCGCCCGTGCTGATGCGCGCGCGGTTGGGGCCGACGAGCCGCGCGAGCGGGCCGAGGCGGATGAGGTCGAGGCCCTCGGCCTGGGCGACGGCGAAGGCCTCGGCGAAGCGGGCTTCGTCGGCGCCGCTGCTGCCGGGGCGCAGGCTGCGGACGCTCTTGCCGAAGAGGAACTCGGTGGCCGAGTCGATGGTGAACTTGAAGAAGAGCTCTTGGAGGTCGAAGAACGGTTGCTGGGCGGAGGAGGAGGAAGTGGAGATCGCGGCGAGCAAGTCTTCGACGTGCGACTCGAATGCGTCCAGGTCGGCGACCTGGTCGCGGACGAAGTTGGGCCGGATCATGGCGCGCGACGCGGCCCAGTGGCTGCCGTCGGTGGTGAAGATGCCGTCGCCCAGGAAGCCGTGCAGGGCGGGCTGGCGGAAGGGCGCGATGGCGAAGTCGTCGAAGCGGGTGGAGAGGATGGCTTTCACGTTGGCGGGGGCCATGGTCATGATGGCAGGCGCACCCAGGCGCTTGGAGGTAAAGGTGTCGCTGTTGGTTTCGGCAAAGCGCGCGGTCAGCATGTCGAGGAGGCGGTGCTCTTTGCCAGCGCGGATGCTGGCGAGGAGGACGTCGAGGCCGAGGATGGGGTCGCGCATCTTGAGGGCTGCGGCGGGCTGGCAGCCATGGTCGCGGGCGAAGCGGCGGCGGGCGAGGGAAAGGGAGATAGTGTGGTAGGCGTAGAAGAAGATGATGGTGGCGGAGGCGAACAGAAAGACTGGGGAGAGGAGGATTGAGAGCAACATGATGTTGGGAGTTCGCTTGACTTGCGAGGGAACGAGAGGATATGGCGATGCTTTTATTGTAAATGCGACTCGGTGTTACCGCTCCGGGGGGAGATGAGGCTCTTGCACACAGGTAAGGGAGCGGGGCTAACGGTGAGGCCGAAGCCCGTCAATTTCAGGTGGAGAGGGTTGGATAGAAGGCCGTATTCCTATTCCGTATGCATTCGGACAAAAGCGCGGAGAGAAGGCTGACTGACGGCCGCTGAGGTATGCCAGGACGGGTGATGAGACGTTAAGAATTGACGGGCAGGCGGTCCCCCACAGAAAGAGAAGCTTAGACGGAGGAGGATGCGCTGCTGATGGGCACGATCAAGCCATGGCGGCCACAAGGCTGTTCTCGGCCGCGTGTCAGCTGGGCCGAGCATGGAAAGCACGGAGGTCTACCTTGACCTTGCTCTTCCGGGAACATGTCCACACGGGCTGGCGTCCGGATGGCGTGCGGCATCGACGGCAAGTACGGCAGCTTCAGCCATGTGCGAGGGCGGTGGGTGCAGAAAGGAGGCATTCGGCGCATACATTAGGTCGTGGCGGAGGTTCTGGAAGGCAGATGGGAGTGGTTAGCGCTCGCAACCGTCGGCCAGGCCGATTGGCCCCCAGCGCTCAGGCGGGTCCATTTGCCATCGACGGCCATCCCGTCGCCGCACCGGGCAACCCGTGACGATCATGCTCCGTCGCGGCTGTTTCATCGTCCGTCTGTCGCTGCTTACCTCGACTGCATCCACCCGCTGACTTGAGTTTGCTCCCATTGGTCGGGACCATGATGCGGCTTTGCTAAGACATCTGGAGGAGCTCGTGGACGTAGCCAAGACGAAGCAAGCTGAAGAGGGTGTGGCAGTGGAAATAAGGTTGTGCAACAACTGCGCCCGGCAAGCCCGCGATTGGCCCTTGCTCCAGGCCCCCAGGATACACCTCTTCCATCGATTAGGAAGGCGTTGTGAGTTGGCCATGCCAGCTGAGCGCGGCTCGGACGATTGTGTGAATGCAGACTGGGCATGCAAAGGCGTAATAACGACGCAGCTCTCCCGAGACATGGCGGCGCCCACGTCCATGGAGGTTACTGCAGTAGTGACACGGCAGTGGCTGAGCCACAGCATAGCCTCCCATATATAAAACTCGGCTTACTCAAAGAGGCGGCAGAGCCTCACAAGGTGGGCAAATCCTGTTTGCGGGGAGGACGATAATGCCTCACTGTTTGCAATGCACCGGCGCATGATCAGGTGTCGTGTCAGGCGTTAAAGAATCCAAAGCTGGGGGGCGGCTTGGAGCAGGAACTGCCGACATAGCATCCTGCAGCAAAGGACGAAGACCCCTTATCAGCAGTAGTTGGTATATTGGTATGCGCGCTGCATGCGTTCCTTCGGCTGACATAAGTACAGTACATAGGTTGTTGCTTCTGAGGCTTGCGAAAGTGCCCGGCGCCGGAGACATTCGTCGTCGACAGAGTTTCCCTAATGCGCAGATGTCAGCATGCTTGAGAGGGCGTCGTCGAGTGAGAGGGAAAAGGTGGAGCGGCGGGGAACTCACCCGACGAAGATCCGAGCAAGCGATCGACGTCACCGGCGACGCGCCGCGACGCGAAAACTGACACCTCGGCCGCTGCTCACCACTCTCCCCGCTTCCATCCTCGCCATGCCCCGAGCCGCAAAGCAGGCCAAGCCGTCGCTCCCCTCAAACACCCTCATTGTCGACAATGGCGCCTACACCATCAAGGCTGGCTTTGCGCCGCCTGACAGCTCCACCGAGCCATCCTACCGCATCAGCCCAAACTGCATAGCTCGCGCAAGGGACAGGCGCA
Organism: Diplodia seriata; assembly: GCF_021436955.1. NCBI lineage: Eukaryota > Fungi > Ascomycota > Dothideomycetes > Botryosphaeriales > Botryosphaeriaceae > Diplodia > Diplodia seriata. Next base: position 4,602,740 of record NW_027117308.1, on the reverse strand, counting down.
TTTGGATCGGTTCGCAGCTGGACCAATGCAAGGACTTTGGCGAGATGGCCTTTCGGAGGCCCGTCGAGAAGGGCTTCATCGTGAACTGGGAGGGAGAAAAGGCCATATGGGACCATGAGTTCCTGGGGAACGACGCCGCGCTGAAGGTCCGCGATACACCTCAGATCTCCGCGGCCGACACTGACCTCGCTTGCGCCCACAGTGCGATCCGCACGACACGACCCTCGTCCTGACCGAGGCCCCCAATTCCCCGCAAGCGCTGCAGACCAACTGCGACCAGATGGTCTTCGAAGAATTCGAATTCGCCTCGTACTACCGCTGCCTTGGCCCCGTCCTCAACGCCTACAACGACATCCCCTCCCTCTTCTCCGATCCGGGCGCAACCTCCCCCGCGCCACCCCCCTCCGGGCCCGCCGAGTCGCTCCTCGTCATCGACACCGGCTACTCGCACACGACCATCACGCCGCTGCACCACGGCCGGCCCTTCCACTCGGCCATCCGCCGCCTGACCGTCGGCGGCAAGTTCCTCACCAACCACCTGAAAGAGCTCATCTCGCTGCGCGCCTACAACTTCATGGACGAGACGCACCTGGTCAACGAGATCAAAGAGGACGTCTGCTTCATCTCGTCCGACTTCGGCCGCGACCTCGAGCGGACGTGGAAAGGGAACAACAACAAAGCAGCCAACGCCACCGACACCGACCCCTCCATCGTCGTCGACTACGTCCTCCCCGACTACGCCGACCGCCAACGCGGCTTCGCCCGCCCCCACGACCCCTCGGCCGCCGCAAAGGCGAAACGGCTCGGGCTCCAAAGCGGCCCCCTCTCGTCCAGCACCACGACGACGACGGCAAAAAACAAAACGACGACAGAAGACCTGCTCCCCCTGGGCAACGAGCGCTTCGCCGTCCCCGAACTGCTCTTCCACCCCCAAGACATCGCGCTGCCCGAACCCGGCCTCCCCGAGGCTATCATGCAGTCGCTGCGCCAGCTGCCCGAGGGCCTGTGGCCGGGGCTGCTGGCGAATGTCGTCGTCGTCGGCGGGAACAGCTTGCTCCCGGGTTTCGTCGAGAGGTTGAGGGCCGAGTTGCGGATGGTGGTCCCGGCAAGGTTTGTCGTCAGGGTGGAGAGGGCGGCGGATCCGCTGGGCGCGGCGTGGAGGGGCGGTGTGCGGTTGGCGGGGGACCGCGGCGAGGGGCTGAGGGGGGTGGCGGTCACGCGCGAGGAGTATTTGGAGAATGGCGCGGCGTGGGTGGCGAGGAGGTTTGCTGGGGTGGTGTAGGGGGGGTTGGAGGGAAGGGGAGGGGGAAGAGGCGGAGGGGAGGGAAAAGAGGCGGGCGGAAAAAAGATACCCTTACTGCATTGGCTTTTTCTTCACTTCACTCTATTAGACCTCTGTACGGTCGCTTATGCCCGTCTGTGGTGATTTGCCTTCCGTGTCGCACGGCGCTCGGTCAATCAGCGTGTTGGCACAGCACCCACTTGTTATGTATCACCGGACGCATCCCTCTTGATTCAACCTTGCATGTGCATACCGCACGGCCCTTTGCCGTGCCCTCGTGCCGTTTTCGCGCCGGGGCGTGGCCTTGCGCTGGAGGCTATAAATCAGAGCTTACCTACCTCTCCTCCCTTTCTCCATTCAGCAACGAGGGTTTTGAGCCATACTGTCAACATCGGTAATTTCATGTACTGTTGCTTTCTCGCCAGTGAACATTGTCTCGTACTTCTGGCGCTGCGGTCTGCGCTGATCTTCGTCGGCATAGATAGCAGCAGGCACTCAACGTCGGCGGCTTCCGTGCGCATCAGCATTGTCTTACGATGGTGATGCGGACCGGTGGATGATGATGGTGATGATGTGCAGCGTCACATAGTCACGATGCTGATGGACGCCGCTATAGAGTGATGGTGAGCGGCGCGGCGCGCTCCAAGGCGCGGCTGGGGCAGAAAGTACGAGACATGAGCGGTGGGAGGAAGGCCGCAGCGGACCGAGACAGTCGATGGATTCATTAGTTGCTTCCAGCCGCAGAGGCAATTCGGGTTGTCGTGAAGTGATACCCGCTCTACCTACACTGCGGTGGTGATGAGGAGGAGGATGGTAAGGCGCTAATGTGCCGTGGTTTTATGTACGGGTTTCGGGCTCTGAGGAGTTTCCTCGTGCTGCCGGCGGGCAGCTGGTGATGTCGGACGGACTCCCGCTCGATGGTCTGGTGGGCGTGGCTGGGGCGCATGTGTGCTGTTCGTGTGACAGCTGCGCTCACTGCTCGTGCTTCCCGTGCAGGTTTCTGTGACGCGCAGGGTGGATGGAAGGCTTCTGCACGTTGCTTCCGGGTAGCCATACCTTGCGCCTGGTCGATTCTTTCTGGTTGGTGCCAGAGGTCACGCGCTTGGATTTGGATTTTGTCAAGGCGGATACTTGTCATTTTTGCTGTACGCTTTGATACGTCACTCAAGGATTCGCTGCCTGACCTTCGCCGGTGATGTGGGTGTAGGTCATGTTCATCGAGCGTGCTGCAGGGGTACACACCTCACGCTTGTGATGCCAGATGCTCAGTCATGTGCTGTTGGTCTCCGAAAGTGACTGCCTGTTTGCTCGAGTATTTAGTACTCCAAGTTTGCACTTTCATACGTCGCTATCTAAAGTGATGTATATAGCCTCGGCGCTATCCATCTTCCATCTGAAAGATTACACTCGTTTGGGGGTGTTGGGGTTGAGCGAGCAGTGTTACCTGAGCACATGCTCCTTGAGGCGCCGGATGTAGCAACAAACATTGATGGTGATGAAGATACGCATGAGACTTTCTTGGTGATGTGGTTCAGCATGAATAAGATGCGCGCTGCCATCACCATCCGCTATGACTCCTTCCAGAGACCGGCAACGACTGACGCATCTCCGTATCTCCGGAAACCACAAAGCAGGAGACAGTTGGGGTGATGTCAACACAGACAGTCCATAGTCGTCTTTCGCATTAGACTGTCGTTGTCGTACCATGAGAGCATAAAGGAAGCACTGGTCGCTGCTGTTTAAACTATCAATCCGGCACACTGAGGGATTGGCACGTGTAACCCATGGGTGAAAAACCCTCACACCTGATGACCACCGCGTTCTTTTCATCAGGTCACGTAGCTCAACGCCTATTGTTTGGTTCAGCCTCCCAACGCACGAGTGACACCCCACGCTCATCCCACTACCGTGCCGCCCCAACACGTTCGCTGCTCACATGTCAGCCCTGATCACGTATTGTCATCAGCGCTCCCACGTGTATCGACACGGCTGCCGCTCAGATCCCCGAACGCTGATCCTTCCCGTCTTCTGACACTTGGCAAAGATAGGGCGGAATTCAAGGCCGGATAAAAACAGATGGACACACTGTTTTCTGTAGACAAACGAAGCGCCAGACGTGGTGATAGAATACACGAGACAACACAATTTGAAAGAAGGGCTCACTCTTTCCGTGGAGAGGAGAAGTTGGGTGCGTTCAACAACCATGCCACTTCCGGCAATAGGGGCCAGCTCCTGCCCGACTGCCTTTCATCTGTCCCATCGTGTCTGTCCGGTACTGGTTTGAGGGTGATTTTATGATGATGCAGGGGAGCATTGCGGGAAGCTGCTGGTCATCAACTTTCTCGAATGATGACCGATAGGAGTCCCCGCGATAAACTTGAAGACGGTTCTACGTTTCAACAAAACCGAGTCAGGCGTAGGAACTCAAAAGTATGCATCCAGCCAGTGAGAATCTGAATTTGAGCCACGGCCACAGCAGCCAGGTACCTCAAAAGATGAACAACACAAAGATACCAGGTTTTCCCGGGAATTTTATAGCGCATCGACCTCGTTGGGTGTGCAGTGACGCGCAGCTGAGCCAGATTCCCCGCCGGCAGCCACGTGGTGTTGAGGCACCGCTCCGCTGTTTGTCAGCTGCCCATGTCGCCGAACGCCCCAGTTTGCCACTTGGTTTGGACCTGACGTATGCCCGGTGATCTGACTCCACGCCCACGCGACCGCTGACCAGACTTCGTGTCTGACAGTTTACAGCTACTTAAACCTCTTCGGAGATCGTTTGGATTGTCTGGAGTCACAGATGAATGCAAACGCGAAGTGCGAATGAATCCGTGAAACGTTCGACATCACTTCTCTCCTGGAGTTCCTCCGGCTTCGAACGACTTATTTGGACAAGAGGCGGCTGGGGAATCTCAAAATCCGGATACCAATATGCGGGGCCTCAGTATCGGATAATGATGATGTCGAGCATTTCCCAGTGTTGCTGCAGGCTCCCATTAGGTGACAGAGCAGCGCATCACTTCACGCGTGCAGGTGAGCAACCGCTGTCACGCCAGCTCCAACAGCTCACCGGACAGTACGGAGAACTGGTATATGAATAAAGAAGGGAAGGCCAGTCATGGATGTAACCTTCTTCGCTTCAGTAATAACGAGCGAGCTTGCTTACTCTTTCGTGACGGACTCCAGGGATCGGAGAAATGTGGGACTTTAAATATTTGCATCTGTCGGGGGGCGTGTCTTCGATGTGTTTCTGGTCAGAAGACCACGATTGTTGATGCACGTGCTACGTCAGCCTGACTGAGGAGCAATTAGTCTTTAGCTGTCTCATGATCTGAATGAGGGCCAGTGTGCAATGCAGCGCTTCACGCTCGGGAGACTACGCACTCGTGCTTGTTGTAGCTATTTAATCTTGTTAATAGTCCCCGGGGCCTCACTTCTGTACGATGCAGACCACTGTGCACGTTGACAGTGATAGCGAGAGCCCCCACTTCGGAGGTTCAGCATTGGGGGAGACTTGAACCCGTAATGCATGAATAGATCATGCTGGCTTCTCCATCATTAATTGATGATGGATAGTAACGTCATCATGAATAAAATAAAGTGTTCACTTTCGTCAAATAAAGATCTGTCTCTTTGAGGATGTTGTGAGTCGCTTGAGCAGTGAAAGATCGAGAAAAGTCGTCGTCTTCAGCTAGAAACCGCAGCCAGTAGCGATCTCCTTCCTTTTACCCCATGGGACTTGATTACATCCATGTTTCGCTGCTTGCATCCGAAGCTTGAGATGAGGCGGTAAATCTGACTTCAGTGCGAGAGCACTGACCCGTGTCCAGAGTCCACGAGGTATGAGCACAAGGCCTCTCTCACTATGGCATGGCACGTGCTTGAAATGTGCTTACTTGTATATATTAATCAAGTGCGTTCGTGCTATCAAAATTGCGTATCTCGGGAGCCGCAGCTCTGCACTTGTGCCTCCAGCTTCGCACTTGTGCCCCAAGAATGCATATTTCGGTTTCACTTCCTGCTTGCTTGCTCTGGAGTGGACTGACCATTCCGGTGGTCGGGATGAGATTATTTCCTTAACAGCGTATATTTGAATTTCCGTCACCAACGGCGAGTTCTGCTTGCCAGCAGTTTTGATTCATGAATGCCAGCATCATCAACATGTATTGACGATTGGCATCCAGTCATTGTGAAAATCGCAATGGCCACAAAAGAACCATTACTTTCTCGAAAGTCTGAAGCCGCGCAAAGACGAGTAAAACACACTTAGCGAGGTAAGTGGACCCACTTCAGTTTCACAGGTTCTCCAAGTTGGAAGGTACATACCCAGAGCTGGCTGAACACATTCTTATAGAAGCCACCAGACGGGACTTGGTCATCTGCAGCACCCGCAATGTTCTCAATGCCCCAAAAGAAGCCCCCCTTGCCCGTACACGTGAGTAAAGAGGCATCGAACATCGAACCTCACCAATGAGTTATGCATGCGTCCGGCCTACCACGGTTCCTCTCCGTCGATATCCTGCTCACTCAGCTCCAACACACTATCCACTCACACACCCTTGACCCGCTGTTCTCCGCCAATCAGTAATACCACATCTCCTTAAAGGCCGTTTGTAAGCCCCAGAAAGTACGCCGGAATCTTACTTACGACAGAAAAAAACGAAACAACACCCACCGATCCCACCAACCAACCTCCGCGAGTGCCCACATACAACCACTCACTTCGGCTCCCCGAAGAAAAAGCCCCCCCCGCCCAACCCGGCAAAACGCAAGGACAATGTCATACACCTCGACCAATTTTATTGTACCCCTATCCCCCTCTTCCGCTCCACGACCAATAGCCCGCGCTCCCGCCCGCTCCCCGAGACACCGTACCGCACCGCACTACACCTGCACAGCCCCCCTCCCCGCTCTGTTTACTCAGCACCGCACCGCACCGATAACACGCACGCACGCACGATGCCTGCGAAGATCAGACACAATCTTTGCATGGCCGACCGATCTGCGCGACAAGTGCTGCGCTGCCTGCCCTGCAATAATAACAAGGTTCGATGATCAAGCACGCAAGCACGCAAGCACGCAAGCACGCAAGCACGACCACCCGCACCGCACCGCACCAGTGTGCCAGAAATGACGTATGCCGTAAGTCATTTACCGGGATCCATGATCATCATCGTGCTCACCAACCCACCTACCAGAGACAACGCACATGGCAGAATCTGTGGGGGGGAAAAGGAGGCGGAAGTGGCTCGAGAAGAAGTAAAAAGAGCGACATCAATAGCCCGTGGTACTCGTTTCAACGACGAGCACCCACCCACACATAGCCCTAAGCCTTGTTCAACATGAGTTTGACACTGGGGCTTACCGGAGCTTTAGTTGATCGTCTTTCGAAGTTGCTTCTTACTCCCATGGCCAAATTTCGCCGCACTGGCATCGACTCCAGTGAGCCCCTCGCCAGCATATCCTGATGTGGCTGGATTTTTTATGACATGGAGAGAAGCCAGAAATGCTGTATGTAGCCTCCCATCAGCGCAACTCCACTAGACTGTAACGATCCGCTCCTACCACACCTTGCTCCCTCGCGCGCCACACTTTACTCTCCCGAGACGTCTTCGGACCAGCCCCACCGCCGCGAAACGAGTGCGTCGCACGCGCGTAGGCATTAACCCGGTGCGACTCGCATCACTCATTTGTAAGTGGTGGCAGTTACGCGATGCCAAATCAGATGCGAAAAGTTTGAGTTTCACAAGGGCAAGAGCCTCCTCGTGCATCGCCCCCACGCCGGCCCCTTGGGTGTGCCTCACAGAAGCGCCGTCAGTCCCCCTTGGCTTCTAGACGCCCCCCACGCTGACCTCCCCGCTTACATCGCCTTCAACCCGAGCAACCGAAACCCTTTCTCTTCCACCACCGACCCGACCCAACAGCCTCGGCACACCGCGGGCGAGGCTCCCCGTCGCCCCGCTCGCTCGCTCCGCACAGATGGCTCGAGTTACGACATCTGAACAACCGCGCCATCTCTTCTCGACACGATGCAGAACGAGGGAGAGACCGAGTGTGAGGGGATGAGCAAGTGAGCGGTGCGTGCGGGGGGCGTGAAGATGACGGAACGGAGGGTGTTCCGAAGACTGAAGAACAGAGAGTGAAAAGCTGGAAATGTGGTTGACAGGATGTCGAATAGCGTGCCCGTTCGTCAAACGTAGACTTGAAAAAAAGAAGTCAGATGTACGTACGTACAGAGTCGGTGTATAGATCGGGACCCACATACGACGAGTGATTCCGTAGTGTTTCCTTTCCTACGAAATAAAAATTCCGACCAAGGCAACGATGACCACTCCGAAGTTTGAGACTGAAGAATATCGAGAGGGGGCAGAGGAAGCTGCGGATATGTCAAACTGCGGAGCCGGAAAGACAGAGGCAGATGACATGACGGAGTTTGGTCGGATCGAGGTCGAAAAGGAGGAGGAACCGTTGAAAGAGCTTTGGTTCAGGTTGGATGATGCTGCGCTTAGAGTTGAAAACGCATTTTGAGCCTGGCAGAGCGAAGATGAACGCATATTTGACGAGCGTTTGAAAGGCCGTTCGCCAGGGCGGAGTGGAAAGGTCGTGGTCGTCGTTGTATGGGATGATGATGTATTCTGCAACGTGGCGGCGAGGGACGGGTCCGATGTAGTTGCTGCCCCTGCCGCAGAAGCTGTACCGCTCTGTGAGGTGTGACAGCAGTCATCTATCTTGCTGTGGAAAGCTGTTTTGCGATGATAATGAGCAAGCTGCTTGATGTAAAAGTGGTGAAGCACGTGAGCGCTGGAAGCCGGGGGGAACGCAAACGTTGAAGTCAGGAAAAGGGTAGTCAACACTAGATCTCAACCGTACCTCTTAGATCCTCTTCTGTGCATGATGAAAGGTCATTCTCCCCCTCAAGGTGGGAGGAGGCACTGCGTTCCTGCCAAAGTCCATATCAGCTGAAAAAATCCCCGGAAACTTTGCTGCAGCTATTGCGACAATGCTCTACAAGGGTTGGTGGATACATACACACGCTGAATCGGCCGTACAGCTTGTGCCATCGCCATTGTCCGCTGCAGCGGTTATAATTAGCAGAGAAGCTGCGAGGGCACTCAAAGCAACCTTTCTCATTCTCGGAACAACGAAACATTCAAACGTCTGTCGGGCAATAGCTCTCACGGCCCCGCTCGCATATCGGCGTTCAGCTGCCAAGCTGGAAGTACATGCTTGTTCTATTATTGAGTCGTAGTTCCCCGGGAACTTCCGCACACTGTGGGGAAGTCTAGTGCGAGGAGTGACCACGGCTCTGGTATCAAGGCACGCATCGCATGGAGTTCGCCGTTCCAAATCCGTATGTATTCGACGTCAGGGTCCTCATAGATCCCGCGGTACATGCCGCCCATAGCATTTTGCTGACTACTGATGGCGAGGTGAGTGGATGGTGGGACCAACAAAGACTGTGTAGAGATAGACACGATGTAACAATGATAGATGGTGCTTGGGAAACTTCACATGCGCACCTGAAGACGTTTTGAGGTGGTGAACAAGGTTGCTGGATCAGGATCAGGATCAGGATCCGGCAGGTCGGTCAAGGGCCAGACGTTGCGCTAACCATCGACTTTCGCCTTTCGAGTCTAGGACACCCACAGCACCAACGTCCCAAGAATTTGTCAATATTCTGTACTCTGGGCAGGGTACGCTGATGATCCAGCCAGCAGTGTTGGCACGTCATGACTGTCGCTGGTATGCGCGTCGCCGGTTCCGTCATGTCTCTTGCCCACTTCACATGCTGCGGGTGACATAGCGGCTTGTATTTGCAAACCATGTGGCCCATAACAGCTTCGTTGAACGACGTCATGATCAACGGCGAACTGCACGGATGAGTCCTGAGACGTCTCAGATGATTTTCAGGGTCTTCGTGCAAGGGGTCACGAGAACAAAATATTGCCGATTTCCGCATGCATTTCCTTGTCGAGGGTGAACTGTGGTTGGAAAGTTGTGGCGTTCAGAGCCGAGTGACGAACCGATGGTGGTCTCACGGGGTGGGAACAACAATATCAGCGTCGCAAAGTAAAGCTGCATATACAGAAGAAGGGTCCAGACAAGACGGACGACGACCAAATTTATGCCGCAGCCGGGCGGGGCGGGGCGTTGCACAGGACTGGCGTGTCATCCAGACATGAAGCAGGCATCCATAGTAGTTCAGGCGCAATTACCGGATTCGTGGACGGAGGGACCTCCTGCGAGACATTGCAAGCCGGAGAATCTATTCCCCCTTCGTGTATCTTATTGTCAAACGACAGTCCACATCTCGGCAAGCCTGTGCCCCACACTGCGGAGTCCGCTGAGGCGAGGCCCCAGTGCTGCATTTCAGATTCCACGGGCGAACAAATTCCACGATTATATTGGTATGGCGCTGTCGTGTACGAGTACGGTGGGAACTACCCGGCTCAATCTGTTCCGGGGCGTTGATAGTGGCGGGACTGAGTAAGGACAACCGAGGCACACGCGATAACGGTGGGCTGCCTCGATATTGAAACGCCGGGGAAGATCGCAATCAGTAATCCGAGTTGCAAAGGCCTACGATCATGACGTCTCCAGGCTTGGGGTTGTTGAGAGGCAAGGGCAGCAAGCTCGAGAACGGACGGCCTTCTGACATCCGTTGATGGACGGCGGCGGCAATAAGTTCCGAGGCGGCCGGCTGAAGGAGGCAGGGGAAGCGAGGCTCGTGTGGGTGGGTGCTGCAGCGGAGGTGAAATTTCAGGCGCCGGGGCTGGGCGGCGCCACAGCAGGAGCCGCGACGACGGCAGATCGAGCAGCACACCCTGCAGCGCCTGCTGAAACAGGGCCCGACGCAGCGTTCGGATGCGTAATCATGCAGCGACCAGGCCTCCACCCCGCAGCCCGGCCCTGCGCGTCATGTGCAGCGTCGCAGCGTCACCGCGAGGGCTGGCAGCGTGTCGCGGTGATGCAGCGCGGGCGAGCAGAGGCGCAGCAAACGGCCAGGCGCATGGCGGCGATAAGGGCGGCGCTGGAGTCTGAGCGCTGGCGGGGGCGGACGGTCGTTGGTGCGGGGAAAGGATGGAAAAATGGGAAAAGCAGGGCGTGCACGAGAGAAGCAAGTGCGGCGGCTGCCTGTCTTGGCCTCCGGCGGGCGCCGGCACCGACAGCGGCAGCCTCTTAAGGCCAGTGATTGCGATTGCGCTCCACCTCCGCACGCGCTGGGCCTGTTTGCAGCAGTGACTTCAACTCCCGTCGACTGCGCCCCGTCCGCAATGCTCGCCCACGCATCCTTGTAACCGCCAATCTGCTGCGCCCGCGCCATGTCTGCGACCGTGCTGATGCGCTACGTGCGCGCGACCTGCGCCGTTGCCGTGGTCCTCCAACAGGCCGTGTCGGCCCAGACAGTGACGCCGTCCAATGCGACGGACCAGTACGCCGACACCAGCCAGCTCGTCCTCTCTGTCGCCCGCCGCACCGTGGAAGGCGTGCCCGTCGCCCAAGTAGTCCCGCTCACTGCCCGCGCGGCTGACGATCTCGACGTACGTTTTCGTCTTACTCTTACACGCCCATGGCCCCGACCATCCTGCCCGAAACACGCATATACTGACTGCCCGCCCCCAGGTCTCGGACGGTCTCCCTGGCCAGCTCTTCTACGCATCCGACGCCTCCGCCGAGCGCCTCAATTCCTCCAACATCGCCTACATCGACTGCGATCCCGACGCCTACCGCGGATATTCGCAGGCCACCGACGTCCTCCACACTGCCATCGACCACGGCGCTGCCGCTGCCCTGTTCTTCAGCAAGTCTGCCCGCTCCTGCAACGTCACCGGCGTCGGCGACAATTTCCCCTTCCTGTATTCTATGGTCAATGCGACCGCGTCGCAGCAGCTTCTCGACAACCTCATCGCAACCACCAGCCAGGCCGGCCAGGTCTACTTCGTGACGATCCGCTCTACCGCCGGCACTTTCACCACCGGCAACGACACCATGAGCACCAACGGCGATACTGGTTCCGACCAGACCCAGTCGAACAGCAACCCGCTGGGTCCGTCGCCGTCCACGGCCGTGGCTATGATCATCCTGTACAGCATTACTGGCGTAATCACCGCGCTTTTCCTCGTCATCATCATCACTGGAGCGTTACGGGCACATCGCCACCCAGAGCGATATGGACCGGGTGTGGTGCTCAACGGCGGAAGAGGAGGATCGCGGCAGACGCGCGTGCGCGGTATCGCACGGGCAATGCTGGACACGCTTCCCGTCGTCAAGTTCGGGGACAACACCAACCAGCAAAATGCTCCCAAGCCAACGGACGTGGAGATGGGCGACACCACGGCACGGAACAGCGCGGAGAACGTGCAGCAGGCGACGGACGCGGACGCTCACGGCCAGCAGCAGTCTGGAGCAGCCGGAGCAACCGGCGGGGCGGGAACGGCCGCCGCCAATGGCCGCATCTCGCACGAGGGAGCTCCGCGCTCAGCCGCTGCAGAGCCAACGAACGGTACTGAGCAGCAGGCTGACTCTACTGAAGCGGGCATCGCGCCGGCAGCCGCCGGCGGCAGCGCGGAAAACCTGGCTTCCGAGGGCGACGCGTACACGGGCTGCACCATCTGCACCGAGGAGTTTGAGCCGGGCCAGGACGTCCGTCTGTTGCCGTGCAACCACAAGTTCCATCCCGAATGCATTGACCCGTGGCTGCTCAACGTCAGCGGGACGTGTCCGCTATGGTAAGTTTCCTATCATGCTTAGCCTTGGCGCGATGATCTACGAGGCCCGCGCCCGCGCCCACCATCATCACCGCCATCCCTCTTGCAACGAACCTGACATGCTAACGTTGCACTTCGCACAGCCGCATCGACCTCAACCCCGCCTCGCCCACGGACGAACACCACCCCGACTCCCACCACCACCACAACAACAGCGCCAGCACCCGCCGTTCGGCCTCGATCCTCGCACCGCCTCTTTCCCCCACGGACGCCGCCGCCGCCAACATCCCGCCATCGCCCCACGACCACCGCCGCCGCAGCATGCTCCGTGACCTCCTGCACCTCCGCGGCCACGACGCCAACTCGACCAGCGAGGAGCGCCTCGCCATGGCCCGCCGCATGGCCATCGACCGCAACTCGCGCGACGCCAACATGGTCGCCTCTCCTCCTCCTCCCGGCGAGGACGACCGTCGCAGGAGCAGGCGCCTGAGCAACCTCTTCCGGCCCGGCAGACACGGCGGCGCTGCTACGACGGGCGTGGGAGAGGCAGCGCTGCCGCAGCCGCCGGCGCCGGTGCACGACGGTGGTGCGGGTGCGGCGTCGAGGTGAAGTTGATTAACTTCATATGACTTTTTTTTTTTTTTTCCTTTGCCACTTTGCTCTGAGAGACACACATTACATCGGCTGCAAAGATCGCTGCTGCGTCTGGGACGGGGGTGGTTCACAGTATTTCTCTCCCTCTTTTTGCCATTTTATTTGGATTTGCAAATACGGTCACGATGAACGAATAGTCATGGGGAGTGCGGATAACATTGCCAGGAGTTTTTGGTTTTTCTGAGGTTATCGGGGTCTGCTTTTTGCTCTTTGCTTTTTTACTTTCGCGGCTGATGCATGGCATGCGGAAAGGGGGGCCGCCGGGTGGGTGGATGATGGGATGGGGAGGAAAGGAAAGGAAATGGCGGAAGTGCTTGCTTCTTTCCCTTTGCATGCGTGCGAATCCTTTGCACCACACCTCCTCCGGACAGGCATATATGGGGTTGATGTTCTGGGCTTTTTTTTTGGCTTTTCTTTCGTACTCTTGCTGATACTTGCGGCTACTGAGGGAGTACATACAAAGTGCAAGGCGGCTTTCTTCTCCCACAGATACCCATGTAGATGTGGATGGATGGGGGGTATGGTTAGGCGCCCGGTGCTAGGTACGGTATACAGGACTGGATGGTGCAGCGGCGGGGCGGGGGCGGGGAGTTTGCATACACACACACACACACACACACACACACACACACACTTTAAATCAAGATACATATACACTTTGGGTTGCACTGACGAGTGTGAAAATGCTCAGCCTTGAGAATAACAAGGCACATCGAGTGCAAAGCTGACCATGCCAGCCTCAGATAAATGCCCAGAATCGAGCCCCTACGCTATCTCGCAAACCCTCAACCGGCAGTCTTCCTCCACCCCAATTTTCTGTCACTCCCCCAGAAAGAAAACGCCGGTTCAAGCCAAGCTCAGCTACCATGGACGACGAGCTACTACAACCTCGAACACCATAGGTCTTGATTGCATTCGTCGTGTTCTACCTCCTTGCCGCAGTCACACTCGCAGTCATTTTCTTGTATCCGTACAAACACTTGAGGGAATTGGTACCGTCCACTGGCCGCATATACATCCCCTGGACTCGCTATTCTTCTGGCTCCGATATGCACCATTATCGCCCTGGAGGCGTTGTACCAGAAGAGTCGGAACAACAACAGCGGCTTTTGCGGCCTGGATCTAAACAAGTATGTACATTCATTACACTGACAAATCTATTACAATGGCCATACTTGTCAGTCAGTATTGGGTTGATATGAAAGATGGGGTTGCAACGTCTTCTGAGAGGACTTCGCAAGGAGCAATTCGCGGTTGCCTGCTCAACGTTGGGTGGAAGGATTGCCTCGGGTCTTACTGAGGCCAGCCATGGTCACATACGTACGCGACCTTCAACACGAAGAAGATTCCACCGAAGAATATTGCAGCATCGCGGCCGTGGCCAGCTTGCTTGCCAGCGGAGCATTGTTTCCCGCCCGGGTCCGAGTGGCTGAGTGTGGATGAGATGGAGAAAAGGGGGTTGTTTGGGGGAGTGGTGGGACAAGGGCCGGATGGTAGCAGGTTTCGGGTTGATGTGGGTGTTGCGGATCGAAGGGAGGGTGGGGCGGAGAAGGGCGGGGCGGAGCGGGAAGTGGAGGAGGTGGAGGAGGAGGAGGATCAGGGGGCGGGGGGGGGAAGGAGCGGGTGGAAGCGAGGGAAGCGGCGGCGCTTTGATGCGAGATGGAGACGGCGGATCGAGCCGCCGGGATGGAGAGGCCGGAGATGAGGAAGAGATTTTGGGCTCGAGCATTGGTGGGGGAGATGCGGCGGGACAAGAGGTTGTGTAGCTCTCGCTGTTGTTGCGGGACCCTCACGACATGCTGAAACTTGGGGCAGTAGTGACTGGTTGCGGAGCATTGACATGATGGGTTGTCTTTCTAATCATGGTCCTAATCAGCTGAGTTTTGATACTTTAAGTATCATCACGCAAGAGTCCAATCACCGTCCACGTCCCGCCATGACGTCTGTTTCGAGATTAGAAATCATGACCTGCGGTCTTTCGTTGTCAGAGGTTGATACCCGAATCAGTAAATCATCCCCCTCAGCTATTGGCCGCTTAGGGGAGCCATGGTGATAGGTGCAGAAGCCGCGAATGATAAGAAAGACCGAATCGCCTTCTCCCGAGTTCCATGGCGATGCCGAGATGTCGCCGACCCAGAGCCACCACACTCGAGGATCAAGGCTCGGACCGAATCGTGCCCTGCGTCTCTGGCGACTGCTACGTAATGGTGGTTTGCCGATTAGTAGAGCCCAGCACGCCTCAAAAATTACCAAGCACCTCCCAAGCAGCTCCACTCAACGCCTCCCACGACGCCCCTGATTGGCCCATGGACCTCACTCTTCCGCCCAGTATCAGCCCTGTGTACCCTGATCACTATTCCACCTTCTCGAAGCACTGTTTTTTGCTTATGGAATCTTCCCCCGTGGCCAGCGACTTCCTGCCTGACAGGCAGCAAGCTTCCGAACATGCCTTGCCACGTCGGCTGCCCACGTCCGTGCCATCAGACCGGTGCATGTGTGGACGAGCACCGAATCGCCCGAAGCGTCAGTAGAATTTTTTAGAAGCAGACGAGAAGCATATATAAAAGGGATTGCCAGTGTCGTTGTTCATCCCCAGCCAACACCCTCACCACCAAAACAGTAACTGACCACCGAAGACATATCTTCTTCGCCGACCACCACCACCATGGCCGAGAACACCAAGCTCTTCACGCCGCTCAAGGTGGGCAGCACCCCCCTCGACCACCGCGTCGTCATGGCGCCGCTCACGCGCTTCCGCGCCACCGCGGACAACGTGCCGACGGACGTCATGGCGCGCTACTACGCGCAGCGCGCCGTCGTGCCGGGCACCCTCATCCTGTCCGAAGCCACCTTCATCTCGGCCGCGGCGGGCGGCTACGCCAACATCCCCGGGCTCTGGACGGACGCGCAGCTGGCCGGCTGGAGGCGCGTCACCGACGCCGTGCACGCCAAGGGCAGCAAGATCTGGTGCCAGCTGTGGGCGCTGGGCCGCGCCGCCTGGCCCGACCCAGAAGGCTCCGGCGGCGCCGTGCGCAACGACGACTTCGACTTCGCCACGCAGTTCGTCTCCGCCAGCGACGTGCCCATGGCGGCCGGCCTGCCCGCCCCGCGCCCTCTCACTGAAGACGAGATCCAGCAGTTCATCCAGGACTACGCGACGGCGGCGAGGAACGCCGTCGAGAAGGGCGGGTTCGACGGTGTGGAGATCCATGGCGCCCACGGCTACCTGATCGACCAGTTCACGCAGGACGTGTCGAACAAGCGCACGGATGCGTGGGGCGGCAGCGTCGAGAAGCGCGCGCGCTTCGCGCTCGAGGTGACCAAGGCCGTCGTCGAGGCCGTTGGCGGTCCCGACAAGGTTGGCATCAGGCTGAGCCCGTACTCCAACTTCCAGGGCATGCGCATGGCCGAGGACGCCATCGCGCCGCAGTTCTCGTACCTCATCGGCGGGCTGAGGGAGCACAAGCTGGCGTACCTGCACCTCGTCGAGCCGCGTGTTGCCGGCGTCATCGACCGCGACCCCAAGGACGAGAACCTCTTCTGGGCGCTCGAGAAGTGGGGCAAGGAGGCGCCGGTCTTCATCGCTGGCGGCTTCACTACCGAGATCGCCAAGCAGGCCGTCGAGGAGAAGTACAAGGGGTACGAGGTTGCTATCGTCTTTGGCCGTCGCTACATCTCCAACCCGGATCTCGTGTACCGCGTCAAGAAGGGCATCGAGCTCGCTCCGTACGACCGCTTCACTTTCTACATCAACCAGAAGGCCGGCGACAAGTGCGAGCCTGGCTACATCGACTACCCGTACTCTGAGGAGTACATCAAGGAGTTCGGCAAGCCTGCTGAGGCGGTTTGAGTTTTTTTTCCCTTCTCAACTGGAGAACTAAAGACGGGGATGTTCAGCGATAGAAATGCATTATAGATGGAGTTTTGGCTTAATGATGGGGTTTAGATTAGACTTAATGTCATATTTCTCTTTACACTTCAACAGCATCACTGTGATATTAAACCAAACAACTGTAATGCCAAAGCCTAAAGGTATGGTCAGCTACACTTCAGCATACATCGACAAAGGGGGCGAAGTTCGAGCGACATTCCACTGACATCCTGCCGCATTGAGGGTTTGGTCACGAACACGAGGCTGTGCTCAACCAGACACGCCAGGACTCGCAAGTCCGGTTGTTTACCAAACGTACGAAGAGGGGCAGCAATTCGTAATCTGTAACGATCCAACGAAATCATTCTGCAAGTCACTCTTTCCGCTGCTGGCTTTGTTCGTCGAAGTCCACTGACGAATTCGCAAACATCTCAGATTGAACCTCCCTCTCACTCGCTCAAGGGAGGCTTGCAGAGCCCTAACGCACTTGAACACTACTCTGAAGTCCCCGAACCCTCCAAGGAAGCTTGGCCACGATACGCGGTCCCACGCGCCCCTGACCAACCGCTCCCAAACACTGGCGCACCAACAGACCTACATGCGACCGGCACATGTCAAAAAGGCCGTCCCGTCTCCGCCGATTGCCTTGCAAGTATCGGCAAAAATGTCAATGCGTATACCATTGCGGGGGATCCAAAGACATGCATACCGGTTCAACGGTTCCCACTGGCAAAGCGCGGGTGGCCCGGGCAGACATGAACGACGCCTCCCTCGCGGTTGATCCAGTTCGCGCAGACGGAGCAGCGCTGGGCTCGCCGAGGCAGAGTCGTGTCGGAGTAGTTGGTCTCCTCGAGGGTCGCCATGACGGGAGTGAAGGGTAAGTGACGGAAAAACAGCTGTTGAAGAGAAAGGTCGTTCGGGGGACTAGGGGAGACAGTTGGAGCGCTGGCTTGAGCAAGAGAGGCAGAGCGAGTGGTCGATTTATACACAGACACACTATCTCTCCCTCTCTCTGCCTCGCTGCGAACAGTCTTGCCTCTCTCTCTTCTACACCGCATCTTCCGCCATCCTCGTCCCCCATTCACCAATGCGCGTTCTCGCCCAGGACCCAAGACGGACAAGCAGAGGGAAAGGCCGCAGCTGCTGCCTGGAGACCCTCGCAGCCGCGATCAACATCCCATGTTCACTCGACGGCGGCGGCGGCGGCGGCGGCGGCGACGGCGGCAAGAAGTCGTCCACGATCAGCCCAGTGAGTGACGCGATGCGCGGGCGGCCCAATCGAGCCATTGCTCCATTCCATCCCTCCCAACCCACCACGCCCACCATTCACATGAAGAAAAACCCCCCAGGTCGAAGAAGCGGTGAGCTCGAACGACCAACCAATGCAACGCGAGGAGTCTACCTGCGCGTGGGGTGGGAGGAAGCAGCAGCAACGACGCCGCCAGAGCAGCCAGACGACGCAGCGTCATCGCGCCGCATGCATGCACGCACTTCATCCCCACCCCCGCGCATCCACCTGACCGCGCGTCGCCACCGCGTTATCTCTCTTTCCCTTTTTTTCTTCCCCTCCATCCCCACCCCACGCTCGCTTTCTTTCTTTCCCCCATGCAAAAGCATGGGTGGTGCACCGTTGGCGCCCGCTGCGCTTCCTCATTCTCCGGCCCCAGGCGTCGCGCGTCGCATCGTCCAATAGGCACGCAACACGACCGATCCGTGTGTGCGGCATGCGTCCAACGTTGGGGCCGAAAGCGATCGGCTGCATTGCATGAAGAGAGTCGCGCGCGGCTGTTTTCTTTTCTCTTCTCGCTCCGAAGAGGATGAGATGAGATGAGATACGCGCGCGCGCACGTGTGTAAGGCATGGATGGAGGGGGAGGGAGAGAGAGATAGAGCGAGATGATGGTGACGGTGTCTGCATAGTCCCCGACAGAGGCCGGCGAGGCGGCGAGGCGAGGCGGCGGGAAGCCACAGAGCAGAAGGAATTCTCTTCAGAGCTCGGGGGGCCCGCCGCTGTAGGTAGGTAGGCACGCGGCGAGCGAGCTAGAGCAAAGCAGGCGTCTGCGAGCTCGTGCAGTTGAGCGGGGAGAGGGGCAGGCAGGCAGTCAGTCAGGCAGGCAGGCAGGCAAAGCCGGGCGTGTGGGATTGGCCATGGTTCAAGCATGCAGAGTCTGTCTGCGGTCCGGAGTGGTGGGTTGGGTAGGGTGTAGGGCGGGCGGCGCAGCAGTAGTAGCGGTAAGGCGTGCGTCAGGCCAATGGATGGAGAAGGCACTCCCACCCACCCGTTCGTATCTGGACCCGACCCGGGTTCTACACGTATGTATGCGGCGCAGCAGCAGGGCGACCGGGGTGTCCTGCGCCGAATGATGGTGGGAATGGATGCCTATGAAGAGCGGAGAGGAGCGGTGAGCCGGTTGTCTACAACAGTAAGTGATGGGAAAGTGAGAGAGCAGCAGGAAGAGGGATAGTCCACATGTCTGCTCGGAAGAGGTAGGACGGAGCGCTGGCGCCGACAGTGCATGGAGGGCGTTCAACTTCCACGTTGGGATGCACGTTCGCCCGCGCCATGATTGTCGGAGAAGAGCTAGCCACCGCAGACTTCCTGATTGTAAGTGGGCACCGCGGGCTTGATGAAGAAATACACAGGGCGACGCAGCCGAAAGAAGCCTCCAACACGACTGCTGCGACACAACCTCCCCGGCAATCCGACACCCCGACAAAGAAGAAACAGACCGCGACTTCTCCAACCAGTCGGAAGCACGGCGATCGGCACCGCCCGCCCGTTGCGCCATACAAACACAATAACACCGGGGGGGAGGGCAGGCCTGGAACCGGTCCTCATCGAGCGAGTCGACACAAGGGAGAGCCGCACTCGCGCCGATTTGCCGTCTGTCGCGAGCACCCATCAATCCGCGACCGAAGCGCGCGATCTGCACCGGGGTGGGGTGGTGCTATAAACGACGTCCCGAGCGCGTCGGAAAGAAAAGTAGTTGCCTCCAACTGCGGCGCCGCTCGCGTGCGTCTACGGCCGAGAATTGATTCGAACCAAGGGGGGGTGGGTGGGGTGGTGGAAAGGGAACACCCGCCGCACGAACGCCGTTTCGAAGCGATCTCCGTCCCTTTCGGAAATTTGCCGGTGGCCGGTCGCAGTCTCTCCACCGGTTCGTGGGCGCTTTGAGCCGCGAGGCTTGTTTCAAACGGCACGTCGCTTACCCGGGCTCGCGTTTCATCTTGGCGAGTAAATTGGGCTATAGGCGACGGGCCTCGTTTATGCGGCGGGGGAGAGAGAGAGAGAGAGGAGAGAAGGGGGTGGCATCAGGCGAGAAGTAGTCGTACATATACCCACGGGCTTGGCCTGCCGGTTTGCTCCCGCTCTTCTTTCTCTCCTCCATTCCATCCCCCCGCTGTGCCGGTTGCCTGTTTTGGATACACTTTCGTTCTTCCCCCAGTCATTCTTTTACACGAACCAACGAGTTGATCTCGTTCGTCTTCCACTCCTTCCACCACCCAACCCACCGTTCTTGAGTAGACCTCGACCAAGCAAACCAACCAAAAATGCGTTCCACCAACTCCATCGCCCTCTTCTTCGCCGCCGTCGCCGCGGGCGAGGTCCTCTGGGACGGCCGCTTCACGGCCGACACGGCGTCGGAGCTGTCGTCGTGGTCGTGGTCGAACCAGGCGGGCGCGTACCAGTACTACATCCACGGCAGCGGCGACCTGACCGACTACGTCAACACGGGCGCCGACTTCAAGAACCCGGCCGACAGCGCCTCCAAGCAGGGCGCCAAGGTGTCCATCGACTCGACCTCGCAGTGGAACGGCGGCGGCATGCTGCGCACCGAGCTGATCCCGCAGACCACGGCCGCCATCAACGAGGGGACCGTCTACTACCACTTCTCCATGATGCGCAAGGAGGAGAACGCGCCCAACGCCGCGCACGAGCACCAGGTCAACTTCTTCGAGTCGCACTTCACCGAGATGAAGTACGGCCTGATCAGCGGCGAGTCGGGCACGCAGGACACGGCGCTGCAGTGGTTCGCCAACAGCGAGTCGCAGTGGAACGTCACCTTCGACGCCGGCGTCTGGCACAACGTCGCCTACGAGATCGACTTCGACGCCGGCTCCGTCACCTTCTGGCACAGCACCGGCGCCGACGCCCTGACCAAGACCGCCGGCCCCGTCTCCGTCTCGGCCAGCTCCAACGGCGCCGACTGGCACCTGGGCGTCCTCCGTCTCGACGGCAACACCGACGCCACCGCCGAGGACTGGTACTTCAGCGGCGTCTACATCGAGAGCGGCGACCTGACCAAGGAGATCGGCTCCGGCTCGACTTCGTCGTCGTCGTCCTCCAGCAGCGCCTCGCCCGCCGCCGCCGCCGTCGCCGCCTCGTCTGCTGCGCCTGCTTCGAGCGCCGCGGCGCCCGCTTCCTCCGCCGCTGCCCAGGAGACCACCTCCGCCGCCGTCGTCTCGACTTCTGCTGCCGCCTCCACCCCCACCACCCTCCAGACCCTCGTCAGCTCTTCTGCTTCCTCCTCTTCCGCCGCCGCCGCCCAGCCCACCGGCCAGACCGGCAGCGTCCCCGCCGAGGGCAACGGCAGCGACAGCAGCGACGACAGCTCTTCCAGCACCGCCAGCGGCAACGGTCTCAGCGCCGATGAGCAGGAGGAGGTTAACCAGGGCATCTCCTCGTGGTTCACTTCGCTCAAGGCGTGGTGGGCTGCCAACCAGTAGACGCATTGTCCAGTGACGAATGCGTACTTCTTCCACGATCCAGGATTGAGAGAGGAGATGACGTTGGGAAAAAGAGAGAAAAATATGGTTGTTTCTCTTTCGAAGTATATATGTTCTTGACGCGTGTGGTTGCTTGCCTCTTTCTTGCCAATAGCCTATTCTTTCTTGTAAATGTATTCAAAACAAACATGCACGGTACATACCTATGTCGGTCCTTCCCATTGCTGTGAATAGTGCCGTATTGCCTATCATCTAGTCGCGTGCGTGGCTGAATTTTGATACGTGAGATTTCCGTAATGTGTTGCCCCAGGGAACAAGAAGTTCAGGACTTGCACATTTGGTCTGAGTGGGAACCGGGGGGTTTAGTTGAAAATTCGGCGCAAATGCGACCAACAAAGTCATCGCAGCTGGTATTTTCCCAGGCCATTCCAGCCTGCCATATGTTACAGGTATCCGACATCTTCCCTTTTACTTTTCCCCATATAGCTCCCTCAACTTTCGCGACTAGCCTTTCAAGATATCGTGGCCCGTGACAGGCAGGTTCTTGTCCAGAAGCTTCTGCTCAATAACCTTCCACCTGCCAACTTGTTTCTCCTTATCAATAGGCGTGATTCTCCGCGGGGAGATTTTGACGTTCCGCAGATGGGACAGCACCTGGTCGCGTTCGAGCTTCTCGAAAAGCTTCGTCGGCTGCGGTTTCTTGGTGATATTGCTCAGCAGGATGCCAGCGGTGTCGCTCTTGGCGATGATGGGGTCGGAGATGCGGGTGCCGGTGAGTTGCATGACGCGCTTGACGACCTAAAGAGACAGAAACGTTTAGCAACACGCACTCCCACACAAACGCTTTCTGCTAGCTCACCGCAAACTTGATTTCCGGGTCGCGCAGAGAGATGGGCGACAAGGCCCAAATTTCCTGCTGGCTGACTTCCTCCTCCGCCGCGCTGGGGTCGACGGCCTTCTGCTTGATGACAGCGCCGCCGTCCTTGGCAGCGCTCAGCTCGACGCCGCGGGACCGATCCTCCCGGCCGTCGTAGATGCTCTCGAACGACACGCCCTCGCTCCTCGCCGAGTACACCTCGACCAGCGCCTTCTTCAGCGCGACGGTGGGCTCGAGCGTCTCCCGCGCCGGGATGGTGAAACTGCCAAACACCCCCCAAGTCAGCACAAACGAACCAATCCCTCATCCGCTACCGCCACCCATCCGCCTCTGCCTCTCCCTCTGTGGGGTCGGTCGGTCACTCACTCCTCGTCCTGCCTCCACTTATTCTTCTTCCCCCCAATCCACTTCAGCCCGTGCCACGTCTTCGCCGGCTCGTACGACGCATCCTCCACGCGCAGCGCCGTCCTCGTCGCCCTCTTGGGTCCCTCAGCATGAGCGGGAGTAGACGTGGCGGGCGTGGGAGCGACACCGGCCGCGTCGACGTTGGCCTCCTTCGTCTCCTGGGCAGCGGCCGCGGCGACCTTGGCCTTCTTCCTCTGCTCGGCAGCGGCCGCGGTCTTGGCCTCCTGCTGGGCCTCGCGCAGGGGCGAGTCGAACGAGTAGGGGTCCTCGCGGCCGGGCGCGTAGTCGGTGCCCCAGATCTTGGTGCGGATGCGCTCGGAGAATTCCGTGGAGCCGCCTTTTTGGGCGGCGGCGGGCGCGGTGGTCGAGAACGGGCATTGTTGTTGTGGGCGGCGGCGGGGGACGGCGGCGTTGAGGGCGCGGTCAATTGGCCGCGAGAGGCGTGGTATTGTGCGCATGGTTGCTGGAGCGGCCTGCGGGGTGGTTGGTTGGGCGGGTGGGAAAGAAGGTCGAGCGGTCGAGCGAGCTTGCGGTGGTTGTGTTCGAGCGGCGCCCCAGAAATTCCCGCGCTAGTGAGGGCGGCCACGTGACGCGATGCGGCGGACCTATACGGATGCCGCTACCAGAAGTGCTGGCAGGGCAGTAAATATAAGGATCGGCGGGTATCCGCTATCCGCCTTACGTGCCCGCCTTCGCTTCCTCCGCCTATTTTACCGCCTATTCGCGAAGCTCCTCCACGCGCTCGCGACAGCTTTAATAATAATACTATAATAATACTATAACACTATTATGCCGTCTATTTCTATTACTATTCGCGTATAAGCTGTTACTCTTAAGGCTACTAGCCTTCGTAACCGTAAAATTTAGCGCCAAATACTTATTTCCGACCGATAGATTACGCGCTTTTATACGCAGGCAAAGAAACGTAGCTAGATACCCGGGTAGCCGCTTTACGAGGTCTTTCTAGCAGATAAGCCACGCGCTAGTAGGCCTACGAAACGAATAGATAACGTTAAGAAGAAGATATTAAATACCGTACGAAGTAATCGTAACGGCTGTAAGTAGATATACTAGCTACTTACCGCTAAAGTTAGTATTTCTACTATAACTATTTAGCGTATTTTAAAGGCCTTAGGTATAAATAAGACTAAAATAATACGTAAACTAGGCCTCTCTTAAGAAGTAATAGAAGCACGGTATAAATTCGCCTTAGAATACGAATATTAGATACTAGAGAACTAGAAGAACGTTATTTAGATCGACGAAACGAGCGTAGTATTAGATTATCGCCGTAGCGGCTATCGCGTATGGCGAATAGCTAGTAAGCGCTATATTTCTTTATATATTCGCCTACGCTAGAAGAAAGCCTTAGAATTTATATTTTAGGGCTTCTTTTTATATAATAGAAAGGGCCTTTACTATATTTAGAAGCCTAAGACCGCTAAGAAGAAGACGGCTACTAAAGCGACGATTACGCGGATTAATAACTAGCTAGAGTTTAAGGCACGATAATAATAGAAGCTTAAAACCGATATATAACGAATAGGCCTACGCAATCTATCTAGTAAGCGACCTATCTAGCGATTTATAAAGAAGCGAGAAGCCCTCGTTCGTAAGAGTAAGAAAGATATCGATTAGTAGCGATATTAGTAGGTTATCTTACTACTAAAGCTACTTCTATTTGCGAAGAAGTATCTTAAAACTCGCCTAGATACGATAGTTTAGAAGAATAAGGCACCTATCTATATCTACTAGGCCTAGAATAAGGTATATTCGCTCCATAGCGTACGAAAGCTACTCTAGCCCGATAACTTACTAGATTTAAATATAATTAAGCCCTATTAGAAGTAGATAAAGTAGAATATAATAAAAAAGAAAGCTCTAAGCTCGTATACTACGGTAATAGCCGTCTAGCTACGTATATAGAACGATCTACTATAGCGGCAGATATAGCGTTAGATTAAGCGAATACTACGTTATATTAAAAAGGTTATTAGGCTTTATAGCGGTAATAACTATAAAGAAGAAACTACGGGCCGCTTACTACTACGGAAGCGAAGAAGAGGACACCTAGAGGTAAAGCTAGAGGCACGAGAGGAGCTTAAACTACTAGAGGTCTAATTTAATACTATAAGATGCTATATATCGCCATAAATAATACGTGTCTAAGATACTGCCGGCAGAAGACAGATATGCGCGATTTTTAGCCTGCCCGTGTCTGAGCAGGGCCCCCCTGCAGACCTCGTTGCCCTGCCAGCACTTCTGGTAGCGGCGTCCGTACGTCGCCATTGAACGTCTCTTCAGGCTGTCTCAACACTGCTTCGGCTTAAGGTCGATGGCACGGATCCATCGCTTGGAATTCCGGCCGTTCGATACATGGATGCGCCAAGCGGGCGGTCTGCAGGAACACACGGCGCTGTCAGAGAATCAACACCGACCAAGCCACGGACGGTTCGCAAGATGTTCCCTAAAAGACGAAGCGCGAGCCCAGAAACCGTGAGCGAGCCTGTGGCCCTACCGCAGGCCGTCGATGCAGGCTCCCAACTGCGGAAAAGCGGAGAACAGGCCAAGGTTGGACGTCTAGAGAAGAAGTCCGTGTAACTGCCAGCCGCGTCTAATCGCCCCAACCACCCTCAGCTCCCATCCAACCGACCGCGCCGCCCGTGCTTCGCCCACGCGACGTCGCACAAGGACATCAAAGCACTCTGCACCTGGCCCGAAAAACACCACAATCTGCGCTTTGGTCTGCTCGCCGCCGGTAGCACGGTCGAACGTCTGAACAGACGGAATGTATCACAGCATCCAGAGCTTACGCTTAGTTTGGTCCGCGCCACGCCGCAGAGGTTGGTGGTGGCGCCCCCGTCTTTGCTTGCTGCCGTTGGTCGTCGGCGCCACAAGCCACCCGCTGATGCATTGCCCTTGCATGTGGCTTCAATTTCGGACCTCAACCTCAATCACCCGCACGTGATAATTGCGGTCCCCCTTGCGGAAGCGATTCCGAGGGCCTCGGACCTCTCGCAACCCACTGCAGGCCTAAGGCATATGGTTGTGTGACGTCTTCAAAGCCTTGAGCTGCACAAACTTAGACAGCAGGATGAGGCGCCCTCGATTTCTGCGTGAAATACTATATGAAGTATGGTTGTAGGGTATGGCACCTTCAACTTCTAACGCTTCCCAGTAAGTACCGTTTCACCTACAAGCCTCATACCGTCTCCATCGTGTACACATCAATTCGTACAAGAAAATTACAGTAGAAAAGCGGGCCTTCCATGCCGAGCAACCAAAAGACCCTGGGTATCATAACCTTGGAAAGAAAGAAAAAGGAGAAAACACTTCCACCACGCTTGCCAAATCCCCCCTCCCTCACACACTCCCCTTCTCCCCATCATCCCCATCACCCCCATCATCCTCATCCCCCACCGTCGACAAATCCCCCACCGAGCTCCCCGCATACCCCCTCCCCGCATACCCCCCACCCCGCACAGACGCACTCCTCTCAACCACAACCTCCTGCGTCATCACAATCCCGCTCTCCTCGTCCACCGGCGCGCCACGACTCCCCACCAGCCTCCTCTCGTCCCCATACACCCCCCACCCCCCCATCTCCAACTCCAACTCCTCCGTCGCCGCGCAACTCCCCTTGCGCCCCTTACTCCCGCCACTCGACGTCGTTGCCGTCGTGCCACATCCTCCTCCTCCCACCGACACGACCGTCGCGCTATGGTTGTGCGAGTGATCGCCGTAGCCGGTGACGCGGCCGGGGCCCGTGTGGTGGTAGTGGTCGCGGCGGTTGCGGCGTGACGACGAATTGTTGTGGCGGCCACCACCGCCGCCGATACTGTTTGGCGTGTTGTCGGGGGAATACGAGCGGTGGTCGGTGGAGCGGAAGATGCGCGGCCAGAAGTGGGCGAGGGTGCCTTTGACGCAGGGCAGGCAGCCGCAGATGATGCCGACGTTTTCCTCGATGCTGGCGATGAGGAGGAGGGTGGAGGAGTTGTCTTTTGTTTCCCCCGTCAGCCCGGCATGTCCGCGGAGAAAGGTCCAGTGGAAGGGGGAAGGGGGAAGGGGGGGCGGGCGGGGCAGGGCAGGCACTTACAAAGCACGTCGACGGACGTCATGGCGGGCGGCAGGGAGACGATGCGGCAGATGCTCGCGGCGAAGACGACGCAGCCGAAGGAGAAGAGGAGGATCAGGCCCAGCCGGTGCGCGAGCGGCATCTGCAGCTTGAACAGGAACTTGATCGGCCACAGGTAGACGAGCAGGTCGCCGAGGCTGTTGAGCGCCGCCGTCGCCACGAGCAGCGTCAGCACGTCGACGCAGTCGCGCTGGATGCTGAACGGCTGGTTCCAGAAGAGGTTGATCGGCCTGAACAACATCAGCGTTTTCCGTCTCCCTTGCACATACACACACACACACACACATCGCTTTGCGCCCCCCGCCCCTCCCCCGGACAGTCGAAGTCGTCTCGCGGAGAGAGAGGGAGAGAGAGAGAGGAAAAGAAAAGAGAGAAGACCCCCGTCCAAGACTTACGTGCACATGAACAGCACCGCAAAAAAGCTCGCAACCCCCCACATAGCGCTATACGCGATCGCGGCCCAGCAAAACACCAAATTCCCCGTCCCGGGAAACAGCCTCAAATACCCCAAACACACGCTCATCTTCGTCAACGCGGACACGGGATGGAACAACAAAATACTCGTAAACGTGTACTTGAACCCGGCCGGGATGCTGTCCGGGTGCACGTCCCACAGGTGGAAGCCGATGCCGTGGGCGGTGCCGGCGCACGTCACCAGCGTGTGGCCGACGGCCGTGGCCGCCGCGAGCCCCATGGTCGCGTCGTCCAGCCCGAACAGCCCGTTGATGAAGAGCCGCGAGTAGAAGCGCATGCTGACGAAGATGACCATCAGGATCGTCAGGGAGATCTCCACCCCGAGCATTGTCGTGACGTGCGTTTCGGGGTTGAGGTGGTTGGCGGGCGGTAGTTGGCTGGCTAGCTCCGGCCCGAGGTAGGAGGCGAGGGTGCTCATTGTGGTGGTGGTGGTGGTGCTTTGGGCACCGCGAATGCGCTCGGTGGGCGCGGAGTCGGTGTTGGCGACGTGGTGGAGGAGTCGTGTATGCGGATTGGACGTGCGGCGAGGGTTGATATGTGTGGTGGCAGTGAGGATCCGGGTTGGATGCGTTGGATATGTAGAGGATGGCGATGGTGGGAGCGAGGGAGCGTGGATTGGGCGTATTAGGCCGAGTACATTGGAGAAGATGTCGCAACTGGCCAGCAGCAGTCGAGGATGGAGAACCAACGTCTGGTACGTCTCGCCGACAGAGGGCGAATCGAAAAGAGAGGAAGATCCGTCCCCCGCGAAAAGAAGTGGAGGCATCATTACATATACAATGGCCGCGGTACCCTCGCAGCAGCAGCAGCCTGCCTCGACGACCAAGCGCTCCCGAAGCCACAGCCGCAAGTGCCCCTTGTCAGAAAATATGTACTAGCTGGCGGTGTTGCATCAGCTTCTCGACGACGGCGCAAGCTTCGCAATCAGCTAACGAAGCTAACTCTCCCACGAGCTCCGGTAAAAGGACCGGAGCAGAGCAAAACCACGCGATGGTAGGCAAGCGGGCGAATAGGCAGCCTTGCACGGGCGATCAGGATCGGCCGCGAAGCCCACAGGGGTAGGCAATACGTCGTGAGCTAATGGCATTTAGCGTCCGGCTGGCGTCCGGCTTCCTCGGCAGCTGCGCACGTTGCGGTCCCGGAAGATCATCATTGGACGATTGGCTCCGATGGTGCCGTCATCTCGTGGCTGGTTCCGTGGGATGAGGGCGGCTGTGGCAGCAGGTAATAATAATACTGCGTGATGTGGGATTTGGAGGCTGAAGAGGCGTAGGGCCACCCGCCCGCCGAACATCGGCACCAAGTTGCCCCCCAACGGGGCGGAAAGGATATACAATGGGGTGCACCCCGTCGTCGGCTGCACTCTCGGATGCTACTTGTTGGACATCAGCTGGACACCGTCTTTCACGGAATTCCATGTGCAGATCGGCCAACACCCTCGTGCATCATCCTAGCGCAATGGCGCGTGTCTAGCTTGACGTTGATGGCACCGTCAGCTTGCGTCTGCACGATCGAACAAGATTGGATTTTCCGGCTATCTCTCCGACTCCGATCTTGAGGGGCAACAGGGCAACCCGTGCTTTGGCCACACCCGAGCGGAGGGACTGGTCAGATGGCTAAGGCCCGTGGCCATCAGTGCGGTGTTGAGCCTTTCCGAATCGGGCAAAGTCATCATCCCAGCCAAGTTCAGTTGCTTCATGCCCCGCGACGGAACTAATAATTCAATCGATATACTTTTAGCTCTCCACTAGCTCCTCGGACATACAGACGGTTTGACTGATCAGCGGCCAGTGACCCTTCACGACAAGTTGAGAGCTGTATGGCGAAAGGCGTTAGTTAGAGACGTCCCCACAGCGGGGTCTTCCAAAGGCAGACATGGTCGAAACTGAAGCGTCAATGCTCCAGACCCTCAAACGCTCGTGAATCCTTCGGTCTATGATTATTCTTGCCCAAGCAGTCGCGGATGCAAAACTTCAGACACGCCACGAGCCCGGTGAAGCAAACATCGGTCTAAGTTGTATCATATCATTCCTACATGGCGCGACATGCCATCCTGCCCTCTGGATGACATGCCGCACCCGGTAGCTGCGACTATATGATCCGATCCGCATTATAACGTCATCGTAAACCACATGAGTAAAACAAAACGCCTTCCCAAAGTACAGCCGGTGAATCTCTAAATCAAAACAAAAAGCCAAGGTCTTGATCTATGCTTTACGCAGACCTGAAAAAGGAAACCCGCTCCGTATCCTATGACCGTCCCTGGTCTTTTTTGCCCTTCTTTTGTCTTTTGTACTCATTTCCTTTACAGAGCGGACACCGCGATGGCGATGGCCTGGTCATCGCTGTGGCTGATGCTGACGTTGACGGACTTGACACCCGCCTCCTTGGCCGCAGCCTCGGCATCACCGTGAAGCTGTCAAGTCGGTTAGCATTTGAAATGTGTGGTGTCGGATAAAGTCAACTTACAGTGACAACGGGAGCGCCGTTCTCGTCGTTCAGAACCTCAATCTCCTTCAGCGCAGCACCGGCACCCTTGCCAGCAACGCCAAGCGACTTGAAGACCGCCTCCTTGGCAGACCAGCGACCGGCAAAGCTAGCCGCCGGGTTCGGGGCCGCCTTGCAGTAAGCCTGCTCCTGCTCCGTGAAGTTGCGCTCGAGGAAGGTTTCGTTGTCGATGGGGATGGATGAGATGTTCTCCACGTCGACACCGACCTTGGAGTTCTCACCAGCAGTAGCCTTGGCGAGGTGCTCGACCGTCTGGCGTGTCTGCTCAGTCTTGGCCTTGGTGACCGGAATCTGAGCCGGGATCTTGGCAGGGTACGCCCAGTTCGACGTCTTCTTGTCAACGGTGACGCGAGCCGAGGGGTTGAGGAAGACTTCGCTCTGCTGGGCCTCGTCGTACGGTCCCTTGCTCTTGGCGCGGAACATGGTGTTGTTGAGCAGACCGTCGTGGAAGTAGCGGTAGGCCTTCTTCTGACGAGACTCGACACGGGTCTTGTAGTTGGCGTACTCGGCGTGGTCGAGGGTGGCGAAGAGATACTTGGGGTGGATGGCGATGGCCTGAGCGCCCTTCTGACCGAAACCGAACGAGGTGACGGACACGGCCTTGACACCATCCGTCTGGATGGAACGGCTGGGGTAGACCATGTAGTCGAACTTCTCGAGGACCTTGTCCACGTTGTCGGCGTTGCGGTTGCCGGGGACGAGACCGCTGTTGAGGACCTGCAGAGCACCGTTCATCATCCAGGCACCGGCAGCACCCTTGGGGTGACCGGTGAGGTATTTCTGGAAGACACCAAGGATGGCGTTGCCCTTCTTGCGGCCAAGGTGCTTCATCTGCTGGCAGAGCACATCGGACTCGTTCTTGTCGTTGGCAACGGTAGAAGTACCGTGGCAAGAGGCAACGTCCAGGTCGTCGATGGTAAGACCCCAGGTGGCAAGAGCACCGCGCATGGGAGCGATCCTGGGGTCCTGCTTCCAGAACTGGTTGCCCAAGCTGCACAGGGCAGCCTTCTCCTGGCGCTTGGCCTCGCGCTCGATGTGCTCGAGGCGGTCGGTCATGTACTCGGACTCGCTGAAGCTGGCATCCTGAGACTTCATGGCAGCCACTTCATCCTGGAGGTACAGAAGCTCGGACTCCTGCCACTGCTTGATCTGGCGGCGGCGGTGCTCCAGCTGGCGCCTCCTGTACTTGATGTCCAACAGAGGAGAGGGGAACTTGGAGACTTCCTCGCGAGCAGTCGTGAGGACACCCTGGCCGGGAGCGGGGACAGAGCGGCCGATCTTGTCGGTGGCAGTGGCAGTGAAGCCAAGGATACCGTAGATCGGAACACCCATGTCAAGAGCAAGACGAGCGTCCATGATGACCTGGATACCGCAACCCTGGGACTCCATGAATCCGTTACGGGTGGTGGTGGTAGGACGCGACATCTCCTTGGGAGTGCGGCCGTGAGCGAACTCATCTTCGGCATTGCTGGTGGCCTTCATGTTGGCGAACTCGTAGGAGCCCTCCTCTTGGAAGTCATCGAAACCACCGACAAGGCAGATTCTGGCCTTGCCCTCGAGAATGGTCTCGTAACCGATGTCGACGGACTCGACAGCGGTGGCGCAAGCACCAGAGGGAGATTTGATGGGACCAGTGGAGGAAAGGAGCAACATGTTGACCCAGGCGCTCATGGTGTTGATGAAGGACTCCTGCAGAATGTCCTTCTGGAGCGGCTTGTCGAGGAAACGGTCCTTGTACATGCCCCTCAGAGCACCGGAACCACCAATACCCGAACCGGTACAGTTACCGACCTCCGAGATGTGGACGTACTTATAGAACTCGTACGGGTCGGTAATACCGGCCGACAGGAGAGCCTCGGAAACGGAGACCAGGACGAACAAGGTGACGGTGTCGACCTGCTCGATGATGTCCTCCGGCACACCGTACCTGCGAGCGTCCCAACCAGTAGGAACCTGGCCGGCGACAAGACGGTCGAAACGCAGAGCCTTGGGGATCAGGAGAGAAGCACCCTTCTTCACCCGGACGCTGTACTCGCCGGAATCGGGAAGCTCGAAGATTTCGACCTTGTCGCCGTGCTCGCGCTTGAATTCCTCAGCAGTCTCCTTGGACGCCTCGAAAGGCTCGAGATCCTCATCGATCTGGACCTCCTGGAGGAGCTGCTTCTTGTTCGGGTCGTAGCCACCGAAGAGCTCAGGCTCGATGAGACGGATACCAGAGTGCTCAAGGACGAACTTCTCGTACTTCTTCTTGATGTCCTTGTCATCGACGGGGTCTCCGGTCTTGGCATCAACCCAGCCAGAGTAGCTCTTGCCCTTGATCATACCGTTGTGGTTCTTGATGAGACCCATGATCCAGGCCATCTCAACGCAACCCTCGAGAGAGAACTCGCCGTAGGCCTCCATCTCCCAACGGGTACGAGCGTTACCCCAGGGGCCAACTTCGGCAAAACCGGTGATGACAACGGCCTTCTCGAGGTCCACCATACCCTTGAGGTTCTCGTTGAGCGGCTTGACCTCAGTTTCCCAGTCGGGAACCTTAGGGAAGTCGTACTTGAGGTTGGCACGAGGCTGGACGGTGACCTTCTGGTACAGAGCCTCGCTCTTCTCGCCGTTGACGATCTTGTTCTCGGTAGATGTCTCCTTGGTAACGGCCTTGCGGATCTCGCTAGTCTCGGTGTGCTCCTTGCGGAGGTCCGTCATGAGGTCCTTGAGGTTGGGCAGGTACTGGAAGCCGCCGTTGAGATCAGCCCAGACAGGCTCGACCTGGCAAAGGTTGACGATCGACGGGGACATGAGGCCCAACAGGTTGAAGGCCATCTCCTGCTGAGAGAAAGTGCGCACACCGTACCTCTCAATGCCCTCAGCAACGATGTTGTTGCCGGCCATGAGACCAGTGCCACGAGTCCAGCCAATGACAGCACCGCAGATAGTGAGGTAGTTGCCCCAGCTCTCAGAGTGCCACCTGCTGAAGAGAGTCTCAAGCGCAATCTTGGACTCAGCGTACAGACCATCGTTGCCGAAGGTACCGTGGTTAGGAGAGAGAGGCAGAATGACCTGAGCGGGGCGGGTCTCGTAGGAGTTGGCATGCTTCTGCTGCTTGACACAGCCAAGAAGCCTGAGCAGGTTGGTCAACATGATGCGGTGAGCAAGCTCAGACTTGGAATCGATGCCATCAATCTCGCGGCCGTTTTCAGAAATGGCGGCAAAAGGCACGACGTAGTCGAGATCCCAACCGAGACCGTTCTTGGCGTCGTAGATGTAGTTGACAAGAGCCTCGACATCCTGCTTGCTGCCCTGGTTGAAGGGAACAACGATGAGCTGAGAGCCACGGGCGCCGAAGCGGGAGTAGATGGACTGGTAGTACTCGTTGACCTGGCGCGAGAAACGGCTAGTCGTGACGACAACCTTGGCACCACCAGAGATCAGGCCCTGGAGGACCTCAGCACCGATGGAACCAGCACCAGCACCAGTCATCAGGACGTTCTTGCCCTGGAATGTGACACCATCGCGGGCGGCACGCTCCAAACCGTCAAGGTAGACACCGGTGAGCTTCTTGCTGTACTCCCAGCCGTGCTCGTCCTTGCGCTTGAGGTGCAGGAAGGGGATGGTCTCGACCTTGCCCTGCTTGTTGGTGCCGTTGATGCGTCCGTTGCGGCCCTTACGACGGCCATTGGCGCTCTTGCCGTTCTCGGAGGGGATGATCTGGCCCTCGTTCATGGACAGAGAGCGGATGACATCGCCGTAGAGGGTCTTGATCTGCAGCTGAGAAGACTTGGACAGCTTGTGCTGCTGGCGGATGAGCTTGTAGATCCTCTGCAGGTCGTTCTGGACCTTGGTGCGGTTTCCGTACTCGGAGAGCTTGCCGCCTTCGGCCATCTCCTTGACGTAGTGCTCAAGTTTGCGCACGCTGGACCTGGGAACCTCGGCGTAGTTCATGTTGCCGCGAGCATCAATGTTGAGCGAGGGCGCAGTGGGCATGGCGACATCCTTGTAGACGGGGGCGGCGTTGAGGACGTCCTTGCAGTTCTCGATCAGCTGCTGGCCGAGCTCCTTGGCGAGCTCGTAGGTCTCGCCGCGCTCGGTAGGGCAGTGGTCGATGTGGTACTGCATGAACTCCAGCAGGGTCGGGTTCGAGCGGTTCATGATGTTGATGCACTGGCTGACAATCTCGCGATCGACTGCCTTGAGGCGGCCGAAGATGATGTCGTAGTACATGGTAAGAGCGTCCTGGCGGGCCCAGTTCCACGAGGAGTCGTAAACACGAGCCTTGAGGGAGGTAAACTGGGGCTCAATGCCAGCAGCGTAGAACTCGCCGTGCTCGGTGTTCCAGAGATCCAGCTGAGCCTGGAGGGCCTTGTTGGTCTCCTGCGATCCGACGAACGCCTTGTCGCCGGAGCGGAGGTCCATCTTGAGGTAGCGGGCGAACAGCTCGAGCTGCTGCTTGAAGAGCGCCCTCTGGTCCTTGGTAAGAGCGTCGATGGCAGCAGGGTCCATCATCATACCGCCAGCACCAGCGCCGGCATCGCCGCCCGCGACAGGTGCAGACAGGCTGATGCCTGCACTGGCAGCGTACTTGTGGGCAATGTCGTCGAGCCACGCCTTGGCGTCGGTCTCAGACCCAAGACGCGCCGCCGGCTCCAAAGTCAGGCCGAGCAGCAGAACACCGTCCTGGCGACCGGCCGCAAGACCCCACCTTGTCTCGAGGTATTTCCTTGCGGATGTGTTGTTGAAGCCACCGGGCATCTTGGAGGAGATCAGACGCGCAATGAGGGAGGACGACTGCTTGCCGAGCTGGCCGTTGAAAGTGGCCTGCATCGACGCACCGAGCTCGTCGAGAGGGCTGTCCTCGGGCTTCTCAGGAGTCGAGCCGAACTCCTTGCCCAGGTCTCCGAGGATTTCATTCTGAAGGGTGGACTTGCCTGCGCTGAACGTTAGCATGGCTGGTTTTCACGTTGCCGAGGGCTTCAAAAATTCTCACCTCCAACCAAGTCCTTGATGGCCTTGCTCAGCGGAATGTCGCCGAGCGGCTTCTTCAACTTCTGAGCAACCAATGCCCGCAGGATGTCTGTGGCCGTAACCGGGGCATCTGGCACGGCGGCCGCGGGGCCTGCA
Source organism: Diplodia seriata (assembly GCF_021436955.1). Taxonomy (NCBI): domain Eukaryota; kingdom Fungi; phylum Ascomycota; class Dothideomycetes; order Botryosphaeriales; family Botryosphaeriaceae; genus Diplodia; species Diplodia seriata. The sequence goes on along the minus strand of NW_027117308.1, from coordinate 4,567,989 downwards.
CTGGGAGCGGGGGCGGCGGCAACAGGAGCGGCGGCCGCGGCAGCTGGGGCAGAAGCTGCTGCGGACGACGACTCTGCTGCGGGGGCCTCGGGCTCGTCTTCCACGGGGTCGACATCGTAGTAGATGTCCTTCGCGTCCTTGTTGTAGCAGAGGATTTGGCGCTGGACGGAGCGCGCCGCATCGTGTGCCTCGTACTTGGAGGCCAGCGTCCGCTTGGCCATCACGCCGAGCGTGTCGGCGGGGCCGACCTCAACGATGCGCTCGGTGGTCTTCTCGCCGAGAATGACATCTTGCGTCTCGATCCATCTTACGGGCGACGCAAACTGGTATGCAAGCAGCTCCACGAGGAGCGTGTGGGAGAGCTCCTGCTCGATTTCGGGACGCATGGTGATGGCGGTGAGCAGGGCGGAGGGCGCGGCGAGAAAATTTTGGGTGCGAATTAAAGGCGCGGGTATCTAAGGCGGACAGAGGGCGGAAGGAAGCTGCGCGTGACCCAATGGCGCGTGCGGACAAAAAGGCGGAGGAAAAGAAGAGGCGGAGGGATTGAGGTGGGTGTATGAGGGCGTTCACCACCAGGACAGCGGGAGAAGGTGCAAGAAGAAAGGGCGGCGGCACACGACTTTCAAAAGGCAGCAGCGCACGGGCGGTGGTTGTTGGTATCAGCGGGCTGGCGCGCACGGCAGGAACAGGTGTTGAGACAGGCAGCTCGATGTTGAAGCTTTGGCTGCCGGCGCGCCCAACGAAAATCGGCTAGTGTTGACCTGCGCGGCGACGATGGGCGGCATGAATCACGCACCTCCGCACTCCCAACCCTGCGCAACGGCGCCAACAGGGCCGGCCGTGGGAATCTGGACGGCGCAGCGAACCGCACGCGTGCAATTTTCGCCGCCGCGCGCTTTCTGGCACTCCGGTCGGCCCCGAGCTGCGGCGGCGCATGCAGGTGAGCCTCCATCCGCCCGGCAGGGCCCCGCGGTTGGCCGGGGGTGGCCTGCGCCAGCGTCAATCGTGCATAGCTGACGTCCCAACCGAATGCACCCCTGCACAGACGCGCTCAACTGAAAGCTGTGCTCCAGGCCCGCCAGGCGCATGCTCGCGACAGAAAAAAGAGAGTTGCTGTCCGCGGCCAACCTCCAAAGCTTCACTGCCACATCTCTCTCTCTTCTTTCCGCGCGCCTCTTGTCCGTCTTCCCTCCTCCGCTTTTAGAATTCCCCAGCCCCGGGGACGTGATACCCACCGCACAGGGAGCTGCCCACGCAGTACAGACGAATTCCCTTGCGCCGCCGCGACTGTTGGTCTCAGCTGCCTCTGCGCCTTTGGTGAGTGCCGTCCGCCCCAACTGCAGCTGTCCGCGCCGTCCGACGGTGTTGGTGCGCGCGGCCGTTTGCCAATTGCACCGCCCGCGTCCGCCGCAAGGATTGCCGCAGCTTTTGTGCGGGGGCCAGTACTGATTCTGATTCTGCCGGCAGCACCAATTTAATCCTCGGCCTTACACATAGACCCTGAACCTCCCCCCAGAGACAGACAGCATCTGCAACCATGTACGGCTCTGGTCCGCAGACTGGCGTCTCTACGCCGCGCTCGCAGGCGCACCTCCGCCCTCTCATCCTTTCCCACGGCTCGCTCGAGCACACCTTCCTCATCCCCACCGCCCTCCACTTTAATGCGTCACAACTCAAGGACACCTTCCTCTCAACTCTTCCCGAGCCGACCGAGGACCGCGCTCAGGATGACGAGCCGTCGTCGGAGTGCGAATTGGTGGCAAGATACTTGGGCTTCATTGCCAGGGAAGTCGAGGAGGGCGACGACCCGGGCTCGTTCGAGGAGGTGCTCAAGCTCGTGTTGAACGAGTTCGAGCGCGCTTTCCTGCAGGGCAACGAGGTCCACGCCATTGCTGCCCGTCTGCCCGGCATTGAGACGAAGAAGCTCACCGTCGTGAGCGCATACTACGGTGCTCGCGCCGCTGTCGACAGGCCGATCAAGCACCACGACTCGGCGCTTTTCCGCGAAGCCGCCGACGGCAACGCACACATCTACCCTGTCTTCGGTGGCCAGGGCAACATCGAGGAGTACTTCGAGGAGCTCCGCGAGGTCTACACCACCTACCCGGCCTTTGTCGAGGATTTCGTCAACGCTGCCGCCGCCCACCTGCAGACTCTTTCCCGCGACGAGCGTGTCTCGAAGCAATACGCCAAGGGCCTGGACGTTCTTCGGTGGTTGAACAACAAGGAGTCGCAGCCCGACACTGATTACCTGGTCTCGGCGCCGGTCAGTTTGCCACTCATTGGTTTGACCCAGCTTGCCCACTACGTCGTTACCTGCCGCGTCCTGGGAAGCCACCCTGGCCACATCCGGAGCTACTTCAGGGGCACCACCGGCCACTCGCAGGGCGTGGTCACCGCCGCTGCCATCGCAGCCTCCAAGAGCTGGGAGACCTTCGACAAGGCGTCGCGGGATGCCCTGACCGTTCTTTTCTGGATTGGTTCCCGCAGCCAGCAGGCCTACCCCCGCACATCTCTTGCCCCCAATGTCCTGCAAGATTCGATCGACAATGGCGAGGGAACGCCCACGCCCATGCTCTCGATTCGTGACCTTCCCAGGAAGGCGGTTGAGGACCACATTGCGACAACAAACGAGCACTTGCCCAAGGACCAGCACATTGCCATCTCTCTGGTTAACAGCGCTCGCAACTTCGTCGTTACTGGTCCTCCGATCTCCCTTTACGGTCTGAACGTGCGCCTGAGGAAGGTGAAGGCGCCCACTGGTCTTGACCAGAACCGCATTCCCTTCACCGACCGCAAGATCCGCTTCGTCAACCGCTTCCTTCCCATCACTGCGCCCTTCCACAGCCCGTACCTCTCCGAGGCGACAAAGTTCCTCGATGAGGACCTCAAGGACATCGTCATCCCCAGCGAGGATCTCGGCATTGCTATGTTCGACACCAACACTGGCAAGGACATTCGCGAGGACAAGGCGGCCAACATTGTGCCTACCCTTGTGAGGATGATCACCCAGGACCCCGTGAACTGGGAGCAGGCGACCCTTTTCCCCAGCGCTACTCACGTCTTGGACTTCGGACCTGGTGGCATTTCCGGTCTTGGTGTTCTCACCAACCGCAACAAGGAGGGTACCGGTGTCCGCGTCATCCTTGCAGGCACCATGGATTCCACGAACACCGAAGTTGGCTACAAGCCCGAGCTCTTCGACCGCGACTCCGAGCATGCAGTCAAGTACGCCGTCGACTGGGTCAAGGAACACGGCCCCAAGCTTGTGAAGACCTCTGCTGGCCAGACTTTCGTCGACACCAAGATGAGCAGACTGATCGGTCTTCCCCCGGTCATGGTTGCTGGTATGACTCCGTGCACCGTGCCTTGGGACTTCGTCGCTGCCACCATGAATGCCGGCTACCACATTGAATTGGCTGGTGGTGGTTACTTCATCGACCCCATGATGACCGCCGCGATCAGGAAGATCGAGGGTGCCATTCCGGCTGGACGTGGTATCAACATCAACCTGATCTACGTCAACCCGCGTGCCATGAGCTGGCAGATCCCCATGATCGGCAGGCTTCGCGCTGAGGGTGTCCCCATTGAGGGTCTCACCATCGGTGCCGGTGTCCCGTCGATCGAGGTTGCCAACGAGTACATCACGACGCTTGGTCTGAAGCACATTGGCTTCAAGCCCGGTTCCATGGATGCCATCCAGCAGGTTATCAACATTGCCAAGGCCAACCCTACCTTCCCTGTCCTCCTTCAGTGGACCGGTGGCCGTGGTGGTGGTCACCACTCTTTCGAGGACTTCCACCAGCCCATCCTCCAGACGTACGGCCGCATCCGCAAGTGCGACAACATCATCCTCGTTGCCGGTAGTGGCTTCGGTGCTGCCGAGGACACCTACCCCTACCTCACCGGTGTCTGGGCCCACAAGTTCGGCTACCCGGCCATGCCTTTCGACGGTTGTCTGTTCGGTAGCCGCATGATGGTTGCCAAGGAGGCAAAGACCTCGCCGGCCGCTAAGCAGGCTATCTGCGACGCGCCCGGTGTTGACGACAGCGAGTGGGAGAACACCTACAAGCGTCCCACTGGTGGTGTCCTTACCGTCCGCTCTGAGATGGGTGAGCCGATCCACAAGCTTGCTACCCGCGGTATTCTGTTCTGGGCCGAGATGGACCAGAAGATCTTCGCCTTGGACAAGGCCAAGCGTCTTGTTGAGCTGAAGAAGAACCGTGACTACATCATCAAGAAGCTCAACGACGACTTCCAGAAGCCGTGGTTCGGTAGGAACTCTGCTGGCGAGTCAGTGGATCTGGAAGACATGACCTACGGCGAGGTTGTCCGTCGCCTGGTTGAGCTCCAGTACGTCAAGCACCAGTCCCGCTGGATTGACTTGTCCCTGCGCAACTTCACTGGCGACTTCATCCGTCGCGTTGAGGAGCGTTTCACTGCCACCCCTGGCAAGGCTTCGTTGATTCAGAACTACTCCGAACTTGAGAAGCCTTTCGAGTTCGTTGAGAAGCTTCTGAAGGAGTACCCCGAGGCCGACAAGCAGCTTATCAACGCCCAGGATGTGCAGCACTTCCTCATGCTCTCCATGAGGGTCACGCAGAAGCCTGTTCCGTTCGTTCCCGCTCTGGACGAGAACTTCGAGTTCTACTTCAAGAAGGATTCCCTGTGGCAGTCTGAGGACCTTGACGCCATCGTCGACCAGGATGTTGGCAGAGTTGCTATCCTTCAGGGACCTATGTCTGCCAGGTACTCCACCAAGGTCGACGAGCCTGTCAAGGACATTCTCGATGGCATTCACAATGGTCACATCAAGTCTCTGACCGAAGAGCTTTATGGCGGCGACGATTCCAAGATTCCAGTTGTCGAGTACTTCGGTTCCAAGCTCCTTGGTGCTCACGATGATGTGGTTGAGGTTGAGGGTCTTACCGTGTCTGAGGTTCAAGATAAGACCATCTACAGGCTCTCGTCTGCGCCCAACGCCACTCTTCCTGACATCACGTCGTGGATGCAGCTCCTCGCAGGCAACACTTACTCTTGGAGGCATGCCTTCTTCACTGCCGATGTCTTCGTTCAGGGCCAAAAGTTCCAGACGAACCCCATGCAGAGGATCTTCACCCCTACTCTTGGCATGATGGTGGAGATTTCGTACCCCAACGAGCCTGCCAAGACTGTCATCACCATGAGGGAGCCCTCCACTGGTGGCAAGCACATCAAGACTGTCGAGATCAGCCTTCAGGACCAGAACGAGATCTTGGTCAACATGATTGAGGAGCGTTCTGCGCTGCAGAAGCCCGTTGCTCTGCCTCTCAAGTTCACTTACCACCCGGATTGCGGCTACGCGCCTATCCGTGAGGTCATGGAGTCTCGCAACGACAGGATCAAGGAGTTCTACTACAAGCTTTGGTTTGGCGATGAGGAGTGCCCCTTCGGTGCCTCTGTTACGTCCACCTTTGAGGGTGGTAGGGCCACTATTACCGGCGAGGCCATCAATGACTTCGTTCACGCTGTCGGCAACACCGGCGAGTCTTTCGTCGATCGTCCTGGCAAGGAGGTCTTTGCACCCATGGATTTCGCCATCGTCGTTGGCTGGAAGGCCATCACCAAGCCCATCTTCCCCAGCGCTATTGATGGCGACCTCCTCAAGCTGGTGCACTTGTCCAACGAGTTCCGCATGATCCCGGGTGCTCAGCCTCTCAAGAAGGGTGATGTTCTCGACACCACCGCCCAGGTCAACGCTGTCATCAACCAGGAGTCTGGCAAGATGGTCGAGGTCTGCGGAACCATTACCCGCGACGGCAAGCCCGTTATGGAGGTCACCAGCCAGTTCTTGTACCGCGGTGCTTACACCGATTTCGAGAACGCTTTCCAGCGCAAGTCCGAGACGCCCTTCAACCTGCATCTCGCGACTACCAAGGACATTGCTATCCTGCGCTCGAAGGAGTGGTTCAAGCTCGAGGACCCTGACACTGACCTCCTGAACAAGACCTTGACCTTCAAGCTCCAGACCCTGACCCGCTACAAGAACAAGAACGTCTTCAGCTCTGTGGAGACTGTCGGTGAGGTCCTCCTTGAGCTGCCTACCAAGGAGATTGTCCAGATTGCCTCCGTGGAATATGAGGCAGGCACCTCGCACGGCAACCCTGTTGTCGACTACCTCGAGCGCAACGGCACCAAGGTGGACCAGGCCGTGCTCTTCGAGAACCCCATTCCCCTGCACGGCAAGAACCCGCTTACCCTCAAGGCCCCTGCCTCCAACGAGACTTATGCGCGTGTTTCGGGCGACTACAACCCTATCCACGTGTCTAGGGTGTTCTCCAAGTTTGCCAACCTCCCCGGCACCATCACTCACGGCATGTACTCCAGCGCTGCTGTTCGTAGCTTGGTCGAGACTTGGGCCGCCGAGAACAACATTGGTCGCATCCGCAGCTTCCATGCCGATCTCGTCGGCATGGTTCTGCCCGATGACGACATCGATGTCAAGCTCCAGCACATCGGTATGGTCTCCGGTCGCAAGATCATCAAGATTGAGGCCTCCAACAAGGAGACTGAGGACAAGGTTCTCCTTGCTGAGGCTGAGGTTGAGCAGCCTACTTCCGCCTACGTCTTCACCGGTCAGGGATCGCAGGAGCAGGGCATGGGTATGGACCTGTACAACAGCAGCGAAGTTGCCAAGGAGGTCTGGGACCGTGCCGACAAGCACTTCCTGGACAACTACGGCTTCGCCATCACCCACATTGTCAAGAACAACCCCAAGGAGCTCACCGTTCACTTCGGTGGACCTCGTGGCAAGGCCATCCGCCAGAACTACATGTCGATGACCTTCGAGACTGTGGCTACTGACGGCAGCGTCAAGTCGGAGAGGATCTTCAAGGAGATTGACGAGGAGACTACCTCGTACACCTACCGTTCTCCTACCGGTCTCCTTTCTGCCACCCAGTTCACGCAGCCGGCCCTGACTCTCATGGAGAAGGCCGCCTTCGAGGACATGAGGGCCAAGGGTCTCGTTCAGACGGACAGCAGCTTCGCCGGTCACTCGCTCGGTGAATACGCTGCCCTTGCCGCCCTTGCCGAGGTCATGCCCATCGAGAGCTTGGTGTCTGTCGTGTTCTACCGTGGTCTGACCATGCAGGTTGCAGTTGAGCGCGACGAGGCTGGTCGCTCCAACTACTCCATGTGCGCGGTCAACCCCAGCAGGATCTCGAAGACGTTCAACGAGCAGGCTCTTCAGTATGTCGTTGAGAACATTGCTGAACAGACTGGCTGGTTGCTCGAGATTGTCAACTACAACATCGCCAACATGCAGTACGTCGCTGCTGGTGATCTGAGGGCTCTCGACTGCCTCACCAACGTCCTCAACTACCTCAAGGCGCAGAAGATCGACATCCAGCAGCTCATGCAGACGCTCTCGCTTGAGGATGTCAAGGCCCACCTAGTTGAGATCATCAAGGAGTGCGCTAAGCAGACGGAGGCCAAGCCGAAGCCTCTGGACCTGCAGCGTGGCTTCGCCACCATTCCGCTCAAGGGCATCGACGTGCCGTTCCACAGCACGTTCCTGCGGTCTGGCGTCAAGCCTTTCCGTTCCTTCTTGCTCAAGAAGATCCAGAGGACTTCGATCGACCCCAGCAAGCTGATCGGCAAGTACATTCCCAACGTGACTGCTCGTCCTTTCGAGCTCACCAAGGAGTACTTCGAGGATGTGTACCGCCTCACCAACTCGCCCAAGATTGGCAACATCCTTGCCAACTGGGAGAAGTACGAGGACAAGCCGCACGAGGCGGCGACTGCGACTGCACCGGCGTCGTAGATGATGGGAAGAGTGCATGAAGCAAAAAGAGAGCGAAAAAATGAAAACGGCGAAATGTCTTGGTAATGATTTATTGCTTTGGTGTTACGGTAGGGAAGGTTCAAGAGGCATCTAGATTTTTCACGCTATGTATATCCAAGGCGGTGGCTTGTTCTGGTCTTTTACGGTATACTTTACTTGTTGTCCTTAGATTTTCAAATTAACACTTTAAAATTACTTGCTTGTGTCTTGCAAAATGTGAAACAAGTCTCGGCGACATTCAATGTTGAAGTGGCCGAGATAGTCAATAGCGACAATGTGTTGGGACTGGTGGAGGTTGTGGCGGCGGGGCAAGCACGTGACCGCGAGAAGTCAGCGCGGAATAGCTCAGCCGCCGACGTTTCGCCGCCGCGGTGTCATGTAAACATGCCCAGCATGTCAGCGCAGGGAAATCCAACCTGCCTGACCCTCACCCGGTCAACCGCCCCCGCCGCTGCACCACCTGTGCGCTCTCACCATGGATCGTTTCCGCTCGGGGCATATGCCGATGGAATACGAGTACTCGAATGGTACCGGCCCCGTCGATGAAAGCTCGCCTTTTATCACAGCCCAGCGCAACGCGAACGCGGCGAACAAGAAACGTAAGTTAGGTGCGCCACCACCCTGCGCTTCCCACCATGCGGCTACGCGGAAGCTCAAGTGGCATCACAAGGCGCCGTCGGGCTCCTAATTGAACGCTAACGGACGTGTTTCGTGCGCGACAGGGACCTACGGTCTATTCGACTCGCCGAACAAGTCAACACCCAGCCTCCGGCCTCCAGCCTCCCAATCCTTCTACTTTTCACATGCGCCGCCGACGATCGACAACCACAACGGACGCAGCAGCCCCACCAAACCCCTCTCCTCCGTTCCTGAACATCTGCGGGACCCCAAGTTCTCGACCCCGCGCAAGCCCGTTACCGACTTCAATTTTAGCTCCGGCGGCGAGACGCCCGAAACGCCCGGAGATCCCGACGCCGACAACGCCGATAGCGAGGCGACGCCGGACAGCAGCTTCATGGGCTTCAAGAGCCGCTTCATGGCGGGCGGCAAGAACAGGGACGTCAGTCCGACAAAGAGTCCGACCAAGGAGCCCAAGGAACGACGGAGAGACAGCTGGGTAGGCGGGATAGCCAAGATGCTCGGGAGCCCAGGGAAGGAGAAAGACGTGACCAAAACGCCCTATTCAGACAAGTTGGAGAAGCGCATCATCAGGCGTCGGCAAAAGGAGACTGGTCGGAGACGAACCACGGGACGTTCGCGGCGCGATGCCGATGCCGACTCGGACGAGGAAGACAGAGGCAAGGATGGAAAGAACAACGTTATTGGTGCAATTCTGTCCTACATCGACTCACATCCAAATCTCCCCCACACCCTGTCTTATTACGCGCAGCTGGTGCTGAACTTCTTCTTCGTCGGCTGCATCATCTGCATCGTTTACTCGTTTTGGAGCGCGATTCAGAGCGATGTGAACATCGAGGCGGACCGCGCTATTGCAGAGGCGCTGGCCGAGATGGCTATATGCGCAAGGGACTACCGCGAGAACAGGTGTGAGCCGGCGACGCGCGTGCCCGCCATGGCACAGCTTTGCGACAACTGGCATGCGTGCATGAACCGGGACCCGAAAAAGGTGGGCCGCGCGAGAGTCAGTGCGCACACGTTTGCGACCATCTTCAACAGCTTCATTGAGCCGATCAGTTGGAAGGCCATGGTATGTCGCGTCCTTGGTTGAGCTTGCCGCTCATTCGCTGGAGATAAGCTGGCTGACCATTCTTCAGTTCTTTTGCCTCATAATTGTCATCGTCTGCCTCTTCGTCAACAACATTGCCTTCACCAAGTTCCGGAACACTCACCCAGTTCACCATCAACAGGGCCATCACGACCCATCTCAACAATACCAGCAATGGCAGCAGCAGCAACAGTGGGGAGTGCCGCCTACCCCGCAACGGTACCCCAGCGGCGGATGGGACACTCCAGGTCATCCGATGATGATCGGAGGTTTCTATCAGACGCCAGCTCACCACTCGATGCAGCAACTTGGAGGCTTTGAGCCGCGGCCGAGCCAGACTCCCGGCGGCCCGGGAGCTCACCAGCAACCCGCTGGCAGTGCGAGTCCGGTAAAGCGGCTACAGTTTTAGTATAATCGACAGGCACAACGTGGACCTCTTCTCGTCGGCCTGCTTTCCGTGTTTATGAATTCCGATACCAAAAAGAGTTTGGTCCGAGGGATCAAGGATCTAGGTCTTGTGCCCACGTTCCAGGCCCGTTGGCTTGCAGTTTTCCCTTGGCTACGGTTCTTCCTTTCTCTCAGTGTATCAGCATACCATTGAATACGCATCCGGCGACGATGCGCGGCGTTTTGCGGCATCCATGAAGGCCATGGGACGGGATACGGTTGGAATAGGATTGTGGGAAAAATGACGAACGGCAGCAGAAGGCCGAGCAAATGCGATGATTTTCTTTGGTTCCCAATCCGGCACATATGATTTTCCGTCTCTCCTACGTGTTTGCCTCTTGGCGCTGTTGGGTGCAAGCGCCGACGGAGGATGTGACCAGTCGCACGCGCGCTAGAGAACGAGCGGATGCAGTCGCACGCACGCACGATCGACACTCGGGTAGTTCGAGGTATGTTGAGCCATTTCCGTGGGCGTAGCTGTCACTAACTTCGCATCACTCGATGATGAGGCGAAATGCGATAGCCCGCGTGTCAGGCTGCAATCGACAGGCCCTGCCCTGCCGCTTACCCCTGGGCGACGAAGACCCTGGGCTTGGTGCTGCACGTAAGGCTGCGTGGCAGGGGAGAGCAGCAAACGCCCGATCCTGCATGCAGGTGGTCTGGCCTATCACCAGCACAGCCGCGACATCACCTCGTCCCGGACGCCGCATCTCTGCCTCAGCAGCCCGACGACGAGAATGTCTGAAACTGTTTGAGGTGCTACAGCTCATCCGCGGTGACTCAAGCACGCACTGGCCCGCCCTGCGAGGCTTCGAGAAGGATTCCACGGCTTGGCGTGCAGTTGCCATTGACCGGTGATCGTCAGGATCGGCCCGAAACGGGCAACTCTCCACCACCAGCCGGTCCACCACCTCGCCGCGGAAGCGCGTAGCGCGCAAATGCCAGGCGGCAAACGGCTCCGATCGCTGCTCTGGCGGAATTCGCCAATGGTCGTGCGTGCGCCTAGGAATCACCCGCGTCGAGCCGCACATCGTGACGGTATCGGCGGGATGCTGCAGTGAAGCGCCCAGCGGTGCGGTCGTCCAGGTGCAAGACCAGAAACAGAAACACAGGGCGCAGTGGATGAGGCTGCCCGGCGCGAGCACAGTCACGGCTTCCCCAGACTGCCGCGGGAGGTGGCCGTTGTGCTAGGGCGTGGATGGATACGTACGGCTCCGACCCGGATGCCCGGGAGCACGTTGCGGACAGGGAATCCAGCTATACGGCAATTGGGCTCGCTTGCCTGCGCCACCCTGGCCGGAAACACCTAATCATGCAGCAGCTCTGACGAGCGAGCCAGCCAGCAGGCCATGCCGAAAATTTTCGCCCATCGAGCCCATCGACGAGTTTCACGCCCGCGTGGCTGTTTTGGCCCGATTGGTTCGAGATGCTCCCTCACCGCATCGCCACCGTGACCATCAACACCACACCCCTGAGCATCCGCCTGGCCCTGCTTGTTCTGGTCCCCGTGGTCCCCCGGGCTGGGCCCCCCTTTGCGCAATCAGCGGGAAGAACCACAGCGGGCCGTCTGCTGCGGCTCTGGCTGGAAGGCAAACACGTACATTGGTGGTCGATCATCCAGGAACGCCGCCCTGTGTTTTCGCCCTCACTAGAGAGTCATCGCCGGGCTGACCGGTCTCGAGCCAGGGGCGACGTGGATAGGGGGAGACAGCACATCGGAGCGAGCACACACCACCGCTGGCCACTGACCACCCAAGCATCAGAAGAGTCAACGTTTCCAAATTTACCCACACGAAGTTTTTTCTTTGCTTGCGCCACCCATCACACAACAACACACACAGCTCACACACGCGCAGCGGCAGCCCCAAGCCCCAGAAAGAACAACGCAAACTCTGCCCGTCGCCCCCGTCGCCTATCCATCTATAAAACAAAGCCACCCGCCCGTGCCCCCCTTCCATCATGGGACTCTTCCGTGCAGCAACCACCTTCAGCGTCAAAGATTTCACCGTCTCGGCGACCACCTGGCTTAGCATCTCCTTCCGTCCTTTCCTCCAGCAAGCCGTCTTCTTCGTCTTCAATTCCTTCTTTCCAATCATGTTCCGCGCCAGCAAGAGGGTCGCTTCCTCTTCCTCTCCCTCGTCCACCTCGGCCGCGTCCTCCTCTCCTGCCGCTGGCGGCATGGATGTCATGGAGGTGACCAGACCCCGCTCGGCGGCCGGCCCCGCCATGCCCCCGTCGAGGATGCAGCGCAAGCCCAAGCCCCAGGGTCCCTGGCCGAGAGACGCCGGTGGTCAGTAAGGGCCTTGTTAATGAGAGAGTCATTGATGTGCAACTCGAGGTCATGGTAAGTTGTCGTGCCGTCCGTCCTGCGTCATCAATATACCTCGGGATTTATGCGCTAACGGCCTGCCGAAGCAATAGATCATGGCCTTGTTTTCCGCATCTGGGAACGAATCATGGTTTCCCATTTTTTTTTTCTTGTTGTCTTCTTTCTACTCTCAAACTCTTCCCTACCTATCGGCAAAAGGCAACGAACGAATTAAATCACGATAATCATAATCGCCAACTTTGAATATCAACATGGACGAAAGAACGAAACGAACGGACGGACGAAACGAAAGTTACAGAGGACGATAATCGATAATTTTTCTGGGCATCCTATTTTCGAACTCCTCCCCCTTTCCACACCTAACCAGCAAACACTCGACGACGCATCTTTCGCAAAAAAAACCAAAAAGGAATCGACAAACACCGGCACACCACGAGACAGAGAAAAAGAAAGAAAGAAAGCCAGGAAACCAAAGAATTCCTTCTTCTCCTCCTTCAAAACCCTCCTTCCTCCCCTTCTCACATCATCCATCTTCCTCGAGCCAACGCCAACAACGGAGGGGGAAGGCAAGGGCGTAAGAAGGAAGGGGATGGGATGATGGGAGGGGAGGGCGGCGGCCGCCCCCCGGATCATCCGGGACATTCGTCAGAACGAACGGCGCGCGGGGGACCCACACCGGTGAAGGGCGGCCTGCCCTGCCTCACCGCCCAGCAAGCACGCACGCACGCAGCAAAACCAACAACCCCACATATGCACATGCAACACACACGCACCTGCAGCTGCAGCATCGTCATCGTCCGAGTCATCGTCATCGTTGTCCGTCGTAGCGTAGCGTAGCTGCACGGTCGGGTCTGTTCGTACGTTCGACACCCCACCTGTTCGGTTCGGTTCCCGACGTGAGCCGCGCGCGGCACGGCGGGCTCGTGTGTGCGTGCGTGCGTGCGATGAGGGGACGGATGGTGGGCGTGTGCGTGATGGATTCGTTCGAGAGAATACGATCGTTCGCGCGTTTTTTGTTAAATCGCGGTTTGGTGGTCGGTCTCGGTCTCTCTCTCTGGGTGTGTGCGTGTGCTTGCTTGGCGATGACGATGGCCGGGGTTAGACGCAGACGCGCGCTTGCGCTTTTTTCTTTTTTTTGTCCCCCCCGGCTGCGTCCTTCGCGTTCTCTCGGTTTGGTGTTCCGCGCGCGCGCGCCTTTGGTGGCTTTTTTTTTTTTTTTCTGTCCGGCTTCCTTCGCTTGGTTCTCTCTTTCTCTCTGTATCTGTGTCTGTGTCTTGTCTATCTTGTGTCGATGGTGGAGCTTGGATGCAGGCAGGGCGGATGTTTGGATGGATGTACTGCGACGAAGAGAATGAGAAGAGATGGGATCACACTTTTTCAATCATGGAGGAATGACGGTGATGATGGATACTTTGGGGCGTTTTATTGCATTCGATAGAGAAGTGGATGGTAGATATACCTTGGGTTTTTTGGTCCTTTCAGGTAGATGGCGTTTTGTTTCTTCTTCTTCTTCTTTTTCTGTTAGAGAAGTACATACATAGATCTCTTGTTTATGTAGCACGCGCTATGCATGGTTTTTTTTTAGTAATTGCAGATAGATTATTCTTATTGTTATTGTTTTTTTCTCCTCGCTTCGAATTCGTTCCGCGTTCATGGAAGTGAGCGAGTGGGCTGCTCGTGACGATGATGATATGTGGAGGTGCGGGTGGATGATGATGATGTGTGGAGGATCAACAGGAACAACAGCGCTGCTCCTGTGAGTTGACATCAGTGCTTGGTGGGGGAGGGGGCGATTGCAACGCACGTGCAAAGCAGCTCGGTACATACATGCACGTCGCCGGGAGAGGGGGAAGCAGGTCGAGAGTGAAAAATTGCCCAAGCATACGAGTAACGATCGTGAACTAAGAACTTTTCGGGGTCGACGGCCGACAGGTTGCGTCCGTCCTTGCTTTTTTGTCAGGCGCCCAGCGCCCGCACTTTTGAACTTTTATTTCGACCTCTTCCGTTGCCCGAGAATGCAGAACGCCTGTTGCCTTTTTGGTATGTTCCCTTTTGGTAACCTTTCCTTTCCTTTCCTTTTTGTATCCTTTCCTTTCCTTTTTGTATCCTTTCCTTTTTGTATCCTTTCCTTTCCTTTTTGTATCCGTTCCTTTCCTTTTTTTCCCCCCTCCCGATGGTTGTGTTGCCGAGCCAGATGATGAAAAGATTGGGTTGGCGAGAGGCTCGATGGTCAGGATGTTCGCTCCGAACGTGATTCGTTTCTGTTTCTGCCGTGTTGAAACGCTTAGCCTTTGTGAACAGGAGACTTTGGTACAGTACATGTGCATCCCAACCCCACGAAAGACCGGCCCAAGCAAACAGTGCTGCAAGCTCTGCTCTCGGGGAAGAAACTCGTACGGCCGTTCCGTCCGTGGCAGCAAGGCACCCACCAGCGCCCGGCCGGCGAAGGAGTGCCACAGCATTCGGATGTGGGGTGGGTGAGGGTAAAGCCAGTGTAGCCTTAGGCACTTACCTGCCTGCCAGCCAACCAGCACACCCGCATCCATCCCCCCACATTCACCGCCGTGCCCGTGCCGCCTCGCACCGCGGCCTGCACGTCGAACCGTTGCGACCCTTTCCCTTTCCCCTTCCTCCCCTTGAACCACCGCGACCCTTTCCGCGGGAGCGCGGAGGAGACTGCCGACGAGGCGGAGGAGGACGCCGACGAGCTGACGGGCGTGGACGCTCGTCAATCCCGCAGTAGTGCCGCCCGCCCCGCATGCTCATCCACTTGCCGCAGACGGCGAGGCCGCAGCGGCGGACGCGGCGCGTCGGGCGCGGGCTGGCGTTGATGGCCGTGGCGCGGTCGTGGATGCCGATGCCGAGTTGATGGAGTTCGCGCTGGAGGCGGAAGCGGGAGGTGGTGGTGGTGGTGGTGGTGGTGGTTGAGGAGGACATGGGGGGCGGATGGGCGGTGGGTGAGTGGTGGTGGATGGTGGAGGTAGGGTTGGAGGGTTGGAGAAGGAGGGACGAGGGGATGGCGGGATGGGGATGGAGATGGAGATGTTGTTGTGAAGGGTAGTTGTGGGGAGGAGAGAATGTAGATGATGAGGAAGGCTTGCGGGCGTTGAGTGGGAGAGTCCATGGGGCTTATATACCTTTGGAAAATTTGTTCTGGGGAGACGCGGCGAGTCGGTTTTGGGGGACGCGTCGACGAAAGGGCATCTGATTGGAGGTTAAACGTGGTCGATACGCTCAGACAGATTCGCAATCAGCCTTGGTGCTCCTCTGATGGCGGGCATTGCTCCGGGGCGCGCGGGGGGGTTGCAAATGAGCCCACAGAAGAAGAAAAGAAAAGAAAAGAGTTATTGGCCAGACGCGGTCTGAGGGAGGGCTTTGATGACTGGAAACAGGTTAGTGCAAGGTCAGTGCCAGTTCGCCTGCTTCGAGGTTGGAGAGGCAACACTGATCAGCGGACTCTTGCTACTTGCTCACCGTCCGTGCGCGACGTTGTTTCGCGGATGCATGGCTACTAACACGCGATGGCTTTTTATGAGCTTGTCGTATCATACGACTATGTCGATGATACCCGGCGGCCTCTGAAATCTGAAACCGGTGGCTGTTGAGGGATAAGCTAGTCTCTTGGGAAGCGGAGATAGGTTATATCCTATACTGAATCTTGGGCCTGCACGTAACGGTTTGTTGCAGTGTCGCTACACTGTGTCGGACTTACTGCCAATGCTGCACTACCCTAGGTTGTACTATTCCAGGTCGATGCTGTTGCGCCATGCAGTGAGCGTAGACACCTTGATGCGCCCGGGGGCAGGATGGGATGGAAGCCATCACTTAACGGAGCCGGCAGGCTCACGCCCTGTACCTTCCAACCACACATCAAGTATTCCAGTTATGAGCGGTGAAGGATTATGGTATGGGTGTCGAATATCTAGGTTCAAGGAAGGTCGCGTCGACGGTCGTTTGTTTGCTTTGGCTGCAGACAGTGATCGTTGCTGAGCCAGTTTCCGTTGCCTGCCACACAGTAGAGAATTCACTTTACGCATTACTTTTTGTCTCGTCTCAATTTCCACAATTCTCGGTCGCGGAGATGGAGTCCTCTTAGCTCGCAGAACGTCGACGCGTTCAGCAGGCTGCGTTGTGCTGATCGGAGCGCGTCGAGAGAATGATCGACGGGTCGAAGCGGTGAACTGGCTAGCATGTGAGCGATTTCAAAGGATGCTGTTACAACTCATCAGTCAGCGAGTAAGATTGCTTGGACGGTGGTCAAATGATGGTAAGAGATTTCACCAAAGCAGGGAACGCGGGCCCCATGATGCATGAAAAAAGTAGAGTTGCGTGCACTGGTATCGAAGCGCCATACTACAAAGGAAGTCTGAAAGAGATTCCAGCGCGCTCGCTTGCTTAAAGGCGTCTTTCTTGCGGCGTTGTGAGGCGGGGTTTAAGCGCCGGTGGCAGTGCAATATTGGGCAACAGCCAGAAATAGCTGGCCGACAAGGCACACTTGATAACAGCGCTTTTCAGCTGTGCGGCGCAGGAAGCTTGTGAGTCGTGGGCTTAGAGACTGATGTTGCTCGAGGTACATGGGCACAGCTCTCAGCTCGCAGGGTTGGTGAAAATTTGTATTCCCACGAGATGCTTCGTCGCAAAACAATCTTGTCTCGGAATCCATTGCCTATAACTGCAATGCCTCTGGCTTTGCAAAAGAAACTCTGTGGAGGAGTATCTCCGGAGGTCAAGTTCGTTACCGTCCACTGTTGCCTACAACCCTTAGATCTGCGCTCAAATCTAGTGTCAGATTTCGCAAAACTACCACATGGCCGCATGATATTGATACGCTCAAATGCGCAATCTTCCAGAGAGAAACCTCCAGTTGCTGATGGTTCAATAAGTGGCTGGAAAGGAAAGTTACGATGGATTGTGTGCTCAAAATGTTTCTTCTCGCAAACACCGGTTTCGCCAAGCATGTCAATGCTTTTTCCCTCTTTTTCTTTGAGGCGAGAAGCTGATAAGGTTCGGGGGGAGGACGGGAGACATTGCCTAGCTCCGACCCGCCCCCACGGGTGCGCAGCAGACGCGAGTCGGGGCCGCAAGGCGTTGCGGGTGTAGAGGGAACGCATCCTTGCGGAGGCCGCCCTTCATCTGTCTGCCTGCCCGGTTGCACCTCCGTCCACACCTGTCCCTGCGGGCCCGTCTCTGGCTCGGACCGTGGTTGCCTTGCGGTGAAAATCTAACCTATCATAAGCCCCAACTCACCTGGCAGGAACTACAACTTTCGCCTTAGCCGTCCGATGCTGGACCCCATAGTGGGGCCGTCATACGTGTTTCTGAAGCTTGGACCCGGAGAAGTCCATAAAACGGGGAAAGGCGAAGCGTTGTTGTTTTGGCATACGTCACTACGCGCATCTCCTACCGCGCAGGAGCGGCACTGCAGCAAAGCAATCTCTGGCTGTACGTTCCCAAACTTCGTAGCAGTCTGCGTCGGAGGACGGCATCTTCTACTTGATTGTTAATAAGATGATAAGAAGATCAGCCTAAACTTAATGCTATGCACGCGTTTCTGATAGGATAGATATGGCAAAGCTAACTTGAATCTTGCTTTAGTCGAATAGCAATCGTGACCATCAGATTATCAACAGAAATCTTGTTGACCACTGCGATAATAGCAGCAGTAGTATAATCGAGGTGAGGAATGTTTGTTAGGATTCATTGTCGGAGATACGCGTGAGCCAAGGGGCAAGGAAAAAAAAAAAAAAAACGACCAGGAAATTGACAATAAGAGCCACATCACTGCCAGCATGTTTCAGACTACCAAACCCATGATGCGATAAGCCAGGTGGGCGACTGCTGATTCTCGCCCAATCATGTTTTACTTAGGCGCTGCAGTTGTACGGCACAGCAGCGCCTGGCGCAAAAAATAAAAATAGACCAGGCGGCAAGGCAGACTCAAGGCCAGCAGGGCAACTGTAGTTGGATCGGATCGGAACTTACTACCCGGATTTTTCACCGCAATTTCTGCGCCGGGTGGGGAACTAAACCTGGCGATGCTTGCGGCGCGGGAGCTGGCCGGTCGGGAGCAGGGTGCAGTTCGGGGCTGTAGAGGATTGCGTAGGCGCCGAGTACCAGGCCCTGCAAAGAAACATTCCCGCCTAAGTCTAGCATCGCTTGGCACGCTTCCTATTAATTTAAAGGTCCGTTATTTCGCTATGAAACAGAGGCGGCATTTTTACGAGCACTGAAGTAGGCTTTTGAGCACTTCAACGCAGCAAGTACGGCTTGGAGGCGCTGCCATGCCAACCCCGAAAGTCAAGCGTCGATCTTGACTACGTGCAATCGTATTCGATCCACTTTTTCCTTTCTGGCTTGTAAACAAACACATCACACTGTGTATGCGCAAACACTGATAACCCGCCTCTATGTTATACCAAGGGGCAAAAAGTTTGAAGAGCTAAACGCTACGTAATTTTCGATCTCAGCGAATGAAGCGATCGAAGCTTGTGGAATGGGTATATCGTCCTCTCTGATGCGTTCGCGCTGCGAGCGCGGCCGCGGCACGCGCGCGTTTGACGCGTTTTGCACGACGCGTTTTCCGGTTTCTTCACACATGAGCCCAGAGCAAGTTGAAATACGGATTCGGCTGCACTAAGTCTGCCGACGACGAGACGGGATCGGGCCATCAAAGCGCACTGGGGTATCTGCCGATTGAAAATGAAACACTTGCCGGCATCAACACCACAACTGCCTCGATTGGAGCCCTGATCAAGACCTAAGCTTGGATTCACCAAAGAGCTCTAATGGTAGAAATCAAGAACGAAATCAGGCTCCCTTACCAGGCAGAGTGAACTCCTCAGCCATGTGGAACGAAGCTCGCGTATTGTAACCAATTCTACACACCATGCGCATGCTGCTTACAAAATCACTGTCATTCCCAAGTAACTATCTGTGCGAAGCTCGGCAAAGCTGGAACGAGTGACTTCTGCCCAGCCTTGGACGACTGATCTGTCTGACGGCACATCCCGCAGCGCCAACTTGTTCGGACGATGAGCGTTTGCGATACTGTGCAGAATGGCCATTTGATTGGATTTTGCGGGAGGCAGATGATTTGAGTGTCGATCAAATGCCCGGGGTCCCCTACATATGGCGTGGTTCTGGTTCAGCTTCGAAGTGTTCTGCCTCGCGGTACCCGATCGGCGCCGATCCACCAACGACCACGACTCTGCTGCCCCCGACCAAAACCTCCCCGTAAAACGCCCTCGTTTCGGATGTGATGACCCCAGGAAAGATCCGCCTTCAGTATTTTGGTGGATGGGAAACCCAACGAAGCGGAAGCAATCTCGCCATCCCCCGACACGGAATTACGCGGGAGGTCCAGGTGAGCGGATTGCACACTGCCCGGCCATATGCACATCGCCCTCTCTGGATCTTCGAGACAAAAGCGAATCCTCGCCTCCGTCGAGTCAGGGACTTGAGACGCCCTTCACCGACACTTTCATTCTCCCCACCGTATCCCGATCAGGTCTTCACGCTCTTTACCTGATTGCAATCCGGTCATCTGTCTCCAACATCCCCCCGGCTTCGAGCGGCCTTTCCAGAACGAGTCCGGCCCGCACCGCGCTCTTCGATCCGTGCACCCGTTCCCGTGCAGGACCGCAAGGCTGCGACTGCAAGTCATTTCCGAAAAGGGCAGGATGTGTCCGCCGCGTCCGTCTTGTTTGCGAGTCGACGCGTTCTCACCCAACGCCATTTCTCTCGACCGTCGAAAGTGTCGCAAGGCAAACAAGGGGGGACTTCTGCACAGCAGCGAGCACTCTAACTGGGGGAGCGGTTTGACTAGTAGATTGACTGGCGCAAGCCGTAAACCAGCAAAAATGGATAAGGAAAAAAAAAAAAAACCAAAGCATACAAGCCCAGCCATTATGCCTCCCTACTTATCTCACAGCCCGCGCGCGCGAGCGAGCCTTTAGGGCCTCCGTCGGATTTCTTTTTTGCTCACAGAATCACGCCCCACCATCAACCGACCACACTCGCCGCTCACCACGCACGCACGACCCAACAACGCCCCGTCGCAGAGCGGCCAAGCGCTGCGTCATTCGCGGAGTCTGGACCAAACGCGTCGTCGATTGCGTCACACTCCCAGCGACGGTTTCAAAGGCCGTTCCAAAGAGGCCGTAGGTTGGGGAGGGGTAATGTTGGGGGACTGGATCGCACTAAGACGAAGAGGAGGAGCAGTGGTGGGTGTGTTGTGTGTAGCCTTGGTTCTGAGGGGGGTCTTTGTACTGACTAGCTGATATCTCAAGCGGGGCTGTTGTTATTGTTGTCGTTTTTCCTGTTCTTTAAGGATTGCGGAGCGGGGGACGTGATGGCTACGCTGGGCAGGATGTGGGTTGAGGCGGCTGTAGTGTGAGTGTGATGGTGGCCACAGCGCCCAAACGCTATAACCACCCGGCGAGACTGCGAAGCGATCAAGCCACTACTGCCTCCCACGGCTTTTCACGCGTGCGGTAGCACTACTCGGCCAACGCGACATTTCACTCTTAAAGTGTCTTTCGGTTCTTTCTTCTCTGTCTTCTTTTCATGGCGGAGGATCTAGTGTGGGGAAGATATTTGTAGTTCCATGGTTAGGGTCGTCCTTTTTGAACCTCCGAACGCCGCACCTACCCGGCGATTATTGACCGGCTGCTTTCGCAAGCATGTGAGCCCACAATTCCGCCCAGCTCCATGAAGAAACAATAGATATTACTTGCTGCCTTCGATTCGGAAAAGGTCAAGACCCACTCCAGGGCTGCGCATGCTGTCTCAGAACGAAGAGGTGTGGCATTCGAAGCTTGAAGCTGAGTGGACGTTCGGCTTAGAAAAGCAAGTTTCACAGTGCTCGTGACAGGTCGGAACCCGATGTCGGGACGAAAAGAGGTAGATCAACCGAGCATCTCGGATCTGCATGAGACTGCGGTGTGCCAGACGTTGAGAAAATCATCGTGCGAATGCCCAACAACACTGCTAGTTTTGGTGATATGATGTGAGCTGCAGCGCGGAATTAATTGCGCATCTCTACGGATTACTGAGAGCGGATGCGGGCCTCGGTCCGGCAGGAGCCGCATCCATGCAGAGGAACGCTTCGCAATCCCGGTGGATTTGGGGCCGACACTCGTCCATGGGCGATTGGTGCTGAAGAGGTTGGAGATGATGGCTGGCTGCTGGAGAGAGTTTGGAACTCCAGCTGAAGCGCGCGCATCGTATGACGTCGGGCCACGTGAGGGCGGGACGCGGCGGCGGCGGCCGGTAACGGCGGAGCTCCTCCTCACTCCCAACCTCTTTCAGCCCTCAAGTATCCGCCCTCCGCAATCCACTCGCATCACCCGCCCATCCTCACCTATGTGCCGCAGCCGCCACTCGGCCCTCGATCCTGGCCGGCCATGTCATCCCACGAGGGCCGCGTGTCGCTCGAAAGCCTCCCCAACGAGCTGCTGCTGCAGGTGCTGATCGACGCCCCGGACGCCGTGCTCAGCCTGCGCCAGGTCAACCGCCGCTTCGCCAACCTGGTCGCCTCGCACGAGAAGCTCGTGGCCGACCGCATCTTCCTACGCACCCGCTGCGGCCGCGCCCTCGACCGCTGGGCCCTGTCATGTGACTCGTACCGCCGCGCCCGCAACTGGCGTCACAACGCCATCTTCTACCGCAAGTTCTGGCGCGTCTTCGGCAACAAGAAGATCTACAGCGACTGCTACTTCTGCACCAACTCGGGCTTCCCCTTCCTCGACACCGACCGCTTCGACTCGCTGATGAAGTCGCCGCTGGCCCTGGCCTACATCTTCCACGCCCTGAGTCCGTGCGTCGAGGACGACCCCAAGTGGTATCTCGCCTCCATCCGCGAGTCCCACAAATGACCCACGGCGAGCCTGCATCCTCCTTGTTCCGCTTTGGTCGGTTGCTTCTGCCGGAGACGCTCTTTCCGCCTGCTGTCCGCCCCTCAGCTGGGCCCATCACCCGCCGTGCAGCATGCAAGCAATCACTCTGAACCCGGTCAATGAGTTGCCTGGCTCCCCAAAAATCCAAAATTGGCCCTCGTCGAACTAGCTATGCAAGATTAGCATTTCCATGGAGTCCGGATTCGCCTTGTATAGATCCGCTTGGACTGTTTCTGGACAGACCTCCCTTGTCGAAGATTTTGAAGAGTGCATGGCTGGGACAGTCGAGATCTAACATAACCCCTGTACCGCGCTCAGCTGCCGCGAGCTGAACCCTTCCACAATGCGGAACCCGAATGCACATGACCCTGTCGTAAAGACCGCGTTGGAAAGTGTCGTCCAAGCCCGGGGCCATTTTTCCGCTCTGGCCGTATGGAAGTAGGCTGGAACTCTTCCATTTGGTTACGGGCCAATATTGAGGCGACTTCACGAGTGGAGACCAGAGTCCGGGTTTCCGCGACAGGATATACTCGATCGCACCATCGAGTCAGGTTTTGCCATGCTCAATGCGAGACGACTAGCCAGGTATATGTGGCACTCGTAGTGGTGTGGTGGTTGCCCCTGTCCCTGGACGACGGACCTGCCGCCTTGCGACATTAGGCCATGGATTCGGCCACACTACGCGCTCATTTCCCTCGGCGAGTCAGTTGGACGTGTTTGCATCTACGTATTGCTGTCGATCAATAATAAGCATTCCGATAGCGTTGGCCGAATCTGCAAACCGTCTCTTCCTGCAAGCCAAGAGTCGGCAGAACACGGCTCGAAGCCGCTGCAAAGCCTTGGGAACATTTCTTTAGTGTTGGGCAGCAACCTCGTGTCGTCTAGCCCCTTTCAACGAACCTCCAATGGCGGCTCGATCTATCTCGGTGCTGCATGCAGAGATCTGCGGCGCAGCGCTGGCGCGTCGAGGCGCCCCTGTGGATGAGAGGCGCTAAAATCGGCCGTCTTTCCGAGCCCCGTTTCCAGCGCCTCAGCCGTTTATGGCCATCGAAGCGAATCGTCATCTCTGTCCCGTGCGGCGTCACGGCTGCGGGGCGGCCGATCCGCTCGAATCGCGTCAACCGGAGGTATCCCCGCAGCCATCACCTGCGGCTCGCCCACTCTCTAGCTGCATCACACGCTTGTCGTACGCACCACCATCAGCCAAGTCAAGCCCTGGTCGCGAGTTAATCCCGTATCCTTGCGTCAGGCGAGCCGTAGTGAAGTGCGGCTAGCCGGGGATCATTGCCTTGCGACAGTGCTTGGCTCCCACCCTCCTCCAGGGCCACAATAACATCACAGCGGAAGAACGGTAGATGTGCTACGTTCCTAGCGCCAAGGCCAGCGGACGCTGTGATGGTGATAATCACCCGCTTGACCCGCCATCGTTAAGCGTTTGCGGCGGTATAGCGGAGGCCTAATTAAGAAAGATTCGCAACTGGAGACACCACATGATGCCTGCTTCGTGATCCTGTGGACGCCGCTTCCGCAAACTCGCTCCTACCGTGGCATCAGCCCATTGTTCCACGCCAAGTAGAAGCCAACGGCCGGCTCAACTTTGAATCGATGGCTGCTGACGCGGATCGGCAAGGCGAAATACAAACTGAATGTCAACGTTTCCCCGGAGGGATTCCCCGAGTTCAGCCTTCCCTCCACATCCCGGTGCCCAGAACGGAATCATCTTGCACGAACCGCTTGGCCCGTCATCATCTACACAAATCATGCGAGTGCCCGGCGATGCCCAAAGCTCCTTCTCGATCGACTGCTTTCCCCAGGAACAGGCGTCTTGTCGCGCAATAGCCGCCGTCATTTTGGAGTTTACACTTGCCCTTTTGAGCGGCGTGTCAAAGCTTCTCTCCGTCCTCCACGTGGGAAACGCACTACCTGCGAGCTGATCGCCCGCAGCCTCGCCCGTCACTCGCCTGTGATTCGGCGCCGCCCACTCGTTCCCGCCCGCGCCGGCGCAAACCCGCAATCCGCCGGACTCTCTCCTCTTTCGTAGTCCGAAGGGAGGCGCATGTGGGGAGTAAGGGTCTCTTCTAGTGGCTTATTGGGCGTCGTCGCTCGCCCTCGATCCAAGACTGTCCGTTTTCGTCCTTTCTTTCACGAGGCGAGAACTGCCCCTGGCTTTACGAGAGCCTGTCGTCCTCCTGGGTTGATGGCTGTAGGGTGTACCCTGACTAACCGCTGAACCTTTCATACCCTTGTCTCCCCCGCCCGTCGCCTGTGTTCCTTCATATGGCTTAATTGTTCCTTATCGGCGCTCTCTCGTCATCGATTGTTGGGAAAACCTTCAGAGCCATTTTTTACCCTTTTTCCTTGTCCGCTCTCACCCTCATTCCTTCCTCTCCTCTGTTCCCCTCCATCCCCCGGCAACCATGACCACCGGGCATGATGCGGTGGTGGGTTGCTTCGTGTGCGCAGTCATTGCGACGGTGTTTGTCGGCTTGCGGATCTACACGCGTTTGTTCATCAGCCGGCATCCCGGATGGGACGACAACATGGTCGTCATTGCTCTGCTATTCGCCATCGCGCTGTGTCCCATATACGTCCAACGTGAGCACTCTCATCCAAAGCCAAAATTTCCTCCTTCGCGCGCAATCACTTACCGAGACCACAGAATTGAGATACGGTCTGGGTGATCACATGGATGAGATTCCTCCACCGAAGCTGGCGATGCAGATGAAGTGGTTTTGGGTGTCGACGTGTAAGTTTCTACCCCATTCATTTTATTCGACGGGACGCTCGATACTGACGAGTCCGCAGGGATCTACCTCACCGGCGTCGCCCTCGCCAAGATCTCCATCCTCATCCAATACATCCGCGTCTTCGTCGGCACCAAAACCATCATCGCGTCGTGGGCGACCGTGGCGTTCATTGTCACCTGCTGCCTCGTCTGCTTCTTCGGCGGCATCTTCGCCTGCAGCCCGGTCGAGAAGTTCTGGAACCCGACGATTCCGGGGACGTGCATAAACTACCTGGCGATTTGGTACGCACGCACGCATACGCGCCGCAGCCTCCACCTCTTCCGGACTTTCGAACTGACGATTATCGAACATAGGTACCTCCACTGCTCCATGGCCATCGCGACCGACCTCGCCATCGTCGTCATCCCGCTGCCGACCATCGTCAACATGAACCTGGAGAACAAGAAGAAGTGGAGCCTGGCCTTCACCTTCGCCCTCGGCGGCTTCGGCTGCGTCACCTCCATCATCCGCCTCTACTACCTCCGCTTCCTGACCACCACCCCCGACCCCACCCACTACAACCCCATCCCCGCCCTCTGGTCCGCCGTCGAGCTCGCCGTCGTCATCGTCTGCGCTTGCCTGATAACCCTGCACCCGCTCCTCGTCCGCGTCCTGCGCCCGCTCCGCGTCTTCGCGTCGCAGTACCACAACTCGGCCCCCGGCGCGACAGAAGAAGAACGCGCAAGAAGGCGCCGCGAACGGCTGCCGTCGTACGTGCAAGACGGCGCCGGCGTCAGCGCGGAGGAGAGGCGGGAGAGGTACTCCAGAGCGGTCGTCGCTGGATGGGAGGGCGGGAAGGGCGCGAGGGTGGGCAGGGGGGGAGGAGGTGTGGTTGTCGGCCTCGGCACGATGCTTTTGGAGAGCGGATGGAGCGAGGAGAGGCTCGCGCCGGAGGGGATGAATGAGGGCGAGATTAAGGTAAAGACGACGGTGGATGTGGCGTCGTCGACGATGACGACGACGACGAATACGGATGCGGATGCGGATGCCGCGAGCGTGTTGACACGGGAGAGGAGCGGGGGGGAGGAGGGGAAGTGGGTGGATGTGGAGATTGGGAAGGGGGGCGTGTGAGAGAGGAAGGGAGCTGTTGGTGGAGGGTGAAGGGTGGAGGGGGCTTTTTGGTTTTTTCGACTTGGGAAAATGGTCGACTTGGCGGCGGCACGCTTGCGCTCATTTTTTTGATGCTACACACATTATACCCTGGATGAAGCATTGGGACGCGGGATCATCGGCATGTAGGGCGCGGCGTTTGATGGAAGGTTTGGGTACGGCTCTTGATGATGATGAGGCCGAGCGGATTCCCCATCTTTGGTTTTGTCTCTGAGCCGGCGGCTTTGAGAGGCTCTGCTTGCACTTGCACATTTACATGTAGCATATCACGTCTCTGTATGGCAGCGCTAGAATGCTGATGTGCCTTGCGGTAGGCACCGGAATCACACGGATACTTCGTAATGGCGACTAAAGAATAAATTAGATCTAGCTACGGCATCCCGCAGATAACGGTTAAAGCATATCGCAGCTCCGATGTCTCTGTAACAAGAGTCGACTACTGTTGTACTGTGGAAGGCCTGCATTCTTCCAGCCCCGGCCCCGTTCGCAGCCGCTGACGTTTTTCGGGGTGCCGCAGCCTTGTATGTATGTGCGGCACATGCAGCTCTCAAACGCCCTGCAGCAGCAGTCGTCGTCACTCTTGCCAATATCAGGCAGGTACGTATAGGTAGCCCTCCCGTTCGGACAGCAAAGTTTAGTGCCTGCTTTAGCGGCCTTTAGGAGCTGCATCCCTGCTCCCACATCTCTCTTTGCTTCTCGCTTCAACCAATAATGCCACCACCGGCACAGCAGTCAATAGCTTCTTTCCGTGCGCCTCTCTTCCTCTCTCAGCTCCATGATTTGTTTTCTCACCGGGGCGTTTTTTCGGCTCATCATTTGTGTCTTCACAAGCTTTGCAGAGTCGCGCGTCTCACGCTCCGGCCACACCACTTTCCTCCGCAATTTGCTGGCCCCCCTCCAAACTCCTTCCCCCCGCACAATCCCTTCCTCATCCGGTTCCAGCCCACCCCTGCCGAAACACACGCAGCCAACTAAACCCCCTGCCCCTGTCAATGATCCGTACTTCCCGCCCTTCCCCCCGCCGTTGGAAGCCCGCGCCGTGGCGCTGCCGCGCTGCCGCACATCCCTTTTATTAAGTACGATTCGCGGGGGAAAAATGAAATAAAAGATAGGTTCCAGACCCGCCCATCCCCGCGTATCCCTGTACTTTCTTTTTTCTTCTCCTTGCTGCCTACCTGCCTACCTCCCTATCTACTACTTACCGGGGATTTCGTAGCGACCAACGTGAGTAACGCCACGGCTCGGTTCCCGCCCGTTTCCGCCGGTTGCCGTCGCCGCCGCTTGTTGTTGATGCTGTTGTTGTTGCCGCTGCCGCCGCGCATTCCCGCTCGTAGAGTTAGTTGCGTCGGCCGGGCCATGGGCTTCCGAGGGGTGTGGGAGGTTGGGTGGGCGTTCTATTAGAGTTTTCAGTGTCGGGGGGAAACAAGCCTTTTGATACATACGCGTCGAGCCGGGTTGTTGCTTCTGGCCGCTCGCTCGCTGCACTCCAGGCGCGCGAGCGTGTGCGCGGATCTTGGGCGTTTTTTTTTTCCTGTTGGCGTTGGTTCGTCCGTTCGTCCCCGGGGCCGGCCGGTCGGTCGGTCGGTCGGTCGGCGCTGGCTGGATGTGGTGGTTATCGTGTGCTTGGATGGCTGGAAGCTGGGAGGCAGGCGGTCGGTCTCTTTGACGTCTGCGGCGGGATCCGTGTGGCTGGTGGCGGGTTGGGAGAAGGGTCTCGAGGTAGGCTTGTGGGATGTCGGGATGCCGTGTTGATTGGATGCTCGCTTGATGAGAGCACCAGGTTTGCGATGGAATTGCCTCGTTCGGTTTCTTGAGATCGGCTTGGAAGGGCCGGGGATGAGACAGGTGTTGCTTGATTGCTCTAAGGTTTTTCCCCTTGCGAATACGTGCGTAAGACGGATGTGCGGGGTTTCTTGTTCTCTCACAGGGTGACTTGCTCAGTTTTTCGATCGACGGGTGGCGATGGTTACATCGGTGGGGGTTTGGACGAACGGTGGAATTGGTGATATCGCTTTTATAGGCTGTTGACTTTCTGAGTTTGCTCCTTTATTTAAATTTTCATTCCATTATCGTCAGTGCTAACGCGAAAGGGAAGCTTTGACGGTAGGTCGGGCTTGTCCTCTGAAGAAATATCGCCGGGTAGCTATCTCGTTCGGGCGCTTTGGCTCAGAGACTTTACTCAGGGCGGGATGTCCCGTTATTCCGATTAGATGTCAGATGAAGTATCACGAGCAGTCATATTGTTGTCCCATAAAGTCCTTGAATTAGAGATACGCCATGTAAACATCTTGTATGCAGCCAGTCAGTCATAATTTTCCTCGTCCACTCCACGGGGCTACTCAGTATATCGACCCGTGCTCTTTCAACAGACTGGCAATTTCGGTATGACCTCTTTGTAATGCCGCATGTAAGGGATGGCCGAACTCCCCTCCATGAGCATTCACATCCGCACCTCGATCGATGAGGATGCGGACAATGCTCTCATACCCGTGGTAAGAGGCAACATATAGTGCGGAACCAAATTTTCCACTACGTGCATTTATTTGCGCACCGGCATCAAGGAGCATGCGCACAATGCTTTCGGACCCAATTAGACAGGCAGCATTGAGGGGCAGCCTGTCCTCCTCCCCAGCTTCCAAATTGACATCAACCTGCATATCAAGCAGCGTTTTGACGTATGGTTCATTCCGTTGCAGAGCAGCGGAGCTAAGAAGACGGGCTTGCTCTCTGGGGCCATTCACTCCACGACGACCCAGAGTTTGTGCAATTTTTTGGAATGCGAGAGTGTCCCGGTAAATTCCAAAAACAAGGCGTGTTGCGGTATCATGTCCGAGCTCGGCGCCATTCTCGAGGAGGAGCTGAACTTTTTCAACGATACTTTTGCCTGACGTTAATGCGTAGTCAAGTGCTGTAACATGGAACCTCTTTTTGAGGTTGACATCAGCACCGTGCTCAATGAGTATGCGTATTGTGTCTGTACCGCGTTGACAGCAAGCGGCCACTAACGCGCGATCATATGAGCCGTCCATGGTATGAGAATTCGTCCCTTTCATAAGCAAGGCTTTCACGATGTTCGTATGACCGCCTGTAGCAGCAGCTTCCAGCGCATCGTAAATGAAACCCCCTGCGGGTACCTGCGGGATTACCTCCGCGCCATGCTGTAGGAGTAGCTTGACAACAGTCTCGTGGCCTCTGGAAGCAGCCCTTGATAGAGCGGTAGTTGATTGAGGGCTGGCACCGTGTTTGAGTAAGAGCCGGACCGTGGACCCATGGCCCATGTTAGATCCAATATCCAGAGCTGTGTTTGTGTCCAGGTCAAGATCCTTGTATTTCTCCAACAAGGCTGTTGCAGCAGCATCATCCCCAAGACGCACGGCCGTGTGTAGCGCAAAGTTCAGTTCGATTTTCGGGGAAAAGACGCTTGGTGTGTTGATCAGAGCATTGAAAACCTTGTCATGGTGCCTTTCAATGGCTACGCATAGCGCTGACACAGATGCTTCGCGTCGGGAGCCTGATTCCAAAGCTGAAGTGGTGATCGCGATGTACCGCTCTTTCTCCGAGCTATCCTTCTCCATCATGTCGCCAAGAAGTGCGATCACTGTGTGAAGTAACCCCAGTCGGGATGCGTGGTAGAGCGGATGTTTATCACTCTCTTCAGTATCATCACTTATAAGAGAGGGATGATCGGCTAGAATACAGAGATGAAGGTTCATGTAAAGGCCCGTTGAAAAGAGCGTGTAGGTAGAACCCCGCACAGCCGAAGAATTTTCTTCAGCTAAAGCGGCATCAACCTTCCAAGAACCACCAGCACGACAAAGGAAAGGGTATTTCAAGCGGATTTCTTTCCAGTGCAGAATGTTTTCTCGCTCCCTTTCGATAACGGAGAGTACGTATGCCAATTTGATCTCGACGAGGATGCTCCTGGCGAAGATGTTCTGAAACTCGCTCCTGAAGCCTTGGGCGATTAGATCGGACGTCAAGTACTCTTTCACGGATAAGTGTGCCAATGATAAGTAAGTCTTTTTTGATCTTGGTCGCTCAGTCGCCTTAATAAGGCTCGAGCATATAAGGATGATGTGTTTCGGCTCCGGCATTCTATTGCTTGGATTGAAATGTGGCGGAGAGGCTTGTAAATCGACTGCCAAGATATCGTTGACCTCATCCAAAGATAGTCTCCGAACTGAGGAATCGAACGCCAGAAACTGCAAGATCCTTATGGCATCATTTCGATGTCTGGAAGAGAGGTCCTGTAGAATCCGGTCATAGGTTGCAGTCAAGTCGGCAGGTAGTGACTGGAGTGCTTCTCGGAGGGCGGGACGGTGATAACATCCTTGAAGGGCATCGAGCTGGCAAGCTGCCCACCGGAACCTGTATAATATTCAGCAAACGGTCAGATGTTCGCGGAGAAAGCGTTGTCTTACATTCCTCCCGCTTTCATCGTAAGTGTCTCCTCAATTTCCTCGAATGCTTCCTCATCCTTTTTCCAGTGTTCAAATCCAGGATCTGTCCGAATTTGGTCGTGAACGAAAGCACGTATGTCTTTGGCAACGAGACGTTTTTCAAGCTTCACGCTATGCTTATCGTCCAGGTGTTTCATCAGTGATGATCTGATGTCCTCTTCTGAACGGCTCGTGACGAGCACGTGTAACAGTCTGCGTTCGCGATTCCTGGCACTCTTATCATAGATGTTTTCTAGCAGCTTAAGAAGGGTTTTTCTGTCCTTGCACTCGTCTAGTGCGTCGAGAACAATGTTCAGATCTCCTTGGGCTTGGGACACCGCTGTCTGAAGCATTGTCTCCCAACTGTCCCTTTTTCCTCCAGCTTGCTCAGTAGAACGCTGTTGGTGTAGGTATGCTTGATACAGATTGTTGCCTTGTGAGTATTGGAACGTGAGCGAGCGCAACATCTGCTCAGTCGTGCTTTTCGCATTCCGGAAGTCGAAGAAGAAGAAAAGAGTCTTTGTAGGAGCAGTATTCTTGGGCGTGGTAAGATCTTTGATAATCGCTGACGATAGGACAGTCTTGCCGCATCCAGGAGAGCCATGAAGCCACAGAAAAGACTGAGGTTCGCGCTTCCATTTTGAAAACGGTTGACCACCGATGAACCAGGATCCAGACTCTCCATGACGTTCTTTGATGTTTTGCTCGTAGCTCGTCCATGGATCCGACGGCGATAGCCATTTTCTGAGTTCTTTGTCATCAAGATCCACTCTGATTGATGTGGTAACGGACTCAACGTTTTCCAAAGAATGCGACACTTCACTTCAGTTAGCTCACCATAACATTGCGTTCGAATAGTTATTTGTCTATAAGAATTGGTAGATCAAGAAATACTAACCCTCATTCAGCTTGTCCATCAAGTCCTTAGCTCTTGGGGTTGAAACCAAGCCGTCCACCTCCACGAGCTGTAGTAGCTCCTTTGCGAAAGCTGCTGCCGTCCCTGCCGCATACGGCTGCCACTGGTCATTTTTGTGCGAATCCGCGTAGTCACAAATGCCGCGGATAACCAGACATGGAAAGTTGTTCATCAGGCCGGCAGCCTCCATCTCGTAACAGATACACTCTTCATCGATATGCTCAAGGAGCTTGCTCCTCCACCCAGCATCTTTGACCAAAGCGTTTCCGGATGCGATGACTCCGTAATGGATCCTCGGACGCTCAGCATCCTTGCGGACCGGTGGATCGCGGGAGAGAATCTTTGAGGGGTCGCATTTCTTGCAGTTCTTTCCTTTCTGGTGCTGGTATTGTTCGTCGAAAAGGCGATCATTTTCAACACCTTGAAACTCATAGCCAGGGTCGCCCGGCTCTGATTCAAACATGGCTGGGTTCCTCTGTTTCCACTCTTCAAGGATTGTGGGTATTCCGTACTCTTTGGATTTATGCTTCGCTTGCAGTTTTCCAAGAGCGCTGAGAAGAACTGCCGGTGGCTTGTTGAGGGAGCCCTTCCGCCTGGGTCCATCGGACGTGGCCTTCACCAGATCGTACTGGACGACTCCTCCAGTGGCCCCGTCCGGCTGGCTGACAGCGACATCGCCGAGTCGAATATCGGCGTCTTCGCTTGGGAGTCCTGCTCCGATCCCGACGAGAAGCCCGAACCGGATCTGTGGAAAGGATGACAGCATCCACTGTGCAGTAGTTGCCGCCGAATTCGTCCCGTATATTCCGACTTCGAGTGACGTGATAACAATGTAGTGTTCCCCGATCTGGCCAAAGGTGTAGGTGTTGTGATCATTAGGGGTCTTGCTGAAGTCTGTCGGCTTCGGATGGATCGAATCGAGAATTTGTTCCGCCGCAGCCCTCTCGAGTGGTAGGGCAGCAATCCATCCGACGGTATATCGCTCAGTGCTGATGGGTTGAGTTTCGCCCGCGACATAAGGTTTGCCATGCGGTACCATGTCCCAACGTTGTCGAGGATCCGGAGGCAATTCGCCGCGATCATCAAGCCTGTCAGACAGTGAGGGCTCCGCATCGGCCGGGTGAGTGTATCCTGGGGTACTGTCAAGCACCCCAGTTGCAGCCATGTTGGTTCTGGTGCTGAGACTAGCGAAAGAACAAGACAAAGTATTTTGGTGTTGGGTATGCTAAGAAGAAGCACAGGGACGCTGCGACAGGAATCCAACGCCAATCACTCAAATATATATGCCTCATTGAAGAGCTCGTAGGCAGCCAACTGCTCTGCTTACGGACGCACCCGGTCAACCATAAGCGCATGAGATTTCGTGGCTATGAAGGGTCACAAGAAAGTCGAGGCTTGCCCGGTCAGCCCAGAAAGTGGGGGTTGTGTAGCCTTCTAGTCAGCGAGTTGCATTTAGCTGGTGGCAAATGTATTGTGGCGGGGGGATTCATGCAGTAAGATGTAGTAAAACCTCTTTCGGTTCCACACGGAGTTGCCGACGACTGCACATTCCTGCAGGAAATGCGTCGTAGCCTACTCCAGCTGAAAAACTAATCCAATCAGTGTTTTCGTAGTATGCATCACGCAGGTATGCCTTATGCGGCTGAACTAAGAAAGCTATGATGTATGCCTTGACTGCGATCACGGCGTGCGCCCGACCGGCTCAGCCTCATTCTGGTGTTCGCTACCCTCAGTGTTTAAAAACGAATACCGAGGAGTTGGAGCATGAGCTAATACTCTCTATACTGGCATAAAGACTAGTCATGCGGTGGCCGTCAATCGACCAGGGCCTCGAGCGGGGAGAAAAACAAAAAAGCGCTAATTAAGACTACACATTTATTGCAATAACAATGCAAAAGTACGGCGAAGGCTGACCGCGGATAAAGAAGGACATGCATATCCAAGACCAAACGTGTGTCAGTGGCTCAGTGATTCTGGATGGTCAGCTGTATGTAAGACTACAGCCAATCAGAGCTATCTTTAGACCGGCGGCAAGCACGTACTACAGTGGCTTGCAGAATCTTGAGCCCATTCGAATACCCGGGACATTGAAGCAAGTGTTTAGATATCCAGATCAGTAGGATGACGAGTCCGTTGCGACGCAAGAAACGGCAGGGAAGACAGCAAGCCACGTGCACAAATCATACATGGAAAACACCTCCAGCTGTATTTCTCAAATTTAAGAATGACAAGACCAGCCGCCCCCCTCTCTTCCACGCGAGGCCACAGCACAGGACCATTCAATCAAGGGTATCTATTACAACCAAAACAGAACCGGCCTCCACCGACCAAAAAAACAAGAGGCTTTTCCAATCCCAATCATTAATCAAAATAAAAATCGTAGAAGCACATATCTCCGTCACTTCCCTTTGGTACAATCCACAATGTACAAGGAAGGATTACCCGGATAGCAATAACGCTCTGCGCTCTGCGTGATTCATCTGCGACTCCGTCCTCTCCTTCCCCAAGACGCGTCGAAACGCGGTTTTTAGCCACCACCGTTGTTGTTGTTATTGTTATTGTTATTATTGTTGTTGTTCTGGTCACCGCCGGGGCCCTGCTGCACGGCCGACGTCGTCGCGACCGCAGATGTCGTCGCGACAGACGACTGCCCCACAGCAGTACTCGTAGCGGACGAACCGCCGGCTGCGGTACTAGCAGCAGCCTCGCTGGCGGCCGTGTAGACGCGGAAGCTGTTGAACTCCCAGTAGGCCTTCTCGAACTGGGTGGCGTTGTTGGTGACGTAGCTGGTGCAGGTTCCGGGGCACTCGTCCTGGTCGGTGTAGACGGCGTCGGAGCCGGCCCAGGAGCCGCACAGGTCGATGTTGACGACGATGCTCATGTTGCGGAAGTGGCTGCCGATGTCGCAGTCGGTGCCGGGGAAGTCGGCGCTCGCCTCGCCCCAGGTGCTGGGATCCGGGGTGGCCGTGCTGCTGCCGACGTCGTCGGGGATGCTGTCGCGCTCAAAGTGCCAGATGCGGATGCCGGCGTCGCGCCACTCGACGGCGTAGACGCCGCCGCCGACGTTGTTGAAGCCCTGGCCCATGGACGTCGACGAGCCGTAGACGCCGCAGCCGGCGTTGTCGTTGGTGCCGTTCCAGCAGTTCTCGTGGATCGTGGTGCCGCTCTGCTTGCGCTTGCGGTCCATCTTGCAGTTGTTGGTCGTGTGCAGCGTCATCTGGTTCTTGTTGTCCGAGATCTGGTTGACGCCCTCCATGACGTCGATCTCGCCGTTGGTCGGCCAGCTGTACGGGTCCGACAGCCACACGGCCGGCCACGTGCCGCAGCCGTACGGCGAGTGCGTGATGTCGAAGATGAAGAGCCCGCTGTTCCACGTGTCGCGCGACGTGATGCGGACCGACTTGCGCCCCGTGCTGGCCGATTCGCCGTTCTCCGACGTGTCGACCTTGACGACGGCCTTGGACGAGGTGGCGTAGGTTAGGTTCATTGATGCGGCCGTGGCGTTGTCAACATAGCTGGGGTTGGCGCCGTTAGCCGTGGATTCTGCAAGCTTGTTCGAGGCAGGAAACTTACTGGACCCAGCCTGCGGTAGGATCATAGGTGTTGAAATAGTCCCAGTCGTCGAAAAACGAGGTGCCCTCATCTGCGTCAAACATCAGCACTCATCCTTAGCCCGATTCGGCAATCCACCACCTCATCCACAAATCCCACCAACATCCTCACACCACCACTCTCGGAAACCGTCGCGAATTCGAGAATCGATAACAAGGGGAACGGAGTCTTACATGTCTTCTGCAGGCTGTAGTTGAGTTTGCTGTAATTGGGGTACTGGTTGTTCCTGACGCCAAAGTACGCGCCGCAAATGATGGCGACGATGACGGCGGCAACGCCCACGGCAACGCCGATCTTGGTCTTCAGGCCCCACGATTTCGGGTTCCATTTCGACGGGCCGGCCATCTTTTCCCCGGATTCGGGCGCGTGGGCGGCGTACGGCGGCGGCTCGCTGGGCCCGCCGCTGCTTTGCAGCGGAACGCTGGACTCGGAGAAGGGGTTGCGGCCTGGCATGGTTGGATCGCGGGAGTTGTTGTTGTTGTTATGTTTTTGTTTTTTGGCACTTGGCTAGCGTATGCGGACCAGCGACGGGCAAGTGGTCAAGTGCAGGCGCGAGCAGAGGTTTTCTTTGTTGGCGGGAGTGCAGCAGCGAGCGGAAGGGAAGGGGCCTTCCTCAGGCAAGCAGCAGTGACAGCAGAGCAGGACGCAGGACGCAGGACGCAGGCCCAGTTAAGGCGGGAAGGTAGTCTTTCATTTTCCTGGGCGGAGGCTGGTTGGGCCGGCTGCAAGGGCAGGCATGCGTGGCCATGGCTCGAGATGGCGTGCGCGCCGTCGGAGTCTCGCAGTGATTGCTGCGGTTGGCGGGCGTTACGTGTTTGGGTGGGTCGATGATGGTGGCCGTCTTTGGCTGTGACGAATGTGACGCGCGGTGTGCAGCGACGGATGCCGCCCGCTGCAGGAGGGATAAGCGCCTTATCGCTCGACCCCCAGCCCCAGGCAATCCAGGCCCCGCAAGGCCCGCTACCTCCTCAGCAACGCCCGTCCCGCGCCCGTAGCGGCCCGGCCTTGATCCCAATCCAAGCTTTGGACTGCGCCCGCGACGAAGCTTCGTGGTGGCTTGGCCGGTGCGACGCGCACCTCTCAGCATTTTTTTCTGCTTTTCTGCTCGCCGCCCAGAATACGAACGGACGGCGTTGCGAAAAACAACGCATCAGCATCGTACCCAATCCCGTTTACGAGGACGCCGTCGATCGAACTGCAGCACACCTCGGCCAGGACGGGTGCCATTGAGCTCCAATCAAGCTTCGAAACCGCTTCCGCCGTCTCCGATGATCGCGGGGATGCGTCGAGGTGCAGATAAGTGATCGCCTAGCCTATTCGGCACCTTATTATGCTTAACCAGAGGAGGTGGCAAAGTGATGGGCGTGCTATTAAAAGAAACACGGACCACCCCGGACGCCGAACGCCCTCGTAAACATCCAAGCATTTCATGTGATCGAAAGAGCCGTGCCTGTCAGAACTCAACGACATGTCTTGCCCTGGCAGATAAGAT
Organism: Diplodia seriata; assembly: GCF_021436955.1. Lineage (NCBI taxonomy): Eukaryota > Fungi > Ascomycota > Dothideomycetes > Botryosphaeriales > Botryosphaeriaceae > Diplodia > Diplodia seriata. The sequence continues at coordinate 4,531,408 of NW_027117308.1, read as the reverse complement.
TCCGTCACGCATCATCTTACGTGAGACGTTCCCCGTCTACTCACGACCAGGTACCCTTACCCACCTACCAGCGACTAGCAACGTCCGACTAGTCCCTTTCCCAAGCACCACCCCAGACTTCAAACCCCAAGTGCTCGGTCCCCGATCCGAAACAGCCGGCCTTCGGACAACAACAAGCCGCTAGCCAGCACAGCACAGCACAGCACAGCACGCATCCCCCCTCCCCCTTCCATCACGGCGCAAACTCCAACCTCTCCTCCACATCCACAACGCTGCTCTCCCTGATATCCGCCGACGACTCGGCCACCATGATCTTGTACCGGCCCCTCTCGACGACCCACTTGCCGACGCCCTCGTCGAAGTACGCCAAGCCCCTCACCGGCACCTGCACCTGCACGCTCTTCGTCTCGCCGGGCGCTAGCTCGACGCGGTCGAACGCGACGAGCTGCTTCACTGGCAACTCGACCCTGGTCTCGACTTCCGCGGTGGGGCCCGCGTACACCTGGACGACATGCGCGCCGGGGCGGTCGCCCGTGTTCGTGACGGCGACGGCGACGTCGTAGACGCTCTCGTTCGGGCGCCACCGGACGCGGAAGCCGTCGAGGGCGAAGGTGGTGTAGCTGAGGCCGAAGCCGAACGGAAAGAGCACCTTGCCCGCGTGCTGCGGGCGGTCGAAGTGGCGGTACCCGACGAAGACGTCCTCGGCGTACGTGACCTCCAGCCTGCCGCCGGGGCCGACGTGCTCGCCGGGGAAGTTGCCGTGGGCGGGCGCGTCCTGCAGGCGGCGCGGGAAGCTGGTGGGCAGGCGGCCGGCGGGGTTGACGGTGCCGAGCAGCACGTCGGCGATGGCGTTGCCCGCCTCCTGGCCGGGGAACCAAGCCTGCACGATGGCGGCGACGTCGTCGACCCACGGCATGGCGACGGCGACGCCGGTGCTGTTGACGACGACGGTGCGGGGATTCGCCGCCGCGACGGCCGCGACGAGCGCGTCCTGCGAGCCGTCGGCCGGCAGGTGGAACGACGCCTGGTCCTGGCCCTCCGTCTCCCAGTCCTTGGTGTGCCCGGTGAAGACGATGGCGACGTCGGCGGCCGCGGCCGCCGCCACGGCTTGCGCCTGGATGTCCTCGTCGTGCTCGGCCTCCGTCATGAAGCCGAGGTAGAAGCCCATGCATTTGTCGAGGATGGAGAGCCCGCTGTTGTTGACCTGCGGCCGGCGCGAGTGCGCTTCGATGGTGTAGGGCTGCCCGGCTTCGAAGGCGTATTGGAAGTTTTCTTGCTTGCCGCCGCCGAGGAGGAAGCCCATGGGGTCTTGGTAGTTGTGCTTTTGCTCGGACACGAGCGTGCCGTTGATGAAGAGCTTGGAGGGGCCGAGGCCGGAGAAGCCGAGGTAGTGCTTGCCCGTCGTCGAGGGCGTGAAGGTGCCCGTGAGCTTGCAGGTTTCGGCGATTTCGGTGGAGAGGATGGGCGCCCAGTTGGACGTGGGGATGTTCTTGGTGCCGACGGGCGACTGGGAGTAGTCGTCGGTGTCGAAGCGCTGGAGTGTCCAGCCGGGCGATCCTTCGTAGTCCTTGACATCTTTGCCCATCGGAGGCAGGAGACGGAAGGTGTGCGCACCTTGAGCCACAGTCAGCTGATATGCAACTGATTGACAGCAGAGAACTTACCCTTGGCATAGAGCAACTCGACATCGTCGCCAAGCGCCGCCTTCAGCCCATCATAGGGCGTGACCTTGTAGTGAGCGTTGACCGAGGCGCTTCCACCGCCATGGATCAAAGAATCCTTCGCGTGTCCCAACAGGGCAATCTTCTTCTTTTGCAGCTTCTCCTTCCTAATGGGCAACACGCCGTCCTTATTCTTCAACAGCACCGCCCCAGCACCACCAACCTCGCGAATGAGCTTCTGCACCTCGGGCCTGTTGATCGCCTGCTCCGGCGGCGTGACGGGATCCTCAAACTGCCTCGTCTTAACCATCAGCTCCAGCACATTCCTCGCGCACGCCGTCACCGCCTCCTCCGTCGTCTTCCCCGCCTCGATCGCCGCCACCACATCCTCGACCTTCCGCCACTTCGTCGGCCCGGGCATCTCCAAATCCATACCCGCATTGATGCTCTCCGCCGTCGAATTCGTGCCGCCCCAATCACTCATCACGAGCCCCTTCCAGCCCCACTCGCCGCGCAGGACCGTTTTCAGCAACCACTCATGGCTATCCGCATGCGTCCCGTTGACGAGGTTGTAGCTGGTCATGACGGCCCACGGCGGGCCGGCGGGGGCCTTGACGGCGATCTCGAACGGGCGCAGGTACAGCTCGCGCAGGGCGCGCTCCGAGACGGTCTCGTTGACGGTGAAGCGCGCGGTTTCCTGCTCGTTGGCGGCGAAGTGCTTGATCGTCGCGCCGACGCCGCGCGCCTGCAGCCCGCCGACGTACGCCGCCGCCAGCGCGCCCGCCAGCAAAGGGTCCTCGCTGAACGACTCGAAGTTGCGCCCGCCCAGCGGGTGCCGGTGCAGGCACACCGTCGGCGCGAGCAGCACCCGCGCCCCCTTGGACAGCGTCTCCTCGGCCAGCGCGTCGCCCACGCGCGCCGCCAGGCTCGTCGAGAAGGTCGACGCCAGGCAGACGGAGGCCGGGAAGCAGGCCGCCGTCGTGCCGTGCGCGAATTCGGCGCCGCGCGCGCCGTTAGGCCCGTCGCTGGTTTTGAGCGAGGGCACGTTTTTGGTTGGGATGGCGACGGTTTCCCAGAAGTTGGCGCCGGCGAGGAGGGAGATCTGGAGGGGAGTTGTTAGGGAGGGTTGGCCGGGCTTCTTTCATGAAAGAAAAAAAAAGGGAAAAGAAGAAGGCGCGATCAAGAAAAAGAAAGAAAGGAGTTGGGATAAGTTGTAGGGCCTTGGTGGTTGTCAATTGAGAGGTGAGGGTTGTCGAACGGCAAGTAGCCAATGGGAGGTGGTCCTGACGATGAAGTTCTTATCGTTGATACGACGTCATGGGAAAGAGAGCAGAAGCTTCATGAGATAAAGAGAAGAGCTCGAAAGAAGTTGGACACAGCGTACCTTCTCTTCGAGCGTCAATGAGGCGAGAATGGCCTCGACATTGGTGGGAGAAGCCATGGCGGACAATGGGGTATCAAATGGAGCAAAGCGATGAAGCGTGCAAGGTGGATGGCGCTGGGGCGGGCGGCAGGATTCTTGTATCCGCCATGGCTGGGGCGCTGGTGGCCTGCACTTCCCATCGTGTCATTTTGAGACGGACTGCTGTGGAACCTGGTGCCGTTTTTGGCGCGGAAGGGGGGTCGACGATGGAGGTGGGAAAGGTGGCACGGCTGAACTGCGGCTGACGTGCCGCCGATCGCTTCCTCGGGCGCGGCAGCTCTGGGTAGACGCGCCGAGGAGCCAATCACAAGGCCCGTCGTGCGGGAGCCTGGTCGAGCAATCGCTATCAATTGGCAGTTCAGCCGAGGCGGGTGGACGTCGGAGAGCCTTTCGGGCTGCTTGCGAAGCCTTTTCCCATCCGCGACTCCGCGGCCGCCAATCGTCAGGCTGCAACGAGCCCGTCACGCGCTCGCCCGTAGCTGTCCCCGCACCGCTGCTGTTGGTGCCCTGTCGCCTCTGCTGACTTCACCTCTCTTTGGCCGTTACCAAATCAGCCAGCACTGCTAAATAACCGTAGATCAGGTAAGGCGCCCCGTTCATCCGGAGCCGACTTCAACGTCATGCTGTCCTCTCTCTTGAGCCTCTTGCTCCTTCGCCGTGGTGAGGCGGCACCCATGCACGTCCTTTCGAGTCGTACGCCCACCGGAGCAAACTCCATGGTTGCAATTGACGCCCGAGAGGTTGAGCTCACAGGTCTAACCACAGTGACGGGCCAAAGGCGGCTATGGTCGGCAACAATACCAGGTGACTGGTTACGTGGCCATAGTAACCGACAACTCAGCCGTCATCGTTGACCGACGTCGCCTATCTTATGCGTGGATCTTGGTCGTTGGCGATCTGCACCAACAGAGCCCCACATCGGAGTCGTGCCGGTCAAGAGAATCTCTAACGTGCGCAACATGCTCGTACTCGGCCCAGAACTCTTGCTGACGCAAAAACCTTCTTTCTCGCGCGAGAGCTGGTCTCAGAAGTGGTCATCTTCCAGCTCAATGCTGCAGGACGCCTTGCCGGTTCGGACTTCGCGCGTTCGCAACCTTGTCGAGTATGCTCTCCGTGTCTCCCGAGCTTCAGCCAGTGTGCCAGTGCTCCCGGATGCGGATCGGCCGCCGCAATGGACCCGAGCACTCGGGACTCGAGCATGCCGACGTTGGCCGATATCAAAGCAAACGCCCACATCGAACCCTTACCGTACCTGCCGGCCCGCCGCCGAGGAATTCCCGCATATCATCCTGCGTCCTTCATCCACTTTCTGCGGCCCGCTCGCTGGTCGTGCTGCTTCTTTACTGGATGACGGGTGACGGTGTGCGTATGCGTGTGGGAGCGACTCATTCGGCGCGGCTAAAATGTGCATGGGCTCCGCGTGCAGCCATGTTTCTATTTTCGGCGTCGGGCGAAGCTGTGCTTTTTGTCAGGGTTTGTTCAAGCGGTCAGCATGCGTGCGAATGTGCTTGCAGAGTGGTCGGCAGTGCGCATTCACCTCAACGCATCGTGAAGTGGGAGCCTCTCTCCGCAACAGGCGACGGAATGAACTCCATCGACGGCGCGACCACTCGTCCTGCATGGGTAGATAAATCCGACGCCTGGATGGACTTGGGATCAATATTCGCATCTACGTCGACTTTGCTTTCGCGAGATGTCGCGTTGGAGATGCGATTGGCGACGTCATGCCTGCCCGCTCCGCGTCGCGTCGAGTCGCGCCTGCCTTTCCGCCTTCCTACCTACTACTTCCTGCACCTCTCAGCTCTGCTAAACCTACGTCTCAACAACATCTTACTCCGTCATTCCAAGCCGAGATATCTCTTTCCGCCACAAGCCTGTGAGCCTGGACGGTGTCACCACTCGAACCAACGCTCGTACTCGTCCATACAAGCAACCTCGACAGCCTACACAGGAAACTCAACCAGTGGCATTTCCTGCTTCTTTCGTCAGGATGCAGAGCTCAAGCGGTAGCCCCACCTCCACTCCAGCCAAGCCCCAAGTCTCTGGGGGTCGACACACGCCGCAACATGAGTTCGTGCGCGCCCGGTTTCCAAACGCAGTCACCGAATTCCACGCCCGGGCCCTGGCATATCGCGAAATTATGATGCTTGAAGCTATGAATATCATAACCCAAGATCCCTCGTGGAGTGGAAACATTCACGACCCAGACATTGTTAAGCAATGGCGCGATCGTCACGGGAATATTTCCGACCAAGCGTTCGCCTATGTAAGGTCATATTCCATCTCAGTTCTCAGTATGCTTGCTTATGGTCCAGTGCATTCAAGAGCTCAAGGACAAATCTGGAGACTTCGACAACTTTGGTATGGTCCAATTGTTCGATACTCCTGATGCTACAGTCGTCAAATGGGATGAATTTCGGTTTAGTCATGATCAGAGACTTGCTCTCGAACGTTTGGAAGGCCAGCCAAGGGACTATGCAGTATCACTTCCCCGTTCGGGAGCCTCGGTTCGACATCTGGTCAATCCGTCCTTTTACTTACTCAGAGCCGATCGCTCCCGCGTCCTGTCGACGACGAGACCTGTCTTGCGCGAAAATGCCGTGGATGATTCCTTCTCGGAGGAGCGTTGGATGCCTAGTAACAGTCTTGTTGACACAGAAGGCAACTCGAGCGATCCTTTCCGGTCCAACCACAGACAATGGCTTCCAACAGATGTAGCTTGGAAGAGGGATGGTTCTCCGGAACTCCGAAGTTACATCAACAATCTTCACCCGCAACAGAAAATTTTATACAGGCTCATTGAGGAAGCAATCCACAAGGCTATCCCACTGTGGAATGTCGTCCTATCTTCGTTGGGGACGAAACGGAAACGTAGGATAAACCTACGTTCGTATCGGGACCCCCAAGGCAGCACGCATGTCTTCGTTGATCCAGAGCCGGCTAAATATGACGGCAAAGGCTTCGACGCTGGGAATGCCGTCGATCTCGTTAATGATTTTCCTGATGGGATCCAAGTCATTGTAAAGATCACCACCATTGAGTTATTGCCATCGTCTAAACCCTCAAGGTCCGATTCAGAACCCTCCGATAACGAGTGGCACATCGAAGGTATGATGAACGAGCATATCTGCGCTGGTGCCGTCCTCTGTTACGACAGGGAGAACATGAGTAAATGTGGATTCCGTTTCCGCCAAAGGACCGATACAAATGAGTTTCTGGACTTATTCGGGCATAATCCTCGGGTAGAAGCTTGTGCAGGCTGTGCGCAGCAGATTTTGAACGCTGCCAATCAACATCTTGGCTACGCGCCAAATCTTGGCGGTCAGATGATCGCATACCCTAACGTGCTCCACACTCGTGCGAGTCATGTGCTCTTGGATGATAAGGGCAAAAAAGGCCATTTCAAGATGCTGACACTCCTTCTGGTCGACCCTTATATCCGCATCCCGTCGACTGCCAATGTTCCGCCTCAGCAGCGGGAATGGTGGGACTGGGAAAAACAAGAAGATGGAAGCCAGCTTGGAAAGCTTTCGGCGGATCTGTTCGGGCACAAATGTTCCCTCTCATTCGATGACCCCCATCTTATGTCACTGGAGTCGGCCAACGAAGAAAGAATCAAAAGAGAAGCTGAGATGGTCGAGTTCAACAACGCCTTGGACAAACGTACCGAAGATTCGATCTTTAAAGACATGCCATAGCACGACTTTGGCTGTCGCCCTCCCGTAACGCAATACGGAGAATAGCGGCAATGCAGCCATGCTTTGCTGGTACTCGCTCGTTTGTTTCATTCTTTCAATGCATGAGTAGCATTGTTCCAAACAGTCTTTTTGCATGCTACGAGGATTGAAGCAATGAATGCTTTGGTCGGGACCGGAATAGTCTTTCTACTTGAGCAAGCGTACCCTCTTTCTATCTGGGTAGTTAAATCCGATGTCCAGCCGTAGATGCGAGTTTGAAATGCGCGTAAATCGGTCCAAAAGCCGAACTCCCTACAGAAGGATGGTGCAGTCTTTTTGTGTGAGGTGAATGTGAAAGGGTTATACAAGCTTTTAAGAAGGGTGACAAGCTTTGATCCGCGAGGCGGGCCGTCGGCTAGATTGGGTGGATCCTTGCATGAATGCGGCGGCGGTCGTGGCGGTCGTGCTTAGCCGTTGCATACCGAAGCCCCCTTAGCGGCGTCCGGTCTCTCGGCTGGGACACCGACTGAACGTCAAAAACGTCGCGTCGCGCAGTCTAACCGCGTTACAGCAACTTCCAATTCCCACAACCATGACAATACTCGAGCGGCTGAAGTCCATGCCGGACAGCATGGCGGGCTGCAACCCCAATTACATTTTGGCCGTCGTGTGGGTCCATCACGTCCTGCGTTACACCCCGACTGACTGAGCTTCGCAGATGCTCCGCCATGTTTCTTGATTTGGCAAACCTTAGCGCCATCACCATCGCTCTCCCCACAATCCAAGAAAACTTCAACGTCGACGTCGGCAACCTGCAATGGATGATCTCGGCCTACGCCCTCACTTTCGGCGGCTTTCTGCTGCTCGGTGGCCGTGGTGGGGACATCTTCGGGTAGGCACATCTCTGTACGTCTTTCCGAAATCGTCACTGACGCACCTTGCAGCCACCGCCGGGTCCTGCTGTTCGGCATGGTCTTCTTCGCGCTATTCAGCCTGGTCTGCGCCCTCTCTCCCACCTTCATCGGCCTCGTCATCGCAAGAGCCTTCCAAGGCATCGGCGCCGCGTTCACCATCCCGCCCGCCCAAGCCCACGTCGCCCTGTATTTCACCGAACCAGCCAAGAAGGCAAAGGCCTTGGGCATCTGGGGCGCCGCAGGGTCTCTGGGCTTCATGTACGCACCCCGCCTCCTGTCTTGTCCATCCCGCCCGCGCACCATACTGACTCGCCACCAGCATCGGTCTCATCCTGGGCGGCGTTCTGACCGCATTCCTCGGCTGGCGCTGGATCTTCTGGATCTCGCTGATCATATCGGCCCTCGTCATCCCCGCAGCCTACCTCGTCCTCCCGCGCCCGCGCTCCAGCGACCGCGCCACCACCCCTCCCCCTCCCGACGACGAACCAGCCAACGCAGCCGCCAACGATGTCGTCCCAACCGCGCCGCCACCCCCAAAGAAACTCCTCCACTCCCTCCGCGAGCGCCTCATCCGCTTCGACGCCGTCGGCATCGCCCTCGGCGTCCCGGGCATCCTGCTGCTCACCTACGCCCTCACATCGGCCAACGCCGCCGGCTGGGGGACCCCCCCGATCATCGCGCCGCTCTGCGTCTCCGTCGCGCTCCTCGCCTGCTTCGCGCGGCACGAGAGGCGCGCGCCGCAGGCCATCCTCGCGCCGCACCTGTTCCGCAGCCGCTCGTTCAACCTGACGTTATTGCTGGCGGTGCTGACGTACGCGGTGAGGCAGGCGTGCACGTACTTTCTGACGGTGCAGCTGCAGCGCGAGTTCGGGCTCAGCGCGGTCGCGACGAGCGTGCGCTTCGTGCCGCTGGGCGTGAGCGCGTTGGTGTGCAATACGCTGTCCGGACGGCTGGTGCCGGTGCTGGGCGCGAGGGCGATGGTGAGTACCGGTGCCCCCCCTCCCTTCTCCCAACCCTCGCACCGTTCCCCGCTGACATGATCACCCACGAACAGTTCATCCTCGGCTGGCTCCTCGCCACCCCCGGCGTCGCCCTCTTCGCCCTCACCACCCCGCACTCGTCGTACTGGCACTCCACCCTGCCTGGCTCCGTCCTGTACATCGCCGGCATCGGCGCCGTCTACATCGCCGCCAACGTCGTCGTCGTGTCGGGCGCGTCCCGCAGCGACCAGGGCGCCGCCGCCGGCGTTTTCAACGTCGCGTTGCAGGTGGGGGGTTCCGTCGTGGGGCTGGCGGCGTTGACGGCGGTGGGGGAGGGCGTTGGGGGTGGAGGGGCAGGCGAGATCGGGGTGGAGGGGTACAGGGCGGTTTATTGGGCGTGTGTGGGGTTGTGCGTGGTCGGGTTGGGGGTGAGTGTGTTGGCGGTGGATGTGCCGGAGGGGTTGAGGGGGAGTGTGTGGAGGCGGAAGGATGGGGGTGGGAGCGGGGAGGGTGCGGGGACCGGGCCGGCGGCGGCGGAGGGGAGGGCGGAGAGTAGGGATGGGTTGTCTGTGGCTTCTTCGCAGCATGAGTTGCAGCCTGTCGTGCGGGAGTCGCGGGAGGGCTAGTGTGGCTGCGCTTGCGTTTCTCGCGCAATTTGGCAACCCGGCGATGGTAGTGCGGAGAAGCTCACGCCGGGAGTTTGAGAGGATGCGAGAAGTCTTCCTCCAAAAGAGATACAACGCCTTTGTATCCCGCCTTTCGCAAGCCTTCGTTCTCTAGACTGAGCGACCGGGTGTCGAAGTTGCACCGAATACATCTGGTCACAGCCGTCCCGTAAGTCGTGCCACCTTCATCGCCGACGTCACTGAGCAGCCGCTCTGCAACGAAGCAACGAACGGACAAGCCTCGCGAGAATTCCTATCTGGACACAGACGCTTCTTCGCCGTCACCTTTCCGAAGAGCCAGACCCAGACCGGAAAGGCGACAGGAGGAAGACCCGGACGATTCCGAGGCCGAAAGCAAATCCACGCGCTTTAGGCCGGAGGACATTGGTTACTTCTGCCCAGAGGACGATGCTCAAGACAAGGACGAGTAGTACGAGAAGGGCACGAAGATCTACTATAAATCCGTACGGGCTTTCATTGCCGCAGCGGAAAGCGGAATTACAGGGCACTAGAGCTTCAGCCATTAGAAGAGGGCTGAGCAAGTGCCTACGAGGATCAGCGCAGACATGGTTTTTATGTCAGCTCGTCCCGGAAGACCAGCAGCGTCCACGCCCCGCATCGGCTGCATCTGCGTCGGAGTTGGCTCGTTGCACAGATCTCGTGCAAGGTCACTTCTTCTAACAAGGTAGCTACGTCGTCTGCATGAACACGAGGCAGGTGCAGCTTCGCATAAGATCTCCTTTCTCTTCCATCTTACTCCACCGACCTCCTGTCACCCCTCATCAATATTGTCGGTGGACATGAGGGCTCGACGATCCGACATCTCAGCCCGGCTGCGTCAGGCTGCGCAGAGAAGAGAAAGGGCAACACTCGCTCCACCACCAAGATGCCCCCAGGTGCAAAGCGCACCGATACGGTAGCTCAGTCTACGGTGGGTGCGTCAGGTAGCGGCTCGAGCCGTCGCCCCGAGAAGAAGAAGGGCTACGCTCCCTCAGGAGCGACTTACCAGGTTCTGTTGCTGGTCGAAACCACCAAGATCATCAACCCAAGAGTCCTCCATACTTATTGGCCAGGAAACTATGATACGAAGGGGAACCCGGTGAAAAATATCGAGCCACAGGGAGCTCTAGCACTAGTCAAGCGATCCAACGGCGTGATCGGCTTCGCAGCGATCGATACATACGTTTTCATGGACGCCATCGGCGTAGAAAACGTCACTACAAACGTGGATTTTGCCCGCGCCGCCAAGCCATGGATTGACCCCACCGGCAAGGGAAAGGGTATGAATGGGTTGCTTTCGGTCATCTGCGACGGTGGTTGAGAGCGAAGACCATACACCGACTGTCACAAGGAAGCGAAGGGTCGGGCCGTAGCTTTTCTGGATTTTTGGCGTGGCTTCTCAGTGGAATGGAAAGGCATCAAAGTATTTCTGGATGTTATGATGTTAAGCAACTATTATTTGCAAGAATGACAGACATTTTTAGAGTGCTTTGACTTGATCTGAAGTGGGAAGAATGAATTCGACCTACACCATCTTGAGCTCTGATAAAATCGTCGGGTGTGTGCGGCGTTCGGGGATTACGCCTTTAGTCACTCCAGCCAGCCGCACTCACTGGCCACGCACGCTCTCGGATTCATGTTATAAGACTGGATGGCAGGTAAGAATATAGAAACTCTAGTTACAAGAGCGGTTCAAAATGAGATTCATTCTGTTACCAGCCACCAATGGAAGAGACTAAGACTGGTTTTTTCGCAACAGTAGACTGAACTCCGACATTGCGCTTCCCTGGAAACCTTCGTATCCTCGCAACGCTTAATGAAAGTGGCCGATCTGTTTAACTACTTAATCCACTAAAATTGCGAAGATCTTCCTGAAGGGGCGCCAACACACCCTCATAAACAGCGCTCCGAAATTGCGCATCCCCAAGGTCCGCCTTTCTAGTATCAAACGAACACCGGATGCATCTCCTTACAACGTCTCCGTAGTGGTTTCCCTTCTCCACGTAACACCAGTCAACATACTCGTCTGCTATGGTCAAGTCTGAAAGGCCAGATGGTTCGGGCTCTGAGGACAGAGGGCTCTGTCGCCGTAGATCATGTAACGGGTTTCCAATGCAGAGCTCTATGAGAAGGATACCAAGCGCGAACAATTTCTGGCACCGAACACCACTCCGAAATACTGAACACGGGCCAAGACATGACATATATAGAGCCTGGATGATCCGTGCTTGCGTTACAAGTCCTGGTGAGGAACAGATAGTTACAAATGTCTGCCTCCGCATCACTAAGGATCTTAATATCCTCCATGCTCCATTCGTCGTGTAGCCAGGGGGTCTCATGCAGCTGCAGAATGCTCGAAGCAATGACAACGGCGACACGGAGCTTGTCGGCCCAGGAGATTGGTGCCTTCTTAGGGCGACCATCAGAGAAGATGGTACGAAGAGGTACGAACGGCGACGGTGTGTTTCGCAAGTCGACAGGCAGGATCTTGTATTTAACTATTCATTCCATGTCGAGTTTCTGTGAGATAGATACCGGGGATTCACTTCTTTTGTGACCTACTGTGCTCTCTTCCTACTCGCCAACTAATCCAGACAAAGCTGTTGCATCAGAGCCTCTAACCGGCACACTACCTCTTGGTGGACGGCACTCTGCAACTCAGGTCTTTCAAGATCATTCCCTTGTCCAAAGTCGCATTCCAAACATCTCCGCACTATCTCCCCGTAACGTGGCCCCAGCCTCATCGGCTTCTTCGCCAGTCGTCTCACTGCCACTATCTGGTCCTCTCCGTCTTGAAAGTGCACTGGCTTCTGCAGGCTGATTTCAAGTAGCGCAACCCCGAGACTGAAGAGTGGCACGTTTCGAACGCCGTGATAGAGAGTAATTGGGTCATCTGCTTCGGTGGTAGATGCCCCGGCTGTATTTGTAGCATCCTGGACTGGCGAGTCCACGGGCCGAACAGATTGGTCTGCTACCATCTTGTCCGGCATGCTTGTCTTGAAGTGCAACGTTGACAAGACTGTGTTCGAGAGGGCAGGTGTATCTGCAAGGACAAAGACGTTTTCGGTTCGCCATACGTCGTCAAGCCAAGGAGTAGAGCTGTACTGGAGCAAGGAAACGGCCAACCGACGCGCGATATTGATCTGCTGGTCCGGTCGTACTTCGTCGTATGGAACAGAGGAAAGAACTTCGGCCATGGATAGTCTGGTTGCGCCCATCGGCCTCACAGCCGGCTGGCCCGGTTTCGGTGAAGGCGCAGAACAGTAGAAAAGATGTTGATAATCCTCTTCTCCTTTCAAGTACCCCAGACAACGGGGATTGTTTGACTGAAGAGAAGGATCGCAAGATGTTTGCCCAATCAGACGGCATATGTCGTCCGTTTGTGCCAAGTCCAAAAGGGTGGAAGGTGTGACTGGCACCGGAGCCAAGCTTGTGTGCGTGACCGTGCAGGTTTGATGGCTACTGAAATTGCCAGGTGGAACGACTCGTCTTGGTAACAAATCTTCCTCAGTCGGGTCTTCGGATGAGTCTCGCGAGCGTTTACTGCCAGCTTGAAGTAGACTGTTTAGCTCCATGTTCAACAGATTGCGCGCAACATGCAAAGAACGTTGTGCTAACAACGGCTTCTGATGTTTCTTTGTTGAAATGCTGGACTGTATTTGCAGCCAGTATGGTACCTCACTTTTCCAATTAGTCCCTGCATTATCTTGTTGTTGATCATGGGGAATGCTTACTTTTGTAGCGTCTTTGACACATCTTGGAATGAGATGGCCATGTTCAAAGATACTCGCTCATTGGCCTGTGGCTCGGCATCCAGACAGAGCATTGCTTCATGGCTTGAATGGCTACTCATGTCGCATCTCCAAGAGTTCGTGAGTGCCTGATGAAGTGTTCCCGCTGCGTGGCGGATGACGGCGTACTGATCGGGCACCGTTTGTGGCATGGCTACGTCTCTCATTGCTTTGGTCCGCCGCGAATGGAACTCGTCAATATACGATCGGATTTGTGACAGTTCTCCATTAAGGTCTTTGAGTTTTCTCAACTGCTTCTCAAGCTCTGGTTTCCGAAATGGAAAGCAAGTCTTCTTGCATACTCGGCGGAATGTCTCTTTCAGGGGCTCATCCACCTGGAGACTTAAGTCAGCCTGAGCTTCTCAAAACAGTGAGTAAATGAAAGCATTCTCCAGCGCATACTTTAAGTCTCTCTTTTTTCAAGGTCTTGAAGCATTCCATTTCCTTTTGTATGTCATCTAGGACGCATGCGATGCATTTCAGAATACCCGAGCAATTTTGGTAGTTTTGCGCGAGGCGCTGGTCAGTCGGTCCACCAAGTAAGGGTACATGCAGCGAATCAACATCCTCAGCAAGCAACAAGTCGCATTCGTTCTCGAAATTGGTCCGCTGAATCTCGAACTGGAAGAAAAGTTTACCGATCTCTTCAGAGCACCTCCGGTACGTCTTCATCAGTTTGCGAGCCGCTTTGTACGACTTGATGGATTCGATAACAAGCGGTACGATGCCGACTGCGAGACCGGCTGCCTCCATTTTGATTGGAATTTTGCGATAGGCTTTGCACGGTTTTTGGAATCAGCTGTCTATTTGGACACCAGTCGCGGCTCTCAGCCTTGGGGGCGCAGCAGTCTTTGGAATGTGCCTTGGCTGCTAGTCAGGTCCCAGCCTTGGGGGCGCAGCAGTCTCTGAAATGTGCCTTGGCTTCCAGTCAGGCCCCAGTAGGCTGGCGCTCATGCATGACGGAGCGGGGTCGTCTGACGTGTCGGCATGAACTCAGCCTCGCCAGAGGCACCACTGTCCCACCCGAAAACCGGCTTAGTGTCGCCGGTGACTTATTGACAGAAGACTCCCCCAGTTCATTATTGATGGAATATCACATTTCGACAAACCCACAGAGCGTCGCTGTCATTGATTGCTCAGTTGATCGGCATTCGAACAATGAGCGGGGACCAATCTGCCTCTCGCAACATGGGAATTCACCCTGAAACATACTCGGAATCGAAGATGCCGTCTGACGATGCGATTGCTCTGTACGACGCATGTCTGAAGCTCTTCCGCTCGCTGCTGAGATTGAGATCTCGGGATGCGATTATTCGAGAATATCAGACATTCGTTCTGTGGGGGGAAGAACGTCGCGACCAAATCGACGCCGCAATTGGGAAGTCTGAGCGATTGCGAAAAGTCATCCTCCAATCTCTCCGTTCAATTTTTAAAGCACTGCAATGTAAGTTTTACACTTCAAAGTCACTTCTATCCACTCTGCTGACGCTACTTAGCACTGATACGGCTTCTGAGTGATGAACAAACAACATCCTCTTTCGGAGATACAGTGCATTTTGAGGAATCTGACGAGTCCGATGGTGACACATCCGACAGCAGCAGTGACGACACAGAGAATGGAGTGGACGTGAAGCCTATTCCAAGGCTTTCTACACTGCACGATTCAGCAAATGAGGGTGCGACTTGGGAAAGATTCGATGCAGACACTACAAGCACGCAAAATATGACGAAACCATCCATTGTGGTTCCTCAAGGCTCTTCCCAACCACTCAAGTATCCGGACTCAGATGATTCAGACCCCAAGTCTACTGCTGCCTCTCTTTTTGACGAGAAGCTCAAACATCTTCGAACATTTGTTCAAGGGCTCGTCGACCTGAGCAGCACCATTGAAAGACCTGCAGAGCACCAGGAGAGTTTGAGCAAGAATCTCATGTCAGACACATCGAAAGCATTTTCTTTGCTACCAGGAGTGGCAGCGTACACCGGAAAAATACGAGAGCGATTTCCTAATGTCACCGAGGACCTTGCAGCGAAACTTGGACAGCTGAACTGGGAACGTTTTATAAGACTGCAGAAGCAACGAGCAACGCGACACGCAGGAGAAACTGTCGATCCTACCAAGAGATCACCTGGAGAGGAGCGCGATGATGACAACATTCGCTCATGCTCAGCGCCAACCTTCAAAGATTCGGGTATTGGGACTTCGACTGTGTCCGAGAGTGCGTATTCACCATCCACTACCTCTAGTGTAGTGGCAGGCTCAAGTGTCCGCGTACCGCCACTGCCGGACGAAGGGCTCCACGGCGGTACATTCGACTGTTCCGCATGTGGAATGCTAGTGAGAATCAAAGACCGCCGTCAGTGGAAGTAAGTATTTCCAGGAAATTGACTGTGGTCGTAAGCGTACTAACTTCCTCAATAAGGGAGCACATCTTTCGGGACCTTCGTCCATACGTATGTCTGGTTTCGAGCTGTAAACTGGCAACGTTCCACGACCGTGTCTCATTCGCCAAACATTTGGTGCCTCTCCATACAAATGACCCAATAGTTACCAAACAGCAATGCCTTATCTGCGATGAGACAGCTTTCACAAGTTCAACCTCATTTTTCCTTCATGTGGCGCGCCATATGGAGGAAATTGCCTTAGCCGCATTGCCTCCATACCTGGGAAGTGAGAGCGGTGTGGACGAGAATGTGAGCACAGAAGATGACCTTGAGCGGAAAGGCATTTTTTGGGAGGAACCTCTTCCATATTTGGGTTCCCTTGAAGACAACAAGAGCGATGGCAGCACAATCGGCGGCCTAACATACCAAGAGGGACAAATTCTGACAATGCCCGATGATTCCACGATATTGGATCCCAACCCGAAAAGCCCAGAGGTTTCCAGTCTCGATGAATGCTGCAACAGGACTTGGGAGGACGAAGACGATCGGGAACGGCATCGGCGGCTCAGCTGAAGCTGTCTACAAGGTGAGGAACCCTTTCCTCCAAGTCACGGAACTATGCTGAAGATGTCTTTCCCTTTAATACAGCTGGGAGCGTGGAAGATTCACACCTCATGAACCCACCAGAGAGTTCTTCCTATATAAATGGTACCACACATGCAGATTCTGCCGCGGACCTGTTGGGAAAATACTTCAACATGCCGCATCTGCTAATGCTTCGTGGGAATCATTTTCAATGAGACTGACTGGATGCTTTCTCGCATCGGCACTAGCTACAAAGATTGTTTCATTAAAGCAGAACTAGAGATAACATGTTGGGTTACTGAGGAAAGAGGAAGCGGCCGTGAAGAAATCGTGAAGCAAAAACCGAAAACATGACAAAGCACATGAGACAAACGAATGGTGCCCCTACCCAACACATCCGATACCATACATAACCTGGTTCTCCCTTCAAGTGAGAGCTACCATTTCAAGCCATGTGTTCATGACCATCATCTGCAGCATAGAATCGCTCGGACTCCTGACTGGTTTCCCCCCGCGGGTAAGTGTCTTCTCGAAACGCAGCCACGCTCAAGCTCGCGGCCCCTGTAAAACGCCTGGCGTCCACTGTGTCTGCAGGACAGCCAGTATTGCTGAAATTCAGGAAACCAACGAGAGCGTGCGGACGACGACGGATGAGCCGCGCCTGCCGCGCGTGTCCAATCATGCGTCGCTCGTCAAGCTCGAACCTGTCAACCGTGGTGACGACGTTGCGTTCGGCGTCCACTAACGCGTAAAAGTCGAAACCCAAGTGTCTGCGTGAGCAGTTGACCCCTTCGTACATCCCGAATTGGAACAGGTACTTCTCACTTATCAGATCCGAGTAGAAGTGCTCTTCAGGATCCCCTTTGGCGTCTGCAGGAAGATAGAACAACGGACACCGGACCAGTGCGCTGTCGTAGCAAAACGATAGAGTGTCGATTAAGCAAAACAGGGGCCTTGTTGCTCGATAGTATCCGGGAGGATTGGTAAAGCAAATGCTTACACAAAATATGCAAAGAATTGCGAGGGAGATGTAGAAGTTCCTCGGGTGGATTATCATGCTGTAGCCTTTCTCGTGATGTTGTTTGATGAACATCTTGGAGCCGATGATAGGGGCTGCGGTACCCGAAGCAGCGAGCTTCATGAACCATGCAAGACGATATTGCCTCGCTCTCGTGGCCTTCAACCAAGCTGATATGAGATTTGGGGAGATGTAATCAACCAAAATTGAATCTTCAGCAAGAGAAGGAGAGTCCATTCCACGGATTGGTGCCATGGATCGATAATATCCGTCGGCCTCCAGAAATGCTAGGTTGAACATCGAGAGGAAAAACCCAGGTAGAAAATTGAAAATCAAGCATGCCACAAACCTGTCGAGGAGCCCGTCCGGATTTTTCCCTACCAACCCTCCTTCGAAGTAGGTTGGCAAGTATACCTTTCCGGATATCATGTTTTTTACTGCAAGGATTATGCAAACGACTCCACCGAATAGAACCGGAAGTTGATATACTAGGGAAAGAAACGGGCGACGAACATTGTAACGAGCATATTGAACTGAGCAGACGAGGCCGCCTCGGGTTTTCGGAGATTCTAGAGATGACCTTCATTAGCTTCGTCAAGAATAATGTGAGGAAAGATGCAAATACTAGTGATAAAGACTTGGCTCACCTTCGGATGAGTAGAATTGCATCAAGCAGTTCTTCGGGGCTTTATGGAATGGGTGGGTGAGATCTTCCCGTTGATGAATCTCGTCTGTGCTCTGCAGGCGGTGATAATCAAAGCATGGCGACCTTAGTGGTGATGACACCCATTCTGGCAATATTTAGAGGTTTGGTTGATTAGATCGTATGCCTTTGTAGAGACTTACTGTCGAATGTCTGGTCATATTGCATGAAACGTAGCCCGTAGGTTATCATATCGGGCTCCAATGTGCGCCTCCAGTATCCCAGGCGGAGTGTTCCAGATTCCTGCGACCATTCCATCACGTTTTTCTTTGCTTGCAGAGAGTGATAGAATTCAAAATCCTTAAATGCACCGAGTATGTTGGAACCGTAGGCTAGAGAAATTTGTGACGCAATGGTTGCTGGATCCCACTTGAGTCCAGTTGGCACATTCCAAAGATCCGTAAGCATCTTTAGAAGAGCGAGAATAAGCAGTAAGTAGAAACCTACTGCCAGCACGCCTATCAATGTTGAGACGCTTAGAGACCAGCCAGTGGAGTCGGCAGTCAAGGTGAATATTGACTGCTTCAACGTTGGAAAGGTCAGAACCGAGAGAAGCAGAAGGCAGTTAACGAGTACCGAAAACCTCACACCGTCTGTCCAAGCTAATATGAGTATGGCGATGTCGGTCGTGAAAAAAGCCATTGAATTGGGCTTTGTTTTGGTGTCTTTGCCGGCGACTGCCATCTTCATGTAAGGGATGATGCGATTGTATGTTTGAACAATGGTCCCGAACGCGATAGTACTCAGTGTACCGAGGGCGCCAGGTATGTACTGCAACACTGTATAACTGGTTTCGTGCACCATGTGCAGCTTCGAGGGTTTTACGTGACTCAGCACCATGAGAGCTGTAAGACCTGCGATGCATGAGGCATAAAAGAGTATGACGACTATGATGAACCATCTTCGAAGGGAAAGAGGTCTGTATTGCAGCTCGGGATATCCCTGAGGAGTTTCAATCGGCTCCCACAGCTCGATGGGGTTTTCTGGAATTCAATAAGCTGAATTCAGTCTTGTGTCTCTGGAGATCACTACCTGCATTGGTTGCAGAGGAATTTCTTCCTCCATCTTCAGTCTGTGTCCGCACAGAGCTTGGGCGATCAACAACGACGCTGCTTTGGCTGTCAAAGCTCGTTGGGCTCCGTCGTGAAGCGTTTCCCGAGGCTGAGGCGTCGAGCAGCTCGACGTCATCGCTGGACATCGATTGGCGTTGCCAGTATGCCATGGCCACTCGATAGTGTATCCTGTTCGGAGGAGGATGGGAAGCATACAAGCGTAAAGGTATTTGGGGAACACCAGGCAACAGCTGAAACTGGGCGGGGCTGACCGTCTTAAATGTTGTCAGGCTGAGTTGAGCCCCAAAAAGAGCCGGGGGGTCGTTACACAGGAGGCTTTAGGCGATTGGCTAGTTGCGGTGTGGTATCTTGCCCAATCAGCTTCGGGAATAGCCCTCGAACTCCATGTAGATTGCAGAATAGTACATATCGTCTAGCTCTTGACGCTTGAATCAAAAGGCACCTTGTGTAGGCAGACTCTATGGGCACACATTTGAAGCAGATTCGCTTACATTCCAAGAAAGAGGCCGTTAAGCGTCCTGCGGGAACTAAAGAAACCCTGTTTCCAAGATTCCCAGAGCTCGATTCATCACACATCAATAAAGCCCTGTCTCAAAGACACCTGTGCCACTCTCAAATATGTATACCGAATGCTCACACCGCAAGCCCCGTAAAATCCCTCAAGTTCTCCTCCAACGGCGCAACCACGCCCTGATACACCGCGCGTCGGAACTGCTCATCGTCCAAATCAATTTTCCTCGTATCGAACGCGCACCTGATGCACCTCCTCACTGCATCCGCATACCGATCGCCCGACTCAGCCGTCACTTCCTCCAGCAGTTGGCTCGCGACGGCGAAGTCGGAAGCCGCACTCACTCTCCCCTTGCCCGCGTTGCCTCTATCTCGCAGATCCTCAAAGGGCTTGCCGAGGCAAAGCTCGATGAGGAGGATGCCGAGCGCGAAGATTGGTTTGTTGAGGACGATGGCGTCAGCGGGCGGGACGGAGACGCCGCTGTCCGCGAGGCTGCCGTGATGAGGTATGCGCGAGATGAACGGGTCTTTCAGGCCGTCGTCGCCTGTGCTTTCGAAGAAGGTGATGTCGTTGTGGTCCCAGATCTCTGTTAGCCAGGGCGTTCGATAGAGTTGGAGGAGGTTCGTCGAGAGAAGGACGGCCAGACGCAAGCGGTGAGCTGCCGAGAAGCGCCGACGCCCAGTAGCATTCGATGTGAGAACGCTGTGGAGGGAGAGAATGGAAGGCGTGTTCCTTGAAGTGAAGACCTTCTGTGATTGGTGGAGGCTCAGTGTTTGCTTCGTGATTTCATCTTCCAGGTAGCCGAGGCATGTGCCTATGCAGGTGCTTTTGATGGAGCAGATGGTCTGGCACAGGTTTTGGATCTGCGAAAGGTCTGGGGTCTGCACTGATCCAGAAACAACTGTAGTGGTGACAGAGGCAGATGTGTGGACTGCCGAAGCCCCAAAGGTGACTCTCCTGCCTTCTTTGTTGCCAGGGAGATGATGTTTTTTCGGAGATGGTACGGTTGACTGAGCTTTGAAAGGGCGAATATCGACAGCCTCTACATCCCACGGGGCGCCTGCTTGGGCAGTACTCTGTGAGCTGTATGAGAGCACTACGCGGAGTGGAGGGAGACCTGCAGAGGAACTACATTTCCTCATGCCTTCGAGCCGCAAGTTGATCCCATGGGTTGACCGGCAGCCGCATTTGAGACCAGCGCAGATAACATTGTAAGCTGCCGTAGCGTAATTACGAATGAGATCGAGGTCGGGTATTTGGTGCTTTGAGCGGGATGTCTCCAAAGCCAGTGTCTGCTGCGTCAATGTGCGTAGTCTCGTATTAAGTTGTTGGATCTGAGAAACAAGACCGTCGTACTCGGACTTCTTCAAGCTGAAACGTAACCGGTGGTACTCTTTCCTGAACTTGCTGGATGGATGAAGTTGGACCTGGGTTTATTGATCAGTTTTGCCGCGGCGTCCCTTGCTCCTCCGATATGGCATAGAATACGCACCTTTCCAGTTTTATCCAGCTTCAGCAGTGCCTCTATTCCCGAGATTGTATCCTTCATGCTTTCCATGGTCCCGATGTAAGCAGTGTAGGCTCTTGACAGGCGTTGCTTCAGCCTCTCTTCCAGCGCCGGCTTTGCCCAATCCGGTCCACCAGGCTTGTCGAGCAGAGCTGCACGTTGCTCATTGCCTTCTACGATGCCGTTAAGCAGTTCCTCGCAAGTGTTTTGGTATATCACATACTCTGCTTCGAGCGCGCGATGGAGGTTGCGCAACGGTATCTCATATTTGAAGTATCGTTCCACGGTTGAGACGCCGTCTGCATATACCGTGATCGCGTGAATGATCAGCGGAAGCGCGCCGAGGACAAGCCCGGCAACTTCAATACCAGACATGGTGCTTGATCAGTGGTATCGGTTTGTCTCTGCACAGGTTGAAAATGGAGTAACTAACAAGGCTGGCTGGAGCTGAATGTGAAGTGTCGTCATTTTGCCAAAGTGGGGGCGAATGCACTCCCCGCTGGTGTTGCCCAATCGTAGCCTGTATCCTTGTGCCACACACATCCGCGTGAGCGGGGAAAATGTCGTAACCTCTTCCATCCTCGATGTAGCCTCTTGTCGGCGAACATCGCAACACCGTCGAGTCCTGCCTACTCCATGTGTGGTGACTTGTGTCCTAGTTATCATCTTCGAAAAGGACCGCGCCAAACAAGATCGGAATTCCCATCATCATGCTGGGGGCCAACAAAGCTACTTTGGCCACGGTAGATTCAGCTGGTTCAAGCATAGCCTCGTCCGTATCGCACTGTCTTCAATCCTTCGAAGACCTCATCTCCCACGTCCGCCACACAAGTCTCGAAATATCAAGACAGATCGAGTCTTCTGAGGTGACAGATGAGCTTGGACGCTTTCGGGTCTGGGCCGGCAATATTGGCGCCCATCGCAGAGGTCGATCGTCTCTGGACTACCGCCTGCGAGATGCATCACACATAAAAAGCAAAGTACAGTCACTTCTGATTGATCTGCACGACTCGATGCAGAGAGGTGAGCGGATGCGATGTACTTTTCCTACGCTCCTGAATTGACGAACAACAGCATCACAAATCCTACGTGGAGAGAGCATACCGTGGGATCAACTGCGTTTCAGTCACGACTCGGACGACAACTCGACCAGCAGCGAAAGTGAGGATGACTATTCGCCAAGAGATACTGAGATTCGACAGCACATGTCCAGTATTCATGAGACAATAACACTCTTGCTGCGTTTGTCTATGGCCATACGGAATCCTGCACCACACGACGAATACCTGAATTCAGCGGACATTGATAAGTCTCATTACAAGCAATTTGACCGAGACCACGTACACAACAAGTTTCCATTGGCCCCTGAGTATGCCGTCACTGTTCTCGGAGAAGCCATCACTCGAAGGCGTGAGTACTTCAGCTATCGAGAGTCCCACAACCAGAAGCTGTCAAATGGTCTTGTCCCAAGTCTTGTCCAACAAACGCCGGACACAGCCAACAACGAGGATACTGGGACTACAATAGCCGCACAGAGTACAGTAGCATCATCGCTTCCCCTCGAGATGAAAACCGAAAGTTCCCTTCTGAACCTGGAGGACCATCAATCGGAGTCTGGTCAAACCCAAACGTCTTTTGCGACTTCTGCTCCCGAAACGGAGGGTCTGCGGGTCCCGCCAATTCCAAAAGTTGCCAGCGGAGGCAACCCTTTCCCCTGTCCATTTTGTTTCATGATCATATCCGTCACTACCAGACGCTCTTGGAAGCAAGTGTACACTCCTTTCTTTCTTTTACTATTTATCTGACTGTTCCAAGAAAACACGTAATCAAAGACCTACACCCATACTCATGCACGGCTCCATTCTGCCCTGCCTCCAAACGGTTGTTCGAAAGGCGCCATGACTGGTTTCAGCACGAATTACAAGCCCACCTTAGCTTTTGGCACTGCGTCGAGGGCTGTCAGGAGCAGTTTTCTTCCCAAATCAATTTCGAGAGTCATATCCATCAACGACATCCTGAATTCAGTACGCCGGATGAGCTAGCACGTCTGGTAATGTTGTTCGAGAGACAGCCGAGTATGGACTCGAAGACACACTGTCACCTTTGCGGACAAAAAGACATCCGGCTCCGAGACTTGGAAAGGCATGTTGGAAAGCACCAGGAGCAACTCGCTCTATTTGCGTTGCCAACAATACCCGGCGAGGAAGAATATGAGCCTGGTGACTCGGATGCCGATGATTTCGCATCCGCAGAAGAAAACCCGTCCGACCACGGCTTAGATGAAACAAGTCCCGCTGATCTTACTCTTGACGAGACGCGGCAGTTGCCTGAAAGTCTCGCCCTACAGATTCAATCCTTGCTTCTGCGCCTCGAGGCCTGGAAACAACACGCAGGGGTCACGGAACATGGCATACGAGCAGATAAACACGACCAAGCGTTGGATGACCCAAAGACATTTGAGCTCATTACCGTCCTTCTTGGTCACATTCGTAGGCGACGAAGCCAGCTGGAGAAAGAGCTACAGGATTTGGGGGTTGATGCTGAGACTCAGTGTTTGCTGGTGCCAATCTCGAGTGACAGAGGTGGGGGAGCGCTTCGTTTTCCTATAAAGAACGAACTTCTCCCGGAGGAAATCCTTCACATTGGCGCCAATTTCAAAAATGTCATGAATGCCCTGTTCAGTATGGTACCATTAGAGAAGCTGAACCGTACTGAGCTTCTGGCTACTGGCAAGGCGCAAGATTCTCATGAACAATCGCTGATGGAGCTCGATAGCCTCGATGTCGCGCATAAGCTGAGCGACATGCAGTACATGACGGAAGAGCTACTACGTCACCTGGCTATCAAACCCAAAAAAGAGGCTGTCCTATCAAAACTGACCATGGACCCGAGCAGTCCGCCCCATATACCCGAATCAGAGGCACATACTCAAACCGCATCAAGTCTTCCTTCACCAGTAGAAGAGCGCCAACAGCAGCAAGTGGCAGTTCACAACTCGCAGAACAGCAGCGCCACATATCAGCAGACCACTTCGACTTACGATTGCTTCTTCAACTTCCTCGGCTGCTCTTTATCCTTCAATGACGAGGCTGCATGGCGCAAGCACAGCACCGGCCACTTCGAGGACCGCCCTCTCCCGCAGTCAATCGCATGCCCATTCCCAGACTGTACTCTACGCAGCGTTAGAGCCGGGCCACTGACTTGGACACGGATTCTGGACGATGTGGCCTCGCATATCCGACAGGGAAAGAAACTGCCGAGCGCTGTTGAGCGTGTCCAAGATCTGGACTTCTACAATCACCTCAGGGATATCGGAATGCTCGAAGGGGAATTATCCGAAAGGTTGTATGATCCCGTCATATTCCAAGAACGCCCCATATCCGTGATAGAAAGCTAATAGCGGCAGGACCGCGTAGATTTCCCAAGAGTTACCATGTGTCTTCTTCACGGTGGAACGGGGATGCGAAAACCTGGGAATATCAGGTAGGGATACACGGCGAAGAAAGAGTTTACAGCCAGATGCACAATGACGCGTACGGTGAGTGGGTATCGGAGGCGGCATTGGAATATGTTATGGCCAAGGATGAATCTGATATCGTCGAAGGAGAAGATGAGGGGAGTACGTAGTGCTTCTCTCCGGGTAGCTCAATACATCAACACCCCTCCACCCCCTCAGATCCGTGCCTCAGTCTTTCCCAGCGAGCATATGAACTAGGCCTGCCTTCCAGGGCAATTACTCGTATTGCATTCCTGCGGAAAGGATCCTATGACTAAGACCTGCGTGACCTGTCAGGCCTCTGTCAGCCCACCTTATCGATCCCAACTCCACACGCGCACCGAGCACTTCGTACCATCACACGCATCAGGGACACCTCCCCTCCTTTCCCGGCGAGCCCCTCCCATCTTCGGCCGACACGCAATACCGTCGCACGCACGACGCACCTGCGCATGACCCCAGAGCATCAACAGCCGGTAGGGGCGATGGATGGCGGCTCCTCACAAGCGAGTGCTGGCTGGCATCTGTACCGGGCGTTCTATACGGGCGCAAGAAGCATCCTTAATCGCCACGGCGGGTGACAAAAGAAATTGCACCCCCGCATCTACCTTCTAAAGATATATATAAGCAGTTAAGGATAAGATCCGGATGTAAATGTGCGCATATAAAACTAAAATTTACGTCCAGATCTTATATGTAATTACCCATCCCATACTGAATTTTTCTGTTAGGCAGACGCCGGGGGTGCAACTTCTTTTATCACCCACCACCCAAGCCACCCGATCTCCCTCTTTCCAGCTCCAACCAAATTAAGCCAAGCTGACCGCCGACTCCCCGACAAACCCGCTGATTGCCCGCCTCACCTCGTCTTACCCCCCAAGGACTCCAATTCCAAACCCAAATTCAAATCCAAATTGAATCAAACAGAAAACCAGATATAGCCCACCCTTACCTCCCCTCCCCTCCCACCACTCGCACTCGCCTTTTTCACATCATAAAAAACTCAGGCCAGTGACTCGTAGCCCCGCAGCCACGGATGCGCACAGCCCCGCTCGCCACATACGGCGCTCCGGGTCAGTCGCCAGCGTACGTACACGACGACAACCCAACCCGCGCACCAATCCCACCCACCCACGTGCTCGCTCACAAATCCAAATGCGCGTCTCCGTCTCCGTCTCCGTCTCGGCCGGGACCGGGAAGCGGGAGAAAACGAATCCCATCCCCATCCCCAGCCGCAGCCGGCCGGCTGACCGGACGCGGACAAAAAATCACCTACCTTCCCGCTGACATCAGCACAAGAAGCGCCACGCGGACCCAATCCCGACCCGTCCCGCCCCTCCATCTCCCATCTCCCATCTCCCATCTCCCATCCCCTACCTTCTCCCCTCCCCCCATTAGAGCAGTTTTCCCCGGACCACGGCACACGGGAGAAAAACGGACTATCTCCCGTGCGGAACCAAACCGGAGATGGATAAGCCCCGTCCCCGTCGGACTGTGGGACGACGATCACTCCTTCCCGTCCTCGTCTTCCCCCCCGTGGCGTCGGTTCGGCGGTGGTCCAGACGCACGAAACTTCCGCGGGGAGAAAAAGAGGGGGAAAAAATCAGCGCATGCATGCATGCATGCATGCACGGCTGATTGATGATCGACGAACCCTGATATGCAAGGGTAAGGGGTGCGGTGCGGGTGCGGTGCGGATGCGGTGCGGGGATGCTGCTGATGATTATGATGATGATGATGATCGGTCAGGAACATGGCCAATGGATTGAGATGATCGCCCCGGCGGCGGCGGGACGTCAGCGATCAATTGAAGCAGGGCTGTATGGATGACAAAAAGGGAAAGCTCACACAAACACGCGCGCACACACACACACGTCACTGTTGCAGCAAGGTTTTGCGATGCGATGTTCCAAAGTTTCTTGTTGTTGTTGTTAATTGTGCCTGCCTACCATATCTATATACCAAGCGCCGTGACAGACAGCATGGGAGATGGGGAAGGAAGGAAAGAGAGAAGGGAGAAGCAACCATTACAAAAACATATATACAAAGAACTGAAAGGCTTCGTCGTCGTCCCGTCGTCCTTCCTCCTCATCGAAAACTGTCGTAATGCGGCCCTGATCTTCGTTCGAGATAAATGATAGAAGATGTACACAAGAAAAGCCCGGGTATAGTACTCAATAAACATCATACTCTGCAAGGAACAACCCGGGTGCAAAGAAAAAGATCCGAGAAGCGTGTGAAATCGTCAAAGTGAAGAACGAACAAAGAAAGCAAGAACGTCCCGGGTATCTTTTTGCCGTAAAGCTCTCAAGAAACTAAGAGATTCAAGAGAAAAACCATGAAGAGTCTCCGTCGAGTGAATAAAGCTGACGGAGAAAATCGAAAGATCGGAACGTCGTAGAAAAAAATCTGTCAAGCTGTGGGTGGGATGAGTGCTCTAGAGGGCCAATGGCCTGATCCCCTGCGCCTGAAACCCAGGGAACCAAACATCCCACTCCTCGGTCTTCTCCGGCGTGCGCCCAATAACACACTTTGTCCGCGCCAGCGCATCCGCGCTCAATTGCTGCCTTCCCGCCACTGCAGGAGCAGCATGCGCTTCGGCGACGTGTCTGAGCAGCGTCTCAGCAGTGCCATAAACGCTGGTGACGCGCCCCTCGGCACAACAGAAGGAGCAGCCGTAGCTGTAGCCGGGCTTGTGGAGGTACTTCGTGTCGTCAACAGCGCTGTTATCTTTCTGGGTGAGGTCACAAGAGCTTGAACGTTGATGGTGGTGGCTGCCGAGGAAGCCGTTGAGGCTGGAAACGGTTTGCTCGTTTTCCGTGGCCGTCGGACGGAGGAGGCCGGACTTGATCTTGACGTGATTCTTCGCGAGGAAGATCCACTTGTACCTGACAGTGATTGACGCGCCGCTGCTTGGGAGCTCGTGGACAAAGGTGTAGGTGCGCGGGTCCGTCATATACGGCTTCTTGTTGCCGAAGGACGGGCCCTCGAAGTTGCATTCTTTGCACTGCCAAACCAGGCAGGACGTGTACATGCCGACCGGCTTGTTGCGGACCGTAAGACCCTTCTTGAACTCTTCGCGGAGAGACCAAGCGCCTTTGCAGAAGTTGTAGTAGTTGTTGGCCTTGCAGGGCCGGCCGAGCATTGGTACCACAGGTGAGACTGGGGCTGACGGGGGAAGCACAGGTGGAGCTTGCGTCTGAGGAGGCGGTGGGATGACTGTAACGGTAGGAGCGGAAAATGCGCGGTTGTGCGACTGCGTTGTGGTCGCCGTAGATGGCGGTGAGCTCAGCTCGTTTTGCGGAGGCTCGAGGCTGAAAGGGCTGCTGTTTTGAATAGACGTGTAACTGTGGCGTTTGCGCGGTGGTACAGTCACCCTGAGGGACGAACAGTCGTCGCCGCTAAAATTGGCGGACGATATGGTCGCATCGTCTCCCGTGGCGTTCTCTGATGTGGAGTAGTGACTAGAGGAAACCGAGTCGCTGGAGCTAAGCCAGGACGTGGGCCGCAAACTTTGGTCCAGCCTCATTGAGCCCATGCACTGGTTGAAAGCTTCGTTGACATCTGCAGACGTTCTCACTCCGGCCGTTGGGGATTGCACCGCGGCATTCAGGCTCAGGGCCTCGATCTGCTGCTGGTCCATCGACTCTCGTTCGAGAGGGTGGATAGGGCGGGGGCTGTCCGGGAAGTGAGAAGGATCGAACTTCCTGTCCGACTCGAACTGGCCGCGGTTGAACCTGCTGGGCGAGTAGGCCGGCGGTGGCGGAGGGTCCATCGGGGGGCGAAGCCTGATTGGGACTTCTGCAGGAAGTTCGTGCGTTTGGGGATTGACCAGATCTTGATGTTCCTGGGGTGCGCGATCCGACATCCATGGCAGATTCGACGCCAGGTTGTAACCAGAGTTCCTCTTTTCGGAATTGCTGGAGTTGCTTGATTGCGACGTCAATGCGGAGGAGCTCCTCCTGTGCGAAAAGACCCTTGACAGGACACTCTTTGGCTTCTCCTCGGTGTTGAGAATGGTGACAGCCGGGGGGAGATTGTCGGAGAAATTGGTCGAGGAGCGCGACCGTTGGCTGTTGCTGAGAGACGATCTTTGGATGCTGCTGATCGAGGATGAGTATCCGGCATCGCTGTTCAATCTCTGGCGGTACTCGGCGGGCTTCTCATTGATGGCACGCTGACGCAATTCGGCGAGAGCGGTCAGAGTGTCGCGCCGGAGCATGACCGACGCCTCGTGCAAGGCAGTGAGGTCGACAACGGCCGAGTCATTTCGCGTGGCAATTTGCAAGCTCCTGATCACGTCGGACTGGAGCGAGACTGCAATGTGAAGCAGACGCTCACGCGCAATTGCTGCTTTGGTCAGCGCGGGCGACAGTCGGTCGGCAGATGGAGCACTCACCGTCACCTATCCTGACGGTCTGGCCGAGTTCCTGGCAGTCGGCAGCGTAGTGCTGCTCGATTTGAGTCTCGCCGTTTTCCAGAGACTCCAGCAAGGCCTTTTCCCTGTACGCATCTTCGCCCTTTCTCTTCTTGCGCTGCTTCTTCAACTGCTTGAGCAGCTCGGCTCCGCTGTGAAAGGCCGAGGCGACGGCCGAGACGGCGACGGAGACCTGGAGGGAGTTCATTGGGTCAGCAATGGAGAGGCGCGACGGGGCACGGCATTTGCGGTTTAAGATGCGAATGGCAGGCGGCAATGGGGGCAGATTAAGGACTGAGCACGGAGAGAATAGCGGCGCTGAGGCATGCGGAAGCAGCGGACGGACGCAGCGGAAGGGCCAGGAAGACGCGGCGACGTACCTCGAGCGCGGCCATGGTGTGTTGCTCTCCCAGACGCCGGGGGTCGACGGTTCAGCAGTCGCGGGACGCAGAGCTCAGCGACATGTCAACGCGGAGGCAGCGAGCGGACGAGGCTGGTGGAGGGGAGCGGGCGATAAGAATGGGCAGGTGGGTTCACAGAAAGCTATGGCCTGGACTTGGGGCAGGGATTATTGTGCCCCGCGAGCGCCTCCGGGCGGCCTTGTGTGCGCCTGCAGCAGAGGAGCTGACCCTGCGCGGCGGGAGCAGCTACCACGCTTCGAGAAGGTGGCCTGCCCATCGCGCCTGATAGGCCCAGCGCCCCGATTCAGCCTGCGCCGCCGGTGGAATCAGCCGGCCCGCCCTACCATTCGAGCGCGGGGTGGGCCGCGCCAGGCCAGGCAGGCGACGCGCGCACGCCCGGCCGGAGAGATTGCTGCGACTCCCAAAGCTGCTCGGGGCAGCGACTCGTGCGAGGTGCGGGCGCGCCGCGTGGCATGCTGACATCAGGCGGTGCCGTTCCATTGTGTTGAGACAGGCCACGGCCGATCGGGCAGTCGCTCAACGGGTCGCTGCAGCTGCAGCCGCACGCAACACAGCGCCGGGAAGCAGTGAACAAGCACGCGGCCGATCCGCCGCCGGCCGACGCCGTACAGCCTGCGTGCTGCGACTCACCTCCGCAAAATGCGCCCACCGGTCGACGCAGTAGTGCGCTTTTCCCGCCAATCGCAGCGCTGCCGACTGCGTGTGTTTTATGCCTCAGTCCCTGCCGTCTGCCACGCAGCCAAGGACCCTCGCGCCGGCCTAAATTCTCCGTTATCGGGCCTAGCCGCGGCGACAGCCCTGCAACGACTTGCCTTCTCCGCATAGCTTCTTCCGACCTCACCACACGCCTGAAGCCCCGGCCTTCCAGAAGCAATCGCAGGCGCATCGCCATCCTCGTCGCAGCTCGCCCGCCGGCTGCCCACAGCTGCCGTTTCAGACGCCTCCTGGCTGCAGTTCCGCCGACCCGCACCAGAGCCCACTCACCGCCGCTTGCCTGCGTCGATCGTCCCTCCGTGTGTGCTCTTCGGTCTCCGCTGCAATCATTCCAAGAAAGGCGGCGGGCCCGGACTTTCGTTAGTCGCCCTCGGTCCGACTGTGGTTAAATAACGATGCGTCGGCAAGTGTGAAGTCATTCGGCAATTCGCCCCGCGTGCGCCGAGACCGAGACCCTTTCCGCTCCGCTCTGTCCGGAGACGGCGCATCATTGTGGGACGACGACAAGCTCTCGGCCGCAACGACGTGTCGAGCAAAACGGACCACGGTTCCGGTTGTAGATTGATTGTCGCGTCGTGGGCCACGTTGCTGGTTCTGTTTCTCGGTTGCGTGCTCCTGGTGCCCGATATGACGTGTTAGCTTTCGTGATCGTCTGAATCGTCGCCGCCTGTTACGAATCCTGGTTTATTACGCGACTCTTGCAGAAGAGCCCGCGGCGGTACATGCCGTCGACGACTGGCGGCAACCACATGGAGTCACGTGTGGGGTTTCCAACTCTAAAGCGACAACAATGCTTCCCCATGATCTCCATAGTCGCGTGCGTTTCCCCTGGCGCGGAGTCTGGCTGTGGAGGATCCTCGCAGGACCGTGGTCACTATGTCCCGATTTCCCGGTTGTCCGACCCGCTGCCGCCTCACCTGCCACCTTCCTTCCACATTGGGAAGAATGGAAAGCCGAAGATCAGACGCATCGTTGACTGCCGTTCCCCTCGCTCATACGAGTGTCGGAACTTTTGCTCTTGGATTCCGGTCAGGAAAGAAACCCAGTCTCAATCTGTTGTGGCCTCGATAGACAATTGCCCGTTCCCAGACCTCCGGCGACACATCCCAGCACTACAGGTATCCTCATGACTACCGGCCTCCTCAGTCAAGCATCAACATCGGCCGTGATCTCAGGACCTTTCCGTCGCCGCACTCTGACCCAGTCAGGACAATTCCACCCAGTGTACGGCGAACTCTCTTGGCTTTCGTCCGGCATCCTTTGCTTTCGGGTATGCCTGTTTCGGCCTTGCCACATCATCCACGTACCAACCGTGACCAACGTCAGGGCCACCATGAGCACCCAATACAACCAGAACATGTCCGAAACTTCAAGCCCACCGGAGGACGAGAAGTTGAAGAAATTCATGCCGAAGATGCTCTGTTGGAGTGTGTCAATGATTGTGCTCTTCGAACGAGGAGTGCTTGAAAACGTACCGCAATGTACGAGCCGGGAAGATAGATCAGGGTCATCACAGCTATCGTCTTCATCAAGAAGCTGTCTCGTTGGTTCACCAGGTTGTATGCCTGGGAAAGCAGTACCTGTCAGCATCCTCCCCAACGCGCCACCCGTCTCTGCCAACGTACAAGATTGATCTCGTTGTGTATGCGATCGCTCAACGACTTTGAACGCAAGTAGGTGGCCTTGATTGTTCGTCTGAGACTGGAGAGCTCCAATTGCGTATGTCGAGCCGAGAAATCCACAGCACTGCCCGAGCCGCTTGATGACTGTTCGTTAAAGACTTGTTGAGCTTCCTGCATGCCTTCCAGCGTGCTCAGAGCAACCTCGAGGGTCTCGTTGGAGTGGATAATGTGCCTGGCGATCTCATGCAGCCGCTCAAAGTCGATGGCCTCAGGCAAGCGTCTCTGTCCGTTGCAACGCCAACGTCAACCTTAGTCATCCATTTATCAGACCAGGCCAAGGCATCCGTACCTTTTCAACATCCAGGCGAACAAAGTCTCGTAATGCCCACACCGATCTGTTGTACAGATCCGTAATCTTGTCCACGATGAAACAGTGCCATTTGTAGGGGTCGCTGGCATCGATGACGCCGCTGTTCCAAGCATGCTGTATGGCTTTTTTCAGCTCCTCGGGCGTGTCCATGCACAGCATGAGCGTGACATGATCTCGCGCGTTCCACGAGATATTGACGCTCGGCTGTTCCCATTCGTACACGAGTCCCGGCGCAGTCTTCCCCACGGGCTCCCCTCTCTGGACTTGTTTGATCTTGAAGCAGCACCAGGAATCTGGGGTATATGGTCAGGCTAATGCGTGGTTTCAGCCTGGGGGCGAGATGATTTACCATGTCTCAACGTGTCATTGGCCACTTTCTGCACAGTGCGGCAGCCGAAGAGTCCGTTGGAGTCCTTTCTTTCGTGGTGCCGCGCCAGGCTGACGAATCTGCTGTCGATGTCGAGTTCGCTATAACGGCCGTCTTCGACTGCCAGATCCTCGGCGCTGCAGAAGCTGATGTCTGTCAAAAAACTGTATTGACAGACTTGGGTCACTCACCTACATCAAACCCGTTAACGTGTCGATCTTCTCAGACGCGCCATTGCTACTAGCGATGGGCGAGCCTGGATTCAGTCAGAGCCGTTTGCAGTGAGTGCTTTGACGCTTGTGCCGCATACCTTGGCTGATGATCTCGTCACTACAGCCACGCAAGCTTGGCATGGCGAGTTGAGTCAGGCGTCAGGGCAGTAGTGCTGGCAGTGCGATTGCGTCAGCCCTTGGTCTGAAGGATTGGGTTGAAAGTGGCAGGTAGTCGCGACGTGGAAAGAAGGCTGAGGCTCTGTGGCACGCGGCTTCTGCGTTGGCCAAACATCTGCGGTGAAACAGGATTTTCATTGGCTGAATGCACCCTGCAGGCAGGCCCCGCTCTCGCTCGCTTGCTACGCCGCAGCTGTTATCCACTCACCTCTGCTGCCTGATCGTCCAGCAAGTTGAGGTGCCTTCATGGATCCTCACATCTCGCCGTCTATCAAGATAACGGAACTCTGCCTTTTCATTGACGGGTTCTTATCTTTTTGTGATGAGCTCTATATCGTGAGAGAGATCACGGTAAACCCCTGGATACGCCAAGGCTATTGTGATGCCCTTCGCGCATGGGATCAAGCCCGCTGGTTTATGTCTAATCCCTTGACGAGAACAAAAGGATCGTACCTGTCGAAAGTTCCGTTTTCGGCGTCGGCCGGTCTCCAAAATGTCATGGACTTGACTCAGGATAACAAAATTCTCACGTTACGCTTTGGTTGAAGCAGCCAGAAACGAGCAAGTCGATATGCCTCAAGGCCTGATGAAATCCACCGAAACCGGCCATGCGACGGCGGAAGCTGTACTCCCCGCAGCTTCCAGTTGGGTAGATGAAATGCTGCAGATATCTATGATGACTCACTTGAAACAATCGCTCCAACGCCTTTTACTTCCGTACTAATTGATCATCCGCGCATCGCGGCTGGGTCAAGCAAGCTTGACTAAGATTTTGACTGGGTATGGCGTAGATCTTAATGTTGAAGATGAGGAGCTGTACAAAACGGGGATTACGAAGTAGCCGAACTTGTTCTACGCCACGACGCTTGCCTTTTTCACGCATATGCCTTATCCGATGGAATCATCTATCTATTTCGCTTCGGTCCATGCCACCCCGAGCTCATCAAGCTGTTGCTCGATTACGGTGTCGATAAAGCCGAACGTATGAGGGACGGACTCGGTTCCATCGCAGCCGCTCGGGTCAAAGGTCGACTACATCTATTCAGGTGGAACGGCGCGTTGTCGAGCCGTGCTAAAGAAGTCTCTAGCTGCGTCCCGCATGTTGTTGGACCACGGCGCAGACTTTGCCTACGTGGGGCAAGCCGGTTCGACATTTGCTCTTGCGGGCATGACATGACACGGGCACTTATGCCAACGTACTCGCGCGATCGTGAAGCGGGCTGGGGTCATGAAGTGGTGGTGGGCCTTACGGTCCTCCAGATCCCCCGTCTCCGTCGGTACACCCCCAAACGTCGACAGGACTTGCCGGCATCGCATATGTACTCGGGTGAACTCTCGCGGAAAACTCTTCAGAGTGTCGCATGAGCCTCAGGTTGCGATCCAAAGATATTCCGGTGACCAGCTGTGTGGATGGTAGGAAACGGTGCCCGGTCGGTCATATTGCGACATGCTTGTAAACGTGACAAGACAACGATGATGGGATGCTCGCGAGAGTGGACGTAAACGGTATCAACGTAGCCTTGCGCTCCTGTCAGCGGGCATATGGCGTCTATCTCCTTATTGCAAGAATCTTGCGGTGGTCAGCAGCGCGCCGATGTTGAAAGTGGCGGATTTCGTTGTGGTGGGTGGGTGGGTGGGTGGGTGGGGGGTCGGCGTGGGTATATAATTCATCTCCGCCACTTCTCTCACTATCCAGCTAATGACGGCTACGTGGTTCAATGGTTTCGACCGCCCACGACTCCTAGGCAGCGCTTGAGGGATAAAGCGTACGGATACCGAAAAACGGAGATGGCCCCTCGTGTCTCCGTTCTGTAGCGCCACTGCACATAGGCCGGCTTAGGGAATCTTGCGGGGTCTCGCCCATGTAGCCGCCGCGGTACTGTCAGTTCTGGGTTCAATTCCCTGCGGCAGCAGCTTCAGTTTTGCATTTTTTTTGTTTGGTTGACCGGGGGGCCGAGTCCACAAGGAGTTGACAGCCACTCGGGTACGGTGGAATTCGGTCCATGTGCCGACCTAAGGATGTGTCTACCTTGTAGCGGGTAAGCTTTTATTGGCTTATTATATGTAAGAGTTGGAGGGAAAATGTTTTGAAGTGCTAGGTGTCGCATAGGTTTGAAATATACGTATCCGCTGTCGTCCTCACCACCACCGCACCCCCGCCAACGCCTCCCTCCCCACACAATCTAAAAACGACTTAGCTCGCTACAGCCTCTTCTTCTTCTCGCTTTGTAGCCACCGCGGCGCCAAACCCCTGTGGCGTAGCCAAACCGCCGTCCGCAGCAGCAGCGCCGCTCAACACCATACGCCAGGCACACCCATTGCCCCCCGGACATCCGTCGCGCAATCGGGGCCGTACACGAGGGCGGACAAGGCATCGACGACGGGGAGGCGGAGAAGCGCTTTGAGGTCGACGCCGTAGTTGTGGAAGAGAGGGAGCGTGTCGTGGTCGAGATTTTTAGTGCCACCGGAGAAAAGAAAATATCGCAGACGCCGGCTGCCATGTTGAAGGAGAGGGTGCAGGGGACGGTTTGGACGACCGGGCCGTACCGATCAGGGCGGAATAGGGTCTGTGAGTAAAGAATAGCGCATCTGACCCTTCCGGCTGTTAGATACCAGGTTTGAAGCATGTGCAGAATTGCAGAAGACCATATGATTTGGATGGTCGGTTGATATGCTGCGGCCCATGTTGTTCCAGAACGCCTTGCTATGCCGATGCAGTTCCCCAGATTCCCCTCAACGACGAAGATCTTCGTCCGTTGTGCACAAAACACCCCATCCAGCCTCCTCTCCACCTACTCATCCATCTGCCATGCGTACTCCAAATTCGCCCGGTTCTGCCTCGCATTCCGCGACTTGAACCACTCCCTCTCAAACCCATTACTCCGATCCACGCCATCCCACCTATGTCCCGGCCTGATGCCATACCGATTCGGCTCAAACGCACCCTTATACAACGGCCGGCCCGTCCGACTCTTCCCCTCCTTCTTCTTCGACAGAAACGCCAGCGCCGGATCGCTCCACCTTTCCTTCTCCCTCATCTCCTCATTGATCTCCGCATCGTCGGCGCCGCGCGCCACCGTCAAGTACTTTGCCTCCTTCAGCCGCTGCATCCTCGCCTTCTTCTCCGCCTGCTGCACATCCCCCTTCGCCTCCTCCTCCTCGCGCCGCTTGCGCGCCTCTTCTTCCT
Source organism: Diplodia seriata (assembly GCF_021436955.1). Lineage (NCBI taxonomy): Eukaryota > Fungi > Ascomycota > Dothideomycetes > Botryosphaeriales > Botryosphaeriaceae > Diplodia > Diplodia seriata. Next base: position 4,495,531 of record NW_027117308.1, on the reverse strand, counting down.
CCGCCGCCCGCCGCGCCTCCGCCCGCTTCATCGCGACATTGATAATCCGCCCGCTCGCGTCTCGATAAATCGTCTCCGCCGCCGTCCCGCCCGCCTCGCGCATCGCCTGCTCCATGTGCCTGCGCTCCGCGCGCTGCCGCTTCTCCAGCGCCGCCGCCACCTGCGCCGCCGTCTGCAGCCCGGCCTTGGCGCCCGAATCCATGGCGGGTGCGTCATCCCCATCGTCGTCGTCGTTGTTGTCGATGATCATCGGTCCGTCGTCGCCCGTGGCGGCGCCGTGCGCGGCGTTTTCGGCCGCCGCGGACGCGATGATGGCGTCGGCGGCGGCTTGGTCGGCCGACGAGGGCGCCGCGGCCCCGACGGTTTTCCAGCCGCTCGACGCCTTTTTGCGGAACTCGGCGCTGTTGGTGTCGGTGACTGTTTAGGGGGCGCGCGCGCGGAGGTCAGCGGGGGAAAGGGTTGTGTGGTGGATGAAGGAGGGGGAAGACGGGTGGACTGCTGCGGGTGGAAGGAGAAGAAGAAGAAAAAAGGAATGGGAATTGACTACTCACCCATCATCGGGGCGTCCTCGTCATCCTGTGCTTGCGGCCCGTTGTTCCATCCTGTGATGTCGTCGTCGGCGATGATCAGACCGCCGCTGGCTTCGGCCGCTGCGGCCGCCTTTCTCTTGCGCTTTTTGCTCTTCTTCTCTGCGGGCGCGTCGGCGGTGAGGTATTTTTTTGAGAGGTAGTCGGCGAGGGACATTGTGAGGTTCGGCGAAAGGGTTTTCGGAGGTGGTGTGGTGAGGAAGTGTGGGGAGCTTGGAGCTATCAACAAGTTCTGGATGTGACGCGGTCGCGCAGTGGCCAAATGTTGCAAACACGCCAAGAAGTCTGTTGAAGCCTTATTATGTAAGCGGCAATGTTCCCCGCTCAGTCTTCTCCACCTCACCAACTGTCATCTCAAACTGTTCTTTGGATTTTCTAGTAATACAAAGTCTTCGTCTGCCTAGGTTAGACGTGTCAATTTGATACTTTTCCGTAACTGCTCTTAATACTCGACACCTACGTCCGTTACGTCATTTTCATGGCTACTTGTGTGCGTAAGAGTTGAGTTGACTATTTCCAAGGTGTGCAACTTGGACTCGACTTTTCTTTCGCCTATTAGATTGATCAATGAGCAGATTGATTAAGTCTACAGCTAGAGCAATCCCAAGTATCGTATGATGGCGAGTCAAACCACCATCCCATTCGCAACTCCTCCGGAAGAAGACGAAGAGCGCAAAGCATGCATCGCCATAGACCCTCCCGGCTTCCACATCCGCCACCCGCCTCCTCCACATGCCTTGAAAGACTTCATCACCCCCGACAGCCACCTCTTCGAAACCATCCACATGGGCCCCGCCGTCGTAGACGAAGAAAATTGGCTCCTGGTCATCGACGGCCTGGTCCGACATCCCTTCGCCATCACCCTGCCCCAGCTGAAATCGCTCCCCAGAACGACCCTCACCGCCTTCCACGAATGCTACGGCAGCCCGCTCACGCCGCCCGACAAGGCTCTTTGGCGCGTCGGCAACGTCACCTGGACCGGCGTCAAGCTGTCGTCGCTCCTCGACGTGGCGGCGCCGCTGGCCCGGGCATCGTTCATCTGGTCCGAGGGCCTCGACCGCGGTGCCTTCGCCGGCGTCGATGCGGACCGCTACCAGAAGGACTTGCCGATGGAGAGAGCTCGTGGTGGAGGAGGGGTCGGCGGAGGAGGGGGTGGCGAAGTGCTGATCGCGTACGAGATGAACGGCCGGGCGCTGCGCAGGGAGCGCGGCGGGCCGGTCCGCCTCGTCGTGCCCGGCTGGTTCGGCACGAATATGACCAAGTGGCTCTGTCGGCTCTCGGCAAGGGAGGGGCGTGCGCCGTCGCCGTTCACAACGCGCTGGTACAATGAGCGTGTCGTTGCGTCTTCATCTTGCGCGGGGGGCGGTGATGGCGGCTCGTCGAGGGATGGTGGCGGTGCAGTGGCGGAGGGGGAGGTGGTGGTGCGGCCGGTTTGGGCGGTGGAGCCGAACTCGATGATAGTGGACCCACCGCCGGACACGCGGGTGCTCCTGTTGACCGGTCGTGGTGATGATGTCGCCGCCGGTCAGGGCGGTAGCGTCGAGGTCGAAGTTAGTGGGTGGGCGTGGAGCCACGATGGGATCGCGAGCGTGCGCGTCAGCGCCAACGACGGGGCCGACGGAGGCTGGGTTGACGCAGATGTGGCGGACCGCGTGGATTACAGCTGGCAGGCGTTTCGAGTGAAGCTCGCACTGTCAGTCGGCATGTATGGCCTTGTGGCACGCGCGACTTCGAGGGGAGGAGTCGAGCAGCCGATGCGCGGCAGGCGGAATCACGTCCATCGCATTGGCTTGGAAGTGGCTAGTGGGCCATAACGTCAAACCTGTGGCAGTGCGTTCGATGTCACATCTCCTTACGTGAAACAATCTCGAAGCCTGCTGCAACACAACTGAGTTGATAGGCTGCTGCCCAGTTGGGAAGTGCAATCCCACGTGACTCATCTTCGGACGCGCTTGGCGAACTTAGGTTGGACTTCTCTAGAGTCGCTCTTCTGCCTGCTCAAGCCTGATCTGGCCCGTCGATGATCTCACCTTGATCCAGCAGACATGGCGCCTCGATCGGAGGAGGCTGCGGCGTGGTTCGCAGCGGTGTATCAGGCAGTGCAAGAAATACCTCGAGGCAAGGTCACGTCCTATGGGCACATTGCACGGCTCGTGGGCAGGCGTGAGTCCAGCGCACCCGGCTGCACCCGGCAGGACTCGAAACTAACGACGGTTCCATCGAACAGCGGAATGCCCTAGGTGCGTGGACGACGAGGCACCAGGCGGCGGTCGAGAACGAAAGACTGACGGTGATGCAGGCAGGTCGGTGTCTCTCTCAAACACCTTCCGTCGCCGGGTGACACCGAGCAGGCGGGCGCCAACGACGGTGACAGCAGCGGACCGAGATGGCATAGCGGCAACGTGCCGTGGCAGCGCGTCATCAACTCAAAGGGCGTCATCAGTCCGAGGTACGTCCTGAGCTGACGCTTGACAACACAGTCCTTGTCTCAGCGCGAAGCAAGCGCTCCAACCCCGTGACCGAGGCGCACTGGCTGACCTTGACCGGCGAACAAAGGGGCCCGGGGGGTGCCAGCCGACAAGCGGCAGCGCTGCGTCGCGAAGGGGTCCACGTGGGCCGAGGCAGCTTGGGCGAATACCTCGTCGACTTTGCGGCGTACGGCTGGTTCCCCAGCGAGCTGCCCAGCGAAGCCGCGGCGGGGGTTGACGACAGCGAAAGCGACGCGTCTGGCGCGGAACCCGCAGAGGCGGCAGCGGCAGCTGACGGGTGAGGGGTATCGGCGTCAGATTACCTTGGTGGCATGTAGATAGGGTGGGTGGGGTGGCAGTATTATCGTGGCTAAATGGATGGGGCTTGCTGGGCGGCGGCGGCGCGTGTGGAGTCAGCGCGTCGAGGCGGAAGCGATGCGGAGGATCGGCTCTCCCTGTCGCGCGCTGCCCCTCGTCCGTCACCAACCGAAGGACACCTTGCCATCTGCCAGAGCACGTCCACTCGCGCCCGTGATGGCGACATCCCCAGTGATGGCGGTGGCGCGCAGCAGCACAAAGGACGCCGACCCCGCCAGACGTCAGCGGGCTGCCGGAGCCGGACGACGTTGCGCGCGGCGACCGCGTTCCGGTACCTGACGACAGCGCCGCAATCAAGGCTCCACGCTGACAGGCCGAGGCTGGCATCACGCTCTCCTATCAGCGGCCGGCATCCTGCGATCAGCCTCGACGGGCATCCAGGCTGGGTCCCGTGGCTCCTCTGCCACCGGCCGGCGCCAGCCTCTTATCTCGGGTCCCTTTGCTTTGTCCCAACATAGTATCAATACAGGATCCAGCCGGGCGCGTCATCTGCCACCGAGTACATAAACAAGAGCCTCCTTTATCCTGCTTTCCGGCCCTTCTGCTCTCTTGCCAGCACCTGTATCGCGCCTTCTACAGACGTACGAGCCCCAGCTTCCCCCTTCTAGAACTGCTCCCTTTTCGGACACCGCACGAGCACCAGCTGCGCATAGCACAGCCACTACCTCCTCCCCCAGTGACTCAGCTCCGACTCATCATCTGGGCCAGCCCACTTGACCTATAAGTCACCGACCTCCTTGCCGCCTGCCGCCATCCTCCACGACTCTTTAATCAACCAATCCTCCCATCCTCCATCCTTGCTCATCAGCCTGCCTCACTCCAAGTCGTTCTCTACCACCAACCTCCAGCAGCTCTTCACCATGGCCTCCGAACAGACCACCTCGACCTCCGACCTCCGCGCCGGCTCTGTCGACTACCAGCGTGACCACGAGCAGAAGGCGAAGTGGTCGAATGGCGCCGCATGGGGCCCCGGACGGCCGCTCAACAGCAACCCCAGGCCCGTTCGCATCAGCCAAAGGTGAGACCGCTCCGGCCATGGATGCTGCAGCTTCAAATGCTAACGGCGCATATGTATAGGGTCGCCGCCGCACACCGCCGTGAGAAGGCCAAGGAGGCGGCGCATGCCGCGCGGAGCCGCAAGCACGAAGTCTTCCCCATGGACCACTACACCAGCGGCGAATCGACAGACGAGGAGCCGGTCGAGCCCTCGGCGGCACCGGAGCCCGATGCCGGCATCACATACTCGTTCGATGCGGAGAAGGGACCCAGCCACGGCAGCCAGATCCTCAACCAGGCGCTGGTGCAGGCGATCGAGCGGTTCGAGGACCGCAAGACGCACGAGCTGGTGAACGAGGAGTACGAGGTGCTGGACGGCAACGGCGAGCCCGCCAACCTGCGCGGCCGCAAGGGCAAGAAGGCGGCCCGGTCCGAGGACGACGACTGGGAGCACGTCTAAGCCGGGCTCGGACGAGGCGAAGCGATTGCCTACCGCCGACACTCTTTTGCGCGTCTTACACGATTATTAATGGTTGCACTTTGCTTATCTTCACGGCGTTGATATGACCGATTGGCTTCGGCGCGGTCAATACACCTGGACGGGTTTCGGATTAGGGTTCTTTTGTTGCATAGCTTGCGGGCATTCATTAGAGGAGCATCTGGGTTCCGGGCGGCGCTTCTCGAGGACATGATGACCCACGCCTCCGGGCTGATTTTGGTGGCCTTTGGCTTTGGCCTGTTTGTAGCACTTGGTAGTAGCGGACTGCCCAATACAAACCTCAAACCCCGCGATTCTGTGCATTGGCGATGATGGATGTGGCATGCGGCGGCGGGTGGATGGGGGCCGGAGGGGGATCGGCGTGGGCGAGCCGCCGATGTGGAGCTTCCCTGATCGGTTGGCTGCCCCAGGCCAAGGCGCCGGGAACACGACGTCATACGCTTTCTGCGTGACGAAGCACAAAAGCCCGGCCGAGAACGTACCACATCATCCCGGCTAAGCAAGTGAGGCTGTGTCCCTCCATCAAGTTCACGCTCTCTTCACCACCCTCTCACCTAGACCCGCAAACTCCCTCCTTAGCTCCTTCCCAGGTCCCGAAGCTAATGCACGCTTGGCTCGGCCGTCCCTCTCCGCGTTTTCGTTGAAATTGACCCGTCCTCGCCTTATCTGCCGCCCTGCAGACGCAACCAGCCCTACCGCTCCCGTCCTCCCCATCTTGTGGCGTGTCGCCACTCCCACGAATCCTCCCAACGACGAACACCCACCCACAACCCGCAATGGCCAAAACCGAACCGCCAACCTCGCGAGCGCCGCGCCCCCGATGGGTGCTCCACGTCCAGGCGCAATTCTGGCGCGTGCTCATGGGCATTGGCATGATGTTGCACCGAATGGCGTCGCCGCGGCCGCCCAAGCCGTCCTTCACCCGCACCGTGCCCACGACCGTGTCGCCGATCAAGGGCGAGTTCAAGCTGCAATTCTACGTGCCCGAGGACTACAGCCTGCAGAAGCGGATGCGGGAGAAGCGGTTCCCGGTCGTCGTCAACTTCCACGGCGGCGGCTTCACGCTGGGACAGGCGACGGACGACGCGCGCTGGTGCGCAACGGTGGTGCGGGAGGTCGGGGCCGTTGTCGTCAGCGTTGACTACCGCCGCGCCCCCGAGCACGCCTTCCCAACGGCAGTCGAAGACGGCGTCGACGCGATCCTGTACCTGGCCGAGCACGCGGAAAGCCTGCTCATCGACATCGAGCGCGTGGCCGTGTCGGGCTTCAGCAGCGGCGGCAACATGAGCCTGACGGTGCCGCTGCGGCTGCAGGGGGAGGTGGTGCCGGAGCCGCACGACGCCGAGACGCCGTTCGGCATGAGCCCGGCGCCGGGGTCGACGGACAACATCCCGCAGAAGGCGCTGAGCCGCGGCCGCACGCTCGTCAACGTGCGGCGCGAGCTGCGGCTCAAGGCCATCGTCGCGTGGTACCCGTCGACCGACTACACGGTGACGCGCGAGCAGCGCCGCATGACGTGCGTCCGCAAGGACCAGGAGCTGCCCGCCGTCTTCACCCAGCTCTTCGACGAGAGCTACCTCTCCCCGCCCACCATGGACATGTCCAACCCCTACCTCTCGCCCGGCCGCGCCCCCGACACCATGATGGCCGGCCTGCCCGAGGACATCATCATGTTCACGTGCGAGTGGGACATGCTGCTCGCCGAGGGCGAGCGGCTGCGCGATCGATTGATGAAGCTGGGCAAGAACGTCGTCTACACCATGGTGCCCGGCGTGCCGCACGGCTGGGACAAGGCCCCGAACCCGCTGCGGCCGACGCCCGGCGTCCAGGAGCATTACCTGTCGGCGTGCAAGGAGCTGAGGAGGGTCTTCCACGAGGAGCTGCCCGAGGGTGCCATCGAGCGAGATATGGAGGAAGATGACGCGGTCGAAGTGAGCAGCGGCCCCAGCAGGACGTCGCATACTTTCGGCCGGACGTCGTTCAGCCACACGTCGAACAGTCATAGCCGCAACAGAAGAAGAAGCGTGGTGAATTAGAATGCTTCTTTCTTGTTCTTTTCCCCTTTCCCTCCATTTTCTTTCTCTCACTTTACCTGGCCAAGAACCGAATCGCTGGGACGATAGTAGGGCCGTAATCTCCTCCCCCTACGCATCGGTGTTCCGCCGGTGTCTCTTTTCACGCACACACACTAGGGTTATGTTTGAATGTTTTTTTTCATGGACACGGTTCCAAAGAAGAAGAAAAGCCGTCGTTCGGCAATGCTACGTCTTAGCGATATACCAACGTCTTGAAATGGGGGGGGTTTTGGGATTCATTCATTGGGTGGCACAGTTGCATGGTGTTGGTGGCGCAATTCGGGGATCACTTTTCTTTTCTTGGATGTACCTATTTTAATGCTTTTGTGTTGTGCTTCAGTATATGTAGTTTGATCGAATGTTACTTATTTCATTTCGACCCCTTGGATGTCTGTGTGCTGCTGGTGAAGGTATCCGGACGCAGATGCGAGGGTGAAAACTGTACTTGTGCATCCAGACATAGGATACAACTACGCACTAGAAATATTGAGGGCGGGAGGTTGGTGGTGGAGTATGACGGTGGAAGGGGTAGCGAAGGGTGTTAGGGAAGACGAAGTGGCGTTATTCATGAATTCGGGCGCATCTTGCGATGTTGACGTTGCACCATATCCGTAGGGAGTTGAATTGAATCCAAGATCCGGACGTGGATGCGGAGAGTAGGGATGAACAGTGAAAGAAGACGGCTCCGGCGATGTAGTTCTTCGAGGAGCGAACCAAGGAACTGAAGCCCTGGGGTAGAAGACTGAGGAGCACTACATAACCAGCGCGACAGAATTCCAGTAGCCGCTGCCTCAGGCTTGGTTGGTTAACCGATGAGAAATCCTCGTGTTAAATTCTTCCGTACAAGACATAAAACATCATACAAAGTCTACATCGACCTCTCCCACATCTATACAACGCGTCCTATATGTTACAGCCACATCCCCACTCAACCCCGCACACATCCCTTCTTCTCATCCAACCCGACACACTACCATAACACCTCCGCCCTCGCCCTCGGCGGGCCCTCGTTGTCCTCATACACGCCCTCAACACTAAACCTGAACGGGCTACAATGCCACCTCCCGACGAAGCGCTGCGCCTCGGCCTTGGTCTCGAGTGTGACAATGTAGCGGGGGGCGACCTTGCGCACGCCGCTGTTGTCGGGCTTCGCGTGGTTGGCGTTGAGGCGGACGACGGCGTCGGGGCTGTTGGGCTTGCCGCCGACGACGGCCCACGGGAGGCCGCGCTCCTTGCCGTCGCGGGCGATGGTGCGGCTCAGCTCGCCGATGGACGGCTGCGGGCCGTTGTCGAAGGACAGGAGGACTTTGGTGATGGGGGAGGAGTCGCTCATGGCGGCGATGGCGTCGGCGTGTTGCTGGGGGCTGCGAGGAGGAGAGGCGTCGCCGGCGGAGGAAGAGGGTTGGCGGACGATGGGGTCGTAGCCGCCGCGGGCGAGGAGCTGTTGGAGCTCGCGCGTGTAGGGGTAGGGGACGATGTTGCAGTAGATCTTGTCGCTGGCGGGCGGGCCGATGGTGTAGGACTGCATGGCGGCGTGGACGTCGACGCCGTGGTCGTCGCGGAAGCCGGGCGGAGGGGGCAGGGCGGAGAGGAGCGAGCTGGTCGAGTGCCGTTTGGTCGTGACGTGCAGCTTGCGCACGTGTTCTTGGAAGTCGCGGGCGCCGCGGGCGTTGCGGAAGAGGACATAGTACTGGTCCAGACGCTCCAACGTCTCCTCGTCGCGGACAGGGATGACTGCCGAGAGAAGCATAAGTGGCTGGATCAGGAGCGGAATGGACGAATGCTTGGCTTACCTTTGATGAAATCCGGGTCCGACCAGCCTTCGATGTACTTGCTGGACTGGGGCACTAGACGTCTGATATCTGTTTCGCTCAAGTGTCTGCTAAGGCCAGAAAGCTGAACGACGACGATGTCTTTCACGTATAATTCCTGCATGCGTTTTGTGGTCCATTCCTTACGCCCAACCAGCCTTGATCGACGTTCAGAGTTCTGTGTTTGGAGATCAAGACTCAACTTCGGTACCGGACGTTCTTGGTAAGGTGTTGGCTGAGCTTTTGGGCTACCCTGCGCTAGCTCGGGGAATAGCTCAATATAGAGCGGAGCCTGTTGTTTTTGATGTGCAGTCATTGTTGGTGTAAGGACTTCGTCAATCAGGCTTTCCGTTTGGTTTCCACTAGGCTCTGCGGATTCTTCTGCGTTCCCAGTCGAGCTTTCCGGTGGATGCTCCTTCGGTCCATTTCCAAGAATGTCTTCCGTAAGAGAGCTTAGACGACCTTTCTGTTCAGGATGCTCCTTCGGCCCATCACCAAGAATGTCCTCCGTAAGGGAGCTTAAACGACCTTTCTGTTTAGATTCTACCCGTGGGTAGGGCTGGCCGCTCGACACACTCTCTCGCAGGCCATATAGTTCTGATGGGATGGCCTGTTCGGTCATATGAGGCAATGGCCGGCTGGGATCCCTTGATAGATACCTACGTGGCTGGGCGACATCTCCCGTGTGTTTTCCAGTCTCCGCTGTTGCTTCTTCTTGCAGGTTTTCCTTCCGAGTCTGGTCCTGCCCAGGAGAAGTTTTGCCCGTTGGTTCTGATGGCACATTACTGGAGAGGCCGAGGGTAGGAGACGTATCAACATCCGAAGGCTTATAGCCTTTGAGCTCCGTCAACCGTCGAGACGCTTCAACGAGTAGGGCCTCAAGCTCATCAAGTCGCTGCTCATGGAGAGACTTGGTAACAGGCTGGACGTTACGTCGGTACCTGCTTGGCTGAGAATGGTCCTCGAGCTCCGCTGATATGGTGGACTGTACTCTCCCGATTGCGTCTCGAAGCCGCTCTCTCACACTGGTGGGATCCGGCTTCTCCTTCTTCCACCTCGCCAGTGGCCTGTAACTAACCCTTCTGTCCTCTTCCGCAGGTTTTGGAAGTCCTCGAGGATCGAGTGGCCTGTAACTAACCCTTCTGTCCTTCTTCTCCAAAGGTTCCGTCCCCTCGTCCAACTTGCCATCCCCAACATGTTGGTCTGCTTCCACCTTCACCTCCTCCACAACATCCGTTTTTTCCCGTCCAATCTGACTCACGTCCTGCTTCAGGCGCTGCCACGTCTCATCGTCCATGATGGTATCCCTCGTGATGGCGCCGATCCGCGGTCCGCCCACCCGCTCCGCAGCATCCGGCACCGGCGACGTCATCTGCGCGAGTCTCTGCAACCGGCTGAGCCTCTTCGCTATACTTTCCAACACGACACCCGACTCCTCCAGCTTCTTCTTCGCGCGGCGGGCTTTCTGCTTTTCTCTCCGATAATTCCTCTCCTTTTCTTTACGCGTCATCGCTTTATCGTTATCAAGCTGTCCTCCCTCCTGCTGCTTCTGTGCCGGGCGGGCCTTTTCTTTCGCTTTCTTTCCTTTCGGTGTCTTTCCTTTCGGTGTCTTTCCTTTCGGTGTCTTTCCTTTCGGTGTCTTTCCTTTCGGACCACCCCCCGGCTTCCTCCGCGCCACACCCTTCAACGGCTTCACCCCATTCTCACCAACGAAGCCGGCGATGGCGCCGGCATCGCTACCCTCCGGTCCGGACGGGTCCCCCTGGGAATTTACATCTTTCCGAAAAAGGTGCTTCGCGGTCCTGAATCTCGCAACGGCAGCAGCACGCTGGGGGCGGTCTGTAGAGCCATTGGACCCGGTCGCGGGAGATGGAGATTCGCCGGGGGCGGGGGAATCGCTATGCCATCGGCGGGCAACGGCGGCGGCAGCAGGGCCTCCTCTTCTGCGGCGGTTGGGCAGCTGGCCGGCGGCGACGCTCCATGCAGGCCGGAGGAGGGAGGACTGCGGCGGAAGCGGGCGCAGCGGCGGCAGCGGCGGCATTCAATTGGAGTGTGGAGGAGGGGCGGCTGCGCGGCGGGTGGTCGACCGGAGCATCGCAGTCGGGGTAGGTGGGAGGGGGGGAAAAAAAAGTTGTCGCTTTGGCTTGCACAGAAGAAACGCGGCGCGCGGGATTGGACGATGATGGAAGACATGTTTGGGATTCTTGCGTTGCCGGCTTTTTGCCGGCTGATCGGCCGCTTTTCTGGCGCCCGCCGATTTGTGACGACTTTTTTTTCTCTTCTTGGATTTGGTTGGAAGAAAAAAGTCCCTGTTGTCCATTGGTGACTTGCTGCTGCTCTACCCTCTTCCGGTTCCACTGCGGACAGTACTTGTTTCCAGTCACCCCACTGTGAAAAGAACGTCTGCGGGGCGCGCGGACGACGTCGCGGACGAAAAGTTGAAGGACGGAGATCACGGTTCGCAGATTCACCATGGACATTTCTCAGTTCTCGCTCCGCAATGTCAACAACAAGGCGTCAAGTCTGCCCACGAAGGCTATCGATGGCGGTCTTCGCGTCCACATTCCTAGCAAGCACCTTGCATCTGCAGCGCTGAGACATGGCGATTACTGCCAGCTCGACCAGGCCGACGGCAGGCGGAAAGCCATCGGAGTGGCCTGGCTGGCGAAAGACCCGGGCCAGGGCACCAAGCGCATGGCCTTCCTCGAAGAGCCCATGAAGGAACTGTTCGGGATGAAGCTTGAGGACAAAGTCACCATCACTAAACTCGAGCCGCAGGAGCTGCAGCCCGCGCAGAAAATCTACATCAGGGAAGTCGAGCCCGGCAGTATCAATACTTCAAAAGCTGAGATTGAGATGTTCGCCAAATCCGCGCTTTGTACGTATATCTGCTGCATCCTTTCCACTTGACAGGTCTCATTCAGAATCATTGTTTCTATCTTTTAAAGTGCAACTTCGACACAACTTTGCTAACATCCTTCCACAGGTGGCGTTGACATGGTACTTCCAGGAGGCACTTTCGCGGCCACCATCTCAAGAGGACCCAGGTCCGGCATCAAAAACCGATACATGGTGGAGAAGGTGGAGCCACCGACAGAAGAGCCACTGACCCCCTACGTATGCAACTTCGCCACCTCAGTCCAGCTGCTCAGCAAAGACGAAGCGATCGAAGCCAGCCAGGCGGAGGAGGAGCCCAAGGAAGCGCCCGTGTTCGCCGTCAACTCGGACGGCATCGGCGGCCTGCACAAGCAGATCATCGAGCTCAACGAGCGCCTGGCCGGCATCACCGACGAGCTGCGCCGCCGCAAGTACCCCTACCTGCTGCGGCGCGCGACGGGCGTGCTGCTCTACGGGCCCGAGGGCACGGGCAAGAGCCTGCTGCTGCGCAAGCTGTGCGACGCCCCGTGGCGCAAGGTCGTCGCCGTCGACGAGCCGCTGGCCAGCACGGGCGAGAAGAGCCAGGCGGCGGCGCTGCGGAAGTGCTTCGAGGAGGCCAAGGCGGCGCAGCCGAGCGTCATCGTCTTCGACAAGCTGGACGCGTTCGCCCCGCGCGCCGACGAGGGCGGCGGCGGCGGCGGGGGGTCGTCCAAGTCCAACCTCGCGCGGTGCATCGCGGCGGAGATTCAGAAGCTGGAGACGGCGCGCGTGCTGGTGGTGGGCGCGACGACGCGCTTGGGCGACGTGGACGCGGGCCTGCGGACGTCTGAGCTGTTTGCCGACGAGATCGAGGTGCCCGTGCCGGACGCGAACGCCCGGATCGACATCCTCAAGGTGCTCCAAGAAAAGGAATGGCCGATCGCCGACGAGACGGCGGAGAAGGTCGGTGGAAGGACGCACGGCTTCGTCGGCCGCGATCTCGCTGCACTCTACAAGAAGGCGCTGAAGCGAGCGTGCGACCGGTACTTCGACGACCGGAATGAGCCGAACGGGCCCACTGCAATCCCGACGTCACTAGATGGGCCTGGAGCCGAAGAAAGCAATCAAGGTGCAACGGCTGTGTCGCTCGCGGACTTTGAAGACGCGCTGCTCCAGGTGCGCCCCACCGCAATGAACGAGGTCTTCCTTGAGACGCCCAAAGTCAGGTGGTCAGACATTGGAGGGTCGGACAGCGTCAAGGCCGCGTTGCAGGAGGTCACGGAATGGCCCTTCAAGGTGAGGCGCATGCCCTGCGAATACGGCATGCTTCTAGAAGCTGACGTTGATATAGCACGCCGAGCATATGCACGAGCTGGACCTGCAGCCCCAGCGCGGCATCCTGCTGTATGGGCCGCCGGGCTGCTCCAAGACGCTCTGCGCCAAAGCGGTCGCCACTGAATCAGACCTCAATTTCCTGGCGGTCAAGGGCGCGGAGCTGACTAGCATGTACGTGGGCGAGACGGAGCGGGCGGTGCGCGAGGTGTTCCGCAAGGCGCGCGCGGCGAGCCCGAGCATCGTCTTCTTCGACGAGATCGACTCGATCGCGGCGTCGCGCGAGAGCGGCAAGCAGCTCAGCGGGCTCAACGTGCTGACGACGCTGCTGAACGAGATGGACGGCATCGAGGCGCTGAAGGGCGTGCTGGTCCTGGCGGCGACGAACCGGCCGGACGTTTTGGATTCGGCGCTGATGCGCCCCGGGCGCTTCGACGCCATGCTGTACGTTGGGCCGCCAAACATGGAGGCCCGCTTGGCGATACTGGACATCCGGCTGGTGCAAAACGGCCGGCCGCTGGCGGATGACGTCCGGCTGGCCGAGCTAGCCACGCTTACGGAAGGCTACTCCGGCGCCGAGATTGTCGAAATCTGCTCAGAGGCGGCGCGCGCTGCGCTGCGAGATCGCCTCAGGCATGGCGACAAGCGAAGCATCGGCCTGGAGCACTTCCGGCGCGCGCTGGACAAGGTGCCGCGCCGCATCACCAGGGAGATGACGGAGCAGTATGAAAAATGGAGCGTCGACGACGCCATCAAGCGGCTGTGAGAGCGAGGGGGTTTTCGCGATACGAGAGGTCGACCGCGGCGCGATAATTGGCAGGCTGCAGCCGCAATTTAGCAGGGCCAGTATATTCTCCGGTTCTCGTGGGGCCGCGCTGCTCCTCGAAATAGGCACGAGTCAGGCGATATACACAAGCATTGCGGCGCGCCAACCATAGCATGGCGGATAACGAGTGACGGCAGGCCACGGTGGTGAGAGGTGAAACAGCGTGTTTGGAATCGGCTCTGGCAGGCGACCGTTGCGGTCCCGCTGTTCTGGCCGCCCGTTGTTTGACGAGATGAGCGACGAGCACGTTGCTGCAAGTGGAGCCTGGGCCGCCGTGCTGGCCGCTGTCAGTTGCGCCCTGACGCGATCTGCCGCCGGGCTCGGCCAGGGCTGGACCAGCCCACCACAATCCACCCACAACGCCCGACCCGCGCCGCCCGCGAATATCAACACCAGGCTGCTCAATCCTCCGCTCGCCGTCAGGCCGCCCAGCCCGCGGCCGCTGCCGATGCCGATCGCGCGCTCCAGGAACCCGCCAGTACCGCCCGCACCATGGAGCAACGTCGACGTTGCAGCCGTCGCACGGGTCGCACGCACGCCTCGAAGATTTGCTGATCTGCCCGCCGAGCGTCCATCACCACTCAGCGCTGCTGCTCATCTCCCACACGCGCTCACCGGCGCCGGGGGGCGTGCTCGGCGGGCGGGCAGTCGCGCAGCTCCGCTCTAGCGAAATTGGCCGCCGGTGTGAAAAACCCCGTTCAAGGTGAAACAGCTCCCGCAGCAACGGGCAATCCTACGCCCGCACGCCCGGCGCCACCCAGGCCCCGCTGGCGCCGCAGGGTCCGGCTTCTCTTGCAGCTTCGGAGCTGCTGCGAGGCTGATCGGGAGCCCGCTCGACTCTGCTTCCCGGCGCACGAGAGGGTCTGTGGCACCCCCACCGGTCCAATCCGCGACGAGAGAGCAGTCCCGCGCGTGCTGGGGTATCCCCGAGGAGCGTGGGTGCCCCTTCATTTGCGTGAGACTCGACGTCGACAAGGCTGTCTCGTGCGCAATCTCTGCCTGGCGCCGCCGTACAAGATGCCTTCCTATGCATCCCGCCGCCGCGCCCTGCTGCTTCTGCCTTTTCGCGCTCCCTCGCCCCCAGCCGCTCCTTGCCCCGCGTTCTATTGGCTCTCCGGAGGGCCGTCCTATCCTTACTCTCCTTTCCTTCCTTCTCCCGCTGCGTTGCCGTGCAGGTTTCACCGCGACGCCTTTCCGATCTGCCATCTCAAATACCGGCCATGGCCAAACCCATAGCACGCTCGAAGTCCATGACGCTAAAGCGTTCCAAACGCACTAGCTACCTGGCCCAGCCCCTTCCGGGATCACATGGCCACGTTCTGAATGCCGCTGCCATGTCTCATAACGACCTCCGCACTGTCGAACGCATGCCCCCAAAGCGCGCCGACAGTGGTACAGCTTCAGCATCTGGCGACGAAATCCCGCGGCCCCGGACTGCCAACAGCGCCGTGGACCGGAGCAGGCCTCTTCACACCGCGGGCACCCCCATCCAGATCCAGCACGACGAGCACACCTTCGAGTTCCCCACTCCCTCGCCCGAGGCCATTAACTATTCCAGGGAAAGGCTCCACCGGGACCAGACGGTGCCTATTGGGATGGCCCTGGGCAGCCCCAACCAGCCCAATGCAAATGCGTGGAAGCAGTCGCACCCCTCTCTCGATGAGCAGGCAAAGGAGGATGCTACCGCTGCTAACGTGGATGCCGCCAACGATGCCGACGTCCCTCCGTCTGCGCGTCCCATCACCAGCGATGGGAAGAAGCCCAAGATCAGTAGGTGGAAGTCGCTGTTCGGCAGGCGTCCTGCTGATAAAGCACCCGCTACACCTGCCCCCTTCTACCAACTGCAGATGCCTGCACCGCAGACACCGGCCGTGCCGACCATGCCCGCGAGGAAAGGATCTCATCCCGATGCCATTGCAAGCCAGGCTTCTCTGGCGGAAAACGAGAAGAGCAAGGGTGGTAAGGGCGAAGAGAAGAAGCCACGGAGCAGGTTGAGGAGCAAGAGCAGCGCCGCTGCGGACGCCCGCGCAGCACTACCGCCGCTGGATCCACCGAAGATGCCAACCGTCCACGTGGATCAAGGAAGCCCAAAGCCGGCCCCCAAGAAAGAGGAGCTCAAGAAGAAGCCGTCGCGCTTCTTCGGCCACAAGGAAACCAGGCCCCAGGTCCAGCGGGCTGAAACAAGCCCCATGCTGAACGTCGACATTCCCACCATCGAAATGGAACGGTACAGCGTCATGTTTGGAAGTTTGCTCAAGGGAGACCGCCAGTCAAACCTCCACCTTCGGCGCCAGGGCAACGAGAGGCTGAAGCCGCTCAACTCGGACTCTCTGAGGGTACATCATCCCCTTTTCTCCTGTTTCCGCGCGGGTCGCGATACTAATTCACCCCAGTTGGCTGACAGGAGCCTGGCGGATCAGGATGAGCAGGGAGATGATGAGCGGCCCATGCCCACTCGTCGCGCCACGTCCCCCGCGACACCGACGTTCCAGCCACCTACCCTGAACTTTTCGCTCTTCCCGCGCGATTCAATGACCGGCTCCCGCTCCAACTCTCCAGTGCCTGCGCGAGCACAGAGCCCGGCACGTGCGCAGAGCCCTGCCCCCAAGAACCTGAACCTGAACCTCCCGAAGCCCCAGCATAGGCTTCAGCGCTCATTCACTGCTCCTGCGTCACCCGGCCGTCCGTCCTTCACCTTCGAGAACAGCGACTCCCATGGCGAGAAGCCGGTCGTTGCCCAAAATATCACGGAGGAACCTGAGAATACCGACGAGATCAGCATCGGCGTCCGTCAGGCTGATCTCATTTCGGAGGCATTCAGTGGTTCTAACCGGGACAGCCAGGCAAGCTTTGAGAGCACTGAAAGCAACGATGAGGTAGCAATCAGGCTGAAGGAGACGAAGTACAACAACAGCAAAGTGGATGTGAGCGGCTGGGAAATAGTTTCCAAGAAGCAACATCCAGACTTGCGTGTGCAAACGGCGGTTGCGCAGAGCAGTGGTAGCGCCCTCAGTCTGCAGAGCCAGAGCCCGTTGAGCAGCTTGAGCGGACAGAGCGTCGCTCAAGCGAAGGAAACTGTCGCCAGGCAGAATTCGCTTCGGGAAAGGCAGCGTCGGGACAGGCAAGGCTCCCAGACGGAATCGCCGGTTGCGACCTCTTCGCCAAAGAAAGAGCAACGGGGACGCAAGCCTTCCTACACGTCTTCTCCCGGTGCGGACAACCAGCAGGGCGAACAGGCCCGCGACAGGGATGCCGAGATGATGCTGGAGCAGCAGCGCCAGTTCCGCGAACGGAAGCAGAAGCAAAAGGACGAGCAACAGCAACAGCAACCGCAACAGCAACCGCAGAACTCGGGGCCGAAACGCCAGCCGACGCTGAAGGAGCGTGCTGAAGAAGTGCAGAACGCCAATCGCGTTGCGATCGCCCGGCAGGTATCAATCAGCCGGCAGCGGGCGCAGCAGGAGGTGCTACGTGCGCAGTCGAAAGCCGGGTCCAAGGACCGCATCAACAGCCCCAACGGCATCGGCAGCACGACGATAAGCAGCAACCAGAAGAACACCAAGTTCACTCCCTCGGAACACAAGAGCCAGGAGTCTAGCCCCAAGCCTACCATTGTTGTCCCCGAAGAGGATCAGCCGAAACCCAAGCTGGCGCGCCAGGAATCGCTGCGACGCGCGGGCCGCAATGCCACGCCGACGACGGTGACGGTTCAAAGCCCGACTGGCGAGCGTCTCGTTCAGAGGCGCACCCTTACCCCTGTTCTTGTCGATATTCCCAACCGCAAGAGTGTAGTCGGGAACATCGTGGACGAGTGAGTATCCCCGATCAAGAAGTCTTGTGGGCTATTGGAGCTGACTTTGCTTTACAGAAGTGACTTCGACGTGTCGCTCCTGCCGCCGCCCAGGCCGTTTGCTGCCGCAGACCCCAACCGCGCCAGCACGGTTTCGTTCAGCCACCTCAACTGTTGATCATCATGGCCTGCTCATCTTTTCCTTTTGTTTTACTGGTCATGTTTATCCCGGACAGGGGCGGATCCCTCGAAACGGCACAGAGTTATACATCGGCGTTGTGCATACATGATCTGGGAAGGGGCGCCAACGCTTGGTCGGAAGGTTACAAAGGTTTCATGGGAGTGATCTGACAAATTGGGAGGGATTTCAGGGTTGATGGCGTTGACGCTCCACTTACCGCTCCATTTTCGCATTGTCGTTTTCATTACAGCGTTTCTGTTGCATCATTTTCGAAAAGCTGGCCATCTTTTTGATATGCCATCTTTTTCTCGCTTGGAGCTTTGAGGGCTCAGATCGTCAAGCTGCACGCCAAAAAGTGCACTTGTCGCTTTTTCCTTGCCTCTGGCTCAACTTCTTCTTCAACCGCCTCTTGGCCAAACACTTTCTGTTGCTTGCACTTCAGATAGATACCCCGCATTATTCTCGCTTGTTCGTCTTTTTTGTACGCTTTCGATCTGCTTCATCATTGTCTTGCTCTACGCGTCTTTTTCTTTTTTTGTTCCTTTGCATTTTCCTCGGCGTCCAGAGCATGGTCGCCCCGGTTTTCTACTTCTATTCTCCCCTTGCACATCGGCCTGCGGCACAAGGACAAGGATTTAGGCTCCGCTAGTCGGAAACGATATGTTCACCTCCTCTTCTCTCTTCTTTGTTTACCATATTCTTCTCACTTCTCTTCTTCAGCTCGGCAACGATAGTTAGACCAACACGAAAGTTCATAACCTTCCATCGCGGTCCTTTTTGATGCGACAAGTCCGGTCTGATGTCAGGATCCATGCGAGCAGTGAATCACCACCAACGGAAGCAGTGCGGAGAGCTCCGAGGCACGTCCAACACCACCGTACACACCGCAAGAAGGGTTGGCAGCTATATCAAAGACTCTATACGTCTGGCGTTGCATAGCAATGTCACGTTCCAGTGCCACCGCCAAGACCGGTTTCAACAGAGAGCCAAGAAACCACAGCCACGGCAAAGCATCGCGCAGATTCGACCGGCCCTTTGCCGATAGCATCGCTTCTTTGCTTTTTTTTCCTCGCCCGTCCGTTCGCAAACGTACATACGTGTTGCGTGGGGGAAGGGAAGGGTTTTGTCTGCCGATGAGGCATTATTCAGGGTGATCCGAGCACGTTTCACGATGCTTCCCTTTCCTCCGTCGGCCACGGCCGCCTTACCGGTCGCTACCCACTCCGCGGGTTAGGTGAGCAAAGAAAAGGATCTGCGAGGTCTAGACGCCCACCCTCTTTTCCATGTTCGAGATGCCCCTTCTAGCCTTGCCTTTTTCCCTCTCCTCGCGTCATCCTTTTGGAGAAGTGGTCGTCGCCGACTGAACTGCCTTTTTCGTCATGTGCTGCTGCTAACTATCCCCTATCCTGCCCGCCTGATGTTGCCGGATCGGTCTTTTCGGTAAGCTCGGGGTGTGCCGTGTTATAGGTATGTTTGACCCGTGCTACGCGGTTGCCGGCCGAATAAGCCGAGCGGCATTGGTGGGTTGGGTGGGAGTCTCGATACTTTGCCCGTTCTGCGTTCCTGGGTCCTGAGTCGCGCGAGTGTCGCGAGCGGGGCGGCGGCGCGCGGTAGGTAAAAGGGGAGTAAGCATCAAACTTCCAGGCATCTACCATGCATGTACCGTACGTGCAGTTGCCTCTGGCTGGTTTGCTCGCTGTCGGCTTTCTTTTCTTTTTCTTTTTCTTTTGTTTGTTCTTGAGGCTTCACTCACGGGAGTTTCCTTCGTCGTCGTCTCGTCCCGTCGTTCGGGATCGTCCCGCATCGGGGAAGATTGACGACGGTGGCGGCGCATGGGCCTGACCCGGCCGCCAAATTGTGTTTTGCTTCCCGTATCGTACCCGTAGTCTAATGCACAAAGTAAGGTTTCGGGTGCCTGCGACGAGCCATGTGGGGGCTAATCAATGCGGCAGTTGAAGGAATTGACGTAGGTGCGAAGTATCCACTTGCTTTTACACCCTGCGCGTCTGCCCTTTTGGGTAAGGCGTCCGGCACTAGCATAAGCTTACTTGGTATGGTTGTAGGGGTTGAACGTGCTTGTGCTTCTGTGTTGCACTCATCACAACACGGCAGACACTTTCCGGTCCATACTCTCAGCAACAGATGTCCCTACTCTTGTACAAGCCTGCTATACTGCCCTCATTCCCATCTCCACCTATCCTCTCAGCCTCGTCCATGCCCCATCCCAGTCCACTCTCTTGACCCTCTCCCGCAGCAAAACCCAAAGCCACTGCACCTACTCTTCTCCATCCCCCGACTCCAACGCCACACCAATCACACTTCCCACTTCCTTCCTCCAGCGAAACGCTCCCCAGCCGAAGACCAGGACTATCATTGACCCGGGTATTTGGGTCAGATCGCAACAACACTACTGCTACTACTGTTGCAAGACCAGCCGAGCCTTGACGTCGGCGTTCCGGGCGAGAAGGTCGGAGACGCCGGATGCGGGACCGGGACTGAGTGAGACTGATAAGCGATGACATGTGCCTGTGAAGGACCACCTGCCTCCGCGCCTTGGCGGCGTGCGTCGATCGCTCCTGCCCATCCATCTTTCTGTGGCCCTTTTGATGAGAATAATCACTGTATTCGTAAGGAGTGGAGAATTTTGTTCGTTGTGCGATGGGATATACCGAGTGGCACCGAGTGTCGGCTTTGTCATCTCGTGAGGCTGTCAGAAGCGTCTTGAGAAGTCCACGCGGTGATGCTGGCGGGTTCGGGTTGGTTTTATCCTTCTTCTCAGGTGGAGAGCTGAGAGCGGGTTTGAGTCATCGTGTTCTTTGCCCTCGCCAGCTGCTTTTAAGCGCATGCTATGATGAAATGCCCTGGCCACGGAGTTTGAAAGCTATTTTCAAGCAAAATACAACGGAGGCGAACTGACAGGCTATTGATGATGTCGTATTCCACTCTCTGTTTGATATTTTGGCTCTCAATTGTTCCAGTGACTGTTTGACAAGCCCGGAGTGAAAAGTTTCACTTTTACGTTTATCCTTGTAGCTTTTTACAGACCTGCCATCATCTATCCTATTCACTCTACAATCCAGTCTCCCATCATGCACCCATTCATACTCTCCACAAACTCGTCTATCCTCTCCACAATCCACCCGCTCGTCATCGACACATCTTCTCCATCCACCGCCTCCACCTCCTTACCTAACCTCACCTCCTTCGCCCACTTGCACGTACCATCACCCTCGCCATCCCACAGCCACTGCATACAATTCTCCGTCCTCTCGCACGCCTTTCTACACCCCTCCTTGCCCGCCCCCCCTCCCAGCCCCACCACCACCTCCGGCCCCATCATCTCGGGGCTCAAATTATCCCAACCCTCCCGCACCCCCACCCTCACAACCGGCGCCACAAACTCCTCAAAAACATGGTAATGCCTCATAACACCCCCGTCTCCCTCCCCCCTCCCCCACCCCCACCACCCCCCCTTCTCCCCCCCACCGTCCCCCCAAAACCGCTGCTGAAACCCCCACACCCTCCCCACCCACTCGGGCGTCATGTGATGCCAGCTGACGACGGGATAGCACCAATGGCGCTTGGTGTAGTCGAGCGAGAAGGGCGTCTCGCCCTGCATGATGGGGAAGGCGGGCGTCAGGGGCACGCCGACGAGCGCCATGGCCTGCGCGAGCACGTAGTCGCCCGCCCACGTCGCGGCCGTGAGGCGCGGGTACAGCGAGGCGTCGGCGTCGAGCGCGGCGGCGAGCAGCACGAGCGCCGGCCGCGAGAGGATGATGCCCGTGCCGCCGTGCGCGAAGGCGGAGCCGGATATCCAGGAGGGGCAGCCTGGGGGTGTGAGATTTTTTTTTCGTCGTCGTCGCAGCTGGGGGTTGGGTGGTGGGGGAGAGGGGGGGAGGGAAACGGGACGGACGGGGACGGAGGGATGGGGGATGAGGGGATGTGGACGTATGTACCTATGTACCAGGCCTTTGCGGCGTCGAAGCGCGGCAGCCACCGCAGCAGGTTCGACCACATGAGGGCGGTGTCGGCCTCGATGAAGACGAACCACTTGGTGTGCGGGCCGCGGGGCGCGTGGGCCAGCGCGGCCCGCATCAGCGGCAGGAACTTCCACTTGTCCAGGTTCCACGCCTGCTGCCGCAGCGCCGCGTCGCCCGCCGCTTTGGCCGCGATGTCGACCCGCGCCGCCTGCCACGCGCGCAGGCGGTCGTACAGCTCGAAGGCGGCGCCGGCGTCGTACGAGTCGTCGTCGTCGTTGGCGGCGGCGGCGGCTTCTTTGACGGCGTCCGGCACGCTGCCGCCGCCGAAGACGTCGTGGACCAGGTGCCCGTCGATGATGTCGTCGAGATCGGAGAAGAGGGCGAAGTGCGGCGCGCACCGGAAGGTCGTGCGGAGGTGGATGGGGACCTTGGCGTGCGCGACGGTCGCGCCGGTTTTGAGCACGATGAAGATGTCGTCGGCGCCGGGGAGGTGCGTGGGGCAGGGTGCGTCCGGAGGCGGTGGCTCCGCCGCAAGCGGGGCGCCGTGGTGGTGGTTGTGGGAGCCGGTGGTGGTGGTGGTGGTGGTCGTGTTGAAGTTGGTCCGATCGACGAGCCGGCGCAGGATCAGGACGGAGAGGACGAGCACGACCGCCGCGGTGATGATGAATTGCGCCTTGCGGCGGACGCGGCTGCGCTTCAGTCCTTCCATGTTGCCAGAGAGATACGGGTGCTGCTGGAGCCACGAAGGACGGAGGTCGAAGTGTAGACGCATTCTGGACAGGCAACACTTCCGCGTGGTTCAGCGTGGAGGGGGAACGTGAGCTACAGCCGCCGGTTGCGGTCTGTAATTGCTAAAAACTGAAGTCCCTTGGTTGGTCGTGGAGGCTAGAGCTCCGCACTCCCCAATCTGGAGTCGTGAGAGGGTCGGCCAGGGTGGTCGTGAAAGGGTCTCGACTGCATCTGGGCGGTTTGGAAACATACAGAGCTGCAAACATTTGGGTCGATACAAGGACCAAGTGGCAACTTTTCTTTTGGTGAGAAGGAATCTGGTTCAGCTCGAGTAAATCATTTTGGAATGTGGTGAGGAGCCAAGGGTCAAAATTGCATACCCATGCCACTTTGGGCTTAGCTCCTTGTATCCTCAACACTACTGGTTGCCGCTGGATTCTGTGCGATACGAACGAGAGTCCACGACAGGTACTTGCACAGTAATATGTACGGCAGCTACGGACGAACGACTAGACAGCGTATGAGCAGAGAGCAGCAGTAAGTTCTTTTTCTTCTTCTTTTTTTATCTCGAGAATTCTGCTGTAGAGAAGCTGAGAGCATGCATGTGGACATGGAGATCAAGGCACGGTAAACGACAACTCAAGCTGGATTGGATGCTGCGGTAGCAACAACCAAAGATAAGAATTACAGGGCAAATATAGTTCCGAGTTTCCAGCCAGCAAGAGACCAAGCTAAGTTGCCTCCCATACCCTGGCGTCAACACACTCAACGTATCAGCGAGCGTCTTGGGAAATTCGTCAAACACCAGCCCGTGGCAGACTCTGGTGCCAAACTAGATGGAGAAGCCGCCTGCCAGTCCCATGACACCGTCTGGATCAGCCTGGCTTCGGATACTGCGAAGCCGTTCCGCATTTCTGGCTCCGTATAGATCCTCCGCCGTTGTATTCGTGATCGCGTAGTTGGGATAGGCAGTGGAGTCGGAAGAAAGGATACCTTCCTCGATGGCAACGCTCTTCAAATTCTCGACGGACGTGCGCATCGCCTCATACCAGAACTCATCATCAGCGGGCGAGAGCCAGGCAAAGTACAAATTCAACTACAGTGGGTCATCAGTCAGTACTTTTCCTGATTCTTTATGCTGCGACAATAGCGTCTCCTCTTGCTCAATGCGGGCTTTTCTCATTCTCATTTGGACACTTACAGGAAGGGGCGAGTCGGCATGTGGGTAGGCACTATCAGTTGCCATTTCACCAAACGTTCTAAGAAAAGGCTCAATGTCGTAGCTTATCATTGTCCCGCCGTGGCTGGCCATCGCTTTGCCGAGGGTCTGGAAGAAAGACCGCGGGGTTAGCCTGTAGTAGGAGCGTCAGGCAGTCGCACGCTTACATCTGTCTCATTTTTGACCGCAGCCACAAAGCCCGGTGTCAACCTTGACGTGGAAATTGTATGGAAGGTACCGCGGACATTGATAACGAGGTCAGAGGGAAAGCTTTGGACAAGATCGGCAAAAGTCCTTGTGCTCGTAGCGTCAAGGATTGCGGCAATGTTGTCAAAAGGACCGAAGCTTTCGGGTCGGCTGGGTCCATCGTAAAAGAACAGTACCAAGGCCGTGGTGCCGCCCAAGGTTGAGCCTGAGAGTGTCGTGATGATTTGTGCCTTGGGGTCAGTGTTCCCAGCGTCAAATCTCGCCGTGGCTTCGAGAACGTCATCGATATCGTCGTTTCCATATATCACGAAGCCGCCCTGCAGGCTTTCAGTAATATCTCTTAAGGGAAAATAGCTTCTACGATACTCACATAAACTTGAGGGGACTGTTCGTGGGTATGAAACTCGGCTGAAGTAACGATTCCAAACCTGTTCAGACCCCCTTTCAGGGCAAAGAAGAGATCCGGCTTGTCCGAGTCGACCTGTGTAATCGTTCCGTTCTACGCTGGGTCAACCATGCGCGGACGCTCAGCAAGAGCGAGTACTACTAACCGGCAATACCAAGGTAAAGCTTTTAACCGTATCACAAGTTAAGCCTAGACAAATGTAAGAAAGCTGTTCGAAGTGGAAACGAGAACTTGTACCGACCGTACTGATTGGTTTTCCTGTATTGCGATGCCGATTAGCCACACAAAATATGTACACTCGGGCCAACGCTGCGCTTCGTACCAAGAAAAGCCACCACCGAGGGTGAATCCGCCAACACCAGGGCCAACGGCCCGCCCACCGACGACGTTGTAGCCGGTGTCTTCAAGCTTTTTGTAGACATCGACCCAAGTCTGGGCGATATTAGAGCAAACTCGGCTAGGTATCAGATTCAAACCGCTACTCACATTTCCCATTCCAATCTCTACGGTTGAGTTGTTTGCGGATAACACAACTTGATCCATGCGGCCCAAGGAGATGTGGACTCCAGTTGTACTTGAGAAGCCGGGATTGGATGCATGTCCGCCTGATCTCACCGCGAACGGGGTCCGAGAGGAACCTATGATTTGGACCTGTACTTAAGGTCAACATGAATACCGAGAGATCGTGAGCAACCAAAAAGGGAAACTTGCGGCTGTAGCGAGGTCGTCAACGGATCCAGGCTCGAAGACGCATGCCGGAGTCTGGCTTGAGGAATGGAACCAGTGATGGATATCGGACGCGTATCTCGGGTGCACTATTCAAGTCAGCTTGGTTGGATCGGGATGAAGGAAATGGCCGGCTTACACGCATAGATGACATCGCTTGCACTGGAGACCTTGGAATCGATCTCTTGACATATCGGGATAGCGCTGGAGTTCCCACTCAATAATACTGACGCAACAAAAGTTGGGAGTATCAACAATAGAAGAGTTGGCCGAACCATTTTTGCGTTTCAACCGGCGGATCTCGGTAGGGTCAACGAAAGCCTTCTTTCTTGTGTAGAAAACATGCAGGTGTGCCTACTGTCTTCGACCCTTTTGTAGGGAGACTCGATGATCAAGCGACTCAATGCCAATGCAGCCTTACTGCAACATGTGTCACAACATATCGTTGCAGGAGGCTCGGCACGGGATGCCAAGGAAATAAGGTTAATCACAATACTCATGTGCAGCCTCGATCAGGCGGTATCGGAATCGAGCAAGGCGGGGTTGTACGAAGGTCCGCAATATATCAACAACGCCTCGTCGTAACCACTCGAACGATTGAAGCAAAAGCTCTGGAACAGATTGAGTGTTCTGATGGCCACACTGTTGGCGGCGCTATTGGTGGCGTACTTTGACGCATGCCCAGAACGACATGCAGTCCCGTTGGCATGCATGCTTTTTTCTCGTCGGTACCGGATGACCGGGGCCACCCTCGCCTAGTTCCAATTCACGAAGCTGCTCGTACCCTCGTTTGCGAGTATGCAGGCCCAGTCTAGCTCCATGCGCAGCACGAAATGGTGAATAATATTGCATGTAGAGCCGGCTTGGCTCCATGCATGCGCTCGAAACTCGCCGCTCTTCCGACGGAGTGTTGTTCCGTGTGGAAGAAGGACTCTGCCGAGGAAGATTGTATTCTTCCATCACGCGAACATGTAGTCATGCAGTCTCTTTGCTTTTGGATCCCTTCTCTGTTACACAGGCATGATCGGCTGGAGACGTCAGGCACTGTTTTGCGTTAAACAAGAGTGAAGATCTCGACATCACAAAGCACAAGCAACCCCTCTTCTTTGGGTTTGGCATCTCTTTTGTCTCCTGTTGGGAAGGAGACTCGGTCTTGTCTCGCAGAGCAATTTCCTTTTGTTCTCGGTGTTGTTGGTGGAGAGCCGAGACCGTTCATAGGCAGTGTGCTCCCGGATCGGATGAATCTTGGCTGGTATAACCCTCACCAAGAGGATGTTGTGGGAGTGGATGGTGAGGAGGCAGAAGGCTATCAGCTTTGTTCGCCGGTCACTTTCGATACGGACCCATTCGTGCCAGTCGTCGGTGCTGTCTCCCACAGAGCTTAAGTCGTCTCCAAGTCCCAGCTCGCGGAGGCATCGAGACAGAGTGTTTGCAGTTCTGTCGCCTCCCGGATCATTTCCGGATGGTCTTCCCACGTGGCGAAAGCTGTGACTAGCCCGGACCGTCTCCATGCGGCAACGCCGAGACTCGGGACTGACGTCCAGGTCTCGAAAACGAGGTGTAGAATTATGGTTGAGCGATCGCCGGTTTGGAGCCGTGGAGCCGAATCGGTCGGAGCGGACTTATTCGTAGTTTGCGCGAGTGTCATTGATAGAGACCGTCCTGGCCTATACTACTTTTTAGGGAGGGATCGATATGGTCCGGTGGATCCGTCTCTGTATTGGGAAAGGCCAATGTATTCCAATCGGAGCTTAGTCCCATAAAGTCCACAAACGTATTGAAGCCCTGGGTTGGATCAAAATGGCCTCCGAAAATAATCCTGGCTAATCAGTAGGTGTAAACCATTCAACAACCATGTCACACGTACATGAGAGAAGGACCTGGTCTGCACTATTGGAGCTCTGTGTGGATGTAGTTATTCTCTAAACGAACGCTTCCACCTCGAAACTTTCGCGGTCATCGTCGCCATATTTTAAACACCTACCCATACGTCATTTCGTAGAGAGTCCAAGCTGTCAGAACCACCAGACATGGTTTATCAGAAGTGCCATCGTGTAGTACATCCACTGCGTCAATCGATATAGCCTGAGCTCACATTGAACCACATACCAAACCCCATCGCGAAGCAATGCGCATCGCATCAACACCCCACCACACGCCCACCCACCAAAACACCCCTCCACACACACAAATCCGAGTCCCGACCCGCGACGCCGCAACACGACGTTTCCGCCGAACGAACGAACCCCTGCACTTACCCCAGTTTCACGCCAAAACACGTACGGGTGCCCGACGCGTCACTTCACTTCGCCCGCGACGCCGCAGCAACGCCATCAGTCCGCGGCCAAACCACAGCACAACGCCTATGCGTGCGTGAACAATCGTTTCCCCCTCAAGAGGGTTCAGAACGCAGACACGCGCCACACGTTGGGGGGAACCAAAACCGGTAAAACAAGCGGCTTCATCAGTGCATGCGTGTTTCGGGGGCTTTCGCTTCTCGACGCAGGGCTCTGCAGCTATGTACCTATGATACGCGGCAGGGAGAGAAGTGCGATAAGGCGCTTGGCGGGAAAGCTTGTGATCAGCGAAGGAAAGCTGGGTGCCAGGGGGGAGTGGAAGACGAAAAGAAAGAGAAAGAAAAAAAAAAAAAAGAGTAAACAAGGCGTGCCTCCCCACCCGAAGGGAGCGAGCCTCGATGACCGTGATGGCGATGGCGAGCACGCCTCGGGTTTGGAATTGATTTCAAGATGCGAGGAACGGAAAAGGGTGGAGAAGGGCGGGCGGGCAGGAAGGCGAAGCAGACAGGGAGGTGGCCTGATCCCGCAAGCGCTGGCTGCCTGCCGAAGTGACGTGTCGGGCAGGGAGGCGGCGAGTTGGGGCGGGATGAGGCAGGGCTGAAAAAGGGCTTACGAGTCCTGCCCTGCCCTACATGTTTCAGCTAAGTGTGGTGAGGCGCCTCAATCTTACAGACTGCTTATGCCGAGGACGATCGGAGATCGGAAGCTCTTGTGAGTGATGAAGCCCCCATCTACACTCGGAAGCAGACAAATGTGCGAGTAAGAAGACACTTAGCAGATCGCAAGCACGAGGAGATTGGAAGTTTTTGTCATGTTTTTTTTGACGGAAAGGCAAAGCCATATATTTTGTACATTGAAGAAAGATTTGCTCGGGCAGTCGAAAGATTCTACCTCGCTGAAAAATACAAAGTCTTTAAACCGGGCTCCAAAGAACCCTTCTTTTCTCTCTACGATAAACCCCCGAGGGGACTTTCACATCCCCTCCTTCCTCTAGAGACAACAGTTGACGGGCGAGATCCGAGCATTTAAGCGCGGAGGTCACGGGCGTGACGGCGGGCCTTCTTGGAGGAGGAAGACTCGATGCTCTCGACGAGCTGGGCGAACCAGTCAACAAGGTCCTGGACGGTGGTGCCCTCGGGCAGCGACGACTCGGGGACGACGCTGGCGGTGCCGGTGGCCGAGGCGGGCAGGGTCTGGGTCAGGACGCTGGAGGGGAAGGCGGCGGCGATCTGCTGGGCGAGCTTGCTGTCGGAAGAGGAAGAGGCGGCAGTGGTAGCCGGGGTGGCGACGGCGGAGGTGGCCAGGGTGGAGCTGGGGGTGGCTGCGACGGCGGCGACGGCGGCGGCCGAGGTGGCCGGCGAAGCGGCGGCCGAGGAGGACGAGCCCGAAGAGGAGCTGCCGGAGCCGGAGCCGCTCATGGTGAAGTCGACGCAGGACTCGTAGGTCTGGTCGATGTCCTCGGCGAACCAGTACCACTGGATCACGCAGTCACCGGCGGTGGAGCACTGGTCACCCAGGTCGGAGGGCATGGTGATGCTGAAGGAGGTGTCGGTGTCCTTGACGCCGGTGGAGGTGGAGGCGTAGACGTCCCAGCTCTTCAGGGCAGAGCCGATGACGCTGTTGGAGGCAGTGTCGACGATGGAGACGTTGGCAACACCGGTGTGGGGGGCGTGGATCTCAGCAGTGAAGGCGACCTCCTGACCGGCGGTGTAGGTCTGGACGTTGTCCTTGTTGTCGGCGAACTTGTAGCCCTTGCAGAGCCAGATGTCGCAGGCGGCGGCGTCGTAGTCGCTCTGGGAGCTGGCGACCTGGAGCTCACCCTGGACGTTGCCGTAGTGGTCGGAGTTCTGGTTGCTGTAGACCTGCTGACCGCAGGCGGCGGCCATGGCATCACCAGGCATACGGGCCTGGGGCTTGGAGATGAAGCCGTGGCCAGCGACCATGGTGGCCAGGACGGGGAGGGCGGCGATGTACTTGGCAGACATTGTGATGGTGGTGTAGAGAATGGTCGACTGAGTGCAGCGAGAAGAGACTGTGGTGTCCTGGTACCTGTACCGGAAAAACGAATGAAGGCGGAAAGAATGTGGTGGTCACAGACCGGGAAGAGAGCAAGATTCAATGAAGATGGCGAGCCTTGGTGGAGAGAGAAGCCTTGGACGGGGCAGCGGCGGCTCAAATATAGCTGCGCAGTCCCTATCGCGTGGGGCTGCATGTTTCGTCGACTGCCGTAACGAGCGGCAGCAGAGAGTCGGCACGGGTCGGGCTGGGCGTGGGCGGCGGGCGCCCCAAGCTCGTCTGCTCGGCTGGTGTTTTCAAACAGCATGCCGCGCCCCTGGCTATCTCCGTGCGCACGTCGGCGGGGAGCTTGTCGCGACGCGGCCCCTGGGTGGTCGCTTAGCACGCCGCTCTGGGAAAGCGGCCGGGCGCTGTCTCAGGTTTACAGCGACTTCTGGGGGCCGTCAGCGTAGGCGCCGAACCAGTGCGCCAGCTGCCGAGCGCAGAGCCGCTTCCAGACCGATGACGATGGATGCGGCGGCAGGGGCAGGGGGATGAGAGGAGCATGGATGCAGGTGGATGCGAGCGGCGGCGGAGAATTGTTGTTTCTGTTTCGGTTTCCATTCGCGGCTGCCAATCTCGCCAAGCTTCCCACGCGCCGGGACGCTGAAGCTGGAAGCGACCTCACCTGAAGCGCGACGACACACACTGCAATGTCCGACATGGCGCCCCAACACGCCTCGCACCTCTCCAACCCGCTGGCCACCCCCGCCCAGCTGGCCCAGTCCGGCTCGCAGCTGGACGGCGTCCCCAGCGACCTCGAGGACTCGATCCGATTCGCCGGCCAGCGCCTCACCCAGCAGGCCGGCATCCTGCTGCGCCTGCCGCAGGACATCGTTGCCCAGGCCATCGTCGTCTACACGCGCTTCTGGATTGGCCCTGAGGGCGGCAGTCTCAAGGACTACGGCGCCAAGGTAACAAACTCACGTGACTCTCCACCTTCCACTCCCCCAATTTGCTCACCCCCCGAGCTAGGACGTCTCCGCCGCCGCGCTCTACACCGTCGCCAAGCTCTCCGCCTACCCGAGACCGCCGAGAGCCATCATCAACACCTACCAGTACCTAGACGCCCTGCCCGCCACCTATGTGGACCCCGAAAGATTGCACCAGCCGGACCTCGTGGACCCGGAAGCCTACTACGTGAGCGAGGGCACCTACCACGCGCTGCGCGCGCTGCTGCTCAAGACGGAAGCCCACGTGCTGCGCGTGCTCGGCTTCGACACGCACGCCGCGCTGCCCTACACGCTCGTCATCAACTACCTGCAGGCGCTGGGCATCACCTTCTCCAACGACGACGAGAGCAGCGGCACCGAGCTCGCCCGCCGCGCCTTCGCGCTGCTCAACACGGCGCTGCTGAGCCCGCAGCTGCCCTTCTGCACCCACCAGCCGCCGCAGCTCGCCACCGCCGCCGTCTACCTCGCCGCCCGCGACGTCGGCGTCAAGCTGCCCGGCGAGCCCTGGTGGGAGGTCTTCGACACGGACCGCGAGGAGCTCGGCTTCCTCGTCGTCGCCATGACCAGCATGCCCGGCTTCGCCGCCGAGGAGAAGGCCCGGTGGGGCGCCCGCCGCAAGGTGCCGCTGTCGCTCGAGGAGCTCGAGGCCGAGCTGGAGCGGAGGCGCATGCTCGAAGAGGGCCAGTGATGGAGGTGGTAGTGGTGATGATCCTGCCGCTTCCGGGAGGAGAATTGTCGAAACGAGATGCGCTGATGTGCGAGATTGAAACGCGAGCGAGAGAGACGACGTCCCGAATGATGCCAAGCAGCCACTCCGAGAGCTGTGCCTTCGTGATCGCTTCCGGGGGAAATGCGTGTTGCCCTGTGCCCCTAAAAATGGATGGGGATCTGCTTCCGCAGCCTTCTGTTGCGACCCAGTTGCGCCGCATTTGTGGAGCCGGGGCGAAGGGGAGCTGGCCACGGCGCGTCGTCGGCATAATGCCGCACTGTTGTAAAGGAGGTTTGTTATTGTATAATCAGGCCGGCTATTGCGCTGTCAATGCCTCGGAAACACCGTCCATGCGAGCTGGGCCCAGGAGGTGGTCTCAGGGGAACGAAGAAGCTTAATGGAGGGGACGCAGGTACATGGTAGCAATGCAACAACGGCCGAACCGCCAGTCGGCCATTCTCAGCGACCGACGGAGAAGTAAAAGGGTTTCCAGCCCCATCTATTCTCATCTCCTATCCTCACTCACCACCTTCCCCTTCGTTACTCGCGCTGGTGGGATTCCTCGCACTGTTTGGAAGCGTTTGAAGACCTCGGAATTGCAGGAGTGCACGGGCCGGGCCGTCCTGGCTCGAGCGTTGTTCGGCACTTCTTCCACTGTCAAACATGCCAAACGCCTCTCAAACACGATCTTCGCAAGGACGACTGCAATTCGTTTCACGCCCTGAGAGCTTCAGTCGCAAAGCATGAAATCCTCAGGTAGGTATGGAGAACAACCTGGTGGACTATACTGCGCAATGCATCGTAGAGCTGATCAAGCTTCTCCCTGGCGGATGCTTAACCGTCGCCGTTGGCCCTAGCACATATATGCTTAGATAACGCCTTTTAGAGTTTTGATTTGAGTGCAGCCTCCTTCATAGCTTTGCTTCGCCGCACTCGTCCTGGTTTCATGCGCTGAAAAAGGAAGAAGAATTGCCTGCCAACGTTGTATGCGGTCCTCGGATATCTTAATCTCGCAACCAGAGCATCCCCAGGAAAGGGCCCATCAAAAAATCACTCAACGTAACAGCTAGCTCCTCCAGCTCAATTGTCGAAAATTGATTAGTTAATTGGCTGGAGCTGTTGGGCTCTCGTTTGCTTTTGCTTGAAAGCAACAGTCATTCGCACTTTGCCCCTTTCGCCAAATGCCTCCTTCTTCCGTCACCCCTTCAACTGTGTTTAGCCAGGCGTTATCGGGGCTTCCGTCTCCTCGACATTTTAGAAATTCTATTGGCAGTATTGCTATTTTCCACGACTAAAACGAGTTTCATTAGTAGGAGCGCGTGTAAATGGTGAATAATCTCTCCCCTCCAATGCAAATGGCCCTGTCGCAATCCAAAAATGACAGCAGCGGCGGCACGTGCTCGACGCATTCCCACCAAGCCCCTGGCGATGGTCTGCTATAAAAGCCCTTGAACCCTACGTTTTATTTCTTGAGTATGCTACATTGCTCCTCTCTCACGCCAATCCCATCAAGCTAAGTAACACTAAACTCTTTTTTCTTCCTTGTCTTCGAGCACATTCTTCAAACCTCAAGGCTTTCTCTCTGACTTCTACACCAAAGCCCTATGCTGCGCATGATAATCTGCATGACCGGTCCATTGCCAACTTTGTTCGATGATATGAATAATCCTCAAGCTTACATGATGCGTATCATCACCTTGCAGCACTGCTGAATACGTCTCAATTAATTCATCGCGGACCGTACAACATTAATCTAATCCATACACACGGCAGACAAGAGTAATAAAAGTAGATGCCCCTTACGCGAGGCTTTGGAGGGAGAAAGTCGCAAAGTAATTCTCTGTTCGATGTAGGAGAGTGTTGCTTCTGAGATTGAACTTAAATATAGCCCAAAAGCGCATTAGCCAACCCAGAATCCTCGTGAGATGGAGTTTTCCCGGAGCCAGCACTCAAATGACCACCGGACGCCGTAGAAGGAATCCAGTCATAAAAGCATCGCCGGACTCACTCCTTCCCATGCCTTTCAAAGCACTGGGATTCTTGTGCATAAGATATACCGAATATTGGAGCACATCGTCATAACCCCTTACTGCCTGCGCAGCGCGGGGGAAAAAGCATTCAGTACCCTTGTTCACTTTCACTCCAGCCCAGACAAGCCGCATCATCTGCAGCAGATGCAGGACATCATCGATTTCAAATCGTCATGTCGATCGGACAACAGCGACACGATAAAGTGAAGAGCAATATCATTGCACCCAGCCGGGCTCCGCATCGCGTCACACCGAGTCCTCTTGAAGAAAAGTACCCAACACGACGCCAAACCCCAGTGTGATGCTGTATCGTGGCGCCGTTGTCGAGATTCAAGAGAGAAGGGCAGCCATGCTTCCTTTCGAACATGCGCGACTCACCTCTCGTATCGCATCCACGAGCACGCATGTTCAGAGCATAGGGGACTCGTGCGCGCTAATAAAAACGCTCAAAATGCCCGATGACGACGTCTCGTGACACCCCGGCAGGGGTTGGGGGGCTGTCAGGAGGTGGTGGCAGCTGCTCAAACCATCTATCTCTCAATCAGTATTTAATCCCCTTCGTTCCATCCATCAGCACCCTCCGCTCTTCAACTGAGACGCTAGTATGAGCGTCAGACGGATGCATGGGTACCCACTGCGTCTTCGGCTTCCCGGTTGCTGTTTCACTCCGCGCGCAGCATGAACCAGACCCAAGCCAAACCCCCAAAAAGCAAAAAGCCGAAAGAATGAGCATCGCCATCATGCCCCGGTCACTGAGCCGCATCGCCAACGACCAACGATGCTGCACAGCGCCGTTCCAATCCCCAGGACTACTCACCGTCCCCCGCCCTCCGCGTAAAACATTCTCAAGCCATTCCCACCCGCACAGTAGCCATTGCTTTGTCATGCGTCCAAGTGAAGTATGTTGATGCCGCGGTGAAGACATGAAGCGGGCACACAAACACTTCCGCTTCCCATTGTCGAAGAAGGGAAAAAGAAATCCAAGACAGGCGCTGCGAGCAGCGTTTATATACAAAGCCCGCACTACGCAGAGTCCTCCCCGGGTGTAGTTAGTCGCAAGAGTCAGCGCGCGCGAAAGTAGAACGAGACACACGTGCACGTGAGGAACGGTATACTGCATGGACGACGGCCGACGCACACGCACAACCAGGTATATACCCTGCCGGACAAACACGACACAGTTTGGATAGCTAGCAAAAGGGTGAAGCGAGGCACCGACGGGAAGCGAAAAAAAAAAAGTCGAACACACACATCCGTCACACAAAACGCAACAAAGTCTGTGGGGTAAATATTGGGAAGAGAAACATCAAACGGCCATTAAACAAGCGTCATACATGTGTGTGGGTGGGCGTGCGTTTAAAAGGTGGTGTATGTTATATCCGGCTCTCCATTTCTCGCTTCCCCTTCGCCTTCCCCTTCGCCTTCCCCGCCTACTCCCCGACCCCCTCCCATCCATCCATCCATCCATCCATCATGGGCTATCTTTCAAAACTCTCTTGCTCTCTCGGGAGGACGCGGCAAACGACTCCAGAAAGTATCTCACTGCCCTGATCGTCACCCAACCGCCCCCGCATCACCTCTTTGATATCACAGCAAAGCAAGCACTCTCTCGTCAACTGAACCAAAAAACAGAGCCCCACATCTACACGAAAACCACCGCATTCGGTCACCCGCCCCCTAAACCCGAGTTCGATCGGAACAGGAAGGAGGGGGGGCATCACAAGTCTCCAACGGGCATTCAGAAAACAAAACAAAAAAACATTCCATTAAACCTCGAGTTCACCTGCATTGCTCTCTCACTTCGGTTGCGTCACGACACCCTCGTAGTC
This sequence comes from Diplodia seriata, assembly GCF_021436955.1. Taxonomy (NCBI): domain Eukaryota; kingdom Fungi; phylum Ascomycota; class Dothideomycetes; order Botryosphaeriales; family Botryosphaeriaceae; genus Diplodia; species Diplodia seriata. Next base: position 4,460,592 of record NW_027117308.1, on the reverse strand, counting down.
TCTCGACGAGATGTAGTCGAGGGTGCGCTGGAAATGCTTGCGGGGGTTCTCCAAGCTGGCCGTGTTCTCGTTGGTGTTGAGGTTGGAGTGGATCAGCTCGATGAGGCCGTTGAGATATTTGGTCGTCACCTGTCGTCACCAGAATCAGCGAACGCGAGTCGTTGAAGAACATGTGACCCGTGATGGTGAGTGGGTGAGTGATTGGTACTTACCGCCTCGTTCTCCTGGTCGAAGTAGTAGACGTAGCGGTTGAGGATCTCAACGAAGAGTTCAACGCTGACCGCCGCGTCCATGCATGCATCGGCCACCCGCAGCGCGCGCTGCAAGCACTCGAGCACACGCTTGCCGTCGCGATAGAGCTGTTTCCATCCAGTCAGCAGTCGAACCGACAAACAATGTCGATGTGCTGGAATACTTACATCCTTGGCATCTTCCTCGTTGCGAGCCCTAATCTCAGTCGCCCACCACAAGTGACTTGCCAAGTAGACAGCGCGGCACTGGTCCGGCTTCTTGAGTAGCTTGCTACCATGTAGGGCGCACTTGGTGATGAGGGTATCGTAGTTATCCCTGCTGAAATTTCTCGACATGTGCAGACCGCCAGCGATGATGCAAACGGCCTGGAACTGGGCGCGACTGTCGCTGATGGCCTCCTCGTATATGGTAAAGGCCTGTGCGTAGAATTCGTACGCGATCTCTTCATGACCAGTCTGGTCGGCGACCTGACCGCAGGCGACGAACAACCGTAGTGACAGGTCAGCTGCACCCGCGACACGGGCGTAGAGAGTGCTGAGGAGAGAGTGGGCGAACTTGTAAAGCGCCGATGATTGAGAGTTCCAGTTGTCGTCGAAGTGCTCGCGTGTCTTGAATTTCCTGGCGAGCTTGAGGGATGAAGTAATGAGTGCGGGTGTGGTGTATTTGACGCGCTCGTTACCATCGCTGAATGCCTTGCGAGCTGCTTGGAGGAGCTTGAATTGGGTATCATTGTCGGTGCCTTGGATGAGGTGCACTATCCGCGCGAGCCATCCCTGTTCTTCAATCGTTTCGTCCGTCTCCATACCCTTCCGCTGCAAAGGACCACCAGGGTAACCCGTGGGTTGTTGTGCGCCCTCCTTGATGAGCACCTTGAGGATCTCCAGCACAGACTCCAGGTTCTCTACAGAAGAGATTTTGGTGGAATTCCTAAGCAAGCTTCGGGCAACCTCGCCAGCAACCGCTCTTCTGGTCGGGTAGGGTTGAGAGTGCAGAAGTGGTACAAAGTTGGGGAGTGCGAGAGCAGTAAACAGAGAAAGGTATGCCTTGAGCGGGGCAAGAAGAAGGTTGAGGATGTTGGATTGGGAGGCTTGCGAGTGAAGGTCAGCGCTATTAGCGTATTGCGCAACTCTCTCGTTAGCAAAGTCGAGGACGCGGTCGACATAGTCTAGGCGTTCGGGATAGATGCTTAATGCAAGGTTCGCGAGGGAAACGAGAAGAGCAATGGTATCTTGAATGGGCAGACGTGCCATCTTGACCAGTGCAGCGACTTGCTCGTAGAAAATCTCGAAGAGCTTGACGTTCTCCGGGATGCCGCGGTGCTTCTTGACCTCACCATCGACAGCCGTAGCCTCGGTCTCTGCTGTTGCCTCTGACGGAGCGACTGTGGTGGATTCCGAAGGAGCAATGGATGCACCTTCACCCTCCTCGTGCTCCGCATCGCCGTTCTCGCCGTTGTCACCATTCTGTTGCTTCGGCGATTCCGTCCCCTTTGCTTCCTTCGATATCCGCAGCTGCTCGAGAAGCTTCGTACACGCTTCCTCCTCAATTTGTTTCCGCTGTTCGGGGGTCTCGGCGTCGGCTTCTCTACCAGCATACGCAGATAGTCTGTCCATCAAGCTGATAACGATAGCCTTGACATTGACGTGAGGATTGAGCCTGGCGGTGGCGGAGAGGAATTGGTCGAGGGTGTGGAGATGGAATTCGTCTGGGAAGACCTGGATAATAACTTCTGGCCAGTTAGCGCGAGAATCAGTCCCCTTCTTGGAGTGCCAACCCACCGTCGAGCAGATACTCTTGCGCGAGAACATCGCGACACTGCACAACCTGCTCAAGGAGCGGACCCAGGATCTTCTTGTAGTTTTCCAAGTCAACCAGCTGACTCAGACGGACCAGATTGCTTCCGACAAGCAACTGCAGCTCTTGTCTTTCCTTGGTGCGCTGCTCCCGTTCCCGCGAGTGGCCCTGGTGTTGTAGCCGCACCCACAGCTTGTTCATCTCAACGAAATTGGTGAGGATGAAGCTGATGGAATCCTGAAGGTTGCCTTCGGGACCATCACCATCGCCCGTGGGCAGGCAGTCACGCGACTGGCCAGAAAGGTAGTAGCGCAAGAAAAGGCCGCGGATGGGGTGTTGCACACCGCGGCTCATCTCCATCATGTCCTTCATGATCTCCTTGACGGGCGCGTCTTCAATGGCCATGTACACGGTACCGACGGTGATCATGAGGTACAGACGTGGGATGATGTTGCCGGCATACTGGACCAGCTCGTACAGGTCGGCGAGGTGGTTGACGGGGTGGTTGTCGCGGAGGTATACGGAGAGATAGCGCAGCGCATCGAAGACGGCCATGTACAGCTCGTAGTATTGCTTGGGGCCGAGGCTGCTGGTGCGCAGCTCCGAAACAAGGGTCGAGCTGCAGACGAGGGCGATCAGCAAGAAGCTATGGCAAAGATGCGGCGCGGGAGGGGCCTGTTACCAGCACTTGAGCGCGTCCATCAACTTCCCCGGAGTCTCCAGGCATCGCCGCATGAGCATCGTCTGCTGGCGCACCACGCCCAGGGCATCCTCCAGCAGGCGCGACTGGTCTTCCACGGGCGGGGGCGACGCCATTGCTGCGGTCGAGGTGGGATGGTGGCGTGTGACTGGTGGATGATGTCGTGGGTGTCGGCCTTGGTGCTGGCGATGCCGTTCGGTTGGCGACGTCGTCCCCTCGAACTGTGGCTGTGATTGGCGGTGCATCGAGGCCCTTGCCCGCTGCGCCAGGTCGCCCACCACAACCGGCGCCGTTCCACGGCTTCGCATGCGCATCGACTGCATAGATTTTCGTATAGCCGTATCGATTCACTGCTCTACGGTATGTACTCGAATTACAGAAGCTCCACCTTGTGCTAACCACCTGCCAAACGCGAGTCCCTCGCTGGGCAGCCGCGGTGCTGCGCCACGCTTTCCCAAAACAGAAAGTCTAGTCCTGCCAACCCGGGTATGTTGATGCAATCATGCCACAACCATCAGTCATCCATCGTAGCGAGCATGTTCCGTTATTAAAAAAAATTTACAGTCTAAAAATTGTTTCAAGAAGAAGTGAAGGATGTTGGCAAACAGGAAAAAAAAAAGGAAAAAAAGGGAAATGCCGCCAACTTCAACCCATTCCGTCGCGTGAGCAACGATCACAACAGGCTTAACATCATGAACGATGGCGGCCCCCAGCGAGTCCGGCAGCTAGAGGAGAAGATAGACGTGCCCGTAGACTTTACGACGGAGTGACTGTCGTGTAGACTTTGACGGCATATGACGTGTGCCACATGCCGTCGTCGTAATACGAAGTCGTGTCCGATTGCGTTGCAGTGACTGTAACGACCGACGGAGGAAGCGTCACGACACTGACAGGAACGGTAGTATTGGTGGGCTTCGTTTCTGTTGCGGTGGGAGACGCGAAGATGGTGGTCGTATAGATCACGGTCCGAGTGACGGAAGGCTCTGGAGTCTGGGTCTCCGTCACAACTAGAGTCGTGTCTTTGGTGTACACAACCGTCTCAGTGGGCGAGACTGTCGTTGGTTTATCAATGGTTGTTGTGAGAGTGACGGATGGCGCCGCTTCCGAGGTTGTCGGCGACCCTCCATCCACGTTGACCACAGAGTAGGACTTTGCCGGTGCTCTGCGTTGGAGCTCGTGCGCGTTGCCCGCGCCGTCTATGTTGGATGTGCCGTCGACGTTGATGACAGCATATGACCGCGACTTGGCAGGAGCTCGGGCACCGTTGCTCTGGCTGTCAATTGCTTCGAAAGGCAGCGCTGATGTGAGCCCGACGGCGAGCAGGCCCAAGCAGGCGAATCGGATGGGAGAGCGCATGATCACTAGTAGCGGTGGACAGTGCGAAGCTTTGTTGCGGCGGTGTAGATCCAGTAGGATATACGAAGAGAGTAAGAGGAGGGCGTCAGCACGGTCGATCGTCTGCGTGCTGGGGAAATGTGGAGATGATGAAGGCTTCGTGCATGAAGAACAAAGCAAAGTGGCAGAAGAACGTGCGGAGTTGCTCAAGACACATTCCCGCCATCTTCGTTGGGTTTTGGGGAGGCTGGCACGGGTGGCTGGCACCGACCTGGGCGAGGCTGGGGTAAACAAAACCCGGCGCTGCCCCTCGCTTATTCCCGACGCTAAGCCCTACATCCCCAGCGACCCCGGCCCCTTCACATGTCGCAACATCACACTCCTTGGCGACGGCTGGCTTGCGAGGAGACTGCCTTGCTGCTGTTCTGTGAGCGTTTGCAATGGAGCATCCGCTAAGATCCTCAGATTCCAGTGGCAATGGCAGTCGCACGAACAAGTCCGCCAAGACCATTTAGACGCACAGGCATGTTATGATGTCACTTCTCGCCCTGTTAGGTGCTCATCTAAAGTCTGCACAAACCATACACAGTACACCGTATTCCACTCAGTTCAGTGGCTCAACCATCCTCTTTAGTAGTCATAAAATCCCTTGCCGCTCTTCTTTCCGAGCCAACCGGCATCGACCATCTTTCTCAGCAGCACCGCCGGCCGGTATTTGCTGTCGCCAGTCTCTTCGTACAAAACCCTCATGATTGCCAAGCAAGTGTCGATTCCAATGAAGTCGGCGAGCTGTAGCGGGCCCATGGGAACATTTGTCCCGTTCTTCATGATTGCGTCGATGTCCTCCTTTGCTCCGACCCCGGTTTCCAAGCAGATGACGGCCTCGTTGATGTAAGGCATCAGGATCCGGTTGGCCAGGAACCCAGGGGAGTCTGCCGATTGCGACGGAATCTTGCCCATTTTCTTGCATAGCTCAATGGCAGTATCGATGGTGTCCTGAGACGTTTGCAGACCAGTGATAATTTCCACCCCCTTCTGTATCGGCACCGGGTTCATGAAATGGGTGCTTATCACACGCGAAGGGCCGGACAAGTCTTTCGGATCTTTCGTCGTGGCGGCTGCGATTTTCGTGATCGAGATTGACGACGTGTTGGTCGCAAGGATGGCATGCGAGGGGCAGACCTGTACGAGCTGCTCGAAAATCTTTGTTTTGAGATCTGGGATTTCCTAGATGGATGTGAGACTTAAGGAGGCGGGCACTCGGAACCTGGTCTTCGTTCACTCACAGGAACAGCCTCAATGACGAAGTCGACATCGGAAAGATCGTCCAACTTGGTACTCGAGCTCAAGCGCTCTCTTGTTGCCGAGGCATCATCCTGCGAAATCCTCTGCTTCCCGACATCTTTCTCAAGCAGCTTGTCTGGTATTTGCGTCAGAGCCAGAGTCGATTATAGGTATGGTGTGTGGGAGCAGTACCGGCAAACTTCAAGCCCTTATCGATGGAAGCTTGCGAGTTGTCGATGACCTTGACGGGAATTTGAGCCTTCTGTGCTGCAACAAGCGCAATTCCGAGACCCTGTAGTAGCTATAGTCAGTACGGTAGCAATTGAAGGAAATAGTTCAAATCTAACCATCTGTCCCGCACCGAGAACACCAAGCTTCTTAACCTCGGCAGCAGCAGCGATCGCACGAGTGGAGCTGAAGCAGCGCAGTTGTGAGGCACTTGTGCGGCGTGCCGCATAGCGTGATGCTGCAAAAAGAGACATGGCGCAGTAAGGGGAGCTGCAGGATGTCGTGGTGGGGTGAATGGAGTGGAGGGGTGCTGTTCCCCAGAGAAGCGGCCGGGGAAGCTTGCCGCATGTGAGCAGGCCGATGGCAGCCGTCACCTCGGCTTAATGGTCGTGGCACGGACTGCTGGAAGGCTTGGCGCTGCGACGCGTTGCAGCGCGTCAGTCGCCGGTCGCGTCGCCCGCCAATTCGCGTCGGCGAGATGTGCTGAGCGCCGACGCAGACACTCCACCAGCAGCCGCAGCCATGAGTCTCGACGACTGGGTCTCGCGCGACACCATCGATCCCGCAGTTCGCGCGCACGTCTACAGTCTTGTCTCGGCGGTAGGTCCTTACTTACACTCGGCACAGGCAAGTAGCTAAATTTTGACAGGTCGGTGGCTCCAGCATCGAGTTTGAGGGCCGCTATGTGCTTGGAGACGATGCGCTTGCCTGTTTGAAAGATATCCGCCGGTGGTTGCGGCTATACGACCAGCGAGAAAACCGACATGATGTGGCGAGATGCTTGGCTGAGGCGGATGTTGTGAAGGGAGACCTTTGCGAAATTCTGGCGCTATACACAGAAGAGCGGACAAATGACTCTCTCAAGCGGAAGACTGCCTTGGCCTCGAGTAAGTGCCCAGCCCAATACTCTCTTGAAGTAAGCTGACCCTTGCAGTGGAGGTGCTGGTCCCGATTACCTGGCCTCTACAGCTCGACCAGGACGAAGCCACGCTCAATCACCATAAACACATTCCCTACCTGCAGCTCGCGCAAACCAAATACAAGCGGGTTGCATTGCAACACCATGCCAAAATCCTCCGTACCGCCGTACGATTGGCCCTCCCCTCTATGGCAGAAACTCGACGCGAGAGAAGCAATCGCGACAACGGCATCATCTCGATCGTACTCTACTTTCTCCGGAATATCGCTCTCATCACGCACCCTCCGAACCTTCCCGAAGACGATAATCAGGCGGAAATCTCTCGATCGGCTACAATCGATGCATTCCACTATCAGGATATCTTCCAGCTGCTGCTGACAGTGGCCTCAAGTATTGGAGACGAGTTTGTCGATCAGGATGTCATATTGCTGGAAGTGTTGTTCCATCTGCTAAAGGGCGTCGATGTAGAAAAGCTCTTCATGGAGGAGGAGAAGCTGGCTAGCTCCAACACTAACGAATTGAGGGACTTGATCCAAAAGGAAAAGGCGATGCTTGCAGGGTATGCGAAGCACGCACCAACAAGACACAACCGTTTCGGAACCATGATTTGGGTCAAGAGGGATGACGAAAAGGTCTCCACGGTGTCAGGGCAGGATGTGCTTGCCAGCAGCGAGAGAACCATGCAAAAGATGGACAAGACAAAAAAGTGGAACAAACCAAGGCACATTGGAAAGAAGAAGAACAACGATCTTCCAATGGACGAGTTCGACAAGAAGGTCCCGCTTGACAAGTCCGCAAGGAAGCACCTCAAGGCTTTCGTCGAGGAGTTCCTGGATTCATCCTTCAATCCTTTATTCACTCACCTCAGAAAAGCCATCGAAAATGAGGCTGATCGCGTACTCACCGAGACTCATCCAAGACAGTTCTGTTACCTTATTTCATGGTTCCTGCAGGCCGAGTGTGCGCGCCGTAGGAAGGCCAAGAAGGCCGCTCAGAAGACGAGTACTACAGCTACCGCTTCAGAAGATGAAAGCTTCGCTTTGATCGCCTCGGTGCTGAATCAGGAGACCTTCATCCTCTTGAACAGATTCATGCAGTTTGGTCTGGATAGCCATTCATGGCAGAACTTGAATGCAGCTATGAAATGTTTTACGCAAATCCTCCTGACAGTGCAGGAAATGTCGGAGTCGACCTTGGAGGAGGACCAGGAAATTGCCGAAAACATTCTCAACCGCATCTTCTACGAAGAGACGACTCACGACCGAATGGTTACCTTGTTGCGTAGCTACAAGGACCAAGGACTTGGCTACTTGGACGCTTGCACTGAGCTAGCACATGTCTTCATACGAATGCTCGAGCGCTACTCTAAACAGAATGTTGACCTCCAAGTCCGAAGCCGTCGACGAGCTCGCAAGAAGGCCAAGGCGGTTGCACAAGCCAACGGTGATGGGGAGATCGAGGATCAAGGTAACGGAGAAGATGATGTGGTTGCAGCTCACCGGGCGACGTCCGAGAGGAAGTTCGACTTTGCTCGGTTCCAGGCCCGTTTTACAACCCAAGGCTGCATCGATACCTTTGTTGCCTTCACTCGGTACTACAACGACTTGAGCATCGAACAGCTGAAACGCGCCCATCGCTTCTTTTACCGAGTCGCTTTCAAACTGGAAATGGGGGTCATGCTGTATCGGGCCGACATCATTGCTCTGTTTAATAAGATGATCAAAGGTCCCGATGGTCTCGACAAAGCTCTGCCCATTTTCAAGGAGTGGGAAGAGCTGGTGAAACAGGTCTTTCGCCGCTGCATCAAGAAAGTCCAGGAGCGTCCAGAGCTCATTGTGGAAATGCTTTTCAGCAAGATCCCAGCAACCATCTACTACCTCGAACATGGTCACGACAAGGAAGTCAACACAAGAGCACCAAGACCGCCGGCTGAACTTGAGGTCAAGGGAGACCTGGACAAGAACGGTCAAATTGGAGTCGCCGTGTCTGTTCTCATCAACCAGAACAAGTCAGAACATCTGGAATGGGTCAAGAAAACCCTGTCGTCCGCGGCTGAGGAGCGTAGTGCGTGGGAGCAAGAGCAAACTGCGCGCAAGGCCATGGCGGAATCTTCTGCAGATCAAGCTGTCCCTTCGACAGAGGACGACGACGCGCCATCAATCACTGTGAAGCCAGACAACGAGGAACGCCGCATCGCCTTGTTCAAAGACAACAAGCTGCGGTTACTCCTCAGGATCGTCGGGTTCATGAGACTGGGTCTTGATGAAGACCAAGATGCTAGCTGGATCATTCCCCCCTCTCTCACCTCTGAAGACCTTCGACAGAGCGAGCAAGCTATTCAACAAACAGAATGGCAGCCCCCGAGCTTTGACGAAGACAAGTCGGCTGAGGACATGCTCCGTACAAAACGGCAACGCGTTGCTCTCCGCGGTGATACTGACGACGAGGACGATGACGGTCCTGACGCCCTGGACGATGAAGAGCTTTTCCCTGCAGGTGGCCCAACCTCTCGTCGGTCCGACGCTTTGAAAGAGCTCAAGCAAAAGAGGAGCCGAAGAAAGAGAACGGAGAGCGAAGAACCCGACGATGAAGAGAAGGAAAGGAAGAAAGAAGCACGCCGCCAAAAAGAATTGGAGAAGAGGCGGAAAATCAAGAGTGAATTATTCGTCCACTCGTCAGATGAGGAGACGGATGAAGAAGCAGACAGAGAATTTTTCGCTGCTGAGGAGGAGAGGAGGAAGAAGACCGCTGGCAAGATTGCCAGAGCCCTCATCAGCGCTCAGATTCACGACACAGCAAGCAAGAAGAGAAAGTCCACGGCCGCAAGCAAGAAGAGCAGGAAAAAGCAAAGGGGATCCGGAGCTGGATCTGACAGCGAAGATGCCGGTACCGGCCTCGACAGTCGTTCTTCGTCGGAAGAACCTGTCAGCCGCCTCAGGATTGTTAGCGATGACGAGGAAGAGTCTGTTGATACACCCCTGTCATCCGAAAAGGCCGCAGGAAATGCTACCAAGGAAAAGTCTCCGCAGGCGCCGGCCAATGGGGCGGAGAGCACGCGCGATGTGGAGATGCAGGAGGGCGATGACGAGGAGGATGAGGACGTTCCAGTCCGCAGGGCCGTGCGCAGGAACAACGTCCGCGCAGGTTTCTTGATTGACAGTGACTCCGATTAGTGGAGCACTATGGATTTAGGCGCAAAATGGCGTTATGCGGGGGCTCACATGGCAATGTGGCAGTAGCGGGGTATAGTTTAGGCGCTCGGGTAGGTTGGAACGATGGCCTTTGGGTCGGGCCATGGCGGCGCGCGAGAGGACCTAGCGAAAATAAGGTACGTAGCTCGATTCGTATTCCGACTTTTCCGGCCTGGCCAGGGACCGAGATGGCAAAAGCAAGACGTACGAAGATTGCGATGACGCTGAATTACGTTCAGCTCTGCTTGGCCTTGTTTGACAGAAGCCTGGGCGCAGTTCTCGTCCGCAAGCGGGACGGCGGCCGGAACTGCGACAGGAGCGAAATTATCCTCCGTCAACCACCCCACAATTATAGAGCAGTAGCTGCCGGGCTCCGGGCTGGGCGCGTGGGCGCAGTGGGCGCTTCCAGAAAACGGGTGCGCGGGGCTGCACCGCCTCATCGAGGGGCATGGTTGCGTGCTCCCGCGATTGCCATGGCCAGGGCACGCTATTATGATACTAGCCTTACGCCATACGCCGCGCAGCCTGCGGCACGGGCGCCGCACTGTTTCCGCATCGAGCTGTCGAATCCTGTTATTCCTGGCTTCAGATCTGGTTTGCCGGTGGCGGGTGCGTAACGCGCTGATCCGGCTCCAGATCAGGTTCGCTGGGACGCCACAGTGTGATGTCACTGGCCGCGGACGTGCGCTGGGCAGCGTCCGATCTGGCAGCGATCGGCAGGTCAAGCTTCTCCAGCCACTCACTAGCCGTCGCTTCCGTGCGCGCTGTGGCGCACGTTTGACGCTTGTCTGCCATCTCCAACATGCAATTACGTTGACGTCAGGCACGCTCCTGCCGCATAAATACATGCCCTCTGCGTTGTCTTCAGCTCCATCTTCCAACCAACTCAACAACTCCCCACCAACCTCACTACACTCACAACCTCGTTTCTTTACGAATACCTTTGAGATACCCTTGATTTCAGCAATCCTCAAATCTACAATCATGTCCCACCACACTGGCGAGTCCACCGGCAGCGGCCTCAGGGGTGCTGCTGGCGCCGTTCATGGTAAGTCTACCACTTTTCCACTGCCCTCACCTTCCACCAACCCGCCTTAGGCCTTGGAGAGACGATCCGCGGCACCATAAACACTGCAGCCGACACTGCAGTTGGTAGCGACGCCTCCAAGAACCAGGCGATCAGAGACCGCGGCGTGGATGAGATCAACACCGGGCGCTACCATGGCACCGGAGCTGGTGTCACTCCCGCCGACACGGCCGCTGAACGTCACAACCGTGCCGCCCAGGGCGAGTATCCCAGCACAACATCAACTGGTGCTACCGGCCTGGGCAGCAGCACACACAGTACGCGTTGAGCCTTTCAACTGCACTTTGTACATATCACCACACAATACATGACACTTGCATTTCTTCACAAGACTCAAGATATTAACATTCGTGTTTCAGACCCTACCACTACCCACACTGGCGCCTACGATACCACTGGCACCACTGGCCACACCGGTCACACTGGCGCTTACGATACCACCGGCCACACCGGCCACACCGGTAGCGGCTACGCAGCTCCCGGCGAATATGGCCACCCTCAGTCGACCAACGCTGGCCCTCACGGCTCCAACGTTGCCAACAAGGCCGACCCCCGCGTAGACTCCGACCTTGACAGCCAACGCCACGGCGGTGCTACCACTGGTGCAGGCTACGGCAGCACCGGTACTGGCTACGGCCACTCTACTGCCGCTCCCACCGGCACTGGTTACGGCCACTCTACTGGCGCTCCCACCGGCACCGGTTACGGCAACACCAGCACTACTGGCACCCACTTCCAGCACGATGACCCTCGCTCTACCAACGCTGGCCCTCACGGCTCGAATGTTGGCAACAAGGCCGACCCCCGTATCGACTCTGACTACGATAACCGCGCCAGGACGGGCAACCAGACTGGAGCTGCTGCTGGCCCTCACTCCTCGAACCTGGCCAACAAGGTTGACCCCCGTGTCGACTCTGACCGCGACAACCGTGAGCACCGCCGCGGTAGCGCTGCGACCGCTGGCCTTCAGCCCACCGGCGGCCTGAGCGGTACTACCAGCCGTCAAGACATTGATGGCATCGATCCCACCGACATCAAGGGCGGCTACACCACCGCCGAGACCACCACTGGCCACAGCGGCGTTGGCGGAAACAGCGGCGTGTCCGGCGCCCACGGGTCGCACGTTGGCAACAACCCCGGCTCTAACACCCACGGCCCGAACGTCCATGGCAACAACTCCAGCTCTGACAACCACGGCCCGCACAACTCCAAGATTGCCAACAAGCTCGACCCCCGTGTTGACTCTGATGCCGACAACCGCGCTCGCACTGGCAACCAGACTGGTGCTGCCGCTGGTCCCCACGGCTCCAACGTGGCGAACAAGGCCGACCCCCGTGTTGATTCCGACCTTGACAACCGCGCCCACCATGGCTCTACCGGTCACACCAACACTTACGGCTCGACCACTGGTGCCACCGGCACGCATGGCACGACCGGTACGCATGGCTCGACCGGCTACGGCAACACGTCGACCAACCACGGCACCCACGACTCAAACCTTGCCAACAAGGCCGACCCTCGCTTCGACTCTGACCGTGATAACCGTGCTCACCACGGCACCACTGGCACCGCGGGCACCTACGGTTCGACCACTGGCCCGACCGGCACGCATGGCTCGACCGGCTATGGTAACACCTCTACCAACCACGGTACCCACGACTCCAACGTCGCCAACAAGGCTGACCCTCGCTTCGACTCGGACCTTGACAACCGTGCCCGCACTGGTAACCAGACCGGTGCCGCCGCCGGCCCGCACGGTTCCAATGTCGCGAACAAGGCCGACCCCCGCGTCGACTCTGACCGTGACAACCGTGCTCACCACGGTACCACTGGTGTCCACGATACCACTGGCACCCACGGCGTCCACGACACCACTGGCACCCATGGCACCCATGACACCACTGGCGCCCACGGCACCGAGTCCAAGCACGTCAAGAACGACAGCGCTACCAACACGACCGAGTCTCACCCCAGCCACGGCACTGGTATCATGGGCAAGGTTCTCGACAAGGTCGACCCCCGCGTCAAGAACGCTTAAACGCATCACTTTGACCTCATGAAGTTATGACGACTGTACGAGTTTGCTACGGACGGTTGAAGGGGAAGGTGCCTAAGGCTTAGTAGTTGTAATACCCATTATCGCCTAGGTAATTCAATTAATGATGTATAATGATCAAACTGCGCTGTGTCAATGTGTGGTATAGTGTGATGTGTCCACTTATGGAAAAGTATTTGGGAGAATTATCAATTGAAAGATATTCCACAATGCAGATTGTCTTCGACAAATACCTACCACACTGCTGGATCAGTTTGAGCAATGTAGGGTAGATGCGAGCGGACCAATTTCTTCTCTTACCCGCTGTGGTATGAGGAAAAGAAATGTGTTTGACCATCCGCGAAGTACTTTTCCAGTGCGTGAAATGTAAGGTTGCTCACTGCGAAACTTGGCGCAACGGCGCGGTGCAGTACACCACCTAGGTCGCAACTTCCTCTTGTAACTGCCCCACATAAACACCCGACACTGCCGAACGTTGATGGGCTTCACGAGACTTGCAACGCCAATCATGTGCTCCTACGAGCCCACCGCACGCACGCACCTTCCATAAGACATCCATCCGACAACTCAACCCCCCGTCCTGCTTCACACCGCGCACCAAGACCAGCCAACAACCTCAACCACCCATGGCCGGTCAACCCACGGGCAGAGGCGGCCCCGGCGAAGATACCGCGAGGGAGCCACCGCACTTTTCTGGCCTGCCGTACCGCACTCGTCCGCCCGATCCTGGGGACAACACTGCCGCCGCTGCTGTCGGAGGCCCAGCCAGCAGCGCCGCTGCGACGCAAACGCAATTTGCCCTGCCTTACCGCGGTCGCCAACAGCTTGATCCCAACACCGCCACCGCCACCGCCGCTGCTCCCGCTCCCGCTCTGAGACACCCGGCTGGCGAAACTTATGAGAGTGCGCCGCGGGGCTATAATCTGCCCTTGCGCGGTCGCTTGCCTGACTTCAGTCCCAACGGCCCTGGTCTCGAAGGCCTCCCGACCGGAGAAGCGGAACAGAGACAGCAGCCTGCCGGAGGAATACGGAAGAAACGAAAGCGGCGCCGAATTCGCGACGTTCCAGTCCCTCCCGAAGTCCCTCTCAATGTGATCCAGGAGCGGAGAGAACGCAAGCGTGAGCGGAGGGAACGCAAGCGTGAGGAGCGCCGCCTCTGTCGTATCGCTCTTGACAACCAAGATCAGATGCTGCCGCGCCATCTCAGGTTGTATCGAGCGGCGGCTCCTAAGTTCCCCAGACATAAAGCAGAAGAAGGATGGGAAACGCGTAACCTACCGCACCGAAGCCGCGTGTCTGAGTCCGCCAGCTCGGCGCAGCCCGGCATCGGGCGGTCCGCCGCTGGTAAGTAGCCATCACAGCAGCACCACTATTGATATGACACACACACACTCAATCACCCCTTCGAACGGAAACACTAACGAGTGCCTGCTCTCTACAGACACGGGCGCTGCCGCCGAAGATGAAATCACGCCGAGGACGCAGCACGACGACGCCTTGCCGGAAAGGTCCGGGCAGGCGTCCAGGCGCGAGGACGCGTTCGTCGAGCGGGTGCGGAGCGTGCTGCGTCAGGTGGAGCTCGGCTACACGCTGGAGACGACGGCGGTGGATGTCGCCTTCGACGCGGCGCACTTGCATCGGATCGACCGGTTCGCCGAGGATGCGCTGCGCTTCGCGCGGGAGGAGGGCCCGGGGGTCGCTGTGGGTGAGTGCACGGAGTTTTCGCTTTTTGGTGCTTGTGTCGTCTGTGGTTGTTGTGGGGGGGAGGTGCTGACTGTTGCGTAGGAGCTCGTCACCTCCGGCGTGCGATGCGAGCTCGTGAAGAGAGGATGTGGGAGAGGAGGTCCGGTATATGGTGATAGGACCTCACGGGCTGACTGAGGTGGGGAATGGGTATGGGCAGCTGCTTTGCTGGCTGCGGCTTCGTGGCTTTGGAGCTACTTTATTCTTTTCATCGGGCGTGATTCTCCGGCGACACTGTCACTGATGAACCCACCGGCATGGTTCAATGGGTCAAAAGATGAGTAACTAAGAAATAAACACTCATGAACGGACAACCGCGCGCCTTGGTGTCGTTGGGAATCGAGTGGTAGTGTGTCTTGATATCATGATCGCTGCAACACTTCTTGCCAGGCTGTAGGATTCGGGAGCAAGGTCAATGCCAGCCGGAGAATGGGAGGTGGTGACGAGGTCCTTCTCAATCTCTGGGCCGTGTTATAGAGTGTACGGAGTTAAAGCTGCCATCTGTGTCTGGTTGTCTGCTTCACCTACCTACGTTCTCGACGGCAACAGGTCGACGCACGTGACGCAACCGGTGCCCGGCGGTCGCGCATGCCGTGCCTTCCAGAAACTGCCGGCAAGGAAGCATAAAAGCCGCTCTTCGCACTTCCACTGCTCTTTTTCCTCAAAACCTCCGTCGGCCTGAGCAGCTCATTCAACGTGCAGGCTTGCAGCGTCCACTGCTACCCTTCACGTTCGTCACCCTTCCTTCCACTGCCAGACTGCATCTCACTCACCGTTTCAATAGCATGGAGCGCAGTCAAGCGCAAGAGGTCGGCGACCCGCCGCCTCAATCTGCGTCACCGTCTTCGCTTGATCAAAAGTCTGGCCTCACTACGGCGTCAACCACCATCAGCGCAGGCGACATGGAAGCTCCCTCCTCACCCGGCGAAGCCGTGACCACGATCTCTGATGCCGACAATCCTCCTTCCTCACCCGACGAAGCTGTCACCAAGGTCTCTGGTCCCGACAGTCCTCCTTCCTCACCCGACGAGACAGTCACCATGACCTCTGATGCCGACAGTCCTCCTTCCTCACCTGATGAAGCTGTCACCACAATCTCTGGTGCCGACAATCCTCCTTCGTCAACGGGAGATCTGAAGGGCGTTCCATCTCGTCGTTCCGGCCGTGACGTCTTCAACTTCATGGCCTTGTCGGGTGAACTCCGCAACATGATCTACGAGGCCGTCATCGACACTATGGCTACGACACCTGATACTCCCATCGCTTTAACTCCAGAGTCAGACTGCAATAGGAAGTACACTTGCTGGTTCGGAGATAGTCGTGACAGTTACAGGAAAATCCACGGTCTCGCCGAAGACGAATCATCTGACGATGAAAACGAGGACCAGGTCGTCTTACAAGCAAAACACAAGGCAGACCAGGCCGAGGCTGATCATATCACCAAACTCAGGAAGAATTTTGCCACATGCCGCCTGGGTGAGGTCTCACGCCAGGTTCGATCAGAGTTTCAATCCTTGCTATTTGACAGGCTGCACTTCCGCGTATGCAATTGCTATGACCTTTCCAATATCGACGACGGCTCTGTACCAATCCGCCAGCTGATTGGCAAGATACGCCATCTCGACTACTTCACTCACCAATATTCCACGTACGTGTACGAGGACAAAAGTCAGAAGCTTTCCGATCTCGTGGACCTCCTGTTACAGCTTCGCTTCAGCGGAGAGCTGAAGATCGTTGGCTGGCATGACTATGTGGATCTTATCAGGGACTGCTTGTCGGCTTTCTGCGCCAGTGTTTACGCTGGTGAAAGCAACAGCAAATCTCGAGAAAAGGCTCGTGAGGTAACGGACGCTTACAAGTACGTGGTTTTGGCCCGCGATAGAGTGGAGCTACCCTTCTACTTCAATCACAACGACTTGAGAAACCGTGCGAGGTCTGCTTGAGTTTCAGGGAGCTCATATGCTTCCAGTACCGAGGCGTATCAAGGTTACTACAGTACAGAAGTCAGATAAGCCAAAATTTTCATACATGCTCTGGATTTTGATTATATTGCTCGCCCATTGATGAAAATGGAATGTCAATCTTGGATGAGCCACTTTCGGTGCCGATACTAGTAACTTGGCTCGTTCATCGACGTCTAGACGCATAGATACCGTCATTCAAGCGAGAAAAAACTCCTTGGAGTACAGAACACGACTGTCAAGCACGATGGTGGGATAGTGGTGAGAATATCCACGGGCATTGGAAGGTTCGGCAGCGAAGCTCGCGAGGCATGGAATGGTGATGCGCTATTCCCAATCAGGGAAGTTACCAAGCCGTACCTCAGCTATGCGCGGCTAACGAAGAAAGGCGCAAGGAAGGACGTACGGGACACATGTTAAGCTACTTTGTGTTATTAACGGTGTGCAGAGTCGACGAATCATCGGCCTCTCTGTGGCGTTGTCTAGATAGGTAGGGATCCAATACGATTAGATGTTGCGGACCGCCATGTGACACTTGTCCGACGTCATTGGCTGAGCTTGTTTAGACCCCACACGGCCCTAACTAAGATTCCGAACAAAAACAAAATAAAAAGGTTCTGGTCCATCTCAGCTCCAAGATGCGGGAAATCACATGTTTGTTTTTGCTTGTTCCCCGCGCTCCCAAGCCCTCTACTGCGGCCGCTTGCGGGGAAGGCGGCTCGATCCTCGCATGGCCAGCCGGGCCGTAACACAGTCAGCCAGCCACCCAACGCCAACCTGCGATGACTGAGCTCCATCGTGCGACGTAACAGGTGTTTCATGATACTTACCGCTCTCCCACGCAGTATAGACTCTTCGCCTAATGCGTCCGAAACTCAAAGCGGCTTACCGGCGCTGTGCATGCGGGTACACGCGGCGGGACCTAAGACTTAGGCCCAGCTGAGATGCCTTGTCCTGCTTCCAAAGGAGCTGAGCGGGGTACATGCAGACGCCTACAAAAGAGCTGCCATCTAGCTTCATTGCAGACGGCATCTGCCTCCCGACTCAATTGATCTCCATCAAACATCAAACACACATTCGCCCTTAGCCCCAACTCAGAATGGGTTCACTTGCCCAGGCTCAAACCGATGGCGTCGTCATTGGCCTCCACGGCGTCTCAGGCATCCAGCCTCGTCGTGAGATCGATGATCTCGTGTTGAACGAGCCTGACATGTTCAATCTCTTCTTGCTTGCTCTCGAAAGCCTTCAGAAGGACGAAGGAGCCCACCAGGATAAGATGGGCTACTTCCAAGTTTCCGGTCAGTTGCATTCCGCAAAGAACCAGCCAAGAGGAGGAGGGGAAAGCATTAACGCATCTCAGGCATCCACGGCCTCCCCAAGCGGGATTGGGACGGGGTCAAAGGCGAGAAGCGCGACCAAGGCGGTTACTGCACGCACGGGTCCATCCTCTTCCCAACCTGGCACCGGCCATACCTGGCCATGTACGAGGTAAAGCCTCCCATCTGAACCCCCGACCAGCATGAATCCAGAAGCCTTGCTGACAAAAACCCCTTTCACCCCCAAAAAGCAAACAATCTACAACACCATGTCGCGCATCGCCGGCGAGTTCAAAGACCCCAAATACCGCGACGCGGCCCGGCGCTTCCGGCTGCCGTACTGGGACTACCTGCACGCGCGCGAGGCCAAGACGACCGTGTTCCCGGGCGTCTTCGCGGGGCGCAAGACGTCGTTCGCGTACGACTTCCGGCTGCCGTCGGTGCTGAAGGAGGACAAGCTGATGGTGTACCGGCCGGGCGACGAGCAGACGGAGACGCGGCTCGTGGCCATGGACAACCCGCTGAAGAACTTCGACTTCCCGCAGTCGCACAGCGTCGCGCCCGAGGAGTGGCAGGTGCTGGAGCAGCAGGTGCAGGCCGAGGGCGGCGGCTACTACCTGTCGCAGCGCCGCACCGCGCGCCACCCCAAGGCGGGCAGGACGGGCGAGGCCGACGACTTCGCCGAGCTGGACGCCGCGCTGAACAAGGATCGCGAGCCCGAGGTGCAGACGCTGCTGGATCTGATCGAGTTGGCGCCGTATGCGGACTATGGCAACTTTGCGACGGCGGTGCCGAGCAGCACGGGCAAGGGGGCGAATGCGCCGAATGGCTCGTTGGAGAGCTTTCACGGCGCCTATCATGTGCTGATTGGCGGCGCGGGGCACATGTCTCGTGTCCCCATCGCGGCCTTTGACCCGGTGTTTTGGTTCCATCACTGGTAAGTCACGGTCTGTCTCGTTGTTGTCGAGAACCCAACCACTAACACCCCCCGCAGCAACATCGACCGCATCTTCGCCGTCTGGCAGGCCCTCCACGACGACTTCACGCCAACGACCGGCACCCCCAACGCGTCCAGCAACCTGTACCCGTTCCGCAAGGACAACAGCCAACAATTCTGGAACAGCGCCGACTCGCGCGACGTCACCAGCTTCGGCTACACGTACGCCGACATCGCGGGCGCGACGGACCGCAAGCAGGTGCTCGCGCGCTTCGACGCCGGCTACCGCTGGAGCCTGCAGCGGCAGTCGCGCCAGGGCGGCGCGCAGAACCCCGCGCCGCCCCAGGAGATGGCGCCCGTCGACGTGCGCGGCGCCCAGGTCTTCCGCTACACGGCCGCGGCGACGGCGGCCGCGGCGGTCCAGAAGCCCATGCAGGCCCTGAACCTGGTGCAGCAGAAGGTGCTCGAGGTCAAGGACCAGGCCGTGAATGCCATCACCGGCGGTGGCGCGGGCGTGAGGCCGACGCCCGCTGCGAGTGCTGCTGCTGGCCCGGAGGGGACGGAGAGCGCTCTGCATGCGAACGTGCAGTCGTTCCCGCGCGGAGACGAGATCCTCGCGGGCGAGCCGCAGGGCAGCAGGCTGGTGCTGCAGTGGTACATTGATTCCGAAGTGAACAAGTACGTTTCGTCCCCATCTCCCTCCCCCCTTTCCTCCACCACGCACCCCCAAACACTGATTGATTGTTCGTGCCCCCCGCCAATAGAGACGCCCTCGACGGCGCCTTCACCATCTTCTTCTTCATCGGCCCCACGGCCGCCGCCGACACGAGCGAGGCCGGCGACGGGCCCGTCTCGTGGCAGGCCGAGCCCACGCTGGCCGGCATGACGCACGTCTTCGCCGCGCCGCGCGACGCATGCGACAACTGCGCGCTGCAGTCGGACGAAGGGCTGCGCGTCACCGGCACCACGGCCATCACGCCCATCCTGCTGGACTACGTCGAGGACGGCCAGCTGGGCGGGCTGGCGCCCGACGACGTGGTGCCGTTCCTGCGCCGGGCGTTGGTGTGGCGGGTTGCGGATGTGAGTGGTGCTTCCTTTCCTTTTGTTCCATCCCTTCCCTTTGGTTTACCATGCCGCGCGGGCTCCTGTTGGCTTGTTTCTTCCCCCCGTAAGTGTAGAGAGGAAGAGGTCGATCGCTGACGTATGTACGTCCGTGTGACTGCGATAGGTCAACCAAACCAAGGCGGACCCGGGTCAGATCCCCGGCGGCTTGAAGATCAGTGTCAGCGCAACGGTCTCGGTGCTCCGGCCCGACGAACCGATCCCCGAGTTCCGCGAGCCGCTCTTCTTCCCCGAGGTCATGGATGGTCGCCCGGCGTCGGGCGATCCGGTTGCCGCTTAAGAACCGTCGAAGCGGTGTCCCCGGGGAGTCGAGGAGAAGGACCTTGTGCGGGCCAACTCCGACAGTGGGCTGTGTTGCTGGATAATCGCTATTCGCTCTCTCGGTTTTGCTGCTTGTTTTGCTTCCAGCTTGGGAAGGAAACGGTACTCTGGAAAGATGCCGAACCAAAAAAATTGTTGCCGGAGGGGTGCTGCTTACTTCAAGCCAAAACAGATGTGATTCTATTCAAGGAGTTGGAATGCGGATGGCGTAGAAGGTCTTGTTTATGTACGTGTGATGCATGCTGCCGGTATATTGTGATATGTGCTTCTACCTTTCGGGATCAGTTGACACTAATACATCAAAGTGAACCGAACGTATGTATATTTTCTTGAGATAGGCATGCTGAGTGTTTTCTCCGACAGGTATCTTGGTCATTGTCATTAATGAAGCATAGATGGACTCACAGACTCTGAATTCACGCTTTAGTAGCCACAAGAAGCTCGTAATACCAGACCAGAAACAGAATCTTGGCCAAAACCCATGCGCAAGGCAGACAAGACACCTGCTGCCTGGCTGCAACAGATTCAACGAATCAGTGTAGCCAAGAGAAAGCCTTGCGTTCAGCCTCAGCCCGACCTCGAGTCGTGATTGGCGCATCTCTTCGCTATCCCCTGTCACAGCCACCTGACGACCATCCCGAATCCGAAATATTGTTTCCAAATCAGGCAACCTCGCACCAGGATCCGCCCGAAGCAGGCAAGTCGCGGGGGCCATGTATAAAAGGTACGAAAAGGTACGCCACACCCCACAACGTCGTCCCCATGACTGCTCCGGTTCCAGACCCCACACCACCACCCACACCATGGTCCGTATTCCGACAAAAGCGACTCCTCCTCCTCCTCCTCCTCCTCCTCCAGCCACACAGGTCGATACCACCACCACCACCACCACCACCCAACAGGAAAACGTCTTCACCCCCACCCAATGGAGCACCCAAGCCCACCGCGCCGCGATCCGGCAAATCCTCCAAACCAACCGCATCGGGCCTGCGCGCGCGCTACAAGCCTCGCTCAACGAGTTCCGGCACTGGCCAACCGCCCAAGTGTCCTCCCTCTTCGCCGCCCCCGACTTCCCGCCGCTCGCGGAGCGCCCGCTCTACCCGCTCGGCCCGCGGACGCGCTACCCGCCGCCGGGAAAGCGGCGCTGGGGCGAATTCGCGGCGACCATGGCGGCCGTGGGCGTCGCCGACGTCGCGGTGTTCGCTGCGTCGGCGCTGCATGCGGCGCTGCCGGAGAGGTACCGCGAGCAGTGGGATGGTGTCATCAGGGAGGCCGGGATCCCGGGGGGTGAGACGGCGCGCGAGCAGATCGACGGCGCGGGCAGGGAGGTGAGGAGGATAAGGGGGGAGGCGTGGAAGATGGCGACGTTTGTTTCGGCGCCGCTCGCGCTGGTGGAACGGGCGGCGAGGGAGCGGCGCGCGCTGTGCGTGGACCGCGAGGGGAGGTTCCGCGTCATGGAGGGAGGGTACGCGGCCGTGTCGCACGTGTGGGGCGAGACGATGGGGTTCGAGTTCGGCGGCGAGAAGCTGGAGCAGGACGGCCGCGGCATGCAGAGGGCGCATTTCGACCGCGTCATGGAGCCCGCGCTGCGGTGCGGGTGCGAGTGGGTGTGGCTGGACCTGCTGGCGATTCCTAAGAAGTCGGGTGCTGGTGGTGCTGATGATGGTGGTGGTGGGTTCGATCTTACTCGCCTCAAGACGGCCGTCATCAACACGCTCGACGCCGTCTACCGCTCCGCCGCCGCCGTCGTCGTGCTCGACGCGCTGCCGCTCGCCTACCGCGGCGCCGACCCCGCCGCCGTCGCCGCCCTGCTCGTCTGCGGCGCCTGGCTGACGCGCGTGTGGACGTACCAGGAGATCAAGCTGGCGCGCCGCGCCGTCGTCGCCACCGCCGGCGGGTACGTCGACTTCGCCGCCGACATCCTGCCCGCCCTCGCCGCCCGCGCCGCGCGCGACCCCGCCCGCTGGGGCGAGATGCACAAGACCTTTGGCCGGCTGCGATCCGTCCACGAGCCGCAAGACACTGGCGGCGAGCTCGGCATCAACCTCGCCGACGTCGCGCTGTCGTGCTCGAACCGCAGCACCGGGAACGAGAAGGACTACGCCCGCGGCTTCTTCGCCCTGCTCGGTCTAAAGTGGGATGCCGCGTGGGAGTATGAGGACGGGCTGAGGCATATCTATGAGAGGAGGCCGCGCGAGGCGGCGTTGGTCGCGGCGATGCATGGGCCCAGGGGCTTGCCCGGGCCGTGGAGCTGGGCGCCGCGGTATCTGGTGCAGTTGCAGGGGAGGGTCAATCTGCGGGATGAGTTTGTCGTGTGTAGAGACGATGGGGGCAGGTGTGGGGGCTTGAGGGGGTGGTGGTCCGAGGTCGAGGTGAGGGCGTTTGGGAAGTGGCGGAAGTGGTGTGTGCAGGGGGCCGAGGAGGAGGGCGAGGAGAAGTTGGTGATGTTGCTGCGGGTGAGGGATGCGGAGGGGAGGGAGAGGGATGTGCATGTTGTGTTATGGGAGACGGAAAGGACGCTCTGCACGCAGAGGTGGGTGGATCTGATTCCGACGGGGAGGGCCGTCATGCTGGCTGCGAGCGAGATGATCGTATCGCCCGATTGCGTTTTTCCGACTGTGTTGTTGGCGGTGAGGGATGGCGGCGGTGCTGGGATGGACGTAGATGAGTTGAGGATGGGGCATGTGGAGTGTAGTGCGGTGCTTGTGGATACCGGAAGTACGGGTTTGGATGCTTCGCTTGGACAGTGGTTTTTGAAGTAAGCTTTAGGGGCTTTGCAACTCTAATACGATATCACAGGTGAGCCAGGCAAGAACGAGAGCAACGACATGAACAACAGCACGGTGAAAACTACGGACAATGCTACCGACAACATCCACGATGGCACCAACGATGGAGTCGACGCTGAAGGTGCGCAATACCAAGACCCTGGTAGCCTCAGAAACACTTCACCGGTTCTCAGTCACGCCAATTCCAGCAGGCAATCCGGAAGATGGAATGGATAGCGAGGAGGATGATGACGGTTCCTCCTGGGAGACGGTCTCTTGGCCGGCACCGACTCCGAAGCCGCCAAAGGCACCGAAGACGCCAAGTCACACTTCCAGACAAACAAGGATTGATTCCGCACAGGGTGGCCAACAAACAAGCATGTTTGCAAAGCTTTGATTGTTTTAACCAATCAACCAAACAAAGATCGTGGTTCCAGCTAAACCAATCAACCAAAGATCGTGAGGCGTGGTTGTTTGCGAAATGCTTGTTTGATTGCTTGGGGGGGGGGGGGGGGGGGGGGGGGTGGGCGTGGCCGGCCATGGCCGGCCATCGGTATATATACTGCTCAGCATACTGCTTAGCATGCCGTGTATCTGGTATCCAGCAAGCGTTTCGAGTGCCTATGCTCGTGCTGCTAGTGCGGGGGGTGGGGCAGGTGGGGTATTACCCAATCGGGACAAAACACCATATAAGAATCTCACGATAGTGGCCCGTGATATATGCCAAGCAAACAGGCAAAGATCTTTGCTTGTTTGCAAAGAATTCGCAATCAACCAAAGATTCCGACCCCCCGCCTACCAATCAATCAAAGATCGAACCCTATCTTTGTTTGTCTTTGTTTGTTGGCCACCCTGATTCCGCAGCCTTATCCACGAGGCCCTCCGTGGAGCTGTGGAGGTGATGTTCGACAAAATCTATCTGACTGCTGGGGTTGGTGCTGAGCACGCTGGTTATCAAAAGATTGGTGAGTCTGTCATGTTGGCTTATATCTCAAGACTACATTTAGCTGAAATGCCATGAAAAAGGACGCGAGGACATCCGATTTGCTATGGCAATGATGCCGCTATTTTACCGGCCATTGTTCTGATTTGGCCTTGCGGAGTAGGTGCGGATAGGATTGCGCTTTGGGATATCACCAAACGGAAAAGGGCATCCTACTTCGATTACCTTTTTCTACCCAGGCATTTGCTTAGAGAAGGTCCTGATTGGTTTGAGCGGACAAAATGGAGAGCTTGCAGAACCAGAAAATATTAAAAGTCTTATTTGAGCGTGACTTACCCATCTTCGGTTGCCTTGCAGAACTGAACTGCGTCGTTGTCGATCAGTAGTAACCCCGCTTCGCTCCATCTCGCCAAAAAATAACCCAGAGGACGAAATATGCCTCGTCGATGCTACACGATGGATTGACCTTTTCGCCAGGGAAAAAGCCGTTATGCGTCCATCCAGAGTATTGAATCAGCCGAGTAAGGCGCTCTCCGCAGCGGCAACTGCTGGATGGCCACGTCGCGGCTTCTGGCCTCCTCAGCCTTGCTTATCTCGGGAGGCGTAGATGCATGGCCGTATCAAATCCCCTGTATTAATTGCCAGCACTGGTGGCAGCAGCATATATCGGGGCTTTGCGCGCTGCGCCTCGGTGGAGGTTTAGGTTTTGATTGGCTCCGCCGCGCCTCGGGCCTGCCACTCATGCACCCCACTTTCCTGCAGGCTGACCTGTGTGCTTACTCTTGCGTCCGGTTTCCGGATCCCAGCACAGGCTAGGCAGCAGGTTGCAAGGCAGACTCAAGGGAACTTTCATGAAATAGTCTTCTCTCGCTGGCGGAGAAATTATCGGCCAGCCATTTTCCTTCAAGTGCGACCTCTCATGCGTCAACAAAACAAGAAACCATATGAAAACGCCATCCAACGCTACTTAGCGATTGTCATTTTCTGTTACAGCCTTGCGGTCTGCCTGGACGAGGCAACCGATATGAGATCCAGCCTTGTGGCGTCCTGAAGCAACGACAAGATTCAGGCGGCGCTAAAATTTGATGATAAATCTCTTGGCTGGCCTCGTTGGCATACTCCGACAGCGCCTTATCTCCTCTCTTGCACGTGCCGAGTCATTGTGTTGCACTGAAACATGCACAACGCTGCACTGTTTCCATTGCGCGCAGCCTGAGCTTTCGTTGCAACACATCGCCACTCTGCTTACCCCCCTCCACCCTCGACTTGCTGCCTCAGAGCACGACCGAACACTGCGATAGACGCACATATCCAGAAAGTTGCTCGACTGATGTTCCGACTGGTTCTCGGTTTCTGAGCTCCAAGATGAGCGACCCACTGTCGATAGCTGCGAGCATCGGCGGTTTGGCCTTGCTGGCCAAGGAAATCGTCCAGGGAATTTCCTCGGTTATCGAATCCGTTCGTGGCGCGAAAGCTGAGATGCAAAAGCTCAGCCTTAGTGTTGCAACTTTGTACGGGATCCTCAAAAGCCTCCGTCTCGTTTTGGATCAGCTTCCGAGCGCCGACGTCGCAACCCCAGGAAAGGCCATATGCGGATGCAGCACAACTTTGAATAACATTCAGAAGCTTCTCGCGAGATGTGGTTCCGAAGGCGATAATGGAGTAACTCCAATGGTCGGTGCTTCATCGTCGAACCCTGCTGCAGTTGCGAAACCTTCTACTTGGGACGTCACGAAACATCGGGCGACTTGGTTATTTAAGAAACACGAAATCGAGAAACTTCTCGATGAACTCGAGAGCCACAAATCAACCCTTCAACTTGCGATGACGCAGAACTCCTTGTCCGGAATAGTCGAAATTCTTCGGAGGCAGGACGAAGCACTCTCGGATCTGGAGGAGATCAAGAATTCTCAAGGTCGAATGTGGGCCGCCAAGATTGCCGAAGACGCGCGGCGCTTGAGCGATGAGCGAAAGAAGTCACTCAGAGAAGTCTCAAGCCTCCGCCCTGAAGATTCACTGCAGAAACATCTCGGACTTCGCCAAGACGGGACAGGCCTGTGGTTCATCAAGGGCCCCACGTTCGAAGCGTTCCAGAAAACTTCAAACTCGCGGCTATGGCTTTACGGCATCCCCGGTGCAGGCAAGTCTGTTCTTAGTGCAGCTATCATCGACTCACTTGAGCAGAGCGAGAAGATGGCAACCGCTTTCTTCTTCTGCGAGTACGGAAATCGAAGCACACAGACGATTCGGCAGATACTTGGATCGATATCCCGGCAACTGGCAATTCAGAGCCCTGCTGCCCTGGCCATTTTGGAAGATTTCCACCACAGTCATCAAGACCCGCATCACTCCTCGATAAACGCCAAGGATTCGGACTGGATTGAACTTGTTCAGGACCTTTCTACAAGCTTCGATACCACCACCATTGTCGTCGATGGCCTGGATGAGTGCTTAGAAGATCGTGGTAACATTGTCCGAAATCTAGCCACTCTAAGCCTGCGCGGTAGTATAAAGGTACTGTTCGCAAGCAGAGAGGAGCTGGACATCAAAGAGGCTCTGAGTGATTTTGAGAGTCTCTCAATAGCTGCGGACAGGGCTGATGTCAGACTCTACGTTGCTGCAAATTTGGATTCACGATTAAAACGAATGATATCCAAAGATCCAACGCTGAGAAAAGATATCCTGGAAAGCCTAGTCGATAGGTCCGAGGGAATGTGAGTAGCCCCGCTGTAAAGATTGATAGTTTTCCTCAGCTGACGAGTTTGTGATAGGTTTCAATGGGTCAAGTAAGTCAATTTTGACACTACGTTCAGTGAGCTATCCCAGCTGATAATGCATAGATGCCAACTAGACCACCTTGAAAGCCTCCCCTCGAATCGTCTGCGCAGGAAAGCGCTACACGATCTTCCACCGGACCTTCCGCAAACGTATCAGAGAATCCTCCAGCGTGCCATCAGCTCAGAGCGAGAGTGCACTCTCAAATTCATCGAAAGAGCTCTCCGTTGGATCGCACTGTCAAAGAGCCCTATGAACTTGGCTACTATTACCAAAGCAATCAGCGTAGAGCCAGGAGAGAAAGAGTACGACAACACTCTGGAAATTGAGGCCATACTCAAGTCGTGCAGCAGTCTCATTCGTACTATCAACGACATAGTTTCTTTCAGTCATTTCTCTGTCAAGGAGTACCTCTGCCAGATCGACACCGGCGACCAGGATCTAGTGAGGTTTCGAATCAACAAGGAGAATGATCAAGACTATCTCGCTACTGTGTGCTTGACATATCTTCTTTTGGATGACTTTTCAACTTTCGACTTGCAAGACTCTACGGCATGCCGCCGTTTTACGGCAGAACGCCCTTTCTACGACTACGCTTCTCGGTTCTGGTTTGACCACGCACAGGATTCCAGCAACCCCCAGATCCTAGAGTTGGAACTCGAGCTTTTCAAGCCGGAGAAATCGGATCAATTCTGCCTCTGGGCCTACATCTGGCTGTTTCAACAATATATTGGGTACCCAATAGGCTTGATATCTGAAGTTACGCCTTTACACGTTGCGTGCGCTCTCTGCCTTCCAGAAGTGGTAGACAATCTCATCAAAGAAGGAGCCGATGTCAATAAATCGCACATAGATCTTCGGACCCCCTTGGTTTGTGCCATTTCGGGCTGGACTTGGAGCGAAATGTCGCCTCATTGTGACAAAAGACTCGAAACCGTAAAAGGTCTCCTCTCAGAAAACATATCTCGCGACATATCGACTGACGATCCATTGAAGGAGACAGTTCTGTGTCGAGATAGAAATTTGGTGGCTTTACTACTAGATGCAGGCTTCCCTGTCACAACGAACGCTTTAAAAGCAGCCATGGACGACCCAGACCGCACTGTCATAGAAAGTCTCATTGAGCACACAGACTCTGCATTGCTGGATGCAGAAACAGTGCGCCTTTTTGACAAGATGCTCATTAATTACCATCTCGAGAGCAGTCCAGATGACGACGAAATGATCCCTTCTGGAGCAGTCTTTGCGCGTCTCAAAAGAAACTATCGGCGGGTACTCCCAACCGCAGCTTCCCAGGGTCGCCTCGAAACAGTCTCAAGGTTACTACCTTCTCCTTCAACAATTTCCGAAGGGGAAAGAAACGAACTCCTATCTTTGTGCCTTTCAGAATCTGCAAAGAACGATCAAGCGGAGGTGGTCAACTTTCTCATCAACAATGGAGGCGACCCGTATTTCCAGCGAGAATCGGATGGGAGGACAGCTTTACACGATCTTGCATGGGGAGGTGACCTCAAGATAATACGCGGTCTTCTGCAATGCTGTTGGGATCCAAGAGAAGCATTGGAAAAAAAGGACCATAAAGGATTCACTCCATGGCTGGCTGCCATTCAAGCCGGTAAAAAGAAAGTGTTGGAATATTTCTTGGAAGTCCATCCCAACATAGACTTCCAGCAGAAAACGGCCATTGGACAGACTGTAGCACACTTGGTCATCAAATCAGGGGACGAAGATCTATTTTATTACCTTCGAGGCCTTCAAAATCATCCTGTCGACTTCAAATCGCCCACTGCAGATGGTCAACGCCCAATACATGTGCTATTGGACTCCTTGAAACCGCCCTGGGGTCGGAAAGCAGAGATTGGGATGTTAAGAAGCCTTCTTGTACTGGAAGATGATTTGAGCACGACAAACGAGTCTCAGAAGAACTTCCTCCATTTGCTTGTCGACTCTGGAGAGCCGTCAGAAGATTTGGATGAGATTTTGCGGGATGTGTTGGGCGATGGCCGCTATGGGAAAAGCAGAAAACACGCCCTCATATCTACCGACTCGCACCTGAGAACACCACTACATCTATGTCTGGAGAAGCTTTGCGAGAAGTTGGACGAACCAGGCCCGGATTTAGAACACTACTTGTGTCAAGTCAAGCTGTTAGCCGACCCACCTTTCGAGTTCCGTGACCATCTCTCGGTCAGAGGAGACAATCTTCGCACTCCACTTCTGGCTTTTGCCCGCTCTTCAAGCAAGATTGAAATCACAGAGGAGGAGTCGAAGGATCAGTTCCAAAGCGTTGTATCAGACGTATTCCGCATCCTTGTCGAGCCTGACAAGGAAGCAAGCTTCTCCAGCTATCAAGACAGCAAAGGGATGACCGCGATGCATTATATTGCCGAAAGCAGATCAGAATTCCCATTCGAGCAAGTTGTGTCAGGTTTCCTCCATCAACAAGTTGATTTGTCGATCAAGGACAAACAAAAAGATACACCTTTGATGGTTGCCGCCAGGACTGAAAGTGAGAACGTGGGTTTTCTACGACTTACCATGCCTCACATAAAGAGTCATGAACTCGACGAACCTTGCGGGGATGGGGTCCCGCTGATACATCATATCTGCAAGAAACCTGGAATGGAACAATTACTCCCCGATCATATGGCAGCATTCGCTCAGTCAACGGTTTTGGACGAAGATGGTTGCATGCCGCTTGTTCACCTCTTGAAGCTCATTACCGACATTGATGTTGCTTCCCAGATGATAGAGGTAGCTGGGAAAACGATCGATGTCTGTGACGACATGGGCCGCTCTTGTCTGTACTGGGCTTGTCGATTGGGCGCCGATCCGGTGGTTGCTGCCCTGGTCGATCGCTACGAAGTGATTGACGAACCTTTACTGGATCCAAAACCGGATGGCTCGGCCGTTAAAGACCCGCCATTGCTAGTTGCAGCTCTCCACGGAAACACGGACACCGTCAGGATGCTCATCCATAAAGGCGCCAATCCCTTTGTAGAAGGAACCAGTGGCTGGCAGTTGCAACATGTCGCAATGAACCATGATTACCCCTCTCTTTTGGAGTTCCTGGAGACTGTCGATGGGGTTGATTTTGAAGCTTCTATCAGTTTTTGTGAGGACGAACTCGATCCACCGCGATGGATCGAGGACGCCAAGGCATTGCACCTTGCTGCCGCCAACCATCACACCACGGCTCCTCTGGAGTGGCTATTAGCAAACGCCAGACACCTAAGCTTGGACCCGAAAACGACCTGCGGTACAACGCCGTTGCATATGGCATGCCAGAACGCAAACCTTGATGCTTGCAAGCTATTGGTCACTGCGGGTGCGTCTCAGTTTGAAGCCGACAATGATGGATTGAAACCCCTTCATTTGGCCTGCCAGAGCGGTTCAGTCGATATCTGTCAGTATCTGCTTTCAATGCAAGGTACACTCGCCAGTGCAAGTGAGAAAGCACCGGAGTCCCTCATTGAGATTGCATCTCAAAGAGGAGACATCGCCATTGTCAAGGTGTTGCTTCAGCATGGCTGCTCCGTATCAGCTCTCGCGGAACTCAATGCACTTCGAGCTGGAAACCTAGAGCTGGCGGACTTGATTAGGGAGCAGCTCCAAGCAAAGCAAGGCTTTCCTCAGTATGAAGTTGGGACGTCGGAGGAGATCGCGGCCAGTCGATTGGACATCATCTGTCAGGCAGAAACAGCAGAGAGTGAGGCCACTCTGCTCACTCTCATTCCTCAGGTTAGGAACTTGGACCGACGGGTGAACTCTGACAGGGAAACCGCACTACACATCGCCAGCAGGTATGGATGGGTCAATGCTGTCGACGCCTTGATTGGTCATGGTGTATCGCTCGACCTGCTGGACAATGCTGGAAGAACCCCATTCCTTTCAACTGCATTAGAGTACGGGCAACTTGAGTGCGCAAAAACTCTTCACCGCAGTGGAAGCAATATCAAAATGAGAGACATGCGGGGTGGCACCGTGCTACATTTGGCTGCCGCATTCGGGCACCGCAACATCTTGGAATACTTTTCGGGACAAGATCTCGATATCGATACTGGAGACGAGGAGGGATGGACGCCTTTACACGTCGCAAGCGAGCCCTGCTGCATTGATATCCTTCTGAGAAGAGGTGCTGACCCTTTCAGACTTTCGAAAGGTTCAGTATCCCCTTTGGCGCTCTCGAGCATGCGCGATGTCAACGGAGACCGAATTTGCAGAATGCTCACAGATCAGCCACCGCAAAAGGTACAAGAGGTCATCAACAACAGACTCTACTGGTGTAACTCCACTCTCCTCTATCTCCACGCATTCCGCGGGAACCACAAGGCTGTCAAGATCTTACTCGACTCCGGCGCCAACGTCAACCAACTTGGAGGCAAATTCGGTACTCCTATCCAGGCTGCGTGGAAGCAGGGGCACTTCAGCATAGCTACACTCCTACTTGAAAAAGGCGCCAAGCCATTTCAGATAATCCACGCAGGTGTCGAGCAAGCAGTATGGTACTGGGAGCTTGGCGCACAAACAGTGCTTCAGTCACCCAGTGGGACCTGGACGGCGGAATGAAGGCGGGGAAATTTCTCTGCTAGCAAGACACGAGAGATTTGGAGACCAGCTTTTGCGCTCTCATATGTTTGTTTTCTCATGACTCGTTCTTTTGCTCGTGTATTTGGTTACGTGCCTGCAAGTTGACGCGCTTCAATCAAACTGCTACATTCTTTGTGATCCTCATTGTTACTACCAAGATTGAACTGTGCTCATCCAAGTGTCTACCATCGGCGAGCACGATACACCGCCCAGTATTGTGTAACGTCTTTGGTGGAGCTCACAGAACTCAACTCTTCTGTCCTCTGCTGACAGCACGCACGCTTATTGACCTTGACGAATCTTCAACTTACCTTACCTTCTTTACGAATTTCCTACCATTCGTCTCCAAAGCTGCCGGTATCCCGCACGTACTTGAGAAAGAAGCTATCCAATATCCACGTAGCTTGGATTAAAAACGAAGCTTCTTATTCCAGCAATACTTGTCCATATGTCTACTTAAAAAAGGGTATAAATCTCAAAACCTACGTATATTCATCTCATCATATCTTTACAAGCCCCTATCTCCCCACTCACACAGCACCACCACCACCACCACCACCACCACCATCCGCCCCCGGCCTCCCCTCCGCCCCCTTCCAACTGCCCCTCACAACGCCCTCACCAACATCAATCCCCCACCTCATCCCCCTCCCCTCCAACACATCCCCCTCATCTCCTTCCCCTACCTTCTCCCTACCAGCAGGAGCCGGCCACCACCCCAACGCGCCGCCCCTCCACCCCTCACCCCCCACATCCCGCACACCCACGACCCCCCTCCCCCTCAACTCCCTCACCAACCCACTCCCCGCCAACAAACTCGCCGCCGCCGCCACACTCCCGGGACTCTTCGGCAACACGGCCTCATTCGGAAACCTCACCGCAACCCAAACAAAACACGCCAGCACGACCGCAAGACAAACCTCCAACGCCAGCGTCGACGCCAAATCCTGGCTGACCCTACTCTGCGGCACTTTCACCCTGCCGCCCTCCCTCACCCCCGGCTTCTCCCCCGCCACACTCGACGCATTCAGCGCCCAGGGGCGGAGCTCGGTGAGCATGTTGGTGGCGAAACTGGTATACACGGCTGCGGCGGCGGGGGCGAGTGCGGCGTCGTCGAGGAGGGCGGAGAGGTTGTGCAGCTCGTGGTCGGCGAAGGCGGCGAGGAGCTCGAAGAAGCTGGTGCTGCTGCCGCGGGTGGGCCACAGGGACGGCGAGTCGAGGAGGCCCGGGGTGTCGGAGGATTGGTCGTATTGGTTGTAGTGGTCGCCGGCTTTGGTCTTTGCGAGCGGGGCGAGCCAGTAGGGGGGGTCGGCGATGGGGGAGAGGGTGGTGAGGGAGGCGGGGTCGTAGGAGATGGGGTTCCAGGAGGTGGTCGTGGTTGTGTTGGTGGAGTTCGGAGAGGAGGAGGTGGACAAGGTGGTGGATTTGCGGGAGAAGGTGGCGTCGACGGTGACGCGGGTGAAGTTGCTGTGGCACGAGACGGTGTGGAAGGACGGCAGGCGGCCGTCGGTGGTGTTGAGCATGCCAGGCTCGAGCAGCTGCGAGACGTTGGAGAAGGCGGTCGAGTTGGTGAGGTAGGTGGCGACGGGGCCGAAGTCGGCGAGTGACACGATGTACTTGCCCGCGTAGTCGATGCCGGTGGAGCCCTGGAAGCGGTTGGTGGCGTTGCGGCAGTTGGCCTGCGAGTAGCCGTAGGGCCCGACGCTGGTGGCGCTGGTCGCCGTGATGTTCAGCGTCTCGTTGCAGGCAGCCGAGCCGCACACGGCGGTGAACTCGAAGTAGGGCTGGCCGTTGCTGCAGTTGGAGTAGTAGGCCTGCGGCACCAGGTCGACCGCGGTGCACGTCACGGCGACAGCGATGGCGGGCACGTTGACGGTGATCTCGCCCGCCGACACGTCCAGGCCGTCGGCATTGGCAAAGTCGCCGACGCCGGTGAGGTTGCTGAAAACGAGGTTGTCGAGGATGCCGGCGCGCACGGGGATGTTGAAGTCGGGGTTCATGGTCCACTCGGTGAACTGCGAGGCCGTCTGCACGTTGGCGTCGAGGTCCATCGTGTTGTTCCAGCCCTCGCTGCTCACGTAGCTGTACGATTCCGACGACTGGTCCAGCGCCAGCGTGAACGTGTCTTCCAGGTGGTCGACCAGGCTCGTGTCGACCAGCGGCTGCATGTTGTATGTCGTCTGCACGATGGTGACGGTGTAGAGACCGGCCGTGACGATCTTGATGGCCGGGATGATGAGCACCACCGCCGACGACGCAGCCACCGCGAGCCCCAGCCCGTTGCGCATCGCCCGGAACGGCGCCATCAGACTCGGGTAGTCGCGGAAGTTGAACAGCAGCGGCTGCTTCTTCCCCGACGACCCCTTCCACAGGCTCTTGTACGGCGCCATGGTGCGCACAGCACCGTCGAGCCCGGAGCAAGCGTAGCCCAAGAGCAGGAGCACGACGGTGGGGACGAAAGCGAAGGCGTCCGACACGATAGGCGTCTCCCTGCAGATGCCGTGGTGCGCGTGCGAAAGCGCCATGAGCACCGCCAGCGCCGCCATGACAATCACCGTGGCTGCAATGACGCCGATCTTGGCCCACGCCTGCAGCGCCATCGGATGGAATCCTTCGTGGTTGTTCGTGCCAGGCGCGTGCGAGGGCACGGGGTGGAGAGGCTCGTGCTGGTCCCGCCTCGACGCCTCCAGCACCAGCGACCCATTGGCCCCGGCCTGCAGCCTCCAAGCCTTAGTTGCCAGCACGTGTTCCATCGACGAGTCGGACGACACGGCTTCGCGCGCAAACGTCTTCTCCACTGATCTGGCCGACGACGCCAGCACCACGGCTTTGGCTGCGATCGAGCCGGGATCCTCCCGCAGGATAGTCCTCGGCCTCAGCAGCGTACCCTGCAGAATGCACACGATGGCGACGAGGAGCAGGAGGCCCTGCAAAGCACGCAACGATGCCTGACGGAGGAACATTTTCGGACCATCGGTCCAGAGCTGGCCATCCACACTGCCGGTGAGGTTGGTGCGCGCGAGCGAGTTGACCACTTGAGCCATGATTCGGTTTGCTTGCTGCTCTGCCGCCGACTTGAGCTTCTCCGGATGCGCCAGGTAGGAACCGATTTGCAACGCGGCCTGGTCGTTCATGAGGAGCGACGAGAAGGGGTCGATGTAGTATGATCCGGCAAAGTAATTTGCGGCAAGAACGACATATGTAAGGTTGGCCTGGGGCTTCGTGTTGTACGTCCACCCGATGTAGTTGTGCGCAAAAGCTTCCTGCGTTCGACCGTCCACAGGATTGTTCAGGTAGATGTAGAGCGCGTTCATTGATGTCTGGATGTCGACCGCAGTGGGAGCAGCCGCGCCCAGCTGATAATCCACCACCTCCCCGGTAGACGCGTTGACTCTGACCGTGGCGTCTTGCAAGGTGAAGGATGGCGAACACATGACGCCGATCATTGTTGTTTTGAACGTGTCTGTCTCGTTGCCTGGCTTCCGAGCCACAGTGGTGTTGACGCGCTGGCCCAGAATGGAGATGAGGCGCAGGTCCGATTCGTTGTCGTCGCCGCACGCAGTGACGTTGGTGAGCCCGAAAGTCTTTTTGTTCACCTCGAAGCCGTGCGACCAGGATACCTGCACATCCTGGGCGCACTTCAACTCGGCTTGCTTGCTCGTCTCCGCCTTGAAGTACGTCATTAAATAATCACTTTCCTCCTTCAAGTCGATGGAATGACAGCCCCAACCCGCGTATAGCGCTTTGGTCGGCGCCTCGATGGTGGCGTTCTCGGGGAGCTCCGAGGTATTGGTGAAGGATTCAAAGACATAGCTGTCCTTGGACCAGGCAGCAGACCGGCCGTTGGGCAGCATTTCGGCATACACGGCAGCGTATGGCTTCTGGCCGTCATAGGTATATGCGATGGTCAGAGATTCGTTCGCGTTGTTCTCCAAGGTTCCGTCAAAGCTGAAGGTGGTTGCCTTGTTGAAGGTGGCAGGCTCGGAAGACGAGGCAAAGAGGTTGATGTAGGTCAAGGCGTTGGCAACGGCGACCAGGGCGCCGCAGATGAAGCACACAATCAGGCCGATGAACACGGCCCAGTGGCCCCTGCGTGCCGATGTGAAAATGGAGAAGACTTCGATGCTGTTGATGTAATCGAGGGCGACGGAATGCGAGCTCTTGGACCATCTGCGCGACATGGACGCCCAGGGGGTGACTCGCTTGGCGTCGCTGACGACGGCTTTGCATGCGAATCCGAGCACGACGATGCCGACGGTGGGGACATATCTGGCGGCGTTGATATTCCTGGAATGTTTGGCGTCGGCGGCCAAGCCATGGTGTTTTCGGATTTCAAGGTCCAGCGCTTCCAACGCGACGGCGAAGATGATGCAGTAGGCGGCCAGCGGCAACAGGCGGATTTTCCGCAGCCAGGCTGGCACCCATTCTTTTGACGGCGGCTTCTGGACGCTGTTGAGCGAACGGTCGCTGTCGTCGGCTAGCATGTACTCATGCTCGGCTGCTACGACACGTTAGCCTCAAGCGAGTGGACACGGCATCAAGCGACATACGCGGTTTTTGCATCTTGCATCCGCCGCCACTGCGACGCGGAAGAACGATCGTGAGGTGAGATTTGGGCCATGGTGCGGTGTGGCGATTGTTGTATATGAGGGTTCCAGCTCAGCCCCCACGCTAAGTGCCTGAAGTGCAGGAACCGCACAGACCTGTGGCTGGGCTAGGCCGTGCTGAGTGGCCGGCGTTGCTTCTGCTCGCTCTTAGCGCTTACCCTCTCGAAGGGTGCATGGGCGGTGTGCACGAACTACTTCATCGTGACTTGGCTGATTGGAGTCGGATTTGCGTAGATCAATCATCCCTCATCATTCCCCCAGACGAGGAGGAAAACGGAAATGCGGAGCGTCAGGAAAAAGCCAGTGTTCGTGCGTGCCCCGGAGGTTCATCGGGCACCAATCTGAAGCGGATCCTTCACGCGACTGCATGTTTCATTCTGCTCCAGTCGATTGCACTACAGCGAATCAGCGCAAAGATCGTCGCGGGAAGCTGTTGGTGTGCCGTGAGTATTTTTAGCCCCGGCTGACTCACTGCCCCCAAGCCAAATGCACTATGCGGGGACACCCGAAGCTTGTCAGTGCATCGCAGCGTCTTACAATATGCGATGGCCAGGCTGCCGGATACTCTGTCAAGGCAGACACCGTTAGCGTTTGGAGTGGTGTTGTTGGCTGATGGTAATCGCTTACCGATCGACCTCGGTTATCTTCTCCTTCGCATCGAGATCAGCCCTGATGGTTTCCACGTGGTCGCGTACCTGCATCCTGGCAAGGCTAGACAATACGATTTTCGACCTACTGTCAAACGTGACGTTGCAGAGTCCCCAGCCAAAATATGTGCATTTTTCCGTGCCTTTATCTATCATACATCCCATCAAAAACAACATCGAAGACCTGCACCACCTCCCCGAAAAGAACCCCCTCTTTCACAACCCATATTTACAGTTCAAAAGCCCCGACAACAGAGTTGCCGATACCGATTCGTTTAGTAGACAGGAACCTTGAACGCATCGAAAGTGTACGTCCAGCTGTCGATGCCCGCCTGGTCGTACACGCACTCGAAGTCGGTGCTGTTGCCGCTCCACATGGGGCGCAGCGGCCAGTTGCACAGCATCTGCGTCTCGCCCGCGTTGTCGCCCGAGCTGACGGTGGCGTTGAGCCGCTGCGGCGCGACCCCATTCTCCACCCAGTCGATCATGATGTCCATGTTGCTCTGCGGGTACGGCCCGGGCTGCAGGCTGTTGGCGCCGCAGTGCGCCGCGCCAGGCACGAGGAAGAACTTGTACCAGTCGTTGAGCGCCGAGACCGACTCGTTGTAGCCCTTGTTGGGGTACATGGTCTTGCGCACGCTGTCGAAGTAGTGAATCGACGACCCGGCGGGGACGGACGGGTCCGACTCGCCGTGGTAGTGGAGGAGCTTGCCTGTTGGGGAAGAGTATTAGCGGATTGTTATAGGGCAGAGTGGAGGACACGCTGGTTGAAGACTTACCGCCAGACTTTTGGAAGGGCGTCAGGTCAGGCAGAGTGGTCTGCAGGCTGTCCATGTAGCGGACCATGGCCGTGTTCATCCAGTCGATCAGGGTGTCGTACGTGACGTTGTCGAGGGTTGACAGGTTGTCGAGATCCAGCAGCTGGACGTACTTGGTCACGAACTCACCGCCCGTGGACGGGATGCTGAGCTCCCACTCGCCCGTGCTGGAGTCGTACGTGGTCGAGGCGTCATCAAGCGAGCAGCCGGTCTGGTAGGACAGGTAGCCGCGCTTGCCGTCGGAGCCGATGAGACCGTCGTAGATGGCCTGCGCGACCTCGACCGCCTCGGCGGACACGGTGCCGTTCTGCGCGGGCGTGGAGCTCGTCGTGGACCCCGAGGTCTGCTGACGCTTAACCTTGCCGCTGAAACCGAAGCCGAGCGAGGTGCTGTTCTCCGCCGCGCAGTAGTACGGTTCGCCGATGGTCGTGTTGAGGTTGAAGTTCATCTTGCACAGGTCGGTGCGGGAGATGACACCGTCGGTACGGCCATCGAGCGGGTCGCAGGCCGCGATGGTCAGGTTCACGATCTTCTCCAGCTCGCAGGGAGGCGGGTTGTAGCCCAGGGTTTGCAGAACGGTGGCCGAGAAAACGTGGTTCTGTGAAGTCATCTTCATCAGTACTTTTATTCGTCAAGGGCCAAATAGTCTGGATGTACTCACCACTTGCTGCTGAGCGTAGCGGAAAGCAGGCGCACCAGCAACGACACCGTCGTACTCCTCACCCCAGCGCTGGACCTGACTCATGGCCTCACGACCACCGTCGGAGCATCCCTCAAAGTAGGTGTAGACCTTGTCGCTGGTGGAATAGAAGCCCTTGGTGAGCTCCTTTCCGATCAGCGTCGTCTCGCCGAGCGCCTGGTAAGCAAACATGTAGGTGGCATCCCAGTTGATCGAGCCGTTTCCGTACAGAACGACCTCATCGTAGCTGGTGCTGAAACCATCGTATCCGGCATCGGTCGTGCCGGTCACGGCGCCGTAAGGCAGACCACCGGTGGCGCTGGTGCTGAGGGTGTACCCACCGCCGCCTCCGACGTAGAAACGGTTCTTGAAGTCACTGGGGCTGGGGAATCCGTACCAGACGACGACGTTGTCGGTAGTCTCCTTACCCGGGCGAGTGTAGGCGACCGTGACGTTGCAGTAAGAGTAGGTCGCCGAGCTGGTGGTGGTGGACATCATTCCACCGCCGGTCGTGGCATTGTAGACAGGGCTCGCGGTGACCGAGGACGGGAGGAGCTCGATGCCGAGAAGCGTTCCATTGGCGGGCAGCGCCGATTGGACATTGGTGACGGTACAGAGATCCGCAAGCGAAGCAGCACTTGCAGTAGTGGCCGCTGCAAGAGCGGCCGCAGCCCTGCGAGACGATTGGCGCATGGCGATCAGTAGTCAAACGAAGGTAGTAGAATGTGAATGCTGAAGAATGAGTGAAGTTGCCGGTGTCGAGATAAATGCTCAGGCTGGACAAAGCTATATGTAAGTGTCGAGCACACGGACGCCATTGACGGTTAGTACGCTGGGCACCTTAGCCGCGTCATGGAGTACGTGTGTATACTGCGGTACAACCGAAGCTCGCGCAAAGGAGCGCATCGGAACGCTCCTGCGTTGATCGAAGAAACGCAGCTCACGGACCAGAATTGATTCCGTTGTCGCTGCGGATCGAAACGGGCCGTAGCCCTGTTTGTTTCATTCGGTGCTTGCGTCCTAGGAGCCCACGGATGGTCCGTGGTTTCTAGGCGCAGCAACTCTCGCCAGACATTTCCATCACTGCTGGAGGGCTAGAATCCACCACGGCAGAAGCGGAGGGGATCAAACGTCGGTAGCTCAGTCCTGAAATCATGATGAACATACGGAGTGACGCGTCCGCAGCTCTAGGAGGTGTTTAGTTGCGGCACAGACCGAGCGAGGCGGAAAGAAAGAGGCAAGAGAATAGTGTGGTGCAGGCTGGAGGTCAGTCGATGGTATCTTATCCCCGACCCGATCCGAGGCTCGGCGCTCGCTGATACGCGCCCTCGGCTTTCCCGAATCTATGCATATTCAGTAGCGTTAAACGTCTATTTGTTAGCCAGGCTATCGGCTATGCTGAGCCGCGAGCTCAGTTGTGGCCGCGCACATTCCACATGGGCTACGGCGATGGCCTGAACGGCGATGCCCGCGCCGACAGGCTCGGAGTTAGACACGCCTCAACCTTCAGAGCCGCAGGGCTGGCTGTGAATACCGTGTACGTGAGAAGCTAGTCTGTCCGTATAGCCACTCGACATACGTAAGCTTGTACCGCGACCCTTGTCGCCGCTGTCAATTCTTGCGGGTGCTTCCGTTGGTGTTGGCATTAGTGTGTGTGTGTGGCTTCGGGATATGCCGCCAGAGCACTGACGTACCATCTTGTGTTCCGGAGGATCGTCGCCAGGAATCCCCCGCGTTGCTTGTTCTCCGTGGCGGTGGACTTGTGGCGCGGTGTTGAGGAGGTTGACAGCGGCAGCTGGTAACGGTGACGCCGCCAAGCCGCTAACCCGATAACGGCTAGCGCATGTAATGAGTTAATTCTCACTCATAGAATCGTTCAAACCCTTATTATGTCTGTATTCTTCATCTCCTCGACGGCCCCTGATGCTTGCAATGCCTCCAGGCTCGAGGGATGTCTGTCGTTCTTCCACCGTTTCGTTGCTATCACCGCTCCGCCAGATGTGCAGCCACTCTCTCTAATGCCAAGGCTGAGAGAACGTTGCACGACTTTTGCTTTCGATTGCTAGAACGCATGGCTGTCGAATGCATCTTGGTCTGCGAGCGGCAACGGGGATGGTTCACTGTGAGTTGGTTGGCAGAGGAAGAGACGTCGGGTAGGAGGTGGGCGCCAAGCATCTCGGTTGGGACAATATTTAACCCGGCTGAGGGAGGTGCTGCCTGACTCATCCGGCTCCCGTCGTCCTCCTGAAACATTCGAAGAAAGCGTGTGCCCACACTCCACTCTCTCCTCACAGCTCCTCGTCGCGTGTCGGACTCCGACCGTTCTCACACCCCGGCGGAAACGCGGCTCACTTAGCTGCATCCCCGTCGCCTGCAGCCCAGAGCGCGATTCCCGTGGTTCCGTGGACGGCTGGACGCGCTATTTGCAACACAGGGCGCGCGTCGGTGTAACACGTGTGCGCGCGTGCCGAAAGAGCACCACAGCATCCCCTCGTATCGGTCTAGTGCTCGCCCGCTCTGCAGTGATCCCCCTCTGTCTCTCTCTCTCTCTCGCTCGTCGACTACCACGTGCGTGCTATCGTCAACCCGGGAAGTCACGTTACCCCGGCTTTGGGAATCCACCTGGGCCTTCCTGACTATAATGATCCTGGAGTGCATACATTTACGACCCTGCCTAAAAACAAGCGAGTCTTGAGCTTGCCCTGATTTACGAAAATGGTCATCCTCGAACGCCTACCGGGCCTCGAAGTCGAGGTCCACGTGAACGGAGAGCCAGCCGCCGAGCTTGAGAGCACCGATCTGCAGGATGAGCCCAGGCAGGCCACGCGCTACATCGAGGCCATCTCCGGCGCCGAATTCCACGTTCAGTGGACCTTCCTTGCCGCCGAGTTTAAGTACCGCAACTGGGCCATCAACGGCATCGTCTATGTCGACGGCAAATATGCCGACGGCCGTATCTTCCGCCCGGACGCCGTGAAGCACAAGGATTCCTTCACCGTCAAGATGTCCGGAGTGTGGAAAAAGGAGAGAGGTCGCTTCGTTGAACGGCCTATGATGTTCTCCGACATCATGCTGGGTGTGTATTGTCGTTGAGAGCTACCCCTTCTCTACCATGTGCTTACCGACGATACAGACGAGGCCGGTCAGAGTGCTGCGATAAAAGGACTCAAAGAGAAGCTGGAACTTCTCGGCGAGATCACCGTCAAGCTTTACCGAGGCCGCGCAATACCGTCGCATGGAGAAGGAGCCCGAAAGGCCTTCAGCACCATCGACAAAGTCCCTGAGAGAGCGCTGAAAGGCCGGGCTGTCTCCCATCAAGCAAGGTGCGTGGAGGCCATTTCATTGCATCCTACCAAGTTTAACAGAAACCAGTCTGGGCAAAGCCAGAAATAGCGGCGCCTGGATCACATGGGATTTCGAATACGAAGATTACCAGGACGGAAAGAGGCACCCTTTCGCCATCTTCACTTTCAGGTATCGGTCGCGAAGAGCTTTGCAGGCCGAGGGCATCATCCCTCGGAGTCCGACGCCTGTACCTTTAGAGGAACGTCCGATTGAAGAGCTCACAGCTGAGGAACTACGAGAGCTCGTGCGGCGACAAAGAGTACGCATGCCCTCTACCAATTGTGTGGCCCGTGTACTGATAGAATCCTCCAGGAACGAGAGGCTGCCCAGTTGACCGTCAAACAAGAGTTGAAGCGTGAAAGAGAAAGCAGCAGCATGTTCACCCTTCCAAGTGTCTCCAGTGACATGATGGACTCCGACATGGAGATCAACGACGGGCCTTCTCGCAAACGGCAGCGGACGACCCATGTCGAGGTCATAGATCTGTGCGATTCGGACTGAAGGAATGCTGGGCGGTTATGAGTTTACTTGATACCAGGACTTTGCATCCATCACGCGGGAGTAAAGACCATCCTGTCACGCATCAATTGGTATGGTAAGCGACAGCCTTCTCGAGTATTGCGTCGTATTACTGACGGGATAGTTTTCTGTTTTTTATTTGATCCAATTCATTGTTTCACCTCTTTTGCTCTTGACATTTCCTGCCTGTCTTTGGTGACTGCTACTTCTTCTCAACTCTGACTCTTTGGACCTGCGGCTAATAGATGCCGAGGAAGACTCATTGACTACGGGCTGATGCCCATTAAAGCATCTGAATTCCCAACCCCAGTCCCGCCTTCACGCCACCGCCCTTTGTCCTCTCTACTCGTGCTGAGTGTGCCCGAACGGCCAGCCAAGCAGCGTGATGATGTGCAAAGCAAAGACGATGTCTTCGTACACTATATCTCGCGAGACCGCATTAGCTAGTTCCAGCACGGCCGCCAAAAAAAAAATCCTCCCACACTACTCACCGACGACGTCACGGCCGGCATGCCCAGCCCCGCGGGCCGCAACGTGAAAGATCGTGTCCAGGACCTCATCGACGCACTCGCGATGCAACGCAACCGCATCTTCATCATCGTCGCTTTCACCGCGGCGGCGGCGGCGAATGTCCATGGCCACGTGGGCCTGGTTGTAGAACGTGTCGCAGTCGAACCAGTTGGCCGGGTCGGGCTCTTCGACGTCATCGTTGGCGTTGTCGTCGTTGGCGTCGTCGTCGTTGGCGTCGTCGTCGCTGGCGTCGTCGTCGCTGGCGTCGTCGACAGCAGCGACCGCATCTGCGGAGGCGGCGCGGGGAGTGCTTGCGGAGGAGCCGGAGGAGCTGGCCTGACTGTGCTGGTGCGACTCCTCATCCTTCGTGGCGTCTTCTGTCAATCTTAGCTAGGTCTTGAGGGGCGGGCGGATGAGGTGGTGGCAGTACCGGGCTCGGCGTGGGCCTGCGCGCCTTCGTTCGTGGCGTCGTTGGTGGCATCCATCGTGGCGTGGTGCGCGTGGAGCTGAAGCGTCAAGATGTTTGTGGTGTGAAGAAAAAGGCGAAGAGGAAGCGCGGGTGATGCTGCAGCTCGTTGCAGTGTCGTGGAGATTGTCGGGGGTTGTGACTCACTGCTGGTGTTTGTTGTTAGTGGTGAACGCGGAGCGCGGAGGAAGTGGGAGGGGGGAGGCTGGTTGACGCGTCGAACGCGCGCGGGTGGCAAATGTCGCCGTTGCGCTCGCTACGCGTGATGAGAAAGAGGCGGTACGCCCGGTGAAGCTGCGCGGCGGAAGGTTACGCTCGGGGTGCGACCGGCAAGGTGAAGTGACAGGCGTGGGGGAGAGAGATCACAGGCGGGCAGCTATCAACAACACCACGCAGGAGGACGGTTGCACACGCTGTGCGTATTGGTAAAGAGACGGTTCTCCCGGTGAAGCCGCGCGGTGAAAGTGAGCACTCGTGGTGCGACCGGCGAGGTGAAGTGACGGGCGCGGGGAAGAGAGGATCCCAGGCGGGCAGCTATCAACAACACCACGCAGGAGCACGGACGGTTGCACACGCTGTGCGTGTTGGAAAAGAGGCGATGCGCCCGGTGAAGCCACGCGGTGAGAGGTAGCGCGCGGGGTGCGCCCGGCGAGGTGA
Source organism: Diplodia seriata (assembly GCF_021436955.1). Classification (NCBI taxonomy): domain Eukaryota; kingdom Fungi; phylum Ascomycota; class Dothideomycetes; order Botryosphaeriales; family Botryosphaeriaceae; genus Diplodia; species Diplodia seriata. The sequence continues at coordinate 4,417,022 of NW_027117308.1, read as the reverse complement.
AGTGACGGGCGTGGCATAGGGAGCATCGCGGGCGGGCAGCTGGCGGCAACCCACCACATGAGCGCCGACCGAAGCAGAAGCGGACCCGACCTGGCCTTGCAATATATAATCAGCAACAGCGACGCCCTCTTTCACGGATGGTTAGTGCAATGGGCATGCTCCGGCACTATACATTGCCACCAGGACCTTAAGGCACAAAATCCAAAGGTCTGTGATCCGCGGATTACCTCATCAGGACGGTGAACGCCTTGAAGCAGTTCACGGGTTCGATTCTCATCTGGTGTAACCGGTCAATGCACTGGATGGGAGTCTGCTAACCTGTGGGCTGTGGAATGAGGAGTATCAGCTTCCGGGGTGCTTTCTTTTTTGCTCTTTTTTGCTTCCTGGATACTCTGCACCTGTCTCTTCGCCTCTTTGCCATCCATGTCGCTGCTCCTCCAACCCGTCGAAGATCTTTGTTTTGATGCCGAACTCGGTTTGACCTCCTCCGTCCGCCTGCGCGTCCTGTCCTCACTCCGCTCCGCCTTGTCCTTGGCAGCTCAATCCCACCCGCTACCCGCTCCCCGCGCTCATCGTCGAACAGAAGAAGCTCTTCGCACTGAAACACACCTGCCTCGCACAGCTCGATGCTGTCTTCCAGCTTCCCGCTGGTGAGTCTACTCTTCCCGAACGACCGCGCCCGCCGCGCCATCTGCTTCGCTCTCGCGCTGGGTAGTTCGCAAACCCCATTCCGCCTGAGCCGAGCCCACCCAATCGCACCCCTCGCGCACCAACGTTCTACTGGCTGGATTTGAATTGCAATAACCATGGCCGGGGAGGAAAAGGCCAAAAGAGCGCTCGACCGCCGGGGCGGACGCCATATCAGCGCCGCCAGCCAGGCTTCTCGGGCCCGTTGGTCAACGCGTCGGGCAGCCAGCCACGCGCTCTATAGCATTAACGGCGCATAACTTTTTCCCTCTCACCTCGCTCGCGGCTAGACATGTTTTCATATTCAGGTTGCGACAGGAAGGATGCAGACTGTCTCCCCAAGAGGCACGTTGGCAGCAACATTATTTTCACAGCCCGGGATGGGCCTTTGACAATGGTTAACCAATGAAGTACTACAGCTCTTGCTCGTATATTTCAGGGAAGTCCCGTCATTCAACAATGATTGGAATAAAGCGACATGGTTCCGTACCGAGAAGAAGTCTTGGCAATGACGACGACAACCCGGGAGTTTTTGCGTCCGTGGACGAGTAAAGAAACCACAAGAAGCTCGCCTTGCCCTATACGTTCTCCTATATTCCTCCCTACAATTCATGGAAATCAGAGTGGGCGCCGACGCCAATGGCTCCTTCGGCCGAGGGGAAACTTCGGATGCGTCCCCTCACTCCATAAGTTGAGCATGTTGGGCTCTTCGCTCGGGAATTGACAGCATTTCTCCAGATTCTGCTCGGACTTAGGACATATGGGACGTCATGGTGCATCGAGCCGCGAGTACTTATAAGTCCCGCTTCGCTCCCAACGTCGAGCATCCGCACTTTACATAAACCACCACCACCACAACTTCAAGCAACATCCCCTGCAAACACCAATCAAAATGGCACCTCCCGGAGTCCCCGCCGACAAGCCAAAGTCCCTCCTGGCCCGCCACCGCCAGCTCGCCCCCTCAGCCTCGATCCGCGTCTCGCCGCTCTGCCTGGGCGCCATGACCTTCGGGGCCAGCCACCAGGAGCGCTACGGCGAAATCACCAAGGACACCGCCTTCGCCATCCTCGACACCTTCCGCAGCGCGGGAGGCAACTTCATCGACACGGCCAACGTCTACCAGGACGGCGAGTCGGAGATGTGGCTGGGCGAATGGCTCGCCGCGCGCGGCAACCGCGACGAGATGGTCATCGCGACCAAGTACACGTCGGCGTCCAAGCCGTACGCCAACGCCGACGGCACCATCGAGTCCAACTTCGGCGGCAACGGCACCAAGTCGATGCGGCTGTCCGTCGAGCACTCGCTGCGCAAGCTGCAGACGACGTACATCGACCTCTTCTACCTGCACTGGTGGGACTACACCGTCTCGATCCCCGAGCTCATGCACGCCCTCAACGACCTGGTCTCGTCGGGCAAGGTGCACTACCTGGGCGTCTCCGACACCCCCGCCTGGATCGTCGCCAAGTGCAACCAGTACGCCCGCGACCACGGGCTGCGCCCGTTCGCCGTCTACCAGGGCATGTGGAACGCGGCCATGCGCGACTTCGAGCGCGACATCATCCCCATGTGCCGCGACGAGGGCATGGGGCTGTGCCCGTACGGCACGCTGAACCAGGGCCGCTTCCAGACCGAGGCGGTGTTCAAGGAGCGCGAGCAGAACAACCCGGGCCGGAAGTTCATGCCGACGTCGCAGCGCGACAAGCAGGTGTCCAAGGTGCTGGAGGAGGTCGGCCGCGCCAAGGGCGTGCCGCTGCTGAGCGTGGCGCTGGCGTACGTCGTGCAGAAGACGCCGTACGTGTTCCCGATCGTGGGCGGCCGCAAGGTCGAGCATATCCAGGGGAGCATCGATGCTTTGAGCGTGTCGCTGACCGAGGAGGAGATCGAGAGGGTCGAGGCGGCGTATGAGTTTGATCCCGGTTTCCCGCATACCTTCCTGAGCGGCACCTTGTTCCAGGAGGGCGCGAAGCCGAAGGCGGCGCAGGGCCCGGCGGATGTCTGGTTGACGCGGTCGCTGGGGAACTTTGATTGGGTTGAGGCGCCGAAGGCGCTGAGGCCCGCGGAGTTGTAGGACGCAGATGTGCCGAAAGCATGAAAGTCTTGTACCCCAATCTCAAGTACTTGTATGTACTATTCTTTCGACTTATCTTACAGAAGCATGAGCCTCGGTGATAGCGTGTCCATCCTTCGCACCAACAACATATATGCCTAGCAAAAAGCATTCAATGGACAAAAGTCGTGAGTAACTTTCAGAATTACAATATGCGGTCCTGTTACTCAAGAGTGCTCTGGAATTTGCCATGAGAAAGATGGCAAGATAGGTCCTTCAATTTTCAACGTCGTGGCTTTGACCGATGGTCACAGGCTCCTCCTCGTGACGTCTTTCATCTTCAAGCGGAAGGAGGACATTGCTATGGACGTCTGGAATTTCTCCGAGATCGTCCATATCCTCTAACGACAGCCTTCCATGGCTGGAGTCCTCGATATCCTCTGATGACGAACTTCGACTGCTACAGGCACCGCGTATCATGATATCGCTTCCATGAGGTGAAGGCCAGTCGCCATCTTCCTCTTGGAAATAAGCCCTGGGGATCGCGAAGCCAGCGGCCTCTTCTAAATGTGCGGATATGTGATGTTTTGGATAGACCATTTCTCTGAAGCACATCTGGCATACAAGATCATCCACACTTCTGAACTCGTCTAAATCTCCCGCATTGAGATTCTTTCTGTGAGACTTTCGCATGTGCGCCAGAAATGAAGTCTGGTCGAGCAATGCTTCGTGCTTGTCGTCGTTGCAGTGAAATCTTCCTCTGTGTACTTCGCATTCATGCGCGTACCACTCATCTCGAGTGTCGAATATCCGGCCTGACGAGACACAATTCGGGAACGTGCAAACGTAACAAACCATGTGTTCCAAAACGTGTTTCCTGTAAATTTATTTTAGCAGCTGTCTCAAGTTTTAAGTAATTGTCGTAATCTGTAACTGGTAGACTCACTTCCATAAATCAGAAAATCCGAAAATAATTTCGCAATACGGGCAAACGAATGAGCCGCCAGTTGTCGAAGGATGCGCTGTACTTATTGGTGCATTCGATGTTTTCGAGATTTGTGAGCCAACTTCTCGAGGGTGACGGTATTGAAAGTATTTTCTGCGACGTGTAATCATCATACCTATCCTCTCGGCGACTTCTGGATGGAGCCCGGGAAACTTGTCTTGGATGTGCAGAAGGTCGAATCTATAGAAAGGATCTTCCAATAATCGCAAATGTGCCAACTGTTTCAGACGGACTATTACCAACGAGACCAGCGTCGCCCGTCTCATCGCGTTCGCAGCGTGAGAAGTTGACATTCCGGCCTCTGTCTCGTCATATTTGGTCTTGACCAGACTCCAATCTACCTCCGCTTCCGGAACGAAGTTGGAGTCGAGGCACTCGTCGTCCGTATGGTAATTCGGGTTGGTTGGATCATCCTCTCCTTTAGGTGGAGTTTCGAAGATTTCAGCAGATCCATTTCGACTTTCCTGGGTCCCGGTAGCCTGTTCGTCCTTATCTCCACTCCCTTTCAAGCCCCCTTCTGTAGCATTTGAGTCTGCGACTGACATTTTGTCGTCGATTCCGTAGTTTTCCCGCGGGATGGCGAACATGGCAAACTCTTCAAGATGTCGAGCAACATGTATTTTCAGGTGTTTGCTTGGCTCAAAGCAAAGATTGCACGTGCCCTCTTCCGAATTTGAAGGACGCCGGAAAATGTCCTGCGTTGACTGCCATACTTCAAAACCCAAATCCTGGTCGTGGATGGTCCTCAGATGATTTGCGAAAGAAGAAACATCTGTGAATGCATCGTGTCCGGGAGTATTGCAGAAAAGCTCTATACGGTGACATTGCGTCTCGTGCTCAAACCAAGAATCTCGATTGTCAAAGGCGTGTTCTGACAAAGTACAGTCGGGAAAAGTGCAAGAGTAGGGCTGTAGGTCTTCCAAAACGTGTCTCCTAAAGTCTTTGTTAGTACGGTCATTTGGGTGACCCGGGATACGACTGGTATATACTAACTTCCAGTACAAATCGTCACCATCGGGAATCAAAAGCCAGCAATAAGGACACCTGAAGATTCCTGTGGCGACTTTACTGTCCTCGGGCCTTGGTGGAATCTGAATGCGGCGTTTTCTCGTGGCTTCACTGGCGACAGCGGAAGTTGCCGGAACGGAAGGGGGAGCACGGGGTGGAGCGAAGCTTTCCTGTAGGAAAGCGTTCTGGGCTTGACTTGCCAGGGTTGGCGGGACGAAGTTACTACTGTCCGCTTGGCTCCGAGCTTTGACGGTCGGTTGACTCTCCAACTCGTTTCTTTCCAGAAATCGCGGTTCTTCCGTGGAAGGTTCCTGATCCTCTGAGGAATGTTGCACCTCTTGTGCTGTCGAGCGTTTTGGCTGCATGATCCCAGTGCAGAGCCTTTCGTGATGTGCTCTTCTATACCGAAGCAGTTGTCGCCTTCGAGTAATCATTTTCCCCAGCCTCGCAGCAATCTCACGTGCTTCGACGAACTGAGCGGTATGATTGGTCTCTGGCAGTCTCAGTTTGTCCTTCACGTACAAGCAATCAAAATGCTCGAAAGGAGATATGGTGTCTGTCGACTGGTGTCTCAGACGGTCCATTGGGGCTGGCCTTCGGATTGGGAGTCTGTGAAGAGAAGTGATAGTGCGTTGTAATGATGACAAGATGCTGCGTAGTTCGCTCGGACGTTCGGTCATTCCAGATTCGGGTGTTTCGCTATTTCCATCTGGCTCCCGGTGTTCGGACGAGGCCTGGGCTAACTCGCTGTCCGAGATGTCCCAAGGCGAATCATCACCGCCGTGAGCATCCAGATCGAACGACGCACCGAGAGAAGAGTCCTCGTCGGAAGCGGACTCCAAGAAACACTCTTCGACAGGTCTCCGCTTTCCCCTCAAGATCTCATCCGCACTGTCAATGTGCTGGCGGAGGATCCCTAGCAGCCTGACTACCTGTTCCCGGAAGAAAGACGCTTCCCGGAGCCGATAGTCGAGAGATAGCTTCTCAGTCTTTCCAGCATGCATGGCTCCAACACTGCCTGCCCAGAGTTTGTATCTGTCGAACTCTGTCTCGACGTCAAAGTTCTCCATCCCGTGGCTAACCATCGATTTCTGGAACGCGTCGCAAAGGGTCTCGAAGCCGTAGTAGCATTCTGCATACCGCTGGTAGATGGTGGTATCGGGTGGTCGGTCTGCCATCTGGTTACAGCTGAGGAGTGTCGTAGGCTGAAGTTAGATGCTAATGTCGCAGGTAGTGATGTGGCTCTCGGCCTCCAGCCTGATTGTTGAGCAGAGCGGAGGCACATGGACTGCCCCGCACACGTGTTCAGGCGGGGGCCAGGGTAAGCCTCAGCCTCGTTAGCGAAACGCGACATCATCACCATGGCATGAACATAGCCCTACTCGTAGGATCCAACATGTCGGGCCTCGAGGTTGTCGGGGTTGTACTCGGCGGAATCCCCCTGATTATAAGTGCTTTGGAACACTATGCGAAAGGGGTCAGTAAAGTGGCATTGATGGAGTAACGCTTGCTGACTTACCGCCGCTAAAGGTCGAGACTATAAACAACATGCGCCACTATCGGACCGTCTTCCTTGATATCCAACGCGAGCTCACGACTGCCGGTGGAATCTTCCGACAGACTTTTGAAGAAGTGTTGCGCGGCATACACATTGCCGATGCGCAATATCGAGACTTGTTGGAATACAACGAAGGCTGGGAGGATAACGATCTCAAACTGAAGCTTCAAGATAAGCTCAAAAGTGATTTCGACATTTTCCTGAGATCCACAGCACGTCTCAGTCAAAGGATGAAGATTCTGGCACACAAACTAGGGTTGGTGGAACAAACTTTGAAGGCAGGTCCTGTCACACACCCTGGCAATCGGATGCTAACAACCGTTTTATATAGCCACAGTTTGAGAGGGGCGGGATAATCGACGAGAAGCTCCGCTCAAAGTTTCTGAAAAAGCTGGCTTTGAAGCCAGCCTGGACTGGCATCATGTTTGGCTTTGGGGCAAAGGAGCAAACGAAACTGGTGGAGAAAATCGCCAACGACATCAGTCGCCTCAATCATCTGGCCCTCAAAGCCATTGGTTTGCGAGAAGAACGACTTGAACGTTCCTCATCGTCGACATCACGTTACTGGTTGACTCTACGGGGTCATACTGATCGCTTGTATCACGCATTCCAATCCATGTTGACCGGCAAATGCCCGAACCATCATCACGTCGTAACACTTCAGCTGGATGTCCCCAAAGACACCTCAACACGGAACGACTGTGCCCAATTTGACATATCTTTCTCCCGCAATGGATCTATGAGTGAGTCGAACTGGGGATCAAGATACGCCACTGTGCTCTCATTGCAGGCCCCCTCGTTGCCGTAAGTCGATATCACAATCACCGCTATCACAAGAAGACACTGAAATTCAACTCTTTCTATAGTACAAATGACAAAACGAACGAACGAAACGACAAAGCCCGGAAACGCGTAGGCTTCCTCTCCGAATTTCCTCCGGAGACCACGGGCAAACAGCCAACATGCGTCTCAACAAAACAGATTGACGACCTCTGCCTGTCTCTGGAACGGTATTGCCACAAGACCGAGTGTCTCGGGGTCATGCCGCAGAAGGAATGGCATTATCACATACACAACTTGAAGACTCCCATTAAGCCGCCCAAATTGGTTCCACTGCGGGAAGTGTTGAATAGTCGCCGCTTGACACCAAAGGAAAGGTGAGGATAATCTACGTAGATTTGTACGTGTTGGTCATTTGCTAACTCAGACGACGGTAAAAAACAAGGTGTATATGGGCACTTTCTCTTGCCACAGCTGTGCTACAGCTCTACAACACACCCTGGCTCAAAGACGACTGGACTCTGGAAGATGTGTACACCCACAGCGGCGGGAGCTTCCAGCTGTTCATCACTCCGGACTTCGATCAAGCCTCTGATGGCCTGCAAACAGTCTGCCGAGCCAAGCAACAAATCTGCGTAGTCAAGAACTCGACCATCTTCGCGCTCGGTGTAGCGTTGCTCGAGCTCTCATACGGTCAGGACATCTCATGCTTCAGAACGCCGAGCGACCTTGACGACAGTCAGTGCGAACATGCACTGACGCGCTTCATGATTGCTGACCGTTTAACAAGAGAGGTGCAACAGACTGAATTCAGAGGCTTTGCTAATGCCGTTGCGAAGTGTATATGCCCGGCATCTGACTCATACAATTTCAGTCTGTCCAATGAAGGCTTCCGGAGGAGATTTTACGAGGACGTTGTGATGAGGTTGAAGGAAGAGCATGACTACCTGTTTGAAGATACCGCTCCGAGATATTGAATGCAGCCACAAGCTGTCATAGTGGGTTACAAGCAGTATGATAATTCTGTTCCTCTGGAATGACTCTACATCTTCCTTGTCAATACTTGAAGCGAGTGCTCGGGACGTGTGAATTTGAAAAATACAGATGAAGTCCGCTGCACCTGAAGTCTGGGAGATCGGTCCCAATTCATCAATCCAAGTTGTTCTGCGAGTGCTGTATCTGCAATCAGAAAGCGGTCTCGAATCAAGTTGGAGTATATATGTAGATCCAGGCATAAAAGTCGAGGCCCTACGAGACGTGTTCGTTCTGGTCGACCAGCCCAGCATGTCAGCCTCCACCTTACAAACCATGCACTTCCAAAATCGCTTCCCCGAGGTCCATGGACGGGCCAATGATACCGGTACGAGCTCTGCCGATCCGTGGGAATCTCCTCTGGACCTCTTGTACGGCGTCAGGAACGCGTCGCTCTTCAGCCTTGGCGTGGCTCTACTGGAGATCAGCCAGCGGCAGCCGCTCCATTTCGACGGCACGGAGGAAGAAGTTGTCGGGGTGAGAAAGCTGGCCCGGAAACCGATGCGACTGGTGGGTCGGTACAAAGAAATTGTCAGACGGTTGGAATGTGATTTTGGCTTTGGAAATGACCTCGGGAAAGCGGATTTGCAGAGCGCCGTTTACGGACAAGTGGTATGCGAGCTCGATGGGATGATGCGAAAGCTTTGTTTTACATGAGCAGTGCTCGTATTGCAGACACGAAGAGCAACATTTGATGTCTCCTGCCGATGTCAGCGTGACCTTTTTCACTTGTCCATCAATTACGGGTTTTCAATATTTTGATGTCAATCCTCCTGGCTCAGCGCTACAAGATAGCGGCCATCGCGATGTTGTTGGAAAGAAGGCCGAGTTGCTGAACAGATGTGCTGTTTCACCCTGCGAAAGCCGGGTCCCGGGCGAGGCCCTTACACTGACAAGCAGCGATCTGCAGAGATGGTCTCGTCTGTTTGTGGGCCGCCCAACACCGCAAGAGCATTTTGAATAGGTCCAAGCTGCGGCTTGCGGTCGTTCTCTTTGGCTCCAGAGGGCGTTGGGTGGAAGGCCCCTTGTTTCACGCACATTGACCGAAGATCTGCAGGGACGTGATTCAAGGTCTAGCCAGGGAGACAACAAGATGCGTAGTGTATCAAATTTGTATACTTCCCGCAAGTGCAGCAAGCTGTTCGTCCGTTCATGTCTGCAAAACGCTTCTCACACACCGAGTTCCAGTAGTGCCAGCGCGGGCTTGGCGATCTCAGCAACTGCTCAATGGCCCAGGCTAGACGCCGTTACACGGTACCTGCGTCAACGAGAATCGTGAGAGGAGAGAACGGCGGACAAAGAAGGTCTCATAAGGAGAGCGCGCGGCGACTGGTGTGCTCGGGTAGGTGCCGAAGGCGTTGTAAGCGCGCCTCGGCTGGCGTACGCACCCGGCTCTGAACTCGTGCGTCCTGCACCTGGGGCAGCGAGGGTTGCGGCGACTTGATTGGTCTCGGGCGCCCCAGCGCGCACATCGTTCGAACCGCAAGATTGGCAGCCACGGCCAGCATCGAAATGATGCGTCTGCTTCCGGCGCGACGCCGAGCGGGAAGAGACAGCTGAGACACGCAAAAGTCTAAGCCCCCAAACCGCGTCTCGCGGGCGCTGGACGGCTGAGTTGGAGAATCCACCTACCCGCTCGGGCAAGAGGGCGGCTCGACCCCTGTCAGGCACCGGGTCTTGCCCTTTGCGGCGGCGTGTTGTGGAGGGGAGCGAGGAGAAAGCTCACCGGCGCAGCCACCTGGCGTGGTGACGCAAGGCGGGCGTGGGCTGTCCCTAGCAAATTTCAGGAAACTGCGATCAGCCAGCGTCGTCCAGTTCCACGGCAGAGGGCGTGGGCTGAGGGCAGCGTGCTGTCTCGTGAGATGGTCTAGACACGCTGCCTGCGCCCGGCTGCCACAAAGGCGCGCCGCTTTGTGCGGAGAGCCCGCGGCCCTTTGCTGGCGGACGTGCGCGGCGATGACGACGATGACGGCGCGACGGCTGAACAGGCTCGCGGGCTGCGGCTGCGGCGACGGCGGCGCGGAGGGCTGCATGGCGTGCGCAGAGCGCGGTGCCTCGGAGTGAGATGGGCGGATCCTTGGGGTCGCTGCTGGATGCTGGATGCGTGCTGAGTGGTCCGCTTGCGCCCGGCATTGATGGTTGCCCTGCCCTGCCTGAGGCCAGCACCACGACGAGCTGCCTGCGAGCCCAGCCCGGCAACCTGACGTTGCTGTTGCCCACTCGCCCTCAAGTCTGCCCAACGCATCCGCCTCCGCGCTTCGCACCTGGCGTCCTGCAGCGCGAGCCGCATAGTACCCGCCGAGCGAGCGTCTCCGTGACCTTGGCCTCGACAACTCGCGCCCGCCCGACACACACGCCCCTCCGCCGCTCTGGCTCTGGCTCCAACTGCAATCCTACCTATCACTATCTTTATCGCTGCTGCCGCGAACGACGACAACCCCAGGATTGACGCATCCGCTCCCACCACGTGTCGCCCGCCAGCTCCCTCTTGTCCTCTCGCCCTCTCGCTCCTCTCGCACGCGCCCGCCGGGCGTCGCCTCTGCACCCTCCCGCGCGCTCACGTCCTCAGTCCGAGCACGCCAACGCGGCCCTACCGCGACCGCCAGCTTCACCTTATGCGCACCTGAGCCCGCCCTCGTCACCACCCCCGAAGCAGCCCCGCCGTTGCCATGGACTCGCAGTGGGCCTCGTACGTCGAGAGCACGCCCGCCACCCGCCAGACGCGCTACTACGCCGCGCCGCCCAGCCTGACCACCGCCCAGCACCCGCAACGCGACCCGACCGCGCAGCCCCAGCCACGACAGGATCCCGCGGCCAAGCAGGATCACTACGCGAAGCCGGACTCGTACAACACGCCCTCCATCGCCTCGCGCGCTGCCTCCATGCAGATTAGCTCGCCGCCCGCATTACTGCAGCAGCGCTCGCACAGCTACCACAACGGTGCCAACGACAACGACGGCGACGTGCCAATGGAGGACGTGGATCCCTACAAGCCGCGGTACGCTGCAAAGTCTGCTCAGGCAGGCCGCACCTCGACTGCCTACGTTCAAGAGCAGGAAGCCTCCGCTGCGGCGCGCCGCTACTCTCCAATGAACCTGTCGCCCTCGTCGCCCTACGGCTCGGGTTCTCAGCAGAGCGCTGCCAACTATACTAGCTTTTCCCCGCAATCCAACCGTCAGTCGCCCACCCGCTCGAATCCTTACATGTCACCTCCTCAGAGCTACTATTCACCCCCATGTGAGTCATTTCTCAGACCCATCCACTGCCACCATCACTCTCTGCTGCGTGGTCGTTATACTGACTGTCCTGTAAACAGCGTCGCGAGCCCACCCGCCTCAGCTACCTCCGATCCAATCCAACATGTCGTCCTCTGATCACTACTACCCGCAATCGGCCACGGCACAGCTCAACGCTGCGTACGGACGAGACGCCCGGTCGCCGCGTAATCCGGCCACGCAAACGCCCATGTCACCACAGGGCCGCGGGCCTGTGCCAACTTTCACCAAGTGCCTCAACACCGGGGATCTGCAGCCAATTATCAACGTGCAGCCACCGTTTCGGAGAGCAAACCCGGAGGGCGGTTTCATAAGTGTGAGTGCGGAATGAAGGAAACGGTCGGTCAGGTCGCTAATGGGTGTTTTACAGCCGCTGCAAGCATTGACGACCCACCTGCCTGCGACGTACCGCATTTGCAACCCCAACTTCAAGTACGAGTCTTCAAGAAATCCGCGCAGAGTTCTCACGAAGCCGAGCAAGGGTGTCAAGAATGATGGGTACGACAATGAGGATAGTGATTACATCCTCTATGTCAACGATATTCTGGGATCGGAGGAATCGGGCCATAAGTACGGCCTCATGTTTTCGCTTGGGAAGAGCATTTTTTGACCGTGATGATAGGAACCGCTACCTTATCCTGGATGTCTTGGGCCAGGGTACCTTTGGGCAGGTCGTCAAGTGCCAGAACCTTCGAACGCAGGAGGTTGTCGCTGTGAAGGTCATCAAGAACCGCACTGCCTATTTCAACCAGAGCATGATGGAGGTCTCCGTTTTGGACCTGGTAGGTTTGCCAACCGATTCATTTGAGACCCGCTAATTTGTTTTGCAGTTGAACAAGCAGATGGACAAAAACGACGACCACCATCTCCTACGCTTGAAGGACACGTTTATCCACCGGCAGCATCTATGCCTTGTCTTTGAGCTGCTCAGCGTCAACCTGTACGAGCTGATCAAGCAGAATCAATTCCGTGGCTTGAGTACCACGCTCGTGCGAGTATTCGCACAGCAACTGCTCAATGGCCTTGCATTGCTCGGAAAGGCTAAATTGATACATTGCGATCTGAAACCGGAGAACATTCTTCTGAAGAAGTAAGTTTGAAATGCTGTCGTGACAGTTCGCCGGTTCCTGACTCTTCCCAGCCTTGAGAGCCCGATTATCAAGATCATCGATTTCGGTTCTGCATGCGACGAACGGCAGACCGTCTATACCTACATTCAGTCACGTTTCTACCGGTCGCCGGAGGTTCTCCTGGGTCTCCCGTAAGTTTCTAGGCCCAATTTCATAACAGGGTGACAGGAAACCTAACGCGCAGCAGTTACTCGGCGGCTATTGACATGTGGTCGTTGGGCTGCATTGTGGTCGAGCTGTTCCTAGGATTACCGCTGTTCCCAGGATCATCCGAGTACAACCAGGTCGCACGGATCACAGAAATGCTCGGTCTTCCTCCGACATGGATGCTGGAGATGGGCAAGCAATCCGGAGAGTTTTTCGAGAAAGTGCAAGACGAATTTGGCAGAAAGACGTGGAGATTGAAGAGTATGGAGCAGTACTCGCGTGAGCACGGAAGTAAGGAGCAACCGAGCAAGAAGTATTTCTCCGCCACGACGCTTCCGGAAATCATCAAAAACTATCCGATGCCGAGGAAGAACATGAAACCGGCAGAGATTGAGCGAGGTGAGTGTCGGGCGTTCCGACCGCTTTCGGTACGACATTCTGACATTTTCCAGAAATGGCCAATCGCCACGCTTTCATCGATTTCGCTCAAGGGCTTCTGAACCTCAACCCTCTGGAACGATGGACTCCCAATCAGGCGAAGATGCATCCGTTCATCACGCAACAGAAGTTCACCGGGCCTTTCATTCCTCCGATGACGATGAGGGCCGGGGGCACCAGGTCTCCTGCGCCGGGTGTTGTCGAGCAGCAGCGTGCCGAGGCTCTGAGCAGACAACGGGCTCAACAGCAGGCCGCCCAAGCCCAAGCCCAGAACGCCGCTTATGCTAACATGCAGATGAACCAGTATGCGCAAAGCCCACACGCCGCCCAAAGTCCGGCAATGTATAACAACATGTACAGCCCAAGCCATCAAGCTGCGCCTCCTCCGTACCCGGCACAGCCCAACTACAACCAGCAAATGAGTCTAGCCCAGCAGACTCCACGGTACAACCCGCAGCAAAATCTCTACGCACAGGCCACAACACGAGCGGGACGGCAAAGAGCATCGACGATGGATCAACAGCAGAATGGCATCCCACCTGCGCTGCAGAGAGTGATGAGTCATTTGGACCCCACTGCTCCTGTCAGGCTGCAACCCAGCCCTGCCTACTACCCGCCGCCTCCCGATGGTGCGCCTGATGCTAATGCTGGTGGACGGAGACGAGACAGCCGTGCGACTGGTACCGGTGGACAAGGCCGTCACCGAGGAAACCGTGACTTTATCCGGACGCTCGAGGACCGAACTCTGGAAGAAGGCTTCATGAACAACCAGAACCATTGGCAGTGAATGGTCCCAATGATGCCAGAAGAACCAAATTGAGATACATTCCCGGAATCACGACCGTCTCCTTTCGAAAGGTCATTATCTTATGCTTCTATGGCGTGGGACGGGGTGGGAGCCTCCTTTTTGGACTTTTTCGGCCTCTGCCCTTTTGGCCATTACGAGCTGCGGATATCCCTATGAGCCGTCGCCGGATTAGCCCTGTGGATGTGTTGCAGGTGGTGGAACGGGGGGACGGGGAAGTGCTGGCAACTTCTCCCGGCGGCAGGGGGACATCATCGCGTCCCAATGTTGAACGGGGGAAAGAGGTCGATCGATGGATTTCACCCCCTGTTTCGTTACGTGTCAACTCTGTCGACACAGATTTCGCAGCATCCACACTTGGAAAATGGCCCACCATCAATTAGTTGTGAGCAAGGACCACGGAGCCTGGAATTTTATCGGAAAGCAGACTTAGGAGCGCAATGGCAACGCGCAAGGATGGCTGTGGTGAGACAAGATTCCGCGCGCGCAAAAGAAAGGTTCCATGGACAGCGGTGAAGAAGCGGGAAGAACCCTTGTATTTGCTTTTATCAGGAACGGCCTAGGACGATGATGGATGGTACTGAGTCGAAGAGGCGGGGGTCATGGCTGTAGTAGTTGTCCTTTTTCTCCTTTCCCTTTTGCATTGCCCTTTTTCCTTCTATTCTCTCCTCTTTTTTTTTTTTCACTATCCCTTGTTGTCGTCTCAATATATCGATGGATGGTACTTCGTGCGTGTGGTGAAAGATGATGTTGTTTCTCTTTCACGCTACTCGAGATGATGACACAAGGGAGGGTGACGATACGAGAGAGAGGGGGGGGGGATCAAGGGAACAAAAACCGCCCGTCACTTTTTCTTCTTGTCTCAGTGCTGCTGCTGCTGCTGTTACCTAGGTCTGCTGTTGTTCGTGTTATTTCTCCATTCATGTGCTGCCAAGGTTCCTGCTTTTGTTGTTTCCCTGAGTGAGCGAGCGAGTTAAGTGCAAGGAGATGAGAGGCCCAACGCTTGGCAAAAGAAAAAGAACAGAACGACGACACGACGAGGGGGTGGAGGGCGAAGGTATTCGTCGTAGGGAGAGGAAACCACACAACAAAACTTCTCAAACTTTTGTATCCTTCCTGGGGTTGACTTCTCGGTTCATATTGGTCTTCATGCTGCTGATCTTTATGTTGATATTGATGCACAGTTGGTCTATCTCGTGTCTTGTCTGCATGCTCACGTCTCATCCCATCCCGTCCCACCAGCCAGCTAGCCAAGCAGGTCGTCTCCGCGTTCAAGCCACTTGTCACCCCCCTCTCTCTCTCTTCCTTTGCTTTGAATCATTCGCAACGAATCAACCCCGTGCCTTGTCCTGATCTGGGACGGGTGTCTTTTCCCACCCAACTGGGATGCTGCTGCTGCCCCCCACACTCTCGCGTCTCTGAGCCGCGCCCCCGCCCTCCGCCCCCCGCCCTGTGTCCCGCCTTCCCGTTTCCGTTGCTCCACAAGGTCGTTCCCGTATTAAGCGAATGCGCTAATAACCCTCCTTTTTCTTCGATTTTCCACCCCCCCCTTCTCTCAGGATGTGCTGTCCCTCTCTTCGACGAAGCGTTAGCTTTTCCCTCCATCTTTCGAGAGGGAGCAGTGGTTCCCTCCCTCCCCCTGATGGAGGAAAGAGGCATTTTTGTCATTTTCCCCTCTGCTGCTCGTGTGGCTTAGCGGCATGGGGGATGGATGTCGAACGGTGAACAGTGAGTGAGATAGCTGCTTGATCTTTTGCCCCGTGTGCATTGCATACGACTTAAGTCAGCAAATCGGAATGGGGGGCAATGAGAAAACACTGGATCGGTTCGATCAGCGATCATCAATCACGCCTATCCATTTCCATTTTGTCTTTTGTAAAGAGTCGATATAACATATCACTACACACACCCGCGAAAGCCATTCCCCGCAACTCCCCCACACCTTCATCATAGCCACCTCATCTCACAAAAGCCTCGCTTGCTAGCTAGCTAGCCAGCCAGCTTTATTCGTTCGGCACGGTGAATGACAAAGGAATCCCCATCAACCATCCATACACCTCCGCAGTGTCATCCGCGGGAGGCTCCTTGCCCCTCTCCCCGAGCTTGATCCGCAACGTGTTCATCATCTCCCTGTACGCTTTGGCGCAATCTTGTTTCCCATGGCATTTCCGACCGATCGCTCCGTTTTCCCTAACGTCCCTGTGCACGCGGAGGCAGTTATAGTTGTGCTTGCAGAACCGCACGAGTGCTGGGGGGTCCTGGACGGCGGTGTCTCTGTGCAGCCGGATGTATTAGTGTTTTGCTACTCCAAGGGCGCGAGGGGATCCGCTTCGCTTTGTTTACCTGGCTTCGAGAATGGGACGCATAGTCGGGAGCATACGGGCTTTAGAGGCGGGAGAGGGGTAGTGGTAGGCGGTGGTGTCTCTACAGCCAGATGTATTAGTGCTTTGCTCGTCCAAGGGCGCAAGGGGATCCCGCTTCGTTTTGTTTACCTGGCTTCGAGAATGGGACGCATGGTCGGGGGCATGCGGGCTTCAGAGGCAGGAGAGGGATTGAGGTAGGCGGCGGTGTCCCTGCAGCCGCCAGATAATTCGTTGTGTTAGTGCTTGGCTCCTCCGAGGGCGCGAGGGGATCCGCTGAATTTTATTTACCTGGCTTCAAGGACGGGGCGCATGGTCGGCGGCATGCGGGCTTCGGAGACGGGAGAGGGGTTGGGGTAGGCGGCGGTGAGGATGGCCAGGAAGCTGGCGACCGCGAGGGAAATGGAAAGCTTCATGGCTGTTGGTGGTTGTTGGCAAAAGTCGTATGGTGATAGTTGCTTGCGGCGGCGGTGGTGATGGTAGCGATGGGGATAGCTTATATACTTTATGGATGAAGAACTGGCGTAGCTGTACCAGTGGTCAGAAGTGGAATTTTTTTTTTTGCTTCACTGGCAACCGCGGTATCAGCCAAGACCCTCGTTTCCACCCATGGCTTCTGGTTGAACAAATGTCATTTAGAAACGCTAGGAAGAGCGCAACTGGAAGTAATTGAAAGGACCTGCAGATGCTTCGGGATGCCCGTTCAACCAACGAGTGAGGCCAACAGCTGGAGGTAGACGAAGACGAGAGATTAGGACGAGAAAAAAACAAGTAGAAGATCCAGCATCTTCCCCAGTCCCACGGTTCCCTCTTCTACGCTCGCTAGGAATGCCCACCCAAAGCTCACGCCTTCAACCTCGCGCCGTGCAAGTCCTCCTCGGCGTCCCTGATCAAGAACATGTACCACCAGACAGTCGGCAACACAGTACCAAGGTGCCACAAGCTATGGGCGTCGATCACGCCCTTCCACGGCGGGAAATCCAGCAGCTCGAGACTCATGGCCATGATGACCCAGGCCACAATCAGACCGGGCCAGGCGGCCCAGGTGCGCTTGAGGCGGCGGTAGCGCTCGATGGCGAACCACGACCACAGCAGGTTGTGCACGATGCCGACGGCAACGTTGGCGGCCATGTTGTACGTGTAGTCCCAGCGCCACAGCGTGAGGTAGGCGACGTGCGCGGCGTACAGCAACACACACGTGCCCGTCCACGCGCGGCGGACGGACGGGTAGGGCGCGTCAGGACGGTCCCAGCGCCAGATTCGGATGGGCGTGTAGTACAGGCCGTAGAGCACCGAGGCGCCCGCGCCGAAGTAGTCCATCTTCTCGGTGAAGCCGAAGTCGCGCGTGTGGAAGACCATGGACCACGTCCAGGCATTGAGGCCGAAGTAGCCGAAGACGATGTAGTAGCGGCGCAGCGGGTACGTGTCGGGGATGCGCGAGCGGATGGTGGCGATGCCCCAGGCGTGCGCGAGGTAGTTGAGCAGCGAGAAGAGGACTGAGAAGGGCTCTTGCATGCCCATGAAGCGGTGGAACGGCCACTTGCCGTGGAATTGCAGCACCGGCGACCGGTATGGCGGATCCCGCGCCAGTCGCTTGTCCGTCACGATGTGCTGGCAGGTGTAGTCGCATTCCGAAGGGCAGTCCCAGAGCAGGAGCCGGTGGCGGAGGGCTGTATAGGGAGCATTGCAGTGTCAGATTGGGTTTGCTACGTGCGGTTCAATTGGGGGCGTGCAACGATTGGTGCCATGGACGGGGAGACGTACGGATGGGCGGTGGCTCCGGCGCATCGCAGTTGGTTTCGGTGCAGACCTGTATGGATCAGACGTGTGAGTAGCTAGCTCTTCGTTGCCCAGCTCTGCTCGCATGCTGCGATACTCACCTTGACACAGTCCTTGAAGTCGGGCAGACGGTCACCCAGCGAGGCGTGCGCCGTGCCTACGAGCAGCAGCAGCGCGATGAGGGCTGCGCTGAGGAGCCATGGCGCGCCGGGAATTGCTGCTCTCATGGCTGGCCCATGGAAGTTGAAGCTAGACAAAGCGAGGGACAGCTGGCGGAAAGCGCGGACGGAGTCGAGGTGACGGTGACGGGGGTTGGCTTGGCGGCGGAGACTGGTGCGACAGAAGACTGCCCGATGGGGAAGCTTTCCGCCCGCTTTGCTTGGTCCACCGCCAACTCCCCACTCCCCGCTACCGTCAAGCTGGCGCCGTCTCCCTCGTCGGGCTGTTTGGCACTCAGATATTGGCTTGCCTTGTTCTGAAATCCCTCACACGGCACCACGGCTTTCACCTTGCTTTGGCCCGCACGCCTGTCCAGAGATCAAGCGCCTGTTTGTTTGAGCAATGGCACGCAATGCAGATTTCTTGGATTATTTATCGCTATTCACTACAGTCCTTGCCATCGACTCTTCCCAGACACTTACTACCGTTGCCCCTGTCCGAGTAGGCCACTTGATTTAGAACGAAAAGGTATCCTGCCGGAGGTTCCAGTTGAGCACCCAAAAAGAAAACCGTAATACAAAGAGGGAATCAAGCTCCGGACGAGTCAACGACCACGGAAGCTACAATGAAACAGCAGCCTCGTTTTCCTCGCCTGAATCGACAGATACGCCATCAACGCCGACAGAAAGTCGTCACATCGTAACACACTCCGACTCCAACAGCGCTCCCTTACGGCCTTTTCGGGCTGCTGCTCACTCCTCCGATTCCTAGGCCAATGCTAGACTCATTCACGCGACTCCGTTTCGCCGAGTTGCCAGCCTCACTGTCGTCAACACCGGAAATGCTTCGCTTTTCTTTCTCTGCCGGCCGTCCTACTCCAGGTTTCTTGACCTGGCCGAACAATTTCGCTTGGATCGAGTTACCCCTGTTCCCGTGACTCTGGCTCTGGCTCTGGTTCTGGCTGGCGTGGGGGGATCCACCCATGGTGTAATGTTGTGGAGTTCGGCGCAACATGCTCGATGCCATCTGACTGGCCTGTGACTCATCAATCTCCGTATCCTTGTCCGACTCATTGATGACATTCTCGGTGCTTGAGGCTGTGATGGTTGAGTCAGTGCTCTCCCGGCGACGCGTCTTGGGCACGTTCGCAGCCGGAGCAGATCGCGGAGCTTGATTTGTAGGCCGGAAGCTCGGCGGAGTACGAGGAACAGCTACCGTGCTAGGCTGCTGCGATGGTCTGGATCTGCTGTTAGGTGTGGCTGGCATCGAAGAAAGAGACTGAGCTCCCCGGGTGTGGCTGAAGCGTGCCTTCGGTGCGTGTCCCCTGGTGGGTGTCGTTGGTGCCGTCGTGGTCTTCTCACTCAACATCTTGTCTGCAAGCAGCAACGCTTCGAACGCTTGCTCGGAGCGGTTCCGGGGGTCGGTTACAGTATGGGCCCGGTTCCGGCTGCGTGGGGTATTTGGATACCGCGGCGTGCTTGTTATCGACATGGGCGTACCCGTGTCGTATACATCGCCCAGAATGCCATTCAGATGGTCCCTGTTCTTCCTGATCCGGCCTCGCAGGCGATCATTCTCCTCGACCAGGCCGGCAATCTCTCCTTCTCTACGCTCGGTTACGCGCTTGGAGTGTTCCAGCATGTCTCTGAGTTCTTCATTCTCGTTCTGCAGGATCTGGATGTGCCGGCTCATTTCATTCAACAGTGTAGCGTTGGCGGGGCTGACAGTGTGCTGCTGCTGCAAGCTCTGGTGAGGAGAAGCGATGTCGTTTCGTCGCCGCTCCTCAGCCTGCTGAAGGACTTCGACCTCACGCTGCGCCATGGCAAGCTCAACGGCCATGCGGTTCTGCGCCTCGACGCTGTCCATGCAGAGCATGTTGTACTGGAGCTTGTGATGGGCTGCCGACGTGCGAGATTCGCGCAGCGCGACCATCATCTCTGCCGCCATATCGCGCAGCTCCTCAGGCGCCGCGCCATTGATTTGTTCGAGCGTGAAAGTCAGCGCAGGCGCGGCAGCCTGGGTGCTGGGCCGCGATGTAGGCGGCGGCGACGACAGGACAGGCGTGGGCGGGGTCGGGGTGCGGATCGAAGTCCGGCTAGGCGGAGCAGGCGGCACCTGCGACGAGGGCGGCGGCGTTATGGACGAGGTGGGCGGGTTGGGCGAGGTGTACTTGTCACGGTCGCTCTTGACGGCGCTGTGGCTCGAGTCGGTTTCCTGCGACGGCATGCGCGGCGGCGCGGCGGAGTGCAGGCGCTCTTCCTGCGACATGGCGAGCAGGTCGTGGGCGGCAGATTCGCGATGGTCCATGGTGGTGCGGTCGCAGTCGAAGCTCAGGCAGCTCCAAAGATAGCCGCGTGCGCGAGCGGTGAGCTGGAGAAGGTGGGCCCGACGCGTGAAGTCGCGGGGCTGGCGTGGGTGATGATCTGGGTAGCAGCGGGAGGCTGGGCGTTGGACAGGCAACAGACGCGCAGGCAAGGAGCGAACGGGGGCCGTCCCTTGGCAACGACTGGAGGATCAACGGGCGCCGCGCCGCGACAAGGGTGCAGCAGCAGCAATTGAGGCCTGGGGAGAGGCGATGCTCGGGAGCCGGCGTTCGCAGAAGGGATGGAGGGGTCCTTTCTTAATGCCTGCGTCTAGCGCAGCGGGTGGAGAGCGGAGAGGCGGTTGGGTGCTGGCCGGCCACGCTGGCTCAGGTGGAGGAGCGAGAGCCAGCCATTGGGCGCTGCTCGTCGCCAACTAGCGGCACCTAGCTCTCTCCCGTCGCATGTGCTGGAGCCCCAAAACAACAGCGCGCGTCTCCACAGCCCTGCCACGCCTCAAGCTCGGCTGCCGGCGGTGACGGCGACGGCCCGGCCAGACAAGCTCCAGATCCTCCCCACGCTGTTCTTCACACCGCGCCCGTGCTACCGCCAGCAAACCAGCCCATCCCGCATCGGTCGCCCAACTCCAATGGACTCCTCGAGGCTCCCGCGGCCCTCGGGCATCCCGCGCCCCTCCGGCCTGCCGCGCCCTTCTGGTATACCGAAGCCCTCCACCCTCCCTGTCCCGCAGAGGCCAGGTCGCGCGTCCGTCAGCCCAGCGCCCTCTGAGCGCCTGCGCTCCAGCTCTTCCCTTTCCCTGCGCGCCGTTCCCAGCCCTCGCGCCGCCTCCACGCCCCGTCCGAGCGTCGGCACCGGCATTCCCGCAAGGCCCGCCGCGAAGAAAGACGAGGATGTCTTCAAGAAGCCAATTGGGCGCCCGGCGTCGCGTCAGGCGCGGTCGCGCATCCAGCGCCCCGCCGTGTCCGCGATCAACACCACAAATGTAGAGCAGGAGGACGACGTGCTGGGCGACTTGGACGGCTTTCGTACCTCGTCGAGGTTAAGTCACCGCGACGTTCACAGTGGCGAATTTGACTTTGGCTTCGACGAGGGGCAGCCCCGCGGTAAGTCCATACCACCCCTTGCGTCGCAGATGAGCCTGACACTATTGTAGAGCAGCCCGGAGCCAGGCAGGAAGGTGGATCCACAAAGCGCGAGCCCTCGCTGACCGACCGTACCCTCGAGAGCTTGGGTCGTATCATGGCTGAGCCGACCTCGCCGACGTCCCGTTCTACCAGCTGGTTTCCAAATCCTACAAGCCCCGGCATGGGCCCTCCAGGGCGGCCCGCATCTGCAATGAGTTCTAGAGCATCGAGGCCTGCTTCGCGTACTGCTGGCACGCTCAGGAGCAGTAGTCAAAGGCCGACTACCCCTACGTTAAGACCGCCGAGCAGCATGTCGCGTGCCTCGAGCACCACACGTAGTTCGCAAAATCAGGTACCGGGCTACAGCACTCCTGGTAGACGAAGCGCAAGTGCAGCGCCGAGATCCCCCGCTGCTAGTACTGATAGTCAGCCAATGTCTCCGGCGGCGTTCGAGCAAGATTCCGAATCAGAGGCAAACCTCATGAGCCCTATAGGTCTCAAGAGCCCTGATGCCCTTAAGAGCCCTCAGTTCGCCGACTCCGCCGATGTTGCAAGCCCCAGCGGGCGGGTGTCGAGAACCCCGTTCGGCTTTAGCAAAAGTGCGATCGGCAAGCTGCCCAGAACCCGTCCACCAGTCGCAACTAACCTAGGTGATAATCTTCGTTCTCCAATTGAAGCTCCTGAGCCGAAGGTAGAGCGAACGTTGCCAAGCCGGCCGGCTACTTCGGCGAGGAAAGCACCGGCAAAGGCAGAGGCACCCGATCCTTCATCAAACGTTAAAAGCTCTTCCAGTGCGCTGAGGGAGCAAATAGCAAAGGCAAAGGCAGCACGCAAGAGTGCGCAAACAAAGCCAGCTACGCCGGTCACGAACGACGTACCCGTTGGAGGAGGGGACTTGGATTCATTTGAGGATCCCTTCAACCAAATGCCGAAGGGAGGAGAAGCGGTGATTAGGAAGAGAGTCGATACTGCCAGATCAGATGGTCGCCTCAACATTGCAAACATGGGTCTGAGTGAAATTCCAAAGGAAGTCATGACCATGTACGAATACAATCCCGATGCAGGAATTGAGTGGTCTGCTTCTGTCGATCTTGTCCGCTTCAATGCTGCAGACAACGACATTGAGAAACTTCCGGAGGATTTGTTCCCGGACGTTGACCCTGCGGAGGCCGCTGAGGACATGGATGCAGTAGGACCGCAATTTGGTGGCTTGGAGATGCTCGACCTCCACGGCAACATAATGAAGGAGCTTCCTGTCGGTCTACGGCGATTAGAGGGGCTGACAATCCTGAATTTGGTAAGTTTGGATGCTCTGCATTTTGGTAGGAGTAGTTACATTGATCCCCAGCTAGTCGCGGAACCGCCTTCGCAACGATTCCTTCGAAGTGATTTCCCAGATTGGATCTCTGCGCGAGCTAAGGATAGCCGAAAACGATCTGGAAGGAGATCTTCCCGAGTCGATAAGCTCTCTTACCAACCTTGAAGTTCTGGAGCTTCAGGGCAACAGGATTGCTCGTCTCCCAGATGCACTGCGGGGACTCGTCAACCTTCGGGTCCTCAACGTCAACACGAACGGAATGTCGTCTCTTCCAATGGAGGTACTAGCAGCCTTGCCTCTTGCCGAACTCTTCGCTTCCAAGAATGCTCTCCGCGGAGCATTCTTTCCGGAGACTGTAACGGAAATGCCACGCTTGCTGACTCTCGACCTATCTGGCAACGCCCTTACTTCTTTGGGCTCCTCAGCTCTATCCATGCCGGCACTGAAGTCACTGAACCTATCGATCAACCGTATTGAGACGCTGCCGGATTTGACTGGGTGGACTAGCCTCTTGACTCTGCTAATAGAGGAAAACAAACTATCCGAGTTCCCCACCGGCTTTACGTCGTTGAAAGCACTCAAGCAAGCCAACTTCAACGGCAACAACATCTCGAAGCTCGAGCCTGAGATTGGCCAGATGGAAAACCTTGATATGCTAACACTGGCAGCCAATCCACTGCGGGAGCGCAAATTCCTTACTATGAACGCCGAGGATCTGAAGGCAGACCTTGAGAAGCGGCACAATGCGACTGCCGGGGGTGGTGACGGTTCGAACGAGGCGGGCGACGCCGAAGAGAGTGCCAACGGCATCATCCCCACCAACAGTATGTGGGCCATGAAGCCCAACGGCCTCCTCGACCTCTCCTCCAAACAGCTCGCGGTGCTCCACGAGAACGAATTCGCGCCCGTCGCCCCCGCCTGCCGCCAGCTCGTCATGCACCACAACTGGTACACGTACATCCCGGACGCCGTCTCGCTCGCGACCAATATCACCCTGCTCGACCTCTCCAACAACCGCCTCACCACCACCTTCACCGACGAGGTGTCGCTCCCGGCGCTGCGCGACCTGCGCCTCGCCGCCAACAAGCTCCCGTCGCTCGACTTCCTCGTCGCCCACCTCGACGCGCCCAAGCTGCACTCGCTCGACGTCTCGGCCAACCACATCACCGGCACCCTGCCGCTGCTCCGCGCCCGCTTCCCCCAGCTCACCACCCTGCTCGCCTCGGACAACGGCATCGACGACATCTCCGCCACCGCCCTCGCCGGCCTCCACGTCGTCGGCCTCGCCAACAACAGCATCGGCCGCATCCCGCCCGAGGTCGGCCTGCTGTGGGACGAGGGCCTCAAGAGCCTCGAGATCGAAGGCAACACCTTCCGCGTCCCGACGTACGCGACGTTGAAGCGCGGCACCGAGGCCGTCATGGCGTGGTTGAGGGACAAGATTCCGGCCGAGGCGCCGCCCCCGCCGCCGAAGGAGGAGGCGGAGTGGGATGATGAGACGTTCTAGATTGAGAATGGAGAGGTTCTGCTTCCCTCTGCTTTTCTTTCTCTTTGGAAAGCTTGATCGGCGGACGGAGCTGGGTGAGGCAAGGTCGTTGACGACGGAGGGAGGGATGGGATTGGGAGGAGCGGGCTCAATGGTTGAAGGGTTTGCATTTGTGTGGATTGGGGGTTTTGACTGTGTGTGTGTGTGTGTGTGTGCATTTGATGATCCTTGGTATCATCGTCGTTCAAGCGTGTATACTTTTGGGTCGTTTTTTTTTTCTTTCCTTTCCCTGTATCCAATTTGCAACGGGGGGTTGGTGATGGCGCAATCGTATGGCAGAATCGCACACAAGATGGGGAAGCAGTATTTGTACAATATATATAGACTTCTTGTATCTTGCAAACGGTTCGAGCTTGTAGGGTGCGGGGTTTACCGCTCTATCATGCGTGGTGACTGTATCACCATGGCTGATTCGCTACAAAATAAGCTTCTACACATGCACTTGACAATTCGGCTTTTGGTGTAGTGTAGAGAAACTACCTCAGCATTGGAGACCAGGTATTCGTCCATCCAGTTAATAAAAAGAGAAATAAACAAGAGCAAGCCCAGTCCACCCGGGGAAGAACTCCAATATTCGCCGGTCCCGCCTTTTCGAGATTATGACGCTTTGCATGCATGCAAACGTACTAGATTTAAACACATGAACAAGGGCCGTAGCCTCTGTGTTCCAGTTGGAGGACCTTTCTTCCGTCCCTTTTCCTTAGAAGTCATAATCATCTCCACCACCGCCGCCCTCGTCACCATACTCATCGTCCTCGCCGTTGTCGAAGTAGTTCTCGGCATTGTAATCGTCGTCGTCGTCTTCGTCCTCCTCGAAATCGTCGTCTTGCTCTTCTTCCTCGTGCGGACCTGCGTCCTCATCCTCATCCTTGTCGAGGTCTTCGTCCTCGTCGCGGCCCAGGCCCTCGCCGTCCTCGCCCTCGAGCTCTTCAAGGCGGGTCAGCTTCGTGGATAGAGCGATCTTGAGCAACTTCTGGCGCTTCTTGTGGGCGGCGGCTTTAGCGCCGGGCTTTGTCGTCGGATCGTTCGTAGTCGGATCAAGCGTCGTCCAGAGCTCATTGGGAAAGAAGCGGAGTACTGTTCCGTCGCGAAAAATCACAAGAGCATGTTAGTCACAGAGCGCCTCAAAAAAGCTCCACCGTATTTTAGGCCTCTTTGGGCGCTGGGCGGGCGTACCATAAGGTCTGGTATCCAGACGCGGGATCTTGCGGCGCTGCTTCTTGTACTTCTGGCCGTAGGTGGGCATGCCTTCGAAAGGGTCGATCACGACGGCGGATGAGGCGACGGCACCGCGCTTGGTGACGCGCGAGTGGTCGCCGAGCACGGTGTATAGCGGGCCTTCGTGGATGCGCTCGCGCAGGGCGCGGTAGCGTGCGACGGCGATCTTCTCCTCGCGCCGGGGCGGGGGTGCGATCGGGGGCGGGTTCGGCTGGAAGCGTGTTAGGCGGATGAGCTCATGCAGTTCCTCGTCGGCGTAGGGTTTGCCGCCCCAGAACCAGTGCGACGGAAGGTCCATGGTGAGGGGAGTGAAGAGGAGGCGTGTGGTGGCATGGCGTAGCTCAGGTGAAGTAGACGTGGTTATGTAGAACAGGTGTTGAGGTGCATGAGACCATGGCGAGCGCGTGCCATGTTTGCGCGGGATTGGATCGCAACGGAGCTCGACTTACGGGGAAGAGCTCAGAGGGCTTCGTGTCGATCTTGAGCTCAGCATCATATTCCCACGGCACATCCACACCAGCAATCTTTCCGTGTCCGCCGCTGCGGCTGTGGATGCCAGGCCAGGCTCTGCCAGCCATAGTGTGGCCAGTTACGAAGATTTATTCGTGGCGGAGAGAAGTGGTCGGTCGGAAAGACGTGCTACCGGCCGAGGAACAGGGAAGGACGGGGAAGGGTTGCTGGGAAGGGTCGATTGAAGGTGTCGAGCATGGTCGCAACGATGGAGATGAGTCGGAAGTACAGCGGCGGGCAAAAAAGGCAGCAATTGAGTCATGAGTAAGCCAGCGGTAGCGTGGGCTGACTCGAGCTTGCGCTGCCCCGCCATACTCGACTAGCGCGCGGTCTCGCCTATCCCCGCCATCACAGTCGCACCTGCTCGCAAAGCACGACACGGTAACGAACCTAGCTGCCCACGTACCGGGCCAAGGACGCCGAGCTTCCGGAAGAGCATTCCATGCATCCGTGGCCCCTTCATTAAACCCCACGAGCGCAGCATCCCGAAGCTGCAGACAACACCAGGCTGACGTCGCACCCACCTACGCGTCTCCATCGCCTACCTCTACCTACACCCCGGAAACAGCAATGTCCGAACAGCAAGATGCCGCCACTCAGGCGATCGGGAAGCTCACGCACCACTTGACACAAGTCCAGCAGCACCCGTCACTCCCACTCGATGCCTCGCTATTTGATGATGTGGAACCTCTTGCGACTTCGAACTCCCTTGACGCCAAGACGGCCCGTGAGCTGCTCTCTCAAATGACGCGTCTCTTTACTGTTCTCCAACAGGACCCTACCCCAGTCATTCAACTGGTGACTAAGATCGGTGCTGCCTTCGACTTTAACACTATCAGGTCACTGGATCCGCCCATCGACTTCGCAGGCGCCTTGGTCTTGGCAGCCACCCCGTACCATGCTTTAGCACTGCAGACTCTGGAAAAGGCAGCTTGGGATGTACGACATGCTGAGTATATTGCCAGTATCCCGAACGTCATCTCCCGCTTGATCACCCTGTGGCTTGCAACCGACGACATCGGCACTGCAGAGAGGGCTGGCAACGTCCTGCATGAACTTCTCAAGGTTGACCGGGATCCTGCCGATTCCATGGGAATCGAGTCTGCCCCGGACTTCATAAGCAGCAGCAATCCTCACGTAGCAGTAGATGTGCCGGTTTCAGGCACGAGTGCGAGCCATGGCACCGGATTCGTGTGGAAACGCGTCTTTGGCGACCGAGACGTCTACGCACTGTTCTTCAGCCTGTGCGGCGGTAAAAGCGTGATTCACGGCATCCCTGACCTGAGTAGGTCCCAAAAGACAATTGCCCAAGCTCGCCTGATGTCGTGGCTTCCCAAGGTTGGTGCACTTAGCTGGGAGGCCATTACACGCTCGCACCATCCAGACATCGAGCAGGACTACGGACTGAAGTCTCCTGGTCTCCTGGACTTCATATCTCTGCACACCGTGGACTATGATGGAGACATTCTAATGCACATAAGCCTTATGGAGTTCTTCTCGGACCTTTTGAAGACGTGCAATCAACCGTCCAAGTAAGTCCCAGTCGGTCTATGGAACTCGACAGAGAAAAGCTGACCACATGGCCTAGACATACTGCATCTCACCATGAGTCCAACGCGCTCGAATATCTCAAGACGCGCAAGTTACATGACAGAACTCTGAGCTTTTTCCTAAATCCCACGGTTCACGAGTCGTTTGAAATCTCCTACCTCTACAGCCCAGCTGCCAAATACCTGGCTACCTATGCATCAACCTACCCCACAGACTTCGAATCCAGCGAGGTCAAGGCCACGACACTCCGTCGCCTTATGAACGTGTTTAGTAGTATGAAGCCTGCCCAATGGGTCCATGGAGAATCACCCCGCCACGACCTTCACGTTCTCGCCTCGCTTCCGCGTACCACTCTCGTTGCCGACTCCAGCACCATCTGGACCTCTTCGCCCCTCTCCCTCATCCCCGGCTCCCGTTCCACCAACTCCGATGCTCTCCACACGCTCGCCACCATCTTCCACGGGCCGGAGGATTCCAGCAAGGACCTCGTCTTCCCCGCGCCCGCCGCACCGTCCCGCACCAGCGCCACCTTCCCCGAGCGTCTCGCCGCCGAGCAGTCCTCCGCCCGCGCCCTCTGCGCGCTGTTCGCGCAGCACAACTCGTCCTTCTTCCCCGACCTCGTCCAGCTCGCCGAGACCGTCGCCCTGAAAGAAACGGCGCTTGCGGCGCTCAACTTCATCAACGCGCTCGCCACCTCCTCGTGGTCAACGGGATCCTCCGCTGCGCCGTCCGACTTCCCCTCGATCGGCCTCGCGGTGCTGCTCCGGCCCGGTAACCCCGTCGTGCCGTACTTGATGCGGCCGGCGCCGTCGTTCTCCAATTTGGTCGGCGGCAGAGGGGATGCCGAAAACGCAGCGTACCAGGTTGCGTCGAGGAAGTTCGATGTCGTCCGCACGCTGCTGAGGAAGTTGGAGCAGACCTCGGCGGAGGAGGTGCCTGGAAGAGATGGACTGCTGGAGATGCTCAGGGGAAGGGTGGCCGAGGGCGTTTGGGGCAGGGGTGGAGAAATCGGTGGGCGGATTGGGACGTTGGAGCTGTAGTCGGCTGGGTGGGGTTCTTTGCAGTGCAATCTTGAAGAGCGACTCCTATGGTTATGACATCACGAAAGCCCCTGGCTTAATCCCGCACCTGAAAAACGAAAGCAAAAGGGCAGATTATGGAGAGAGCATGAAATGTTATTCTATATTTTCCTTGTCGTCCCTCTTCTTCTCCTTCCAATCCCCTTGTCTGCCCGCCCGCCCGACTTTTCCCCTCAAATCAATCCATCCATCTCCTCCCTCCTCGGCTCCCGCCTCATCATCGTATACTCGCACACCCAACAATCCTTCCCATCCGACGCCGTCTTTTTTTCTCCTTCCGGCCGCACCTCCGTCCGCACCTCCTCGACGCCGACGCACCCGGCCGCCGCGTACGTCGGCCGCCCCGCCGGCGTCGCCTCGACGTACAGCGGCACGGCCAGCCGGTCCGCCAGCGCGGCGCCCCACCGCATCTGCAGCGAGCCGGCGCCGCGGCGCTGGTGGGAGGGCGCGGTGAAGAGGAGGGCGAGGACTGTTTTTTCTCTGTCAGTTGTCTTTATATATATATATACATATATAATTGGTGACTACTTACGGACGTGCGGCTGTCCGAAGGTGTGGCGGGCGCGCCGGGCTAGGAAGTCGCGCATGAGGGTCTCGCCCATGGCGCGGTCGTCGTCGTCGGGGCCGGAAGAGAGGAAGTCGAGCTTGACGACGGCGGCGACGGCGGCGGGAGTGAGGGCGGGGTTGGGGGTCCAGTGGGGGTAGATCTGGTGGGGAGGTTTAGTTTGGTGTCGGTATGTTTTGGTTTTTCTTTTCCTTTTGCTTGTATGCGTGGGTCTCGATATTTTTTGGGGAGGGGTTCGGACTTGCGAGAAACCGAGCAAGGAGGGAACGGAAAGGAACGGGGGAAGACAGTGTGTGCATGTTGAATGAGGAACGGCGCGGGAAGAAAGACTGACCATCCACCAACTGCCTCCGATGATCTGCCCCGTCTCCTGCTCCACGACCTTGAGCCAGACGTTCTGATTGCCCTCGCGCATCCACCCCGCGATGCGGGTTTTGGCACTTGCTCGGCAGGCTGGAGTGTCGTGGCCGAAGAACATGGTGCGGATGTCGTTGCCCTCGAAGGCGGCATAGATGGGGTCGAGGAACGCGTCGATGTCCCCCTCAGTGGCGCGGGAGAGCTGGAGTGTTGGTGCCATGGTGTTTAGGGGGGATTTTGCGGTGGGGAAATATGGGATGGCCGAGAGGACGTTCTGTGTTCTCTGTGCTATTTCCTGTTTGCTGTATTGCTCTCTCCTTCTCACTTCTATGCGTTACAGTGTTCTCGGACGGGACGGTGAGGTTATTCTTTGGAGAGAGAGTTCCAATAACCTATGACGATATCGTACCAATTCAGATCATGCACACAGGGCAGACCGGAGGGTGTATAACAGGATGTGAATGCTTCAGGTAACGAGGGTATGTATAAAAATGAGTGTTCCTGCAGAGAACGGCGTCCCATCTGGTTGGGCACGAAGGATCTGCTCTTTCGTGCACTGTGGGGAAAGAGCGGAGAGCCTGATGCCTTGAAACGACCCAGTCGAGCGGCATTTTCTTTTCTCTACAGATTTTACGTATGTTATTTCTTCGCCAAGTGTTAAGTCGGTACGATGTGAGTTAGTCAATCTATCCGGAGACTTAGACTCCTATAGCTAAGGTTGTTTAGAGAGTTCGTGAACTACATAGGAGGCTTTGGACAGGTGAGTGTGTGGGAAAGTGCTCGCTCCAGGCGGTGAGCTATGACTTGACCCATGCCAAAATCGTCGAGAAAGAAATTCGCCATGTCCGTTCGTCGCGCCAAACGGCATGTCCAGTAAGAAAGCCGTTGCCAAGAAGCATGCTCGTCAGGTCTTTCTGCTGTGCCACATCACTGCCAACGCATTGACCGACACAGACGCTGAGCGAGATTCAAAGGTGGTCCGAGCGAGGAGACTGGGTCCACTGTGCAGAATGCATTGTCCTCGATCACACCAGGTGTTGTCTGAGTATGATTCAGATCCGGTCCGGTGCTGTTCGTAAAGCGTAGGCCAGTGAGAGGTCTGCAATAAAGGAAAATCAAATCATGCAATTGATATAAGGCTTTACTTCCAGCCGTGCAACTTGGGTATCTCAGTTCAGCCATCCGCCTCGGCCCATGACTACCGTTCCAGATTTTGCCTTCGTTCCGTTTACCCCTGGCATCCCCAAACAACACAACCAGATCAACGCAAAAGATTCCACAGCTTCCTTAGCCATCGTCCCCGACGACTTTGGCGTGTCTGAAGTATTTCATGCCCACCCAAGCGACCACGACCCAAACCCACGCCATCACCGCCGTGAGCACCATCAAGGCGGGGTAGTAGCCAACGATTGGCAGTGTAGGATCGTCTTCCAGCTCGGGCGGAGCGTACGGCGTCTCGCCGACGTCCCAGGCCCAGCTCCACACCTCGAGGCAGCTGCCCATGCCAATGACAAAGACGATCCAGGTGACGATCAACACAACCCAGCCCCACCACTCGGTTTCGCTGTAGTCCCATTCGTCGACGAGGTCGAAGGTGGTGGTGGCGGGCGGCAGCGACAGCGGCGACGAATGGCGCGTGGTCGACGAATTGGTCTTGACGGCGCTGCGGCGGCGCTGCTGGAGGAGGCTGCTGCTGCTCAGCGCCTGCATCGGGAAGTAGCTCGGCGACAGGTGGCCGTTGGCGCCGCCGGCGCCGGGGGACGAGGGGCGGCGGAAGGTGAGCGAGTCATTGTCGTCGTCGGTAGTGCTAGCGTAGGGATTGGCGACGGGGCTGGTGACGGGGCTGGAGATGGGCGAGGCCAGCACGCCGGGGCGCGGCGTCTCGTGCACGGCGGCGGTGGAGGAATTGGAGGCGGAATTGGCGGGCGGCATGCGCGAGGAGGACGAGCCGCCGCTCCAGCCGCTCTCGGACGAGGAGGTGGCAGAGGGGTTGGCGTAGGTGAAGGGGCGCGGTGCGAGGGGCGCTGGGTGTTGCTCGGGCGAGGTCGGGCTGGTAGCGATGGGGACCATCTTGTGGAGGGCGGACTCGCTCGAGCGCTGGCGCGTGCCGAGAATGGCAGTCTTGCGCAGCGAGCCGCGCCGTCGACGCCCGCCGCTGCTGGCGTTGGCCGCACTCTGTCGCACGGCGTGGGCGAGGGCCATGGACGCGCCGCTGCGCTTCGCTGCCAGGCTCAGCGGCCCGGCGTCATCAGCGCGCAGCTCCTCCTTGCTGGCGAGGGCGGCGACATGGGCGGCTGCAGGCAGATCGCCGGGCGGGTTGCGCAGGAATGGCAGCTTCGACAGAATGCTGGCCGACACGCTCCGCTTGTGGGCGCTGGACGGGCGGCGGGCGGGAGAGCGAGGAGGCGGGCTCGGGTCGGTGGTGTCGGCGGCGGCAGGCCTGCGCTTGTGCTCATGGTGGAGCGGGCCGCCGGGGGTGGGCGACGATGCTCCCGCATTGTGGGCCATCTCCCATGCTCTTGCTTCAGGCTCGGCGCATTTTGGCAGTGGAGGAGCTCGGGTGAGAGAGTCAGAGAGTGCGGAGATGGCGCGTAGGATGCGACGGCGTCGGGTGCTGCAGCGCGGCTCTGGGTTAGGCCTGCCGCTGATCGCCGCGCCTAATGCGAGTCAGTGCGCCAGGGGTCGAGCCATCTCCAAGTCCAAGTGCGACTGCTCCCCTCCGCAGCTCGCTTCTCCACCACGCACCCGGCTGCTTCACCGCTTTGCTGGTCGACCATGGCGTCCGACATGCCGATCCCAGTGCCGCCGCGGACGCCCACGCCGCCTCCTGAGGATCAGCGCAGGCCAGTTGGCCTGGGACTGCCCGACGACCAGCTGGAGCGCGATGCTCTGTCGCCCATGTCTGCGACTTTCCCGCCCCAGAGCTTTGGTGCCTTGAGTCCCTCGTCCGCCAATCTCAGCCCGCGCACGCCCAATTCCGCATACTACACGCCGCAGATGACGGTCAATTCCGAAGTCTCCACCCCGGTGACGGCTTCGTCTGAAACGCCGCGCAACCCGTTCAACTTCCAGCCGCAGCAGTATGTGGTGGGCAAGTCGCCCGCGAAGTCGTCGGTACGTCGGAACAAGAAGGGCGCCATTGGACGGGCTAACGCGCTCCGCAGCAAGACATTGGCCGGCGTCGTGGTCACAAGTACAAGCACAGCAGCGTCTCGCATCAGATCTTCCTCGAACCCGCGCCGCGAGCACCCCTCCAAGTCCCCGCATCTCTGCCGCTGCCCAATTGGTCCGAGATCCGGAGTAGCATGACGCCGGAACAGAAGATGCGCGGCTTGTGGTGCGTCTGCCACCTGCTGGTCGGCGGTTACGTCAAATATAGCGCCCAGGGTTCGACCGCCATGACGGCCCTGTCCCACTTGATGTTCTACGACTTCGTCGGCGCAGCCGTGTGCTGCATTGCCGACATTGGCAGCAATTTTGAGTGCTGGAGACGGACAAGTTTGAAACGGCCGTTCGGGTATGCCTGGCCATTGATGCCGATTGGACCAGTGTGGCTGACGTGCTTGCAGGTTTGAGCGTTTTGAGGTACTGACCGGTCTCGCCATGGCTGTGATCCTTATTTTTACTGGCTTCGACCTGGTCAGCCACAATCTCCAACATTTGCTGGAGAACAGTGGCGGCCACGAGCCGCATCACCCACATGTCCACGAACGTGTCTCGGCAGGCAGCGTTGATACGGCGGCTCTCGCGGCCATTGTTGCCACGCTGATCTCGGCCATTGGCCTGAAGAACCATGCCCGCATCAGCAAAGTGCTGCGCTTCGCCTACCTAGATTCGCTGCCGTCGGTGCTCAGTAACCCCTCGCATTTCCTCACGCTGTCGTGCTCCAGCTTGCTTTTGCTGCTGCCCCTCCTGTCGATTGAGATGTACATCTGGTTGGACCGGTCCATTACAGCCTTCATTGCCATGTCCATGATGTTGTTGGGCTGGCGCCTCGGCTGGTCGCTGGGCCGGATATTGATGATGTCCTACTCCGGCCCGGGCTTGGAGAGCCTGCTGCGGGTAATTGAAGCAGATCCCGCAGTGTCGTCGGTCGAAGATGCGAAGGTGTGGCAGGTCCACTACGGGCTGTGCCAGGCCAACTTTAAGCTGCGCGTACGCAGCCTCGACGACATGGCCAAGCTGCGGGACCGCATCCAGAGCCTCGTGCGCAACAAGCTCGCAGGCGGCTACGGCCGCGGAGGCGAGAAGTGGGAAGTTAGCACGCAGCTCACGCTGGACACGGATTGAAGCGGCGTTAAGTTCTATGTATGCGATAAACATCGATCCCATCTGATCCGAGGAGACAAACATGTTGATCGAAGAGTGTAGCCTTTTGGTGAGAATGAAGTCTTGACACCACTCGGCATGGTGTACGCTTTACCAGCCCCGATATTGGATTCAGCTCCCACGTGAATTTGGTTCGATAGCTGCAGCCTAGTGGATCGGCCTAGGGCTGAAACGCGGCAGCTCAGATCCGACATTGCCGTCTGCAACCCCAGCTTCTCCGCATCCTAGGCGCGAGCCAGCTGACTTGTTCCCGCCCTACTAACTGGCTTCGGCCATGGCCTTCCACGCGTCTGCCTCGCCCCGGCCCGGATCTCTGGAGGCGTCCAAGACAGCCTCCAGGGAACTTCCTCACTGCTTCCACCATCGTCATCAACCTCGATCGAGCAGAGGCACACGGTGGCAGTGCCTCCCCTCCCTCCCGCTTCCTTGGCATCTCTAGTATCAGTCAACATCGCGCACTTACGTATTCTCCCGGCCGCGTGGAACTGTTCGTGGTGGCGCAAGGGAAGCCAAGTGGAGACTTGTGTGCTTGGCCGGGCGTAGTCGTGGCGCCGACCACTCATAGAAGATTCTGCATCGCCAGACATCCGATACACCCGCGATGGTGTCTTCCTGCCAATGTTTGTGGCTCGCATCTCGTCCTCCCAAGTGGGCCAGTCTAAGGCGTCATGACATCAAAGAGCCTTCACTTGATCGCCATGCACCCGGGGCTGGGCATCGAACGGTATTACCTATGCCCAGCCGTTTACTGCTTGCCGACGGGCAATTGCTGTTGGTCCGTTGGCCTAGACAAGTTGCTGAATGGCGGGACATCTCGACGGCCTGTTTAGGGACGTGGTCGCCTCTTGTTTCCCTTCCGGTTCGCCTTCTTCAAGTTTGACTTCATGAAAGCGGAGTCGTACGCCTTAAATAGCTGGGCATCTACTCGCACCTTTCTTCTCCAGCAAAGCCTTCTTTCTCCGTCCCCAGCATTTGAACCATCACGTCTCGGATTGAAGATGCTCAAGCACATCACCCTGGCCGCATTGGCCTCTACGGCCCTTGCCCAGACGACGCAAGACCTCAATGCCACGCTCAGCGGCATTCCCGAGCTGTCCAACCTGACGACGTACCTGGGCTTGGTCCCGGAGGTCCTGAGCTCGCTGTCCGGCGCCAACAACATCACCATCCTGGCGCCCAGCAACGACGCCTTCAACCAGCTGATGAACACATCCCTCGGCACGGCGTTGACGCAGGACCCGGGCCTGATCCAGGCCGTGCTGACCTACCACGTGCTGAACGGCACGTACAACTCGAGCCAGATCACCGAGGATAGCCAGTTCGTCCCGACGCTGCTGACGGATCCTGCCTACGCCAACGTCACCGGCGGCCAGCGGGTCGAGGTCGAGGAAGAGGATGACAACGTCGTCTTCTACTCGGGTCTTCTGCAGAATGCGACCGTGACACGGGCTGTACGTACTTTACCCTCCCCTTTTCTCCAGACAGTGGGCTGCGAAACTGCCACGTTCCGTTGCACCATCGCTTGCATTTCCCCATTGATTCCCCCACATCCTTCCCCAGGCCTTCCATGGTCAGGAGCTAACAACATTCCCCAAAACACCAGGACGTAAACTTCACCGGCGGCATCATCCACATCGTCGACAACCTCCTCACGCTGCCCGCAAACGTCAGCTCCACGGCGCTGGCGGCGAACCTGACGGCGCTGGTGGGCGCGCTGACCAACGCCAGCCTGGTCGACGCGGTCGACACGACGCCGGACGTGACCATCTTCGCGCCGTCCAACAACGCCTTCGCGGCCGTCGGCTCCGTGCTGGCCAACGCGTCGGCGGCCGAGCTGGCGGCCGTGCTCGGCTACCACGTCGTCAACGGCACCGCGGGAGGCGCCTTGTACTCGGCGGACTTGGTCGCAGCAGCGAATCGCAACGGCAGCAGCGGCGGCGGCGGCAGCAACCAGACGTCGACGGTGCAGCTCACGGCGCTCGGCGGCGGCGAGCTGACCATCCGCGTGCTGGACGACGGCGACGTCTTCGTCAACGGCGCCAAGGTGGTCGTGCCGGACCTGCTCGTGGCGAATGGCGTGCTGCACGTTATCGACAGGTGCGTAAACCTTCCCTCCTTCTTCCCCTCTCCCATTTCTCTCCCTCCTCCCCCAGACTAACACGGTGGTGTCACACAACCCACCCCCTCCCAGCGTCCTCAACCCCTCCAACTCCACCGCCGCCCCCAGCGACGACGAGGAAAACAACGACAACGACAACAACAACGACAACGACAACAACAACGACAACGACGACAATGACGACGGAGACGTCCAATTCACCGGCGCCACTTCCGCGACCGACGTCCCCTTCACGTCCGACGCGCCCACGCCGACGACGACGATCGACGTTGCTGCTACCGGAGCTGGTGGCGGTGCGGCGACGGGTACGGGTACGGGTGGTGCCGAGGCGAGCGCGAGCGCGACGGGTGGCGCGGCGGCTGCTGGTCGGGGTGTTGGTGGTGTGAGTGGGGGGTTGATGGGTGTGGCGGTCGGGCTGGCCGGCGGGGTGGTGTTGGCTTTGTGATTTGGGGGTGAGTAAGCGAGTGAGTGGAATGAAGGGAAAGGGGGTGGGGATGTGAAATATCGAGCTGAGTCTTACGAATATTGGTTTTGCTACCGGCCGATGATACGATGAGATATGGAATGTATGATTTATCCGTGGATCTCGTCTATCAAGCTGACTTTACCAATATTTTCGTACCTCTCGAGATACTGCATCTCCGAATTCCGAGATATATGGAAGATCGAAAACATTGTCGGTCTTTACATTCGAATGGTTAAGTCCTCTCTCTACCTGAACTGTTGCAATGATTATCCATACGTTTTAAAGTACGACATCTTTCATGGAACATAGAATATAGAAGTTAAAATCTTTGTAACCAATTTTCATTGGAAGGTAGCACGTGGTTAATCAGTCAATCCCTTTTGCATCCAGATGGAGTGGTCACTTGACAGGACACTAGACGAAAGTGCTTATACATCGTGACATTACACAAATACATTAACTATAGTTTTCTTCTCACTGCGCTACATGCGCCCACCAATCATCCAACCATCAGCAGTGATACAACATCGACAAGCTTAACCGCTTTAACCGGACTGGTAGATACCCAGAGCGCGGACATGCGGGTTAATCATGGACAGGTTGAATGGCGTAAGGTAAAGATCGCTATCAGTGAGCGCGACAAACATCGTGCCATTGACCGCCGGGTCACCCTCGTAGACGTAGCCGGCAGGCTGGTACGAGTAGCCCTCGTTCTCGCCGGTGACGGTGAGCGGGGTGTACGTGAGGTTGAGCTGGCTGACCCAGGCAACGAAGGACGGGGTGCCGGCCGAGGTCGCAGTGACGTAGCTGTTGTTGGGGCCGACGGCCTGGCCGGGGGCGTCCCAGGACAGGCGCACTTGGCGGCCGGGGAAGCTCAGGGGCTCGCTGCGGTTGCGAGAGATGGCGGGCCCGCAGCCGTAGCCGGTGACGTTGAGGTTGACGCAGCTCTCGTCCGACGGGATCTTGGAGTCGGACGGGTCGGCGGTGCGGTTGCCGACGACCTCGCCATCGGCCGTGTCGTTGGGCGAGAAGCGGTTTGGGTTGGGCTGGTTGATGATGTGCAGGGCGGGGAAGTTCTGCCATGCCAGGCGGGTCGTGTTCTCCGGGCACTCGGAGATGTAGGGGGCCAGGTAGGTCCAGGCCCACGACTGCGGGATGCCCGTCTCGAACCACACGGGGTAGGGGTGCAGGCCCAGCATCTGGCGGAACGACATCTGCTGGCGCGCCTCGGTGGCGATGGACTGCGATAGCAGCTGGCCAACCTCGCGCGAGTCGAGGTGGTTGATGAAGCCCCAGACGCCCGACTCGCCCCAGCGCGTCAGCTTCTGGTTGAAGTCGATGTACTCGCGCACCGTGGTGTACGGGTAGTTGTACGTGCACTGCGGCGCTGCCGTCTCGCCCAGCATGTTGGAGAGCAGCGTGGCGTGGCCCGTCTCTTGCTGGGCCATGAAGCTGATCAGCGCGCGGTCCTCGCCCGTCAGGCCGGCGGCGAGGAAGTCCTCCTCGGAGAAGGTGGCCAGGCCATTGTTGAAGAGGTCGAGCTCGATCCACTCCTGGTACAGGCCGAGCTGGATGGACTCGTAGTCGAAGTCCGAGTTCACCATGTAGCGAGGCTCAGTGCCATTGGTACCCAGGCCGCCGGCGGGCGTGTAGGGGGCTGGGGCAGGCTCGTGGAGCTCTCCGTCCGAGTTGTAGTAAGTGGCCGTAGGGTTGGGCGGGAGAGGGGCAACGGAAGCGGCCTCAGTAGTAGGCGCCATGACAGCACCAGTAGTGGTGGGCGTGCCGGAGAAGGGACCATGGCTGGTGTGGCCAGTCAAGACACTGGAGCGCCTGGGAGGAATGAAAGTGGCGGTAGTGAAGGTGGCAGAGATCTGAGAGTCGGGGCCAAATGTGCTGGCCAGGTTGGTGACAGGCTCAGGAGTATCCGTGGCGTAGGGAGCGTCGGCGTCGGTGTAGCCAGGCACGTCAGGCAGGGGAGCCGGGGCAGCTGCGGCCAGGCAGGCCAGAGCAGCGGCGGAGAGGACCGTCTTGGAAAACATCCTGGAAGTGCCACTGGAGATGAGGCTCAAGGTGCTTGATGCAGACGAAAATGCACCACGGCAGAGCAGGGCAGTTTTATAGCTGCTCTGCTTGGTGGACATGTAGTCTGCCACGCGGCAGCCAGGCAGAGCAACAGTGACACATGACTAAAGGATGATGGCATTGCATGTCGATGCGGATGGAGAAGTCGCTAGTGCTCTGACTTCACCACCGGCTCGAAGAGGAACTAGAGGACCGAGAAGCAGGCGCTAGACGGCCGTTGGTCGGAGAGGTTGTCCAGACATGTGAGCACGGTGCAGACGGTGCACGTTTCCAATGGCCGGCCAGGTCAGGACGGGAAGGATTGCGGAGTCGACGCCGCATCGGGAGAGTGCAGATTCGGTGGCTTGATCAGAAATTAACCTGCGAAGTCGGGATGCAAGCTGCACGTCGCGCGGGACGGCGAGAGGCAGAGGAGCGGTTTCGGGGTGTGACGTCTGGATGACACTCCAAGACCGCGCGGCTGTGGGAGCACCCGCCACGCTGCGCGATGCGTGGAAAGCGCGGGCGAGTGCATGCTGATGAAGAAGTCGGGTGTCCAGACCAGCGTTCTTTCTCAGCAGGAATATCGCTGTTCTTGAGATCGTCGGGTGGAAGGTGCGAGCGCGCGGCTCCACTGCCGAACGCCATTCCCGTCTCGCGGTTGTCATGACGTGTGTCTTTTCCCAGCCTCACCTGCCCTCGCTTCATCGCCACCATAAGTTGTTCGCTTCTGCCCCGGTCGCCCGGCCGAAAGACAAGCTTTGTTTCCGTGCACGTTTCATCTCTCGGGACGAGACACTCCGATCGTCGTTTTCAATGTCTTCCGAACCCATCGAGGCCCTCTGCGAGTCCTTAAGAACCTTCACCCCTTCTTTGCATTTCGATTGCACTTGTCAAAGTCACTGTCACTGTAAATACTTGGCCCATTATTTTGTCCGCTTGAAGACTAGCAAAGCGCCGAGCCGGGACACTACTCTGCATTGCCTGATTAGGGCCCGCTCTTGATGGAGCTCGCACGTGGCTCGATGCTACTCCTTTATTGCTCTACCTCCAGTAGATCACCCTCACAACAGATTCTGCTCCTCCTTGTTGCCAGTCCTTTTTCCGACCGCCAGGACAGGACTGCAGCAAACTGCAGCAACACTCACTGGACCACAACCGATATACATGATGAAACCTAAATCCTTCCACCGCACGAGATGATGGAATTCGTCCAACCGTGGCACAGAAAAAGCCATTCATCTCTCCAATGAAAACATATGTATACGCACCGATCAGCAAGTGTATATACACAAGACCAGCGCGGGAATGCAGGCTGGATCCACACGCCTGAAGTGCGTACCCGAAGACAGAAACCCCTGTTGCAGCGCCCGTTGATCGTTGATTGGCTGCACAGGCGGCATAAGAGCAGGGGTAGAAGCCGCTTAAGCTGGTCGGATGTTCTTGTAAGCGATAGCATTCCTCCGGACTTAGGACTTTGCAGCCGCGAGTCGTGAGGGGAGCCGGGCAGCTGTTATCAGTTTCTTCTCAACAACAATGCGGTGAAACTTGAGCCGCGAATTATCTTTACATCAGAAGGCCCCGTCGTTTGTCTCACTCTTTTGCGTGGGAGAAAGGTGCTGTACATCTCTCAATGACGCAAGAGAAATTGCCAAAAGCCGAGGGCCAATCCCCCACCCCAACAACCTCGGACTCGCCATCACCGACTTCGAGCAGCAATGAAGACGTTACGTCTGCGAATGCGACAACAACGCCCGTCAAGCCTTCGATATGGCAACGCATCTACGATATAGTCTTCTGGGTACCGCCAAACTGTCGATGGGATCCTGAGAACCCGCCGGGCTTCTCCATGTCATTGAATTTCCTCTTCGCCTTCGCCGGGGCCTTTACTGTTGCCAACTTGTGTATGCATCATGAAACCAACCAATGAAACAAACGCTCACGCCTACTTTCAGACTACAACCATCCCATCTTGAACATCCTAGCAGATGACTTCAACGTCACGTACGAACGGGTGGCGCAGATCCCCACCGTCATGCAGGCCGGGTATGCCGCAGGCCTGCTGTTCCTATGTCCGCTGGCAGACATGGTAAAGAGAAGGCCGTTCGTGACCGGATTGATGTTTTTCACCGCAACCATATGGTGCGTCGTCTCCTTGTGTTCACTCTCCTGCTCGGCGATTGGTTCCACACTTCCATCCTATCAAACCAAACACTGACCCTCCAACCACCAGGATCGGCTTGTGCGTAACGCACTCCCTCACCGTCTTCTCCGTCCTGTCCTTCATCGTCGGCGCCACGACCGTCACGCCGCAGCTCATGCTCCCGCTCGTCGGCGAGCTCGCGCCGCCGCACAAAAAGGGCGTGTCGCTCTCCATCGTCACCTCGGGCCTCATGCTCGGCATCCTCATCGCGCGCCTCCTCTCGGGCACCATCACCGAGTACACGTCCTGGCGCTCCGTCTATTGGATGGCGCTCGGCCTCCAGTACCTCGTCTCCCTCCTCCTCTGGGCCTTCATGCCGGACTACCCGTCCACCAACCCGTCCGGCACGCTCTCCTACCTACCCCTGCTCTGGTCGATCCCCAAGCTCCTCTTCCGCGAACCCGCACTCATGCAAGCCTGCCTGATCTCCATCTTCACCTCTGCGACCTTCACCTCCTTCTGGACGACGCTCACCTTCCTGCTCGCGGGGCCGCCGTACCGCCTCTCCCCGCTCGGCATCGGTCTCTTCTCGCTCATCGGCATCGGCGCCATGCTCTTCGGCCCGCTGTACGCGCGCGTCGTCACCGACCGCTTCGTGCCGTGGCTGGGCGTCTTCTGCGGCGAGCTGCTCGCCCTCGGCGGCATCCTCGTCGGCACCTACGCCGGCACGCACACGCTCGCCGCCCCCGTCCTGCAGGCCTTCCTGTTCGACCTCGGCTTCCAGTCCGCCCAGGTCGCCAACCGCGCCGCCATCTACGCCATCGCCCCCCGCGCCCGCAACCGCGTCAACACCGCCTTCATGGCCTTTACGTTCTGCGGCCAGCTCATGGGGACGGCCGTCGGCAGCGCCGTGTATCAGCGGCACGGCTGGGTCGCGAGCGGGAGCGTGAGCGTCGGGCTTGTCGGGGTGAGTTTGGGGTTTTGTGCGCTGAGGGGCCCGCATGAGACGGGCTGGGTTGGGTGGGGCGGGGGTTGGGCTTTGCGGCGGGAGAGGTTGGAGGAGGATGCGGTGCGGCAAGGTAACGGTGGCGTGGCGGAGAAGAGTCGGGAGGATGAGGAGAAGGGGAACACCGGGAAAGCGTTGGAAGAGGTTGCGGGGGAAGATCAAGTGGGGAAGGGAAGGGAGGGGGGACATGGTGGTAATGATGAGGACGAGATTACGAGAAATACGGAGAGCGATCGGGAGAGTGATGTGGAGAAGCGTTCCACGCTTACGGAGCACAGTGTCTCTGTCCGGAAGTAGCGGTTTCGGTGTTGGAAGGCATGCCACATGAGCTGATGATTGTATACTCTTTTGGAAGATGCATGACCGCATGCTTGGAGCCAGCATTTAGAGGGGTTTAGAACATGAAAACTTCGTTGCCGCTCGATTTCAAAGCGTTCTTCGCCTTTGGGATTCTGAGACACTGCCGACCCACACGCTTTAACTTATTCTCTGTTAAAGGAGAGCAAGTAAAGAGAGAGATAGAGGGACAGGCTTAGAAATTTCCCGTTAACACCCTCAAAGAACTACGAAGGGGAAGTCAGCCAACACTAAAACCAAAGACCGCATAGAACCCATCAATCTCCGCTCAATCAAACCTCCAAACGTCCCACGATGACTAGAACGTAGATAACTCGACCGCACTACTAAAGAAATAAGGAAAACATTCTTTCCACAATATATTTCCACAAAGAAAGTTCATAAAAGAAAAACTAAGGTTAAGCCCTACGAAATACGAGAAAGAGAAGAAGAAAACATCACCTTAAGTGCCCTCGAGATAGTAAACCCTCGCCACCCTACTTTATTTCTTCATCCGTGCTATACAAAAGATCTTACCCTATATAACAGACCTAGCACATAATTACCAACGAAAAGCTTAACATATATACTTACCTTATTTATTCTTCCTCTTATTCCTCCTTCTCCTTCACTACCGCCACTTACTTACCCATCCTACCATCTTCCTCATCAAGCTTTTCTCTCTCTATCGAGAGATATGAAAACGTCGATCGTCTCTATAATATAAGCGAGTTACTCAAACAACACCACAGAAAACCATAAGTAGAGAAGAAAAAAAAATAACCACGTTCTATATTTCGGTATGTTAAACTCTCCCCGAACACCCCCCTTCTCTCTCTCTCTACATCAAAAGGTGGCAGCAGGGGCGGTAGAAACTAGGTAAGTAGTAGTGGTAGAAGTAGTGGTAGAAGTACTCAAGTCATGTGGTATACCTTTGACCAGGGCCGGGGCGGACGGAGCGCAGAGCGCGGACGCGAGCAGGCGCGGGAGGGGGAAAGCCGGCGCAAGGTGGGGAGAGAGAGAGAGAGAAAGAGAGAAAGTAGTTGTGCATGCACTTTTTTGGTTTTGCCACCGCCTATTGCAAACACGCCCCCCTCCTCCCCTGCGTCTTCACCCTTTTCCATTCCCCCACCACCACCCCTGCCTCTACTTCTCTCTTTCGCCTCCCCCTATTCTTGCCGCTCGCCTCCCGCAATTCTTTCCCACGTCATTCGCTCGCTTCCTTGCTTTAACTGCAACGACAAAAAGTAACATGCATACGAATGCACGTACGCACGCACATTCTCTCTCTCAGCCCTTCCCCCAACCCCCTGTGTCGTAACTACCTCTT
Source organism: Diplodia seriata (assembly GCF_021436955.1). NCBI lineage: Eukaryota > Fungi > Ascomycota > Dothideomycetes > Botryosphaeriales > Botryosphaeriaceae > Diplodia > Diplodia seriata. The sequence goes on along the minus strand of NW_027117308.1, from coordinate 4,373,432 downwards.
GCCGTCGTCAAGAAAAAATTCCCTTACATCCTCCTTCCTCCCCAAACCACATCGGGCGTCAATAAACTAGTAGAGACGTTCTCGCATAACAACATATTTCCCTCCCTCTGAGTGATCCCGTTAATTTAAAAGAGTAAGAGATGTGAGAAAAAAGGAAAAGGGAGGAAAGTAAGAGGAAAAGAAACCAAGCAAACTTGTAACCATCAAAAGAAACACAAAAACAAGCACAGGCTTTCATAATCTAACAGCACTTGCCGCCCATGCCGGCGTTGGCGCCCGAATCGTTGACGTTGACGCCGCTGCTGCCCTGGCCGGGCGCCGGGTCGCTGCGCGCCGTGTCGATGATGCGCTTCTTGATGTCGGCCGCCAGCGAGTAAAACGCCTTGTCCACGTTGATGTTGCTCTTGGCCGACACCTCGAGGAAGGGGATGCCCAGCTCGTCGGCCAGCGCCTGCCCTTGCTCCGTCGACACCGCGCGCTTCTCCTCCCAGTCGCACTTGTTGCCGATCAGGATCTTGTTGACGCCCTCTGTCGCGTGCTGCTCCACGTTCGAGAACCAAGTCCGTATGTCTGTTGCGCCGATGCCGGTCCCTCGCGCGCCGCACATCCCCCGTAGGGAGCGGTGCGTGAGGGGCCGCGTGTCATTAGCCTTCGTTGTTCCCTTTCTTGCAGAAATGCTGTAGACGGAGGGGGAGGGGGATCTCCTTCTGTGGCTTGACCAGCTCCGCCGAAGCTCTCCCGTGGGCCGCACCGCCGCAATCGGCGACGTGCTTGTGGAGTGTGGGGCGGAGGCGAGCCAGGAAGCTCCGGGCAAGTGGACAGATATTGGAAACAAGGTATACATGTGCATACGAGCGGGGCGGGGAGGGGGAGGCGAGGGGGGCAAGGAGAGTAGACGTACTGTTGAAGGAGCGCTCATCGGTGACATCGTAGACTAGCAGGATGCCCATGGCACCGCGGTAGTAGGCGGTGGTGATGGTGCGGAAGCGCTCCTGCCCTGCGGTATCCCAGATCTGCAGCTTCACCCGCTTGCCGTCGAGCTCGATGGTCCGGATCTTGAAGTCGATGCCGATGGTGGTGATGAAGGACGGCGTGAACGAGTCCTCGCTGAAGCGCAGCAAGCAGCACGACTTGCCCACGCCCGAGTCGCCGATCAGCAGCAGCTTGATCTGGGGGAGGAAACTTGAATGTCAGCGTGCGTGCTTTGGGAGTGGTGGCAGGACGACGGCATCCTCGCCGCGGCGGTGCGTTGTCACGATGGCGGAGGTCAAGCAGGCAGGCGGGGGGCAGGGGAGGGCGTGGGTGGTGGGTGGGGAGACGGACAAGGAAGTCATAGTTTCGTGTGCCGGCCATGGTTGCGGAGTCGTGGCGGGCTGCGGAGCTGGGGAGGTGGTGGAGGGAGCGTGGAGAGCGGCGGGTGCGTCGTCGTCGGCTTGATGGTCGGTGAGGGAGCTCGCGGGGGCTTTGTTTCGCGGGCTGCTAGGGCGGTCGGGAGCGTGCGGGATTGCGGGGGCTCTCGCGGTCGCAGTCTGGTGGTGAGTGCGGTGGATGGCGGGGGTCGGTGGTCAGCGGCTTGGAGGTTCTGGCGGGTTGTTCACTCCTGGGTGGCTTTACCCAGAGCCAGATAGCGGCATGGGGAAGGACCGCCAGCCCACGGACCCGGACCTGCATCCACCTACACACCGCCCGCCAAGCCCTCCGAGACACTGCCCAAGTGCGGCCGCCGCCCTGCCTGCGCCCCCTCTGGCGGCCAGCTCGTGCGCAGCGCGCTGCTCTGACGTCTGGGGCTTTCATTGTCTGTGGCTGGCGGGCGCACAAATGCCGGCTGACTTGGCCAGGCCGATCATGCGTAAACAGGGTCCCTGCCACGAGCCGCCAGCCGCCAGCCCTCTTCCCTGCACCACCCCATGCGAGTACGTCTAGCGCCTGCTCAATTGCTACATGCTGCTTTTGCTCCTACATGCCTATGCACCGCATGCTGCGTCGTGATGCGTGATGTCGTTTGCGGGCCTCATGAAAAATCAGGCGACGCCGCAGCTTGCTACGTCATGGGGGATCCTATGTCCGGCCCATGCACTACCCGCTGAGATTGCTCTTCACAGCCACTTTGCGTACGCCCACCGCATGCGCTTCACCACCTTGCGCTGCTTTGCCACGCCCGTGCGGATATCCACCAGATCCTCCAGCTCCTCGAGGAAATCATGAAACGCGCGTCCCGGCAGCACTCGGCTCGCGAGCTGCCGCAGAACGTGTACCTCACAAAGAAGCAGGCCGTGGTCCTTGTAAAAGAGCTCGCCGTACTTGGTCGGCTGCGCGTTTGTTAAGATGCGGTCGATGTTCCTGACGCACTTGGTCAGTCTCCGAGACAACGGCGCGCTTCTGGATTGCTGCTTGACTTACCTGAACACACGCACGATGTGGCTGGACACCTGCGACTTGCGCACGCCCTTGCGGCTGCCGAAGGTGCTCTGCAGATATCTCGTAATGCCGATGCACACCATGACGCCAGGCGTGAGGCCAATGAAGCTGTCCGCTGTTAGCCAGGCCCTCGGCACCGTTGCCGAAATGAGCATCAACTTACCCAAACAGCAGCTCCTGGCTCTTGAGGATCGAGTCAATGCCCGACATGGCCACTTCCACATCCACCTTTGTCTTCTGGATCTGAATGAGCAGCGCCCTGATGAGGTTGCCCGAGATGGCGCCGACAATGGGCTTCTGCATGTCCTTCTCGTACGCCTTCAGCACCGGTGTCAGATCGCCTTCCCGGACGTGTTGTCGGATCTCCGCGATCTGCAGCTCGCTGAGACTTCCGTTCTCCGGGTTCTGGACCGCGAAGTCGACCACCATCCGTTCCAGACTCGCCCTGTCGCCCTCCAGACTGCGCTTGCTCATGATCGAGACCTCGCTGTCTTCGTCGTGACGGATGGTGCCAACGATCTTCTTTGACGGCTCTATTATCCAGTTGTTGAAGAAGTCTATAGTCGTGCGGCCGAGATCGCGTATCGACGCAAGGATTTCGGTCCGGTGGCCCATCACAATGCGGTAGATAGTCGTCGACGAGACCTGGGAAGTTAATCAGCTCGGTTCAGCAAGCCCCCTGCAACAGACTTACCAGCAGTACAGTGGCGGGCAGCCAGTAGCGGATGATGCCAGACGGTCTCCCGTGCTCTCTCGTCCTGGTCCGCAACTCGGTCTGATAGCTGCTCAAATGCGTGTCCAGGATCGTCGTCAGGCGCTCGGCCACCATGGCCGGGTTCAAGCTCAGCGCGCTGTAATCCGACTCCTCTAGAATTTGATAATACCGATCCTGATCCGTCCTCGCCGCGACCGCGTCGTCGAAGTCGTCGACCGGCACGTGCGGATCCGCGACCTCCTGCAGCACAATGTCCATCAGGGCGATCGACCGCGTCACCGCGCTCTTCCACCGGTGCCGCGCCGCATCCTCGCTGTGTCTATGAGCCGCCGCCGCCGCCGCCGGCGTCGCCGTCGTCGGCGTGCGGAATCCTTCGTCGTGCGAGCTCTGGTTGCTCAGGCCCTCGCCCAGCAGCACGCCCAGCGCGTTGGCGTTGACCAGCCGGAGGCGCTTGAGCGCGCTCTGCTTCGCGCGCGCCTCGTTGCGCACCAGCGCCAGCGGGCTCAGCACCTTGCGCTGCACCTGCACCAGGCTGCGCTCGCGCACCGCCTGCTGGACCAGCCCGTAGAACTGGGCCCAGCCCTCGCGGCCGCCGCCCAGCACCACGACGTCGCCGCCGCGGCGCCGCACGTCCTGGTACACGGCCTTGCCCCACGCCCACACGCGCAGCGGGCTCGTCTGCACCGAGTAGATGGACGCGTGCCGCGCCGAGCCGAGGATGTCGTCCCAGTACCAGATGTCGTCGGACAGCGGCAGCGTCTGCTCGAGGATGGCATTGAGCACCAGGCCGTATGTGTGGGCCGTCGCCTTGCTCAGCAGCAGCCACTCCAGCTCGTGCTCGTAGCTGGGCTCCACCGCGTCCGTCACCGAGTACCGCCGCCGCTCCTCCCAGTGCTCGTCGTGGTGGAGCTCTCCCTCCTCTTCTCCGTCATCGCCTGCGGTTTGCTTGTGGGCCACAAAGTGTTGCTGGCAGGTGGAGCAGTCGTCGGCGATGCGCGCCTGCTGGAGCACGGCACGGATGCGGTCGCGTGAGAACAGCGACTTCTTGTTCTGCGATGTCGACAGCGACTTGATCAGGCTCTGCAGGTGTGAGATGCGCGCCTGGTTCGCGTGCACGATGCCCGTGTCCGTCTGCGCGCCGGCTTCTGTTGTTGTTGCGGTGGCGGAAACCGACACACCCGCCGTGAGCGGCAGCCGGTCGAGCTGGCTGTCGATTCGCTGGACCTGGCTGTGAAGCAGAGAAGAATGTCAGAGATACAGAAACTCCAATGGCAAGCGGCGGGTGGCGGGTGGAAACTTACTCGGCCACGAATGACATGTTGACGGCGCGGGGCAGACGACAATGGGCGGAGGGGCAGGATGTGCTGACGATGGAGAGGTAGCAAACGACAACAGCTCAGCCCGCCGCGTGCATGTTTCACAAGATTTTCCAGGGCCTGTCGCGTGTTCTTGCTCTGCGTTGTTCGCCTTCTCCACTTTCCTCTCCCAGCCACCGACCCTAGCAAAAAGCAGCCGCTGGACGTGAAGCAGTCGACGCGGGTGGCTCGTCCCATGACGTAGGCCGGCCCAGAGGGGACACAGCCATTCAGAGCGGCCAGAACGGCGGGCGGCTTGCCGGCCCCCAACACCCCCGGACTGCGGCCCGCCCTCCGCAGGGAATTCCCCAGCTGCACCACCGCATATGCACAAGCATGGTCCTGCTCCAACCTAATCGCGCTGCATCTCCCACGATAAGATTAAGGCTTGCTCGTGCTCGGCCTAGCAAGCCCTGCTGCTCTTCAAGATCCAGCGGCTCCGTTGCGGCTCCGGCAGGCGAGGTAAGTAAGCCGTGTCTGCCTCGTGGCCTTGCTACGATAAAGCGACATGTCAAGTGAGCCGCATGGCACTTGCCCTCTTCAGCTATACAAAAAAGCAATCAACGGCACAACGGTCAGCAGCCTCACGGACCCTTGCATGGTATGCACATACGAGTCGTCGTATTGCCGCAGGGGCTCCGGATGACCCGTCATCTCCTCTCCACGTGAACGTGCACGCGCGTCGTCATTGGCACAATAACTTTCTGCTCGGTTTATTATCGTGCTTCGTATAGATGGGCGCGGGCACTTGACCATCCTGCCTGCCGTTAGAGCGTCTTCAGAGTTGACATCATATGGGAGCAAAAGACGAAATGAGGGCACTCGTGCATCTGCGGAATCACGGACGATACACTTGTCCAAGTAATAGATCTAACGAGGATTCGCGAGGATGACGAAGCCGCGGCTTTGCTATACAGCTTTACCATCATATGTCGATCACGTTTGAGCCCTGTCGCGTGGCCCAAAACACGCTCGCAACACCATGCTTCCTAGCCTCAAACAACCCCCGTTTCGCAACGCCGACCATCTGGTGAGCATCATTTATCTTCAATCTATTCATTTTCGTTAATCAATTCTGTCACCGAGTCCATATCAAATGTTGTACGTTCAGAATGGGGGGTATAAGCGTATCCATAGATTTGTTTGCGTAGCTACCGTCCTCTGGGCGTCATGTTGGAAAAAGTTTGTCCCGAATTCCGCTCTTTCTTATGTTCTTTCCCGAAACTGGAAAACGCCTTGTTGCCCTTATCTCTGATGGCAACTAATGTTCCAAACCCCATAGCACCAGAATATGTACTTTTTTCAAAAGCTGCCTCGATAAAGGCAAAAAAGTGTCGTAAAGGAAACAAGTTCGAGAAATGGAAAAAGCAGAACAAATGGGGATATCTAAGGAGTGACTAAACACTAAGCACCGAAGGAATGAGGTAGAATCGAAAAATGAGGGTATGTAGAAGCATAGGTGCTGCACGATCCCGAGGCCGTAAGTGCCGAGAAGAAAAAGACTCCCACAAGAACACCGGCCCAAATGCTTGTAAGTGGCTTCCCAGAAGTGAAAGCATAAGGAAAAGAGGAAAAGGATACAAAGTAAACGCTCCGGCTAACTCCGAAATGATTTTTATATGCATGTCCTTGGTTGCCCTACGGTTGGTCGGTACGGGCTCTGCGCTTGTTCTTGAAGCGCTTGCTGGCCGCTCTGCGGACTCCTCCTGACTTTGACCGCATCGATTGCGCGTCAACTTCCTTCTTGCCGAACTTGGCGGCCCAGTTGCCGCTGATACGGGCAATGTCTTGCTGGTGCGCACGACGGCGCTCAACGCGGCGTGCATCAATCGTCTCCTGCTTGACGTGTCCGAACCCGTTGCGACGGCGGAAGCACGCGTCCATGAGAGAGTTGGGGTCAATAAGACGTCGAGGGAGCGTTTGAATGATCTGGAAAACCTCCATAGGGTCCGAGATAGCCCGGATCTCAGCCTCGCCAATCTTCAGGATGGCCAGCGCAATGCGGAACAACGTCTTAGAACCTTCGTAGAAGAACGAATCCCACACGCGCAGGACCGTCTCGATCGGGAAGTTACCCACGAAAAGAGACATGAACCACGAAGTCATGGCGAGCGAGACGGTGGGGAGGCGAGCGGAAGTGGTGGTCACATTCGGCTCGAATTCCTTGGTGTCGTCGATCTTGTTCCAGATGGCCGGCATTGACTCGCGGATGCAGTGCATGAGAACGCCAATGTCGATGTTGGCTTCCAGCACGCGACCGTGGGTCCCAGGAAGATGGACGCTGGTGATGATGTCAAGCATGATGAATGCCTTCTCCTCGTCTTCGTCCAGGAAGATGAGCAGAAGACCGGCCAAGAAGTTGAGCGATTGGCAGTATCCGATTCCGGGGTTGTGGACGGCAAAGGCTTGAAGCACGCGACGTAGCGCGCGTAGGATCGGTGTTTCACAATCCGGCGTCAGGTCGGTGGATTTTGTGTCAAGCAGATGCGCCGCGTTCATGGATGCTCTCGACTCGGGCCTGAATCTGACGTTGTCCGGGAAGGTACGGTTGAGATCGCGCTCGATGTGCTCGCGATCTTGCTCGCTGAGCTGACCGTCGTTAACCTGCTCGACCAGTTCCCAGTACAAGCCAGGGTTGGCGGCCTGTCTGGCGGGGCCTCCACCGTAGTAGAACCAGGCTGCACCCCTCCACTCCGGGGGAATTCCTTTGCGAATAAACCTCTTCACCTTTTCACTCCGCGGCGGGAAGCGGGTAGGCTTGCTGATGGGAAGTCCATGCTGTCTCATGAGGTTCTGCCACTTCTTGCGTCGGCGCTCGGTGTATTCCCTGTAAGGCGCGTTCCACGCGTCATATTGCTCCACCGTGATGTACTGCGTTGCCTTCTTGAAGCCGTATTGGTCACGAGGAATCGACGACCCGGCCTTGAGCTCCACCTTCTTCTCCATGACCGACATCCTCGGGGCGAGCATCTGCGAAAACGTCTTGTCTGCTATCATGCTGATGGATCCCTTGGACTTGTTTGTTTTGCCCGATGCGGCGGAGCGGGCGGACCTGGCGGACCTGGCAGACTTGGCGGATCTGGCTGACTGCGGCGGCGGGAGTTGGGCGGCGAGATCTTGTTCGGCCATGATCTTGGACACTCGATCGTTGCGAGACGGGGTAACATAAGGGATATAGTGGTCTGCAGGGGCATCGGGGCCGAGACCTGAGTCACGGAGGCTACTTGTCGAGTGTCGTCGCACCCTTGGCGGTGTCTGAGCTTCTCCCGGGGTGGTGTTTGTGGGAACCTGAGACGCATAACCCTCGTCCGACCCCTCAGGCACGTCTGCCGGATCATCCTCGAATCCCATCTCGTACATGTCAATCGCGTCCTCGACCGTCATCAACTCCTGCTCCGCATCGGTCTGCTCGAAATCCGTCTTCTCTACATCGGTGTTTTCATAATCGGTTGTGTAAGGAGTGGTGCTCATCCCGCTTCTTTCGGAGATGATGCTGCTGCGCTCGGTGCCGCTCGCGTCGACAAAGCCCGAGGACGAGTTGGTGAAGTTCGAACGATAGCTCGACCGCATTTCCTCTCCAAGGACGAGCGGCCTGCCCGGAGGCTCCCGGCGGAGCATCGAGAGGTAACTGTCGCGGACAGTGCTCCTCCTCTCCCTTCTGTGTCCCTGGGCTGAGACCACTTCCCGCGCGCGCAGCTGGGCCAGGTTCGGAATCGACGTCGACGTCCTAAGCGTGCGCTGCGGCTTGCTGATGGTGTGGGAAGACGCACGCGGGCGAATGCGAATAGAATCGGGAAGCGGGTCCACGATGTCCTCGTCCGGTTCATCGGCATCCGTACGGGTCGAAATGGGCGAACCGAGCGGCGAGGGCTGGAGGCTGTGCGCAGGGTCGTCGGTATAGGGCTTGGAGACGGTGCTCGTCTGGCGCGAGCGGGTGGAGCGAGTGGAACGGGTGGGGGAGGGGTAGTCCACGGCGGAACGAGGGATCCGGGACTCGTTGAGAGGGGACGACAAGAGAGGGGATGCGGCTCTTTGGCGCAGGCGCTGCGAGGACCTCTTGCGCAGCGGAAGATGCGGGAGCGGCGGCGCGACGGGAGGCGGCCGCTCTGATCCTTCACCCGCGCTGGCAAGCGAGTCTCTCGAGCTGAGGGACTCCCGGGGGGTGGGGAGCCCATCCAGGCCGACTGGGGGCCCGGAAAGGATATTAACTGGGTGCATCTTCAGGCCGTTCAGAAGCGAGTGGCTCGGCGACTGCGGCGCGCTTGTCGGCGCCGTACTAGGGGGCGGCGAACGCAGGTCCTCAGGGCGGCGCTTAGGCTGCTCCCTCTTCTTGTGGTGGAGGTGAAACCCGAGCCCGAGCCCTGAATGCCCGCCGTCGCTTGCAGGCGATTCCAGCTGCAGAGGTCCCATGGTCATCTGCGGCATGAGCGAATCTCCTCTGCTGCCACTGCTGCGGCCGACGCCTGCCTGTCCCTCAGATTCCACGCAGCCTGGCGCTCGGCAATGCTCTGCATTCCCTGTCTCGGGGCGGCGCGCAGAGTCGTCTGTATGGCTGCTCGGAATGGGTGCGGCTGACGGGGAACCGGGAATGCTGCGCGTTGATGCAGGCCAAGGTGGTCAAACGAGCGGCGGGTGCGGTAAAGAACGGACGGCCAGTTGCTCGCAACGGCTATGGGGCATGGGAGATCGTGGCTCGGGGGGCGAGGGCGGCAGCGCAGCTTGTAGCGAGCGACCACGCGGTGTTCCGGGGAGTTAAGCAATAGGCGTCTTGAGAAAGAACGCTGGCATCCGTGAGCGCTCGGGGCAGGGCGGAGCGTGCATGAACGGAGGTATCATTTCGCTCCGCTCCAAGGGCCAGGGGCGGAAATCCTCGCCGCGTGATGAGGGCGCAAGGTCGCTGCACGCGCTAAAGCTGAACTCCGTAATTGCGGATGCTGTGCGGCCCTCGCTGGCCGTCGCAGCCCGCGCGTCTAGTCTGAGGCAGCGCCCTGCCGCAGCTGTGAGGGCGCGACGGTTACAGCAGCCAGGCGGTGCGGTCACCAACGGGCGGGAGCTAGCAGCATCCATTATGCCAGCGCGATGTGCCCGCGCTGGTTGGCCAGCCGCAGCCTGCGCGGCGATCCGTTGGCTGCGCTCCCAAGCCTCCGAGCCTCCGACTCGCGGGCCAAGAGCCGCGCGCGCAGCTGGCCGCGCCCATCGACGGACAGCTAGAAAGCCTGGCTGATCCGGGATCTGCTCAGGTTGCAACCGATGAGAGGAGCACGTCCGCCATACACGCTCGAAACGCTCTGCCCTACCGCTACAATCCCGGTCGCCGTTGAAACGCTTGCCAGAAAAAAACCCGGACGGCCGGCGCTCCTGCTGCTGGCGGGCTCTGGGGGCAGGCTCCCGGCTTGTTAATTTCTCCCAGTCCACCGCGAGGTCCGTACTGCCGCGTGCTGGCCCACGCATCCCGTCAAAACGTCAGCGGCGTGTCCTTGGACGTGGATGACACCCATGTCGTCCCGACTTGGCAGCTTTGTTTGCGAGTTGCGCGCTCAACATCTGCGGCCGGATCAGCGCCAATCGTGAGATCAGCGCCGGCCGGGAGCATCTTCTGCCATGTGGCTTTTGCCGACGATGCCGATGCAACAGCACAGTACGAGGAACAAATTTTCTCTGCATGCCGTGCATAAAATCACAGGCCGTTGCATGGAAGGACGTTCTGGATTCAAGGCGGATTAGTTAGCCGTCACGACAAATGTCCGTAGGATTCCCGAGCGGTGAGGCTGAAGGTTGTTCCTTAAGCGTCCTAAGGCCATGCGCTGGTCCTAAGCACAGCCTCTACAGTGAAATGAACCGGCGCTTCCGGACGTACTACGTAGACTTGTGCTGGGCAAGGCGGCGATGCACATGGCAGCCCGACAATGGTTTGCAGGAAGCGTCGTGTCCTCTATTCCATGACGTCCAACGGCCGGCGGTCTCGACCAACCTATGCACGTGTACTCTGGCGTGAAGCCCGTCCCGTCCGTCCTGCACGTACCTGTGCCCGCAAAACTCCGGCAAAATGCAACCGTAGAAGTCCCAACATACAGATCCCGGGCCTGCCTAGTTCTTGCCCGAAGCATACCGCTTGACCCAGTCCTTGGCCGTCTTCTCGAACTCTTTCTTGTCCCGCTTGTAGACTTCGGCAATGGCGGGCTCGACGGGGTCGGCCACGTCGGGTTCGATCATCAGGTTGTGGACCATGTTGAGCACCGCGTTGAGCTTGTTCGGCGGCTTCCACTGGTCCGGGCGCAGCATTCCCAGACACATGAGGCCCTTGTCGTCGTTGCTGACATTGGGGTGGTAGATCTTCGTGTGGAAGTTGAGCACCGGCGGCTTGAAGGGGTAGTCCTTGGGAAGGGTGATGACGAGGCGGAACTGGCCGCCCTGCAAAGACCACGGGCGTGAGAATTTTCTCGTAAAGTAAAGAGAGATCAACAGGAGCACTCACGGCGTAGACGGACTGCTCGGGACCCTCAATCAGGACCTCCCACTCATGCACGTTCGACTCGTCGACGAGCTGCACCTTCATGCTCGACGGCGGGTCGTTCGTGACCTCGGTCAGCTCCTGCGGCGGCGGGTCAGCTACCGGGGCGCACTGCGACGGGGTGATGCGGGCGGGGCGGTACCTTTGTGATACGTTTTTGCGAAGCCATGGTGTTGGCGGGGTGCTGTCGTCGGCTGGCGCTGAGCGGGCAAAGAACCGTGGATGATGGCTAGCTCTGGCACTTGACGAGTGGAGTCGCAGGGTCCAGAAGCTGCAGGTGCCGTGGCCGGGCTGGCAGTAGTCCAAATTCCACTCTGCAGGGCGCGCACGTTAGGGAAGAGCGCCGTGGAGTGCTGGCTTGGGGCACCGTGATGCAGGAGAAGTCATCGCGGCGGTGCGTAGTGGCGGGGTATGCGTAGAGCCAGCCATGCCATGCGTCAGACCAGTCTCTTCGCCGTGTCTGCGGCTTTCTCTGCCCACGCACCAGCGCTGCCGCATGCAAACGGCCGGCCACCGCTCGTCTCTGCGCTTTCGCCCGCCCGCATGTCCTCCGTTCCACAAGCCCGCGTGCCGTCTGAGCGCCGGAGGCTGCAGCCCTCGCAATGTTGCTTGGAGCTTCGCGATAGATCGATAAGCCCCACTGACTCGCTACGCCTCCCTGACACTCATCACGTCCAGCTCCTGAAACCAGCCTCATCTTCGCAACATGATTGCCAATATCCTCCGCGCCCGCAGCCATCCTCCTACGCACGGCAGACTTACGAATCGCCGCTGCTTTCGGGGCGCTGCAGGCCGATCTGCCAGCCGCCGTTTTGCCATTTGCGGACACCATTGCGGCGCAAGAAAAGGAGGATCGCTCCTAGACTGACTTGGGCGTCTGAGCGCGACTGATTCCAGAACGACGTCGAGTTCTAGCGCCGCGGGTCTGACGGGAATGAGTTCTTCCTTTCCCCAAATTGATTATGATAGGCGGGTAATATTGGACGCTGTCTGTGTCCTTAACATGCCTCGTCCCGAAGCCGCATACCATGGCCTCGGGAGCCGCCCCGATGAAGCGAGATGGCCATGTTCCGTCGGATCTCGTCTGCAATCTTTGGAGCATCAGTCAACCTGTCATGGGTATAATAAGCATCCCACGGACCCCCAGCCCGGACTTGTCAGGCAGTTGGCAGCACCACACTGCGTCGCCAAGAACGCCGAGGTCAGCTGGTCTTGAGCCAATCGGCCTTCTACCGCGACGCATCTTGACAATCAGTCGGTGGTTGGTGTGCGGAACATGAAGCTATTCAGGGGCTTACTAAGCCGATATAGATGTTGGCGGACTGGCGGTGGTCAGACCGATATTGGGTTACAAGCCTGAGAGCTAGGATTCCTTCCATATTCCTTCGTTGAAGTCAACAGCACCCAGCCGTACACCATGCCGGCTCGGCTCGTTAGGGTGGCACAGGGATCGCGGAACAAAGGCCGATATATCCGCACTCTCCAAGGTAGTAGCCGCCAAACTAAGCCTTCAAAGGGCTGCAGAGTTGCAAAGAGTCTCATCCAGGTCAGCTGGCATCGGGAAGTGGCGCGTTTGGATATAAGCACCCCGATAACAACGGGCTGGGGATTACGGCGTAAGCGCGTGTAGCGAGGAAACCGGCACATTCTTCGTCATTCTGCCATCGAAATTAGGCATAGAAGCGTGCGGATGTGCCGTAGACCTGCCACGGCATGTGAACCATCTGGGACGTACACCAGCAATCCCACGAATGGCTGGTGTGGATGGGGCGTGACAGCGCTGCAGACAGCTTGTTTAGGCTGTCCGTTTCGAACGACGCCCGCTCTCGCGGTAACGTTGGTGTTGTTTCAGGCAGCTGGCAGTCGGCGTCTCTCTTGCTGCACGGAGCGGCTGCACGATGGCGCAAACGGCGGCAGGAGAGTTTAGGGCAGCTGGGACGCATGCGCTCATGGGCGGCGCGCGCGCAGGAGAAGGGCCCGTCGGGGCAGGCGCGGAGCTGCATGAACCAGCGCAGGCGATCTGAGGCGGTCTGCGTGGGTGCTCGCTGCAGGGCATCTGTCATAGGGGAGAGAGCTGGTGCAGTGAGGGGCAGCGTTGGCTTCCGAACGCCCCCACTTCAAGTTTCCGTGCGCGCGCCCAAGGTCAACACTTACTTGAACCCTATTATCCCGCCAGCTCTCCTGCACCGGCCCAGCATCTCTTCTGACAACACCCCCGTCCCAATCACGCCCACCCTCACGCACGCCATCGCCCTCGCGCCCACGCTCCGCACACCCGTCCCTAGAAGCAACCATGTCTTGGCAAGGTGCGCCGTTGCCCCTCCGCCGCCTCGCCATGTCATGCACTGACTGACGCCTGAACAGCATACGTCGACACTAGGTACCGTCTGCCTGCGCGCCCCGCGCCCCTCCGAGCCTTCTGCTAACCGCCGCACCACAGCCTCGTCGGCACCGGCAACGTCGACAAGGCCGCCATCTTCAACTCCGAGGGCAACAGCGTCTGGGCCGCCTCCGCCGGCTTCACCGTATGTTCATCGCATCCCACGCAATTCCCACGCCGCTGCCGCCAGCCTTGCCGCCGCCGGGGCTGGCTTCTGCACGCCCGATGCGGTGCGCGCGGGGCTCCTCGATGTCGCAATCGGCGGCGCGGCCGGACGGGAAAAAGGATGGCATGAGACCACGGGGCTAACGACGATGCGTGCATCACAGGTCGCCCCCAATGAGATGGCCGAGATCGTGACCGCGTACAAGGACAAGGGTGATGCCAACGGCATCAAGGCTGTCCAGAGCAGCGGTCTCCACGTCGCCGGCGACAAGTACATCGTCCTGAAGGCCGACGAGCGGAGTCTTTACGGCAAGAAGGTTAGCGCATTTCTTCGATCCTCATTCGCCACGCATGCTGAGACAGGCCGATTTCCAGGGCAAGGAGGGTCTTGTCATCGTCAAGACTACCCAGGCCATCCTCGTCACCCACTACCCCGAGACCGTCCAGCCCGGTGCCGCCGCCAACACCGTCGAGCAACTTGCCGACTACCTGATCGGCGTCGGATACTAAGGGAGCATTGGTAAAGGAAATGGGGTGAGAAAGAAATCCTGCTCGGCATATGGCTTTCACGGACGATGACGCTGTTGATGTTGTAAACCTTTTAACTCGCATACTCCCCCTTGCTTGCGAGGGGTCCCGGAGCCGGCTCATAGAAGAAGCTAAAGTGTAGTGGATGTTGGAGACATCATACCGCCCTCGTCTCGGGACGTCGGGTGGTGGTTGGAAGTAGCAATAAGCAGCAATTCTTTCCTCTCCAAGTTCTCAACAGCGGTAGTCCGACAGAATGACAGTCCATCGGCCAACCAGTGCCCTAAGAGCAGTCACCACGATGTTTTGGGATGGATCCCACTCTTCAATGGAGGCTGTGGTATCAATTTGACTACAGCATGGCAAATTCCTTTTCTAGTGCCCTCGAATCTCGCAAATGTGTTGACAGAAAGTTGAAGATGCAGAAATATACGTCTACCGAGAAGCTAACTATGTGATAGGGCCAAACCATATAATGCATTTGCTATCCCCTGACAAAACATGCTTCGACTATAGGGGTGATGTTGACAAGAAAACGGCATACCCTTTAGATCTTTACCTCAGCCAACTTCTCCACGACATGTTTATAAAACCCTGCCTGTAGCTGGACTGCTTGAACCGGTTCCTTTTCGTCAAATTTTCTACCCGTAAAACCGTCAACCAGCGCTTCTGCGCCTATCAGGCATGCTCGAATCACCTGCTCCAGCACCACCCCCGCATGTGACTTTACATGGCCCAAAAGCTTGCGCTCGCTGAGAAGCCGATTGCGCACCCTCAGCGTCGTAGACGGGCGAGCCTTGGGCAGATCGATTCTGAGTATGCGGTCAATCGGTTGCCAGTACGCAATCTCGAGGAGGATGATGCCCAGTGCGTAGATGTCGAAGGTCTTCTGGAAGCTGGCAGCATTGTCTCCCTCCGCCCGGCTGCCCTGGACGTCCGGATGGCGGTAGAGGTCGTACGCCGCGTTCTCCGGCGGCTTCTCCGTCAGGTCCTCGTTCTGGGCCGGGCGTGCGTAGTCGAAGCCCGACAGATACGGCCTCGAGAGATCTAGTTCCAACGAAAGCGGCTCGCCGTTGTGGTTGTCTGGTCTGAGGTCTTCCGGATCGAGCTCGCACTCGAAGAACAAGATGTTCTCGCTCCGCAGCCCCTTGTGCAGCCAGTTGACGGCGTGCAGCTCCTCCAACGCCTTCGTGACCACCTTGGCCAGCTTCGCTCGTTCGGTCAAGCTGGGCATGTCCATCGTCCCCCGCTCCGTCGCACGCAGCAAGTCCAGCAGGCTGATGGGCTGAGTGGACGGCGGCACCGACGACGGCTTCTCAAACACGACACCGAAACGGCAACGGTCTTCCCCGGTCTCCGTGTCGATGTCGCGGAAGTATCCAAGGCATTGGGGCGCGCGGAACTGGCACGACCGGCTGTTTTCCTTGAGCAGGACGACAAGGGCCTCGATCCGCTTCACGACCTTGTGGTCTGGCTCGCCGTCGAAGACACGCGGTTCGTACGTCTTCCATTCGATCCACACGCGCTTGCTCCCGAATAACGCCTCGGCCCGTCGATTCTGATCCCCGTCGTCGTCCTCGTCCGATGTCATGGTGAATAACACTGCTGGTAGCTCGACATCGGTGATACTGCTCGCGTCGGGCCCTAGCTGCAGAGCGGTTGCCCGGTCGTCGGTGAGAGATTGCTGGCCGCTGATGGCCGTTTCGAGGGCTTTGAACCGAGCCAGCTGCGTGAGGCTCCTGTTGGGCAAGCCTCTTTCTTGCGCCTCCCCTCTCACGTACTCCATTGATTCCACCCGGGACAGGGGCATCAGCGGCAGGTCCTGCAGCAATTCCTTCGCACGAAGGGCCAGGTTCATCCGGCCCGAGCCGTGAGCGGAAGGGAACGAGCCGTGTGCATCGGATCTCCCGTTGCTGGTCAAGTTCGACCATTCGCTGCCGGCCTTGACAATCTCGACCAGCTGGTCCATCTTGTTGTTCAGCTGGATGATTTGATAGCATGTCTGCTCCTGCCGCAGGTTCAGATGGGACAGCTGCTGCGTGGTGAGCAGCTCTCGCAAGAAGTCGTTGAGCCGCGACAGCCGCAGCAGCAGCGCCTCCATCTTCTCCTTGTCGAAGGCGGCCCATCGCAGGCGTTTCGGGAAGCTGCGCGCGCCCTTGGCCCAGGTCAGCGCTTTCTTCAGCAGCTCCTCGCCCTCCGGGAAGCGCGTCTCGAAATCCGTGTCGGCGGCTCGCAGCAACGGACGGGGTGACGAGGCCTCTACGGCGGCCGCCGCTTCGTCGTCGTCCACCTCGAAGTCGAAGATTTCATCGACGACGATGAACGGCTTCTTCAGCCTCTCGAGCGGGCCTTTCCTGTAGCGCGTCTCGTAGCGGCCGAACTCCAGCAGGAGGTTTTGCTGCTGCTCGAGCACGTCGTGCAGCAGACCCTTGTCCGAGCTGCTGATGACGAGCTCGTCGTCACGCACGCCCACGCCCGCCACGTGGCCCCAGTCGAGGAGCCGGTGCTGCTCTTTCTTCAGTTGGATCCGCATGTACTTGTGCTCGGCCTCCATGTGCCGAGCTTCGGTCAAGAGCTGGTAGCCTAGGGGGCTCGCGTCAACACGTAAGGTACACGAAATGGAGTTACTGCTCAGCGGACGTACCTTTCATGCATCCTGAGAAGACCTGGAAGGTCAGCGATACTGCGCCTATTCCAAGATCCATGATTTGTAGCCAATGTCAAGCCCTCTCTTTCAAGGCAAAGATTCAGAAACGAGACAAACACTGAGCGAGGGACTCAACAAAGTCGGCAGTTGTTGATCAACGAAGCACGGAGAGAAGTTAAGGAGACGACGAGGCGAAGAAGAAACACTCGGCAGCTCAGTCAACCATCGACCCGAAGTCGCGGAGGGCGGACAAGAAGTAGAAAAGAAAACTCGAGTGCAGCGGGGCGAAGCTGCGGTTGCATGCTGTCCAGGCTGTACACACACAGCCCCGCAGCCACGATCGCCAAAACCTCTGCAAAAGGCACACACGAGGCTCTCCCATCAGCCACTCCATTCCCCTTCCCCATCCGCCTTGACCAGGCTAGGTCACGTCTGTTTTCTTTTTTCTTCTGATGGCCCCTTTGGTGTTCCTCTCTCTGCAACTTTCCGAACAGCCGCTCGCATGCACATGCACCCTGTCCGGATCAGACTCCATGCATGCGCCACCCAGCTCTGCCTTCTCTCAGCCGCAATGCCCATGCCCTCCTCTTCTCCCTTCCTCTCCCCCCGACAACCTTTTCCGATAGAGTAATGCTACCTCGTCCAGGCACCCTACTCATGTTCCGCATAACAGCCTCGGCCGTTCCGTCATCCGGCCCCCACCATCGCTGACCTCAAGGCAGCCTGCCCTAGTTGGCCCCCATGTCCGAGAAAGTCAGTAGGCAGGGACAATGCGCAGAATAAGCAAGAAGCTGTAGAAGTAGTACATAAGCAGTGGTTGCAGCCTAGCGAAGGAGTCGTCGTGCGTGCGGCTGAAAGTATGCATGTACGTATGTATAAGTCATCATAAGATAAGCGAAGGCGGAGGAGCTGGGGAAAGTCCAAACGAAAAAACATCATCGGTAGTGATCGGCGCAGCGGCATGCACATGCGAACTGCGTGCCATCGTCGTGCAAAAAGCCCTCGCCGAGGCCCCTTTCTGGATGATGCATTTCCTTCTCCGCAGGGCTGACGATGAGCTGGCTTTCCCCAAGAGGTGACGAACGGATCATACGACCGCCCCGTCTCTCTTTGGGTCGCACACGGCATAGGTATATGCGAGCCGTGGGGTGATGGGGTGACTGGGTTACCCAAGTCGTCGCGCAAAGGGCTGCCCTCGCCTCTCCCAATC
The DNA here is from genome assembly GCF_021436955.1 of Diplodia seriata. NCBI lineage: Eukaryota > Fungi > Ascomycota > Dothideomycetes > Botryosphaeriales > Botryosphaeriaceae > Diplodia > Diplodia seriata. Next base: position 4,355,503 of record NW_027117308.1, on the reverse strand, counting down.
TGCAGAGGGAAGGAATGTGATCGGCGTGGCTGGCCGCCGTTGTCCACGCAGAAAAGGAAGGAGAGGTCATCGTAGCTTACCGGGTCGATTCCGCGGTGCAGATCACGTGCTGCAGAGCTTATGTGTGTAGCTCGAGTAGGCGGAAAGGGCGTACAAGGGCAACGGGCGCCGTATTGCCAGATTAGGCAATCTTCCAGCTTTCCCTGTTTGCCTCGATCAGCAACGGCAGGCACGACTCGTGCTTTTTGCCGGCGCATTGCCGTTGCCTCGTCATCGCCGTCACTTCCATGCTAATCGACCATGGCCAGCAAGAAAAACTGATACATTGCCCGTTTGAGGGACTTGACGTCTGATGAAGATTTTGCCTGTTATCGAGCGCCTAGACCACGTCCGACCCCGCAAGTTTCAGCCTCAGAACGAAACCCTCGAGTCAAGCCCACCATCATCGCGGCCGGTTCATCGAGATGCATCTGTCGTTTCAAGGCATCGGCCGCAATCATACGAGAAAAAAGCCGCTCAAGGCTGCCAGGACCATGGAAAGCGAGACCGCTCTGAAGTTCGGGGAAAGCCCCACCATCATGACGACGAGCTACACTCTTACAGACGTGTCGCCGAAGCGTTCCTGACTCGCTTTCTTGAGGGGGCGCAAAGACATCCGCCGTCTCAGTTCCCCGGCCGCATCATCATCATCATCATCATCTACAACTTGCTCTTCGCCCCCTTCTCCTCAACAACCCTCACGACCGCCCTGCCGTTGCTCAACACAACCTTGCCGCTCTGCTCGACCCTCGTCACGAAGCGAATCTGGTCCCAGCCGGCCGGGAAGCCTTCGGCAGGGCCGACGCGCCACATGTCGGTAACAAGGGTGTCGCCCGGCCGGACCGGGCTGGCGAAGCGGGCGGCGAATTCTTTGATGTTGTTGGGGTCGGCGCCGCCGAAGCGCTTGAGCACGCCGTGCGCCGTCGAGTTCCACGAGTACAGGCCGTGCATGATGACGCCGCCGAAGCCCATCTGCTGCCCCGGCTCGGGCGTGGCGTGGAGCGGGTTGTAGTCGCCGTTGAGGCTGATGTCGTGCTTTAGTGTCTTGTCCCTGTGAGACTTGGGGGAGTTGGGAGCTCACCGATACAAGTGCGCCGTCTCCGCCGTCGTCTTCTGGACAAAGGTCGCGTCGGGCTTCTTGCCCTCGGGCGGCGGGTAGTTGACCGTCTTGGGACCTGCACGTGTCACCCATTAGCAACTACCATTCATGAACAAACCGGACGAGACCACAAGCTCACCCTTTGGTCCTCCCCAACCCCCCTGCCCAACCATGAAGCCGCTCCCAATCACTCTGCTGTACACATCCCCGGTCTTCTTCTCCACCAGTAGCGTCTCCGTCTCGATGACAGTGCCCGGCTTGCCCTTGTCATAAACGCCCAGCACCTTCTGGCGAATCTCAAACGTGCGGCCCTCGGAGGTCACAGGCAGCGGCTTGAGCACCTCGATCTTGCGCTCGCCGTCGACGCCGCGCTTCTGGTCGAACTTGGGGACTCCCGGGATCGGAATCGCCGACGAGCGCGCGAGGAAGTCGATGACTTCCTGGTCCGTGTGCTTGAAGGGGAGGATGAGCGGGTAGGTGGGAAAGGCGGCGAAGGAGGGGTGGAGCTCCTGTTCGTTGTCATGGTTAATTCGCTGCCATCACTGGTATTGAGGATCTGAATTGAAAAGGAAATAAAGAAAGTTGGAGCCATTCTGCTCCCCCATCTGGTGTTGTATGTGATTCCGCTCCGGCCATGCCATCGTAGCTCTCCCCAGCAGCGGCGGCATCCATGGCGCAATCATGCAAGCACGGATGCAATCCCGACGATGCGCGAGCTTGGACGGACGAAAGGTGTGGAGTAGATAATGCATGGAATAGGCAAGCAGGCTAAAGCAGCAGCTGCGGCTGACAACAAGCGGGGCAGGCGAGAAAAGAGAGGGGGCGAGAGATAAGGGCGCTCCAATGGTACAAGCCGAAGACGAGGCGAGACATGCAGATATAATAATGAAGCACACCACACGTACATAGAGGAAGTGGAGCTCGTCGACGTTGACGCCGATGCTGTTGGCAAAAAGAAGCAGGTCGCGCTTCAGCCATGCCACCTCGATCGGGGGGAACTCGAAACCGACGCCGGGACCGCTCATGGTTGGATTTGGAGAGGGAGGTATCACGAGGTGAGGGAGTGCGAGGACGTGAAGACGGCAGCAGGGCTTTGCGCGGAAAGGGGGCAGATGTACAGACGTGAAGACGGAGGGCGGTTACGCGTATGACTGCGGGGAGGGCGAGGTGAGCTTCCGAGCAATGGCGCCAGAAGCTGGGCTGATGAGTGAGGATGGAGAGCTGCTCTCCTCAGCTGTATAGCCGGTATCGCTCCAGCCGCCGAACTGCCGAGGTCCCTTTCGCTGCTGAGCCATTGCCTGAGCGTGAGCCTGAGCCTGCAACCACGACATGCACAGCATCATCACCACTATTGTCGCGCAGTAGAGCAAGCCCGCAGCTAAGCCCGCACAGCCGCCGCGCCCAAGCCCAGCATGCGACACGGCCAGCACCCAGCACCAGCCACGCAGCTCTCTTCGTCCGAGGTTGATGACTAACGGGCCACAAACCGCTTGCTGCCAACATCGATCAGCGGCCGATTTAGCTCATGATGCTAGCACCGCCGTCAGGCCGCACGCTAGCTGCCTGGCTGCTGCCGGCTGGTGGCCGCATCCTTCGAGAAGGAAAAAAGGCGCGATAAAAAAAAGTCGCGTCGATGCAAGACACGCACGCACAAACGGCGGGCGAAGCGCTAACCAACGCCAGCCAGCAAGCCAGCAAAGCCAGCAAGCCAGCCCAACGCCCGCCGAAACCCTAGAAGAAGCCACACATACAAACCCACCCACCACCGCGGTGGACCCACGGACCTTCCATCGGTAGCCTATCCATCCCAAAGCCAGCCGCCAGAGCCACTAAGCCCTGAGCCCGCCCCGTCTTTTTCTTCCTTAATAAGAACACGCTCCCGAGACGGAAACGGGGCTAGCGAAAACCCGTCCACCACCCATGTCATCCCAAACCCCCCCTCCCCTCCACCGCCCGCAAAAGCCCGCAGTGCCCAATCGCGCGCGCACTGGCGCCGGCCAAGGGACCCGCGAATGACCCCTCCATTCCCCCGTACCGCCCGCAGCTCGTCTGAAAAATTTCACCACCACAACCCGGTCCCCTAGGGTCCCACAAGTACCGCGGCCGGCGCAGCATACATCATCCTGCACCACTTTTGTGGAAATCACATCACAGGGGCCTAATTTTGACGTTTGAACCGCGACTTGTTGCTTCCGAACCCGAATCATGTTCATTTGTGTGGTGCCTGCTCCCAGCGCATTTCTGTTGTGCTGCCCGTGGGCCTTGCTTGCTAATGCCTTTGTCCCGCGCCCGCCGACGACTACGAATGATGTATGTACACGATACCCTCCACGCTGTCCCTGGTTTTCGGTGTGCTTTCTTGTGGTCAAAAGCAAAGAAAAACGCAAAAAGGATACGCAAAGGACCAGTAGACCAAAAATCGGAGAACCATACGACAGAAAAACATGCTATGATGCTCCGTCCCATGCATGCAAACGACGAGTGAAAATAGAAATAAAACAAGACTACGAGGGGCCGACGGGTAAAGCGAAAGAAAAAGAAACAAAACAATTAACTCCAGCATGCTACCGAGAGCCATGGTTGCGTCCGCGCGCATACAATGGGCGTGCTGGCTTCGAGTGTACATGCGCCTGCCCAGCAATGGCGCACCGACGGCTCCCGGACACTTGCGGTGAAGGCCGACCAGCGTGCAGACGTGTCTATTAGCTGCAGCCGGCCCGACCTCACAGGAAGCATTTGCAATCCCCCTCCCAGCCCGCACTCGCTGGTGATTAAACGAGCGCTGGGGTATCGCAAACGGCCAGAGAGCCTGTCGTCGTGCTGTATTCCTTGAATAACCGGAAGTCCGCGTCGAAACAACTTTTAAAGTGATCCAATCTCGTGAGACCCGACCTGCTGATAATCAACAACGCTCATTGCGCCCGCGAGGCGACGAGCTTCAACGGGCCAAAACGTGCACAAAGTTCGCTCCGATTTCACCCGGCTTGACAGGATCGGCACGGCTAGCGTGCCTTCGCGCCGCGAGATCAGCATCAAACCTCGAACCCGGCGCCGTTGTGGTTGTTGAAGATGGAGTCGTCGTGCTCGCCGCTCGGCAGCACGCCGCTCATGCGTTCCGTCCGCGTCGGCGGGTGAGCCTTGTCCCACTCGGGGTTCTGCAGTTGCCCGTCTTCCTCCATCTCGAACTCGCGACCGCCAAAGTGCTCGTCGATGTGGTTGTCGTCCACGAACGTGAACCCCTTGAAGTTGGCCTGCATCGTAGGCGACAGAGGCGTCGACGCCGGGTTCATTCCGGCTGCAAGGGCTGCTGCCCGTGCGTTGAGCGACGTTGCCTGGTTCAGCGCGTTGGTGAATTCAGGGTCAAAGTTGGACGTGTCCAGCTCCGACTTCAACTTCGGCTTGAACGGCGGGACAAGGTTCTTCTTGGACAGGGCATCCCAGTCAATGTCTCCGAAGAAGGGGTGTGCCTTGAGTTCCTCGGCGTCGCGGTTTGCGCCAAGGCGGTGCTTGGGATTCCGGTTGAGCAGACCCTTGACAAAGTTCCGGCCCTCGGTGCTAAGCGCATCGCGAGGGAAACGCACCTTTCCAAAGGCGATGTTCTTGTACATCTGCTGCGTGTCCTCGGCGTAGAAGGGACTCCAGCCGCAGCACATCTCGAACACGAGAACACCAAGCGACCAGAAGTCGACCATCTTTGTGTAGCCATGCTCATCCAGCAGGACCTCCGGTGCCAGGTACTCGGTCGTACCACAGAAGGTGTTAGTGGTGTCGTTCTCCGTCAGGTTCGCCTTCGACAGGCCGAAATCGCAAAGAGCGATGTGTCCGTTGGCGTCAAGGAGGATGTTCTCCGGCTTGAGATCTCTGTAGACAATGTCATGTTCGTGGAGATGCTGCAGCGCCAAGATGAGCTCGGCAATGTAGAACTTGGCACGTGCTTCGTTGAAACGCCCTTCCTTCTGCAAGTGCCAGAAAAGCTCGCCGCCAGACATGTAGTCGGTGACAAGGTAGAGATCCGTCGGTGTTTGGAAAGAGAACTTCAATCCGACAATGAAAGCCGAGTCGGCCATGGCAGTGCGGACCAGGATATTGCGCTCGCCAAGCGTGTGTGCGACCTCCTTCTTCTGCACAATCACCTTCTTCGAGAGAACCTTCATGGCGTAAATCCGGCCAGTGTCTTTCTTGCGGACCTGGAAGACTTGACCGAACGTGCCCTTTCCAATGAGCTTCAAAATCTGGAAATCTTCCGGGCCATAGTGCTTCTTCTCGACCTTCTGGAAATCCACCCGCAAGTGGATCTCTCCGGTCACAAAGTCCTGTTCGCCTTCCCGAGGTTCCAAATGGAACCAAGCATCAAGAGGCTTCTCGTACTCGACCAGGTTGGGGCAGAAACGAACGTGGCCCAAAAAGGCCTCGTTGTTTGATTTGTCGTAGACGGAAACGTCGATCTCAGCGTGGTCGCCGACGACGTCACTGCCGAAGGCATTAGTGGAATTTCAGTGGGGATTGGCGGAGTCGGCGCTTACAAAACGGCATTGTGGTCCCACTTGGGATCGCTGATCTCATTACGGTCCCTGGACTCCTGAGGGTTCCATCCGTGGTTGCTGCTTTGCCTGCTCCTCATTGGAATCGCCATGGCTCTCCCGGAATCACTGTCCGTGCGCATCATGGCCATCGATCCTCTCGGCGGCTCCTCTCCCTTCTTGGGGCCATCTGAAATATCCTCGGCCCATTGGAACTGGCAGACCACATAGGGATCGGTGCTAGGCCGCAACCCGCGACCCTCGGTGATGACAACAGACAGCTTGCCTTTGGGCGCGATGACGCCGGTGTTGGAGCCTCCAGTCGAGCCGCTGCTACGGGCAGACTGCGGAGGTGGAGGCTGGGGCTGGGGGTTTGAGGTGACCTTTCCTTCCTGAGACTGAGTCCGTGGCGTTTGCGGCGGAGTGTTCTGAGCACCACCCACGTTTTCAGTTAGCGTCTTGCCCTCCTCATTCGGCGATGACGACTCTGTAGAACACCGGGAAGCGGAGGGGGTGGCAACGTCAGAGTGAGAGAGGGTGGTCGGCGGGTTGCTTGGGGCAGTGCTCGAAGGAGTCGAGAAGTGTGCAGCAGGAACAGCAGTCGTGGTGGTGACGCTAGACACGGGGTTGGAGATCGCAAAAGTCTGTCTTCGTGGGGTGGACGCGGAAGAAGAGCAATCGTTCTTGTCCTCGGCAGACTGTGACAGCGAAGGGGAAGAGGGGCCGCTCGTGGATGTGCTGTTCTCGCCCTTGCTCACTCTGTGCAGCGAAGATGCAGAAGAGGCTGGAGGCGTAGGGTAAGAGAAAGAGGCATCGCTCTGCGGCGCTGATAAGCGCTCATGCGGCAGCAGTGGGGGAGAGTCGTCCTCGCCACCCGCGTGCTTGCTCGGCGAGCTCGGCGCAGTGGGAAGGGCAGCAGCGCCCACTGCCGGCTCTGGAGCGGGCCCTCTCTCCACGCCTTCACCGCGCTGCGCATCGCTGCTATCTGAGGGCTCTTGGGGCTCTGAGGGCTGGGCAGAGGCAGAGGGGCCGGACAGCGACGTGCGGGGACGGAAGACCGAAGGAATCGGGGGGAGAGAGGAACGAACCTGGCCAAAGTAGCTGAGGATGCCGGGCTGTCGCTTGTCGGTCGGGTCCGGACGTGGTGTTTCGATGCCCGGGGGCGTGGAGCTGTTGGAGCCGATGTGATCGTGATCGTCATCGCCGACTCTGCTGGAGGCGACCAGGCGGTTAGCGAAGCGCATGGCGAGGAGCGGCATGCGGGCGGCGAGAGCGCTGGGGAGAGCGGTGCAGGCGTGGTCTCGCGGTGACGGCAGCGCGCAGTCTATTTCAAGAAAACCGTGTGTAACGCTATTGGCGGGCGAGAGCTGGTCGAAAATCGAACGACCCTCGTCCTCTCCCGCAGCCAGCTCGGCCCGATCGGTGCTGGTGCGAAGGGCTGGCAAGCGAGCGCGCCCCAAGAGCAGCGCCCGCTTTGGGATGTGCGACTCACCTCTGCATCATGGCCTGGCGCAGCAGGTCGGTGGCCGCGCTGGGAGCCTGGTCGTGCGTCGCCATGGTGGTCCAATGCCGCAGCGGGCGAGGAGGGCGGAGGGCTGGGGGCGCTGGGGGAGGTGCTGCTGTTGCTGTTGGGCCCGGCAAGACGGCGTCGTCGATCGACAGCGTCGGTACAGCGCTCAGAGACTTGGAGCTCTGCAGATGGTGACCCGGGCGGCGGGCGTGGAAGGCACTCAGTCGTCGGGATAGCGGGCGTGGTAGGCGAAGTGGAAGGTTTTCTGCGCTCGCTGCTGATGCTTGTGCGGCCGGGCGCTCATTTGCAGTGTGCGGGTGGGAGGGCGGTGCGGAATTCGAGGACGCGGGCGGCGTCGCGGCTTTGAGAGGTACTAATGGCAGCGTCATCTTCGCTCGCGTGGCCGGCAGGACGGGCAGCCCAGGGAGCCCGTGAGCCAGTGCGCGAGCAAATGTCCGGCCGAAGAAAACGACCGATGCCTTGTCCCAAAGCCTATTGGGCGCTAGGTCAGAGGCCTCCGAGTCGGTGGGGCTGATGAAGACAGCCCGGCGTGGGCAAGTGCGCGCGGGCTCTCCACCACCGCGTTGCGATAAAGGCGCGAAAGACGTAAGAACAAGGCGCCTGAACCACCGCGCCCACCGTTTAATGCAGGGTGCGGCCCACAACGCTGACCGCTTCCCCTGGCATGCATCCAGCGCCGCCCGTGGTGACTTCACGCGCCACCGCTTTGGGCGGCCATGGCCATGCCAGCGCCCACCCACGCAGAGAAACCACCGCCGTGGGCTGCGCTGACCGGCGCTCGCTGCGTCGCTAATCAAGGAGCGCTGCTGTCACGCCATGAAGCGTTGCACAGCTGGGACGGATCGTCAAGCATCGCCCATCCTCGTACAATCGCCTGCAGCTAGTCCAGCCGCGCACCAGCCTGCACATCCAGCAGCCAGCCAGGCAGCCAGCTACGCCGCTCAACTCGCATTGCGCCGCCGCGCCCGCAGCCAGCTGCCCGGGCGGCTGCAGAAGCACCCGCAGAGCTTCCCGCCCGCGCCGCGGCCTGCGTGGGCGCCGTGTTTGTCGAGATGCTCTCCTGCAGGATGCGTGCAGCGGCAGTCCAGGCTATGACGCAGTGCAAATCCACAGACATGTGATTCCTGGGATCGCGAGTAAGGCATCGTGAACCGCCCTGGTGGCGCTTGCCGGCGGCGGCGCCTCCGAGCGCTGACTCAGCCGCCGATAAGATAAGATCTGCATCCGCATCGGGCGTGGCGCCGACCGTCGCCGTGCTGCGGCTGCGAGTTGCTGGCCGGCCGCGTCTTGACCAGCATCGCGCGCGCGAGCAACAGAACGCACACCATCGCGACCACCCGCGTCCCGCGCCTCGCCCACACGCCCAATCTCGCCCGTCGCAATGCCTCCCCGGCGGTCGCGCGCAGCCGCCGCTGCCTCAACTCCCATCAGTGCGCTCGACGCCACAGCCCTTCATCTTTTCACCCAACTGACCGTGCTCCCAGGAACGCCCACGCCCGCCGTCGCCGAGTCCGATGCAGACCCCCAGGAGTCGCCAGATGAGACGCCCGCCGAGCAGGACGCGGACGATGATGTCGCCACGCCCGCGCAGGATCCAGATGACGAGGCCGAAGCTGAGGCAGAGCCCGACCCGCCCTCGGAACGTTCATCGCCCGTAGTACAGCAGTTCCCGCGCAAACGCCGCCTGGGACGCCCGCCCAAGAACCGCCCGCCAGACTGGGACAATGCCGACTCCAATAATGACAACGACTCGCAAAGGGGCACGCCGGCCAAACGCCGTCGCGGCCGCCCATCCACGGGCGGCTTCAGAGGACGACCCAGAGGAGGCCCGTCGCACGTCACGCGCGTCCCCATTGACAAAGAGGGAAACCTCATGGATGTGGTTGACGATGAGGTTGCACTGCCCGAGGACGCCGAGGGAGAGCAGAAGGTCGACAAGATGGGCAACTTGCAGGGTGGTAGAGACTACCGCGTGCGCGTCTTCACCATCACTGGCCGCGGAGACAAGCTCTACATGTTGTCCACTGAGCCGGCAAGATGCTGCGGCTTCAGGGACAGCTATCTGTTTTTCACCAAGCACATGCAACTGTACAAGATCATCGTCAACGAGGAAGAGAAGCGCGACTTGATCGACCGCGAGATAATCCCGCACTCGTACAAGGGACGTGCAATCGGTGTGGTCACTGCCCGCTCGGTGTTCAGGGAGTTTGGCGCACGAATCATCATTGGCGGAAGGCGAATCATAGATGACTACTACGTGAAGGCGGCGCGGGAGAAAGGTCATGTCGAGGGTGAACTCGCGGATCCGAACGACAGACTGCCCGCTCCCGGTGAGCCGTACAACAAGAACCAGTATGTCGCCTGGCACGGTGCTAGTGCAGTCTATCATACAGGCGGCCCAAGCGTCCCGATGCCCAATGGCAAAGCTGTACCAGGAAAGCGAAGGATCAATATAACGTCTGCCAACTGGCAGTTTGAGCACGCACGGGCTGCGAGGTAAGACCGCCTTGCGCCTCTGTTTTGGGCTGAAACTCAACGCTAACAATGCTAATGCGTAGCCGCTTCAATTCGGCCCTTGTGGCTGCTCGGCGCACTAATGTCGAGGGCGTATACGATCCACACACGAACCAGCTGCACTATCCCAAGATCATGCAGCCAACCCACGCCCGCTGGGAAGAGCTATCTGTCACAGAAGATGATGCTGAAGACGACACAACGCTTACGCAGAAGCGACTTGCGAATGGTGCCTCTGGTCTTACCAATGGCACTTACACCAACGGCGCCACCAACGGGACCATAATTGCGAAACGGTCCGGGAAGACCGCCTTCGAGCCGGTCCCTGGCGTTGTTGCGCGCAATTTCCTCATTGTCGACACCTATTTCGAGTCTGCACCAATCACTGGAGCTGGAGTGCCGGGTCCCGATGGTGACTTCCACGACGTAGGCGTGAACGGACTTCCAAATGTCACCGACGAGATCCTTGCTGAGTTGCCTCCTGAATGTCGGAAAGCACTGGACGAAGCGAAAGAGCAGGAGCAAGAATGGAAGAGCAGGTGGCATGGTGAGGCTGTGGATGGCTGCAGGAAAGAACTCAAGATTGGCTTTACTGGCGTGCCGGTCTGATATGTCACGGTGCAACCCTTTTAGGGGGGCCGAATATTTGGGTACGGAGGGATTCACTTTGGCGTTTGGATGCCTTGCGGGCGGCGGGGAAAGCAAAACGTACTCTTTTCTTTTTGCTAATGATTTAACGGGCATTCAATATCCCCAGATCGATGGGTGGTGTACAACATTCAAGCTTTCTGTTTTGCTATCGTTGGGAGAACAATAGGGGAAACCCATCGCGAAGTTTGTTGTTGACGATGCTAGACGGAGTACCGTCATTCTGCTGATAGAGTTGTTAGGTATGCGAAGCCGACGAAATAGGATTGCTCACCATATCTTCTGATATTATGCGATTCATATTATCAAAAACGTATCTCCTACTGGTATTGACAAATATGGCAGAGCCAAGAAAGGGTATCGCTCGAATATTGCGTACCAAACATTTGTCCCAGTCATGCTACGTGCCTTACTCTATCTTTGAGGTCCCACCCATGCCACAATTATCTTCACTCTCTGGCTAGACACTCCAGATCCAGTCTGCGATTAAGGCAATGGCCACTTCCTCACGGTCTTACAATGACACCACCTTCTAATGCCCTCCCGGCCGCCTACATCATTCCCCCTGATCCTCTGGCCCCGTCTAATGGGCCACCACCATCAGGGATTCCAACTTCATCCGACTAGCCCCAGCTCCGGTCATGCATTGCATATCTAGCGAAACCCTCACAGATTAAACTTGTCCGTGTGCTGAAAAAATGCATGGCAGCTGGGCATTCGTGGGACTTGGCGGACAACACGGCGGTAAACAGCACCCTTGCAGATAAAGGAGAGAGAAAATTAGAAAAGTAAGAAAGGAAAAAGGGCGGCGGCTGCTTTCGGTCGACAAAGGTATGACGACGACACGCACAAAGGTCCCCCTTATGTCCAACGGCCAACTAACCATCTCTCCTTCTCCTTCTTCCATCAGATGCAATAGTTGGACGTTTGAAGCCCTTTCGCGGTAGAGGAGAAAGAGAGAGAGCGCGGAGGCGAGGACGAACAGCTATTCGCAGTTGCAGCTCCAGCTGAAGGAGCAAAAGTAACGCCGCACCCTCCAGACAAAGCACCGGAAGACTACGGCTGCGTCTTCCTGGCCCAGCATGGCTTCTGTCAACGAAACGACATGCCCGCCACCGTTCATATCGGATGCGGACTTCCAGCGGGGAGGAGGATGTAGGTGGAGCCCATCTCCTTCATTCGTCGTCGCCACTCACCACCAATCCTCGAGGGACGACAAGGAGATCAAAAGCTAACCAAACCTCTTCAACCCCGACCACAGACATCCAAGGCCGCTTCTGCGGCATCAATCCGAGCGCGACCCCGGGCCAAAAGTGCTGCCTGCCGTGCCCGGTGCAAGACTGGGTGTACCCGGCGGCCTACGTGCGCCGGCTGAAGGTGGCCAACTACGTCGGCATCAGCTCCGTCGCGCTGTGCGGGCTGCTCCTCGTCTCCTTCCTCGTGCTGCCGCCGAGCCGCAGCAGCCGGCACTACCTGACCGTCGGCGTCACGCTCGCCATCACCTTCTTCTCCGTCCCCTTCGTCGTCCCGCTCGGCACCGACCCGGCCATGTGCCACGACCGGATCACGCCCAACGGCCAGGGCTCGGACGCGTCGTGCGCGTGGACCGGCGCGCTTCTGCTGCTCGGGGCCATGGGGTCCGCGCTGTGGAGTGAGTAGTAAAACGGAAGAACAGATCCTACCTTCTCATCATCAGTTCGCAACCGTGTCCCCATCCAACACCATCTTCTACCCACACTCGTCTCCAGGCCACTGTACTGACGAAAAGATGTCCGTATCAGTCCTTTTCCGAGCCCTCTGGCTCCACCTGCGCGTCTGCTGGGACATCGACCCGGGCCGCCCGTTCATGATCCTCTCCATCCTCGCCGGCATCGTCGTCCCCGTCGCCTTCACCGCCGTCAGCATGACCGTGACTGGCGTCTCGTACCGCACAGGCCTTGTCTGCTTGCCAAACCACAACAAAGCCATCGTCACCTTCTGGGCGTGGGAGGTCGGCTTCGCGGGCGCCGCGTTGCTGGTGCAAGGGGTCACGACCGGGTACTGCCTGTGGGTGTTCCTGCGAGTTTTGGTTCGGGGAAAGAGGGGAGGCGGTAGTGAACGTGCGTCGATGGTGCCGGCAAGTAGTGGTAGTGGTCCCGGGCATTCGAGCCTCGCAAGCGAGGGATCGGGGCTGTCGGCGGAGCGGTCGCGGAAGACGTGGCGGCAGGTCAGGCGGATCATGCTGCTGCAGTGGCGCCAGATAGCATTGACTGTGGTGATGGCGGTCGAGTCGCTGTTCTACATCATCGTTTTCGTGGCGCAGGACACGCGGTTCGGCGAAGTGGCGGCCAAGGCCAACGAGCCGGAAGCGAAGACGTGGAGCGCTTGTTTGGTGTTGACGGGTGGGGACAGGGCCGCCTGTATGCAATATGCGGAAAAGCTGGCCATCTCGCAGGACCTGGTATTGGGATCGCTGCTCCTGGGTTCGGTGAGTACCATTATAGCCCTCTATCCCTGTACTTCACAACTGACCTACCTCTTCCAGCTCATCGGTACCCAAAACTTCCTCCTCCTAGCCAAATCAAGCATCTTCATCGGATGGTGGGAGCTGCTTGGCCGCCCTTTCAGTCGCTTTGACCGGCGCGGTTCCGACCTCCCCTTGACCTCCCTCAAACCCCCAGAAAAGCCAGAGGGGCACGCACTTCGTCCCAACACTGCCAAACCCAGCACGGCCAACACCCAAGATTACGGCACCAATGGCACCACGCCCCTCATGGCAACCAACAGCTCCGCCGCCCCCTCCAGAGCATCCATTCTTTTCGGCGGCGGCCACCGCCTTCCGCGCTCGCGCTCTTCCCACCGCAACTCGTCATCCACCACCTCCTCCAGCAGCTTCCATGGCATCGCCGTCGACATGCCGCCCGTCACGGTGAACAACCCGTACAAGCTCTCCCTCCCCTCGGAACGCGCCGCCTCGCAGGGCACTAACCCAGCCGAGCGCGCCCGCCTGGCCCGCGTCGGCGACATCGTCGACCTGCACAACCTCTACGCCACCGACGTCCGCGACGACAGGCAAGCCTTCAACGCCGCGCGGCCGGCGACGCCGCCGCCGCCACCGCTACCGTTGAACATCGCCAAGTCTCTCCCGAGAACGAAGAGCACAGCGACGACAGGCAGCAAGGGTGGTCCGGGAACGTCCGCGGTCCAACCCCCCATGGCGGCCTCGGCCGCCTCTCTCTCCCTCCCCTCCCGCACCCCTTCGCCCTCGTCCTCCTTCTCCTTCTCCTCGTCGACCCCTCCAGCCCTCCGCGCCGGCGTCCGCGCCCACGACAACGCAGCGCCACCACCACCGTCATCATCCTCGTTGCCACTCCAGCCAACCGCCTCCTCCACCTTCCTGGCCCGCAGCGCAACCGTCCACACCCCACCGCCTCAATCCCACATCCCCGACTTCCTCCGCCCCAGCCGCAGCATCGGCAACCTCCTCACCCCGACTGCCGCCGCCGCTGGGTCCGCCACGACAACAGCCACGACGACGACGACAGTCGATGGCGGCGGCGGCGGTGGCGGCGGCATCGCCAACATGCACCGCCTCCCCTCCTGGGTGCGCGGCGGCGGCTCGTCGTCGACGATGACGGCGGACCTGCGGGACGCGATGAGGGGGAGGGGCGGGTTGGCGCTGCATCCGGTGCGGGCGGACGACGAGTTTGGTGGTGCCGGGGGGCTGGCGAGCGGCAACGGTAACGGCAACGGCGGCGGTGGCGGCGAGGCTGAGAGCGGCGTTGGTGTTGGGAGGGGTAGGAGCGGCGGCGGCGCTGGAGACGAGGCTGCTGGTATGGGTGGTGTTGGTCGAGTGATGGTTGGTGGCGGGACGAGCGGCGGTGATGCGGAGGGGAGGAGTGGGAGCGGACGAGGAGGCGAAGGGGCGGCGGGAGGAGGAGGTGGTGTGGTCACGACGTTGAAGGAGATTTTGGATCAAGGTCCCGGCGGAGCTGATCAGGATGGGGGGAGAACGAGGGAAACGTCATGATGAGTTGTGGGAAACGGCCGGCTCCACGTGCGGCGTCGTCGTTCGCCTGTAGATCTTCTTGTTGGCAAAGACATGAGAGCAATGAAAGAGGAGTGGAGAGTAGGAGCGTGTGGAGTGAGTGGTTGATGCGTGCGGGGAAAGAGAGTACGTACCCACCGGTGTCCGTTCATACCTTCCTTTCCTGGTTGAGACTGGGGAACAAGCAGCTCGACTACTGCTAGAGGCATCAATCCAATCGGAACCTAGTTTTCCCCCATCTCCTACAAACGTAAATAGTGCTGGCATGTCGTCAAAGACAGCGCTCGACACGACATCTTGGCATCATACAAACCGCCATGCGTGGTGGTCATCGGCCAGAAGTGTTGTATGTAGCGTCGATCACTCCCTCCATTCAGACGCAGCTCACCAAAAAGAGCAGCAACAGGCCGACTTCCACCCCCACCCCCACCCCCACCATCCAGACGAACGCAACCGCCCCTTCTTGGCCTGGGGGGAGGAAGCAAAGGGGAAGAAAAAAAGGGCAAAAGCCACACCCGCCGCATTTCTGCCCGAACCCCAAACAACAACGGGACACTACCACTCCTGCAGCAGAGAAGAGCGGGCGAAACCGCTCCGCAAAACGGCGAACTTCCCCTCGTGTGCCGCGAACGAATGGGGCGCGCCGCATCACACATCACCATGCAGCCGAGCTATTTTCGCCATTGGAAGAAGTAAGGATGCGAACCGGCTTGCGCCGGCCGCTTCGCGTCAACCAAAAGTGCAGTACCATTACTGGCATGCCGTGCATGACCACGCGCGACGGCACCTGTAAGAAGGAGAGACGCGGCCCGGGCGGAGCGCCGACTGGTCTACGGGTACCTAGCGGAGAGTGGTGGGAGATATTCGGGCAGCGGCGGCGGGCTGCGGGCGGCGGCCTGACTGAACAAGGGACGGCGAGTACGAAGTAATAGGGCGGCCGGGCGAGGCGCAGTTCGGACGACGACTCCCCAAAGTTTGCATGGCATGGCATGGCAGTGGCAGTGGCAGTGGCAGCAGTGCAAGGCACAGCACGGCACGGCACGGATGGATGACCGTCCGTACAAGAATTGATAGCAATAAAAAGAACACCGGCAAGGATGGTGGCTCGAACGGGGCTTAGCACACAATCCATGCAACCTCTCGCTCTCTCTCACACACACATCAAAATTACACACACGTGCGCAGCTTGGCCGGCCGACTCGCACATCCCACACACGCACGCGAGAAGAAGCAGGATTCATCAGCCCGATCGACGTCCGTCGGGCTGAGACACGGACGATCACCCCTCGGTTCTACCGGTGGTCGAGAAAGTTCCAATCTCCCTTCGATGATTCTGTCGACCAACGCTGCCTTGGTTCGGAGATGAAGCGCTCAATGTCGATGAAACACCATCATCCCTTTGACGTCGTCTGCATCACGGGCTGCGACGGCAAGTTCCCGCCAGCAACGAGGGTCCGTAACGCGGACATGGCAGACACATCACATGTAACAATCAAAGCAGTCGTGGTTTGTGGTGCGCCTCCTGCCGGCTGCCCGGCAGAAGGCTCAATGTGTTGTTTTGTATTCTCAAGTGCTTGTGTAGTGAAGCAGTCTGTCTTTCGCTATGACTTTTTTGTGATTTTTTCCTTTTTTTACTTTCGGTCAAGTCAGTGAAAAAGAACCCAATCCATGCCCCAAGCATTCGCTGTAATGCCGTCACCGTCTTGATATGTTCCTGAATTAATTCCAAGCCAAAGAAATAAGAAAGAAGCCGAAAAACAAGTGGGCTCTGTGGTTTGGGTATTTGCAGCGTGCAGTAGTCTGTAGGATGAAAGCCCTCCTCCGGCAACCATCAATGCCATTAATTACAATCAAAGCAGAACGAATCGAACCTCCCAGCCATGCAAAAAACTCGAGGTCCGCGGTAGAATCGATCAAAGTAAAGTCGTAAACGTGTAGAAGGTGTAAAGGCGAGTGACCGGGGGATCGCCCAGGGTCGAAGGAATGGAGGCGGTCCCACTAGGTGTCGCGGGGCCGGCGACCGTCCGCGATGGAGAAGAAGAGCGCTAGGCGCGCCTGAGCCAAAGCCCAGACCGGCTGCGAGGCGCGGCGCGAACAGCAGATTTTTAAGGGCGCAAGAATGATGCCGAGAAGACCCCGAAAGCAGAAAAAAACAAGCAAAGATCCCAGCCAACACCCTTCCGGTAATGCCTCCACCAGCCAAGTCCGTAGTCTAGTCGCTGAAGAGAATTCAACGAGAATGAAAAAATGCTGCAAAGGATGCAGCCCGCAAGAAAATGAGAACCTCGTCAAGGAAATCTATACAAGCCAGAAGCCAGGCGCGATTTCGGGACGGATGCGTGCTTTCGTGAAAAACCAATGGGGGGGAACGCGTGCCGGAACTGCAACAGGAAATCCGAAGTGTAGATCCGCGTCCGCTGGAGCGTGTCTTCGTAGGGGAAACGCGCGCAGGGTATCCCCAATATGAACAGTAAGAAAAGACTAAGAAGGGGGAATCAGGAAATGCGCAAGTGCTTTTGTGTGTCGATCCCCGAGAAACTTTTCCGTGCCAAATCGGTGCAAGCCAGTGAAGAAACAAGATAATGTGTCATGGCCGCTGGTCAAATTCCAGCCGCCAGACAAACGGTGTCCACGGATCGGCCGATGGTGCAGATCGTGGCTGCATTTACGCCGTGACCGACTGAGGACCGAATCCGGGCGCCATGAAGTACGAAGGGTGCTGGCGTGCGCAGTAGAGGCAGCTGCAGCCGGCGCCGTGGCCACCCCACATGTGCTGTCCGTAGTGGGCGTACGCGTGAGGGAACATGGGCGCCTGCTCCTGAGGACTGGGCAGCTGGTGGAAGGGAGGGAACCCAAACACGCTACGACGGGCGTAGCCATCCGGGGGCGCCCAGGTGCCGGGGCCGCCATAGTACTCCGGAGTGTGCGGAGGGGAACGCTCGTTCGCGGAACGCGAGACGTGCCAAGGGTCGAACTGAGTGTAGCCAGGCGTGCCCTGCTGGGAGAAAGAGTCGCACGAGGACAGTGACTTGGCGTACGTGCACTGGTTGGACACCGGTGAAGGCAGCTTGGGCATCGAGCGCAAGCGGTTGAGGTTGCCCTGAACCCTGGTGTTAATGGGAGCCAACTTGGTCGTGTTAGCGGCGCGAGCGGCAACACGGGCCTCGTACTCCTTCCAGTGGTCGAGCCAGGAGTTGAACCCGCGCGACTCGGTCGGCTCGCGGTGGAGGTTGTAGCCAAGGGCAACAAGCCAGTCCCTCTCGAGCTGGTTCAATTCCGTGACGCTGATGCCACTGACCTCGGACCACGATCGGTTGATGAACGTGTTGTCGTCGAGGAACTTGCTTCCCAGCATCAGGGCAGTGGTCAGGAACCTGTAGACCTGCGAATCGCTGCTCTTGAAGGGCGTGCCCGTCGAGAGCATGTCCATGCGGATCGACAGGTAGTTCATGCTGAGCAGAATCGTCGCGGAAGGAAGGCGCGTCGCGCAGAGGACTTGGTGGACCCACTTCCGGAACGACGGAGTAGACGGACGACCTGGTTGAATGCTTCGCAAGAGGTCAATATCTGCTAGGCAGATCGGGGACGAAAAGAGAGCATACATTCCCTGTGCCATTTCAGACACGAAATCCGTCATCGTCTCCATGTCGTAGTCGAGCTTGGCCGAGACGCCGCCAACGGGCTTCTCTTCCTTCATGTGCGAATCAACGCGCTGCTGCTCGTGCTGGATCTGACGGTGCATCTCCATCTCGGGCATCGGAAGAGGAAGGATGGAGGCGCCGACGGAATCGTAATAGTGAGGAGGCTGGAGGCCGGACGGATTGGTGTTCTGGTAGGCGCCATGCTGGGGGTACATGATTGACGGGGGAGCCATGCCGGAGTTGTGGCCGTAGCGCTCTGTGAAGTCGTAGCGAGGTTCCTCGTGGCCTGCGACGCCGTGCTGGGCAGCGTAGGGGTTCTGCTGGTAGTGCATACCTCCACAGCCGTTGCTGTTGTAGCTAGGGATGAACTCAGGCGGCGAGAGAGGTAGCTGCCGAGGCATCGGCGGGCGGTAGAAAGAAGGCATGCTGGACTTCGCAGTCGCAAAGAAATAAAAGAGTCGGTGCGAATTCGCCCTGCTCGAAAGTGTCAGTGGCGCGTCGATCAATGCGCGGGTGGGGGAAACTGACCGCCTCTTTTACTTCCGACCGAAGGGGATTCGAGCAAATGCTCTGAAAGCGAACCTGACCAGAGGATCTAGTAGCTGGCTCTCATGCGCGGTGAGTTGTCGCTGAGCTGGCCGGTTGGAAAAGGTTGCTGGCGGACTAAACGCTGTGGCTTTGCTTGGATGACGCGCAACACCGATGACCTTGTCAGTGGCGGTGGGTGGACGTGACGCGGCCGAGCGAGAAGTCTGGCGTGGTTGGAGGAGAAGGGTGACGGCGCGAGCTGGAAGGACAAGCTGCGGACGCGTCTAGGCAGCGACGGTGAGTCGGCGGAAGGGTTTGAAGGAGGTTCGGCGCCGCGAAGGAGGCGAATCCGTCGGCCGGGACGAATCTAAGTGAATAGCTCGTCGCGGTGAGGTGGTTGATCGAGCGGTCAGTCGTGGCCTGCTGGGCTACGAGCGACGATGTGGACCGCGGAACGCTCAGAGCAATAAGGGCGAGATGCGAAGAGGAAACGCAAGGGAATAAAGCAGCGGTTTGCAATGCGGATAGCAAGCTCCTAAAATGGCGGCAAGCGGGCGGGCCGGTGGTGAGCAATCCTGAGGTGGACGGCGTCGACGCGGACACGACAGCAGACAGCGGGTGCAGGCGTAGGCGTGTGTTGCGTCGCGGTTTCCTTACGGCGGCCCAGACGCAAGGCAGGAGGCGGGACGTCGGCGACGGGCGGTTTGGCTCGAGGGCGGCCGCGATGCACGGAGCAGGACGTCTCGACAGGCGTGTTTTCGGGCGCTGCGCAGGTGGCGGGCTCAGTGCGGCAGCGGCTGACCAGACGCAAATGCTTCGGCAGACGGGGGCGAGCGAAGGGTTGAAGAGAGGGAGCGCTTCGCCGGGGCGCGGAGTGGGATGGGGAGGCGAAAAGGGAAGATGGACGACGAAGAGAAATGGGCGGAGAGGTGACAGTATTGTCAGGGCACGCCCGTCCAGGGAGCGCACGCTAGCCCGTGGCTTTGGCGTCCTTCTTTGGGTCCGTCACCGCGGCACTCCCAGCGTGCTGCTCCACCCCTTACGAGCGAAATCCTCCAACCAACCAGACGCGTCGCGGCCCAGCTGCAGGCGCCGCCGCTGGTTTCTGCCACGTCGGCTTCGTGCCCGCCTCTCACGCCCGGTCCCCGTCGTTCATTTCTACAATACCGGCCCTTGTGCACCTGCATTATTACGGGCCTCCGCGCCCTTCATTATTCAGCGCCTCCGCGCCCCTAGCAGCCCGGCGCGTAGAATCTGCTGGGCGTCCTTGCAATTTTGCGCCAGCTCCAGCTCCAGGGTCTCGCCCACAACGTCCGCAATCACACGCGCCGCGGCAAGGAGCACCGTCGCAAGAGTCAGTCGCTGCCCGGTGGCTGCATGGGAACGGTAGGGTGGCCTGCGCCTCGAGCGTGACCACCGCCGCGGCCGCAGCGCCGAAGGTAAGGCTTGTTCCGTAGTCAGACGCGACGGCGATGCAGAGGCACCACACGCAGCCGGCGATCACAGAGAAAACCGCAGCCAGCGTCATCAGCCGGGCTGCTCCAGGTGGCAACTGCAACGGCTGCGAATCACGTCGACTCGACCCGCGGCGCCCGGTCGCTTCCGCCGGCGTCATATCTCGCTGCACCACCTGTTTTGCGGCCAAGCCACGCTGGGTCGGGCAGTCTGGCCCTGAGCGCCTCCACCGATGTTTCATTCGCCCGGTGCGCGCCCGCGGCTCGCAAAGATTCGTTGGGAGGTATTGATTTTTATTCCGCGATCCACGCACGAGGCAGGCCCGAGCGCCTGTGGAGGCGGCCCTGGCCTGAGCCTCGAGGCCACAAGGTGTGAGGCCCTTCATAACTCCAGACACAGCACCCTCACCACCCCGCGAGCACCGCGCAGCCGGCGCGCACATGTCTGCCGGGCTGCGGCATCCAGCAGACCGGCTGCAAATTGCTGCAAATTGCACCGCCAACCGCGGAGCAGGAGCGCGCCCTGTCGGCGGGAACAGCGGTATGGTGATCTGAGCAGCGCGGTCTCGCCCACACAGCAGAGGAACAGGCCGGAGGCTGCCATCAAAGGCACGCATGAACGCCCGTTCGGGCAGGATCTTCGACCTGACGTCTTCGCGGCGGCGACAGCGGCAACAGGGTCCGGCCACGGGCTGGAATAATTGCGTAGTCAGCGTCGCATTCCCGGCAAGCCGGCCGCCCATTGGCGCTGGCGGCCGTGTCTGGTCATCTCCCATCTGTCCACCCGCCTCGAATCGAGCTGCAGGTCGGCCGACCAGCAGCAGCGAGCACGAGCATGCCTCCGGCCAGCGGGCCGCTTGGCTTTCGCCAGCAGCCAACCCCATTTTTCTCTCTCGGTCGGCCAAATACGACTTCTGGAAAGGCCGCGACCGCCGACCGCTCTCCCGGGCTCGCGGTGCCTGCGCCTGACCTCCGCTGTTTTTAGAAGATCGGTCAACCGGGGATGGCGGGAGAGACGGCCTAACGTGCACAATCCGTGCTCGTTCGGAGCGGTCGCTACCGCGCGGCATTCTCGAACAGATTGGATGGTTAGATGAACAGTAATAACGGGAGTCATCGCGTCTAGCGCGTGGACCCTGTGGTGATGGCTCACGGGCTCGTCGGCGTGCGCCAGCCCCCAGCACTCCCGCTGCCCGGTGCCCTGCGGGTGGAAGCCTTCTCGAAGATCAATGTCAGCATCGTCACCCTCATGGCATGCCGGCAGCCATCATCATGCCTTGCATATGTGAGATGGACGTGATGCGAGCCGTGCGAAAGCAGCCGCGGGCTGCCGAGCCTAAGCGTCACAGTGGACGAAGCCTCAGCCTCCTCTCACACACTCCTGCGGCCCGGCACACGCCAGCAGGTAGCCGTCGCCGTCGCCAGGCCGCTCTGCGACAGGCCGCGCCGGCACAGTCACGAGGAGCGTCGGACCGCCGAATCTGGCGTCTCGGGCACCGGTGAGGAGGGAACCGCATTGAGCATCAAGCAGCCATTCTCACGGCAACAGCTGACCCCCGCGTGCCACGAATGATATCCTTACGACCGGTCCAACCGTCTGGCGCTCCAACACCACGAGCAGGAAAAACGCCATCACAACCGTCATCTCGCCTCCTGCCAATACCGTCTGACGCATTTCGCAAGCGGCGCTATGCCGCATCTCGCTTGCGGCCGACGTCGTTCGAAGAGTTGAAAACGGAACGTTCCAAGCCTCCTCGCCCTCGCCCAAGCCCCGAAGCCGTGTTGCTAAATTCTGCACCACGACCCTCACCCGTACGGACGCAACTGCGCTAAGCTGCGCTCTGCTGCATCTCAGCGCATTCCATCACATCATCAGCGGCGCTCTTCAGACTGCGCTGCGGGAGGCGGCAAAGCGGGGCGGAGCTCGTTCCCCCAGTCCCCAGTCCGCGTCCGCCAGTCCCCCCGGCCACCACCCAGTCACCTATTTTTCTCGCTTCTTTCCCACCTCCTGCCTTTCCCAGCCCCAGCCGCAATGTGAGACATTTCCCACGCCAAAAGAAGCAACTCGCAGTATTTCTGGCTGCCTTCTGGTGGCGGGCATACCCGACCACTGCACGTCACCATGGGTTTGGCCTGTTGCCTGCGGTTGCCGCCGCTACAGTCAGAGCGGAAGACTCATCGCTCGGAGCTAGGCAGAAAATGCGCGCGAGCAGCACGAGTAGGAGGGAAGGAGGAAAAAAAAAAAGCAACGGGCTAAAAGTTGCCATCGTCATCGCGCTGCCGGTTGTGTAAGCTGATCGAGGCGCGACCGCGGCGGTCGCTGCTGCCCGACGACCACCAGGGCGCTAGATGATGGATGGCAAATCCAGATCCCGGTGAACTCATCATGACTGCCTGCTCGTGGCTCCCTTAGCCGCCGGAAAGTGGGGAGCGGGCAAGGCGGGCAAAGTAGGAAAGCGGGCACAGGTGGATCCCCAACCGAGGATCGTGTGGTAATGAGGGAAAGGCGAGGTGGTGGTACAGGGCGGAGGCTGTTCATGGACGGGGAGGGGGAGGCGTGCGGCCAAGACCAAGGCACGGAGTAGTGGTGGTTGGCTTGGCCAGCAGGTCGTGGTTGTTGCAGAACTTTTCGTGGCCGCAGATCCACGGCTGACCTCAGGCCGCTGCAGCTCATCAGCTCTGCCTCTTTCCCCCATCAGCTGAGGCTTCCCACGGTCGCAGCGCAACACGAGGGAGGAAGGGAAAAATTGCTTTCGGAGACGGGTCGTGATCAGCGTTGTCGAGGGGCCAAGGAGTCCGAAAGAGTCATGCTGATGTACGGACTACGGCAGACCAGCGCCCCCGGGCCCCCGACTTGCCCTGCAACCCCCGGCTCCGAGTCCCGTGTAAGACACACAACACGGGGCGAAACGTCGACGCCTTCGTGAAACGTCAGCCAGATGCAGTGACCATGGTTGCACGAGAGGCGCCGCAATCAGAGCCAAACACGAGCTTCGCTTTCGGAGCCGCCCGAAACATCACCGTGTTTTTTCACCCAACAACCACGGAACCCTCCAATCTACCTTCAAAGTGATAGCAGCCTCGGTTCCCAAATATTCGTCAGACAAGAGGTAGCCGTTGCTAGTAGCGTAAAGCCTCAAACTTCCATTCCAGCCAGAAAATAAACCAAAACAGCCCTCACACGTGTCCGCCAACAGAAAATTCCTCCATCCCTCAACGGCCGAAAACATGTCGGAAATTTGGCATTTCGGCCTTCGAATGCGTTGTTGGCTACCGAGAAGGTGCACAGAATCACACCAGGGCCTATGTGAGTAATGAGGATGGGCAGCTGCTACGTTCAGATGAAAGTACATACGTACTACCACCCGGATCTGGACTTCCCTGCGTGGAGTTTATTAACCAGCGTCGACGTCCGCCGATGTCCCATGGCGCATCGAGATCTATGTCAAACACAGTTGATGAAACAATGATACTGGGCGTTCACGCGTGGCCAAAAAGTCCAACCGAAAGTACATTCCGCTGGAAGTTTCAGCACTTCCATTGTTCAACGTAGAGCATCCTCGAAGCAGGTGTGGATTTCTTCCTATAACAAGTTACTGGTCATCACTTGCCAGTGCAAGCAGGACATATTTCGTGTTCGTAAGTGTGGGTTTACCGCCTCACTCGGCTGTGCAGTCATGCAAAATACGGGCAGCTGGCAATCTTATATTTTCAGGTCCCGAGGATTCAGGAACAAGGGGAGTTGTCAAACCATCTGCTGTCGCTCCAATCCAGCACGGCATCCTGCCGTCGGTGAGACTTCCTAAAAGGCTTGCACAAATCTCTGCGAAACATACTTATACAACTGTCAACTCGCTCTTGTATCGTGGCAACCGGCGGGTAACAACCGGTTTAAAAAAAAAAAAAAAACGCGGCTTCCCTTATTTACTTGTTTTCGACAATGAAACATCATGTGACACATGCTTCTACTTCCACACAGACATCTCGGTTGTCCCCATTGCACATATACCAGTACACTCGTGGACGGATCGCCTCTGTTTCCGAGGTGACACCATCTCGAACGGCCAAGCAGTGAGACACAAAAGGAACAATACTCTTCTTCTGCCCCTCGCACCGTTTTCATTGTTTCCTCTCCTCGCGTGGATTCACAAAGGAAAAGGCAAAAGTATGTGTGGTACAGGGGGTCCGGTTCTCTACTTTATTTTTCGCGGGGAAACCAATAAAGGGGACCGTTTCCATCAGGACCAAATCCCGTGGCATTCTACCACTGACGCCATGGAATTCTCAAAGAAAAGGTCGACCTGAGGTGGCCGCCTGGCCCCCTTCATCGAGAGGGGCGAAGGAAGGAACATTCCGTGACTTCGCTTCTTCTCTTCCTCATCCAGCTTTCTAATTCCGAGCCACGGAAGGATTGTGGCCAGAAGCAGAGCAGCCACTATCAACGGATCGCACGGCTTCTGTTCGGAGCGGGTATACATGTATTGTATACGAACCTGGTTGGAAAGGTAAAGAGAAAAATGTGGCGTGCAGTGTGATGATTTGGTGTGGAGTCATCCACCCGTCAAGTGAGATGGTCCCATTACGTACCTTGGCTTGCGGCTTTGTTTCCCTGTCCTGACCTGAGCTGATCGCCCTTGGTTGGTCCGTTGACACGAGCGTTAGGTCCCAAAGTCTCCCCTTGCATGGAAACACGGGAACGCACATACACACACAGTACGCGAGATAGACGCGTACTGTGCACGCACGCGTTTACGGCGCGTGGGGAAAGAAAGGAAGAATGATGGAAAGGAAAGGGGGTGGGCATGATGTCGAATGTAAGGCGAGCTTGCCTGGTTGCACCCGCCGCATGCCGGAGGACACGAGATTCCATTGTTCGAAGCGATGGGAAGCCTCACCGCGTTAGGCGTCAAGTTCGTGTCTCTGTGAGATAAACTTGGGCACCGACACATTGGGTGACTATGGGTGCTAGTGGCCCGCATCATATTGTACCCTAAGTCAAGCTCGCATTGCGTTTGAATGCCCACAGCGCACCGTTAATGGCTCCTCAAGGTGCCGACTATTCCTCTGACTTAGACACAGCTAGCCTCCCATTAGACGTCTGGATTCTACTACACAGCCTAAGCCGGGCAATGAAGCCATGGATATATAGTAGTCTAATCGCAGGACATCCTCCGAATGATACAACGATGTTTCTAGAATGGTTTAGGAAAATCCTGTTCTATCTGAGGGTGATATGTATCTTACCCCCGACCACAATACCTCTAATCTTCGTCTTAAAGGTTTTGCGAAACACCACCGCATATCCCAATAATACTGGGCCGACATGAAGTTGCAGGAACAGATTAAAGACGAAGATTCAACGACTTCAGAGGCAAGTCGTTCAAGGAAGAAGGCATAACGCAACCGCAAGTCCAACAATGCGGCCGGCCTCTGCTGGACGCCAGAACCGTGGGGGGCCACGCACCCCAACCCAGGTTTACAGGTCTACAAGATGGGAAGGCTTTATGTATCGCATTGCAATCTACAACTGGTGTCTGTTTTGTTGTAAAGTGCGGCTGTGCCACCCCCTTCGAATGAAACTACCGGCAGCTGTGGTAAATGATAATACTTCTTGTTGGAGCTGCCCGCAGCTGCGTTAGACACCAAGTCCGTGTCCTTGTAAGATACTACTCTTCGGCACGGGCAAGCATACACACATAGGCACGGACGGATGTTGCAAGAGCATTGATAGTAGTGAACCACTCAATTCGCGGTTACGCCAAAACGCCATAACGTGAAGGATGAGCGGCTGTGCGGCTCCCATGGTATTTCAGCCAGCTACCTACGTTACAGAGACGCCATGCCCGTCATAAACCCATCCATTGAGAAGAAACTTTTTTGAGAACCACTTGCGACCATCCCAGCAGCACATAGCGGAGCAACAGCCCGCTTAGTTCATCTGCCTGATGAGGGCGTTGATGTGGTCCTCACGGTTGCCAAGGTCACCACCCTCAATGAAGTGCTTGAACTTCCTGGTGTGGAAGCCACCAGTGGGGTTGGACAGCTTGAAGGGCCAGAGGAAGTTGCAGGCCTGCTTGAAGTTGGGGCCGACGGTGTAGATCTCGTGGATCAGGTCCTCAATGCAGACAATGCCGAACTTGCCGAGGTTCTCCTCGATGATGGCGTTGTCAGTGAGCGGGATGCGCTGCTTGTTGATCTTGCCGTAGCCGCGCTTGTAGACGAGCTCACGGACGGACTTAAGGTTGGGGTAACCGTAGGCGATGTAGGGCTCAACGATCCTCAGCATCTCAGTGGTGGCCTTGGTGATCTTGACGAAGCAGCCGTTGTTGATCTGGAGCAGACGGAGGAGCTGCAGGGTCTTGCGCTTCTTGGGGTCAATCTTGTTGATACCCTTGATGCGGACAACGAAGGCGAGCTTGGGCTCAGCAGGGACGTAGAAGGAACCGTCCTGCTTGGCAACACGCTGAAGGCGGACCTTCTCGCGCTCTGCGTCGCGGTACTCTTTGACGTAGGACTCGGCGCGCTTGAAGATGACCTCGCGCTTCTTCTTGTTGGCCTATGGAAAACACCGTTAGCTTGGTGAACTGATGCAATCTATGCCCGAAACATTCCGGAGAAGTAGGTGTAGTCAGTCCCGAAAGATGGTTAACGTAGAGACAGCATTGACCCGAGGGTCTAGTCATCTCGGTTGGTATTATCATCACCCCAACCTACTTCTCCCAAACGTCCGGGCAATAATGGAGGAGTGTCCTTACATCACGCTTCTTCTGAAGCTCGGCAGCACGGTTCTCGTGGTCCTTCTGCTGAGTCTTGCGCTTCTTGAGCAGGGTCTCAGGGACCAGGACCTGGTCCTTGGTGGGAACGGTACTACAATCACCCAAGAGAGAATGTCAGCAGTCTGGTAGAGTGTGGTGAACAGCGCAAGGCTTGCTCCCAGACGAGAACTGCAGCAAGTGCGGCATTCCCGACTGAAGATTGGACTCGAAAGAACAAGTTTTTTGATCGATGAGCGGTCCAGCGCTGTCAGGCGCAATGGACTGTATGATCTCAATCGACAAGACCCCGAGCGTAGCGCTCGAGAGGTTGTGCGCGTACTTCGTCCGAGCGTGGAATTACCCAGCTCTGATCGACTGCGTACGGCAGAATTGATTTAAGGGAGAAGACGGTCGCCTTCAGCCCCAAAACCCCAGCCTCGCATTCTCAAGTGCCGCGCGCGAGTGTGTACACGACCAAGTGAGGACCGAGGACCGGGAGGGAGAGTTGTATCGAGCTGGGCGGTGCCAAACCGGGCAGCCTTCTCCAGCGAGGAAATAACCACGACCAGCTGCATTCTCGTCTTCGGGTGCTCAGCCGAGCTGGCGGCGAGGGGAAACGTACGACTTGACAACGGCCATTGCGAGAACTTTTCCGGCGGTGCTGCTGGATGTTAGTGGTGGGACGGAGGGGTCGTGGACGTCTGGTTCTTTTTCAGAAGAGGCGCGCGAAGAAAATTGGAGGTGCGGCCTCGCTTGAGGGCGGTCTGTGCACAGGCCCGTGCGCAATAGGTATGCCAAGACACTCCCACCGCCTACCGCTACCACCATCAGCTCTACTACAACCCACCTTCAAGTTCAACCATCCAACGAAGTCGCGACAGAGACATTGAATTTCCGTTCGACTATTATCCAATCTCCCCCGCCAACCATGTCCTCCAACCGCCGCGGCGTTGGTCTCTCGGCCTTCGACCAGCACCGCATTACGCAGGCCCAGTACGCCTCGCACGGCAGCAACCTGCGCACGCAACAGGCGCGCTCGCTCGAGACGCAGTTGTCCGTCTTCCAATCGCTGCTGCACCAGTTCAGCATCACGCACGCCAAGGACATCCGCTCCAACCCTACCTTCCGCGCCGAGTTCGCCCGCATGTGCAATGCCATCGGCGTGGACCCGCTGGCGTCGTCCAACCGCAAAGGCAGTGGCGGCGGCAACGATGCGAAGAACGGAGGTAGTGTATGGGCGCAGATGCTGGGCAGCAGCGTGAATGACTTCTACTTCGAGTTGGCGGTGCGGGTCGTCGAGGTGTGTCGGGAGACGCGGGCGGAGAACGGAGGCATGATCGCGCTGAACGAGGTCAGGCAGCGCGTGCAAAAGGGTCGCGGCTTCGGGGGCGGCATGGAGGCGTCAGAGTATGCAGGCCCCTCCTCGCCGCGTGCTCGTATGGAACTATTCGTTGATTCCGAAATGCTCATTCTTGCCTCTGCTCATTCTAGTGACGATGTCTTGCGAGCTGTAAAGTCTCTCGAGCCGCTCGGGTCGGGCTTCACCATCATGAAGCTCGGTCACAAGCAAATGATTCGGTCCGTTCCAAAGGAGCTCAACACAGACCAGTCAGCCGTGCTGGAAGCCATACAGGTCTTGGGCTACGTCACGGTATCCATGCTGCAGATCAATCTGGGATGGGAGCGGGCAAGAGCAGTGGCCGCTATCGAAGATCTCCTGGCAGACTCGTTAGTTTGGGTTGACAGGCAGACGGAAGAGACCGAGTACTGGTCTCCAACGTTCATCACAGACGCGGCAGCGAGCGAAGGAGACTAAGGGTTACGTTGTGACGACTTTTGATTCCTCTACCCCGAAGTGTCTGATGATACCCATGAAGCGTATGACGCATTTTGCATCTCACATGAGCCATTAGAAAAGCAACATAAAACCCCCTAATGCCAAATCAAAGAAAAACCACTCTTCCACATTTTACGCCTGGATCGCCCGTCCAAGGGCACCGCCAGTGAATTGCTGGCCACGAGGCACACCACTCGATCCACCCCGGCCGCGGCCACGACCACCACCACGGCCGCCACGGCCGCCACGGCCCGAGCCACCTTGCCTCTCGAAGGCGTTGGCCATACCTTGTGTCCGCTGCTCCAGAGTCTTCTCGTTGGCCTCGATAAGGCCGCTGGCCTTGTCGCTAAGGGTAAGGGCGAGACTCTGCAGGCGAGAGAGCTCAACACCCTTGCGGAAGATGATGGCGTTGTTGACCTGGTCAAGCGCCGCAGCGAGCTCCTCGTGAGAGATCATCTTGCTGACAACAGCAGAGACCTTGCGATCGGAGAGCTCGAACATAGAGGCCAAAGTGGCAATGGAGAGGGTGTCGTAGAAGGGCGCGTAGGTGAAGAGGTAAGTCCTAAGACCCTCCTCCTGGATCTGCTCAGAGAGCATGGCCTTGATCTTGTCCGACTGCGCCATGAGTTCCCAGATCTTGATCGAGTTGATGAAGTCCGCAGACTTCTTCCACTCGCCCGCAGCAAGAGCCTTCGAGGCCTGCATGACGTGGTCGCGAGTGTTCTCTGGGGGGCCGGTGAAGATCTGGCGCTCATGGTACTCTAACAGCCTGCGGTAAGTCTTGCTGATGACCCGCTTCCTGATGTCGGGCGAGGACCCAACTTGGGCGAGCAGGGGGATCTCGAGCAGCATGGAGCAAGTCAGGTAGACGCACTCCAACAGCTCGAGGTTGATGTGCATGTGGAAGGGCAGCTGACGCTGTCTCTCCAATCGCTCCTGTTCAGGCGAAATCTGAGAGTAACGCTGCATCTGGAGACCCTGCGCAAGGAGCTCCTTCTGCCTGTTGCTACCGCAGATCTCTTGCAGAGAGGTCTGCGCCTCGTAAACAAGACCGGCCCTGAAAGCGCAGAGACCAACCTGTACGAGCGTCCGGTTGAAGAGGATCTGGGTGTTGACATCGAAGTTCGAGATCGTCTCCTGCAAGTGAGACATGAGCATCATGTCACGAGCCTTGTAGTAGTGGTCGTGCAGCGCCAGGTGGTAGATTTCGCAAAGCATAGCGCGTGCCCTGATGATACCCTCGCTGTACCTGAACAAGTACGTGCAGAGAGTTGCGATGAGATCGGTGGGATCTGTGGAGCCGTCACGGGGGGTGACGGTGGAGCTGAGGCCGGCGGGGATGGCCTTCCACGAGTTCTCCTCCAAAATCTTGATGACCAGCGAGGGCTTGAAGTACAGGTGCTCCAGGCGGCGCATGACGACACGGTTCGAGCTCTCCTGTGTGCTACCATGCTTCTCAACGAGCCACTCAACGTACACCTGGGTCCGGGCGATGCTAGTGTACAGCGTGGTCTCGTCGGTGAGCCTCTCGACGTAATCGGCGGTGTGGGGGTCGATGTGCTGGAGGGCGCGGGTAAGCTCATCGTCGAGGCGCTCGATGAAGGAGGTGATGCTGCCGGGGACCTTGAAGGTCTCGCCAGCGGTGAGAACAGGCTGCTTGTCATCATCCTCCCACTCCTCGGCACCCTCGATGACGATAATGTCACGGTTGTTCTCAAGAACCTCGAGCAGACGGCGGAACTCGTTCTCAGCCAGCTTCCACTGCTCTTGAGTCATCTGGTTGGTGGTACCGGTGGTGAGGTCGAAGCGGGTGGAGATCAGAGTCAGAAGCACGCGGATCTTCTGGTAGTCGGTGTTGGCGACGTCGTACAGCTTCTCCATGGTGCGAATCTGCTCCAGACGATCGGTGTTCTTACGGCCACGGGCCTCGATGATGGTGCGGAGATGCTTGAGGATGCTCTCGGGGGTGTAGACCATGGCCTTGCCACCAGCACCAACCATGGTGAAGCCGTCGTCATCACCGTCCTCGGCCTCGGCGCCTAGAGAGGGGGCGACCTTCTTCGTCTTCTTGGGAGTGGGAGCAAACTCCTCAACCACCTCGTCCGCCATGAACTTCTCCGGGTCGGCCTTGTACTTCTCAATCTCGGAAGCGTAGTCCTGCTTGAGCTTGCGCATACGCTGGCGGACAGCGTTCAAACCGCGCGTGTTGGTGGCGTTCATCTTCTTGGGCGAGACCTTCTGCTTCTCGAGCGTCTCGATCATGGTGGTCTCCAGCTCGGAAATGGCCTTGATATAAGGCTTGGGCGACTTGCCATTGTTCTGCCTGATGAGCGCGGGTATTTGACGGTTCATCTTGTCGAACTCTACGATGCAACATTAGCAGGCCGTGGCAAAGCCGTCGCGCACAGCTTGGAGCTTACCTGATGCGATGACAGCCCAGTCGTTGATCTTCTCAGCGTTCTCGATCGCCTTGATGGTGGCCTCGAGTTCCTCGAACCGCTTGTCCTTCGCGCTCTTGACAACGGTGACGCGCTCCTCGTCGTCGCTGTCGCTTTCATCGGACACATCCCTCAAGAAGCGCCCGGCACCGGTCTTTCCTTCATCTTCGTCGTCGCTGGAACCCTCGTCCGACTCCTCCTCCTCCGACGAGCTTTCCTCTTCGGACTTTTCTTCCGCCTCGGACTCAGAGTAGAGCTCCTCGTCGTCGGAGCTGCTCTCGCTGGAGCTATCGGCGGCGGTGAAAAAACGGGACATCGTGGCGGCTGATCCGGGGCCTGCGGGGTCGGTGTCGCGTGGAGGTTGAGGGTGTGGAGCGCGTAGATGTCGCGATAATATTCGCCGTTGGAGGGGCCGGTTGCATTTCGCGGTTGAAGCGAACGCACCGCATTTTCATGCGTCCGTGCACGGTGCATCACGTGACCCACCTGCTGTCTCCGGCTACAGATCGCTGCCTCGCCGTTGGGACTCATTCTGATTCATTTTTGCTCATGATCGGTCTCACTGGGAGAGTCATCTTCCAGCTGCGACAGTCATACACTCCGCCATCGTCCCACAATTCCGTGCGGGAGTCATGCCTGCCAAATGCGGACCACAGTAGCATTGGGACAAAGATTAAATTAGTAGATACATTTTGTCACGGACTTAAACGTAAAGGGTTGAATTGCTAATAAGAGGTTATACGGGTTGCGGAGAATAGGCCGCGTAGGAGGACTATCTACGTAACGAACGAGTTATGGTCGTCTACACGTGACATTATTGGCATGACTCGGGGCAGATCGTGACAATTTGGCCTGCTACTACTCGTAGCTAAGCATATAAAAGAGGGATAGGCTAGCGACCCTAATAGCCGTAAACCTATGCAAAAAAAAATAATATATCTAAAAAAAAGAGAGCTTTCAGAGACCACACTAGTGAGAATTTACGTACCTTCTGTCTGCCGGGTTTCAAGGGTTTTTTTTTTTTTTTTTAGATGAGGTACACCATACAATGTACAATGCAGTAGTAACCGCCGAAGCGGAGACCACCACACCCCTGCTCTAACGCAGAGTTCCTCAACAGGAGGCCAGAAGTTGGGTACGCCAGATAGCGTATTGTAGTAGTAACCGCCGAAGCGGAGACCACCACACCCCTGCCGTCGCAGGGTTCCTCTACCTGAGGCAATGCTTAAAGTGTTGATGGGACACACCGAGAACACATGGTTGAACCACCGGCTTGGACACTGTCAAGATACGTTAGTATTAAGTTAAGTGAGGTTCGAACACGCGCGGTCTCCGAAAGCTCTTGATGTATGTCGTACCGATACGCCATCATCACTTGTATGATAAGGCAGCTTGCCAACTCCCCATATGGCGCACCCTACGGCATGCCGGGATATCCAGGGAAACCAGCGGGGCCGCCCCGGCCAGCGCGGGCAGCTGCAGCTGCAGCCGCAGCCCGCTCTCCAGGCAAGAGCTACGCAGTAGAGCCGCGACACCGCCACGGCCGCCCGCCGAATCCGTGCGTCCCCTGCTCGCATTCTAGGTTGCTCTGCTGCGTGTCGCCCGTCCCAAGCACCCTGGCTCGTTATGAGAGGGAGACGCGTTTGCTCATACTAAGCTTATCCGCGACGGCCATCTATCTCCACGGCAGCTCCCCACGTCATCTGCCCAGTCTGTGCCCAGCTGCCACGACCTTGCCGCGCAAACATGGCCAGGGGCCTCCAGGGCCGCCAGGGCCTCCAGGGCCGCCGGGACCGCCGGGACCACGAGGAGGACCACCAGGACCTCCAGGGTAGGCACCGGGAGGACCAAAGTGAGTGTTCTGGAAGGGCGGGTAAGGACTAGGACCGGAGGTCGGATACGGCGGTTGGAAGTGCTGCGGATTGGAGAAGTTGGGAGGCGGGGGTTGCTAAGCGCCTTGCGGGGTGGACTGAACGGGGCGAGCGGCCTATTCGTGAAGGTTTAGTAATTATCCACGAGAAGCATCGGATTAGAAGATGGCAGTAGTGGGAGGAGCTGGGTCAGAAGGAAGGCAACGGAGATATCCACATGGTTTTGCGCTCTCGGTGAGTAGTGTAATTTACATCCGAAATGCTTCATCAAGCGTGCAACGGAGGTTGAGGGCGGCCCAAGGGTACCAATGCCGGAGTTTCTGTTGAGGATGGACGCAGCTGCCGACGTTTTCTCGCGCTACAGCATACACACGAAGGGTATTTCACTGCCAAATTAAACACAACTCCCGTGCACTACGAGATAGTACACACTTCTAAGATGGTCAGTTGAAGTCAATGTCCAGACGTAAATGTACGTAGACTTCTTAGGTTTGTCCCCTCTAGAGACGTAGCTCTCTGCCAGGTTTGACGTGGTGATAAACAACCACCACTTTGCATTCATCGTACTTAATAGTAGTAGGAATCAATTGAATGTAGGCGTTGCCCACATTCATCCCCACAAAAATTGCACGTTGCCCGAGCCACGGTGAGTGACAAAAGAAATTGCCCCCCCCCCCCCCCCCCCCCCCCCCCCCCCCCCCCGCGTTTACCCTACACAAACACTGCATTATCAACTGCCCATCCGGTGAGATATTTTTTTTATAAGGCAGATTCGGGTAGGCAATTTCTTTTGTCACCGACGTGGAGCATCAACAGGTTATACATTGCCCCAGCCAAGACGACGCCGCTGAGGTGAGATTCGTCCACAGGTTCTACTCGAAATACTTGAATGCATCTAACTACAACCGCCACTTTATCACGACCAGAAGATGCCGTTCGCCTTGGTCCCACCACCGCAAGACCCGTTCGCTCATGGCGTCGGCGGCAGCGGCGATGAGTGCCTTCAAATTCTGCCACGCCACACCTAACTTCTAGACTCTTCGACGAAGCGTTTTAGCATACGGCGAAGGATTTGGCGGCGTGTCCCAGCCGGGCGTGACTGCCACATACTAAGATTTCCTTCTCGAGGGCGGGCGGCACGCATAGACGGTGCCTACCGTCTTGCGGATCTTCGTAGCAGATTGAGCCATTTCGGAGAAAGAATCGCAGGCCCTACCGCGGTTCGGAGGCTTCGTCCGCGTGGTCAAGCTGGGAGAGATCGCGAGCGATCTGGTCGGCATTATTGTATAATACTTGTACGATGCTGGCGTCGGGGCTGTGCCTTTGATGCTCTAAAACCATCTGGCGGGCTCCTTCAGCACCTTGATCTTGCTGCCAGGCAGTTCTGCGCCCTGTGCCATAGCCTCTTGAGCCATGGCTTCGGTGAACGGGTCGTCGGGTTTTACGGCGTATATATAGGTATATATGCTCGCCACGTTCTTGATCACTTGTTCCATGTTGTTCTTTTGGGCATCGTACGCCTCTTGCAGCAATTCTCTGCGGATCCTCTTCCCTCCTTGCAGATACATCCTATCCTTGGAGGATAGCTGACTCGTGTGGTGGTAATGTAGATCGTATTCGTAAGTAGTGGGGTGTACTGGTGTTGGAGCTACGAAGGTGAAAAGAATGCTAAGACCCTGGCCCAGATAATCCTCGGATCTCTTTCCTTCGTATCGTATCTTTCGACGTCGAGGGTAGTTCTGACTCGATTGCTTTCATGAACTGTCGAACGTTCCGATAGAAGAGCTTCTCTTTACGCTCGATCATGTCGTCGTCTTTATAATCTCTAAGCTTTATTGACGCATCGAAGTATCCGATGTCCTCGGGGCGAACTTAATGCCCGTCACGATATCCAACTTGGCTAAGGAGTTCAGGCAGATGCTACCGCGACGATGCCATGGATGATCTGAGTCCGTCAGGAACACAATGTTCTTTCTACATGGGTAATCGATGCGAATATCCCAACGTGGGTGTGAGTTCTTAATTCGCATAAACACGTGCAGACATAAGATTCCACGACCTACTTGTACAGTATATCCAGACCAATCGGGATCTGCCAATGGAAGCGTCGATGAACGTGTAGTGGGTGGATCGCGACTACTGAGGAGACGAAACATGGCATCCTCACTCCAGCGTCACAGCTCCAGTTCGACTATAGCGAATCGGAGGTGGACCTATTGATAGTCAACGGTGGACAGAAGAGGCGGGTCATCATCATTACGACACACAGTCCAACCACGCATTCCGTGTTGCTCTTAGGAATATTTTTTTTGGCGGAAGGAAGTAACCACACATGATGACTTCTTCAAGATTAGTATTCTATCTAAGAGACCAAAGGTAGAGGGAATCTTCGCATAACACTGCCCCCAAACTCTACGTTGTAGGTCCTGTAAATAACCTCAAAATAGAAAGCCGAATCAAAGATCAAGCAGGTTGGGTATCCGCTCAGCTAACGCCGAATAAGCATGGGGGCCGTTTTGGCAATCCTGAAAGTCCGATACAAGAACAATTTTGCTCTTAGGAATAGGAAGAAATTGAAAGGTCAGCACGAGCGGACAATACCTGAACAGTCAACAAAGTGGAAAGCTTAAAAAGTGAACAATGTCGCGAAGTGAGAAGAAAAGGTGCAGTCGACCGCAAGCTTCCCGCTTCACGGCACCAGCAAGTCCGTCTTTCTTCTGTGCAGACCCCTGCTCAAGTGCTCTGTCATTTGTGCCTGTTGCTCTGCCTGCAACTGTTCTGGCAAATTCGTGTGGCTAGCGAAGGGGGTGCGCATGAAGGGCGTGGGAGCGGGACAGGGGTTGGCACTGCGGTACGGTTCCTCGCTGTCGAGCAACTCGACGACGCGCTCGCGGCGGCGCTCGTCGCGCGTTTGGCCGTGCTGAGGCGTCTCCTTGAAGCCACCCTCGTCACGGTCCTCCTGCTTCTGCGGCCACAGGATCTGTCGATTCATCACGGCGCGCACCTGCATGAAGACCACGAAGAGCCAGAGCGGGATCAAGCCCACGGTAAGCACGCAGCCGACGATGTTGATGGGGCGGTTGTTGTCCAAGGCTTTGGCGACAGCGAACGTGGCCGTCGTCAGCGCCGTGTTAGGGAAGATGAACGAGTACCACGTCATGGCGAAGTCCATCTTTCGGCGCGTGGCCGGGCTGGCGTGCGCGCCGACGGAAACGAAGAAGAACCAGAGCGCCAGGCCCCACAGCCAGATGCCGACCCAGTTGGCGATGATCTTGCTGACCTGCCCGGCGAGCTTACCGTCACCCATGAAGGTGTCAGGCACGCAGTTGGGGAGGCTTTGGCCCATGGTGATGATTCCGGAAATGGTGAAGCCAGACGGACCGACCGAGATGAACATACCCGGGCGGAGGGACTCGCGCGGAAGCTTTTGCGTCATCAGACGATAGAGAAAGGCGGCGTAGATCATCAGCGAGACCATGAAGCCGATGCCCTGCAGGACGACTCCGCCGACAATGATCTCGAGAGAACGCTCTCCAACGGTCTTCTTAGCCAGGCTTCCAGCGTGCGGACCGACAATCAGAAGGGGATAGGCAGGGAAAATCCACACGGGCGTCATCTTGGAAATGGTGAAAGTCTGGGTTGACCACCTGGTAACGGTCAGCTAAAGGCCACGGCGACGGAGCGGGGGAGGGCTTGCATGATGAGATAAATGCCACAAGAGAAGACAATGGCCAATCCACAATACAGCCAGAAAAGAACAACCATTGCGTCTTCGAGCCAGGATCCCGTGTAATCCACCCCGTACTGGGAGATGTTTAGAAGAACAGTGCCGAAGCTGATGACGGAAGCGGGGATGAACAGGCATTCGGTGGGGTGGAGGAAACTGGCGCGAAAGGTGGAAGGATACCAATAGAAGCGCATGCTGATCATGAAGACATTGAAGACGAACAAGACAAGGTTCAGGATGAAGAAGATGCATCCGATCTCGTAGAGACCGTTGAACTGCCAAGGGACTGCAGGATGAGGCTGGTTAGTGCAGTCCGACTTGGCGGCGCCAATGATGGATGCGGAAAGAGGGACGACGCACCATTGTGTAGCACATTGGCAATGCCGCCGGTGGCCATGGTCATGGTAAACCATGTCCACGTGAAATGGCGGGTTCGCTCTCTCAGAGACAGCCGCAGCGGTTCCTCTTTCTCGTTCAGCCCCTCGCTTTCCTCTTTGTTGCCGGGGTGCACGGCCATTGCATCTGCGACGCTGTTCTCACCAGACCAATGCACGGTGGAGCCGCGATGGGCGGAGGCGGGGGCGAAGTGGTCGGATGCAGAGGACCTGGGCGAGGTGGTGAAGATGAAGGGATTGGTAGCGTGCTCCGGGACCGACGGCTGGCTGCCGTCGCCAGTCGAGAAAGGAGAGCGCGGAGACGCAGCCATTGTTTAGGTAGCGGCGAGGCGGGAGGGCAAGTCACGGCGGCGGGCTGGCGGCAAGCAAACGGCAGGCGGAGGGTCGCTGCCGAGCGTCCTGCGCTTCGGTGGCCATGGGTGCAGATGCATGGGAGAAGTAATGCACAGCGACAGCATTTCGCTCGGGACCGGCACGGCGCGATGACGACCTTGGGCCCTTGGGCATGGGGTCGCGTGTGCCCTCCAAGCGCCGCGCAGGGCTGGGGCGGCCAAACCCTGCCGAAGATCGACTAATCCCGCCCGGCGTGCTGCCCGCCGTCGCCTGCTCGCTGCTTGTGCCCGTCTAGCTCTCCATCTGCGCGCCATCGAGCACTGGCAGGAGTAGTGACTGAAACCTGTTGAACCGGCCTCTGTATAAGCCATCTTGTTGTCTTGCGCTTCAGTCCCCGCTGACATCACGAGCAGCGGCTCGATCGCCAGAACCGTCGGCGGCGTAGTCAGCTGGAGCGTCGAGCTTTGCTGCCGCCGCACTCGCGTCCTGATTCAAGCGCCCTCTCAGTCCTGTGCCAGAGCAAATCCCATCTTCCTCCCCCGCCGCGCGACGCGGCTTCCGACGTTGACAGCTCTCGACATAGTCGCGCGCACGTCGGGAATGGCACTACCCGATCGCGTGTCCTTCGGAACTCCGAGCTCGAGGGGAGCGCGCCAGGCCCCCGAATTTCGACCGCAGAGTCGACGTTGCCGTCGATGGCTGGAGCGAGGCTGGACAGAAGGGTCGACGTTGGGGGTGGTGCAGGGCTGAGGACGAGGAGACAAGGGCTGGCCGGATGAACGAATAGGCTCGAGTTCTTCCACGCCGCGGTTGCGCGCGCCCGGCCCCGCGACCACTGCCGAAGTGCACCTCCGCATCGCTTCCGATAGCTTCCCCCGGCCGACTTACCCCAGCCGCGACAAATGTAGTTATTACTTCTTCCCCCGCGTGGCCACCCTCTCCTCTCTCTTCTCTATACCTGCAACTGCCCTCTCTTTCCTCACAATCGTCATTTCCCGCGCGGCGCAATTGGTGCTTTCATCATGTCGGGCTTCATACAAAAAGGCGCCAAGCACATCCTCCAAAAGAACCCCAATGACATCGTCTTCCTGTCCGCGCTGAGAACGCCGGTGACGAGGTCGAAGAAGGGTGGTCTGAAGGATGCCTACGACCACGAGCTGCTCGCAACAGTACGTCCAATGCCCTCTGCCGCCCGCAGCCTCACCCTGCATCCGCTTCCGAGCACCGGCTAACCCGAGCTTCCGCTAGGTGCTGAAAGCCACGCTCGACAAGAACCCCAAGCTCGACCCAGCCGCCGTGCAGGATATCCAGGTCGGCACCGTGCTGGCCGAGCTGGGCGGTTCCAAGGCTGGCCGCATGGCCGCCAATCACGTCGGCTACCCTACTAGTGTAGCCTTCCAGACGGTGAACCGCGCGTGCAGCTCCGGCTTGGCCGCCATAACCGGCATCGCCCACAGCATAGCCGTCGGCCAGATCGACGTCGGCATTGGCGGTGGCATGGAGAGCATGACGCGCAACTACGGCTCGCGCGCCATCCCGACGGTGCTGTGGCCCCAGTTGAAGGACAGCCCGGTCAAGGACGCCCGGGAGTGCATCATGAACATGGGACTCACCGCCGAGAACGTAGCCGAGCGCTACGGCGTCAGCCGCGCCGACCAGGACGCCTTCGCTGCCCGCTCCCAGCTGAGGGCTGCCCAGGCACAGAAGGACGGCTTGTTCGATGCTGAGATTGTGCCCGTGACGACGCGTTTCCGTCCTAACCCCGAGGTGCCCGAGAACGAGGAGGAAATCACCGTCACCAAGGACGACGGAATTCGCCCCACGACCACCGTCGAGAAGCTCGCCGGCATGAAGCCCGCCTTCAAGCCCGACGGCTCATCCACCGCCGGCAACAGCTCCCAGGTCTCAGATGGTGCCGCCGCAGCACTCATGATGCGCCGTAGCACCGCCCACGCCCTCGGCCTCCAAGACTCCATCATTGGCAAATGGGCGGGCACCCAGGTCGTTGGCTGCGCTCCCGATGAGATGGGCGTGGGCCCTGCCATCGCCATCCCCAAGCTACTGGACTACACGGGCGTGAAGAAGGAGGAGGTTGGAATCTGGGAGATCAATGAGGCTTTTGCCAGCCAGGCCGTGTACTGTGTGCGGAAGCTTGGCATCGATGAGGAGAAGGTCAACCCTAAGGGTGGTGCTATTGCTCTGGGCCACCCGCTGGGCGCGACCGGTGCAAGGCAGCTGGCGACACTGCTGCCGGAGATGGAGAGGCAGAGTCAGGAGATTGGTGTCATTAGCATGTGTATCGGAACCGGTATGGGCATGGCCAGCTTGATTGTTAGAGAATAGTCACAAGGCGAAAATCTGTAGCAATACCCAGGGACGGAACAAAAAATCGATCAAGTTTGGATATCATGTAACTTGCGTGACTGGCAGAACTTATGCCTGTTCCATTACCTCTCCTTTGTTCTTCTTCTTCTTCTTCTTCTTTTTCTTCTTCTTGTCAGAGCGGCATAACAGTGCATTCTCCGCAGTAGTGACGGGGTCGCCAGATTCCCCATGCTGGATGGAGACTTTCGCTGGAGCTGACTTCGTAATTGCTTTGTCGGTTTCATCATTGCAGCCATCGGGGCCCTCTTCGCCCGCGGCCGGTGATTTTGCCTTGGCCGTAGGCTTTTCCTCCCGAGAGTCAGTCTTCGACTTCTCTACCGCCGCCTTCACTGGAACCCCTGCCTGGGCCTTTTGCTTCTTGTTCTTCTTCTTTGAGCGCTCCTCCAACAGCTCATCTAGGTAACTGACAGGTCGCTTTCTCGACTTTTCCTGTGCCTGCGTTGCCGCGGCATTCGCCTGCTTGGGTGCTGCTCTGCCTTTCACCTCATCTTCTGACCCGCTATCCCCTCCATTCGATGTCCTATCTTTCACTGATGCTGGAGGAGCCTTCCTCTTCGACTTGAACATTGCCGCGCGCCCATCCTCGTCATCACTGTCAT
This sequence comes from Diplodia seriata, assembly GCF_021436955.1. Lineage (NCBI taxonomy): Eukaryota > Fungi > Ascomycota > Dothideomycetes > Botryosphaeriales > Botryosphaeriaceae > Diplodia > Diplodia seriata. The sequence continues at coordinate 4,315,162 of NW_027117308.1, read as the reverse complement.
CCTGGGCTTTCGTGGGTTTCGTCGGTCGTTCTAGTTTCTTGCTCGGTAGATGGGCAGCGGCGGCAGACTTCTGGTCTGCGGGCTGGGCACCGCGACCCTTGGCAGCGTTTTTGCCGAGGATCTGGTAGCGGAGGCGCTCGTTGGAAGAGAGTTGGTTGCGCTTGAAGCTACCGTCCAGGATGTCTTTTGGGGGCTCGGCGCCGACGCCTAGGCTGGAAACTGTAAGCAACCAGCAACACATTGTGCAAGGGGTAGGTGGGAAGCATACATATCGGAGCCGGGAGTAAAAAGCGCGGATTCTTCCTTGTGCAGCTGCTCGGGCGTCTTCTGCGCGGCTTCGTCTTCAGCAGGGCGCGGGGGCAGCCATGATGCGACCAGGTTCTGGCTGCGGGCGAGAGCGACGCTGACGCGATTGAAGGCGACGTCCTCCGGGCGCGCCGCGGTAGACATGTCGGGGTGGGGAGCGGGTGGGTGCGGCAGTGACAGCGGTAGTGGCAGCGGAAAAGTTGCGGGCAGCAGCAGTTGCCGTGCCAAGACAGACGCAAAAGCTGCTTGTGACCCGGGACGGACCCTATCAGAAGCGCATCACAAGCACTTCAGCATCCCATCTCCACTCCACCCTTTCCTTCCTCTATCGCCCAGAAGCCACCATGTACAAGTTGGCGCGCGCCGGTAGGCCTATGGCCAGTGCCCTCAAGGTACCCGGCCCCGACGACGCTGCTGCGAGCTGCACGCCGCTTCCGTCTGCATGAACACCCATGCTAATCCGCCTCCAGGGTGCTCCTCTGAGGACTTCGGTCGTCCAGCAGACCCGCAACCTCTCTATACATGAGTACCGCTCGGCGGCCCTGCTCGAGACCGTACGCTGCCCGCCCGCCACCCCCACCACGCGTCCCGGCTCCCGCTAACCCCGGCCCCCAGTATGGCATCGGCGTCCCCAAGGGCAACGTCGCGCAGACGGCGCAGGAGGCCGAGACGGTTGCTAAGAACATCAGTACGTGGGCAATTGGGCCTGATTGTTGGGCCGCTGACCAACAACAGTAGCGGGCGACGACATGGTCATCAAGGCCCAGGTGCTTGCCGGTGGCAGAGGAAAGGGCACCTTCGACAACGGCTTCAAGGGCGGTGTCCGGGTTATCTACTCGTAGGGCCCCCCTCACCCACCTCCGAGTTATCCCCAAACCACGGCATATCAGCTGATCGTAGTGCGAAATCCAGACCCACCGAGGCTCGCATCCTTGCGGAGCAGATGATCGGCCACAAGCTCATCACCAAGCAGACGGGCGCCCAGGGCCGTCTGTGCAATGCCGTGTACATTGTCGAGCGCAAGTTCGCTCGCCGCGAGTTCTACCTCGCCATCCTGATGGACCGCGCTTCCCAGGGCCCCGTCATCGTTGCTTCGTCCCAGGGCGGCATGGACATCGAGACCGTGGCCAAGGAGCACCCCGAGGCCATCATCACCACCAAGGTTGACATCCACAAGGGCGTCACCGACGACATTGCCCGTGACATTGCCGTCCAGCTGGGCTTCTCCGAGCAGTGTGTCGAGGATGCCAAGGACACGATCCAGAAGCTGTACAAGGTCTTCATGGAGAAGGACGCCACCCAGATCGAGATCAACCCTCTGTCCGAGACCACTGACCACCAGGTTCTCGCCATGGATGCCAAGCTGAACTTCGACGACAACGCCGACTTCCGCCAGGAGGAGGTCTTCTCGTGGCGCGACGTCACCCAGGAGGACCCCGACGAGGTCAAGGCCGCCAAGTCCAACCTCAACTTCATCAAGCTTGATGGCGACATTGGCTGCTTGGTCAACGGTGCCGGCCTCGCCATGGCCACCATGGACATCATCAAGCTCAACGGCGGCCAGCCCGCCAACTTCCTCGACGTCGGCGGCGGTGCCACCCCCGAGGCCATCAAGCAGGCCTTCGAGCTGATCACCTCGGACCCCAAGGTCACCGCCATCTTCGTCAACATCTTCGGTGGTATCGTCCGCTGTGACGCCATCGCCAAGGGCCTGATCCAGGTTGTGCAGAGCATGAACCTGCGCATCCCCATCATTGCCCGGTTACAGGGAACCAACATGGAGGCCGCCCACAAGCTCATCAACGAGTCTGGCATGAAGATCTTCTCCATTGACGACCTGCAGAACGCCGCCGAGAAGTCGGTTCAGTTCTCAAAGGTCGTCAAGATGGCCCGTGACATCGACGTCGGCGTCGAGTTTACCCTGGGCATCTAAATACCCCCGCCTTCCGGCCAGCGTAATTATTTGGATGGGGATTAGTGGGAGGAAAGATGGGAATTGGAGTGTTTCAAACATTAGAGCCTTTCTTCTTTCTTGCTGGGCGGCATGTCTACCACATTGCTTGGTTCTTGTGTGCGTGTGTGCGTATCTTCATGTGCGCTATTGAAGCATCTGTGTGAGCAGCGAACAAGAGAGTTGAGTGTGTCAAGCAATGAGATGATGATGTGACTGTAAGTTGAAATGATGGCCCTTGCAGGCCGCCCATTTTGGAGAGGAGTCGCTGGGGTGACAAGAGAAATTGCCCATCAGATCTGCCTCATAGAACAATTCTACATTGAATAGGTAGTTGAATACAAGATCCGGATTATGTAAATGTAAGTTTCGAATTCGTGCAATTACGTCTGGATCTTGTATTCAACTACCCACCTAAATGTTTTGTTTCGGAATCTGTGTGTAAGGCATAATGGGTGTGGGAAATTTCCTTTGTCCCCCACCGCGCCTTCTGGCTGTTTAGAGAATTTGCAAGATCTCTTGTTTGTGGTGAAGAGTAGAGAGCTGACCGCTAACAACCTTCAGTGTGCTCCTCCCCCGTCTGAGGTGCCGGCGAGGGTGAAGCGCGCCAGACGTCACCCGCCGTGAGGTTAGCTGTGAGAATCTCGAACATGACATGGCGATGGAGGGTATCAAGGGCGACACAACAGCAAGGACGGAATCGATGCTATACTCTTAAACTCCCCAGGAACGAAAAGTGTTAGACCTTCCTTTACGCCCAGATGTTCTCTTGGACTCCCAGGTATGGACGTCCAGCGCTGCCGCCCGCCTTTACGTTGCTTCTCACTTCGAGAAGCTTCTTCGTCGGCGTTTTGGGTGAGTATCCTCCGACCGGCCTGGTGCGCGCGGTTGCCCATCCGTGCCTGCCAGATTGATGGCATGGCTTCCCGTTTCGGACTAGCGTGCAAACGCGCACCGCGCGCGCGCACTCCAGCAAAACTTCAGTTCGCTCTCCAGCTCCTCTCTCTTCTTTCTCTTCTTCTTCAACTTTTCCCCCGCCGACCGCCCGTCCACCCGCTTTTTGCCGGTGGACGGTTCCTGATCAGCAAGCGCCCCCTCGGGGCTAGGTAAGTGTACTCTCCCGCCTTCGGGCACACTCTCGCGCTCCCGCCCTGTTGTCCCCTCGGGGGCAGCAGTTTCTCTCGCCGTTTTCGGTGAGCTCTTTTGTCAGGTTTCCTCTCTTGGAAACTTGGCACGCCGTAAGGGCGTTAAACCTAGGCACATAGGGTGCCGATTTCAGTCTACGTTTCGGCGTAGATTGATCTTTCCGTACGTTACGGATCCCGCCCCCCCCCCTTCGCCTCCATGGCTTCCCGCTCCGGCTCCCCCGGCTCCCCCGGCTCTACCGAAATGGTAGACGCTCCCGCTACCTCGCACAACGGTAGTGAGCAGAGTGCTTTGGTGGACGTTTTCTACTGTCCGCAATGCACGTATCCTCGCCCCGTTGGGACAGATGGAGTGTGCGTGTGCGTGTGCTCTGATGCGATGGGCTCCGACACCACGCTATTTGATCCATTTGAGGACAAGTACCGCGATGCCGATGTCATATGCATGGCCGGCCACCACCCAGTCCCCTTCGGGAAGCTCGTGTCTGCCTGTCAGACGTCGCGTCTCCCCTACTGCGCCGAGCATGCGCCACGGGATCCCGAGCCCTTCTTTTGCGAAACTTGTGACTTTCTGCGCCCTGCGGTTGCACGCTACATCGACGAGAAAGGCAACCCCACCCCGGTTTGCGCATACTGCAACATCGCTCCTGATCACGATGAGAGTGATCCAGCAAAGAGGAGGTGGGCCATTGGACGCGAGTATGCCCCAGCGCTATGCAGATCGAAGGTCTTGCCAACCCACGAGGTTAGCGAGCACCGCATTGTCGCGATAGCCCGGCCCTCGTCCTCCTCCCATGCTGACCCCAAGCTGTTGCAAGAGGGCGCATCCAACGACCTGCGGTGCATTTGCATGGACTGCATGGAAGACATCGTCCTCAAGCGCGACTCAGACGATCAGTCGGATTCCGCCGACTCATTGGAACAGGTACCAGATGAGGCATTCGCGGGATTAGCGGACCAGATCAGATCATCCCTCTCTATGCAATCTGCAACCGAGGTGACTCACGACCTGTCCGGCTTCCCGGAGAACTTCAAGGGTGAGGTGATGGTCTCCCGTGGCTATCCCGCAACCGCGGGTAAACTCGACATGAACCCAGTTGTTCAGCAGTTCCGCGGGAGGGATATGCTAAGGGCTTACGCCGTCGAGGACGTCAACCCTCCACATGCCAAGGGTGGCCGCAAAGGAGGCCGCACGCCCGCCAGAGGCAGAAAGTCGGTCGTCAACAAGCCAACTCCAGCTGTCGTTGCCTTTGGGAACGGTACATGGCATGACAAATTCGGCAATATCGGGCAAGGCCGCAAGGATACCGCGAAGGCGCTCATAGACGCAGCGTATGTTGAAAACACACAGATGCCTCACATCCGATTGCGGTTACCCAACGTGGATCCCAAGGTCGTCAACGCGCATGTGGAGGTGTTTATCTACAGCAACTCTCTCGAGATGTGCCGCGATCCGGAGGACCACGCGTCGCTTGCCTGCCTTTCGATGCAGGTCGGCCCTGATGTGGCGGCTCAGGACTTGCCGGTTGATATTCAAAACGACAACTCCACTGGAATTCCTGCCGCACTCACGGCTGGCGAGCTCTGGTATACCAAGGCCTCCATCAACTCATCGAGGCCGACCGGACCTCCAGAGCAGCAGCAGATCGGACTCAGCGGCTCCAGGTTCGCAGTTTTGCCCGAAGACACCGAGATGTCGGGTAACGACGTACCTCACCAACCCGAGGCCATTCAGCCAATGTCCACCGAGACTCGCTCAAAAGTCAAGTTCTCTGGTGTATCGGCGCAAGATCTCGAGCGCATTTCCGGGGGAGCCATGGATAACGAGCGCTGGCAGACGTTCAACACCACGGAGAAGATCATTTGGTGGCTTTCGCAGCCGCAATACGAAATGCGCATCTACACCCGGATTGCGAGCGCGTCTGTCGATGCGGCCAAGGGATTCATCGGCTTCTTCCGTGCGATCATGAAGATGTCCTTGGACCATGGCTCGTACTGGTTCTACCGCTTAGAGGCCAACAGCACTAAGAGATTCAGTGCCCACGATTTCCCAATCACGCCCCTTCCGGCGCCCAGGTGGATGATCAACCGCTGGAGAGTATCCTATACCGAGGACAACGTTCCCATCCCGGGTACGGCTCAGGCTGTCTCATGGACCAACTTCCAGACCCCCCTCGTGGCATCGTCTCCAGACGATCAGATGTTCCAGTACCTGCTTGGTATAATGCGCGAAAGGGAATACCACCAGCGTCTCATCGAAGGGAGCAGGATAATGTCCGAAAATCGCATCATTGTCAATTTCAAGGACTTCAAGGGCCACCCGGGCAGGTTCCTCGCCGCGATATTCCTTGAAGGACACGACTCCACGGAGACCCTGACCAAGCTTCCAGCCCTTGATTCTCGCATTGCGATCACCGTCAAGATTGGCACCCAGGACGTTAGCTTCAATGGGGTCACTTGCGAGGACTACTTCGACACCGGCAGTCACATGTTCGCATGTCTCCGCATCGTCGGTGAGCTCAAGGAAATTCTAGAAGGCGCTAACTACCAAGGCCACATCTATCTTGTTCGGGATGACGTTCCGACATCGCGTATGCTAAACGGGCTGGAGTTATGCTCGATTCCCAAGAAGTCCAACAAAGGTGTCGATGTCGGAGCTCTCCTTGGCTTTACCGAGCCCAAGGTCACCAATCCCGGCTGCCTGGCCAACGAATTCAGAACGAACTCGTCAATGCGCGACATATTCCGCGAAGTCCTAGACAGAACGACGCTCGATAAGTCCCAGAGGGCTGCCGCCGAATCAGTTAGGTCGAGTGCCACTGGCGTCACCGCTTTATGGGGACCTCCAGGGACAGGCAAAACGACAACTAACGTCGCCATAGCTGAGGGCCTCGCGCAAAACAGTAAGATCGTGGCATATGTAGTGCCCTCTAACGTTGCTCGAGATGTTGCTATGCGGAGTTTCTTGCAGTTCACTCGCCTAAGGACTGACCAGATCGTAAGATTCACTGGTGTTTTCCCGGATGGCCCACCTGTGGTAGACGGGGGTCGTGAGCAGCACACACAGGAAGTTCAGGATGACTTGAACGACTTGTGGGAGCTTTACCAACAGCGCGAAGAGGCCAGTGGTGGCGATGACCTCACGCCCTACGGTTTCCCGCAGCAGCTCGACAAATTCATCACGAATGCTGCGTACGACCCTGCTAATCCTGAGGTGTTCAACAAGGCCAAAGAGTACGCCCGGACGAAGATGGAGCATAGTCTGGCAAAGAGTAAGGGTCTCGACAAGGAGCTCATCAAGTCACTTGGCAAAGATCTGGCGCGCCTCCACGCAGCTCTCACAAAGGCTTACTTCAAGAGCCGTGTGAGGATACTCTTCCTCACGGAATCGCAATGCGCAGCGGATCCCATCCAGATGCACGCCAAGGTGCAATGCATACTTCTCGACGAGGCTGGAATGTCCACGATCCCTGGCCTTTCGGTGCCTCTGGGAGTATTCAAGGAGACCCTGGAACTCCTCATCCTTTCGGGAGACCACAGGCAACAGCCGCCTCTTGTCGTCTCAAAGCAAACTAATGAGTTCGGCGATTTGCTGACCAAGTCCTTGCTCCAGAGACTTCACGAGAGAGATGATCCTCGCATCCATATGCTTAGGACTTCCTACCGGCTCGTTCAAGACATCGGGAGCTGGAACAGTCGTCAGTTTTACAACAACCAGCTGAGATGCGAGAATCCCGGTGACGACAAGCTGTACAACACCATGTTCGCAGCGATTGTTACCAACGCTCCATTCTTTGTGGCGGAGACAACATTATCGCGCCGCTTCGCAGTGGACGTCTCGGACAACGACTTGAACCACCGCGAAGTGTCTTCTTATGCGATGAACTCGAAGTCTCAGGCGAACGATTCCGAAGCCGAATACTTGGTCCGCTTCATCATAGGCCTTCTGCAGTTCCAAGTGACGGATGATACTACGCAGCGTATCATTCTGCCTAGCGATTTCATGGTCATCACGCCATACAGCGGTCAACGCAGCCTGATCAGGATGAAGCTGGCTGATGCACACAGGAAGGGTGTACGGGGTCAGGACGGCGCCACGCTTCTTTCCATCCCTGTGTTGACCAGCGCTGCATCCCAGGCTGGAGAGGGTAAGATCGTTCTGATCTCTTTGGTTGCTAATGTTCGGGGTAGCCCTAGAAAACTCGGTTTCATTACGGATTCGGCACAGCTTAACGTCGAGACCTCTAGAGCGAGAGAGTTCCTAGTCTTTTTCGGCAATTTCAAGGGCTGGTGTAATCTCATCCGCGCAAGAGATACCGAGTTCTCCAATAGGAACTACGGAGGCTCGAGTGGCGACTTCATCAACCTGGTCAACGAACTCTACCTCTGGAATCAGATCATCGACTGTGATGATGTCTGCGAGTCCCTGGAGGGTGCCATGATCCAAGACAGCACCTTCATCAGCACACTGGCACCCCTGAAGCCACTGGATGAAGACAGCAAGAAGCGGAAGGAGCCAGATACTCCCATCATCGAGCCACCGAGGCATGTTGGCGGCAAGCTTGGTCACAGGGACCTTACTTCGGTGGGTGCCCCAGTCGATGAGCCAACCAAGAAGAAGAAGAAGAAGGGCCGCGGCGGCAAGAAAACTAACCAAGGCGGCGGACAAGGTGGCCAAGGTGGCCAAGGTGGCCAAAGTGGCCAAAGTGGTTAGGGAGGCCATGGTGACCTGAGAGGCCAGGGCGGCGACATGTGGTAGCTTGATCTTCAATCGAGTAACTCAATACAGATAGTACGCCTGATTTGCTCCTCGAATGCATAGTGAAATCGTGAATCTACACGCTTGAAACTTGTCTCGTTTGAGGAGATTCCTGTTGTTGTTGTTTGGCTGGCCCATCCTGTAGCAGACTACGTTGTTACTCTTGTTTGTATGTTATTATTTCCCCTCCGCCACCATTCCCTTGTTACCAAGGGTGCCATCATACAAGCCATTGCTTTTTTTATATGATCCCAATCCTAAATCACATCTCACTTAGCGAAGAGGGAAGAGGAACGTCTTACCAAGTCATCTAGACTACCTGGTTGGAGGAGCTTTGGCCGCCTTAGCCGCCTCCGCCTTACGAGAATATTACACCACACTTATGCGGGCAATTGAATCCAATCTCCGGACGCGATTTCCCACATCTACGACTCACATCTACGTTCGGATAATGGATTTGACTACCCACGTAGGAAGACTATGGCGTCCTCGGTAGAGCTTAGAGAGCTAAAATCTTCTGTCATCTACTGTGCCGCCATAAAGGCCAAGAGTAAGATCGAAGACGCCGAGCCATAGCAGGTGACAAAATAACTAGGCCTACCGGCATCTGCCTCAGAGATATATTTAACCTCATAAGTAGTTGAACCTAGGATCTAGGCGTAGTTGTAAGTTCTAAATACGCGCAAGCATGTCCAGACAATAGATTTAACTACCTATGCCGGAAAAATAGTAGGCTTACTTTTTCTGTCACCCGCTATGGGGATTGCGTATAGAACGGAATCTGTAAGATAATGGGACGGGTTATGTATAATTTATTTAATAACTGCCTACACATTGTGCTATCACTCACTAGTGACTGACGCCTCTATGTTAGGTTGAAATTCTATAAACTTTTGGATCTACGTAGAACTTAGAGCCAGTTGCCTCGAAAAACACTAATCCCTGCGCCCCTGTGCGTAACTAATTGAACCTTTACCCGTAGTAAAAAATCCCACCCAAATGTTCGATAAAGATAACGAGTATCGAAATCTTTACGCTTCCCCATCGACATCCTCTGTCTCAATAGATGGTCCTTATTCACCCAAAGTCGACGCCGTGACCATGCCGCAATACAAAGAACCGATCTCATTGTACCTGGATGGAGTTTCAAAATGCCGGGTATAGAGACTTTTGACAAACGATTATATGAGAACCCTCGCTCATTCGTCGTCCTCCATATCCTCGTCTTCGTCTTCCTCTACATCACCAGCGCCCTCGTCGTCAAGACCCTCACTATCCCAGGCGTCGGACATATCCTCGTCATAGTTCTCCTCCTCATCGTCGTCGTCAGCATTTTCGCCTCGCGCCTTCTTCTCCTTTTTCTTCTTGTCGACGTTCTCCTTTTGGATGCGCCTCCTCTCCTCCTTCTCCTGCCTCCGCTGATCCCACTTCTTATCCATGGCCCTGACCTCTTCAGTAGTCTTGGTGATATGCTCGTGCCACATGACCTTCCCACCACACAGGCCCTCCTCGACCTTCTGCAGACGCAACTTCATGCGCGGGCCGAGCTCCACCAACTTCACCGCCTTCCTCTCGACATTGCTGCGCGCGCCGGCCGAACCGCCAGCCTGCCTTGCCTCAGCCGCACGCTGCTTGTCCTTCCGGTTGAGGACCTTCCGCGTCGTCTCCAGGACCTCGACCTCGGCGTCCGTCTCGACCTCGCTGTCGCTCGCGCTGGTGTAGCCACCACCAGCGTCCGGGTCGAGCAGGTAGTCGGCCGCGTCCTCGAGCTTGCCGAGGTTTGGTAGCCCCCGCTTTTTCTTGTCCTTGACGGAGTTGTTCAGGCGACGCAGGCTTTTGGGCATGTCCTTCGTCACCGTCTTGGTCGTGATTGCGTAATGCCGCAGGTTGAGGATGTAAGAGTTGGAGTCGTCGGGGGAAGGCTCGCGGTTCAGGAGTAGGACGCGGCGGATCGAGGTCAGTGGGGTGGCTTGAGGGGAGATGGGCGGGAAGAGCGATTGGAACATGGTTGTCGTAAGGCTTTCAAGGTGCTTTGGGATAGGGTTCTCTGCGCCGGCGGAACTCTGGGAGCTCGTGAAGTTGTTCATGACAAGCTGTTCAAAGGCCACTGTTAGAGAGAGTTGAAGAGGGGTGGTGTTGGGGTGTACGTACGAGAGGAGCCGTGTGGTATTCATGGCCTCCGGATCTGGGGTGCTTTTGAGCGCGCTGGATATCCTTGCACAACGAGTATTTCTCGACGCGGAAGTGCAGCGTGGGTCCACGAGGGGTCTTTGCGAGGCGCAGGTTGGTGTTTCCGGAGGCGGATTTGGAGAAGAGCATAAGGTGAGTGACACCGAGAGGCCCGGCCATTGTGGTGTAATCGCGCAGTTTGTTGGATTTCCTCTCCTGCATGGAAGGTTAGCAGAGGCGATACTCTGCATGCTGGGGGATATTACCTTCAGCCTCGTCGCTGTGCCAGGCTCCATGACCGACCTCACGTCCTTGACCAGCTGCGACACGCTGGAGCCGACCTCGCCGGCTCCGACGCGGATGACCATGCTCCTCGGCGCGCCATCATTGGCCTTGACTGTGTTTTTGGGCAGGGTGGCGCCGACGTGCGTGCGCTTCTTGACTCTCCGTTTCGCCATGGTGTGCTGAGAAAGTTGTTTGGGATGCAAGCTTGCGGCGGAGGCTTGCGAGAAAAATCCCGGGAAGGCGCGCGCGCTTATCGATTAGGTCGCGATTTTTCCAACCCCAAGCACCTGCGCGCCACCACTTCCCGACTCCACCAAAGATGCCCGCCGTCAAGAAGCGCAAGGTCAGCGCCGAACCCGTTGCCGCCAGGTCCAAGGCGACTGCGGTCGCTACCCGCAACGCCCCCTCCGCGAAGCACAAGGCCAAGCCCTCGAAGCCTGCCGAACCCACCTCCGACGATGCGCAAAGCGATGCCGAAGAGTCCTCCCCCGAGGAGGCACAAGAAGCAGAGGTTGAACAGGCGCGCAAGAGTTTTAGGGATCTTGGTGTCATAGAAGAGCTCTGCAACAGCTGTGAAGCTCTAGGATTCAAGAACCCGACTCCCATTCAGACCGAATCAATTCCGTTGGCTCTCCAAGGACGGGACCTGATCGGTCTGGCCGAGACTGGTTCAGGAAAAACAGCGGCCTTTGCGCTGCCTATTCTTCAGGATCTCATGGAGAGACAGCAAAAGCTTTTTGGCCTGATCATGGCACCGACTCGCGAACTGGCCTACCAAATCTCACAGCAGTTCGAGGCGCTAGGCAGCCTGATTGGTGTCAAGTGCGCCGTCTTGGTCGGTGGTATGGACATGACGCCCCAGCAGATTGCCCTGGGAAAGAACCCGCACATCATTGTCGCCACCCCTGGCCGTCTGCTTGACCATCTCGAGAACACCAAGGGCTTCTCTCTAAAGCAGCTCAAGTATTTGGTCATGGACGAAGCAGACAGGCTGCTGGATCTCGACTTCGGTCCCATCATCGACAAAATCCTCAAGGTGTTGCCGAAGGAGGGCAGACGGACCTATCTTTTCTCGGCCACTATGAGCTCAAAGATCGAGAGCCTTCAAAGGGCCAGTTTAAGCAACCCTCTCCGCGTGTCCATCTCAAGCTCCTCCCACCAGACAGTCTCGACCCTTATCCAGCACTACTTGTTCGTTCCCCACAAACACAAGGACCTCTATCTCATCCATCTGCTCAACGACATGATCGGCCACCCAACTATCATCTTCACGCGCACGGTCAACGAGACGCAGCGGATCGCAATCATGCTTCGGGCCTTGGGCTTTGGTGCTATTCCCCTTCACGGCCAGCTCTCCCAATCTGCAAGACTGGGCGCGCTCGGAAAGTTCAAGGCAAAGTCGCGAGACATTCTCGTCGCTACCGACGTTGCTGCCCGTGGCCTCGACATCCCAAGCGTCTCGTACGTCATCAACTATGACTTGCCTCCAGATTCGAAGACATATGTCCATCGTGTCGGACGTACAGCCCGTGCTGGAAAGTCTGGTAAGGCCCTTTCTCTGGTCACGCAGTACGATGTGGAGATCTGGTTGCGCATCGAGACGGCGCTGGGTAAGCAGATACCCGAAGAGTCGGTAGTGAAGGAAGAGGTCATGATTCTCGCTGAGCGTGTCGGTGAGGCGCAGAGGGCGGCAATCAGAGAGATGAAGGATCTGCACGAGAACAGAGGCAAGAAGGGCAGTGTGCTCCGCGGGAGGAGGGGCGGTGGAAAGAGGGGCCGCGATGACATGGACCACGAGGAGGGCTAATCTGGCAGCGCGAATTCAGGGAAAATTAAAAGTTTGGCGTAGACGGCGTAGCATATACCGATTTTAGCTTCAGATTGTTTCCAGGCGTACGGCCAATGAGTATTATTGCCTAAGACGGTCTGAACGCGCAAATTCAATTGGGGTCTGGCATGTCGGTACCGACAAAGTGCGCCTAATGCGGCAGTTTATGAAGAAGTCGATGAGGTAGCAGCCAATAAAATCGAAATGTAGTCACAAGGCTGTCGCGGTCGCTGACTCGCTGCCGTTTTCGCACTAAAATGGTTAGCGCGGGGCTTGGCTCTCCCGCCTCCACTTCACACGAGTTGACTGCCACCTCTTCGACTGCCCCACCATCACCACTCCACCGGACATCATCGCCAGCGTCAAGCAAACTCTCCATACCGCGACTTCGCCTTGCGCCCATCAAGACCTCACTGTCGTACGAACCGTCCAAGCCGAGTTCATGACCACGGAAATCCAGAACCTCAAGGCATTTGATCCGTTCGCGGAGGCAGATGAGGATAATAGCGAAAACAAGGGCCAGACCCAGAACTACATCCACATCCGCATTCAGCGTACGTATCTTTCATCGCCTCGCCTCCCCCGGCCGCCGCTGACAGGAGCCTTCCGCAGAGCGCAATGGTCGCAAGACTTTGACCACGGTCCAGGGCCTTCCGAAGAAGTTTGACCAGAAGAAGATCCTCAAGGTCATCAAGAAGAAGTTCGCCTGCAATGGCACCATCGTGACCGACACCGAGATGGGCGAGGTCATCCAGCTCCAGGGTGACCAGCGCAAGGATGTCCAGGAGTTCCTCACCGACAAGAAGGAGGGACTTGAGCTAGATGCCAAGACCATCAAGGTGAGCAGGCTTCTCCGCTTCCGAAGCCACCTTTCTAACTCGCTGCCTCCAGGTCCACGGTTTCTAAGCCACCTACGCCGCGCCGCGCCGCGCCCCGCACTCCGTGATTGCTCAAGATCATCCGGTCCAGACACTGGGTCTGGCTCTCCTTCAATACCGGCCGCGAGATGTGACAAATGGGTTAGGCGGCAAGGCTTACAGCGGGACGGCACATGAGTAGATCACAGATGACTTACGACTCTTATCTCCGGTGCTACTTATATGCGTTGCTTTTGGGCTTGCGCCCGCTACAGGGAAGGCAGTAACGGTCGCATACCAGTATGGGAATTCAATGCAGTTTTTTCCCTCCACAATTTCTCTGATGTGCAAAAATATGAACACCTACAACCCCGCAAAGCTGATGTGCTTCTCGGTGCTAATCGTGGGATAGGGGAACATATCGGCCCTAACAGATCCTCCAAAGTCCTGGCGGCGACTCTCCTGTCCTGACTATTGGATCCCCCGACTAATTTTGTGTGGATGCTTATTGTACCCACTGTCATTTCGTCCTTCCACACTTTCTACCTTCCACTCTGACGAGGGCTATCCTTTTTTCACTTCTCATTGACATGTCATCTCCGTCTCTGAAATTGACATGGTCGGGCTACCGAACCTACTCGCTGGATGAATCACAGGTTCTCCATGCTTGGTCCCCTTGAACAAGAGCCATCCGCAGAATTTGACAACGAGGCGAAATCTGTTATTTCTCGGGTTCATTGCCAGCAGTACGCTTATTGGACGCAGACGACGACATAAGACTTCATTACGCAAGAGCCACACGTGATCCGCGTACGGAGCAACGCATTGTTCATCAGGACGAGTACCAAAGTAGAGGTCATACAGAGTAGCAAGCATGCTTGAAAGCGTTCAGCTACTCCCACCACTTCATCACCGTGGTATGCACCGCCGCAATATCCGCTCAGTCAGGGGCGTGGTGTCGGCTACGAGCGATGGACAATGCTCTTTGTACCTGCGGCTCCTCGAGACCCTGAGCTCGCCGGTTGGCCGGTCACCCACATCTGGAGACTATCTGGAGCTTTCGCCATGTTGATGGTGATGATGCGCATTTGTATATCATCTAGGCGACTAATGTCCGTTTCTGTCACCCTTCGTCGGACCACCCCAATTGCCAACTCACGGATGACACCATCCAGAAATGAGCGGAGATTTAACCAGAGCAAATTTGCCAGCATGCCACAACCGTGCATATGGCCGTTCCCACGTGTTTGGCTTTAGAATCAAGACGTGGTTCCTTCAATACCGACTCTTTCGCTGGGGATTTCGTTCCTTCCTTCCATGTGTGTTGCCCGCCAAAAATGTTTAGCCCTCCCGCTCCCGCGCTTAGTCAAGCGCACAGCCAGGCAGAAGAGAACGCAGATTCCCAGCGAAACCTTCTCCTCTCTGCAATCCACGTTCGTTGGGTGAGAGCGGTGCTGCGTGGAGCACCGCCCCGCCTCTGACCCCCCCCCCTGCAGGTAAGTGCAGATTCCCATTCCTGAGGTTGGCACCCTTCAGTGCCCAGAGTAGCGCACTGTAACGCGCTCGCCAGCGGGGCGTCAATCCGTTAGGCACACAGGGTGCCGATTTCAGTCTACGTTTCGGCGTAGATTGATCTTTTCCGTACGTTACGGATCCCGAACCCCCCCCCCCCCCCCCCCTTCGCCTCCATGGCACCCCTGCCTCCAAGGCCACCCCGTGGCTTGAAGCGTTCTAGGCGTTCTCGAGAACGAAGGGCTTTATATCTAAGTTTAGTCTGGGACAACATGGAAAGTCATGGATGGACCTACTGCGCGTGGAATCCTTTCAAGGAAGTTCTCCCTGACATGGTGTGGTCGGACGACGCCGAGATGGACACGGAAGAGCCTGTCGATACCACCGAGTCGGCCGAAACCGCAATGACCGACGCCGACAGTGATGTCAAAATGCCAGATAGCACTCTGACGGAACAGATATCTGGCCCTGACATGGTGTGGTCGGACGACGCCGAGGCGGGCACGGAAGAGCCTCCTGTCGATACAACCGAGTCGGCCGAGACCGCAATGACCGACGCCGACAGTGATGTCAAAATGCCAGATAGCACTCTGACGGAACAGATATCTGGCCCTGACATGGTGTGGTCGGACGACGCCGAGGCGGGCACGGAAGAGCCTCCTGTCGATACAACCGAGTCGGCCGAGACCGCAATGACCGACGCCGACAGTGATGTCAAAATGCCAGATAGCACTCTGACGGAACAGACATCTGGCCCTGTCACGGAAACGACAGATCTTACAAAAGATGCGGAAAAGCCAATCTCGCCGCAAGCGGTACCTCACGACACTGGCCTCGAACAAGGTAAGCATCCCGAGACCGCAATGACTGACGCCGACAGTGATGTCCAAATGCCAGACAGCACTCTGACGGAACAGACATCTGGCCCTGTCACGGAAACGACAGATCTTACAAAAGATGCGGAAAAGCCAATCTCGCCGCAAGCGGTACCTCACGACACTGGCCTCGAAAAAGGTAAGCACCCCGAAACCAAAGGCAAGTCGGCCGGTGACGAGAAGCCAAACGAGAGCTCTCGAGAACCACTCAGCATCTTTGACTTGAAGTTGTCCGAAGAAACAATGGCGAAGATCGACCAGAGTTACCCCTTCCTGAAGAAAAAATCTGGAAACGGAATTTGGCGAGAGGTCTTCGAGATTATCCGGTTGTATGACCGATTCGCCACTGCGTACACCAGAAAAATCCTGAAAGACACCAACGAGAAACCCCGCTCCGCATTTGAAGTCAGGCCACTGGAGCTCGGGCTGCATCACGCTTTTGGTCTTGCGCCCGGAGCTGGGAGGAACAGCTGGTTCTCTGCTGAATTGACCGAAGCAATAATGGCAGCAGCCGACACGGACGGTACCAGGCCTACGGAATGCTGCTTTCTCTGTGTTGATACCCTGGCGGGGTGGTTTGGAGAAAACCGCAACTTCACAGATCGGATCACGTGGCTCAGAGACCAGCTTGCAGCTGCAAGGCAGTTTGGGCTGTCCACTCATAACAACAGGGTAGTTCTGAACTTCCATGACTCTGTGAGAGAGAGAGATGAGCAGCAATACTTGCCAGAGATCCCCGAAGATGCCGAAGCCCTGCTTTTCCAGTACATCCCGACAGGAAACCACTGGGTTGCTGTCGAAGCCCGCGTTACAGAGCACAATGGCAATAAGAGCTGTGCTGTTCGGATATACAACTCGATGAAACAAAGCAGATTGTCGCTGGATCTCGGCAAGAGGCAATTGCCATTGCTGATGGAAGTCTTTGGGCTTCTCCCCAACACTAAGTTCAGTGGGCTGACTCAATCAAAATGCAGTGTTTTCCAAGTGGACTGTCCGCAACAGCAGGGTGTCGAAGACTGCGGCGCATTTACAGCGGACATTCTCCTCCGTCGGCTTAACGGCAGGCCTATAACCAAAACCAGCGAGGGACGCAAACACGGCCTGACCTTGCGCTGGCTTTTTTCTCGGATAATCATATGTTTCGTGAAAAAATTTCTTGCTGCCTTTGTAGGCCCTGACTACAACCATCAGCTCGAGTCAGCGCCGGCCGGCAACGATGACCATCCAACAAGCGCCGGACCATCCAACGTTGAGACAGAGCTTGAGAAAGTCTCCGAAGAGGTTGTCGACACATTCATGGCAGGCACAGAAGCGGAAGACTTGACCGGACCACACGAATCGTACGCTGATGACAGCTCAAGCGATGATGACGCCGTTTTTTTGGGTGTCGATCAAGAAAGCCCAACTTTGATGCCATTGGATCTCGAGGACGAGTTCGGAGGTGACTACAATATCACACAGGCTGACGAGGTACAGAAACTAGAAGATCTGCTCAACGGAGTTGAGCCTGGCAAGGATCTCGACGATGCCGGGTCCGAGCAAGACAGCAGCTCGGAATGCGAAGGCGAAACAGTGAAAGTCCAAGGGTCGATTCCTTACCGCACGTGGATCTGCGACATTATTGAGGGGTCCCAAAATGGAACGGCAACCCAGGCGAGTATCCTCACCGGGATCGAAAGTCGACGACCTGACCCGCCATGGGATGGAAACCAAAAGGAACGGGTTAAGTACATCCTGAAATCGTCCCCATGTTTCGAGCGCGCAGGTCGAGCCAAAGGAAAGAAGCTCTGGAGAATCAAGGATCGCCGGGGGAGTTCGCTCAGTACGGATACGCTGTTGCGGCTCAAGGCTCAGCCTGACCTCCTGTCGCCACCCGACAACATTAACATGGACTTTTGCTTGACCATTGCCTGCGTTCGGTGTAGCGCGGGGTATGCATCTACTGACCGCGCCGCATTTATTGTATCGAGGACCGAGGAGATTTTCAGGTCCCATTGGGGTATCTATGGCCCGTTCAATGACATGCCGCCCGAATTCGATCCCTGCAATCCGCAACAAAGAGGTTGGTGGCGCTATGCCATAGAACCACGTTCAAGCCGGCGACAATTCCTGTCCGGGAGCTCGAGTCATGATGTCGCATTACGAAAGCAGCTCGACATACTCAATGAGGTTGCGTTAGAGGAACCCACGATACGCAGGGTTCTGATTCTACAAACCGGTCTCGATGGATCTTCAACTGACTTGGATTGTTGGGAGTCTGTGGTGGAAAGGTGGCCGCATCTCGACTTCCACCTCACGATTGCAGACTCACCCAAGCGATGCCAGACAGGCTGGGGTCAAGCGACGGTGATCACATGTGAGGATCAGGGGGCAGAACCCGATCGGGAACCCATCTACACGACCTGGGCTACGTACTCTGTTGCGACTTTGGTGCAAACTCGAAAGCTGACATACAGCGAAGTCTGCGATCCGATCTATGAGCAATTGCTGACCATGTTCAACTTGATGGACATGTTGAAGCTTGATCACTCATTGACAAAATTGACATCATTGGCATCATCGTCAAACCAGCGAAACCTGTTTCGTGGATTTGGATGGGTTAATGCCATGAACAGCGTCGCATGCAATGAGTTGCGGTGTCGCCGGAACACTTTTAACCTCGTCGACGTCTCGGAGATTCGGAAGTGCGAGGATTGCAACACACTAAGGACGGGCACCCGTTGGAGGCGCGGCAAAACGTCCAACGTAGCGATCCTATGCGACACCTGCTTCATTCCGCCGGTTGACCCAGACCTACTGGTTTCAGAGGAACCGAAAACACCGCCAGGACAAAACCAGCTGCCAACACTGGACCCTCCCACGGGGACCCCAGATATATGTTGGCATTGCAAGAAAGACCGAAGGTTCTATCGCAAGGAGGACAGCAAGTGCATGACTTGCCACTGGGAGAAGTATGGTAAAGGAGTATGTTCTAGATGTAAGAAGGAACTGCCGATGAAGCGCAAGAGGGATAATCTCTGTAGCAAGTGCTACACAATTGTAAGAGCGGAGGAGACACGGAGTGAGATAAAAGAGGGAAAAGAGAGCGAGACGAAAAAGGGCGAAAAGAAGGGGATCTGTTCTAGATGTAAGAAGGAACAGCTGATTAGGCGTAAGAGGGATAATCTCTGTAGCAAGTGCTACACAATTGTATGGGCGGAGGAGACGGAAAAGGGCGAAAAGAAGGGAATCTGTTCTAGATGTAAGAGGGAACTGCGGATTAAGCGCAAGAGGGATAATCTCTGTCGCAATTGCGTCAGAATTGTAACAGCGGAGGAGGAGAAACGGAGTAGTAAGACGAAAGAAGAGGGGAAAGAGAGCGAGACGAAAAGAGGGATTAGTAAGAAGAAAGAAGAGGGGAAAGAGAGCGGGACGAAAAGGGGGATCTGTTCTGGATGTAAGAAGGAACTGGGGATTAGGAGCAAGAGGGATAATCTCTGTACGACTTGCGTAAGAAAGAAGAAACGGAGTGAGATGAAAGAAGAGGGGAAAGAGAGCGAGACGAAAAAGGGGATCTGTTCTGGATGTAAGAAGGAACTGAGGATTAGGAGCAAGAGGGATAATCTCTGTACGACTTGCGTAAGAAAGAAGAAACGGAGTGAGATGAAAGAAGAGGGGAAAGAGAGCGAGACGAAAAAGGGGATCTGTTCTGGATGTAAGAAGGAACGGGTGATTTTGCGCAAGAGGGATAATCTCTGTAAGATGTGCTTAAAGAGGGAGAAGAAAGAGAGGGAGAAGAAAGAGAGCGAGAAGAAAGAGAGCGAGAAGAAAGAGGAGGAAGAAGAGGAGGAAGAAGAGGAGGAAGAAGAGGAGGAATGTTAAAGATCGAGAGCCGTACATAGTAATTCATTGACCAGTCCTACTCTGCTGTATGATAATCTCTGCTACGGAGTAGCTGTGAAGCCCCTTCGAGGGGTCAATTCATTATGGTTTCAACAATGAAGAAGAGAGAGAAGGAAGAAAGAGAAGAACGATTGAAAGCTTCTTGTCAGTTTGGATTCAAGTCAGGGCCGGCCCAATCAATGGCCACTGATACATCCACTTTACTTGCGCCAACCCGAGAGCGGTGGGCTTTCGGACGTTGTTTGCCGAGAGACGACGTTTTCCAGGGGGCCTGCTGTTGGTCATCACATAGCCTTGCGAGACACATCAGTAGGCCTGTTGAGTCGTGTCATGCCGTGAGTGGCAGGCACCCTTGCTTGCTTGGACGACGGAAAAGTCTGGAAGTCAGGCGGGCGGCAAGTGGCCAGCTCCGCCTTCTCCCGGTTACGAAGGCATGACTGGACGGGCGGGCGCTGCACGAGGAGCGAGGCGAGAGGTCGATGATGAGCGACCCGCTCTGTCGAAACGGCCAGACCAGACGCAGGCGCCGGTCAAAACGCTATCGGTGTAGGGCTTGCCATGTCGAACATGAAAGGGCCCACCTACCCACCCACTACAAAACATGCCGCGGCCACGGCCACCGCCGCCCGTCGTGCGCTACCCGCTCCGGAGCCGCTTGCCTGGTTTGCGCCCCGTCTGAAACGGTGCAATCCGCTGCTAATAATCATCAGGCTTGCACACCTGGGATAGCGAGCGGCAGCCGTGAGTGGCAGGGCGGTGGCCAATGCGGGAGCAGGGGGGCAGGGCGGGCGGGGCTGTGCTAGACAGGCGTCGCAGCCAACGCATGGAAGACGACAACAGAGGCTTGCGCCCGAGCGCGCAACGACAAGGAAGCACGGCACCAGGGACCGGCGATCTGAGTGGGACGGATGGCCTCGCCCGTTAGTCTGGGGCCGCGTGCGCTCAAGGTGAAAAATGTCTCAGCGGCTGCTGGACCATTCCTTAGGGGGACGGACGGACAGACAAAGCCGGCTCGTTGCTGCATGCAGCTGCGTGCGAGCGAGCTAAGCTGCTTGGCGACGCTCGCACGTAGCACTGATTGGCCCGACGCATCGGCGAAGAGAGGGGGATCCATGCCCACGCCGCGGCGGATGGGCCGCTCTTTCGCCCTGCCCTAGCGCGTCAATCCCGGCGGCGTAAGCAGCTGCAGTGCCTGGGCGCTCGCGCCGCCGCCATGTCGGCGCTGCCAGCAGGGGGGGTGTGTCGCTTGCGGTGGTTGGTGGCCAGCATGGGCCACTTAGCCTGCGCCTTCTTACAATATTAGACAAGCTCTTGTCGCGCGACTCGTCATTAGCATGCGCATACATCATAAGCTGCCCTCTCTCTCCTCCGCCTCCAACCCTCCCGCCTCGCACACCTCAGCCTCCCTCACCCGCCTCACCCAATTGCAACCCTCCGGTTTCTTTTTTAACTGTTCTTGCTTCCGCGCCCGGCCACAGGAATCCTGGTGTTTTCTTGTCCGCACGGCCGCTTGGATCTACCGCTTTAATTCTTGGCCTGCTCTCTCTCCGGTCCGTCCTTGGAGCCCTTTGCTGGACCGCTAAGGACGACACATTTCCACCCTCCCCCCGCCTCCACCATGTTGCCCACCCCGCCCGCATCGCCTACGCTCAGTGGAGGTTACGCGCCGCCGCAGCAGCGGTTGGGCCAGGTCCTCGCCGGCCGTTTGCAGTTTATCGGAATCCTCGGTGAGGGCGCCTACGGAACCGTCTACAAGGCCGTGGATATCCAGTCCGGAGTCCAGTATGCTGTCAAGGCCCTGAACAAGCTCAACCTCGAGCCCCGCCAGAGGAAGTTCCAGCAGCGTGAGATCCAGCTCCACCACTTGGCCAGTTCGCACCCGAATGTCGTGTCGCTGGTCAAGATAATGGACTCGCCTGAGTGCACATACGTAGTTCTGGAGTACTGCCCTGATGGCGACCTCTTCTCCAACATCACGGAGCGCGGAAGGTATGCCCGCGATGACGAACTTGCCCGGAGAGCTTTCCTGCAGATCCTGGATGCCGTTGGGTACTGCCACTCCCTCGGCATCTACCACCGGGACCTCAAGCCGGAGAACATCTTGGTCACCGACAACGGTAGCACCGTGAAGCTTGCTGACTTCGGCCTTGCCACCTCGGATCCTTACACCTCGGACTTCGGCTGCGGCTCCACCTTCTACATGTCTCCAGGTATGCATTCCTCTCAACGATAGTCCTTGCGGGCACTTGCTAACCCGACGCAGAATGCCAACAGCCCAACCCCAAGGCTTACGCATCTTACGAGTCATCGGCTAATGACGTCTGGTCGTTGGGCGTCATCCTCGTCAACCTGACTTGCGGACGCAACCCATGGAAGAAGGCCTCCCTGGAGGACTCCACCTTCCGCGCATTCATGAAGGACCCCAACTTCCTGAGGACAATTCTTCCCATCTCGTACGAACTGGATGCCATTCTGAGGAGGATCTTCGACCCCAACCCGGCCACTAGGATCAAGCTTCCCGAACTGAGGGACCTGATCCAACGCTGCCCGAGGTTCACCAAGGCCCCCACTCCCATCTACGCGCCCGCTCCCATCTCCACTCCTCCGATCCAGCCGTATGACCAGTGCAACCCGGGGTTCCAGCCTGGAATGATGCCCATGCCGCAACCCTACATGGCCAACTTCGTTCCTCAGGCGCCCATTTCGCCGCCGCCTTATTCGCTCCAGTATCCCGAGCTGTCCATCTCTTCTGGAAGCTCCGGGTCTGACACCGGATCGGTCTTCTCCCATGTCTCCTCCTCTTCCTCGGCTTCTTCCGCCTCTTCAGTCCAGCATGTCAACGTGCCATGCCAAGGCGCGGGCATTGCTCCCCACCATTCATACGTCCCTAGCCCGGCCAATGCCTGGTTGAGCTCCTACTTCCAGCAGGCCGGCAACCTGGTGAAGCAGTTCTCCCAGCAACTGTCCTTCCAAAGGCCACTTTGCGCCCATTAGACGGAACCATTCACCGGCACTTAACCTATTACGGAGATTTCCCGATTATCTTTTTGACGAGCCTTCTTCACGATGTGTTCTATACTACTTTTCCCAAAAGTCACGACGAGATGAGCTGTACTGTGGTTTTTTTTTTCAGTAAGGTGTTATGGGGCTGGTCTGGGTTTGGCGCAAAACAAATCACCCACGGCGTTTCAAAGACTTTTTTTCTACCTGGTTTTGGCTTCTGCCGAGAACGGATATAGACCACGGGGTTTCCGGTTGCTTGTATTGATTTTAATCCCTCCGGATCCTCCACCCGGGAGGTCAGTCGCTTCCTCCTTAGATGGCGAGCGGATATCTGCCTTTTTTCCCCCTCATATCTTCTGCCAAGACCGACCAGCTCAAAGGAGACACGGAGCACAGAAGCAGTATTCCAAGGAGTCTACTTCAATGAGCACGTGGAGTGTTAATCTTGCCGGAGATTTCTTTGCTCCATTCACATTCATTCTGATACCAGAGCAGAAAAGCTCATTTGTAAGACTAGCGCGATTTGACCAGATACGATGGAATGAGATGTCCTAGCGAGAGGGACACAGCTTTCTACCAACTTCAAAAAAAAATCAAACGATAGATCTTGACGCATCATAGCGCCAATTGTTATGTACTTTCCAAGCCTGTGAAATCAATCCCTTGGTGACGAGCGAGTTTCAGTGATCGGCAAAGATTGTGCCGGACGATGCATGTTAAGGGTAACGAGCTACCGACTGGACGGACGTCATAATCTCGCTTCCCCCTTTTCGTGACGAGATTAGGTACTAGCTCGCAAAAGAGAAGCGCGACTCGGGAGTGGTGCGGCCAGGCCCCCACGCCAGCGGCGAGCGGGCAACCAACCGCCAGGCGCCGCGGACCCTTGGATCCCAGCCTCCACCGGGGGCAGCGAACCGGGATGGGAGGGCTGGATCTATTGCCTCGCGCGGAGGATGCAACCAATAGCGCCCCTCAGCGGCGATGGGCGGCCCGAATACTTGAGGCGCCATGGAACCCGCTGCCCTTCACGATATTATTGTCGGGCACGCGACAGGATCTCCTCGTAGGCAGGTCATCTGACGTAGCCTCACGCGCGGAAGGGAACCAACCGTCTAGCGTGCTGAGACCCAGGCCGCCCCGACGTGACGGCAAACCCCCGGGGGGTCGCACACACATCATGATCGTCGGGACTAGGCAGGCTGATGATGAGAACCGTCTCGTTTCCATCGCACAGTGCATGGCGCAACGTGCGACAAACAGCGAGGAGGGTGGCAAAGGACTCGAGCGCTGGTCATACGGCTTACCTAGCAGGCCGCGCCCATTGGGCTGTTGAGCATGCGGGCGAGACTTGGCCACTCAGTGCGTGCCCCTCCCTGGAGCCTGGCTGACGAGGCGCGGAAATGAGATGCTGCTTCAATAACAGCGCCCGTCGCATCGATGCCTTGTGGCTCTCTCTCGCTCTGGGGAAACGAATGGGAAGTAGTGTTGCCTATGTCAATGCAACGTGCCAACTCCACTAGGCGCCGGTGAGAACGCCACCAGCCCGACTCCGTCCACAGACACACCACGCGCAGTCTTCAGCTTCGCTGTCAAGCCTCTGGACCGGGCGCCTTGTCCCACGCACACCGCTCGTCTTCTCTGCGGGCCCCGATGCACGCCCATAGCCCAAGGGATGGCTGCTTATCGACAATCGAGCCTTGCCCTTCTTTCCGCCTTCTCCACACGGCAGCGGGCGAAGGAAGGCGGGAAGGTCGGCGTACACCGCGATCCCCGGCCTCGTTTCGATGGAGATCTTGCGCCCGACGGAGCCCGCCCTGGCCGCAAGCTTCCCGCTACGGTCTCACGAGCTGGCTCGAGTAGATTGCGACCCCAGAGTTGTTGTTCGTACTTCGCAAGTCTCGTGCAGGGTGGCTGGCCCGGCGAGCCCATCAGTGGGGCAGGCCGGGGACAGCAACAGAAACACCGCGCTTCCTGGAGGAGGCGGTAAGGGCCTGAGTCGTTGGTTGCAGATTGCCACGATGCACTCTCGAGCCAGTGGCCAGCGTTGCAGCGTCGAGCGCCGCGCCCCTCTGTGCCTCCACTCCCCACATGTCGAACACTGCCGCCTCCACCGTTGGTCTCCAACACCATCTGCGTGCAGAGCGCTTATGCTGATCTCGCTTCCCGTGGTATTAATGCACCGAACGCGCAATCAGGCGCGGCGCCGCACGACCGCATCACAGTTAATCAATCCTCAATCAGCTTCACACGCGAGATTCGAGAATCCGTCCTTACTCTCTGCCGCACAACTGCCCCCCCTCCTCGTGACCTGCCGCCCGTCGTCATCGCGGGCGCACTGCCGCTTCAAGCCTCCCGCATTGATCGATGGGACGTCGAGAGCCTTCACGCGTTTCAGCTCGTCGCACATCCCCCCGTTCACACCAAGCGTCATCTCCTAACTGTTGACGGCCAAGCGGTCCAGCCCATTCGCCCAAGCTGCCGCCGCAAGTGTCGCCCTCGGAGCTTTCCAATCGAGATGATGAGACGCGTCAATCTGAGATGCTTCTCTTGCCCATTGCCCCGTGCAGCCGCGCACACCCCGTCGCACCCATGCCACCCATGCTCGCTGCCGGACGGGAAACCGTGATGATGAGCAGCACAGGGCCCGCGGATGGGAAGGGCCCTCTCCCAGGGCGCCGTTGCCTAGCCCGTCGGGAAATGCCAACTTTTTTCCTGCGCTTGGCGCCGGTGAGAGCGCAGCCTCTCTCATCACCCCCAAGCCTCCTCCCAAGCCTGCCCTCCAACAAGCCGCCACATTCTGCTCATCCCGTGCTTCACAATGCCATTCCTCAAACTTTGTATCCATGCTCCTTTTTTTTCTTTCTTATTTATGTTTTGCCCTTCTCGGGAGCAGTGACTTCCGTTCCGTCTTGGGACCGGTCTGCATCACAATCCTTCCCCGTCCAGACCATGACGCATCCATTCCCTCGGGGAAGCCGGGCACGGTGACAGGGCGCGGGAGGGACGGTAGGCAGGTGGTGTGTGCGCGTGTGAGGAGGCGGGAGAGCGGGCGGGCGAGAAGGGAAGGGCAGAAAGCACGGGTGCCGGTGCGGGAAGGCTGTCTCATTCAGACGTCAGCGCCAACACCACCCTGCCCGTCATCGAGATTGATGATCACATAGGCCCTTTTCCTCTGCTCCTCACCAACACTAGCTATCCGCCGCCAACGCTAGATGCCTTAGCCCAGAGGGGAAGCAGCGTCAAAAATGGCCGATGACGACTGTACCGTGGCTCGGCCGTATTCCTTTCGTCCTTTTCTTTTTTCTTATTCTTCCTGTTGTCGTCGTCGCGTTTGCTGACTCTAGTAAGGCCTTGCCGGGAGCGATCCGCTGGTCCAGGATTGCGCCTCCCCAACCATCTCCAACCCCCAGCCCGTCATCTCTGTTGCTTGGCGGCCGTGGTCCCACGCACGACACATGGTGGCAATGCTCTTACTCGCATCAGCTGTCCTAATCTTGTGTTTAGGTATCTATAGCACCGAGTGCAAGCCCCGCACGTTGTCTCACAGTGGTCAGCAACGTGCAAAGCTTAATTGATCGAAAAACAAAATTCCGACGCACCAACGTTCGTACGTGCGTTTCTCCGGTCACTGCGTGCAGTCAGTCATCCGCCACCTCTTCAGCGACGGCAGTAGGCTCAGGCTCGGACCCGAAGGGGGAGCGGAAGAAGAAAGTAGATGATGCCTGCTTCGGACCGTACGTGCTGCAGGAATTGTCGAATCGGAGACGAGACCCAACAAGCCGACTACTACAGTGATGATATCCAGCCTTTTACAGCATAGTGAGTGGCGCGCTGTGAGAAAGGTAGGCTAATCATGCTCAAACTCTATTTCCGCATGCATGCATGTAAAGCTGCAGCTGAGGGGCTTGCACCACTGCTTGCTCTTGATCATGATCTCGGGACCCTTGGAGTTACCGAGCCATTCGGCATGCCCTCCACTACAGCCCTCGCCCTCGTGTTGCGGGTGCTTGCAGCATAGCTTGTGCTACTAGCCTGCAAGCATATGCCCTCCCCGCATTTTTTACTTCCAACCCTTGCACCGTGCTGCGGGATGCAAGCGGAAAGGGTTTGAGCCGGTTAGTATATTCACGGGTGCATGTCTGGTACCTCGCATGTCTTGTCTGGATGGGTGGGAGCAGACCGGTGAGTGGTGAAAAGCTCCACGTGTATCAGGTGAGAAAATAGCATGGTGCAACGCCTTTTCGCCATGATTCGCTGGCGTTGCCTCACGTGGTTTGGCTGCTGATCTCAAGGCTGAATATCTGAACCCGGATGCGGCCAGACGTCGAAGGCTTGGCAACGCTGTCAAGGTGTGGCCCTCGGCCTTTTCGGCGACCCGATATCAAGATCGGTGCTGACTATACGCAGTGAGATGTGGT
Source organism: Diplodia seriata (assembly GCF_021436955.1). NCBI lineage: Eukaryota > Fungi > Ascomycota > Dothideomycetes > Botryosphaeriales > Botryosphaeriaceae > Diplodia > Diplodia seriata. Next base: position 4,288,172 of record NW_027117308.1, on the reverse strand, counting down.
TAGTTGAATGAGTAGCTTCAAACCCCCTCGAAAAAGAAAAAAAATCTCATCTTCATCGGATGATGATGCAGGTACCGGACAGGCATTGCCACCCTGGCCGCCCCGAAACACCCACCGCTACTCGTGAAATACCTCAGACTAGCGTCCAAGGTGAATAGAGGTGAGGTATATCCCTTCTCAACCGGGGAGGCATGGAGAGATCTGGACATGAACAGACTAGTGGCCTCGAGTCATTTGGCGTACCCTAGCGTAGCCACGCGCGTCGTGGAGTACGAAGGAGGGTCGTTTCTTTGGTGCCGAACGAAGCAATGGCGCTGTCAACCATGGAAGCAATGGTGGAGCCTATTGGTGGCGAGCGACAGCGCAAGCCACGGACCGGATGCCTCCGAACCAATCTTGACGCCGCCACCGGAAAGAAATCCATGCCGAAAGGATTTGAAAAAGGCAAAGCTGATGAGAAGAGCCGGCGCTGCGCCTATTGTAAGAAGCGCCGGCACTAGGCAGCCGTGAACAACCACTCCTCCGTCCAGAGCCGCGCTGTGGCGTTTCAGAGGCAAAGGATTGTGCGGCAGGAGGGTGAAGTCAAATCGTGGAAACGGAAGGATCTCTGTCGGTGTTCCTCAACAATTGCCTCGCCGATAGGGCGCTCACCCTTCGTTGGGTTGGAGATCTCGGTTCGGCCGATCATGCGGGCCACTTGATCCGTGACGCGTCCAACAGGGCTGTGTTGAACATGACGTTCTTGCTCAGGAAGGAAGGGACTCAGGAGATAATCCGGGAACCACGGCGGAACCGACTCGGGGCAGATGTCAACGGGTGCTCCCGGTAGATCGATCTCCTACATGACGACTGACGGAAGCGACGGGCCAAGGACCAAAGATTGTTTGGAAGCCAGACCCGCTGGGAAACAACGAAAACGAGACCTTCAGGAGAAACAGTGAATCCGGTAGGAAACCATGGACGCGACTTGTTTCGCCATCGAAAGCCTTTTGTCGCCTGATAACATGCAAATATCCCGCAAAGGCTGCGTAATAGATGGATTGTCGGTCGGTTGGTGGTCCAGTTGTTCGTCATGGGCCCGGGAAAAGTGGGGAGCAAGGAAGCCCTATGTATAGGCAGACTGTATAGGTAAGTTCCCGTCCAATTGTGTCCTGCTCCTTCGATAGATCATGGTGCTCAACATGACGCACTCGCGAGCATTCCCCGGGTAGCCCCGCCGTCCAAGTCCACAGTAGTCATCCGCAGCTCCCCATGGCTATTGAAAAGGCACACGTTGCTGAAGCATTCCAGCTGTTCTCGCGCTCTAGGTGCGACTGCGTGCGCAAGCGTCGATGCACCGTCAGCTTCGTAGGATAGTAATCTTGCGATAGCACGGCTCGTCCCGGCCAGCCATGGTTTGACGCAGCCCTTCCCATCCGACAAAGCCGCTAGGGAACAATATGGACGGATGCGATCCTAGTGATGTCGCGAAGCGAGAGTCCTGAGAACGGAGCCCCTGAAATGGCACGCCGCGCCGTGTTGGAGTCAGGGCGTCCGTGTCGAGGGAAGGTGATGGAACGGCGGAAGATTGCGGACAGGGATGGCGGTGTCGGTTGGCAGATTCCACGTAAAGTGTTCGCTGGACAGCGGTCTGAATGGCGGTCGACGGCCGGCACTGGATGGGATAAGCAGACGCAAAGGCGTGGTGGGTGGTGAAGGGGAGAGAGAAAAAGAGGTGCAAGTCGCGTCGGGCAGCGCGCGTGTTTTCAAGGCAGACAGGCATCCGCTGGCGACGTCACCCCGCTAGACCCTGGTCCGCCAACAACAGCCAACAGCTCGCCGACTTTTTTGCTTGCGTCGCCCGCAATCCTCGCCCCAGCCATGCCGCTCCACCGAGAATTGCGTATCTGCGCCTGAGAGGCCGACCTCTCTCCGCTTCCGCTGCTCCACGCCAACTCTCCCGCCCAGGTCCCGCTGGCATGCCGTCTCCATCCGAGCCCAGTTCGACGCCTGCGCGTCGCATGAGCCGCTTTTCCGAGGACTTCAGCACAGCCGTCACCTTTGGAACGCCGCACCGCTGCCGCCAGTTCCAGCCCCACCGGGAGCCGTTGGCTCATCGCTCCGACCTGCGCTCCATCGAACACAAGGTCAATGGCCCGCTGAAGAACCTGAACCCTACGAGGGCGCACTACAACATCGTGGGCGAGGGCGGCAAGAGTGCTCATGCCGATCCGGGCCCCGGAATCTCTTGGAAGTGGACGTCGAGAAACAATCGCAAGGGCCGCCATGCACTGCAAGTCCGTGCTGTTCCTTCGGCCGCCATTCACCAGGACTTGCCCGGGAGGACCAACCACCCTCCCCAGATCCTGCGCGGGGTGCGCCGCATGCTGACCAGCTATCCTGTCTGGGACGTTTCCTATCTCACCGCTGTGGTCTTCACCCTGGGCAGCATCGTGTGGGTTCTCAATGCCTTCTTCGTGTTTCTCCCCCTCGTCCAGCCATCGTCCGAATTTCAAAACGAGATTCTGTACGGAGGAGGCATCACAGCCTTCCTTGGTGCGACTATCTTCGTCGTCGGCTCCATCCTCTTGCTACTAGAAGCGGTGAACGAGGAACGCGCCGGATGTTTTGGCTGGGCTGTCGAGCGGTTATTCCAAGACCAACATTCGCGGAACTCGAGCTCTCAGGCGTCACAGCCAGAGACACAGCCCGATGTTGAGAAAGTCGACCAAGAACGCCTCGTCGTACGTGTCCGCCCCGAAATTCCATGCGACCACCACCATTCCAACCGGAAGACATTCGTCAAGTCCGCCACCGCCCACCCTGGCAGTGTTCGCAAGTGGCGGTGGATGCCGTCGTGGGAGGAACTGCGCAACCACTATCTGCTTGAGCTGGGCTTCCTTGCTTCTCTCACCCAGTTGGCCGCCGCCACAATCTTCTGGATCGCAGGTTTCACCTCCCTCCCGGCCATCTACGACCACATGTCCGTCGGCCTGCGGGACGGCTTGTACTGGACCCCGCAGATTGTCGGAGGATTGGGTTTCATCCTTTCCGGCGCCCTTTTCATGGTTGAGACACAAGTGACGTGGTGGAGGCCCGCGCCATCCGTGCTCGGCTGGCACATTGGCCTCTGGAATCTGATTGGCGGCGTCGGTTTCACGCTTTGTCCGGCGTTTGGCTACGACACTAGTAGCTGGGGCCAGTATCAGGCGGCATGCTGCACGTTCTGGGGCAGCTGGGCTTTCCTGATTGGAAGCCTCGTCCAATGGTACGAGAGTTTGGATAAACATCCCGTGGAATACAAGGAGGACGATGATGAAGAGTAACTTTCTTGTCATGTTGGATCAGCATCTAACTAATTTTTAATCATGTCGTGAAATCGGTTTTGGGGAAAAGGCACGGTACACTGGCACACGCGAAAGATACACATTGGGACCTAGAGGAAACCATCGTCATTTTGCTTTTTATATACACTTGTCAAAAATTCCAAGGATCATTCTGCTTAGGTTCTTACCTCTCCACAACCAGTTACCCAGCTTTGTCGAGACTGCTCTGCAACTGGGGATTTAATATGCTGAGTGCAGCCACGTGACTTGTGAGTGAGAATTTAGAAGAAAATGGAGACAAGGAGTAGTGACTACGCCAGATGATACATAGACCTTGCCGGGAAGCAATTTACCTAATGACAAAGAAAGGGCGCGGATATGATTAGCTCCTCTCTCTGGCTTGGAAAGCTTTCTACAAGCTGTCTCGTAACCCCTGCGCTGGCAGCAGTCATACGCGCTGCTTGTTGAGATTCTTAACTGGAGGCACCAATTACCACTAGCACGAAAGTAGAATCACACTTTTACGAGGTTCTTTCTAATTCAACTCTTCGAAATGGCTCTTGTTTGACTTGGATAGTGGGTGGGCGGAAGAGAAGGGGGGCAATATGCGAACGGTCCCCTAAAGCGTACAAAAGCTGCATTTCAGGACTGGTCAAACCTGGCACACACACCAACAAGCTCATTTGTTTCTATAGTGGAATTATCAAGCAAGAGCGACTGTTTGTCTGTAATTCATGGCCAACCTCTCTCGCCGCTCAACAGCCCCAAAACAATTTTATTTCCTGGTTGCGACACTCAAAAACCCGACAAGATCCAAAATATGCGATCCGCCCTAACAAAACGAAAAGGAGACGAAATATTGCTCAATCTAGCGTGTCTGCATGACCGAGATATCCCTCACCAGACCCCCTCCGTTACACCCACTCAAACTCCCCACCTCGACAATTCCCTCCTCACCCTCCCTCCCCAACACGGCGCAAAACACACCTCTCACATCCGCTCTACTCACTCACTCCCCAATCTTCTCAAGCTCCTTGATCCAAGCGGCCACAGGATCCACCCTCTTGTACGGATCCACATTCAACCACTCGGCATCGACGAACACGCCGGGACCCAGGGTCATCTTGCCCCTCCCCACAAGCAGCTGACTATCATCTCCCTCGTCGCCCTTCCCCAGCTTCTCCCACGCCTCCAGCACCTCCTGCCCGTCCTGGATTCCCGCGACGGGGTCTTTCCACACGCTGACGGCGAACTCCTTGCCCTCCCGGAAGAAGAAGTTGGGCAGGGAGGCCAGGGTGGCGTTCTTGTCGGGGAACGGCTGCATCGTCTCCTCGCGGACGTCGTCGATGAAGAGGACAAGTGGGGTGCCGTCGTGGGAGGCGTCGCGCTTTTGCGGCGCTGTGGGGAAGGACAGGCTGATGGCCGGCGCGGTGAGCTGGATGTTGGGGTAGCGGAGGAGCGCGTGGTCGATGTGGAGTTGGGCGGAGTCGGTGGCATCGAGATCGCCGTAAAGGTAGAAGGGCATCCGGCCGCTAGGATAGTCCGTGGCGAGAGAGGGTCCGGTGAGGGGACGGTCGAGCCACTTGCGCTTGACTTTGACTGGGACGGACGGAAGCATAGGTCGGCTAGTGAGAGAGTTAGGCGTCAATCACTTGATCGGGTGCGGGAGGTAGAAGGGCAAGACGATGAAGAACGTACGTCATGTCGGAATTCAGGTATCCGACCAGTTCTCCAGACTCGTTGATAGCCTTTGTCAGATCAACGGCTTGAGTTGTGGAGAAGGTGATGAGCTCTTCTGGGTATTGCGACTTAAGAGTCAGATAGTCGTGTTTTGTGTCTTCGGGAAGATCGACTTCAAAGATGGTCTGACGGCGATGGTTTGCGGCATGGAAGCTGGGCTTGTGTACGAAGTAGATTGGATCTTGGCCTTGTACCAAGAACTCGTGGTTGTCTTCGGTCAAGGCATTACGCTCACGGGAGACCTGATACTCGTTATCTTCACTGTACAAGGCCTTGTATTTCACCACGGTCACGTACCGTCACCTCTTCCTCAACCACCTTCTTGAAGATGGTTGTCAGCTCAGTGATGAAGTCCTTCTCCGTTGGGAAAGGCGACATGACAACATTGCGCAATACGAACAAGTCCTCGTTGTCATCTCTCAACCCGAGCCTCTCCTTGAATTTTCGAGCACAGTCGCCGTACAACTCCGGAGAAAACTCAGTAGACGTGAGATAGAGTGGGATCTTGGTCGGGTCGTCACCGGGGGAATCGACCGAGAAATTCTCCACCACGCGCCGCATCAGATAGTTGGCCTCGAGAGTATCCGTATTAAGCCGGCCCTCTGTGGTGCGGAAGTTGATCGCAAAAGCGTTGATGTTCAAGTCAGAACCAAGCTTGCGGAGAAGGGAGAGCGCAGTGTCGCCGCCGGGGCTGGTACTGCTGTTCGTGACAATTTCGAGGTTCGAGGACGAGAGGATGTTGTCTCGGATCCACTGCTTCTCGGCTTCGATGGATTCGGGGGTTGCGTTGGGCTCAAGCTCGGAAGGAAGCATGTTGAAAGGTACAACAACAAACTCCATTGTGTCGTCCGTCATTGCTGCCCACTGGGCGGAAAGCTGTTATTGCCGGTGGTCAGCTCCGCCTTTTGTGTCAACCGTCGGCTTGAATTACTCACCCTGCTGCAGGAGTAAGTCACTTCTCCCAGCAATGCGCCGTATCCATCAGGGTTCAGTCCGATGCACTTGTTCGACATGAAGGTCGACACGGCTGAGGCTCCGGGCTTGCTGGCCAGATGTCAATTACTCCACAAAATCTCGCTTTGGCTGAGAACACTTGCCTTCCTTCTAATCCATAGATACCAATGCTGGAAGTTGAGCCTTGGGAAAGATACGGACTCGTCCAGGTTATCAGATATCGCATCCGGCCATCACGGTAAGCAAGTCCCCCTGCAGGGTAGGGCACATAGCCCGACTTGTGCGGGTCCAGCGTGATCGAGTCCGCTTGCCGCAACCACCACAGGTCCTCCTGAGTATCCTTGCGTAAGGAACTATCTGGAACGAAGCCCTCTGCATCTCCCAGGCCTACTGGTAGAGTCCCCATGAAGCCACTGCCAGGGGTGTAGTCACGTGGCAACATGGACGCGAAGTAACCTCCCCAGGCTGCATCAGCGTGAACGAGGAAAGAGAGACCTTTCGCCTGGAAGCGACGGCGTAGGGAGAGGATTTCACCCAAGGGATCGACAGCACCTTCCTCGGTCGTGCCAATGATGGCAGCAACAGCATAAACAGCCTGTTTGTTTTTGAGGTTCTCCTCGAGACGCTTCTCGAGCTCCTCCATGTTGATTCGCGCTCCGTAGTCGACCGGGATGCCGACCATGTTTTCGGAACCAATGCCAGCAACGGCTCGTGAACTGTCAGCTCTACAACGTGCATTGGGGGACGGCCGGGTTGCTTACCGCCTCCTTTCGGCCAGGAGTAGTGACGTGTGTTGGAAAGCATGTATTGGGCAGGCTTCTCGATGCCAAAGTCGCGATCCAAGGCTTCTTTGCCACGAGACTGAATGCCATACTGATCCAAGATCTGTTCGATGTACTTGGAAGAGATGCCGTAGTCCCGATTGAGACGGTCCGGGATGTCAAGAATTGTTCCAGGCCTCAGGTTCAGTAGCTCCCACGTGGTCAATTCTGTGAAGAGCTTCTCCACATTCTGAGCCGTCTTGACGGTGAATGTGTCTGCCAAAAAGCCAAGAGGCCCATCGAAGGCTTGACGCATGGCGAGAGGATAGTACTTGATGTTTCGCGCTGAACAGTCCTCCACATTAGCCCATGACACTGGCCAACGGGGGCTACGCTCCTGTATTTTTGCCGAACTTACCGACCCTGTAACGGTCAGCATCGCCTCACCATCAGACTACAGATGTTTACTTGCCAGATTGACTCCAGATTGGCGACGGTGCCACCACAGGTAATGTGTCCCCACCCGACCGGCTGTGACGGGTTGGCTACTGAGGTTTTTGGCTCAGATATGTTGTAGCCGAGCATCTCGCAGAGTTGCTCCCCAACTTTCAGCTCGAGAACAGTCGTGATTGGAGAAGCCTCGAATGCCACGTTGTTCGGATTGTAGAGCATGGTCATGAAGTATCCAAGCATAGCAGGCATACTCATATCCTGCCAGGCGTGTTAGTTCCTGAGAAGCCAGGGATGTACTGCTGTCTCTGGGAAACTCAACTGTTGCCATATGGGCCTGGTATCTGGGAGAGAAGAAGGGAATCGAGGTTGCGGACATCATTTGTGACAGGTCTCCGACGGCTTTGGCGACGGATGCAGTGCGCTTCTGAAACGTCTCCGAGGCTTGGATATCGTCGGTGATGAACTCCTGCGGGGAACAGTCAGTGGAAATGCTACCATGTGCCCTTGCTTGTTCAGAGTGGCGGTGGTTGCGGTAAGAATAGAACGGGGGAAGGAAGCGGGGTCAGAGGCAGGGTTGGTCGAATGGAAACATGTGCCTACGCCGTCTTCTGGGAAATAGTCCAGTCTGCCCTTCTCGAGGTGGTCGAGGATGACGTTCATGTTGTCTTTGAAGTAGCTGAGGTTCTCGGCTCGGGGACCTATGAAGTAGGAGCTGATTGCTTGATGGCTTTTGTCCTCAACAGACTTCTTGGAAGCGCCGCTGGTGAAGACATTGCCGTTGTCTTTCTTGAGCTCAATGCCACCGGTGATGCCACTGAGGCCCTTTGAGACGTCAATCCCGGCATTGGCAGAGATACTGCCCACCTTGGGGACACTTATGCCGGAACTGGTATTGGCCTTTCCGAGCGAGGGGGCGCTCAAGCCAGCGCCGAAGGTGACCCCCCCTAGGTTGATTTTGCTCATGGCTGATGCAGGTGCTTGCGGTTCTGTGGTGCTCCGTGAGAGGAAGGTGGTTCTTCACTTGTCAGGTGAAGCTGTAATGAGACAAGAAACGACCACGGCGCGCCAGACGACGTCCTTTTATGGCCGAGGCGCCCGCCTCCGAGCCTAAGGCATAATTCCGATCCAGCTTGCAAATCCTCGGCGTGCAACAGCTTCCCCTCACCGGTGGCGCATCACAAGGACTCGATGTATGCCTTTGGACAATTCCAGATCGCCAAGGCATTGACACACAGCAGACCACGGTGCACTTCGGCAGCCCGTATCTGCAAGGCTGGTGGCGTGGGCCCTATGGGATCGAGTGTTGAGATAGGGTCATCAAGCGAAGAGGCATATATGTCGTAAGTGGAGTTTCAACCCGATCGAGCATGCTGATCAGTGAAGCAGTCTTGCGGACGTCGAGTGATAAGTTCTGTATTTTATTCCAAAGGCCGAATTCCTTAGAGCCCGCGTGGCACGGCGCAATCGCCTCTGAGGCATGAGATGAGAGCTTCAAGGAGGCCTCGGCGTGATGGACTAGTTGTCGTTTGAGGAGAATAAGGTAGGTTCCACGAATAGTGTACAACCACATGGGAACGGACGAGCGGGGCATGCGTCCTGGCGTTTTCGCAGCGCAGGGTGAGTCCGCGGGATCTTGCAGAAGGGCCGGGCCGTGGAGTGGGGAAGATCCCACAGATGAAGCATGGGATCGAAGATCGAAGCCGACGCTATGCGAGCCGGTGTGGTGAGGTCGAGATGCAGCGATTGGCGAATGAATGCGAGCCAACTGCGGTGGCACATTTGGTTGTGCTGAGCCGGCTTTCCCAATGCGGCTGGCGCTGCCTTTGGGCGGGGTCAAACGGCAGCAGCGACTGGCACACGACGGAATCATCGACACGGTGCGTCGCATTACTTCGCCCGCAAGGACTTGTCTACGTCTACCACGCCTTTCCCCCACTCTTATGCAGATCACCCCGAAACTCGAGTCGAAAGCGGGCGAGACTGTTAAAGCTCAGCCCATGCCAACATGTTAAAAAAAGAAATGCCAAAACAATCGCTCAGATCCCTTGCCTCTCCCCCATCCCACGCTGAAACGCCATGCCGAGAAATGTTAAATGATAATCTCCCCAACTCTCTACCCTTTGCGCTCTAATGCACGCAAAGGCCGAATGCAGATAATACTTGGGAGAAAGGGCAGATGGGTGAATGAGAGGGCGTGTTTCCGTCGTTCCCGCTCGGATTGTTAAGAACCGAGCGGATGAGGGGTATCATAACTTTTGCTTCACTTCGTCTAAGGCTGCGCAAACTCCTCGGGCGGAGCGCAAGTGCAGAAGAGGTTCATGTCACCGTAGGCTGTCACGTGCGTTAGTCGACTGCTCACTTGGCGGGCAATGAGGACTCACCGTCGTCCAGCCTCGTTGTGCTCGGCCAGAACTTCTTCTCCCTCAAGTACGGCAGCGGGTACGCCGCGTACTCTCTCGTGTACGGCCTCTTCCACTCCTCACTCAACAGATCCTTCTGGCTGTGTGGCGACATCTTCAACACATTACCCTCTTTGGGCACCTCGCCCTTCTCAATCGCCTCGATCTCCTTGCGAATCTGAATAAACGCTTCACAGAATCTGTCGAGCTCCTCCTTGCTCTCGCTCTCCGTCGGCTCAATCATGAGCGTGTTGGCCACCGGCCAGCTCATGGTCGGTGCGTGGAATCCGTAGTCCTGAAGGCGCTTGGCGATGTCGATGGCTTCGATGCCAGCCGTCTCCTTGAACTTGCGCACGTCGAGAATGAACTCGTGCGCGCAACGACCCGCGGCGTTGGTGTACAGGATCGGGTAGTGCGGCTTGAGCCGGGAAAGGATGTAGTTGGCGTTGAGGAGGGTGAGCTTGGTGGCGTGGGTGAGGCCGTGCCCGCCCATCATCTTGATGTAAGACCAAGAGATGGGCAGGATTGAGGAGGATCCCCAGGGCGCGCCCGAGACCGGAGCAATGGCCTTCTCACCACCAGTCGGGACAATGGGGTGGCCGGGGAGGTAGGGGGTGAGATGCTTAGCAACACCAATGGGGCCAACACCAGGACCACCACCGCCGTGAGGGATACAGAAGGTCTTGTGGAGGTTCAGGTGGCAGACGTCAGCGCCAATCTCGCCGGGCGAGCACAGACCGATCTGGGCGTTCATGTTGGCGCCATCCATGTAGACTTGACCGCCATGCTCGTGGACAAGCGTGCACACTTCCTTGATCTTGGGCTCGAAGACGCCAAAAGTGCTGGGGTAAGTGACCATGATAGCACCAAGCTCCTCACTATGCTTCTCGCACTTGGCCTTCAGATCATCCATGTCCAGGTTGCCAGTGCCAGTGTCGCACTTGATCGTCACAACACGCATGCCAGCCATGGCGGCACTAGCAGGGTTAGTGCCGTGGGCAGACACGGGAATCAAGCAAATGTCACGCTTCTTGCCGGGCTGCTGCTCCAGATACTTGCGGATGACACGAAGGCCAGTGAACTCGCCCTGGGCTCCAGAGTTGGGCTGAAGAGAGACGGAGTGGAAGCCGGTAATTTCAGCCAGGTCCTTCTCAAGCTCGGTGATGAGAGTGGCATAGCCCTTCGCCTGGTCCTTGGGAACGAATGGATGGATGGACGAGAACTCGGGCCAGGTGATGGGCGCCATTTCCGTAGTGGCGTTGAGCTTCATGGTGCAGGAACCCAGCGGAATCATGGAGTGGACAAGGGAGAGATCTTTAGACTGAAGGTGATGGATGTAGCGGAGAAGCTCGGTCTCAGAGTGGTGGGTGTTGAAAACCGGGTGGGTCAGGTAGGGTGTCGTACGCTTGAACTGCTCGGGAATGCCAGCCGCGTTGACTTGCTCGGCAAGCGCCTCGAGATCGGGGAGGGTCTTGACGCCAACAAAATGGCCAAACACGTCTAGGATGTCCTCGATGTCATTCTTGGTGATGGTCTCGTCCACAGTGATACCAATGTGGCTTTCATCAATCTTCCTCAAGTTGATCTTCTTGGCGTCCAGGACCTTCTTGATGAGCCTGTCCGAATTGTTCTCCGTGTCAACAACGACAGTGTCAAAGAGCACAGCCCCCTTCTGGCCAGTGCCCCGCTTTCTGGTCTCAAAGCCAAGCTGGTTCAAGCCCTTTTGCAAAACTCGCGCGGCAGTAATTGTCCTCTCGGCAATGGCCTTTAAGCCCTGAGGGCCATGGTAGATGGCGTAAAACGCACTCATGTTCGCCAGGAGGGCCTGGGCTGTGCAGATGTTACTGGTGGCCTTCTCCCGGCGGATGTGCTGCTCTCGGGTCTGCAAAGCAAGCCTTGCCGCATTGTCTCCCAGGCGGTCCTTCGAGAGGCCAATAAGGCGACCAGGCATCTTGCGCTTGTGCTTATCGCTCACAGCAAAGAAGGCAGCATGAGGGCCACCGTAGCCAAAGGGCACGCCGAAGCGCTGCGCGTTTCCGAAAGCAATGTCCGCGCCAAACTCGCTAGGGGGCTTCAGGACAGTCAGAGCAAGTAGGTCTGTGGCAACGCTGACGGTGGCACCAAGCTTGTGTACAGCGTCCGAAAGAGCCTTGTAGTCCTCCACACCACCGTATGTGTCCGGGTACTGCACCAGCACACCGACAAGATCCTGGCCGATTTCCTGTACACGCTTGCTGCCTTCCTTCAGCACGTCGCCGGTCTCAATAGTGATACCAAAGCCCTGAGCACGAGATTCGAGGACTGCGATGGTCTGCGGGTGGCAGCTCTCGTCCACAAAGAACACCTTCGTCGGCCTCCTGAGCCTGCTCGCGGGCAGCGCATTCATAGCAACCGTCATGGCCTCGGCGGCAGCCGTTGGCTCGTCCAGAACGGAGGCATTAGCAATTGGCAAGCCAGTGAGGTCGGAGACCATAGTCTGGAAGTTTAGCAGAGACTCCAAGCGACCCTGGCTGATCTCGGGCTGGTAGGGGGTATAACTGGTGTACCAGCCGGGGCCTTCGAGGACGTTACGCTTGATAACCTCGGGCGTGCGGGTGCCCGCATAGCCGCAGCCAATGTAGCTGCGGTAGACGCTGTTACCATCGGCAATCTCGCGAAGGCGGCCTATTAACTCGCTCTCGGTGTATCCGTCCTGGCTGAAAGCCGTCTCGCCGGTCTTGGTGCGGACCTGGGGCCCGTCGATCTTGAGATTGCGGTCCGACAGCACGTCCTCAGGCACGACCTGCTTCACGAACTCGTCAAGCGAGCTGACAGGCGGGTCGAGGACCTTGAGCATCTGCTCGGCATCGCTGGCGGACGGGCCAATGTGGCGGTGGGGGAAGCTATCGAGCGGTGCAAAGGCGGAGCCGCGCTTCTTCGCCGGGGTGTTGCCGTTGGTGTCTGCGGTCGAGCTGGTGTAGAACGTGCGGGCAAAAGAAGCCGGCCTTGAGCTCTGCTTCAGCGTCGCCAGGCTCTGGCGCTGTGCGGCGCACAGGAAGCGGGAGTTGCGCGTGGCGCCATCGCGCGAGAGCACGAGACGCGTCGCGCGGAAGCTTGCCCTGGCGCACTGAGACTGCATGATGGGGATCGAGACTGGAGAGAGGGCGCACCCGCCCCTTTGCGCTGCGTGGATGGTCTGCTTTGGCGAAAAGGGCGAAGGGCAGTGTCGAATTTGCTGTGGCGGTCGTGACGTAGGACCAATCCAGTCCCAGGGAACCGTGTTGCTACTCAGGAAATGGAAAGCGTTCCGCACGCGCGGGCTGGGGGAGGACGAACGTCAGCGTCAGGTCGACCAGGCCGCTAGGAACAGGTGCTCGAGAAGTCCTTTGGGCGTGCTTGCACGGAATTTCTATTCTGTGGGCGGCCGCAGGGTGGTTTTGAGGCGCTGGTTATCAGCGGCAGAGCGCGCGCTCGGTGCTCTCGGGATCCTCGCCGAGTCCCAAGGCCCGGCCGGTGTCGGAATCTTGCGGAGCGATCCCATGCGACGCGGCTGAAAGGCAAGATACAAGAGTCAGCGCCCAGGCACATGTCAAGATGGTATCAGGTAACGCCTCCGTTCGCACGATGCTCATTGGCCCGAGCCCGCCATAGATCACCACCATCGTCAGTCCGCGGCGCCATATGACTGGCCGAAACTGCATATTCGCCGAACTGCGTGCCAAGTGAGCCGACGAGCCGCTTGCCTGAGACCTCGTGGCGCCGCCGCGCAGGCACTCCCTGATGAAGACAGCATTTCAATTACTTCATTGACTACGCAAAAGTACCAGATCTCCGCTGCTACTCGTTCCAGAATTTCCAACCGACAAGAAATCCAGTCATCTGCACGCTCTGTGCCCCAGCGCCGCCGCTCATACTGATGTGACAAAACTTTTGTGCCCCCCTGTCCGCCTTAACGCCAAAACAGGAAAATTTAACCCTCTCGCTAGCCAGCAAACGTAACCGCATCCGCTTGCAGCCTTGCTTTCATCGCCCCGGGCTCGCTCCCGATCCCGTTCGTCGCGAATAATATGTCTAGAAGAAAGTACCAAACGGGCGGGGCTGCATCCACTAGCACGGGTCCGAACGTACTGTACAGAGAACAGGAGCAACTCTTCTTAAACGCCGTTGTTGCATGTTCAATTGGTCGAAGATGAAGGATTTTAGTGAGTGCCGTTGACCATGGGCAAATCGAAATCGGCCGGAGCAGTGAGGATGGAATATTGACCACCCGCGCCAGCCCAGTTCAGCTTCTTCTCGCGAACGGCCGTGTTGTCGATCATGGTCGCAACCTCGATGTCATCGTCGGTGCCCTGGCCAGTCTGATAGTTGGCCGAAAAGCCCCAGGAGTAGGCCTTGCCCTCCTTGCTGATGGCGATGTTGTGGTCCGTGCCGCAGGTAATGAAGGTGGCGTTGATGTTAGGAAGTTCCGTAGGGACCTTGAGGATGCGAGGCCTGTCATGCTCGTCTTTCGTGATCTTGTCCTCTCCAAGACTCTTGAGTGTATCCATGGGCAGACCCATTTGGTAACCGTCCAGGCGGCCCCAGACAAGGCACTTGCCATCTTCGGTGACAGCACCAGAGTGGTGTCCACCGCCGTCGATCATCTTGATCTTCTCATCCGACAGCGTGGAAACCTTGGCGGGCTTGAGAATGCATGCCTCCTCTTCGCCTGCATGTTCGGGAATACCCGTCTCGCCGAAGTTGTTAAGACCCCAGGCCCAGACGTTGCCGCTCTTGTCAACAGCGAAAGAGTGGTACGAGCCACAGGCGATCTGGGCAATCTTCTTGCGAGGCAAGCCGAACTCACGGGGAACAAGTCCCTCGGTCTTGGTGCGCTCAACCACACGACGGCCCAGCTGGTTTTGCTGACCGCTTCCCCAAGCGAAAACATTGCCATCGGCATTAAGAGCAAGCACGTGGTTGGCGCCGCAGACGATATTGCGGATTTTCTTCAGGTCCGGAAGGAGGACCGGGGTCTTCTGAATGAAGCTCGTCTTGCTGAAGCCGAAAATGCCTTCGTTGCTGCGGAATGTGCCCCAGCCGTAGACAAGACCATCATCGGTCAGAGCGAAAGAGGCGCTGTCGGAGGCAGCAACCTGTACAAATTTGGTGTCCTCCGGAAAAGCGTCCGAGGGTATGGCGGTAGGAGTCGCTTCCTTAGGGTTCATTCCACTGTCATCGCCAGAGTCAGAGCTGTCGTCACTCTTGTTGTCATCAATGTCCACAAGACCGCCATCCCAGGTAGTATCGCGGCCTAGAGCGCCCTGGTCGTTGACGCCCCATGATAGGATCTTGTTATCGTGGGTGAGGGCAAGAACGTGCATGCCACCGGTAGAGACCTGTACGACACCAACGCTGCTGGCAGGGAGCAGCGGGTTGAGACGCGGGCGCTTAACGTCAACCGCGTTCTTCGCGGTACCAAGGCCAAGCTCACCCGAGCTGCCCTCACCGAAGACGTAGACATGGAGCTTCTGGGTGGGCGCCTTGTTCTTGTCCTCATCCTTGAGGCGCGCAATGCGTATCTTCTTCGCGACAGGAACTTCAGGCTCCTCGGTGGCCTTGCGCTTCCTGCTGGTCTTGGCCGGAGCGGTTGCAGTAGAGTTGGACGAAGCAGCAGTGTCTTGCGTCGGCTGATCCTGCGTGGCCTCGCTGGCAGTAGCTTGCGTGGAAAAGCTCGCAGTCGCGGCGTCATCGCTCTTGGAGTCACCTGTAGTCGCGCATCGTCAGCACATGTCTATCAAGTAGAAAGGCGCAATGCGCCTCAAACAATCCGAGGGCGGGACTTACTCTTCTTCTTGGTTGCGGCCTTCTTCACCGTCTTCACCGTCTTCTTCGCTGGAGCAGACGCGTCGACGTCCTTCTTTGCGGGCCTGCCGCGCTTGGCCGGGGCCTTTTCCTCGCCATTGGTGGCAGCCTTCTTCGTGGGGGCTTTCTTGGTGGTTGCCGTAGCCCTGGTCGCCTTGGCGGCTGGCTTCTCAGCGGCAGCCTGGGGGGCAGCGGTGGCCTTCTTAGAGGCAGCGGCAGCGGCAGCTCTCCTGGGAGGCATCGCGACGACGGATGATGGATAGCTGAGCTGTGTTGAGTTGAGTATGAAGCTGCGCGATGGCGACTCGCTCGAGTGAGCTTCGGTTGATGGTAGCGCGATGCAGCGGCCGAGGTTGGCGGGTGGCAGCAGCAAGCAGGAGCAAGCCTTTATGCAGCGCGTTTGCCTAAAGGTGTGGGTGGGAGGAGGATGGATGCCTAGCTTGACGGAGGCAACTTGATGCAAAATGCTTGGTTCGAGGCAGATGCGGAAATGTGCAGAAAAAAAGTCGCGGGATGGAGGTGAATAGCGCAGCTTTGTTTTTGAGCGCAGGAGCTGATGTGATGCGACCGGGGGGCTTTCGCGTCGCACCGCATTCCGCCCACCGTAGCGACGGCCTGTGCGCCCCAGCGACGCCCGCCAAGCGTCTGTCACCAGAGAGCCGCACTGAGCCACTGACATGCAAGTCCTGGCCGCCCCGATGCGTGCGCGCAGAACTATTGAAAGACGAACCAGCCTCGCAGCAACAAAAGCAACCGCCAGCTGGACGACGGACATGCAACCGCTTTCGGCGGCATGCAGCGCATCTGCAAGCCGGACCCCAATACGAAAGAACACGCATTCACGCCACTCTCGAATCGAGTACAGGAGATGACCTTCGGCTGTGGCGTTATCGTCTCTATTCTGTCCCTAGACCCTGTCTCTGATACCCAACCCACCCGCTCACCGTGCGCTCCTCAAGAATCCCACCACGCCAACGCAGTAGCCGCCTAAGCTGCCAAGCCGCTGTCTCTCCTTACCCGCTTCCTCGCGCCATTCTCTCAGCGCCTCCACAACTTCCTCGTCGCTTGTGATATCCTCGCCATGCAACCGCAAAAACACTGCCATCCACGCCTGAACCAACTCGTAGTCGCGTTTTTGCCGCAGCCGTGCAGTGAGGGCCTGAATGAACGTCAGGAACTCATGCGACGGCGGAGTCTCCAAGGACCGGATCGCCAAGTCGGCTGCGCTTGGTGGCAGCGCTGACAGGTATGAGACCAAATCATCGTACTCGCCAGACCCAGAAGCGTTGGCAAGGTGCCGGCTGAACTCCGACTGGTGAGCCGCGGACTTGGAGATTCGCGATACTGGACCAGCCTTCGCTGCAGAGTCCTGCTGGTCCACCCCGGCAATGGTACCGTTAGCTGCTGGATTGGCCGCGCCATTGAGACCGGGAAGGAAGAAGGGTGCCTTTTCAGGAGCCTTTGGCGCCTCCTTGGGCTTGTTGCGTTCCCGAATCAGGTCCAGGTGGAGGAGGTTCTGCCACCTTGACTTGGGAACCAAGCTGAGTGTGGTGATGGACTCGCTCAGTTGATCCACCGACGGAATGCCAGCATCTCCTTCCTCCTCTTCCTCCTGCTCATCCTCGGCGTAAGCCGCCGAGACGATGTTCTCGCCGCCTTCGCCTGAAGCTGTTGGTGCGTCGACCTCAGCAATCTCGTCATCCGAGATGTGTCTAGTGGGAACATGGGTGAACAAGGTCTTATTTGTCCAGATGTTGACGCCAACGTTGTCCTCCTGGGCAACGGCAAGGTACTCGCCTGTCACGGACATACCCAGGGAAGTACATTTGCTGCGCAATTTCATCGCATCGATCATGTGTCCCGTAGGCAGGTCCCAAACCCGGATGATGGAGTCAGCCGAAGCCGCAATGATCCAGCGCCCGTCATTGGAGAACGTAAAGTCATTGATCTGGCCCTGGCAACCGAAAAGCTCTCTGACCAATTTCTTTGTCTCGATATCGACCACGCGAATGGAAGAATCGGAGCAGGCAAAGGCAATGAGATCACTTGAGCTGTGGTAGCGAAGGCTGGTGATGGTGACCATAGGAAACCAATCGATTTCGTGAAGTAGCTGGCCGTTGGTGAAGTCCCAGAACTATGATTGTTAGCGAAACGAACACTTCGCGTTGGGAACAAAGTATTACCTTAACTTTGCCATCGTCACTGCAGCTAATAACAGTACGGTTTAGGCTGTCCACGGCGATACCAGTGATTGCCTTGGTGTGCTTGCCCTGGCCTCTTGCGAACTTCTTCGGCTTGGCTTCAATGTCCATTGACTCCTCCTCTTCAAGTTGCTGCAGTTTCAACCGCTTGGCTTGCTGTGGGGTGAGTTTTGCGGGGAACCGCTGACGATGGATGCCAGATTGCAGGTTGAACATATCCAAACCACCTGCTCGAGATCCGACGAGGGCGAATGTACCGCACGGAGAGATTGCCACACTCGTTACCGGTGTCCCGTCGCCTGTGTCAAAGGCCCACCGGCCGGCCTTCTTCTTACCCCAGAACCATGTCCTCGCCGTCTTGCTGTCCTCATGTGCAGTGACCATACTCTCCCAACCAGTAAGGCCAGTTGCTTCTGCACCTCCTGTTCCACCCTTGCCCTTGCTGGGATTGTTCCAAATGGCGTTGACTCCTGGCACTGCCCCCATACCGCCGTCGCGATTCAGTGAGCATGCCATGCAGGTGATTTTCGGAGCCCTCAAGTCCTCGATGGACAGGCTGCTATCCAAAGCTGCCAGGCCTTCGCTCAGAATACCCATCTTTTTAGCTTTCTTGCGAATGTTGCCCTGGCTGAGCTCCGTGCTTTGGCCGTCTCGTCGCAAGCTCCAGCCCCAGAGCGTCCGATCTTTACTGGCACTGACGAGCCACTTGCCACCGGCATCGGCACCATCTGCGTCAGAAGGGAGGAACTGTAAGGTTGACACGGGCGCGGCGTGTCCGCTGCGGGAGTGGAGAATTCGAGGAACAGGCGAGAAAGGAGTCTGATCGAAAATCCAAGTTTTCAGGGAATTGTCGAGACCGCTGGTGACAACGACGGCTTGACCAGCCAAGAACTCAATCTTGCTAATGCCACCGGCGACGCCACCGTCCGCAGTCGATGGCGGAGCATGAGCACCCCGCAGCACACCCATTTTCCTGCCACCTCCGTTCAAGTCCCAAAAAACCACATCACCGGTATGCTTCGAGGCTGTCGCCATAACGCCATCCTTGCGACCATCCTCCCCTGCGCCCTGCCCATCCGTCCGGAAAGAGATCGAGGTCACCGGGGCCCTCCTCGACGATCCGGTGTTCACAGTAAGGACCTCCTTGTCCGCACGAATATCGTGAACGACGACAGGGCCGCTGCTGTATGCTATAGCGACGAGCGATAAGACGGGAGTTGGCTGCAGGGCGGTTACGTGGCCGTACTCAGCAGCAGCAGGCAGAATCGTGTAGAGCAACCTGCCGGTGTTGATGTTCCATATCTCGACGCTTCCATCCTGTCTGCCGGCAAGGATCTTGTTCAGGTAGGTGGGCATGTTACAGACCCCGCCAGTGAGTAAGCTGCCTGTGCTTCCAGCACGTGGCGCGACGAGGGTGGTATAATGCTCCAAGGTCTCAGACTTCCATACGTCGATTCTTGTGGAGCCACACCCAATGATCCACGCGCCAAATGCCACAAGCTGCTTGATGTTCTCATCCCAACCTTTGGGCGTTTCGAGCTCGGCCACTTTCTTGCCACGCTTGAACAGCCACACACCCCTGGAAGCTTGCTTGTCCTCCCCTCCCCACGCCGCCAAGATCTTGTCTTTCCATGCGGCCGTTGCGGTAATCAGCTCCGGGGTTTGCGGTCTCGTGATAAAGACAAGATTGAGGCCGCGGCGCAGATCGTAGGTTTGCAGGCTTCGGCCGACAGAGGTGGTGATTTGAAATGTGGTCTTGCCCAGCGGAACGGAAGTAAATGGGACATCGGTAGGCGAGATCAGACCTACGGTCTGCGTGGGTTAGCAGTTTCCCTCGGAGAGTATATCAGCGGCTCATACTCGGTACGGCGCGAAGAGCCTCGATTTGGTGGGGCGCTGTTTGCCCTCGGGATGGGCTTTGGTGGCATTAAGCTTCTTGCGCTTGACGACGCGGCCGTCGGCGACTTGGGTGCTCGTGACAGTCGCAGGCATCTTGGCTGGGCTTCGCAGACAGAGAGCGCGTCGCGGCGAGAGAGGCTGCGGTTCGAAAAATTCTAGACTAGCTCGCGGGATCTGCAGGGCGTCCGCGGCTAAGCAGGGGTGCGATAGTCGTGGCCGCCGCACATCAACCGCCAAGTCCACCGACGCCCTGCTCGCTCACTATCATGAGCACTTGTTGACGCACTACTGGTTTGGCCAAGCTGGGAGTCTGTGCTCGTGTCCAGCCTGACGCGGCTCGCAGCACGCCAAGCTCCGCGCCGTCTTCATTGCATCTTTGCTCTGCGTGATCAGCCTGGATCGACGCCAATGGCTATGCTGTGTGTGCATGAAGCAGCTCGAGACAGCGCCTGGACCAGACAGGCCGTCCGATCGTCCCGTCTGGCAGTGCCACAAGCACAACTCGCCGACTGGAGACACGTGCGGTATGAAGTCATGGTCAAGAGTCCCAGGCAGCCGAGACGGTCCAGGTGAAGGCGCTGGCGGCGGTGGTGTGGCCGCCTCGCGCCAACCAGTCATTGCAGCACGCCGTCAGCCAGGGAGAGCAGTGCTGCCTGTCGGAGACCCGAGAGCGCGGGCGTGGGGTTGCGGGGAGGGCAGCGCTAGGGAGGGCACGCGGCGGCGGCAACGACAAACAGAGCGTGTCCCCGGCCAAATGCACCCGCTAAACGTCATTTCATGCCGAGCCTAAGGCATGCGTGCAGCTCTTGCAGCGCGTCCGCCCTCCGACCAAAAGCAAATCCTCGAACCGCCACGTTCTGCGCGTCACATCGGTTCAGCCACCCTATATGGACGATTCTCTAACGCGCACAGCTAGTGCCGAGAGCACCAGGTCGCGTCATGGATCACATTCGCTGTCTGGCGCCTCGTCGCCCTTGGCCAACCGCAAGAGTCGCTCTGCCGACCCTGGCACCAGCCTGGGAGACGTAGACCGCGCCAGCATATCTATGCCCCCGCCGAACCCCAAGCCCACGGCCCGCCAGCAGCATGACCGCAGACCCTCCAAGGCCTCCGACAGCCTGGTCGCCGCCTCCCTGACCCTCGACCAGCCCGACGTCCAGAACTCGTCCGCCATCGACGATGACCCAACGCCAACTGCCGCCTCCGCGGCCGACAAAGAGTCCAACCGGATGTCTTTTTCGTCCCTCTATTCGCTGGGCTCGCAAATATACAACAACGCCCGCAGCTCCGGCGGTCCCAGCTCTATTGCGGGCAGTGAACCGGATGGTATGTCGAGTACCACCCAGCCCGCCCACTGTACAGGCTAACGTCGCCGAAGCAAAGTCTGACGGTCCTTCCCATGGAGCAACGACGCAGACCTCGTCCTTCTCAGTCACCACTTCCAGCCACAACAACGGCCCCTCGCCGTCGCAGCTACTTTCCCCCCGAGACCAGAGCACTGATCCCAACTCTGTCCCGGCCTCCTCCGTGAACGGCCATCCTATCCACACCCCGCCTGCTCCTCTCCTCCAACATCGTCGCTCGCGTAGCCGGACTCATCATCCTGCAAGGCGAACAAGTCAACATGGCTCCAGTATCGGTGGTAGTGGCAGTCCTGCCAGTGAGCGCAGTTACGTTGCAGGCAAGGAGAACGAGCCCAGAAAGCCACCAATTGGTATCATCGGAGTGTGTGCCATGGATACAAAAGCAAGAAGCAAGCCTAGCCGGAACATTCTCAACAGGCTTATCGCCAACCAGGATTTCGAGGTCATCATCTTCGGGGACAAGGTCATCCTGGACGAAGAGGTGGAGAATTGGCCCATTTGCGACTTCCTCATATCCTTCTTCTCGGACGGCTTTCCGCTTGATAAAGCCGTCGCCTATGCTAAGCTCAGGAAGCCGTTCTGCGTCAATGATCTACCTATGCAGACCGTGCTTTGGGACCGTCGTATATGCTTGAAGATTCTGGACAAGCTGAACGTGCCGACGCCGAAGAGGGTGGAGATCAATCGTGACGGCGGCCCCACGCTCCCCTCTGCTGAGCTAGCGAGTATCATGTACGAGAAGACCGGCGTGAAACTCGAAGGTGCATCGGATGGAACCGGAGGTGGCGTCAAGCCACCGCAAAGTGTCGAGATGCTGGAGGACAACGACGTCATCTGCGTGGATGGCGTTGAGCTTCGGAAGCCCTTTGTCGAGAAGCCGACCAGTGGTGAAGATCACAATATCCATATCTTCTTCCCAAAGAGTGCTGGTGGAGGTGGCCGCCGCCTTTTCAGGAAGGTCAACAACAAGAGTTCGGAAGCAGACGACAGCCTGGAGGTCCCGCGAGTCATTACGGACCCAGACAGCAGCTACATCTACGAGCAATTTCTTCGGGTGGAGAATGCTGAGGATGTCAAGGCCTATACGGTTGGCCCTGACTTTTGTCATGCCGAAACTCGGAAATCTCCCGTGGTTGACGGCGTTGTAAAGCGCAACCCCAACGGCAAAGAAATTCGCTACGTCACTAGTTTGACCAAGGAAGAGGTTGCCATGGCCGCCAGAATTGCTCAGGGGTTTGGCCAGCGTGTTTGCGGGTTCGACCTGCTTCGCACCGGTGACAAGAGTTATGTCATCGACGTAAATGGTTGGAGTTTTGTCAAGGATAACAACGACTACTATGACAAATGCGCGAGCATCCTCAAACAGATGTTCCTGCAAGAGAAGCAGCGTCGCACTGGCACTCAGTCAGCTCAACAGCCAGCCAGCGAAAGCGACGAAATACCTCCCCCTGACAAGCCGGGCCACTCGAGGAAGAACACACACAGTGGTCACAGGGCTCAGCTCAAATCCATACTCAAAAGCCCGAGTATGTCACGGATTGCACACCACGTGGCCGGTCACCATAGCCATGGCTCGGGCTCACCTGAGCTTTCGTCCACTACAACTCCGATCACATCTCCGCCAAGTCTCGAAAAGGCTCCGCAGACTTCGTCACCTGCGCCTGACATGCTTCCACCTCCCGCTGTTGCAGAAGTCACTTCGCATCCCAAGACTGAGGCTGAGGAGCCGGCTGTGCCTCCGCCAAAGCCGGCGTCCAAGGCTCAGTGGAAGCTCAAGGGCATGGTTTCCGTTATCCGACACGCTGACAGGACACCAAAACAGAAGATTAAGTACAGCTTCCACACAAAGCCCTTTATCGATCTACTGAAGGGGCACCAGGAGGAGGTTCTGCTGACTGGCGAGGCGGCACTTCAGAGCGTTCAGGACGCAGTTACCAAGGCTTTTGCGGAAGGTGAGGAGGACAGTGACAAGCTCATGAGCTTGAGAAATGCGTTGAATAAGCGCATTGGGTGGCCAGGAACCAAGGTCCAAATCAAACCCATGTTCCGGAAGCGCACGAAGGAGGAAATGCCACCAGAGCTGCTCGCTGATATGCCTTCGGAAAGCGAGACCGAGAAGGCACACGAAGTTCTGACAGGAGATGATAGACCTCCTACAGATCCTGAGAAGCTGAAGGCCTGGAGAGAGAAGCGAAGTGACTCTCTCTCGGGCATAACTCTTTCACGGATTGCCGCTGCGGAAAACAATCTGATCCTCGACAAGCTCCAACTGATCATCAAATGGGGCGGCGAGCCCACTCACTCAGCCCGATACCAGGCTCATGACCTTGGCGAGAATCTCAGGAACGACATGCTTCTGATGAATCGGGATGCTCTGGATGACGTCCGCGTCTACAGCAGCTCTGAGCGGCGTTCAACCACAAGCGCTCAGATTTTCGCAACTACTTTCTTGAATCAGCAGGAGCTACCACCGGACTTCATCGCTGTTCGGAAGGACCTTCTGGATGATTCTAACGCTGCCAAGGATGAGATGGACAAGGTCAAGAAGAAGCTGAAGATCCTCCTGCGTCAGGGCAACAAAGCGCCACCGCAGTTTGCTTGGCCCGACAACATGCCGGAGCCATTCATCGTCGTCCGCCGCGTTGTTGAGTTGATGAAGTTCCACCGCAAGGTTATGCGCCACAACTTCACCAAGTTGCGTAGCAATGCAGCATCGTCTTTGGTTGCTGTCGCGAAGGGCTCGACGCCCGACACGTCCAACGGAGGAGGCTCCGCGGTGGCAAACACGTCCGCCAATGTCACGAACATCCAGGCGCGCTGGTGCAGCGGTGAAGACCCCGAGCTCTTCCGGGAGAGATGGGAGAAGCTCTTCAAAGAGTTCTGCGATGAGGAGAAGGTCGATCCTAGTAAGATCTCCGAGTTGTACGACACCATGAAGTTCGATGCTCTTCACAACCGGCAGTTCCTCGAATGGGTCTTCACGCCTGATAGCAGCCTGCTGGAGGAGGATACGCTCGAAGAGACAGCGATTGGGAGCAGTAACACAGTAAGCGCCAAGTCTACGCAGCCGCCCAGCCCGTCAGAGCCCATGCATGATCCACCGAAGGAGCAGCCTCCCCACGACAAGGGAAGCATATCCCATCGTATCGGCTTCAGACGCCGATCCGAAGCCGCCTCGGCATTCAATAACCGGTCAAAGGAACAGTCGCCCGCGCCCGAGTCCTACTTCAACCTCTTCGAGGGCGTCGGTAACGGCTCGCTGCCTTCCAAGGTTAAGACCGACGCCCGTTTGGAGCGCCTGCGCGAGCTGTACAAGCTGTGCAAGGTGCTCTTCGACTACATCGGGCCGCAGGAATACGGCATCACGGACGCGGAGAAGCTGGAGATTGGGCTGCTGACATCGCTGCCACTGCTGAAGGAGATTGTCAAGGACCTGGAGGAGGTGCAGGCGTCGGAGGACCCCAAGTCATTCTTCTACTTCACCAAGGAGTCGCACATTTACACGCTGCTCAACTGCATCCTCGAGGGCGGCATTCAGACCAAGATCAAGCGCAACGCCATCCCCGAGCTCGACTACCTCTCCCAGATATGCTTCGAGCTCTTCGAGTCGCAGAACTCGACGGGCGCCGACGAGCCGAGCAGCTTCAACTACAGCATCCGCATCTCGCTCAGCCCGGGCTGCCACACGTTCGACCCCCTCGACGTCCAGCTCGACTCGAAGCACTGCATCGGTATCGCCCAGCGCCGCAGCCTCACTAGCCACCACGACTGGATGCAGGTCATCGAGACGCTGCGCGACAAGTTCCACACGGTCAAGCTGCCCAAGAGCTTCATCGCCATCAACCTCAGCGAGAAGGTGCCGCAGGCGTTCGGCATGAAGTCGGACAAGGACTCCCAAGAGCTTTTGGCGGACAGGGCGGAGGAGGTGGAGGAAGAGGTGAGGGATAGGCTGGAAGAGAAGCTCGTGGAGGTTGAAAGTAAGTTGGGGGCGGCCGAGGAGGTTTTGGAAAAGAAGCCGGCCTCGCCGCCGCCGGAGCAGCAACAAGAGCAAGAGCAGCAAGAGCAACAACAGGTATAGACGGGGAGAAGCTTACCTTTTTTCTCTCTCTTTTTTTGGTAGATCGTTGATTATGTTACCGTCTTCCCTTTTCTGCCTCTCCAAATGTCACAGGAGCATAGGGCCTTGCTCCTCAATCACGACGTCTGATCCCAGACATGCCTGTCGTTAGCATGGAAACGGTTGGTTTAAGGAATCTAGGAAGTTGATGGTGCACCTGTAGATGACATTCTGTAAAGAACTCAATGAAACACAATAGAGTCAAAACGGACTAACGGTATGATGCAATTATGGACGTGTTTGAATGAATGTCCGAGGCCAACCCCGTCGAAATCCCAACGAGCAGTGCGCTGTTGGACTGGAGTCTCGATGATTCTCCGATAGGGTATAGCGTGTCCAAACAGTACAAACATCAAAGGCCCAGCTCTCTCTCAATACCACAACAATACAACTCTCACAGTTCAGTATTTCCCATGTTATTGCGGATGACGCCTCTGTAACTACTCAGACTCCATTGCTATCTTCATGACATTTGCAACCTGAGCTTTACGCATGCGAGACATTGGCTTCACTCCTTTGGATATCATTATGTCTCCCCAATAGCTTTCGATGCAAACTTCCTCTGTCCGCGTCAAGACCTTGTTGCGTAAGGATTAGTATCTCGCATCCAGATCCTCCAGGTCCACTTCATCCTCCGATTCCTCCTGCACCTCCTCCCCCGCAATGCCAGACTCAGGCTTCGCCAGCCTCCCGCCTTGCTGCTCCGCCCCCTGTGCACCTCCACTGCCGCCTTCCGCCCGAAAGTCGCCCAGACTCTTCGCCTGTTCCTCGGTCAACTCTACAACCATCGGCGCGAATTCTCCGGCTTCGTCGTCCTCGTCGAACCGCGTTCCCACATCCATCTCAACCTGCTCGCCGTCTTCAAGCTCCAGCATTCCTCTCCTCACGAACGAGTCATCCAACTGCCAGCCGTATTCTCCCTTCAGAAAGTCTTCCAGCTCGTTCAACTCATCCAAGACGTCCGACTTGCCCTTGCCGTCTAGCTCCTCCAACCCCTTCCTGAACTTCCTCAGTAAGCCTTTTAGCAACGATCCGCCCTCGTCGCTAAGATCGAACAGCATCGCTTCCGTATCTTGACAATGCTGCAGCTGCAACCGCAAGAGCCGCAAGAATCTGCAGTAAAACCCCGGCCTCTGCACGACTGCCTTCTTGCAGGTCGTCAGCAGCTCGAGCAGCCTCTTCCACTGCTCCAGGCAGCTGTTGTTGTTCAGCGTCAGCACCATCAGAAACGTGAATTGCAGCTCCCCCAACACCTCTTCCTCCCTCCCTCCGCACACTCTCTCCACAAGCTCCCCCAGCGCCCACGACCGATCCTGCGCCGCCTCCGTGCGTTCCCTGCCCGTGACACCCTCACCCCAAGTCATCTTCAAATCGACCGGCAGCAGCTCCAGCTCCTTCTCCGGCTGCCAAACCGCACCGCCACCGCTGTCGCCGCCACCACAATCGTTCGACAACCCGGGTATGTCGTCGGCATCCCTCGCCGCGCTGCTCGCGCTCGTCAAGCCCCAATGCTGCTGGTCCCCCACCCCTCCCCCGCCGCCGAGAACCCTATCCAGCAACGCCTCGCCAATCGCATCCGTCAGCGCCCGCCAGTCCAGCTCCTTGTCCCCCTCATCATCCGCGTCCTTACTCGCGCTCTGCCGATACGGCGTCAGGCCCTCCCGCCAGATCGCCCCCAGGTTCGCGCGCCAGCGCAGCACCTCGGCCGGGTCGGTTTCGGGCACGAGCTCCTCGTGCTGCGCATCCCACTTCTTGACGAACAGGTCGGGCGGAGAAGACGACGACGACGGCGTCTCGTTGACGTGGAACCAGGCGCCGTGGCGGACGGAGAGCGAGGTGGTGCTGCTGGTGAAGACGAAGTGCCAGCCGCCCGGCAGGTCCTTGATGCCCTTGAAGCGCGGGGTCGTGGTGAAGGAGAGCAGGTTGATGCCGCCCAGCGCGCCGGCGGGCACAAGGAGCAGGACGCAGGGTGTTGCATCCATGTTCGACTTCTCGATGTGGAGCAATGTTCCAGTATTCCACAAGCGTCACCGTTCTTGGCTTTGGATGCTTCAAGATTGAAAGGATGTGGCTTGAGTGGCGCGGGTAGGAATTGTTGCCACAAAAGATGGTCCGGAGGGTTGTGGAAAACGGTGGAATTTACCGCATGGCGCACAAGCTTGATTCGCAGTGATGAAAGCGCGCAAGAATTGGCTTCTTCGGAGGTTGTGAGTAAGGACCTCTTAGCAAAGAATGGACGGCACTTTCCCGTGGTCGGTTGAGTTTTCTGTTAAGTAGTCGTGAGATGTTCGGAGGAAGGCGCGAGTGACGTCGGACCTGGCGCGCAAAGACCCTGCATCCGCGCTTTGGTAAAGTTGTTGCCGCCTGACGGGTTTCCACGTTGGTCACCATTCACAACTAGTCACAGAGCCAATCGTTTTGGAAGTTTGGTAGTATTTTTTTTTTTCTACTGGTACTCAAGCACAGACGAAACGAAGATATGTAGGGAGTCAAAACCACAAAACGGAATGTGAGATCCGTTCAGTTTTCTCAGACAGTCCCACCATGGCTACACCGCACACAGACCTGATTGATTATGCGAATGATTGGTCTGCATGAAGTGCAGCGGTAATCTCCCTCAATACCAGGAACCGCTTTCAGCTAGAAGAGACTGTGCGGGCAGAAAATTTGAGGTTGCCGTAGTAGGCGGCGAGTGTCACGAAGAGCACGGGGGATGATTCGTGATCCTTACATTCCTTTTTTGCTGCCTAAAGTTGGGTGAACTGGCGAGTGCACGTGAGAAATGATCTGATGGTCAATTCAATGTGACAAGCCGAAAAAGTGAGGACCAGGCGATAAAAGCCGTTCCTCTCGTAGTTGTCATCAGCCCCATAGACCTCGAACGCACACCCATAACCACCAGCACCAAATCACAAACGACGACCGCGGCGACCACCCTTCCTGCGAGTAGAGTCGGAAGGAGTGGGCGTGACGTCCTCGATGCGGCCGATCTTCATGCCGGCACGGGCAAGGGCACGGAGAGCCGACTGGGCACCGGGACCGGGGGTCTTGGTGCCGTTACCGCCAGTGGCCCTGATCTTGACGTGGAGGGCAGTGATGCCGAGCTCCTTGCAGCGGGTAGCGACGTCCTGAGCAGCCAACATGGCAGCGTAAGGGGAGGACTCGTCACGGCTGTGATCTTGTTAGCACCCTCTTCCTACGGAACAGGAAGAAGCTAAACATACTCAGCCTTGACCTTCATGCCACCGGTGACACGGGAGATGGTTTCACGACCCGAGAGATCAGTGACGTGGACGAAGGTCTAGAAAATCCAAATTAGCGTCCGATCCCAGTGATTCCAACTTGTCCGTATGCGAAAGTCCATCGCGAATCCTCTGCTCAATTTCTTCCGACTCAGCAATCTGCGCGTCTGCGCATCGCCACACCGTGATGCACCAGGTCTGCAAGAGTTTCCCAAACAATACAGACAAGCTGCTGCGTCCTAAGAGTCACATGCCTCATTGGTGGGGCACTGCAACTCCCAGGGGCGCTTCCACAGTCCAAGACTGGCGATGCACATCACAGATGGCATCCAACGTCTGCGCATCGGCTACGCGTGAAACCAGCTCTTGAACATGACTCGGGAGTCGAGTGCATTCCCCGTTGCGAAACCGCACTCCCGCCATAGACATCTCCTCCTCTTCATCCAATGGAGAGCTTTCGGCATGACGGCCGGTCGCGCAGAGTGATCCCCGATGGACTTTCGACTGGAACAAAGAAGTTTGCATAGATTGTGCACTCACATCGTTGAAGGAGGCGAAGATACGGGCAACGCCGAAGACGCTACGGGCCAAAGTCAGCGAGCAGATCGGACGACGGTACTTCGGGAGCGATGCAACTTACAGCTCGCCCTCGCGGACGTTGGGTCCGAGCTGGACGTTCTCCTGGGGAGCGCGGGCGACCTTCTTGGGGGGCATGGCGTCGGTTTTTGGGGTGATGACGGGGTGTGTTGGCTGTCAAAGGTCGCGGATGGTCGTCGCGAAAAGAGGGAAGGAAGGCGGCAGGTCGTTTTTCGCGCGGTGTGGGCTGCCAAGATTTTTTGCGGCCCGGCGTTGCACCGACTGGCGCTTCGCTTCGCGGCCTTTTCTTCTCAACTGACTTCGCGCGCCTCTCCACCTTTCTCTTTTTCTTCCATCCTGCACCGCGCGACTGAGAAATGTCCGCTGCGCCCACCTGAGACTGCGATTTGCCTGGTTTTGACGACGAACCTTTCGAATCACACAGCAGCACTCGAGCAACCGACCGTGCGTACTCGCTTGCAACCATGGCGGACTCAGAGAAGGCGGTCGGCATCATTGGCATGGGCGACATGGGGAAGCTCTATGCGACGAGGATCAGCGACGCTGGTTGGAGGTAAGTATGTGTGGACGAGGAATGGCCTGGCGGCAGGACTTGCAAGGTAAGAAATTCTCCCCCTCCACTTCCTTTCCTTGCAATGATGACTTGAGTGCATTTGGCTCGAGTATGGCTTTTCGTAACAACCGTTCGGCCATTCTGGTCTGGGAGTTGCGGGAGGTCATCGATGATGTAACATCTCAGCTACCTTTTTCTTTATTTGTCTGAACCGCAACACACTTTTCCACCTCGCATTTCATCCGTCTAGCAGACCAGTTTTGCTAACGTACGAAAAGTTTTTCACAGATGCCTGTTCGAAGGATGTGACATGTCCATCTGATGATTGATCCTGTACAGGGTCAACGCCTGCGATGCGCCGAGCAAGTACGAAGAATTGAAGCAGTTGTACGCCGGACACGTATGGCACACATTTTGAATTCTATTTAGAGCATACCGTGAGCGGCTGGCTGAGGCTCGCGCTAGAACAATATACACATATACCCGGACGGCCATCTCGTCTCCAGATGCAGTGACTACATCATCTACAGCGTGCCAGCTGAGGCCATCGACAGCGTCGTAGCCAAGTACGGTCCATGTATGCCTTGAATGACCACCTGAGACCATGCACCATCGTACACATTCTGATCCTCCCTGTTGCTCCATCACAGCCACCAAATTGGGTGCCATTGTCGGTGGGCAAACCTCATGCAAAGCCCCCGAAATCGCCGCCTTCGAGAAACACCTGCCGCCAGACGTCGAGATCGTGCCCGTCCACTCGCTGCACGGCCCAGGCGTGGACCCCAAGGGCCAGCCTCTCGTCCTAATCCAGCACCGGGCGTCTTCCACGTCCTTCGCGCTGGTCGAGCGCATCTTGACGTGCCTGCAATCCAAGCACGTCTACCTCACCGCCGCCGAGCACGACCGCATCACGGCCGACACGCAGGCAGTGACGCACGCGGCCTTCCTGTCCATGGGCGCGGCGTGGCACGCCAACGCGCAGTTCCCGTGGGAGATGCCGCGCTACGTCGGCGGCATCGAGAACGTCAAGATCAACGTGACGCTGCGCATCTACAGCAACAAGTGGCACGTCTACGCCGGCCTTGCCATCCTCAACCCCTACGCCCGCCGCCAGATCCGCCAGTACGCCGAGAGCGTCACCGAGCTCTTCAAGCTCATGCTGGCCGGCCACAAGGACGAGCTGCGCGCCCGCATCTACACCGCCGCGAAGGCCGTCTTTAGGGGCGACGGCGGCGACGAGGACCTGCTGCTCAAAGACGAGGTGCTGGATCGCTTCAGCCTGGGCGAGAAGCCGCCGGAGCGCGTCAGGAACAACCATTTGAGCTTGTTGGCCATGGTGGACTGCTGGTGGAAGTTGGGCATCGTGCCGTACGATCATATGATTTGTTCGACGCCGGTAAGTTGGTCCCTTCGATCCGTCCCGCGAACGCTTCCATGAGGTGCCGTTTGGGGGTTTCGTTGTTTGCTGATATGTCGACACAGCTCTTTCGTCTTTGGCTGGGTATCACGGAATACCTCTTCCGCAAACCTGAGCTACTGGAGGAGGTGATTGAGACGGCCATCCACGACAATACCTTCCGTGCTGATGATCTTGAGTTTACGTTCGCGGCCAGAGTATGTCGACCTCCCATCGGTGATTTCCAGAGGCTTACACAAGAAACCAACAGGATTGGAGTGACCGCGTGAGCCTAGGTCACATGGACGCGTACCGTGAGAAGTTTGAGCACATTCAGACCTTTTTCGAACCGCGTTTCCCAGAGGCAAAGAGGGTGGGTAACGAGATGATCAAGACGATCTTGGCGAAGACCACGAAGTCCTAGAAATAGTTTTATTGGAGGGTTTATCATAGGTGGTGATCCCCCGACCCGCCAAGGTGGTCGCCTCATAGTTTTGATCCTACATCCAGTCCATAATGAAGCCAATCATGGGTATTGTGGTCGTTTTTGTGCTCCCCAACCGTGTCCGGCGCTCAATCATTGTGAACGCCTTTTGCCGTGCAAACGCCTTCTGTGCTCAAGTGAACATCATTCCACGCGTAGGTGCGCAAAAACCCACCGTGTACTCGTGCGAGACTTAGGTACTCATGTCCTGCTCCCGGCGTCTAACTCTTCAGCGGCGGTAACCGCGATCGTTGCGTCTCATGTTGTCGGAGTACAGGCGACCCTCACTCCTACGGTTGTCCCAGCGGTCATCACGCCTATAGTTGTCGCGGCCGCTGTTGTCCGGGAAGCCGTACCTGCCCTCCTGGTACTCAGGCTCCGCGCGCCTGATGGACCTGTCGGGCTCCCTCCTATCAATGTCATCCTTGTCAACGTCCATGCCATCACGGTCCTCAGTGGCCTTCTGAGGCTGGTGTCCGGAACGCTGGCCCGGCATGACGGGGCTAGGACCGCTCTCCTTCATGAAGACATAGAGAAGCCTGCCATCGGCCTGTTCGGAGGGCGTCAGCACTGAATCGCTCGAAGCATGTGATGTGCATGTACCTTGCGGTTGTTGAACATGGTGATGACGTTGTCGGCACCGCTCTTCTCGGTGAACTGCATCTCAGCAATGACAGTCGGATGAGAGCTGGTAAGCCTACAACCCAGCATCTCTCCACCAATGGGAGTCATGACAGCCTCAATGTCCGCAGCAGTGGTGCCAGGAGCGAAGTTGCTTGCGACAACAGTCCAGCCGGTAGGCTGGGCAGCGCCACGAATGTTGATGCCACTTGCGCCCTTGGTCTGGGTGGTCGGATTGTGCGGTCCGTTGGACGACGGCTCCTGGCGGAGCTCCTGGTACAGGCGATTGCCGCGCTCAAGGCGAGAGGCAGACTGGGTGCGAGGGAGCTGAGGGAAACGGGATGCGCGCGGGTTGTTCACATGGTGGAGGTCATGGCCCCAGCGAGTGTTGTTGATGCTTGGCTTTGGGATGGCAGAGGAGGAGCGCTGTCGCACAAGGTCGAGTGGTTAGCAGCCTTCGGACTCGGGAGAAGGGCGGTAATGCAGCACACCTTGGTGACGCCCATGCGGCTAGCCAGACTGCCTCCAGCGGCGGGAGCGGCCTTGCGGTTATTGTAGTTGTTGTTCAGAGCAGCGGTGCCCGGAGCGCTCTTCCTGCGACCGGAGCCCAAGATCTCATTTGCAAGGGCCTCTCGCTTTTGCTGGTCGCGGCCTTCACGATCATGGGTGGTTAGCTTCGAGTAAAAGGATAGGAGGCGGAAGCGCGCTCGTACCGCGTTGAATGATGGCGTCGAAAGAGACGGACTGGTCCTTCGTGGGGGCCATTGCTGCGGGTGCGGATGGAGAAAAAAGCAGGAGTAGGAGCAGTAGCAATGGGGCAGGCGAGCGCAGGACCTTTGCGGGCGTCAGAGGTCCAGCTTTCGGGAGGCGAGCGGACAAGAAATGCGGAGGATGGACGGAGGTGGGTGACGCCTTTTCTGGCCGCACAGACCGCAGGGCGCGCCAAGCTTCCACGGCGCGCGACGCTAATCCGAGCGACGCCCCCGGCTCCTCCTCCTCGCCCTTGCACCCTGCTGTTCGCGTCTAATCCATTGCCAAGACTGTAGTTGTTCTATCGACTGCGCGGCTCTTTCACCCTGCATGCCCTTCAGAATATGGCGAGGATATTTGGAGGACTGGCCACGCCACCCGGCACGTTGCAGACTTTGCTGGTCAGGAAGAACGACCAGCGCTTCTCCTTCGCACAGTGCTCTGCCAATGCCTCGAGGTCGAACAACTCGCCGATCGGACAGCCCCAACCCGCCAGCAAAACTTCGTGCAACATGTAATCTGCCTTGCTCGCTGCGCCCACGTCAGCAGGTACTCGTCAAAACCAGGGAAACAACATACGCCAACACTCAAACGACGGTTGGTCACCTGCGACGGCAGAGAAGTTCTCCCAGATCCACTGCAGAACCTCCTCGCTCTGTTCCACACCAGTAAATGGGGGCGGCATGACTTTCGACAGCGCAGAGAGCTCTGTTTTCTCCAGGGCCTTGTACGCGGCAAGATAGCCTTTCGGGTGTCAGTCCGGATTCCGATTCCCAGGGAGTTATGGGACCCCTACCAGAGCGGACAAGAAGAATGTCTCCGAACTTGATGTCCACTCCCTGATCTCTCGCTACCGCTTGAAGCTGAGCCAACGGTATGGAGCCGGCTTTGAAGGGCTCGTAGCCGACATTGTTTTTGAGTCGCCAGCTGTGCCAGTCAAGAAGGATACCGCGGCCAACGATGCCCTTCTCGGACCATGCTAGCTGCTGTCACCTACCGTCCTTTTTTGCGAGATCCGGCATATAGAAAACTCACCGTGAATGCCGTTCACGTTGGTTGCGTGTTCTCCATGTATGTCCTCAAGTGTCACCCCATTGTAGAACTTCTGCTCTTTTTGATACGCAAAGTGGCGGAGACCGTCCCCTTGGCTAAGTCTTAGCATTTAATCTCGGGCCTTCCGAGTGCCACACTAACATTGGCTACTACTTTGTGTGTTGAATGTCCACACGTCGTCGTTGACGATGCGAGGAGGCTTTTGATATACGTTCTTGTGAAATTCTTGGCGACCGAAGAATGGGGTCTCGCCTTGTGCGTCCAGTGGCCAGTCAAGAGAAATCCTGAGAAACACGTGGGCATCACTTCCTCTCTCGCCACGTGGGAGTAAGAGTTGGGAAGCTCTTGGGAGCTCGGCTTCCGGACAACGACCGAAAAGACTTACCTTGTGCCGGTTTTGATTTCTTGCGCCGCTTCTAGAACAACACCATCTGTCAACCGGTTGAGGAACCCGAGCTCGTCATCATCGCCGTACCTATATGATGTCAACAACGGACTGCTTCAGCTTCTATGCCATGCTACTTACAACCCCCACGCAGAATGGTGAGGATCGCCCTGCCGGAGGGGCAGGTCTGAAAATCTCGGGATTTTGTCCATTTTCCCACAGAGTAATTTGCTTGCCGTTGATACAGTAGAGTGCTTACGGTTCGTGGGGGGTAGAGGCTTAACCCCACTCTGGTCGGGTTCGGTACCCGCAACCGAGGTTCTACCAGCCTGGTGATCACGACGAACACTTCAAGCTTGAAGCTCCCATACTCATGTAATTTTCATTGCAGACTCTAAATGGCGGGTTCACGCCTCACGGTGATCTCTGAGACACACCGCGTGTCCTTTCTGACCAACAGAACTTGGGGAAGCTCGACTTCTTCCAGGACCACAGCGTCCATGATTAGCACGAATACACCATGGTTTGAGTTTCTGCATGATACAGAAGCACAGACGATGTTAGTTCCTGCTTCTCCATCTACGCTCAGCAGCTTCCTCCCGCATGCGGCGTGTTCGCGGAAGAATCATGGAGTCCGCGGAGGATGCGAACCTGGTCCCGCCACCCCACGACGACGTCGAAGGAGCAGTGGATCCAGTCCACGAACTTGGTGTAGTCGATCTGAATGTTGAGTCGGTGTTCAAACCTCCCCAGGTAGATCCGAGGTACGAAGAAGTGTCGGATGACGAAGTCCCAAACTCGGACGTGGGCCCAGGTTGAGGGCCATACGAGTATGGATATCCGTATAGGGTTCTGTTCCACATTGGAAGTTCAAGAGCTCTAGAGGAGTATGAAAGCGCCTACGAATTGATGGCTGGGGTTGCCGCCCTTGATGCCAATGACTTGAGAGGTGTGTAAGAAGAGAAAGACTATGCGACATCGGGATTGGCGAGATACTGCGGCTTTAAATAGCCGTTGAATTGTCTGTTATTGCCACGAAGCCTGCTTGAGGGGGACTCTTTGTTGGCTTTGGAATCGTGCTGCTGTCAATGACCTGCACTTCATGATTGGACTCGATGTGGTCCACAGCTTGTGCATTTGATTTGATCATACAGCGTGTTGAGAGTATCACCAGATTTGATGACGCAGGCAATGCCAGTTGTTCATTGTGCGCCCGCCTTCACGTGTAATGGGAAGATGTACCATCGTTTTATGATTACGCGGAGGGCTCGTGACGTGTACCAAGGAAGCCGCGATCTCTACAGCAAAGCGTTCCTATTAGGCAAGTTCGAATCACCCTGTCATGGTTTCGAATCGCTGCAATACCTCTTCCTACAGGATTGTCTCGGCGATGTCAATTGTCGAGATGGAAATGGCTCAACGCCACCGGGTCTAACCGCACGTCAGTAATCCTTGTTGAACTGTCAATTGTCAAACTCATGGTCTGCTTCCATACCTGGTAAACTCATGCCTGAGGCAACAACGGCGGAGCGACTTCGGCAACGCGGAGCTCCACGAAGCTCTTCACCCAACCACGCGCGTCTTCCGTAATAATTCCACCAAGGCGCCCGTCTCTCATGGATCCCTATGTCTCTCCTGCGGGAAGCGCAACGATGCCTAGCTAACCAAGCCGCGCGAAAAAGCCTCAATGCCTTCATCACCTTGCCCGACAGCGCCGCGGTGCTGCGCCAAGTCCAGCGCGCCGAGTCGCAATCCTCGCAGCGTACGACTCTACCACTCAGTCTTCCCTCTTCGGATGCCCAAAATCTCTGACACTTCGATTCTCCAGCCTCGTCGCTCAATGGCCGCCTCGTAGCCGTCAAAGACAACATCTGCACGACTGAAAGCCCCACGACCTGCGCCTCAGCCATCCTCCGTAACTTCACCTCGCCCTACGATGCCACCGTGGTGCAGTGTCTGCGCGCTGCCGGCGCCGTTGTGGCGGGCAAGACGAACCTCGATGAGTTCGGCATGGGCTCGCACAACCTGAACTCGCACTTCGGACCAGCGTCGCAGCAATACCAAGGGGAGAGCGTGTCAGCGGGTGGTAGCTCCGGCGGCAGCGCTGTGGCCGTGGCTACTGAACAGTGTTGGACGTACGTCCTCCAATCATGAGACACAATACTTCACCTTGAGTTTGCTGGCATTTGAGGGATCCGAGGCTGACAGTTGGGGACGCGAACAGCGCTCTAGGTACGGACACGGGTGGCTCCGTCAGGCTGCCGGCGGCATACACAGGCATTGTAGGCTTCAAGCCGTCCTACGGTCTGGTGTCGAGATGGGGTGTAGTCGCATATGCCAATTCCCTCGACACCGTCGGCGTTCTGGCGAGAAACACCAAGGATGCGAAGGAGGTCTTCAGTACGTCTTCAACCACCGCAATCACCACCTATCGTTAAGTAACTAACATGAAACCACTCGACAGCCGCCATAAACCACCACGATCCTCTCGACCCGACCAGTCTCTCCCAAAGCACACGCTCACGCCTCCCCCGCTCCAACAACCACAATGACGCCCTCCGCATCGGCGTTCCCACCGACTACAACATCACCGAACTCACCCCCGCCGTCCGCGCCGCCTGGATCCGCACCCTCGCCCACCTCCAACATCTCGGCCACACCATTGTCCCCACCGCCCTCCCCACAACGCACCAAGCGCTCTCGGCCTACTACGTCCTCGCGCCGGCCGAAGCCTCGTCCAATCTGGCCAAGTACGACGGCGTGCGGTACGGCACGCGGGCCGAAGGTGCGGACGGGAATGGCGCTGGAGAGGTGCTGTTCAGCAAGACGCGCGGCGCCGGGTTTGGCGACGAGGTCAAGCGGCGTGTTGTGCTGGGTGCCTATGCGTTGTCCGCCGAGGCCGTGGACAATTATTTTATCCAGGCGCAGCGGGTGAGGAGGCTGGTGCAGAGGGATTTTGACGGGTGCTTTCGGAGGGGTAACCCGCTGTTGGAGCCGTTGGAGGGGGAGATGAACGTGGAGAGGACTATCGGCAAGGAAGCAGGAGTGGATGTTTTGGTTTGCCCGACGGCGCCAACGTTGCCGCCGAGGGTGGAGGAGTTGAAGGAGGCGGAGCCGGTGAATGCGTACATGAATGATGTCTTCACCGTGCCGGCGAGCTTGGCGGGGTTGCCGGCGATGAGCGTGCCGGTGAAGGGTGAAGAGGAGGGGCAAAGAGTGGGGATGCAGGTCATTGCGCAGTATGGCTGCGATGAACTGGTGTTTGAGGTTGCGGAGATGATTGAGGGGCAGTAGGGAAGCGGTACAAACAGTCACCATATTCAAATCAGAACACAAGAGATACTTTCAATAGCCATTGGATTCTTTCCGTCTAGCCTGCTTGTGACAGCGGCTTTGACTCCACATCCTTGCGGATGTCTTCGATATTATCGTATTTGATGCAGCATGTGCCCCGCCTTGGAAGGCATACCGATGATCCGTCGCGTCGTGAAATGATTCTTTTTTTTGGCAAGAAAATTCGTGCTTTCGTAGACTCGCAACTCGCAAGTTTACTGCTTGTCCGTCTTCGCCTGGGGCTGGTCGGTCAGAGGCTTGGCGTCGCCGTGGATGCCAATGCCCTGGCCCTTCTCGCCGGGCGGCGGGGTTGCCGTCTTGTCTGCGCGGGCGACGTGGTCGGACTGCGCGTACATGCATCAGCACATGGTTTGGGAGCTGCAGAGATTTGCGATGCTTACCTTGGGCTCGGAGCCAGCGCCGTGAACAATGTTGTGACCGGCCTCGATGGCGTTGTCACCAGCTCCGGATCCGTCGCGAGGCATGTTGTGTGGATGGGAATGTGTGGACGGGTGTGTGTGAGAGAGGTAAGCGGTAGTAACAGTGGCAGTGGTTTGTGTGTGCGTTGGAAATGATAATTCAGCCGGCTAAGGGACGAGGCTCTGCTTCTTATACTCGCAATGACGACGTTATCCTTCTTCTATCCAAGCGCGGCCGGCCTTCCATTCCGTCATGTGGGGTTACCAACGCCCGCTGCCCAAAAAAACCAAGCCCATACCACGGCTCCTTGGGCTGCTGTGTGAGGGGGAAAGACTAGATGCTGTGGAAAGACGAGCTGTGATGTACTAACGACGTCATACTGGGCCAGCCTCCTGGCCGGCCCCGGCGCCGCCTCGGCCCCTCTGCTTTCCTACCATCATCATCAGGCAAAGCGAGAGGAAGAAGACGGGAAGAAAAAAGTAAGGGGAAAAGGACAGCTGGAAATCCAGACGAACCCGGCCCATCGCAATCGGCAGAGCTCCATCAGGCAAAATCAGAGACGAGGCTGCCCATGTCTTCCGATAATCCCAGCTCCACGCTCTTGTTACCCTTTTGGGCATGCATGTGTTACCGACGGTTTCAGCAGCCTTTGTTATCTTGTGACTAGGCGTGAGTGGCTGCCTTCTTCGGCTGAGTTGCTTGTCGGGTAAACTGTTCAGCGCCAGCCTGTGACATGGAGCTGCGGAGCAACAAAGGCCGTCAGCACCGTTCAGCCTGTCAGCCCCCGTAAGCAGAATCAGTATCCCACCTCAGCTCAATGTCGCACTGCATATGTGAGAGTACAGGTTGATGGTAATAGTGCTTAAAATTCGTTTGGTTATTCGGGAGCCGAAGCCCCGATGTGTCTCATACTCATGACTTCCTAAACCTCCGTGTCGCTAAAGCTTGTCACACAGTTACAATTGCCAGACCACCCAATGTAAACACCTGAACACCCTTCAGACCCTTGTTGATAGGTCGTTTTGCCCTAAGCCGTCCTGCCAAAAATGCCCGCTATCTTGTACAAGACCTCTCCCGGCACACTGCCTTCTGACCGTTCTTCTTTCTTTGTCGATAATCGATGACGATAGTCTTCGGAATTGCCGGACGGCTCTCCGCGTGTCCCTCTCCCGAAAGATCCCAGAAGATCCCGAGGCCTTTCCGGCAACTCTGAAGCTAGGCTTACGCAGCGGTGCCAGGCCCGTCGCTAACAGAAACTGTTGCGCCTGAGTCGGCGTGCAGGTCATAAGACTTTGCACCAGAGTGCTCAAAAAAGCCGAAGGATCCCACTGGGTCTGAGGGGAAAGAGGCGTCGAAGAAGCTGCCCTCTGGATGATCTGCAGCGTACGCTGACATATCGAAGAGCTGAGAAGCGTCATCGACGAAAGACGAAGGTTGAGGATGATCAGACAGGTAATCGCCCAGGGAAAAGTCAACAGGCTTGCCGGAATCGTCGTACTGGAAGCTAAGCTGCTGGCCGACCGACACTGCAGGTCGCACAACATTGCTGCAGAATGTTGTGTCTGGTCGGGCTCAACAAAGCTCAGGTCGTCGTTCCGGGGCGTGGGCGGCTGGGAGCTAGAGTTGATGGGCGAGTCGTAGTCCTCCATCGATTCGGGGCTCGCATACGATGAGTTGTTCATCGCAGGGCTGCCGAACGAGGATTCCGCCTTCATGGCAGGACTGGTGAAGGATGCCTCGCGGGGGTTGATGGTGGTGCTGGCCACAGAGCCTTCACGCTCCATCTTCATCTTGTCGGCCGATGTGGTGACAGTGGCGGGCGTGGAGGTCGGGGCCGTGTTTGTGGGGGCCGATGTAGGTGCCGGCGACGGCGACGGGGCCGGGCTGAACATGGTAGCCGGGGGCATCTCGATGCCGTCAATGATGCGCGGGAGGATGGGGAGCTGCTCGGTAGTGCGGCTGCGGTACCACGAGATCTGGTCCTCGAGCTGCTTGGTGTAGGTGAAGAAGCGGTCGAGCGAGTTCTTCCAGTGATCCCGCTCGGCGGTAAGCCGCTCCATCTCCTCGCGCTTCCGTTCCCGGGAGTTGTGGGCAGCGAGGCGGTTGCGCTTCACGCGCTCGATGCGACGCTGCTCTTTCTCGTCGGCCGTCTTGGCGCGCTTGCGGGGAGGCAGGTTGGTCTTGGGCTCGGGGAGCACCTGGCCCCACGACTTGCGCTTCTTGGGCTGTGATTTGTGTGTGTTTGATGATGTGGATGCGGAGGGTGTGGCGGGGGCCGCGGCGGCGGCCTCGGGGACGGCCTGCGGGCTGGATGCCGAGTGCAGATCCTCCATCTTGATGGTTGTGGGGATGTCGCTCGCCGGGGGGGTGAGCATGGAGAAGTCGAGGGGAGTGGCCGTGATGGCGGGATTAGAGAATGTGTATGAAGACTGCTCTGCGTCCATGGTGGAGTGTCGCGCTGCTATGCATCTGGCCGGAGTAGTGTGGTGGGCCGTGCCTTTGTATGGAGGGGGTTGTCTGAGAAGGCAGCAGCGTAAGATGAGGACAAGTGTTCTTAAGTAGGCGAGCGGCGTGCACAAGGAGGCGGAGCGCAGGGGCACTAGGCGGGCTAGAGCCAGGGCACCCTGGCGCCCTGGATCCAAGGCTCGCGCGACCCCTAATTTTGGGGCACCACATCGGCGCGCGCACATCGTCTTGGCTCCCTGGCGCTGGCGCTGCGTCCGTGTGTTGCTTCAGCTCGCCCTCATGCACACGGTCCCTCGTTTCACGACGGTGGGCTTCATCCGCGCGCCTCAGGCTCAGACACCGCGCCAGCGACGCGTAGCTACGGATTCCTGGCCTCGCGCCGCCGCAGCTCCTTACTTGTGGCGCCGTGCCTCTGCCCGCAACCACCGGCCCTGTCGTGCCGTGCCAGCAGCACCAACAGGAGGGGTCCAGCGGCACGGCGGGGGCCGTTTGCCAGCAGCCGGCGCATCGCTGCACAGACGCGCGGCGGGCAGCGTGAGCACGAGCTCGCAGCGCAGCCCCGCGGACGACTCGACTCGCACGTCGGCGTGGCGAAGGGCGGACTGCTGAGATGAGGGCTCCGTTCTTGCGGAGAAGGCTATTATACGGCGTGCAATCTCCTGACGGCAGGCGCTCCGCAGGATGATAACGACGGCGAAACTGCTGGGGCTAGTGCGAGTAAGCGGGCAGCACTATACACGAGGGCGGGCGGGCGCGGAGCGAGTCGCAAAGCGGCAGCTGGCGGCAGTTCTGGAAGCTTCATATCAGGCAGCCCAGATCTGCGGCGGCGCGGGCTGCTAGGTTCGAGAAGGCGATGGCGAGGCACGACCGCCGTCGTCCCGGCGAGCCGCAGCCCCTGGATGAGTCGTGCGCGGGGCCCTCGCGTCCCAGCTGCATCCATCGAGCTCGGCTGATCTCGAGCGACGGCGCTGGATCTCCGGCGCGGCCGTGGGCATGAGTGACGATTACGACTGCCCGCTGTGGCGCTGGCTGGGTCCGGGTACGGCCAGGCGACGACTACGGCGGGCAAATGACGAGCGGGCGAATGCTGCTGCCTCCCCCTGATGATGATGAGGCTGGCCCATCTACTCGACGCAGCGGTGACGGCGCGGCGACGGTCGTGGCCCACAGGCAGCGCAGTTCTTCGCCTCTCTACTCGCCAACAAATGGCGCAATCATCGAGGCGGCTGCCTATCGTGTGCTGGGTGAAAGGCGGTCGGGGCGCTCGTGCTGCGTCGAGGTCCGAGGCGCGGAACACGCAGCTCGCTCCCAGCTCGCTCCCCATCGCTCCGCGTCGCCAGCGGGGGACGAGACGGAGAGCGGCACCGGTCAGGGGACCAGCTCAGCACTCGTGGGCCGCCTTCCCCACACGCCAACGTCCATCACGCCTTCCAGAAGCTCGCTTGCGGCCATCTCAAACCGTCGCAGTCGCAGACACGGCGGCTGCCGCTGCGCGCTGCGAACCGACCTCACCGCACGGCAAGCCGCCGTCTTCATGCCAGGAACGGCATCCTTATTTCCCAGCGCGGCGCGTCCCGCTGCAGGCTAGCGAGGGCGTCTTGCAACTGGCCCAATGGCTGCCCCCTGCGTCGCGATGAGCCTCGTTGGGGTCTGCTGCAGGGTCACGCTTAAGCGCGCCTCTCGTCCGGCCTTGTAGGAATGGCAGCTGGATTGCTGCGGGTGCTATAATTACCGCTGCGTACCACATATCAAGAAATAGACGGCCTGATGAGCATAGGGAGCGGACGGGCGAACCGTGGTTTGCATTCCCCAACACCACGCGCACTAGTCCAACGGTTTGTGTGTCCCACCACGGCCCTCGCGGCATTCTCCCTTTCA
Source organism: Diplodia seriata (assembly GCF_021436955.1). Taxonomy (NCBI): domain Eukaryota; kingdom Fungi; phylum Ascomycota; class Dothideomycetes; order Botryosphaeriales; family Botryosphaeriaceae; genus Diplodia; species Diplodia seriata. The sequence goes on along the minus strand of NW_027117308.1, from coordinate 4,245,978 downwards.
ATTTTCAATAGTCCAACATGCCGTCGTCATCGCGCAGACACGTGGGTGTGTGGCTGCGCAGTGGTGGTGCGTAGGCACGTTGCGCAACCTGGAACACTTCTGCCTCCCGGGCCAGAAGCTTATCTCTTCCACCTCATGCTTCAGACCGTAGTCAAATTAGCTGCCTCCATCCTACCCACGGCATTTGCGTTCCGCCGCCATACTGATGAGCAACACCTTCCAGCTTCGACAGGATGGATTAGCGCCAGAGGCCAGCTGCAGATCAGCCGCACCGTCGCCAGGCCACGAGGCCGCCACGGCTACCGCGATCCTTCCCTCCCGCCCGCTCCCATCCCGCGCTCCGTGCTTGGCCAACACTCCCTCCTTCCAGCCCCGGCGCCCGAGGATAGCAAAAGAAAGCAGCGGCCTCCCCGGTAGTCTGGGAGATGAGATCGGATCGCCTAAGATGGGCGGTCCCTCAGGGCGGTACGTCCGCGACAGTTTGAGCGCTCGTCTCCGACAACCGAGATGGCCTTCGCCGTTGACGATGAAACGGGGCTTTCGCGAGGGCCTGAATGTTTCAGGCTGGCCGTTGCTGGCTTCTGGCGCCGGCGCGGGTGGTGCTTCATCTCGGCCCCGGACCCTTGCCTTGGTTCGGGACGTTGGGGTCCAGAACTAACTTGGCTTAGGCGGCCCCCCGGATTATTATAGTAGGCTGAGAGTCGTTGTCCCAAAAACGGAAGCCGGCTTCGAGTCTGCATCGCCGTTGTAACAACGACGCTATCAATTTGATCCTTGCCGCGATCAAGGAGAATCGGAGATCGTCAGCGAGGATGGCATGGGGCCGTACATACACACGAACACCGGACCTGAAGGAGGCGCAGGCGCGATGCCGAGAGAGATCGAGCTGTCGGAGCAGGAGGCGGTAGCTGCTTTCCCCAGCTTGATCTCCCCGCTACCAGCACCGGTCAGACAACGAGCTTGGGTCGCCGGCTGCATGCACAACATCACTGAGCCAGAGCCAACGAGAAACGCCCGCTAGATAGCTAGCCGCGCACGCGTACGGCGCAGATAGATACACGTGTAGCGTGTGTGTCCGGTGAGCTGTGCTTGCTCGTTTCCGGGGTGAGCTGGTGGTGATCAGGGGCAGTGATGTCTGCGCGCGTGTGAATCGTCACCCGCCCTACACTGAAGACCAGCACTGTGGCCAGCCGCAAGCGTATGGTGGAAGTGGTGCGCAGCATGGAGGGGGGCCATGGCTGATGATCGCCTCGATATGTACGGTGATCCGGTGCGGCACAATGACCGTTTCCATTTATAGATAGATGGAGGTTGGCAGGGCGAACGGGCTGGTGCCCCACCATATTCGCTGGACCAACATCCTGGTGGATTCGTTAACGTGTCAGTTACACAGCCCTTCGCCCACGCACTCCTGTCTAACCTTGATGGCGCTTGGAAATGGAGTGCTGCGCCGCGCTGTCCTTCGAAGTCCTGAAGCTGGCCATTAACAGAAGTTGGAAAGCATTCAATTCTGCAAGCACCGCTATAAACCTCATACCGCTCTCAGCATTACCTCGAACCCAACGTCATTAAAGACGGAAAATTCCCAGCCAGATACGAAATATATCCTAGTTGTGCAAGGACAACCATCAAGCAGCTTCCACGTAACCGCCCAACAAAGACTGATAGGAGCTTGATGCTACCTGCCTGGTCTCTCGACACAGCCCGGTAACTCCCTGCGCCGCAACAACAAATACGAACCGCCGCAATGAACAAATTAGCTCTTCATCGCCGAGTTTTCGATACACGCCTACAAGTCTTCTTTTCTTAACTTCCTGTCCATAACGACATAGCGTCCAGGCATTATCTCAAGGAAACGCTGACGGTTTAGTTCCCGGCGCCGAGCACTGACCGGCGCCGCTCTACCAATGATCACCTGCCAATGCACCATGAAAAAGATTATGCTATTTTTCCCCACATCGACCAGTCCGTTTGCATTTCGTGTCTCTACACAAACCTGCATGACCGCAAGGACCATAGTAGTATGCTATCCGTAGCCTTCTTTTCGTCTCTGCAACCCTCTCATATCCAAAAGAAAAGAGAGTTCTCAACCATTTATGCACCGATCTCCTGCCCAGCCCTCGCCAACGCCTCAAACACCCTAGGCGGCAGCTTATACCTCACCAACCCCGCAAACACCATCATATCCTTGGCCGTTGTCTCGAGCTGCTCAACGACGTTCTTGTTGGCAGCCGTGGCCTCGAAGCTCGCCTGGCGCAGCTCCTCGCGCCGGCGCCCGCAGCAAATGATGGTCCACATGAGCAGGTGGCCAATGAGACGTGCGACGACGGGCGGCAGGCCGTTGAAGGTCTGCGCGTGCCGGCGGATCTCCTGCATGTTGGACTGCTTGCCCGTGGGGAGCAGTGTGGTCTCGTGAATTGCCTGGTGTGAAGAAGGAACGTCAGCTTTGTACTCCCCGTCATCGCCGTCGTCGTGGGGGGTTGATGAAACTTACATCCAGAGCGCCGGCCCAGTGAGCCTGCTCGACAAGGCTCTTGGCAATAGAGACCTGCAGCAACATGGTCAAGGCTGTGCGGTTTGGTTGTTTCACCTTGTTGTACATGAGCGCGTTTGCGCTGTACAGGTTGTTCATGTTCATTGCTAGCTGCGCTGGGTCGTCGACGGCCGTCAGACTGAGGCTGCTGACGGACTCGTCTTCGGGACGTCTTGCCGCCGCGCGTGGCTTCAGAGGCTCCAATCTGTGCGGCTTTTGGCCAATGTCGACGGCGAGAGCGTCAGACAGAGCACGGTTGACGATTGCAATCACACTGTCGTAGTCCTCGGCCAGGTGGTACAGGAGTACGGCATCCGTGGTGCGACCGGCTTCGTCAGCCACAGCGGCCGCTTGCAGAGTAATGTTCTTGAGGAACTCTTCTTGGTCAGACAGCCCGATGAGGCGAAGACGGAACTCAATCACACCGGTGATACGAGTACCGTCAGAGCGGATGTCACCAAGGAGCAGAGCGAACTCGCGCGTCTCAAGCACCAGCTCGCGTAGAGCTTCGTGGCAACATGCTGCTTGTGACTGGCCGAGTTGGCCATCGAGATCCGCATTGAGATTGAGCAGGACGAGGTAGTCCGCCGCGGCTTCGGCCCTTGCTGCGCGGAAGTCCCGCGTGTAGTGGCCGATGATACGGCAGAAGTTGATCTGAGGCTTCGATCGAGTGGAGAAAGACATGATGTCGGTTCCAGCCGTGAAGAAATCGGCGACTCTCAACAAACCATAGTAACACAGGCCAATTGCGAAGTGCACCGCGGTAGTGTAGCTCTGCTGGTAGAGGAAGTTGACACCCTCTTCGAACATGCCCGAGAGCATGTGCAACAAAAAGCACACGCCATACTGAGCATTGGCATCCGAGCCCTGGAAATGCCTCTGGGTGATATCGGCGATGGTGCTCCTGATGTTGTCGAGAGCAAAAGTCTCACCAGCAGCCTCCTCCGCACGGTTGACTTCTCGGGCCAAGCTGAACTGCAGCCACGCCCAATCTTCCATGCCCTTGCTGATTCCTTCGAGAGTAGTCCGGCTGAGCTCACAACGTCCAACAACCTTGTAGCACGCCATGCGGTAGGGATCGAGAGAGTTTTCGGGAGCAAGACGCATGCGGTTCTGGTACTCGGCGTTGATGCGGGTCTGCAGCTCCGGAGGCAGCCTCCTGTCGTCACTGTTGACAAAGGCAGCGAGGTATGAAGGGAAGTTGCGGTCCAAACTCCTGATTGCACGCTCGTTGTCGGCGACATAGTCAAGGGCTTCCCTGGCGAGACCTGCGCGAAGCAAGTAGAAAATGAGAGCCCAGCAGAAGTCCTCACCAATGCTCTGCAGTTCGATACTGTCTGCTGCAAGCTCTTTCCTGGCCACGAGTAATCTGATAAAGCCACGGACTTGGCTGATCTGGGTGGGCTCGCCTCCAACCATGGACTCTGTGGGGTTCTTTGCGTTCATTTCCTTGATGTCGGCCAAGAACTTCTTTTCCAGAAAACTCCTGCCGCCATCTAGGATGCGCTTGCGCATTGCGATGCTTCTTCCAGAAGTCGGCGTCTCATCTAAGTAGTCTTGGGCAAACTGGCGTTCCTTTGGTGCAGGAGTCATGTTGGAGTCGTCGGGCATCCGCTCTCCGATAATCTCTACTAGGGCATTGTAAGACTCTATGAGGCGATTCGAGTTCTGCAGCAGGTGTCAGTACTGTACGGTGGGAGTGGGGATGTAGAAACGTACGTCAGTGGGCGCCAACTTCTCGATCTCAGCAAACTCAGCCAAGACTGGGTAGGGCCTTTCCTCAAGGCGCGAAACATTCAACTCCTTGACCTTTGCCGCATATTTCTCCTGCTTGTCCCTCATGAAACGACTCTCAGGAACGGGTGTTGCAGCGCTGGGGCCGTTGCTGTCCGCGAACCCACTGGCGCGTCCTCCGCCAATTGCTGAAGGCGCACCAATGACGGACTTGTGCATGGCGGAAGCTCCAAATGACACTCCAGCAACGCTGGCAGAAGCGCCAAAGCCACGGCCCTTACGCTTCGAGCGGCCGAAAGCTCCCCGCTCCACCGGAGCGCCGATAGCGCTCACACTGGCCTCCAGGTGTTCTACTTGACGACCGAGGCCAAAATGCTCATAGATTCGCTTGCGTTGTGCATCCCATTCCATTTGAATGTTGTCCTCAAGGAAATTGTCGAAGTCCTTCTTGGACTGCTCCAGGCCCTCGGCAATCATTGCTAAAGTAGATTGGGAATGGAGGTTCGAGATGTAAGCGTCGATATCGACATCAACGGAGCTGGGAATGGCGGTCTGCGCGCCCACGCCGGCCTGAACGCTGAATTGGTTGAGATCTTTCAGAGCGGAACTTGTGTTGACACCCGAGGCCGCAAGGAGGTAGTGTCTGTATCGTAGCATTAGCCCCCGCATCTACACTCGACCGAATAGCACTTACGCCTTGCTGTCGCGCGCTAGCGGCGCGGAAGGGCCGCCTTGGCCAAGGTTCCTGACCTTCCTCGCGATGTCGCCGAGCCCAAGCTGCAAGCTGGGCAGATCCCCAAACGCCGAAGTGCCATTCTCCTGCGCCGCCCTCTTCCGGCTACGCTCGAGCAGGTGGTCGAAATATGCGGTCTGGCCCGTGGCAGCCTGAGACTGCGAAAGCGAGCCTGCCTGCTGCTGTGTTTGGCCTAGCGGGTTTGGCTGCTGCTGCTGCTGCTGCTGCTGCTGCTGCTGTGCCGGCTGTTGATTGTTCGCGTTCAATCCGCCGAAGAAGCCACCGCCACCGGATTGCGGCTGCGCAGTGGAAGCACCGAGCCCACCAAGCCCACCAAGGAGTCCGCCGCCGGTGGTGCCGGTTGTGGTTTGCTGCTGCTGGTTCTGAGCGCCGCCGAGGGTAGATCCAAAAAGGCCACCAGACGCGGGTGCAGTGGTCTTCGGAGCTCCAAGATTGCCGAACAGGCTTGGGCCGGTCGACGTGGCGGGGGGCGCGCCGCCAAACAGCCCTCCGCCTGTTTGGCCGGCGGCTGAGCTGGGAGCTCCTCCTCCAAGGCCGCCAAACAAGCCGCCGCCAGCGGGCTTGTTGGCCTGGTTGTTTTGGCCGAAGCCGGATCCGAAGAGCGACGACATGGCGAGCGGATTGACAGTCGGATCCGGGCGGGAGTGGGTGGTGCGGAAGGCGCAATGGGATGCGCGTGGGTGCGGTAGCTGGAGAAGTGAGCTGCGTCGGACGCGATTGTTTTCAACTGGGCCGCCGCCCGGGAAACTTTCGGTTAGCGCCGCATCTCATGCCCGCCCTCACCAACGCCATGTCTGACCTCACCAATGTCACCCGCATCCTAGGTGAACCAGTGATGGTATGCAGCGCTTTTGCGTTTGTCTACATCGCCAAATTTGGTGGTTCCAAATCCAAGAACTCCAAACAACCAATGTTCTGGCGGCTTGTCAAACGCACTGCCCGGCCCCGACACATGTCAGACATGACAGTCCTAGATCGAACCCATCTATGCATATGCCCCGTTTGTGAACATGCAACGTGGGCCTTCGTAGGGCAGGTAAACGACTGGAGACCATATGATGCTAAGCTCTGTCAAACTCGGCCCGCTTCTGGAGCATATACAAAACAGACCGCAGTTCGAGTTCAAATGTTTACTATCCTCTTCAGTCTGCGAGATCTATCCTCCTACCGCATGTTCTGTCCACATTCGCACTCAAGTTTTCCGCATGTTAGCTCAAAATACACTGCACGCGACCACCACCATGCCTTCCCCAAAATTGCACTACGAACCCGTCAATGGCCCTTGTAAATCAACCCGAATGGAGCAAGACAATGTAAAAGGAAGGATTCAGTCAAGCCGTAGCGTCCACACCAAACCCCAGTACGCATGGGTTTGGCCGAAGGACGTGAAGCACCAAAACTGGTGGGGTCGCTGCAAGGATGTCCTTACAGGCCGCGGTCCAGATATCCATGTTGCGATCAGCGACGGCACCCAGGGTTGGCAAAAGGACTGGCCATCGCGGGCGCGGTCGAGGTCGGACGACGATCAATCTGAGTCTACTGCAACCGACAGCGGCTCCACGCCGTCAGTCCCTGGGGCCAAACGCACGACCGACGACCGGTACGATTTTCGCGGGCCCAAGTATGTGCGACCCAGCAAGAAAACCAGGACCGATTCCCCACGGCAAACTCAACGCCCCAAAGCGTTCCGCGACGTCGACGGTCACTACTGGGAGCAGGAACATCGCTGGCCGGATCCGAAAGAGTGGTGATCCAGCAGTTGGGTCAATTGTGTTCACAGACATCCTTCGTGGAAGGGGTCCCAGGTAGTCTTCTTGGTTCCGTCGGCACTTGTAGTTTGTTTGCTCCTCCTGGCGGCCGGGCTTAGCGCCGTGCTGTCCAGAAGCTTTCCACATTTTGAGCATTTTGCAACCCTCATGTTGGTGTATGCAGCGATCATATCTAAGAGATACGAGAGATCGTTGGGGCGCGGTCTGGATGCTATGCAGCGAGTGATTGCCGAGAAGAGGGGGCCGTTTCCAGGGCATTCGACTACGAATGACGCCGTGTCGCCAGGATCGACGTGGCAGGTGATGTTGAATGTTAGAACCAGCGAAGGAACTCTGAAGGAGATCTGGAAAATTCAGCCGAATATTCATGCAGTACTCGCTCTGGATCATACCGTGATGATGCGACCTTCATCGACGCCGACTTGGAAGTTTGGGTGAGCTTCCTTGAATGCGGTGACGGTTGGCTCGATCGACGAAGAGCTAGTTTGATCGTCGGCATCGCCGCCCTTCCCGCGCGACTTCTTCTCCTTGGACTTTGCAGGCTTCTGCTGCTTCTCGGCCATGTCGACCCAGCCGTAGCGCGTAATAGTCGCACCCTTGGTCAGGTCGGGGTTGACCTTCATGCTCTGTGCTGCATGCGCCAATATGTCCTGGACGTCTTCGCTCTTCCATTTGCGCTCGAAAGCCTGCAGGCGTTTAGCCTCGGCGATGGCGGCTTGTTTGAAGTCTCGGCTGAGGGCCTCGGGGGAGTCTTGCGAGACGAGGAAGGGGGCGGTGAGGTTTGGAACGATGGATCGGAGCTCGTCCATCTGGGCGGAAGTCAGCATTGCGCAACGACAAGGACCGAAAGCTTAGCAACCTGGTCCTGGAGCTGCTCGAGCGCCGCCAGGGCTTCGACAAGGTGCGCCTCGTCCCAATCGCCGGCGGCGGCGGCTTGGGTGGGCTTCACAACAGACATGGTGGGTTGGAGAGCGACTGCGAGACGGGCGGTCGTAGTGGTGGGTGAAGCTGCGGTCCAAGCAAGCAAAGTGCGGCGACGCGAGGGCGATCATGCGGGAGCGCGACAGGGCGGAGGTGCAGGGGTCCCAGGTCCGCTCCGCTCGGGCAGCGCCACCCGACATGACCTAACTCCGGCTCCAAACTCCAGCTCCACGGGCTGCGGGACAACCCACCACCGCCGTCGTCTGCTGCCTAGACCCTACGGCCGTTCAGCTACCCTGCAATAGGGAGCTGCGCCTCCACGCATTCATCAATTCAACGAGTCATCATCGCGTGCCTTGTCCGCGGCTTCCGTGCAGCCTAACCCGATCGGGTGGTAAAGCTGCCAGACCCCCTTGATGAGCCCGCCAAGGGTGATCTCGTCGTTATGGAATGCACTGTGGTCCCCCTGGAGCGACGCATTTGCTTCCGATTCGCGATGCGGCGCGGGTGGATCCACCGAGGGGTCTGGGGGGTCGTTACCAAACGGGGGATTGTCGGTGCAACAGGCGCACTACGTGATCGGCCGCCAATTGCTTGAGCTCGCTTTTTTCTCATCTACTTAATTCCCATGCCTCCCGGGCGTCTGCTGCTCAAATGACCTGGTCTCTGCGCTCACTGCTTCGTGCCTCCCGCCGCAATTGGCAACACCTGCCGCAACACCGCCCGTTCCATTCCTCAACACTGATGGCTACCTCCTCAACCAGCGCCGTCCTCTATGCTATTGCCGTCTCGGCCTCTCAATGGACCGGCGCCGTTCCCGACGACGCCAACGACCTCGCCCACCACGTGAGAGGTGGGAAAGGTTTTGTTAACCCTTGGGACTCCTACCAGGAGCTCAGCGTCCCTCGCCTTCTCGGCGGCCTTCTATGGTGCTTCCAATCTCCGCCGTCACACTCGGGCTTGTTTACTGAGTCAAGCATGACAGGAGACGAATCAGCGGCAAGGCCAACCAGCCAGACACCGCCCCTCCTACCGTTCCCATCCGCCAGCCCAAGTTTCTTCCCACGCGCGAAACCTCGGAGCTCAGAGCAACATGGTTAGGCCACGCCTGCTACTACGTCGAGTTTCCAGGCGGCCTGCGCGTTCTCTTCGACCCCGTGTGGGAGGGAAGGTGCGGTCCAATGGGCTGGATTGGCCCCAAGAGATACAATGACCCTCCTTGCAGAATCGAAGATCTGCCTGCAATCGACATTGTCGTCATATCCCACGCTCACTACGACCACCTGTCCCACCCAACCGTCACCAAGATCAAGGAACTGCACCCCAATGTTCATTTCTTCGCGCCATTGGGCAATCAGAAGTGGTTTGCCGATTCAGGGCTGCACAATGCTACCGAATTGGATTGGTGGCACAGCCGAGACATACGTCTGTCGCCTGTCGACGACGCTAAGCCAAGGGTCGTCGAGACCGGTAGCCAGAAGTCGTCGGCGAACGATATCAGTGCTACCATCGAGTGCCTTCCGTGCCAGCACATGGCCGCGAGAACGCCATTCGACAAGGCACATACTCTGTGGGCGTCCTGGTCCATCACCAGTGGTGGCAAGAAAGTGTGGTTTGGAGGGTAAGCACACTTTTCGCCTAGGCGGAACCTAGCACCGTGCTAACTCAGGCAGCGACACCGGCTACCGATCTGTACCGGAGCTGCCCCAAGGAGAAGATGACTATGGGGCGCAGTATCAAAGCCTCCCCACTTGCCCAGCCTTTAAGCAGATCGGCAAGCTGCGTGGTCCGTTTGATCTCGGCCTAATCCCCATTGGCGCATACGAACCCAGGTATATCATGTCGCCCATGCACGCAAACCCATTCGACAGCGTCAATATCTTCGTGGATACCCAGTGCAGGAAGGCATTGGGCATGCACTGGGGCACGTGGGTTCTAACGGAAGAGGACGTTCTTGAGCCACCGAAACTCCTCAAGAAAGCACTAGCAGGAAAGGGCATTGCTGAGGAGGGCATCTTCGACGTTTGTGATATCGGCGAGAGCCGTGCGTTCTCATGAGTTTCCGTTCTGTCAACAGCGTTCGCTTGACACCGCATCTTCGGAGTTGTGCACAAAGGGCCATTATGGGTTGCCTCAATTCCTTTCAGCCGTGCATTAGATCCTTCTACCATTGTAAACCCATTTCTTCCTTCTTTTCTTGCCATTAAATTAGGTTCGCTCCGCATTACCATTTAGAAGTGGTGTCACAACAGCCATCCCTAACGGCTCACAGCTCTGCAAACGCCATACCCATCATAAGGATCCCAATGATCATCGACCACAACCGCACAGGCCCGAATTCCGGCGCGATGCCGTGAAACTGCTCTGGGCTGGTGCTATTGGTACCGTTTCCCGCAGCTACCGAAGCTGTTGGCTCAGCCGAAGCCGAGTCGCTTGTTTCGGCGCTGGACGTGTCCGTCGCTGCAGGAGTCTCGGTCGTTGTGGCCTGTGCAAGAGGCGTCGAGGTAGCAGCGGTCATCTGGTCGACATTGATCGTCATGGTCGTTTTCTCACCCGTGATCGTCACTACGCTCTGGGTCGACAGGCTCGGGCAGAGGGCGCGCCCGAAAGCCACAGCCTCTGCGTATGCTTCGTCAGCAAGGGTCTCGTCGAGAGCAGGCAGAGGCGGAACGTACTCATCATATCTTCGCCGCTGCACGCCTGGGCAATAAGAGGGACCAGGTTACTGATAATGGCTTCGTCACCGCACAGGCATAGCGGCTTGCTCGGATCGCACTTGCTCTTGCCGATGGTGTTAAGAATAGGCCCTTGCGCGCATTGCGGGAGGCTACTGAAGTCGAATGTTTGGGCGAAGGCACTAGAGAGGAAGCTCGTCGCGAGGACAAGGTGAGACACGGGAAACAACATTCCTATGTTCTCGCGAAGAAAGTTATCGGTTGCTTCAGCCCTGTGAATCTCTGCTCCCACATGGGAATCAAAATGCTCGGGGCGATGACGGCAGCGACCTCCAGGACGTGTGAGAGTATTGCCATCGACCGCGCAGAATCCTCCATACTTGTACTTTGCCCGTTACAAGGAGAGGGTCGCGACCAACAATGGGTCAAGGCATCCGAGAGCGATGGTGCTCAAAAGACAAAGACCTCGTTCAAGTCGACCACGCCTGAACCCGCAACCAACACTTGACGTCGTCGGCCAGCCACCTGCTCGCAGCCCGACGTCATGGCCGGCTGCTCCCGCAAGCGGCGGACTGGCTGGACCCCAGACAAAGAAGCGCCAGGGAATGTCCAGGCCGTTGCATTCCTCGCCATGCCCGTTGCGGAAAACCCAGACTCCGCTCATGTGTTTGTGTTACGCCGCACATGTGAAACAAAGCCCAGCAAGTCGACGTGATTGGGCACTTGTCGATGGTTACTGGATGCGGATGTTTGCGCAGAGATCCTTGACCGGGCATGAGCAGGATTAGAGACACCAGTGATGTAGGCGATGATGTAGCGGGCCTGGCCAGTGACGAGGGTGGACCAGTGCGGTGGGTATGGCAGGGAAGAGAGTCTTAAGTAAAGCAGGGGTCATGAGATTTCACTCGAGAGGAAAAGGGTGTGCCTGACTGTAAAGCAAAATCGCATCGCATCCATCACATTTCTGCTCGATCCAGCTTCTTTCCTCCAGTTGAGCGGACTGGGATCGTGGGCCTACCCGTTCCATCTGAGCAACGAAGTGAGCGATCAACAATGTTGTCCTACACCAAGAGGAAGGATTACCACTTCGCCGTCGACCCGGCATCTTATACACGGTACGCCTATTCACTTCGCCATCCGCATCCTCAATAGAAGAAGCCTTGTATATCCGCCCCCAGAAAACCAATTATTCTCCATCAACCTTCCCGCCCAAACCTCCTGTCTCCTCTCTGCCTGACGTTTGTTCTGTCACAGTATCATGCACGCCCACACCCGTGCACAGATGGCCGCCGCTTCTCCCAGCGCCGTCCCCACGGCCGTCTCTCCTCCTACGGCCAAATCTCCAAAATCCACCTGCGCCCCGGACGATCCGCCGGCCTCCGACCCATCACCCGCAACCAATGTGCAAAGCGGGGAGGTCCGAGATGGTAGTTGTAACAGTACGAACAGCAGCACCAGCACCAGCAGTAGCAGCAGCAATAGCCAGTATTCCAATAAAGAACAAAACAAGAGAGGGGGAAAAGAGAAGCGTCCACACGGGGCGGCAGCGGAATCATCGTCGCCTTCGGAGCGGCAGACGTTGTCGTCGCCCCCACAAGAGCCGTTCGATGCCGGTAGGCTGCACATCCCGCCGAAGACGCGGTCGGCGTCCGGGTCGGATCATGGTGGCGGCAGACGGAAGAGCGAGGGAGGTGGTGGCAGTGGCGGCGATGAGGTGTTGGGGAGGGATTGGTACGCGACGTTGGCGGCGGTGCGGGAGGTGAAGGAGAAGGAGAAGAAAAAGAAGAAAGGAGAGGCTGCGGCGGCAATCCAAGGCGGAAGCGCGAGCGATGGGGCTGGCGCTACTGCCTCTGCTGTTTTTGGAGGCGTTCCGAACAAGGAACAACAGACGGAGATGAGAAGGGGCAGTGTGGATACCAGCAGGAACAGGACCAGTGCCGATGTAAAGCATGCGGAGACGCGGTTGAGGTGCGATTGTGAGGACTGTGAGGCATGTCGGGCGACGAAGGGGCTGCTGGCAAGGAATGGGCTGTGCATATCCAGTGCTGTGGCGGGTCGGAGGGAGACTGTTTGAGAGGGTGGTGCAAGTTGAGCGTTCCGCGCAAGTGCTTGTTGGATGTCTATGTCGACCCGATCTTAGTTTGATACACGTTCATAAAGTTTGAGAGACGCCGTCTTTCGTGTACTCTGCGAGAGATTTAGGGCAGTAGTTGGTATTCGTCTAAACTTAGCCCCGCCTGGAAGGGATAGAAGGTCATCAAAATAGTGTCGGTATTCGAAGGCAAGTCTATCGGCATCTCTAAAGCTCGTCAAATATCAACCACCTGGACCCTGTTTCCAAGACGGCCAGAGTTCCCCCTCATCAGGCCCGCGTTTACCAACACAGTGCCCCTCTCCTCGCCGCCCCAGATCCTGTCCCAGACGACGCCCCTCGCTCCCCAAAACAGCACCAAGGCCAGGTCGACCCAGGCAGGGATGCTCAGGAGGTCTCGGGTCAGGCCGGTCACGGGTCTTGCGAGGGCGCGCTCGTAGGCTTTCTGGCCGTCGTCCCACCAGTTGACCTCCTTTCCGGCACCGACGTGGACATGGCCGAAGACGTGCAGCGTGTGGCGGAGGCGCCAGGCCTCCCTGGTCAGGTGCTCGCAGCCCATGCCGTCGGGCAGCGGCAGGTCGCGGTGGTATTTGGGCGGGGTGTGGGTTACCAGAATGTCCACGTCCCACGGAATGGTGTCGGTCCAGGCATCGCGGCCCCGCGGATACTGGAAGGCGAACTCGGGCCCGCCGCACTCGGGGATCTGGGGAGCGCCGTAGATCTTGAGGGTGCGGGGCGGGGGAGGGCGGCGGCTGCGCGGGTCGCGCTGGGGATTGGGGATTCTCACGAGCAACGAGGCGTGCTGCAGGTAGTGCACGCCCTTCCACGCCAGCTCTCTGTTGCGGTCGGGCTCGGGCAGGGTGCGGCGCGAGCGGGGGTCCAGGTAGGTGTCGTGGTTGCCGGCCACGACTACTTTGTGGGGGTGCGGCAGCGAGGCCAGCCAGTCGATCTGGGCCTGCAGCTCCGAGACAGTGCCGGCGTCGCCCAGGTCGCCGGCATGGATGAGGATGTCGCCGTCGGGGATGGGCTGCGTCTGCGTGTGCGTGTCGGAGATGCAGACGACGCGCACCGCCGGCTTCGCGGGCGGCGGGTCGGTGCGCAGCGCATTGAGGACGTGGTAGGCGACGTAGACCAGGCACTTGAGCGGCGCGCGCACGAACAGCACGACGATGCTGGTGGGCTCGAAGGGCGAGGCGTCGCCGAACAGCAGGCGGCGGAGCATGGCGGGCGCTAACGGGCTCGAGGCGCTTGGCCAGGCATGGCCGATGGGTGTGCGACGGCGAAGCTTGCTCTGGTGTTGTCTGGCCGGTGATGGGCGCGGGGATCTGAGTGACGTAGCAGGCTAGCTCACGTCGCCCGCAGCCGCAGCCGCAGCCCGCACGTCGCTGCTTCTGCGTCTCAAAACAAGGGATCGCGCGTCAACCATGGAGCACGAAGGCAGCCTGCTTTTCCGGGCAATGACCTCGCACTTCTCCCACCGTACTCTCTCCCCTCCCGCCCACCGTCCGCCTCCGCCTCGCTCACCCCTCCCCAGCAAACAACCTGCACGCAGACATGGCCTCGCCCGGCCCCAAGAGCCCTGCGCTCAAGACCAACATGGATGTCGACTATGTCGTCAGCTACCGTTTCAGCTCCACTGGTACTGGCTCCGACGCCGCCCGCTCGCCTGTCTCCTGCTGACCCTGCCCCCAGACAAGGACACCGCCCTTTCCAAGTTCGAGCAGCTCATCGCCGCCCTGTCCTCCGTCGGCCTGGCCACCGAGGTCCGCAATGGCGAGGACAGCTCCCTGCTCGTCTTCTGCAAGGTTGCCTCTGAGGAGCACCTCTACGGCGAAGTCTACCGCTCGAGGTGCGCATGGCCCCCCGCCAGATGCCCGCGTCGTCCGCTGATGACATGACCGCAGAGTCCGCGACTGGATCCACGGCATTCGATCGTCTGAACCCCCGCGCGAGACCCGCCACGCCCTCGAGGCTGAGCCTCTGTCCGAGGCCGAGCGCCTGCGCATCATCTACCAGCTCATAACAAACCCGGAATCAGAGGGAGGCGCCGGCATCACCCCCAAGGAGGGCGACTGGAAGCAGATCGAATCCGTCTTCGCTCTGCACGACCATTCGTACAACCACGCCTGGATCAAGAAATGGAGCACTCAGTATCTCCTCAAGCCTGAGGACCTGGATGAGATCCGCAATCGTCTGGGTGAAAAGGTATGGTGCGGTTCTGGCTGCTGCCCGCCTTCTCGCTGACTCGTTCCAGGTCGCCTTTTACTTTGCCTTCACCCAATCGTACTTCACATTCCTGATCTTCCCCGCTGCGTTCGGTTTTGCATCCTGGCTGATTCTCGGCCACTTCTCCCCGCTGTACGCCCTCGTCAACGCCCTCTGGTGCACCGTTTTTACCGAATGGTGGAAGCACCAGGAGTATGATCTCGGTGTGCGCTGGGGAGTTCGTGGCGTGTCTTCCATCGAAACCACGCGGAGGGACTTCAGACATGAGAAGGAAATCCAAGACCCCGTCACTGGAGAGACCATCAGGATCTTCCCTGTAACCAAGCGTTTTCAACGCCAGCTGCTACAGATTCCCTTTGCATTGGCCGCTGCACTCATCCTGGGCAGTCTGATTGCCACATGCTTCGGCATTGAAATCTTTATTTCTGAGATTTACGATGGCCCGCTGAAGACGATTCTAGTAAGCTTTACAACACGGCTTGCTAGGCATTATTCTAACGCGCTTCAGGTCTTCTTGCCCACCGGCATTCTTACTACCTGCATGCCCATCCTCGTGGGAGTCTTGACGAATTTTGCCAAGCAGTTGACGGACTATGAAAACTACGACACGCACGGCTCCCATGAGACGGCCATGACCCAGAAGATATTCGTGCTCAACTTCATCGTTTCCTACCTGCCTATCATTCTTACCGCTTTCATCTACGTTCCTTTTGGCCAACATATCGTTCCATACTTGGATGTTTTCAGCCTTACGGTCAAGCCCTTTGCCGAAGACGAGAAGCAGCTGCAGCGATCTTCCACCTGGAGCATCAACCCCGACAGGCTGAAGAAGCAGGTAATCTACTTCACCGTGACCGCGCAGGTTGTCAACCTTGGTATGGAGGTCATCGTTCCTTACCTGAAGCGTCGTGGCTTCGCCAAATACAAGAAAATCCAAAGCGAGCGGGCGGCCAAAAACGGCGGCACGGTGCCCAATGTTGCCGCGAACGACCCGCCGGAGGAGGCTGCTTTCCTCGACCGCGTGCGCAAGGAGGCCGAGCTCGATGTGTACGACGTGACGCAGGATCTTCGCGAGATGGTCCTGCAGTTCGGCTACCTCTCCCTCTTTAGCGTTGTTTGGCCTCTCACTGCAGTGTCATTCTTGATCAACGACTGGGTCGAGCTACGCGCAGACGCGATCAAGATCTGCGTCGAGATGCAACGTCCCACACCTTGGCGCGCTGATACTATTGGCCCCTGGCTCGATAGCTTGAGCTTCCTGACATGGTTTGGTAGCATCACGGCCTCTGCACTCGTCTATATGTTCTGGAACGACGGCCTCGGTCCGGATGGCACGCCCGGCGATATCAAAGGCTGGGCTTTACTGCTGTCCATCTTCTTCTGCGAACATATTTTCCTCGCCGTCCGCTGGGCCATCCGGGTTGCCATCACCAAGATGGATTCACCCGGCCGCCAGAAGGAACGCCGTGAGCGTTACCTCATTCGTCGTCGTTACATGGCCGAGTCTCTTAACGAAATCGAGAAGCTGCCGAAACTTCAGGAGCAGGCGGCCGAGGTTGGAATCGATGCGCTCGAGGAGGAGGCGAGGAGGGAGAGCCAGGCTGGAAGCAGGCTGGAGGATAAGTTCTGGAAGAGACAGAGTGGCTGGAAGGAGACGATCATGGTGGGTAAAGGTCTGATCGAGAGGACGGCGGGGGCGGAGAGTAAGAAAGAGCAGTAAGCTCATTTCCACTCGTCTACCTGCACAAAATGATTGCGCTTTGTGGCTTGGAGAGCGGCCCTGATCACGACCACGGTTTAGACCATGAATCATGAGCGTAGGGGTTTACAGTTCGGCGATGATGATATCGTGTACGAACGGCTTGATGGATGATGGAGGGTCTGGTAAAACAAAACATACGGTTTCATGATAAATGAAAAGGGAAACAAAGAGCAGGCGGGTAATTGGCAATTTCTTGACCGCATCTTCGGGTCAATTTTCACTTCCATGTCGTAACCATAGAATGCCCATTTTATACTCATTGAGCTCGAATCCCTGCGTGAGGCTGTATACGTGCTTCTACATACTCGTACGTAGCGGTACGTTCTGCAGAGTTGGAAGCCTTTGGCTTCCCTTTCCGCCGCACGTGGTCCGCACAGAAAGCCTTGCCCTTGACTCCTTCCCTCCTCATGGACCCGCGTGTAGCGAGTGCACATGACGAGAAAATGGGGGTGTTTGCTCGCGCCCTCGCCTCCGCTCCTCCACGAAGGAGGAGAAGAAAAGGCCAAAGATCAAGGCGCAAACGAGGGCGGTTGCTATTTTTTATTACTTTGTATTGTTTCTTCTCCTGTTGTTGTTTGTTGTTTTCTGCTGTCCTTGTTCTCTCTTTTCTTCCAGGTGGCCATGGGCGATGTCGGGATTGTACCGGGAAACCCGGGGGCTGCTTGAGAGGGAAAGAGCCATGCGCCAGGGTGGAAGGCATGACTCGTCCCCAAGAAACTTATAGAGTGCGCCGTGAATAATCAAACGTCAGAGCTGTGCGATTTACCGAAGTCAAGATGTGATGGGGGTGTTGGGGAATTTCGTCCGAGATCTGGCATTCGCTTGCAGTTTTCGAGGAAAAGCCTGGTCGATGTGGTGAGTAGAGAAAAGAGAAAAAGCCTGTGGTCGGCGCTACGTTTGAGAAAGCCATATAGAGAGCTAAAAGAAGAGAAGGTCATCTGGGACCGGACTGTCAAAGAAAAGCAACCCCCGCTACTAGACCCTCCACTCAACCACAACGTAATCCATGTGAAGCAATCATTAACCATCTCCCTCCGGTAACTTGAGGACCTGGGGAGACCATCTGTAGTAGGACAGAGCCTTCTTCTTCGTTTCAGGCCCTGGTACTTGTTCATAAAAGAGCTATCCGAGAATAGGGCCTGTGAAGAACCTTTGCAATAGGATGCATGCTTTAGAGCAGGGCAAAGCATCCGGTGCGGATTACTTCCTCAACACCAGTATCACAAGCCGAGGAATATGCCGTTGTAAGACCGTATTGCAAGTAGCCATGCATCTCGATTACGAGCATTGGCCACACTTTCAGTAAACATGGCCGGTATGTGCGACCCGCCAAATCTGAACGAAAGGCGAGCAAATTACCATGGGCGAAACGAATACTGAGTGAGCTTATCGAGTCGTCACCAAAACGTAAAAGAATATTATCGGGGGACTTGGGCGCATTCTTTCAGAAAGCTAACCTGAACCAAATTGATGTGATTAGCAAATGACTTATCCACATGCGAAAAGCACTGGGGCCAAGCAATTCCCAATAAGGGAATTGGCCCTGAATCACTCACCCAGCACAAAGGGGATATCGGGACTCAAGCCATCGACAACACCGATGAAGAAAAGCGACTGTAGTCGATGGATTCGTAGGACTTGTCCCACTCAAGGAATTTCCTTTGGGCCAGCTGCTCGAATGATTTCCCTTCTGTTCAGTAGTAACGGTCTACGGATTGCACAACTGTGGTAGCTGCTCACCGGCCCGAATCGTAGATCTTCCTAAGGCGCTTGCGCTGCCAGTCGAAGGAGGAGTAGTCACCTGCGAAAAGCACCTCCAGAATGCTAGCATTCTTGCGCTGTTCAATATCGAGGGCCTTCAGTTCAGCCATGCGCCGCTGAATCTTGTCAAATGCGTCTCGGAAGCATTTCTGGACGAGCATGACGTTGTGTGATCCCGAGGATATGTCGTTCGTTGGGGTATTAGGGTCCACAATGGATAGACGGTCTGGTCTGGCAGGCTTTCCATTCAGGTCGCGAGGGCCCTGGCTAAAGTTAGATGATATACAGTCCGTTCAATGCCACGGCGTACCTTTGCTTCGAACTGATGAGGGTTGAGCCGGATCCTAGTCGTGGCAATGTTGAATTTGTTGCCGAACAAGTCGAAGAGATTCAAAAGTACATCTCCATAGTGTTCCTCCGGGACAAGATTGTGGCTTTGGCAATCGGGCCAGTTCTGAAGGAGACTCACGACCATGCAGATGACGGAGAACCCCCCAAGACCCCCAGTGAAGACTTCGTTCAGCCCACGCATAAGGAGGAACTGCTTGACCAGTGTAGCAATCACCGGCATGGCGGGGTACGCATTTTTCCATCCTCGAAACGTCTTGTTAGCAGCAATGCCGGTACTGTTCTCAAAAGAGATGTCGACCTTCAGGCCGGTGACGCGATCAACAATCTTAATGATTGGGACCCTTGCGCTAGCGACAACCTCAGTGGCACCGGGTTGGCTGATACCCTCTTTTTCCAGGATATCCGAAACCCTGTACAGGGTCTTCTTGGAGACGTTTCCTTGTCCGGTGTTGCGAAAGTGGGACGAGAGAATCACAAGATCCATGTCTGCTGTGGGAAGATACAGACCGGCAGCAAATGAACCGAAGCACTCCACTGTAGAACCTGCAAAGGCTTTCTGCCGCGTCAAGGTGCGCTCGATGCGCCTGACTAGCTCATGCCGAATGGTATCCTCGAACGGATGAGGCTTGACGAAGTCATAGAAATCCGCAATCTCCTTGTGCAACCAGAAGCCCATGCTCTCGGAGCTTGAATGGTCTTCCCGGCACCAAGGCGTGGGCGAACTGGCGTGACGAGGACGCCAGTCGTCAATGATACCGCCGTCGATCGCCTCGCGCTTACGCTTCTTGCCTTTGGGCGGAGGAAGGCTCTCCAACTCATCGTCATCATCGGCCTGACGGCCACGCTTCAAAGCCTTTGGTCCGGTAGGAGCTTGTGGCGGCGGAGGGGGTGGCCACGTATCAAGACTGTTGGCAAGAGGCCTAGGAGGTAGACCGGCAAGACCCGGGGGTGGACCCAAAGAAGCTGCGTTGAAAGCAGGCTTAGTAGGTCCATCTGACGCAACACTCTTACGATCGGGATGAAGATTGTCGAGATGACTGAACGAGTTGCTGCCAAGCTGACCGCTTCCATCATTGTCACTTTCTTGTTGATCCTCATCATCATCGAAGTTCAACGAGATGAAATCATCATTCTTGGCGACAGGGTTGGCGCTAGAACCGTCGTCTTCGCCAGTAACTTTGGCTTTGCGGATCAACTTCACGAAATCGCGCCTCTTCGTGTGAGTCTCATCCGGGGGCGGAAGGGCAGTGTACGGGTCCGGATTGGACCAGCGAGGACGTTCGTCGCCATCATCAGCGTTCTCTTGCGTCGCAGGCTTAACCCTCTTAGCAGGCGGACGCTCCGCATCGGCGGATGCCTCGCCATCAGACTCAAGGTCCATCTCTCCTTCCGAGTCTGAGATGTCACTTAGCGATATGAACTTAGCTTTACCCTCGCCCATCCCGTCCAGCCGTTCGGGAGTCTTCTCGCGAGTGGAGCGGAGGATAGGGCGCTCGTGCGGAGCCGGAGGACGCCATGGTCCGCGGTTGAACTGGTTGTTTTGACGAGGACGGCGTGTGTCGCGCGCCTGAGGCCGCCTAGCCCGGTCACGAGGTGGGCGCTGCGAGTCGGCGGGGGGGAAGTGAAGATCTTTGTCTCCAGCACGAAAATTGAAGTCGTTCCGATGATCTCCATGGCGATGGGAATCGTAGTCGTTGCGGTCGTTGCGGTCGTTGCGGTCGTTGCGGTCGCTACGGTCGTTGCGACCTCCAGGCCGATAGCTGTCGCCATTGCCGCCGAACTGGTACATGGTGGACGGAGGAGAGCGGCGCGGCGGGGACCTGCGACCGGCGCCACGGTTGTCGCGAGAGTCGCGCTGATTGCCGTAACTGGGACGGTAAGACTCCATGGTAGCAGAGAGCTTCGCAAGCTCGAGAGCAGCTGCTCAGAGAGGCAGCGTAATCGGCGTCGGTGCGGGCCGTTGCGGTGGGGTGGGGTGAGGTGAAGGGGGGAGCGTCGGTGTTGCGGGATCGAAAATATGTTCGGAGGTCACGTCTGTCCGCGGATCTTCTTTGCTTACGTCATCTTTAATCAGGGCCGCGCCACAGCAGGTAACAACATAATTGGACCTACCCGCGTCTTCCTCGTACTCATATGCTTACCGGGAGGTGCTTGCGCGTATTGCAAGAGTCGCGTTTACGTCCGGATCTTGGATTCAACTACCTATGTACGAAGGAACGTCGTGCATGGGGCTTAGAGGTCCAATTCTTCGGCCACCTGCTGTGGCGCCTGCGACCGGCGACAGGGTCCTGCAGGGATCCTGCTAGAGGGGTCGGCAGGCACATGCAGAGCATCGACTGTGCCAAGGTTCCAGCGCCGATAACTCTTGCGCCATTCACAGAATCGAAGCTGTGCCCGACAAGGCGTGTGTTCTATTGACTAGCTACCTTACGAATGGTACATCGATCATCGAGAGCCCTTTGCCTGCGGTTTCTCTTGACAAGGATGGTCGGCACGCCCAAGCCGTGACCCGACCTTGCAGATTGGTCGTAGGTACTCATCGTCCCACGCTGTCTTTGAAATGTCCCAGGTCCTCAATTCTTGCCCGCTCTTTTTCTAATGATTCGCGCCGCCGAGGAGTATTGGCACAATTGGCAATAAATATACAGTCGAGAGTGGAGTAGTCGAATCCTCCAACGTCCTCCGGGCCTCGTTCCCGTCCCCAATTGCTCTTCTTTCCCGTCGTCGTAGATTGTTGTACAAACCGCAACTCCAAAACTCCGTGCTGATGCGATAGACCCGGGCAATGCTCCCACGCAATGCGCCAATGCTGGGGTCTAGAGTGCCTCAACCGCCAATGCGGCATGCCATGGAGGCCGGCGCAAGAGTGTTACCGGGCTACAAATCGTGCATCCGGTAAGCGCCATGGTCTGGCTATTTGTCCTTGTAGAGCTTGGGATTCCAACCTTCTTTCAGCTCCGCCTCTCGCTCCGCCGCCTGTTCGGCCGTCCGCGCTTCCATTTCTATCCGTTCGCGAGCGCGCAGGATCTTGCTTTGGAGGTAGAAGCTGCCGCCACGCTTGGGGTCGTTGAGGTCGAACAGCTTCTTGAATCGGTCCAGGACATTCTCCATGTCGGTCTTTCCGCCCTTGGGCGGCGGGACGTTGAGAATCTTGCAGGCTTCGTCGAGGGTCAGGCCGGAGGAAGCGAATGTCTTCGCATTTCCATTCTTCCCGCTGGCCTGAGCATACTTCTGCGACGCGGCGGCCTGCCTCCAGGCCTCGGCGAAGGCGCGGCCGAAGACGCGGGAGCCAGTAACGACGACCTGGGTGATGATGCGATGCGCCTGGCGAGATCAGCATGAGGGCGCATGAGCGCGGCGATGCGCAGGCTTACCATTCTGACGAGCGAACGGGGACTGGAGAAGGGATCGGATGGATGGCGTGGAGGATCCCAAAATTTCCATGACAGGCCGGCCGGCGAAAAGCGTCGACGGCTCCGAGCCCGCCCGCCCCCAGCTTACGTTATGATCGCCCCCTCCGGGGAAGACAGCGTCACAGGTGCGGCGAGGCGGTGCGCAGCTCAAGATGCTCTCGTACTGCCCTCCAAGCCCGCCATGGACAGCAGCGCCTGCCTGGGCGCTGCGGTGGACGTCTCCCGTTGATGCCTCGCCTGTAGCGTCGTCGCCGCCGCTTCGCCGCCCGGCAACAGCAACAGCAGCAGCTTGCCCCCCTAGTGGCTCAAAGCGCTCGATCACATGTGCCGACCGCGTTGAAAGCCGAAGTCAGAAAGACATATATCTCCTCGTGCAGCCGTGCAGCACAGAGCGCCGGCCAGCAGGACTTCAAATCAGCCCGCGCAACCTGTCCTGTTGCCCAGCGCCCGCCCGCCCGCTGCCGCCCTTCCGGACCCAGACCTTCGCTCGCCTGCCCCGGCGGAATGACGCCGTGATCACTGCGCATGCATGGCCGCACTTGGCAAGCCCGCGACTTTGAATACCTTGATGGTGCCCGCGTCCTAATGCCGCGTACAGATACACCCTGGGTCTCTCAGATGTCCCCTACCTCCAACCCGTCGAAGTCTGCGTCGCCGGGCGCAGCAGACCCCAATCCGCCGACGTATGCCGCCTTCTCGCCCGGCACGCTGGGGCACCTTCCAGCCACCACCAAGCAGCGCTCCACCATCCTCGTCCACCAGAAGTCGCCGCTGCTCGCTGCAACCCCGCCTCAGGTCACCCGTGCCCTCGCCTACTCGCATCCCTTCCTGCTGCCGCTCAACAAGCTCGTCGGCCTGCTGTCATGGACCACCGGCGACCCGTGGGAGAGCTTCCTCTTCATCGCAGCCTTCTGGGCGATGACGCTGTACGGTGGCACAATCGTCAGGCTTGCCGGTCCCATTGTTGCGGTGGCTGCTATCATACTTGGCATGTACACGCGCAGGTACTCGCCGCTCTCCTCCACCGGCTGGACTGGCGAAAAGTCCAAGGGACACAAACGGGGCGCGTCTGTCGCCAGTGAGAGCCACCAGAAGAGTCTTGAGGACATTGTGGACACTTTGAAGCTGTTCACCTCAAGGTGCAACATTTTGCTGGATCCCTTCATTCGTCTGACGGACTTCCTTTCCACCCAACGCACCGCGACCTCAGCTACGACAAGACCCGCGCTGACCACCTTGTTCATCCGCATCCTCTTTCTGACCCCGTTCTGGTTGGCCCTTACCCTCCCGCCTCTACGCGTGCTGACGACAAGACGCATTGTCCTTGCCTTTGGGACGATAATCCTGAGCTGGCATTCGCGGCCCGCACGAGTGACCCGTATTGTGCTCTGGCGCTCCAGGCTTGTCCGCAGTTCCTTGGCCCTCATCACAGGGCTCGACGTTGGAGACCCTGAGCCTGCGGCACCTGGCTCCGACAGAGCCAGGCCGCCCCCCCTCCCACCGCGGAGGAAAGACGCAAACACCATTGCAGCGTCTTTGGCGGCTAAGCATAGGGCAGACTCACCGGGCGTTCGCTTTACGTTTGCGCTGTTCGAAAACCAGCGCCGATGGTTGGGGATTGGATGGACGTCTTCGTTGCTTGCTTACGAACGAACACCCTGGACAGATGAGCATCTGAACCCTGCACCAGACAAGGAGAGCTTTGACCTCCCAGAAGTTGATGGTGGAAGTGCAAGATGGCGGTGGGTGGAAGGGAGCGAGTGGAGAGTTGAAGGCGCAGAAAGTGATGAGGAAGACAACCGAGGTTGGATCTACTATGACAACAAGGTAAGACAGACTCGCTGTCTCCTGTGCGCAGCTAACCGTTTACCAGTGGCGAGATGGTCGACGTGGGCAAGATGGCTGGGGACGGTATACTAGACGACGCAAATGGTGCCGTGACGCCGAGCTAGTCGAGATCACTCCTTCGACGGACATCACACCCTCCCCTACTCCCATGCCCCCGGTGAGCGAGGAGCCCTCCTTCTCTGAAGCAGATACAGCAAGGCCCGAAGAGACTCCGTCGGAATACTCCATGTCAACCAGGGATGAAACCGGAAGTGATGGGAAAATGCGCAAGCGACGATGGTTTGGTCGGCGACCGAGCAGGGCAGCTAGCGAGAAAAGCATCGCGACCGGGAGCCTCGATGGTACTGATGTGGAGATTCAAAACGACGAAGAAGACGTCCATACGCCGCTCCGATACCATGCAACGCGAGAGAGCGAATGGGGATTGGGAGACGAGGCGCGAATGGACTTGGGATAATCCTTCGGCCAATCATTGCCGCTTCATCATAAGACGCACGGTGGGCCCATCTCAGCCGTCCTACCATGGGTACCAGCGCCCATTGCCTCACCTTGAGCTGCAGTACGGGGATAGGTTCCGACCGTAGCTCTCAGACGATGGAGAGGCTCGCGGGGCCAGTTCTCATTATCTCATGGGATCTGGTGTCGATAACGTAGCGGCGGCCGCCGTTGCATGGATTTGGCATGTTTGCTTTTGTCGGCGAGGTTAACAGTATGTGTCCGTTTCATTCGATTGGCGGAGCGTAAAAGGCGCGTTACGTTGTGTGTTTGGCTCGCTCAAAGCATTCTGACAGGGCAGTGGTCGTCACAAGACGCCTATCTTCATGGGCTTCTCCATCATTAGCCTTTGAACAACATCCCACGCGTCACAAGCGGTGGCGGTACATAACAGGATAGCTGATGCTCAGGCAAATACACAAGCTTCATTCATTGCTTACGGCCCCTGATGTCACCGGGAGCTCGAGCTGGGCCAGTGGACTGGGTACAGCGTCCACGCCCAGATCGGCCTCGGAGCCGCAGAAATGCCGCTCGGGTCGCGGACCATCAGGCTGTGCTCGTCTCAGCAGCAAACAGTGACGAAATACGACGCAGGTTGCCGGGCCGCACAATTCACTCAGCTAGCGGCTGGCAGTCACGAGCATCACGGCTGCCCACAGGCGTCGACTTAAGGTAAGGCAGCCATGTGACGCGTAAAGTAAAGCAGCCAATCACGCTCGGCCGGTGCACCACCTCGACGCTTTTGCCCGATCCGGATGCGGTCATGCAGCCACCAAGAGCTCCCACCGGCGAGGATCGGGCCCTCTCGTCCGCGTCAGTCTGCCCCCCGGGCGAGCCGTACCGCGCCGCCTCCCTGTCAGGCTCGACTCGTCCCCCATGTCGGATCCGACCAATTGCTCCATGAAGATGCGCGACGCACCGCGCCCCCACCACTGCAGCCGCCCACTGCAAGTCCCCGCACCTTTCGCATGGCAGTGATCCACCAGCGTCCGTCTGGGGGGTCCCAGATCGAATGACTGTCATGACTGACGACGCCACGCTCTTGTCCAAGAGGTTGCCGTCCGGCGGCAAACGGCGCCCCCAAAGCACTAGATCCAGGCTGGCGGGCTCTTCGAAGCACCTAGCGTCGCCCGAATGCTGACCCCATGCCTCCAGCGCCCAGCCTCACTGTCGGTGGGCTTATCCGCGTGAAGCGCCACGTTGAGATGTATGCCCGCCGCAGCCCCGCAGTAGTCTCGTGCCGCCACCTGCATCGTGTTGCTGGCTCGAGTTACCACAAGTGGGTAATCGGGCGGGACAGGTTCGGTCGGGAATGTCCATGCAGGCCAAGAGAGGCGTGCAAGATGGGATGGAGGTGGGGGGATCGGGATATATAAAGACCTTCGTTGGACACCCTGAAGTCCTTCTCCTTCACTCCCTCATCAGCTCAATCATTTCCACAAAGCATACCAATCCAACCAAAAACCGTTTTTCGAAACATATCCCCACTGCCAAAATGTCTCCCTGGTACTTCTTCCCCCCTTCAGCTGTACCATTTCCATCACTTCACCATGTCCTCAGGCTTCGGTCTCTCCACTCTCTCCTTCATCTTCCTCGGTGAGCTTGTTGTCGGGGATAGAGGGCTGACATGGACCAACAGTACCTGCAACACCTGCAACTGCTCCAACGGCCAGTGCAACGGCTGCTCCTGCAGCTCGTGCGGCGTAAGATTTCACCTGAAACCCCACCATCCAAGCTCTTCGCCGAGATAGGCCATCCCCTCCGCCTTCATGCGGGGCCGTCTCTCTCGCCCTTCTTGCCCTGCTTGGACATGCAGGGTAGTGATGAAGCGAGGAGTGTTTCTCGAGGTGCTTGTCCACGGAGATTGCATATTGGCTAACGCATACTCTCTCACTTGCCGCCGGTAGCACTAAACTGGCGCCATGATGCCTGCTCGAATATCTCTACCGTCCACATGAAGAGCAATAGCAACGAAAGCGCTCATCCATCATCCTACTCCCGATTCACTTCACCCGGTTCATCGAACTGGGCGATGCATTGTTCTTCTTCTCTAGAACATTATCCTTCGTCTTCATCATGGGGGCCTAATCAACCTATCAGGATTGGTGGACGTGGGCCGGGGAGTTTCGGCGGTTATGGAACGGGGAGAGGGTATTAGTGCAACGATTCACCCTCTTTTTCCTTTACTCATACACAGTATATCAATATAAATCCTTGGCCAGGACACGATCAATCCGTGCGAGATGCCTTGCTTCTCCTGACACTCTTCAACGACCCTGTTTCCGCTTCCAGCCACGATCTTCAGCCATGTGTGATGAGCGCTGCAGGTCCATTACTTGGCTTCAGCACATCGTCCCTCGGTGCCGGCGTCATAGCGGGTCCACGTTTCATCGCGCATGACTTCGAGCCGAGATGCATGACATAGGATGGCAGCCGATGCACGAGCGGCAAATGTGCCCGCTTGTGAGTCAATATGCATACAGCTCAAATAGTTTAACATCAGCTTCTCGAACACTCTGAATAATCCGCATGCACGTTAAAGGGAAAAGTATCAATGGACCAAATCACCATGCATCACGCAAGCAACAAAGAAATTCAAGATCATCAAATCATTTTTTCATCATTGCTCATCCCAGAGGTCGCCCGCCATTTGGTATAGTAGTACAAGCCATAATCAGCCACCTCAGCCTGATGATCCACAAGAGATTGCCCATTTGCCATGTTCCTTCCTTTTGCTCGGTCCGCCACCCATTTCAAGTAGCCGTTGGGAGGCGTGCTGAGGGAGAGTCGAGAGTACAGGATCAGGATGAGGAGGCATCGATGTTGTTGCAGTAGGAGAGAGTCGGTGATGAGGAAAGCAGAAAAGTCATGGCGGCCGTGAGACCGTCGTCGTTCAGAACTCTATGCTTCACTCCGGGAGAGCATGCGGGGTGTGAGGTGTGCAAGCAGTTTATTTCTGCAGGCGCGGTCAGCTTGGCGGGGCTCTGCAGGAAACCGTTTCTGAAAGGGCACTCACGCCGCAGGTGCAGTTGGCACCGCACTGGCAGTTGGAACCGCAGGAGCAGCCGTGGTCAGACATTGTGCTTGAGTGAGGGGTTGGTGGGGTGGTATGTGGTGTAACTGTGAAGGGTTTGCTGTCGGTCGTTGAGTGGATCGTTGTCGCAGCAGAGATGGAGGATGGTGGGGTTTAAGTAAAGGGCGCCGCGAAGGGCGGGGCTTTTATCAGCAGACCGCAACACTTGGCACAGGGCAGCTGCGGCCAGAGCTCAGGCGGACGTTGGCCCGTCGCTCTTGCCCGCACGAGCTTGGCGGCTGCAGCGCCCGGCCTGGTGATGAGGCTGGACCCGGTCCTGGCAGGCGCAACCCAGCGTCACGATGCTCCGCCCCGCGCCGATTCGCATCGGGCCTTCGGTCTCTCCTTCTGTGTGCATCTTCGCCAGGTGAGCACGTTCTTGTGACGGAGCAGCATGGATTTGTTGAGCAGGTTTGAGTAGGTACCGGCAGCGAATCCAAGCCGCGTGTGTCGGCAGCTAGACACACGGCGCGTCTGCAATGCGATGCGCCCTCCGTCTTAGCCTCCTATGTTTGCCACCCGCTTGTCCGCGTCTTTGATCAAGCGAGAACCGTAAGAAATCATGTCCGAGAGCAGGCCTAGGACGATGCTGCGTGGTATTCGCGGAACGGGTCCGATGCGCACCCCTGGCGCTTCCCGGCATCTCCAGGGCCTCTCTGGAGCCGGTGCAGTGGGCTAACGGACTCGCTCCGTGCCACCGGGTTCGCCGCTCGATGAAACGCTTTTTGCCGATGATGAGATAATTGTGCGGACGCGGCCATGCCTGCCTCTTTGTGTGCGAGATTTGTGCGGAACGCCTTTTCCAAGGTTCGCCCCGTGCAGCCACTGCGGCAAAGGCGCCTAGGCGGTGGAAACTTTGATACGACCGCTCCGCACAAAAGACTCAGCTCCGCTTTCGTCGCTGGCAATCTCCAAGCGCGTCCGCCCGCCGCCTTCGCCGCGTCGTGCGTCTGATTGCGCGGGTTACGCGAACGGGCGTTACCGTACATCCTTGGTCTTGGTACGTGCAGAGGGGTGGACGAACAAACTGCAGCGATAACGTTGAATCCCCCTCCTAGATCTTACGCATCTTCTTCCGCTCCTTTTCATCGCACCGTAGCACAAAGCCCCAGCATGTGTTCAGTCGCTAGTTCAGCAACGAATTATCAAACAAGTACACCTCGAACTAACCCTCAGCTTTCTATGGCAGAGAAGAACTGCTGTGATCGGTTGGAAAAGAGAATGTACTCATGCATTGCTAGAAACGATCCAAACCAGAACTCCTTTTTATCCAGGGTATTTCCACCCAGACCACGCTTATACTACGCCATGGAAATGCTTCAATGCTGGTATCGCCAGCGCCTAAATAACAGACCAATCCGAGTCGGAATCGTCAATCGCAGGCCTCTCAGCCGCAGGATTGTCCACGAGAACGAAGCCATCTTCCGTGGCCGGGCTGGCCGGCTCAGCACCCTCCGTTTCCTCCCTGGCACGAATGGGCAAATCACGGATCTCTATCATGGCTTCTGGGGCCTGGTCAATGGAAGAAGGCGAATTTTGGCGCGAGCGGACCGGCTCCGGCTCAACAGCATGGCCGGCAAATAGGTTCGCGATATCTGCATCTACAACGCCATGGCGCATCGGACCGACCATCTTCGGGATATCGAGGTTCTCTGGGCTTCGGGTTAGGTCATATGGTCGCCGTGTGCAACCAGAGGGGGAAGTACTTACCGAAACCACGCTCGGCGTTGACCTTGGACAGATCAGAGAGAAGGCATTCGTGGGTCTCGGCAAGGCGCTTGAAGTCGGCATCCTCTCCCAGCTTGTGAGTGGTGAAGGAAGCAACGCAGTAGTTCAGCATCGTGCTGAGAGCCTCCGGAATGTGGTTGAGGTGGGTATAGACGAAGATGAGAGTTTGCACCAGATCCGGGGGTGAGGCGGGGAAGCTGATGGCCAGTTCAACGTTGTAGTTCAGGTGGCCCATTGCGACGTTGGCAAGTTCGGTGCAGCTGGTGGCATCGGCGAGGTGCAGGACTTGAGCGTGGATGAGGAATTGAGGGTCGCCCATGTCGTCGATATCCCCGGTGGTGTAGTTGCCAGTGTAGAGGTAACGGACAAGCGCAACACCAGCGGCGTGAGACGCAACACTCAGGGTGAGCGAGGCCCTTCCAGCAGCGTCGTCCTCGGGCGCCATGCCAAGAAGACCCGAGCGCTGGCTGAGCACGTCTCGGTCGAGGCCCGCAACGCTGGTCTGCTCGCCGCCATGGTCTTCGAAGGTGAAGGTGACATTGCCGGGCGCCCAGTCCTGGAGAAAACTAGTGTCGTCCATTGCGAAAGTATGACGCGACGACGGGGAGTGGTAAGAAGCGGCGCAGTATGATATGCAACGTCGATGTCGGCAAGGCTGAAGCGGAAGAGGCAAGCTGTCGTCGCGGGAGGACTGTTGGAGGTTTGCTGGCGCTGATGCGGAAGCTCGAAAAACCGGAAGCTAATGATGAAGACGGGAGGGCAGCTTCTGCATGACTTGGCGGGTTATTGTTCAGTTGACGTGTAATTCGCAGTTGAGTTGTGGTCAAGACTGAGGCTGGCAGTGGTCAAGGTCGTGGAGCTGCGAGCCCCTCCCCGCAAGCCCCAGGCGGCAGCCTGACTGCACCGCCTGGCGCCGCCAGCTTAGACGCGGCTCAGCCCTCCTACCGTCAGCGCCGCTGGGAGCTGTGGCTCGTAGCCCCATCCAAGGCGCATGATTGGGCGACGGGTGCACAAATCGCAGCCTTGCGCCGGAGCCTGGGTGCACCGCCGGAATAGCGGTCACTGGCGGCGCAGTAGCATCGCGGGCCGCTTCCGCGCACGTTGCTCTAGCCCTCGCCGCACAGCTCACGATAGCAGACCTCTGCGATGCAGTCGAGGTCGGCGGCCGGTGTTGACGCTCAGACGTCATCGGCACCGGAGAGGCAGGCGGTGGCCCAGGCTTCGCCGCGGCACCCGAGAGCTATGCGCATTGGATCTCACCACTCTCATTGCATTGGATCCCATCATTTCCCCCGGCGCCAACCGCAATAAAAAGGGCAACCGCCCGCTGCTGCCTCGCCTCCCGCTGCTCCAACCAGTCTGACGCCTGACGCCTGGCGCACCATGGCCTGGTTCTCTATCCTCCCAGATCATCTTAGTTCTTTTGAAACGTGGATCGCGCGTCTTTTTGTAGGGCTGCCCGGCTCACCCTTGTCCCCGCTGCACCAGCCCGCTGAACATTGCTTGCAGATTTTCTTCGGCGTCGTGACCATCGGACCCTGGGCTGTCCTGATCATCTACGACCTCGTCCTGTACTGTTCCCGCACCGTCGCCTACGAGCTGCCCGTCTTCGGAGGACGTGCCACAGGAAAACGGAGCCCGCGCGCTCCAAGCCTGACCGATGGCCAGCGTCGCCAATTGAGCCCAATGATACACACCGGCGATGAGGCAGATGCGCGCGCCTCAGGGACGGCGCGAGCCGCCGACTCGGACGCCTCAATACAATCGCGCAGGACTGCGAAGGAGGACAGTTGAGCGCGATGTCGCTCATTCTCTAGCATGGGATGCGGCGTGCCGCGAGAAGGCAACGAGGATACCTGCAGGGGAGAAATTGCTGCGCACTTGCGCAGAACTCGTCCATCAATTTCTTTGAAATTGGCGCGATACCTTCCTAGTCACGGCGTTGGGTCTGAATCATATCACAGAGTCTTAATGGTTGCTGCCTACTCAACTGTGCACACCGCGCAAGACATCCATCATCTGCTTGCGTGTCTCTCACGGTCTCATGACGTCGGTACAACGATCTGGTCCTCTGCGTAGTATGTTCGGCGCCTCGAGTGGGTTATCGAGCTATCCTTCCTTGCGCCCCAACGATTCTCGGCACCTCAACGTATGCCAGCCCACCATCGACTCACCAATCAGCTCAAGCACTCCTCGGACAAATGTGTATCGGCCAGGTCTCGTCCAAAACACACCCATGCAAGGCTTCAACATACCTCGCGCGATCCTAGCTGCCAGCCAAAACCCATCAGCACAGTAGGTCGTCGGAGATTCGAGCCTTCTATGCTCCGCGAAGGTCGCTCTACCGCTGTCACAGGGCCAGTCTAGGCAACCATCCAAACGAAGATGCAAGTTCTAAATCTGGATAGCCGGACAAAGCGTTCCACTACGTACGTCGGGAGGCTTAGTTCTTTTGCACCCGTTATGCTAGCGGCGTCAGCCAAGACTTTCTTCCATCTCGCTCGAGCTTCGGCCCCCGGCAGCCGCAGCTAGCCGCAATGGGCAATTGGATCCGGACCGGGTGTTGACTCCGCACCCGTCGCAACATTCGGCTCCAAATGGACCAGCCGATCATTCAAAGCTTGTCTGTGGTAGCACTTAGATCCTACTCCCGTGCGCCCTCACGCCCTGAGACCTTTTCCAACAGCGCTGTTCAGCCATTGGGGCTGGCGTGACCATGTTATCACTTGAGTTCTCGCGAATCGTCCTACTCGCAAGTTTCCTTGTTGTAGCTGTTGCCTTGAGCTTCAAGGTCCTCACCCTCACTTCCCGGAAAGCACGGGTATTAGAACCAACCATCCGTCTGAGCTGCACAAGATTGCTGATGCGCCACCAGAGACCCACTGCAGCCGGCCTCCCGAATAATGACAAGCCAAACGTGCAAGCAGACAAGGAAGCATACTATGCGATCACTCCGCTCAGAACCTTCGATTGGCGGGAGACGAAGCCCATAAAGATTCGTCCATTCAAGCCTAGATACCACTTGACAATGGGTCAGCAGTCCCCGTTGCGCCTGCTGTCTGGAATGGAGGGCTAACCCCCCAGCAGCCCTTGAGAACACCACCATTTCTGAGTTCATTGCAATGGATGACACCTACCTCGCCCGTCTCGCTCTCCGACGGCAATTGATAGTCGACCACGGCGCTCACACCATCGCCGCCCTCCCCACCATCAAGCCCGCCGTTGTCGAGTTCTACAAGTGGATGACGGGCGTCTACCTGCCGCGCCGCTTCCCCACTGTTTACTCGCACGCGCTGCAGCCAGGAACCGGCCACGCCTACCTCCGCAACCTCGCCACCGACGAGTCAATCCCGCTGCAGCCGCCCGCCAGTACCGCGGACGCGCTCCGCATCCTCGGTTCGCACGTCGACACCGAATTCCTGTTCCTGCGCCCGTCGCCCGATCCGAGCGACGAGGGCAGGTACCGCTTGGAAGGCTTCGCCAACTGCTCGCCCTCGGGCTTCGACACGCTGGCGAAGCTAGGGCTGCGGCTTGCCGACATCCACGCGCCTGTGCCAGGCTACGCGCAGAAGCTCGAGCGGAGCATGGACCGCTTCTTCGCTGCGCTGCCCATCGGCAGGATCGTAAAGAGGCACAACTGGAGCGTCACGACGAACAGGAACCTCTTCTCACTCGGCGGAAACCATCTTTACGACGGGGAGGAGGTCAGGCCTTTGACGAGAGAGGACGTCGATATCGATCAGTGTGTGCTCAGGTGCGAGAGGCAAACGCTACATCGGCTGCGGGATAATGACGATACGTTGGTGTTTGCGTTCAAGACGTATCAGTATCCGCTGCGAGAGATCAAGGAGGAAGGCAGCGGAGAGGAACTGGCGCAGGCGGTGGATGGGTTGAGTGAGGGCAGCGTGCCGCGCATGGCATTTTACAAGAGGCAGGTGGTGTGGGGTGAAGCTGTGAAGGAGTTTTTGAGAGCTTGAGGTTGGGTGAGTTAGTAATTGGGGTTTCTAGCAGCAATACAGGCAGTGAACGCAGTCTGCCACGGTGTTTTTGGTGATTGCGAGTTCTTTTTTTTCTTCTCCTCTCCTTTTTGTCTAACCCTTGCTTACGTTGCTTGGCTCTGCGCAAGCTCGATGAGCCCTTGGCGTTCAACGCGGAAGTTGCAGGGCTGTGATCAAGCGGACAACGGCGACGTCATCTATGTTGAATCTTGAAGTGCAGCGCAAGACCAACAGGACCCAAACGTGTATCGTGCTTTCAGCGGCATTGTAAGGAGGTTTGTCGTTCGATGTGGCGAGTGCGCAAAGCGACTGGTCAC
Source organism: Diplodia seriata (assembly GCF_021436955.1). NCBI lineage: Eukaryota > Fungi > Ascomycota > Dothideomycetes > Botryosphaeriales > Botryosphaeriaceae > Diplodia > Diplodia seriata. The sequence continues at coordinate 4,212,528 of NW_027117308.1, read as the reverse complement.
CATAGCAAGCAAAAGCAGGTTGTGATGGAGTCCAAGAATTAAACGAGTCGTATTCATGTGCTTGGTCCAGTCAATCGTACGTGATACGCTCTCGGGACCCTCCGCAAAGGCGCAGAATTCGGCGGTCTTCTGTGCTGCTAATCCGACTTCGAGGCTCGAAGCTCGAAGCCGTGTTTTCGCGTCGGCCCAGACGTTTACCCACGCACTGGCGGGCTTCGGCAGAGCTGCCTCTACCTCATGCCCAATTCCCCTCGCCGTAGGTCTTGATTCGAGAAAGCAGAGGCTAGAGGTTTCCGTCCTGGAGGAGCGACGCTATCGGATCCACTGTAGTAGGACCGTTCCGAATGCCGGTCCACCAATCCAATCCATGCTAGCACGGGCTGTCTTGTGTCACCTTCATAGTAAACGAGTTGTTCTCGGCAAGGGACGACGGACCCTGCGCTAGCGAGACGTGAAGAAGCGTACCACGCTGAGTGGGGAGCGGGGATGATTCGATTGAAGAGTGCAACGTCTCCCGCAGAACACGGAAAGGTGGAAACCCTTGTAGCCGGTTGGGGGACGGTGATCAGATGCGCCGCAGGGATCATGCCGCGAAAGGTGTTCGGGCCATGGATGTCCATGCGAATCAGCGTCTGCCACTCCCTCGTTCCTTGTCACGATCGGTCGGATCATCACGGTCGCGCATGAGAAGAGAGCAGATGCGAGGGATTGCAGTGCAAAGGCAGAGGAGAATCGGCAGAAGCAATTGGTTCGCCGGGGCGGCAAAGGAGGCAGGAGGGCGTGGCTCTTTCCTCGAGGGCAGGGGCAACGACTGTCGTGGCTGCAGGTACGGCAATCGACCGACACCTGCACTCCTCACCTCAACACCACGACACCACCGTCCCCGATCTTCGCGAAACATGGCTCCCCACAACGCGCGCAGGCGAGCTGAGCGACCGCCATGGCTCGGGCCGCCGCATCTGCACGTCATCGCGACGCTTCCCGTTGGGCGCTTGGGCCGCGCGCTGCCGCAGATGCGGCTAGTCCGCGACGCGCTACGGCTTAACACGCGTCTCACAGCTCCGACGCCTCTACTTTTCTTCACCATCTGCATCTGCATCCGCCAGCCATCAAACTTCTCAGCGTTTCCAAGTCCACCCATCTACACTTTGATTCACGTGTACTTCCGATTGCTACTCTTCTACTCCAACCACTCCCAGCTTCTCCTTCAACTCTCAACCATGATGGACTCGCCTCCAACCCAAAAGACTCGCGCCCAGAACCTCCGCGAAGTCGCCGAAAGGCTCCGCATCAAGCAACAGGAGAGGCGCCGTGAGAGCCTGGAGAGGATCAATCTCCGCCGCGCTACATCCGCGATCCGCCGTCGACGCGTTGGTGCCAGCTATGATGAGCAAGGCAGCCACGACGCGTCTGCCAGCTGCGACGCACCTACCAACCACCACATGCAGGCCAGCTACAACATGCCAGCTAGCTACCATACGCCTGCCAGCTACAATGCCCCGGCCAGCTATGACACGCCTGCCAGCTACAATGCCCCGGCCAGCTATGACACGCCTGCCAGCTACAACATCCCGGCCAGCTACGAAGCACCTGCCAGTTACGTCCTGCCACCCAACTACGTCCAAAGAAGCCACAACATCCATGACATGCCCCCCAGCTACGAGACGACAGCCTTTCAAGATGTGCCAACCAGCTACGCTCTTCCTCAGAAGCATCTGGGCGACCTTCGTGAGAAGCGTCTAGCCGACCTTCCTCCAAGGCAGCCGATGGACTTTCCTCCGATTGATCCGAGGGACCTTGACGAAATGCGCCGCAAGTGGGATCTGATCATGAGGACCCGAAAGGACCCGATCACGGGACTTCCCGCCACCAGGAAGTTTGGATCCGTGACGTCTCCTACCGATTCCGATGAATTTGGCAAACGCATGGTTCAACACTTCAGTGGCATGAAGCCGTTCAAGGATGCGCGGCCTACCCCCCAGCATCTCAAGTGGTGGGAACGTTATCGGGATCCAGAGTGGGACCCGGAGACAGCACACGTCATTCCTCCAGATCAAATCAGGCATCGTTCTCCACCAAAGACCGAAACACCCGTGAAGCCATCATTCAACTGGAACTTGGCCGAGAACTCGAACTCGGTGATTCTAGCTTCAACCCCAGCCGAAACTCCAGCCGAGATCACCGAACAGGACTTGGAAGAACAGCGCTTGGAAGAGGAAGAACAGCGCTTGAAGGAAGAACGAGAACAGCGCTTGAAGGAGGAGGAAGAACAGCGCTTGAAGGAAGAACGAGAACAGCGCTTGAAGGAGGAGGAAGAAGAGCGCTTGAAGGAGGAGGAAGAAGAACGCTTGAAGGAGGAAAAAGAACAGCGCTTGAAAGAAGAAGAAGAAGAAGAAAAGCGCTTGAAAAAGGAAGAAGAACAGCGCTTGAAGGACAAGCGGGCCAAGGCGATAATCGACGCCATGTGGGCCAAAGGATGGATTGCGATAGGCCAATCTCCAGACCCCGAGGTCCGGGAGGCAGAACGACGCAAAAAGATGATGGCGGCCCGGGTCCCCCCCGAAAAACTGCGAATCCGTGAAAAGATCCATGGCTTGGGTATCCGCACCGCGGAGGTCGACAAAACCCCTTCCCCGGATTCGAGCACACCAGAGTCACCCGTATCTCCCACACCCAGCAAGCAGCCGTGGCAATCCGACCAAGAGAAATCGCAAATTCCTACAGTCCCTGACAGGCCCCAACCATCAAACAACCGAGAAGAGATTCAAAAGGTTTCCAGCACTGCGATTCCTGACGCACCTCGGCAACTGTCTAACCAGGAGGAAAAACAAAAGATTTCCATCCCAGCGATTCCGGAAGAACCTCATTCAGCCTCCAACCAAGAGAAAAATCAGGAGTCCAGTTCTGCCATGCCCGGTGAAACTCAGCCATCATCCAGCAAAGAGGGACCTCGAACTCCACCCCTCCCTCCGAAACTGCAAGGTCCATTCCGCTCACCTGCATCCCTCTCACCTGCATCCCTCTCACCTGCATCCCTCTCACCTGCATCCCCCTTACCTGTATTCCTTTCACCTTGCGGTATAGAGTACAGCATTTCACCACGTCCCGAAGGGTATGATGAGAAACCTCGGGAAAATCCGGACGATACTAGAGAAATTCTACGAGCATTGAGCCGACGTTTGGCGAAGACGTCTTCTCCGATTTCCGATGAGATCCCGGATGAGCCTGTTTCACGGTCGCTCAGGAAGCGTGGGCAAACTACAGATGGCACCCCAGATCAGCCAAACGAGCCCAGGCGAGCAGACGAGGGCAGGCAGCAGGAAATGCTTCAACAGCGATCGATGAACGCGCGATTGGACGCCACAAGGAAAGGCATCCGCGATGCGTATCACATCACAAGACAGCTTCTCGCCTCAATCGATACGCCGGAGTTTGTCGGGAAGAAATGCAATGCCTGCGAAGCTTGCGGCCACACCGAACAAAGCCCCATTCTAATGATTTGTACCGGCGTCAAGGGGCTTTTCCTCTCGCGCAACAAACACGGACAAACGAAGCCGACCTGGTTCGGTCTTCTTTCCATGCTTCTTCTCTTTTGGTACATGATGGAGATTGGAATCTCCGAATTATTCGGCACGACCGATTATGCCTCAACGATGGACGGTTACGGCGTTTTTCCTGATTCACCACGATACCCATTTGCGCTTCTTACGCTACTTTCTTGGATACCCCCGTTCAGCTGGCTTTTGCCGTTGTTCAAAGCGAATGCATTTCACGAAGCGACGAAAACAGTTCAAGTTCTCTGAGCAAGGTGTTTGAGGCGAATTTCTTTGTTTCTGGAGTTTGTTTTGATTATCGGCTTGAGTTGGTTTCGGCTGTTGTTTGGGTGTGAATTTGTTTCTGGAGTTTGTTTGGGTTGTCGGCCTGAGTTGGTTTCCGCTGTTGTTTGAGTTTGAATTTGTTTCTGGAGTTTGTTTGGATTATCGGCTTGAGTTCCCACCGCCCAGTGGGACTTTGACTCCCCCCCTTGGGGGGGTTGAGTTGGTCTCATTGGGCGGTGGGTCGACTCGCCGTGTCGCGTTTGTTGGATTGGCGCTTTGGTTCTCCTTTGGGATTGTGTTGAGCCATGGGCGGATGTTTTGGTTTGTTTGCATGGAGCTTTCTGCTCTTCCTTTGGGATTGTTCTGAGCCATGGGCTGGAGCTTTGGTTTGTCTGAGGGAGCCTTTTGGCTCCTCTTTGGGGATTATTCTTTATGCCATGGGCTGAGTTCTTGTTTTGCTGAGTTGGGGCTTTGACTCCCCCTTTGGGGTTGAGTTGGCTTCACTGTGTGTTGTTAGCTGTCTGAATGAATCCATTCAAGCCGTTGAAACCCTTTCTGTTATCTGCCCTCATGTTTCCACGGCAGTGGACTGCGAAGATTCAAACGTGTGGACAGCAACAGCAAATGTCTATACGCAGATGTAACTTTGTAAGCCTACCTACCTACGTGGACAGTAGAAGCACATGCTTCGACGTGGATGTCAAACTGTAAGCTCTCCTACCTGGGCAGTCGAAGCAATTATGAAGTTCTACAAGTGCTTCTGCGTGGGCAACTGAAGTCGATGTGGACCAGAACAGCCCTTCACGTGAGCAGTTGATTTGTCTCAATCTATTGCTTCGACTCTCCACGTACAAGTGCTTCGTAGGCGACGATGAAAGCGCAATGCCCGGGGTGCGGCTCAGATAATGTCGACGTGACGTCACCGAACGTTTGATGCCGCTCATCATCCCTTTCGGTAGTCAGGCAGCTTCACGCACCCACGCTAGCGCGATTCCGCCGCTACAAAGCCTCTCCGACTCTCCTTGGACCCTCCAATCCTTCACCAACCACCCGGTCCTTGCGAGTTGAAATCATGGCATTCCTCAGACCCTTTTCGTCGCTCCGCTCCGCCGCTACGCTGCGGCCGACAGTGGCTGCCTCCAGGCCCATGGTGGCCTTCGCCACACGACCGTATGCGCACTCTGGCTACGGCGACGGCAAAGGTGACCCCGCTGGCGAGAACCCGCAGAAGCAGCCGCCCGCAAAGTCGCGGGACATTGAACATCCTGGCCCACCTCCTCCGGACGTCGGCAAGGGCACCGACGCCTCAGCCGCCAAGCCGGGCAGCAAGGACACGAAGAGCAGCGGCGGCGAGCAGAAGTCGCAAAACAGCCACTCAGTCAAAGGTGCGGAGCCCAAGATCCTCAACGAGAACCCGCCTTCGGAGCAGGACCCCGAAGTGCAGCAGCACAACAAGGAAATGGAGCAGCGCGCTGAGAGGGCCGAGACAAAGATCAGCAATGAGGATGCGGAGAAGGACAAGGTGGCGCCCAGCTTCTGGTCTGGTGAGTGCTTCTCTCTTGCAGAGCTTCCATTGCGGGTGACTGACGGTGTTCGCTGCAGGCCATGGCGGAACCAAGGGCGGCTAGAGCTCAATGCTGGTTGCGTTCGCTCGAGCATTGGGGATTGGCGAGGGGACGCAACGATGGGTGTTCCACAGCTTTGCTGCTCAGCACGTGCGGCCGTGGTTGACGATGACGGCGTTTTCTGTATTTCAATCCATTATTGCGATACCTCTCCGCACTGCACTAGGGCAGATGCAGTGCCTGAATCAGGGCCAATTGCATGCCATTGCCTGAAACCGCGCGATGCACGGGTGAAGCGAGGATTGGAGCAGGCCCTGAGCCAGCGATGCACGCGATTGTGGCTGGCGAGCACGCAGCGGTGGTGACGTGTTGATGTCAGCCTGGCGGGAGTGAAGCTTGCTTTCTGCGTCAGAAAATCTGGGGCAAGCGCTTTCCCCGTGTGGCGCATTGATCGTCGATTGCCTGGGCGCGCCCGTGCATGGGCAAGCAGCGGCGCAGTCAGGATTGCGTCAGTGGGCTGGAGCTCCAGCTGCACAAAGGAAGCTTAAGTTCCTCTGCCCGCCCGACAACAAAACCTCTTCCTCCCGCCCCCCAACCTCCCTCCCAACCCTATCCACTCCCCTCCTGCTCCACGCCCACCGCAGCCCAGCATGAGGTTCAACATTGTGTCCACCCTCGTGGTGGCTTTGGCCGCCGAATCCGCCGTCGCCAGCACCTGGTTTGGCAAGGCAGGTACGTCATGACACCTCAGCCACGCCACCTCGGGCGAGGACACCGTTTCCTTTGCAATTTCCCCCGCTGACCTTTTGCCTGCAGCCTACAACAAGTGGCATGAGACCGAGCTCGAGCGCTGGCTCTCCGACCACGACATCCCCTATCCCACCCCCGCTGATCGCAAGGATCTGGAGAACCTGGTCAAGGACAACTGGAACTCCAAGGTCGCCCAGCCCTACAACAGCTGGGACGCCAAGCAGCTCCAGTCGTATCTAGGCTCCAAGGGTCAGGACGTCAAGAAGGGTGCCGAGCAGGACAAGGACAGCTTGGTGGCTTCCGTGAAGGCGTACTGGTACGAGACTGAGGACCAGGCGTCGAACGCCTACAACAGCGTCAAGGACTGGATTTTCGACTCGTGAGCGACGCCTATCCCTCGCTTCGTCTTGCTGCTCTTCTAACTGATGCGCAGTTGGACCGACTCTCAGCTCAAGGGTTTCCTTGATCGCCATGGTATCCCCAGCCCTGAACCCCGCACTCGTGACACGCTCCTCAAGACGGCACGTGAGAACTATCAGACGGCTGCCAACAAGGTTGGTGAGACGGCCGCCTACCCCGGCGACTGGCTCTACGAGTCGTGGTCTGAGTCCGACCTCAAGGCGTGGCTTGATGAGCGCGGTTACCCCGCTCCTCAGCCCAGCACCCGTGACAAGCTCATCGCCTCGGTTCGTCGCAACTCGCGCCTTGCTGCCGATTCCATGAGGTCCGCTCAGTCGTCCGCGTCTGCATCCGCTGCTTCTGCCCAGGCCACTCTCACCGATGCCCTTCTCGACGCCTGGTCTGACAGCCAGGTCAAGGAGTGGCTTGACAAGAACGGCGTCAAGGTCCCGCAGGGATCCAAGCGCAATGAGCTGGTCGCGCTCGCCCGCAAGCATCGCGCGAAGCTTACCGGTGACAACGTCGAGCACTCCGTCACCAGCGCTTACGGTGCGGCTACTTCCAAGGCCGGCAACCAATATGCCCAGGCTACCGATGATGCTTCGCTGAAGGCTAACCAGGCCTACGGTGCTGCAGGCTCCTACCTTGACTGGATCAAGCAGAAACTTGGTCTTGCTGCCTCAGATGCGTCTGCCAGCGCCTCTAGCGCTGCCTCGGTCGCTTCGTCCAGTGCCAGCAGCATCTCTTCTCAGGCTTCGAAGGGAGCGAAGGGCTCAGCCGCTGCGGCTACCGATGCCGTCAACGAGAGCGCTTCGGTTGCCAAGCACAAGGCTTCCGAGGCCGCACAGCAGGCCACGGACAGAGTCAAGGAGGAGTTGTAAATCTTCTTTACACGCACGCCTCAAGAGCACTTCTGTGAACCAGAGACCGGGGACTGAGTAAGCTCTCAGGGCGGTACATTTCAGTTACGGTTTTCATGGGTTACGAGCTTTACGACGGACATCGAATCAGGAGCGAAAATTTGACCTAATGGGCATTCGTGGAGTGGCTCCTTTGTACTAGTACTGCTGCTAAAAGGTTGAAAGACAATACATTGCTTGGGACGGGACTGGTGGATGGATTATCCAAGATATGGTAGCGAACGAAATGAAAAAGTACCATGAAAAACCATCGCCTTTGAGAGGTTGCGTGCCAGTTTGATTGATCTCTGCGTTGTCCGTGATGAATGAAGTCATGTCGCCATGGGGGTTTGGGTCATTGGGGCTACTGATGATGCCCGGGCAAGGTGGGTAGGTGGTAGGACCTCATTCGGATCTGCCTGACAGCCATTTGTGGGAGTGTATCAACCACAGATGCTGGGTTATGTGCTGGTCTCTGTGGTGACTGAGCTTTTGCACGTCACTGCTGCGAAGCCTCGCTCGCACTTAATGTTGCCGTCAGGGCTGATATGGCAAGGCTGCAATCATGACGCTCTTTTCGGGACCCTGAGGCACCAAGGCAGCAACAAACACTATGCCGCCCCTCCACTCCGGGCGCTCGCAGTACTCGCAAGATACCAAATGGCCTCCGGCACGGCTCTGCGGCCCTGTGAGCCTTCCTCCCGCGAATGATGGCCGCCTGAGACAAAGTGGAGTAGCAATTGTCGTTTTCGACAAGGTGGTCTGCGCGCGTCCAGGCAGCAACGTATCCCGCACCCCACGACCTGTGTACCGCGGGACTGGGCGAACATACATGTGTATACGCACGACGGCTACTTGCTCGCTGCAGATCCCCCACGAGTTCGAGTCGCCATCGCCCTGTGGCCTTATGCTGGACCCTCCGCGAGAAGTGAGGTATGCCAACCAAAGAAACGCCGCGGGCTGGACCAAGGATCACCCCCATCGCCCTCTCGCTTGCGCCAGCAAATGGCGGGTACCAGGGTGCTGCCTTCGCTTTTGATGCGGTGACATACGTTGCGGGAGACAAAAGCTGCGTGAACAACCCCGCCTTTCCTTCGCCTTTCCCCGCAAGACCGTGAAGCGGCTCGGCCTGCTTGTCGACGCGGCCGTGTCGTGGTGTTGGCCTGATAGCACCGTCGCTGGTCCGGGTGCAATATCAAAAGACGGTTGGCGCCAGGCCGTCACCAACCCCGGCGCGCCAGTACAAAAGCACCGAGCTCTGGACAAGAAGGTCAAGCAGGCCAAGTAACCCGTCCTGTCTTCGGTGCTCAACCGCGTTCTCCAGCCTGGGCAAAAGTCGTACAGCGTAGATCGGAGAATGCCAGGACCTTCTTCTTGCGCTTTCCACCTAGTGAGCTGATTCGCTTCCAACTCTTTCTGGCACACCCTGCGCGCGGGTCCAACAGGGTGCCTCTGTTAGACATTTGACCGCTCGCGCTCGTGCACGCCATCGACCACCCTCCTCTTCGACGCTCTCGCTGAACCATCACCACCACACGTACCCACACTTCGAGGGCTCTGCCCTCCATCAACGCGGGTGATCCATAGCCCTCACCGCACACTCCCCCGTCGTCTAAGCTCCACTCTCGACCAACGAGAGCCAAGCAGCCATGGCTCCTGTACAGTCCCAGATGGTTCCTGAAGGAGACAATGCCACCGCAATCGATGAGTCGGGCCAGCAGATCCTGACCACGTCCACCGGCGCGACCGCCACCACGTCGGCGCCTCCTCCCGACACGTCCAACGACAACGATATAAAGCCATCGGGCGTCCGCTTCCACCCCACCGTGAAGGAGGCCGTTCCGCCTTCGCGAATTGACCGCTTCTTTCAGGCATTCTACGGCGTGATGCCGACTATCCCGACAAGTATCCAAGAGGGACCCACGGCGATGAACCCTGAACTCCACTGCAACAACCTTGTGAAGCCTGGCGGACAACCCAGGAAGGAGATGCCCGAAAACTTCCACCACCGCCCAGGACGCGCAGGCTATGGTGAGAGGATGCTGGCACGCGCCATGGAGAACCTCTCCTCTCTCCCGGCAAGTTTCCCTTCTCTGCCGACTGGTCTCCCGTCGATGCCGTCGATGCCTTCGATGCCGTCGATGCCTTCGATGCCGTGGATGCCGGCTATGCCCTCACTCTCTTCTCTCCCGTACCTCGGCGGTCCCGAACGTCGAGCCCGTCGCTTCTCCGACCGAGGCTACACAACCCTCCTCGAACCCTTCGAGCCCGTCGAGAACCCGGTCGACCAGACCGACGAGAGCGTCGGAGAGACGATCCCTGCGGATGTTGCCGTCGGTGCCTCAACGTCTGCGCTCCTCGAAGACGGAGACGACAACAAGACCAAACCAGAGCTTGGATCGTTCTCGGACGACGACGAGGCTTACTTTTGCGTCTACGACGATGTCGAGACGGACGTGGGTTACGAAGCTCGCCGCCATGAGGCTGAAGCGCAGTGGGGGCAGCGTCGGCAGTACTGGGACGCCGCCCGGAACGCCCGAGACACTGCCAGCACGATGGTGAAAGCTGGTGCGCAGATGGCATTCACCGGCGCGCGGGTGGGCGCCGCCGTAATGGCGACGACTGCCCATGACCAGCTCACCGACATAGTGAGGGACCTCGGTGTCCGAGGCGCCAGGAATCGACTTCTCGGATCTCAGACGGCTGGAAATGAGCTCGCTGAGCCCCCTTTGGAGGGCATAGATGACGGTGACAGGCCCCAACCCTCTACGGTCTCTGCGCATCTGGACGAGCTGGGAGACTCGGACCGATCTGAGCACTGCAAGAGCTCTGACGATGATGATGATGATAATGATGATAACTGCGCCGTCGAGGACCAGGAGGAGGGTGTGGTAACTGAAGGACTGACTGTCGTCGGAGGAGTCCAGCCTATCCAATCTCCGTACGACCAGAAGCAGCAGAAGAAGATCGACGCCTCCGAGGACCGCATCACCGACACTGCCGACAATGCCGCCCACAAGGCTACAGCCTGCCTTGCCAACAAGGACACCAGCAAGCCCGGGCCCACTGCATTCGACGACGTTGACCTCAGCCACAGTGAGTTCATTCACCCCGCCAGACTGGACGATAACGACGACGATGACTTCGACGTCATCACCGAGGAGGAGGCCGGCCGCCCCCGGTACTCCCTAGATGACGTTTCGCCGCACACTCGTCGGCCCCTCAACATTGCTCACGGTCGTGGCCGTCCCGAAATTGCTGCTCGTCCCCCTGTCCGCCCGGCCGGATTCCAGCGCCTGCCCTCGCCTGGAAGAATGAGCATTGCTATGGTCTCTGAAAGGGTTAGCGAGCTTCCGCACCGTCGTCGTCTCAGCCGCGGCAACAGCAACAGCGAGCAGCAGAACTAGTTAGTCGACATGCTGGCTTGACCGCTAGAAGATGTCTGCTTCTTCAACGTCTGCTTCTTTTCCTTTTGCTTCAATCCATTGCTCTTTCTCTTCTTCTCAACAACAGCGGCAACAGCAGCAGCCGCAGCCGCAGCGATGAGCAGAACAACTAGTTAGTCGATGTGTCGGCTGACTGCCAGGGGAGGTCTGCTTCAACTTTTGCTTTCTTTCTTCTTCCCCTTTTGGCTTCTTTTCTTCGCTCTTCCTCTTCTTCTCTCGTGCTTTTTCTTTGCCTCTCCGTTTCTTAGCAACGGAATAGGCATAGCGAGCGGGCATTGCATGGGATTCAGGAACGGGTCCACCACATGGCGTTTACATGGGCGCATAAATGATGGGGAAATGGGCGAAATGCGAAGACTGCGTAGGATACCCCTCCAACAGACGAATTGGAAAAGATACGCGACGACCAGGGTAGACGAACTTCTGCTCAACGGGAACATAAAACAGACAGCTTATAATCGCTCAGTCATAACGAGCGCAAAAAAATGGAAATATAGTATGCAAGGGTTGTTTTAGATTCATGACACTGGGGAGCTGGAGCTGTTGTCTCGACATGAAGTGCGTGATATTTGCGCCGAAACAACTCCCCAATATCGACTACGAGATATGGAAAGATCAGTGCAGGGGTTTTTGCTGGATGAGAGGGTAGGTTACTTACATCTGTGCTTGTTTACGGCAGCCAGAGGCGTAGGCGATTGCTTGAAGGGCAAGTAAACGAGAGCAAGACATGAAAGGGAAGAGTAGAAAGAAATACAAGAGGGTATTTCTGCTTTTACGGAAAGGCTACCGAACGCGCCTGTGTACTCAGAACGCCTTACCTGCTTGAAGAGCGCGAAAAGATGCTACCAAAACAAGACTCAGAATTGAAAGAAGAAGAAAAACGAGAAGCGAAGAACACCGCTTGGTGCCTGATGCGATTTTACCTAGAATGTTCACAGAAGAGAAGACAGATCAACCCCCGGCCTAAAGCTTCTTGCCCTTCGTCTTGCTCCTGGTAGACCGGGACGGCGGCGCCTCCTCGCTTGCCGACTCGTCTGCACTGTTTTCCGGTGACGCATCCGTGACTTTCCAGATTGGTTTGCCCGGGGCAGCGTCATCGTCGCTAGGCTTTTTGCTGGTCCCCGCGCGCTTTTCTTGCCGTTGGATTTGCGCGACGAGTTTTTGCGCTTCATTCTCTTGGCCGTTCCAGCCGCCGCAGCCCATGCACTTCCACTTCCCAAGATCCTCCAGCGACTTCGTGCCCGGAGGTGCCTGGCCGTTCACAAGGCGGCAGTGTCCACAAATGAGCACGAATCGGTTCTTCGGTTGCGTCTCATCCTCGCCCAACAGCACGTCCAAGATGCGATCGTACCATTGCGGCCCTCGCGGACTCTCGGGGGCGTACTGCGCTGGGAAAGCGTTGGGCGCGAATTCGGCATCGGTGACACCCGCGACGGGTCCTCCAGCTTGCGGACCTGGTGGGAAAGGTGGCTGCTGTTGACCTGTGGGGAAAGGCGGCGGGAAATGCTGGCCTTCGCCAGGCGTAACGGGGCGGGACGATCCGCCTTCAGACGGGGTCGCCACGTTGTTGCGAGGAATGTTGGCGGTGGGTGGAGGCGCGAAGCCGGTGCGACCGGGGTGCGCACCAGCGGCCGAAGAGGGCCTGCTGTCCCCTGACGGCCGGCGCTGGTCCGGCGTGGAAGGCTCCTTCTTGGGCGAGGGCTTCGGCGTGCCGTACTTCTCCAGCAACTGTTGTGTGGAGTTGTACTTGGTAGCATCCTTGAGTTTCTCGATCGTGGCGTCGCGCTCCTTGTAGAGGTTGTCGAGATAGGACTGGGTGTTGTTGATGCGGTAGTTGAAGTAAGCGGCCAATGCCTGGCGGACACCATAGATGCTGTGCTACGAGTTAGCCGGGTCGATGCAGTCGCGAGAGAGGATGCGCACACAAGCGGGCCGCCAGCCATGCCGGTGTACTCGATAGGGCCCCAATTCCGCCAGCCGGTGATCAGGGTCAAGATGAGGGCGGCGAGGATGTATGCGAAGGTCGTGTACAAGGTCCACATAACCTTGCTCCTGCGGGAGTTTTGACGCAGACGGTCGCCGCGCGCGCTGGCCTTCGTGATCTTCGTGGACAGAGCCGAGAGCGTCTTCTCAAAGCCCGCGGCGGAATTGTCGTCCTGGCTTCACGGATCAGCACGACCGCAGCTCCTATTTGCGCGCGACGTCGGCGGAGGGGGGATGCTTACCCGCCATGGCCAGAGAGACACCATGATGTCGTGCAGAGAGCGCTTGTCAAGGATGGCAAAGCTAGATGGGGCCGGGGAGCTCGATGTTGAGCATTGTTTGGAGGCAGCAGCTGCACGGCGCGTGGCTTCTTTGCTGTGCTACGTCAATCCCGGATCAGCAGGGATGCCCTGCTACTGTTCCGTGCCAAGCCCTTAGGTAAGCTTTTGAACGCCCTGGCCCTCGCCCATGTCTCTGAATCCGCTCCGCTCTTTCGCCGCTTCTGAAGCTTCGGAACAGCCAGCCCACGCCCGCTCCCCTGCCGGAACGCCCCAATATCGCTCCAAATGGCTCTCGCCGCCTATAGAAACATTCTGCGTGCCACCCGGCTCGCTTTCCAAGGTACAATCCCTCCCGGCGCAGTCCCTCCAAAGATTTGCTCTTCCTGACTTTCCTGCCGCAGGCGATGTCGGCGTCTTGTCTGCCGCTCGGATGAAGGCGAGGGACGATTTCGATGCAAGCCGGGCCCTCGATCCCAAGGGCGAAGATGCGAAGAAAGCGGTGGCCCACGCCAACGATGTGGCCAAAATCTTGCGGGAGAACGTCGTTCAAGGACAAGTCAACGACGATGGCAGATACAGTACGTTCGTATATCTCGGCACAATGGTCAAGGTTCTAATCGGACATGATGCTTGCAGAGCTGAGAATACACGAGCACACGGAACGCGGCGACAACGAGACGATCAAACAGAACAAGGGGAAGAATACACTGTCAGGTGTGAAATGCTGTTCAGCTTGAAATTATTGATTCCTGCATCATAAATGTGATACCCAGTTGCTTTTCTCCCAGACTCAGGTCCGGCTCGACCATCCAACTCCGTAAACGCCTTATGAATCTATGTCCGCTTGAAGCAGCCGGTTATAGTGACAGTGACCACTCCGGAAAGACGCAAACTCGATCTGCTCCACGATGCCGAAACCCGCCCGTTTAGTTGCCCGCCAGACTTGCGTAGTTCACCTCCTCCGAACCCGGAGGCGGTGCAATCGCAGCAAGGCTGTCAATGTTCTCCGTAGCTCCGCCGGCGGAAGACGGGCCAGCGGCGCTTGACCCCTGACCACCTGACGCAGCTGCAATGGCCTTCTTCGTCTGTCTCCCCGACCTCGCGTTGGCCATACGCTCTTCCCGTTCCATGGTATCAAGAGGCTTCGGCTTTCCCCACTGGATCCGTAGCGGCACACCCTTCACCACAGCCCTGCCTTGACATGCCTCAGCGGCCTTCTCCGCCGAATTCCTGTTGACGTAGTTGACAAATGCACAATGAGACCTGTGCGAACAGACAAGTGATCGGAGCTGGCCGAATTTGGTGAAATAGGAACGGATCTCGTGTTCTGGGAGGTCGTCTTCAACACCGGTGACAAACAGCGAAGTGATCTTCTTGTCCGCCGGGGGCAGGATATCCTCGGGACGCGGCGCCAGCTGCGCAGCACTCGGAAAGCCTCGAACCCCACGACCTGTACGGCTTAAAGGGCCGCGTGCACCTGACGGCCCAGCCTTGGTGTCCCTCGTTCGGATGGGGCCCGCCGTGTGGAGTTGACCTTCGCTTCCCTCCGGCGCAGGCAACGCCTTCTGCCCATCCCTGCCCCCCTCCTCTGACTCTAGCTCCAGCCTGCGCTGCTTCTTGTAATACGGCTCACTCTGTGCCAGGCGCCGCAGCAGATCCCTAGCCTTCTCATCCGTCTTCTCGTACTCTTCTATCGCACCTCTACCCTCCTCAATCTCTTTCTCGTGGTTCTGCGCATAGTACTCGCGGTTTATGTTGCTCTGAGGGCCGGGAGCGACCATCTTAAGGGCTGCATCTCTGACAACGATGGGCAGGCCAAAGGACAAGTCGAGCATGCAGCACTGGCAGCAGTTCTTCAGGCGCGCGCAGGTAAGGCAGATGTTGGTGCGCTTCTGTCGCGAGGTGCGATCGGCCTTCCACTTGAAAACGGTAAAGGGTCGGGTGCAGACCTTGCATTCGGAACCGTAGTCTTCCTTCAGCATCTGCACATATGGGTTGTCCGGAAGGCATCGCTCGCATACGGAGGGGAAGTCGGTGCTTTCCCATCCAGACCGGTTGAGATCGTGCTTGATTTGAGGCGGCATGGCGCGCGCTCGGTATTGCTGTGTATCGTCGGTGGTAGAAAGGCGGGTGGTGGGGGGCGCGTGCTCGGATGGCGGATGTTGGCTGTTGATGACCTCAAAAGTTGGTCGGCAACGATGGCGCGGCGGCTCTTTCGCCATCCGAGCTGTGGCGGCTGGGGGTGTCTTAGTAATGTCTGTAACGCTCACGTGTGTGCATGAGTCAGGCAGCCCATGCCCAAACGTCCCTCTTGCTAGCGCCTGGCGCTGCTTCGATCATCGCGGCAATCAGTCAAAAATGATTGCCTCAGTATTGGATTCGAGCTAGCAGATCCATCAGCTTAATTGCGCGGCCATTGAAGCGTGCATGCCCCCTCGGCGGCCGTGAGTGCAGACAGGGAAGCGAGAACGATTCGCGTCTCTGCCAATCAAAATCCCGTCCCAGATTCCAGAGCATCGCACTTTGAACCACACTTTGGACCAGAGGGTTTGCCCTGGGATCCGCCGCTGATTGGTACCGATCATGCCCACCGCCTGCCCGGACTGGAAAGATGGTAGCCCCCTTGATCTTCGGCTCCAGTCTGCGCCTCGGCCCGTGCTGCCAGGAACGCCAGCTCATTTCTCCAGTCGCGCGCCGGCGGTGAACCGCCCAGACCCCTAAAACAGCTGATTTATCTCCCTCAACCTCTCCACGCTCTCTTCCGCGCCCGTCTTTCTCGCACCTTGCCCTTCCGCTCGCTCGGAACCTTTTACTTGCCTATCCGACCCAGCCACTTATAAAAGTCAGGTCCGTCTCGGCCAACTCTCGTTCACCATGTCCCCAATGGCTCTCGAAAAGGAAGACAAGCAGCGCGACGCCGCCTACAAGGATGCCCTTCACGGCACTTCCGGCCAAGTGCGTGGAGGCACCTGGGCCATGATGAACAAGAAGTCCAACGCTGCCAACGAGGCTGCCGTTGACGAGTACTTCAAGCACTGGGACAACAAGGCCGCTGGCGAAGAGACTCCCGAGGTGCGCGAGGCGCGCAGGAAGGAATATGCGACCCTCACCAGGCAGTAAGTCGTCCAACTCTCACGTCACTGGAATGTCTGCTGATCGCATCAAGCTACTACAACCTTGCAACCGACTTCTACGAGATGGGCTGGGCTCAATCGTTCCACTTCTGCCGCTTCGCCTACGGCGAGCCCTTCAAGCAAGCTCTTGCCCGCCACGAGCACTACCTCGCTCACGTCATGGGCCTTCGGGACAACATGAACGTTCTCGATGTTGGCTGCGGTGTTGGCGGCCCGGCCCGCGAAATCTGCAAGTTCTCTGGTGCCAACATCACTGGTCTCAACAACAACGACTACCAGATTGATCGTGCCACCTGGTATGCGCAGAAAGAGGGACTCTCCGACAAGCTGAAATATGTGAAGGGTGACTTCATGGTATGCGGGCACAGCCAACATGTCTAGCAGCATGCGCTAACGATTCTTCTACAGCAAATGTCGTTTGAGGACAACACCTTCGACGCTGTCTACGCCATTGAGGCTACCGTCCACGCTCCTTCGCTCGAGGGCATCTACTCGGAGATCTTCCGTGTCCTGAAGCCCGGTGGCGTCTTCGGTGTGTACGAGTGGCTCATGACAGACAAGTACGACAACGACAACCCCCACCACCGCGAGATCCGTCTGGGAATCGAGCTCGGCGACGGTATTTCCAACATGGAGAAGATCGAGGTCGCTCTCGAGGCTATGAAGAAGGCCGGCTTCGAGCTGGAGCTTCACGAGGATCTCGCTGACCGCGAAGACCCCCGCCCGTGGTACTGGCCGCTTTCTGGTGACTTCAAGCAGATGGGTTCCATCTGGGAGTTTGTCACCATTTTCAGGATGCACAAGATTGGCCGCACCATGGCGCACAAGTTCTGCGGCGGCCTGGAGTGGCTCGGTCTCGCGCCGAAGGGTACGCAGAAGACTGCGGACAGCTTGGCCGTCGCCGGGGACTGCCTTGTTGCGGGTGGAAGGGAGAAGCTTTTCACGCCCATGTACTTGATGGTTGGCCGCAAGCCTCAAGCGTAGACGGGGTCGGAGTAAAGCGGAGCGGGTCGCCTTGGCCTTATCGTCGCGGTGCACTGTGCACCCGTCCCTGCATCATGCGCCGCATTTCGCTTCTAGATGCTATGTACGCGTAGATGGATTTTTCTGTTACGGCCTGGGCTGGGCCTTATATAGTTGCACCACAGCCTCTAATATTGAACGTCGGTTACGCCAGTCAGTTGGAGAATTTTGATCGTGGTGCGTGGTGCAGGCGTGCAATCAAAGCGGGCCTGAGTAAGCTATCGGAATCGTCTCAACAGCTCCGAAAATGGCGGGAGCGCGTCGGAACCGCGCTCAGCGGCGCCGCAGCGCGTGAAAAAGCGCAGAGGACCCAGCAGAGCGCCTGGCACGTCGGCCAGACAGACCGGGTGGCTGCCGAGCGGCAAGCTACGTTGCAGCAGCCTGCAATGGCGCGGTGGGCAGCAATAGTGTTGGCGGGGCGGCTCAACGCGGCAGTGGGCGCGCGTGGTCGGAGAGCCGGCCTGCCGGGTTGAGTTGTTGCATCGCGGAAATCTTCGCCGCGCACCCAACAACTTGAGCTGATCTCTCTTCCTCGACCACCACCGCCCAGCCGCCCTCATCGCTCACGGTCCCCTCCCTCCTTCCTCTTCCTCTTCCTGCTCAGCGATGTCCGCCGCACGACTATTCCGCCCCGCCTCCCGCCTGCTGGCGGCATCGCGGCCCACCACCGTTCGCTCCGCCTTCCGCCCCCAGGCCGCTTTCCCTGCCCTGCGCAGCTATGCCACCCCCAGCGGATCCAAGGAGATGACCGTCCGTGAGGCCCTCAACGAGGCTATGGTCGAGGAGATGGAGAGGAACGAGAAGGTCTTCGTCATGGGCGAGGAGGTTGCGCAGTACAACGGAGCGTGAGTGCCCGCCTACGCTTATGCACCCCCGACCAAGCTCGAGCACACGCATTGGCCGCCCTCCAGGCCTTTCGGGGGCGCGGGAATTGGTGCACAGCTCATTGACCGGATGGCAATGCTGACAGAAGCTGCTGCGCGACAGTTACAAGGTCACCAAGGGCCTGCTCGACCGCTTCGGCGAGAAGAGGGTCATTGACACGCCCATCACCGAGTCCGGCTTCTGCGGTCTGACCGTCGGCGCTGCTCTCGCCGGTCTCCACCCCGTTTGCGAGTTCATGACCTTCAACTTCGCCATGCAGGCCATCGACCAGATCATCAACTCCGCCGCGAAGACCCACTACATGTCCGGCGGCATCCAGCCCTGCAACATCACTTTCCGTGGTCCCAACGGCTTCGCCGCCGGTGTCGCCGCCCAGCACTCGCAGGACTACTCCGCTTGGTACGGCAGCATTCCCGGTCTCAAGGTCGTTGCGCCCTACAGCGCGGAAGACGCCAAGGGTCTGATGAAGGCCGCTATCCGTGATCCCAACCCGGTTGTCGTTCTTGAGAACGAGTAGGTTGACCATATTCTGGCGTAATTGTCAATGGCTAAAGTTCGCCAGGCTTCTGTACGGTCTTTCGTTCCCCGTGAGCGAGGAGGTCACGAAGGATGACTTCGTTATTCCGGTACGAAACCCAGTCCCACAAGCTCGGCGGTAGTGTCTAACCCCAAGTACAGTTCGGCAAGGCCAAGATCGAGCGTCCTGGAAAGGATCTCACCATCGTCACCCTCTCGCGCTGCGTCGGCCAGTCGCTGGCTGCTGCTGAGCAGCTCAAGCAGAAGTACGGTGTTGAGGCTGAGGTTATCAACCTTCGCTCCGTCAAGCCCCTCGATGTCGAGGCTATTATCAAGTCGGTCAAGAAGACTGGTCACCTGATGTCGGTTGCTTCCGACTTCCCGTCGTTTGGTGTCGGTGCTGAGATCCTGGCCCTTGCCTGCGAGTACGGATTCGACTACCTCCAGGCTCCTCCCGTCCGCATTACTGGCGCTGAGGTCCCTACCCCCTATGCGCAGAAGCTTGAGGAGATGGCCTTCCCCACTGAGTCTTTGGTCGTTGACTATGCGGCCAAGCTGCTGCGGGTGTAAAAAGCAGAGAGCGAGTGAACCAAACTATTCCCTTTCGCTTTCTTTCTCCTTTTCTTCTGCATGACCAATCTAGAACGTTCTTGCCTGTTAGTTCGGCGGCGCGGGAAAACCATGTATTTCTAGCGTTGCGCGTTTGCGACCTATCCCGACACCCACCTTTTCATCAAAGCTCCGTTTCCCCCTGTACTTAGGATACCTAACTTGAAGCACGTGTGGCGCAAGTGGAAGTGCTTTAGCGGTGACCATCACCCTTTCCGAGCCCCAGATTCGCCCTCAATAATGAAGACGTGCGCTTGCGTTTGCTACTCGCCTGAGCCATCCCGTTTGCTGCAGTCAGAGAGATGGAGACAGGCAAACCAGCTAAGATTTCGAGCGTGCCCTCATTCAAACACGTCACTCGACCTCCGGCAAAGCAATCGATATAAAGTTCCGAGGTGGCTTCGTACCTCCCTCGTCTTGTGATGCTGTTGTCAGCAAGCAATTACTTCTTTCCTTTGAAGTCACTACTATCACACTCACGGGCGAGCTGCTGCAAAGAGACCCATACGCAAAATCAGCACTCTTTTGTTTGCTTCCACGCCACGCCCTCTCTTGCCCCCTTCACAACCATTTCTACTTTCTGTTGTCCACCTCCAGATAGCTTGCTGTCCTTCAAACGCTAATTCCAGTCGCCATCAACACGTTGCTGTACCGACAGGTTGCCTACCAAACAAGCAGTACAAACCAAACAATAAACCGGATCTTCGATTTCGGAGACCTAGCAAAAGCTATCGGCCATCCCCACCAAACGGCGCGCGAGCCACAGATCACCAATCAACCAATTCCCTGAAAAGAAAAAGAGCAGAAAACCTTAGCACAACATGTGCTTCGTGCTCGTAGGCTGCTGGCCTTGCGGCCACATGAAGCCCATCCGCACCCGCTTCTGCGACCAAGCCGAAAAGCTCCACACAGAGATGTCCTCACTGGTGTCGCCAACGTCGCCGCTGTCTCACGGAAGCTCACGCGCCACCGCCGCCTTCTCGACCGGCCGAACCGCCGTTCCTCTTCCATCTCCTCAGCAGCAGCAGCACCACTACCACCACCACCACCACCATGCTCCCCCTTCAGCCGCCGCCGGCAGACTAGTCGGCGGCGGCGTGAGCAGCAGTAGCGCCGGCACGGGCACCGACACAGGACAGGTGACCGCATCATTCGCGCCCTGCCCCAAAGGTGTGAACCAATACGACCACGCCCCGACCAAAGCGTGTCCGATGTGCGGGCGAGAGCCGAGAGATGTTCCGTGTTTGCTCGGGAGCGTCGGGCAGCAGCAGCAGCAGCAGCAGCAATTTCAATCGTCACCCTCGTCTTCCTGCTCCTCGTCGGTGGGCGCGGCATTGAAGGTAGGATGTGCGGGTGTAATGAGCGGTGGTGGTGGTGGTGGTGGTGGTGGTAACGCTGTGTCCGACGGCATGTCGGCGGCGATGAGGACGACGCTTACGGATGAGGAACTGGCAGTGCAGTTCTTTGGGGATCTTGAGGGGATGGCGGGTGGGATGGCCACGCAGCAGCAGTTGCTGACGCCACCTACGGAGGTGATGGGTGTCGAGAGTGTCGGTGGGGTGTTTGGAGCGTTCGGTGGAGATGCATCGGAGACAGAGCTTTTTGGCTGGTGTGTATGAAGGGCGTTCTCAGGGGTGACTTTCTTTTGTCTGTTTTAATATTGATGTAATCTGCTCCCGGCTGAGATTCGATAGAGGAAAAAAAGGCCTATCAGATGAGTGTAGGAATGATCAACTGACAAGGAACGACACTGCCGTGTATCTGTCTTGACTTTTCATCATACCGTTAGACAGCGAAACCATTGGGCTCCATTTGCGTGCTATAGGTGAATATTCATGCGAGTTTCAGATTACAAGACTGGACCGCACAATGTGGGCTAGGGTTTTTCTTTCGGAAGTCAGTTAGAACAGCACACTGACCATTTCTCATGGATTCGAAGCTCCTCTCCCTGCCTTGGTCATAAGCACCTGTTCTTTTGGAGCTGCATTCTTATAAAACTGGATTTTCCTGTCTGACTTCTAATGCCAAATCATCCAATGTTTCGCTCTCTTATGGTCCCTCAGTTCTTTAACGCCGTGAAGAAATATATGTAGAGGTGAAACGGATCCCAGATATTTTCCCCCCATTCTCCGGCCTCTTGATTTTATTGTGTTCCTCAGGTCTCGGATTTTGCATGCCAGTCATTCATTATCTTTAGGCCGTTGCCTTCGCCTTCGCCGCCTCGGCAGCCAGGCGGTCGTGCTCGTCGATGTCCCTGAAGATCAACGAGTCAGTCCAAGTCCGCAGGCTCGTCCGAACAGGCGAGGAATGAGAGCGACTTACATAGCCTCCCAGGGGTAGTTGATCCAGACGTCGCCGACAGTCTGGGCGGCGGTGTAGTTGCCGCTGTCCATCAGGCTCTGGGGCAGAGTGCCCTTCTTGGTCTTGTCCTTGTTGTGCAGGACGAAGATGGAGAAGGTGGTCTTCTCGCCAGAGCGGCCGAGCTTCTGGGTGGCCTGCTCGACGTCCTTCTCGAGCTCGCGCACAGCGTACTCGAGCGTGGTGCGCGTGTCGTCGACCTCGTCGACGATCAGCACGTTCTTGCCGATCAGGTTGGCCATCTCGAGCGACGACAGGTCCAGCCACTGGGTGCGGGTGACCTTGGTACCGGGGGCCTCGACCTCGTCGTCGGTGCCGAGCGACTCGTACAGCGACAGGCCGATGGCCTGGATGGGGATGTTGGGGTTGCCCGGGCGCTTGAGGAAGGAGCGCAGGATGCGGGCGGGCACGTAGCCGCCGCCGCCGATGGCGATCATGAGGTTGGGCTTGAAGTCATTGAGGATCGTGTCTGCCGACTTCTGGCAGAGCTTGTGGACCTAGAGAGCACCCATGTCGTCGTCAGCGCCTGCGCTCTCCAGACTTTTACTCGGCCGTTTTCGCCGTTGCCCTGCGCACCGACACGAGACGAAAGCGACGCGGCGGAAGAATGTGGCGTCGTCGAGCGCGAGCAGCTGCGAAGGGTCCCGTCGCGAGGCGTGCTGCTGAAAACAGCGTTTCTCTGCGCAGCGCGCCGGCGATGACGCACGGCGCGGGCAAAAGAGCGGCGAGCAGGCGCTCGAGACGGACAGGCAACTGACCTCGTTGTAGGTAACGTAGATCTTTTCAACCATGGCGGGCAGCGGAGCGGGAGAAGAGGCTCTGGAGGGGCACTTTTTCTGATGTACAGGCAGAAAAATAAAAATGTAGTCGGCGGCGCTGCTACTTTACTGGTGGAAGGGCGCTGGCACGAGGGGCACGGACATGGACATGGATTCTCGATCCCCACTCTGGCGGCCGGCCCCGATCAGAGCCAAGCCTCCCTTCGGCCAAAAGTCCAACCCCAGCCCTCCCGAATCTTCGCCTCTGCGCGCCCGCTGATTGGCCGCCTTGTTGCTGCGTGCTCACTGCTCAACCCCCGAGGCGCCTGCTCACAGCGGGTCGTCGACGGGCACGCGCTCCGGCAGCTGCAGATGCGGATCGAAGCACCAGACGGCACAGTGCCCGCGCCGAAGAAGCACCAAGAGGTGCTCGTTGCCCAGCAGCGTCTCGTCTCCCGGCATGCCGCTGTGCTCCAGCGCCATGTCGTCGGGCATGTCCATGGTCCCGAGATGCAGCCCCCGCCGCTCAAGCGTCTGATACGTCTGCGGGCCCCAGCTGCTGTCCCTCGTGCGAGCCTCCTCGTCAGTAACGGCTGGCGGCATGTAGAACATGGCATCTTTCCAAAGGCAGACGGTGAACTTGTCGAACGGCATTTTCCTGAAATACTCATGCCGGAACGCTGGGAGCGCGTCGTTGGATGTCTTGATGCAGAGTTTGTTCAACTTGTTGTCGAAGACGATGGTGGTCATGGTGCGTGCGAAGACGGGTTCCTCACGATATCCGAACGGCCGGACGGGGGCTTTGATGTGGTAAAGGCGGCCTTCATAGTCCATCGGACGTATGTCCGCTGTGCGCAGCGAGTACACCGAGACACTCTCGTCGTGCTCATGCCTCCCCAGCAGAACGCCCTCAAACGACCAGCGTTCAAACGAAAGCCAGTTCCGCGTCTCTTTGCGAAGGCAGAAGAACCACACCACTGAGCGCGTGCGTTCGTCGATGACGACGCATTTGGGCATGTACTGGCTGCAACGAGTGTCAGTATCGGCGGGCGTGGGAGTCACGGTCTGGCTTCACTGACTAAGGCCGGCCCTCGTCAACGAGGCGGACTCGGTTGATCTCAAACGAACGCGTGCGTCTTTCAACAGCATTCCAGAGATGAATGTTCAAGCGAGTGCTCCAGGAGGGATTGCGAGATTCCGAGGCCACGAGGACCGTCCGGCCCTGGGCAACAAACACGTCCAAGTTCTGGTTGTGGAGTGTGAAATGAGTTCGTTCCTTTGTCTGAAGATCATATATGTGGCAAACTCGGGAGAACAGCGTGAAGAAAGCAACAAGACTCTCGGTCAATTTCATGGTGCCGATCTGCTCCCGAGCATCCGTCATGATGGAGTGATGCTCCCCAGTCCGAAAGTTGAACGCCTCAATTCTCCTCAACGCTTTCCAGGCAAGCGTGTCCTGGGCGAAGTCGGCTTCGGGGAACTCACCGCGGTCGGGAGCGGTCAGCTTGACGTTCCAGCTGCCGTGGTAGAAGCTGCCGTGGTAGGGGCGGCCTTCACGGAAGCGCTTCACGTGGTCCGCCTTCCACTTCTGCACAGCCAAGCGGTCGCTGTACAGGCCGGCGGCCTCGCCGGCCAGCTTGCGGTCGTCGTCGGAGTACCAGCTGTCAATGGCGCAGCCGGTCACGTGCGACGAGCACAGCTGCCGCTGCCATTGACGGCTCACCTGGCCGAAGTCAGCACGCCGGGCGCGCAGCAGACGTTTGCGGAGTGCATACCCGCTGGTACAGGAAAGGCGCATGTGGGGGGAGGAAGCGGAAGACGTGCTCGACGAGCTCGACGGGCGAGGCGCCGACAATGTCGCAACGGAAGTCTCGCTGGCGCAGGCGCGCAAGCAGCTCCCTCCACTCGGCGGTGGTGAGGCGGTCGACAATGCCGTCTAATCTAAAACAAGCGTGATCAGTGTCTGCGAGCGCGACCAAGGCATGGCGGCGATCGGCGGCGGCTGGGGTCGGGCAACAGGGCGGGCGAGACAGGCACAGGCTGGCAGGCTGCAGCTGGATAGGCGAGCGAAGACGTGATATGCTTAATTGAACGACAACGTGCTGGGAGAGGGAGGCGGGCACTCACGCCGCTCGGCGCGCGGCCGGGGTGGGCAGCGCCGCAAAGTCGCGGGCCAGGTGCGCCATGCCTCTGCCTATGCCTGCGCGCGGGCCCGACTGGCGGCCTGCGGGCTGCGGGCTGCGGGCTGCGGGCTGCGAGGACCGGGGAGATGGCGGGCACTGGAGGGCGCAGGCGGGGAGCTCAGGCGGCGTTGAGCAGATGGCGTCAGCTGGGGCAGTTGTACAGCCGCGAGGAGCACGCTGGGCAGCGCGGTCTGGATTCTGGATCGAGGCGCGGTTCCCCTGATGCTCGCAGACGCACCTCCACAGTGAAGCTCCTCCTGCTAGCCCGGCCCCGTTCTATCGCAGCTGCCCGCCCGTCACGCGTCCCCCCTTTGTCGCAGCAGATGCCCGCCCGAGCCTCCTAGCACCGCGCGACCGCGCACACAGCTCTTCTCGCCGCCCGCGGGAGCTCCAGGTCCCCGCACATCCCAGCATCCCAGCGACCCTTATCCCCTAGCTGTGCCCACCACCCGCGCCGACCCTGCGAGCCCGCGACTCCAGCGCTCCAGCCCCGACTGACCCCAGCCCGGCCATCGCGACCGCGAACACGCGCGCCGCCGTCCGTCCGACCTCGCCCGCCTGCGCCTGCGACCACCACCGCGCCCCGCCAGCCTGCCTGACCTGCGCCGGCCCATTGGCAGCCCACCTCGGCCCCCCCGTAGGATGCCGTGAGCTGTCCGCCCGCTGTCGACGTTGTCATTCTTAGAAGCGAGCCGGCCGATGAGCGTCTGGGCGCTGTAGACAAGCTCGAGGACGCTGCGCAGCTTTATACGTGTTTGCTGCGAGCTGGCCCGCCCATCCAACCTCTGAAATCCCTGTCGCCACGATGGCCTCCGGCGCCGAATCCGTCAGGCGCAGCCCGTTTGCCGCCGATACGCTTGCGCCAGGTATGCACAAGACAATACCGATCCTCCCGTCGTCGTCAGCCGCCTCGTCGTTGACCCCCCCGGTCCCCGCAGGAGACCCAATGGACGTCACCCCCTCGACCGCGACCTCCGCGGCTCCTCCGTCACAGCCCAGCCCGGCCTTGGACCGCAACGGTGGGAACCAGTCGGAGCCGGACAACAGCAGCCAGAGCAGCAACCAGCAGCCCAGCAGCGCGCCCACGTCCAACGCGACCCCGGCCGCGGCAAACACCACCACCAACGGGAACACAAGTAGCAATGGCCCGGGCATCGGTGCGGCCGCGGCCGCGCAGCAGCCCAAGGTGGTACAGACAGCCTTCATCCACAAGCTCTACAAGTATGTGAATCAAACGTCGTTGGCTGAGACAGGGCCCGGAACTGACTCGGCCCAGCATGCTTGAAGACCAGTCAATCCAGCATTTGATCTCGTGGTCCAGCACCAACGAAAGTTTTGTCATGTCACCCTCGAATGAATTCTCAAAAGTTCTTTCGTACGTCTCCGATTGGGCCGGCTGCTGGCATGGCGCGTGCTAATGCCATTGACAGTTCTTACTTCAAACACACCAATATTTCATCATTTGTGCGACAGTTGAACATGTACGGATTCCACAAAGGTCGGTGCTGCCCCCCGCTCTGCCGTTTGCCCGCTGACCCGATGCAGTGAGCGACGTTTTCCACACCGGCTCCCCCGACTCGCCGCTCTGGGAGTTTAAGCACGGCAATGGCAACTTTAAACGCGGCGATCTCGTTGGCCTGAGGGAGATCAAGCGGCGAGCTTCGCGGCATGCTCTCATACATCGCGATTCCTTTTCCACTGGCCCAAAGGCAGCAGCGCCGTCTTCCGGGGCTCCTGTAGAGCCCATGCCTGATCCCGTCGAGGCTCGGCTGCAAATGCTCGAGCACAGCCTCTACGACATGCATGCGCGGCTCGCACGGACCGAAGATAGTTATGCATACGTCAACCAAAGATGCAACGTGCTCACGGAAAGCCTGATGCGCTGCCACCAGGTTTGTCTTCCATCCGGCTCCTCAATGTTCCTATACTTACTGGCAGCCGCAGTGGAATTATGAGCTCTCCAATTGCATAAAGGCCATGGTCCCAGATCCGGAGCATCAAATACACAAGGATGGTAGGTTCTCTCGCTCGTAGCACAGGCCATGGCAGCAGGCTAACTCGTGCAAGTGTCCATGATGCAAAACGAGATTGCAAGACAGTCCGACATTTTCCGGTCGATGGATGAACAGCAAGAAAACATTCAGTCAGCCCGCTCCCAATATTTCTCCAACCTGCAAAACGACAGCATGGCACCAGCATCCCCTCGCCAGATGCCTCAGAACGACCAGCGACGGCCATCGTTGGCAGATGTCGGGAGACCGGGGTCTTACCGCGGCCCGCAAACCGCCGTTCCCCCCCACTTGCAGGTGGTGTCGCCCAGGAGATATGGTTCAATCACCCAAGGGAACTATTCGCCATCGTCGTTGCGACCACCGGTCCAACAGGCGCCGCCACCGCCGCCGCCCCAGATCCAGCATCCACTTGCCAATGTCGACTCCAATTCACCGCCGCCCAATCTATCCCGGAGGCACACTTCTGCAGATATTCGATTACACGGTTGGGTGCCGCCGCCGCCGCCGCCGCCGTCTCACTCGCCATACGCATCCGGTCACAATTCCACACCATGGCCATCGTCGCCGCACAGGGCTCCCGTCGGTGGTGATGAGCAACTTAGGAACGCTTTGGCCCAATATGAAATAACGCGCGGTCCCAGACAGCACCCGGGTTCACGGAATGCAACGCCTCCACCCAACGAACCCAGTTCCACATTGAATCCCGACGCTGGTTGGACCCTTCCTGGGGCGCGTTTTCCGTTCCGGGGAATCGATACACCAGGGCCGCCGACCAGACGATCAAGCATGGCATCCAACGTACATTCATTGTTGAACCCGGCAGAGACGGCAGAACGGCCGGATGAGGACGAGCCGCAAGGTGATTTGAAGAGGAAGAGGCTCATATGAATGAAACCGGGTCTTTCAGCCTCTACTCATCTCTTTATCCATCCTGAACTGAAAATTTCGGGAGTCTTTCATGTTCACGTTAGTATTCGAGGCCATTTACTCGTTCCATTGGCAACTATCTCAGCCAGATTCAAATGGTCGTGTAGATGGTTTGGTTCTGGGACGGGCTTCCTGGGCAGGGCTGCTTTGGATTTTTGGGGAAGGGCTTTTGGATTCTTCGTTTGATCCTCGCGCCATAGTCGCAGGTCGTTTCTTACTTTCCTTTCTTTGGGCAATCGATCGGTCGAGAAGCCTTTCATATTCTGTAGTTTGAAGGGAAAGTATTCTCGTTACACCACTAGGGCGGCATTTACCTTCATTGATTCATGACCATATCAAAGAAGGTATGGCATGGACGACAGCCATGAAAATAGCATTGGGGTTGTATTTAGGGAACAGGATCACAAGATGATCAGACGCTTGTGGGTCCGTAAACTGAGCTGGCCAGGGGACCTGCCTGCCGTCACTGCTTTGTTTTTAATCCTGAGTAAGCTAGGCTGTGGGCTTGTCAGTGGCCAGTGGCTCTCAGTACGTCAGCCCGTGGCACATGTTCACTCCTTTCTTCAATGCTCACACAGCAAGCACGTGGGAAGCTGGATACGCGGATGAGAAGGCAACCAGAGCCGCTGGAAAAGGACCGAACGCCGCTAGTGTGGCATCGAGAGAAGAGAGACGGATTTGTCCCTCTGCATGTATACTGCCCCGTCTAATGTAAAGCTCTCTTGGTTTTTGATTGCTCAAGTATTAGTGCTGAGAAGTATAGCATGATGAACCGCAACACAAGCTTCACTGGTGCTTGACGTTGCGTAACGGAAGCTGTTGTGATTACGACTTCATTGCTTGCCTATCTTCTTGTGCCGTAGGATCTCAGCACCTTACCCCAAAAGGGTGACATTCTTTTCTCTACGGTCTGGATGGCGCTTGTTATCTCGGTTCGCGTATTGATTAACCTGCAGCTTTTGACGTACGATCAATGTCGACAACAGCGGGACGGATCTTGACGTCGGCAACCTCTTCCCCCGCTTCTTTAGTTTTTTGTTTTGCACCCACTTTCCATCTTCCTGTCAGTCTCCACGATGGACCAGAGCTGATCGGCCATCAACGTGACCCACTGAATTGGCAGATAGCATCCAAGCGTCTTTTGGGATTGGATAGAAGAAGAAAATGAATCCTATTTTTCAATGTTGGTGTCTAATCTCGATACCGAAGTCGCCTATCCTCTTTTTTCTTTTAGTGCCTTCAGCTGTTGGATGATTTCTCCGGCAAAATTGGCTCCCAGCGTAGCTTTTTCGTGACGTGTGTAAACTCCGTCTTCGATGTCGAGGTGACGGCTTGCATAGGATTGCTGATCATGTCGTCTACATTCTTCTTGTAGATGTCAAAGGCCTCTTCAATGGTCTCTCGGGGATTGCCGGAACCCATCCCTCCTTTCCAACTTATGCTATCGACGTCTACATCAACGTCCATATATACATGCTCTATGCCTTCCCATAGTTTATTTCATCCCGTGACCCCATCCAATCGATCTACCGATACGTCTACCAATACCCACACTGACAAGTTTCAATTGGTCTAGCGACGAATGACTCTAAAAGAGCTAGGTAATATCGTGTCTTAGCGGGGCTTACAGTTTACATTTTACTTAGGTCGTGGAATACTCCATCTGGACGTGTTCATATAGATTTGTGCTTCGCACCTATGCCCGGCTGTAGTTATGTCGATAGTATCAGTTCTGCTACGATACATAATGTTCTTGGAAGACGTGGGTAGATTGTTAGTCTTGGATATCTTTCATATCGCAAATGCGAAATTTGGGACTGGCACCGCGGCAGGTCAAGAAAGGGAGTACTCCAAACCACGGCGAGGACGCTCTACCATTTCCACTGGAGTAGTTAAAGGCGGACAAATACATCCAGAAGTCCGATTCAAGACCCACATCTACGCCCGGGCATTGCATGTTACAACCTACATAAATATAGTGCAATATCTTCGTGAGAAAGATGTAGATTGTCTCAATTATTTCGCAGCATTCACCGCACAGACATGTTCAATCCGGGCACAGAGCATGCTCCGTAGTCAGGCGTTTCAGCCATCAGCCAGGCATTCAGCACTCAAAGTCACAGCACGTGAAACTGGGGGGTTTTTTTTTTAAGGCGGCGGTCGAGGTTGTTTTATGGGGGCGAGCTACCCAAGCTACAGTAATTAAATCCACCTCACGCTTCTTTGCTACCAATTCCGCGCCGCCTACTTCTTCAAAACGCAAGTGATACCGGCATCCATGGTATAAGAAGACTCGGAATCATCGTGACACGGGACATGACAAAGATCAGAAAAGACACTACTAAACGAACCCGGTTCCCTTTCGCGCCCGAAGATCATGATGCAGGTCCCAAACACGCTGAGTTCGCGAGCTGACTCATACAGACATACGGGAGAATCGGCTGAAAGGCAAGCCATAGCGATGTCTTTCGAAGTCGCACGTGAACACGCAGAAGAACGGGGAGAAGGTTAGAGAAAAGAAATACAAACGAAAGCCAGTCCATGGCAGTGGGTCGCAGACGCACGATCGAGTTGTGAATTTTTTTTCTCCTCGTACTTTCCCTTTTCTTTCTGGAGTGGTGACGACAGAATCAACTATGGGGATCTGGGTGGGGAGGTGAAAAGAGTCCGTGTTGCCTCATGTTGTGACAATCTTTGTTTGGAGGGGAGTAGAACGATTAAAACGCGGGTTGTCAACCTGAACTCCTATCTCAGCCCGAAAACCCGGGCCTGCTCGGAGGTCTGGGGGCGACAGGCGGGTTACTGGATCCGGGGAGATGGCGACCCTCCTCGCCCGGCGGAACACTACCTGCGCGTTGTTGTCAATCTGGATAACGATGGGTTGACCCCCGCCCCGAGCGAAGCAATTAGCAATCTTTGGAAGTGAAAAGGCTTCCTTTGGATCCATGTCCGAACGACCTGCGGTCGTCGACATGCAGTTTCCAGCCACACCTCAGACGATCGACTTGGGCGACTTGGCGTTACCAATGTCGACGATGTCATCAATGTGGTTGCACATGGCGACGAAGAGGTCGAAGAACATCTTGCCGCCCATCTCCATCTCCTGCTGCATGGTGCCGCTGCGCTTGAAGGTGCGGCGGCTGCGGATGATCAGCGCCAGGTAGTGGGCGCGCAGCCGCGAGTCCGTGTCGGGTGTGTGGGCGTAGGCGTAGCGTGCCGAGCGTAGCACGGTGCCGACGTCGATGCCCGCCTGCAGGCCCTGCTTGCGCAGCGCCAGCCGCTTGAGCTCTGCCAGCCCGTACCGCTCTGCCGCGCAGTACACCACCGTGTCCCGCAGGAGCACGGCCCCTTCGCCCGCGTGGAACATGGTCGCCATGCTGTTGCTGGCGCCCTGCTGCATCCGGTCGGTACTTCCTCCTCCTCGGCCGCCGTTGGTGTTGTTTTGTGGATTGTTCAGGTCCGGTGTTGTCTGGGTCGAGCCAACCACCTCGGCGCCCTCGAGCATCCAGGAGCCGCGCCGCTTGTCGTGGAACAGACGGGGCGTGTAGTCTCCCTTGTACAGGTACTCGAGAACGCACGAGAAGATCTCGGGCTCTTCGTCGGGCAGAAGAATACGCTTGTTGGGCGACGCATCGAGGAACTGGCCTTGGAGCGCCGCCTGGAAGAACGGCGAGTGGCACAGCACGTCCTCGTGGGCCGCGAAGAGCCGTTGGTCGCGGCCAATCACCATGGTGATGATGGCGCTTGTGAGCTTCGGCGAACCGCTGGAGGCGAGCGAGTCAGTGACGGGAGCTTGGGCAGCAAGAGACGGGGATCGACGTACCTGCCCACCGACGTCGGGCTCTCCAGCTTCTCCAGTATCTTCTGCTTGGTCTCTTCGCGAAACGATCTCTTGGGCTGCTGCTTGCTGACCTTGCTCACGCGGTCCTTCGTCCCCTGGGAAGAAGCGAACGACCGTTTGAACATGTTGGGAAACACCGAAGAGAAAGACCGCTTGAAACGAGAGACAGACACGACCGGAACGACAGACAATCGAAAAGAGCGTGGGAATTTAGTTCGACGCTTCACACCGCCGTCGGGACAGGCATGCGCAGCCGTGATTGGCAAAGTTGGCAAGCTCCAGAAGCGAGGACTTCGGACGGAAGACGGGAAGGTCGCTCTGCTAAGATCGGGGAGACCTAGCGGAAGTTGAGGAGCTTGGAGGCTGCGGGTGAAGACGTGGAGAGGGAAGTGACGGGGGCGGGGGGCCAGGCAGAGATAAATAGGCGCTGGCTCGCAGCCGCCAAGCGGCTTGTCCTGCCATTGGGCGGGATTGTATAGGGCTGGTCCGTCGGGCTGCGGCTGGCAGGCGTTTGCCTATTCGCGTGGTACCAGCGCATCGCGGCAGGGATGCGAGGATCCAGTCGTCGCCATTGGCAGGAGTGACGTACGGCCCCAGCCCCGCGATAAGACGGCATGCGAAGGCTGGTGAAAGTGGAAAGCGACGACTCAGCGCGAGACGCGTCCGGCCGACGCGTGCGGCACGACGCGGTAGCATGTGCTGCCTAGACGGTAATGAGTGTCTCGGGGCTGCAAGGGAGGCCGCCGCCAACGCGCGCCGTGGAACGCGCCAACGCCAACGGGACGCGGCATCATGTGCCAGGGCGGCACAGTCATTATCCTGCCTGCCCAACAAGGAGTAGCCGGCTGCGTCGAGAGGGGAAGCCGGCTACTCCTTCTCGGCCGCGTCAGGGGCAGGGCACAGACCGCTGACATCAAACGGCCCAGGCCGGTGGGCGGCAACGTCACACTGCACTGCACCTGCAGCATCCCTCCAAATTTCTTCTCAAAACAACGGATCCATTGCTATGTGGGCTTTCTCATGTTGCCGTCTTCGCCGATCCCTGCGCCCACCGCTCTAAAGCGTTGCTTGTGTCCCGAAGCCAATACTGTAACCCCGTCTTTTCTCCCAATGATATCAACACCCAAAGACTCTACTTCGGCTGCGCCTGCATGTCCCGAGGGGGCCGTGCCTCTACTTCCCAATCTCCCTATGTACAGCCGGTCCGACGCCCCTCCGTCCACGCAAGCCATGTCTTGATCGAAGTCGACGCGTTGCGGAAACTGGTGCCAACGCTAGAGAGAAGAAAACTGTTTCTTGCAATACAAAGAAAGCATAATGAAGTCCAGAACAAACGCCCATGCACCGTGGATGCTGCTATGTCCAGAACTTGTCCATGTAATAATGTAGTGGGGTCCTGGTAACGCGCCCGTCAAGATCTCGTCAAAGTTGTTGCCTACCTCCCCCCTCTAGATCCGGTCGGTCCGGATCGTTTGTCGCAGAATTTGACTTCTCGCCATGTCTCTGCTTGGGAAAGAAATGAAACACGTCATGCCCACTTGGAATTCGGTCCTCGTCTACCTCAGGTCCTGGTTCTGTTCAACCAGCCACTCCAAGACGCTTTCGTAACAGAGGACAAACTGGCGGAGGCTTTGCACCATGCTCAGTCTCTGGTGCCTGAAAGTCTCAACCGTCTTCTCGATCAAATCGATGTCGTCCCGGCCAAGCCATGCACCATCGAGCCCCTCATCCGTCGCCGCGTCCTGGGACTTGAAGAACGGGTTGTCCTTGGCCTTTGTCGTCGAGCTCCTGTCGACGTCCATCGGGGACGCCTGGCGCCGCGATCGTGAGCTCCTCTGCCGCTTGAGCATGTCGATAACACTGTCAACCGTGCAGAAAGTACCGGTGCGGCCACAGCCAGCACTGCAGTGAACAAGCACTGGGTGGCTGTTCAGCGGATCGGGATCATCAACTGAACCGCCCTGCGTCTGCCGGACAACAGCGTCGCACTGCTCCACGAGGCCAAGAAGATGGGCTGGGTGTGCCGGTGCTCCAAAGTCAGGCCAGTTAGAGTATTGAAGTTGTGTAATCTCGCGCATCCTCGCGAACGGAAGCTCAGTGTTCGACAAGGTGAACTTGCGGACTATGACGTAGGGCTGCTCAGAGCTAGGTGAGGTTTGGTTGTCAGGCGTAGGGAAATAGTCCATAGACTGCGAAGACACCCCTGATCCTCGTGAAGAACCTCCTAATGCTTCCGAGGAGCGGTTGTCTGTGCTACCTCTCGCGTGGTGACGTCTGATGGCTCCTGGCTCCAAAGATGCACGATGCTCGGTGTGGAAGTTTAATCTGTAAGCTCCGTACTGCTGGCCATCCCAGTAGTTGTGCGCTTTGATTTGACCGCCCTCCTTCTCGGCTGTCAACATGACAATCACTCGAACATCTTGTTGCCAGACTACACTCCAGAAGTCTGCGAACGTAACTGGTATCGGCCCTTGAGTCGCAATATACCGCTTGTTTGACCATGGTGGCTGGACATGATTTGCGTTGACGTAATCGCAGCCTTCGGACGGTACGCCCTCCAACTTGACTCGGCTGTGCTCGAAAGGCCAAATGTTGTTGTACCGGTTCTTGGTTCCCTTTTCGATGCCTGCAATCTTGACGCTTTTCGGTGCCTCTGGCCCAGGTTCACCATAAACAACCTTGCCCGACAAGGCTTCCTGCATCCGTTTCTGCTCACGCTTCTCGATTTGCAGGAACTTGTCGGAGACGGAAGCCCCTTTGTCTTTTTCGTCGGCTGCGTACTTCAGCCATCCAGGCAGCTGTCGCTCAGTGTTGTTGTTCATTCTCTGTGGCCGCTTTACAGGCATCTGACCGACACCGCCGATCAGGTCCATATTTTGCCGGATATTGCCAAAGAAGGGATTTGCTGCGTTCTGTGTTGCAGGCATAGGGCAACCGCCCACCACGGGGGCCGGTCCTGGCATATTGTCCAGCTTCAAGCTCGGCTTTTTGCTGGCACTGCTGGCTGCTGGCCCGGTGCCCCTCGTAATGAAGGATGGGAACTTGGTAGAAAATTCCTTGATGCCACCGCGTATTATGTATGAGGGGCCATTCCAGCCTTCATTAGCAAACTTCTTGAGGGTGTTGACACAACTCGTGGCGTCCTTCAGCTGAGATGAGTCTGCATCGTAGACGACGATGTATCTACAGCTCCTCCAATTCTCGAACTTCTTGCGTTGGCCCTCGAGGCTAAACGTTTCGGCTAGTTTTTCCACGTTGAAAGAGACTCTCTTCAGAAGGGTTGTGGGGATGCAGAGATTCAGGGCATCGCGTATCCTGGAAAGCGCATACTGCGTGGAAACGCGAAGGTCAAGAAGGAGGATCTCTTCTTCCGAAGACTCCAAGAGAGTAACGACATGCTGCGGAGTCACCATGACTGGGCCCTGTTTAGGCACTGCGGTGTCGTCGAGATTCGCTGGTAATGTCTCGGCGCGCGTATGTGTTGATGCATTCGATGGCATTTTGGATGGAAGCATTGAAAGCCTGTCGATCGCAGGGTCGGCGAATTTCGGAGGCTGATCGCTGTCCGAAGATTCAGGGTAGGCTCCTGGAGACAAGCGGCGTGGGCGGGTTGGAAAGCCAGACGAATCGGACGAAAGCATGCGCTTAGGGGAGCGTGGCTTCTCGGGGATCAAAAATGACCCGCTCGAGTCGCTGCTCCTGGGAGAGACGGGGGTGCCGTTTTGAATGGCGGTGGGAGAGTCGACATGGCTGGTCGAGCGGGCGGAAGGCGGGTTGGAGAGGCTCATCGGACCTTTGGCAAACGTGAACTGCGACAGTCCACCACCGAGGCTGAACTTCCTGCCGTCTTCGGACTGGCGGCGGAATGCTTCGAACTCGGGGTTCTGATCGACAGGTATTACGCGGGGCGATGCGGCGGCAGCGGAGCGCACATTGGAAGTCGGGGGACTCCAGTTGGCCTTGGCGTGGCGGGCGCCACTGGAGGAGAAGATGTCGGCAGTCGAGTCGAATGCAAGGCCAAAGTAATTGGGGCTGGGAGTGCGGGCGTCCTGGGCAATGGGCGAGCGGGTGTCGTTAGGGCGGAGGGCGGGCGGCAGCGGCTGGCCGACGGAGGCGGGAGTCCTGGCGGTGGTGGCTCGTGAGGGAGTGGGCCTCTGCTGGGAATGCGGATGGTGCTCCCAGGCACAGGGAGTGTGCGACGGGGTGGCGGCGCTGGTGGTCATGTTGGTCGAGAATGCGACGCACTCACAGCCGCGACGGGAGATGGCGCTTGGTGGTGGGCATCAAACGCGGGCGATCGGGTGGAAGGCGGGCACAGCGGTCATAGCGATCTTAAGGCGAGGGTTGCGCGCGTGAGAGGTTGCGGGCGTGGAAGGGAGGACGGCGAGGATGGAGGACGAGCCACGCATTACATCATCGCGGCAAACGCCTCGCTGACTCGGGCGGCGGAGCAGGCCACTTTGAAACACACAATGGCGCTGCACGGAGCGGCGGGATGGAAATTTCTCGCGGCGCTCAGGACAGCGGGGGCAGACACAGGCGCGGTGATGCGCTGGAAGTGGAGCGCGTCGGGCTGCGTGTGCTGGTGGGAGAGGAGGGTGAGGGCGGCCGCGAGCTTGACGCAGGGTAGTGAAGGCGCCAAAACAACGTGAGAAATCCTTAGGCGCCCCTGGCCCTGTCGGATCAGACGCAGATCGGTCACACTCTCGACGGCGGCGCCGCCGCGCCAATATACTTCCAAACGCTGCTGCCCTATCTCCGCGAACGGCGCCTGGCCTGCTGCGTTCTAGCCTTCGTCCTCAAACCGCCGCTGCCTTTGTCCCTCGCACGCCCACGCCCACGCCCACGCCCACGGAAGCGCACGCGCGCCCGCTGCAGCAAATTCAAATCGCGAGCCGGAGCGGTGGGGGCGCGCTGGCGGGGCCTGCCAGCTGCCTGTGGCCGCAAATCAGCTGTGGCCGTCTCCGCCCACGAGCGAGTCGTGCCGCGTTCTCGACCGTCTGCACGGCAATTTGGGCCCGCGCGCGCTCGGTCCACCGGTGTGGGCAAACCTGATTTCTGCTGCTTTTCGCCATGCCACCGCTGCGAATGCCATGCGCGCCGCCAGGGTCCGCGTCCGCATCCGCGCCCTGCCCCAACCGCCCGGCGATGGCGCAACTGCCACGCCTGCCCGCGAGCACCAGTGACCCTTGGGTTGCGGCGGGCGGAGCGGTGCGGTGGCCTGCTGATCGCCGGGTGGTGGTGGTGGTGTGCACCCCTGGGGCTCAACTCTGGACCCTTTTTCGCTCGCTTCTCGCTTCGCAGGGCTGCCAATTGCCTGCGCCCGCCGCGCGCAAAGCCACGCCTGCGCCACGCCTGTGGCCTCTCTCCGCGAAAACACTCGTCGATCGCGTGCGGTGCGCGCCCGGCCTCAACGCGAGTCACGCGCTCTGACGTCGCCTCGCCTGTGCTTGCACTTGCAGCGCTCTCTTTGTTGACCACACCGCGCTGCTGCCCACGCCCCAGCCCCAAGCGCTGCTCCGCCCGCCTCCGAGCGCTCTCAGCCGCAGCCGTTCCTTTGGTTCCTGGCACTGCCAGAGGTTCCTCCTTTGCGTCGTGCCGGCCCACTCGTGACGCGCCCACCTCGTCCGCAAACACGCGACTGTCGGCGCCACTCTGGCCGGCGCTGCGCCGAACCGCGGACTTTCAGATCTGCCCGCTGCGCTGCGCGCCTGCGCGAGCATTCCCACGCGCTCCGCCTCGGTGTTGACGTCTGCATGCAGTCGTGAGTATCCCCCCTCGTATCGCGCCGCGCACAATCGTCCTCGTTTGCATGCAGCCGATGGCCCCCCTCCCAGCCCTACAGAACGTAGTGGACACGTCAGGTCGAAGCCAGCGCACGTCTTTGGACATGGCAAAGCGTACGGGCCATAGGCGTTCACCGGATCCGCTTACGTGCAGCCAAGCAACGGCCGCCAGCTAGCCCTGTCATGGACGAAGACGCTTCCTTGCAGAGAACTTTCGGCCCTATAGCTCTGTGGCTTCCTCTCGAGTGCTTGCTGACCGACTAACTCAATCTCCATCTTGATCCATCTGCCCGTCACTCGGCTTTTCCGGGACCATCGGCTGCGGCGGACGAGCGTCTCCAAATAAGTGCTTCGCTCCCACATTGTGCACCGCTTGTTGGCATGACTAGCTCTTACCGGCTGACATGTCGGGAAATAGGTCTTTTGAGAATATTCATGATACATCCGAATCCAGCATGTTACTTGACCTGCCAAACGAGCTCCTGCTCGAGGTCATCTACGGCCTCGATCCAGGCAGTTTTTCGCAGATAACCCGCGTCTGCAGGACGCTTCGATCTGCAGCTCTCGGTACCCTACCACTCAGGCATCAGTTGGAAAAGGTTCCTGGCATCACCGACAGACTCTGCGGCCGCGGCGTGAAGAAGCTCTATAAAACTTTCAAGCGCCGCACCGTGAAGAACCTGTTGCACGGCGTCGAAGCTCTTGCCGACGTCTCCCGCTTTGCTCTGCCTGCTTCGCAGTCCCTGAAATATGGCCTGTTCATGAACTGTAGTTGCAAAACAGACCACTTGCTGATGGCAACAATACACACCAAGGACGCATCGGTTGGTGTCTACAGCATCAAGTCTCAGTTCCCCATCCTCAAATGCATCCTGTCGCCTACAGACCTGGACCTTGGGCCTGAAGAAGACATTCAATTCGAGGTTGTCAAGATGGCTTTCTACGACTCGCATGATCGCTCCACAACGTGTCAATGTGTGGACCGGCTTGCTGTGCTTTATCGTTACCGCTTAAAAGGCAATAGGCGTGGGCCATTCGTGGAAACGGCCGCTAAACGGTCCAAGGAGATTCTGAAACTCGTGACCTGGACTTTCACCGACTCCTTTGACGCAACCATTGAGGAAGTTCGAGACATCAATACAGGAGGAAGCCTCGAGCCAAGAGCCCTGGCAGTGTCGGACGACGGCTCTGCAATTATCTCTTATGACATCAATCCGGCCTCTGCACATGAGTATCCAGACTCCTATCGCGTTGAACTGATTCAACGGCGCCCGGACAGGTACTATGGTATGCTTACCTCATGCCCCCGCAACCACCTGACTACTTCCAGGTCGTATCCAAATTTTAACAAATTGCAGATTCCTTTCCGCCCACCAGAGCGTATGATACGAGCTGCGATGCCCACGGCACTCCTACGCCAAGTGAAATCTCGATCATCAAGCGTAGGGTATGGTTCTTCAATCCCGGAATACCGACTCCACGGTACGAAATTGACGACTACGGCACCGCGACCTCGATCCCGGTGCCTCAGCCGCATTACTCTTTCATACCAAGACCATTTACCAGCGCGTCTTTCGGTTTTCCTCTTGGCGTCCACCACAAGCATGGACTCAAGGATCCCACGGGCGAGGAATACTGCCTCAACAGCGTACTGCAACTGCACATACAGAAGGATGCGCGCTCGCGTTGCGCTTATATCATCAAGGGCGTACATTTTCCGGACGGGTGTCAACACTACAACCCGCTTCAACGATACTCTAGCTTGGATCACTTTGCGGTTGCTGAACTGGGTGGCCTTGACATCGACGCGAGCAAGAGCTCTTCGTTGGGTTTGATCATGGCAGTCTCGCCCCGCAAACGGCGCATTGCTATTGCTACCTGGGACCGCGTCCAAATTTGGGTCATTCACCCGGATGCCTTTTTTGAACGCCAAACGCACTCTAATGGAGGGTTGACGCCCGTAAGTGGTGGTGCAAGCTCGAGTGACAACACGGAGACCAACGTCGATGATTCGGTCTTTGATCTGATGGGTCGCGCCGAGGTTGAAGATTCGTACTCATCGAGTGACAACTCGGGGTCAGACGCAAGCACTCCCATTGCAACACATCACAGCACTTCATCTAGTTCAAGCACAGCCACAACTTCTTCCACGGACACGTCAGCCTCAAATTTCTCCAATGACGACGGCTTGGACCTGGATGAATGGCCGTGGATTGATCGCTGCGGTTGGGACTATTACTCCTGCTATCCGCGCCGTGAGCTCAGCGAATTGAGGGCGTTTATTGAAAAAGGCCAAAATCTTTCGGAAGGATGCCAAATCGTGAGCCTCCAGCCCGTTGAATTGCCGTCTCAGGGCGTGGTTTTGGCTTTGGCGTTCAATGGTGAGGATAGTCTGTGGGCGTGGACAGATCGCGGCCCACTAAGGTGGAGTTTTGGTGGGGACTGTGACGGGAGGAGAGAGGAGCACAAGGCATATTGGCAAGTGAGGGAGATGAACGTCAGGATGTAAGACGGCACACCCTTCGACGGGAGCCCGACATGGAACGCCCGTCATTCTCTTTCGATCTACTCGACGTTAAGAGTGTCCAGGCTTTCTGTGGCGTTAACTTCCTTCAAATGTTTCGACTCGGATATGGCATATCACAACGGGAAAAGGATAGTGGGGAGCGATGGGTTATCGGGAAGCCCTCGCCCATGGGAATCGGTTCGATGGTTGTTCAATGATTACACGATGACGGACGTGTTCATAAAGAAAAAACAAAACCCTCAGATGTAACGACTTGCATTAAATGGAATCCCATTTTGACCTTATTTCAGGGCGTTTCATTCAAAATACCGGTAGTATCCGACACCCACGAGACCGGGTGATCTGTCCGTGCAGACATTGCACTTCCTCTTTCCGCATTGGTGCGTTGCCCCGAGTCAGCATAGTGGGTAACAGAACTTTGCCCAGCCGTGTCCCGCAAAAGAACCTGCTCTGCCTACACAATGGATGGTAGGAATTTGAGCTCAGGCAAATGGACGCAAATGTCTAACCGTAGATGCGGTATCGGTGAATCCTCCTGCGTGGGTAGTCGAAGCAGTTCCGTATATCGAGACTATACAAGAAATAGCATTCAACTACCCACGCAAATAGGGTGCAATATTGCTCTAGTGAAACAGCGCGGGGCCGCGGATGATCAAACTTGCGTTTTGTAGTGTGGGGCTAAGTGCATGTGGTAAGTGGAGGTAAACAAATAGATAAGATCAAACAAGATCAGATGGAAGCGCTAAGAAACACGTCGTATCGAGGTGGTCGGGAGTGGAGCGGAAAAAGAGGACCTGGTTCAACGGCAAAGACAAGGGCACGCACGGATGGAATCCACCGCAGCTTGGAGCGGTGTGTCGTCATTGTTTTCGAGTGGTGTTCCTCACACACGACACGTTGGTGAAGAATAAGGCCGCGTCGTACACCTTGCAGAGGCAAGGGGAGGACGAGTCGGAACAATGGGGTTATCTGTGTTCCACGCCCGTGCATTCACTGCCGGGAGCTAAAAAGTGGGCACAATTGCGGATGTGCCAATTCGTCGATTCTTGATTATATTTTGCTTCGTCATCGTTCGTCTTGTGCGTGCTCCCCGCGAAACGTTTCACGATACATGGTGTTGCATGGAAAGTTCGGTTTTCTATGACTTGTTTGCTCCTCTGATGCCAACGTGTGCCATCCATTGATCCCGAAAGCATGCAACTACAGGACTGCATTTGTGCCGCGTGCAACGATAAGCAGGCATGATCGGTGATCGTACTGCGTCCTTCTCCCTTGCCCACCGATGAAAGTGGCCTGTCGCTTACTTCCAGAGCTTCGACAAACTCATCTGCTTGTCGTCGTGCTTGTTGAGAATCTTGGCCGTCGCGAGATCGAAATCCTCCTGCGTAACGTGCACGCGTCTCTCGCGCAGCGCGTACATACCAGCTTCCGTGCAGACACCCTTCAGCTCGGCGCCAGAACAGCCGTTCATCTTCTCGGCGATCTTGGTCAGGTTGATGCCGCGAGTCAGGTTCATGGAGCGGGAGTGGATGCGCAGAATGTCGGCGCGTGCCTCGATGGTTGGCGGAGGGAACTCGATCTTGCGGTCAATCCGGCCGGGACGGAGCAGGGCGGGGTCCAGAATGTCGAGACGGTTGGTGGCCATGATGATCTTGATATTCTTGGTCGGCTCGAAACCATCGAGCTGGTTAAGCAGCTCCAGCATGGTACGTTGCACCTCCGAGTCACCGCCAGATGAGCCCTCCACACGGCTGCTACCGATGCTGTCGATTTCATCCATAAAGATGATCGACGGCGCATGCTCACGTGCCATGACGAACAGCTCACGCACCATACGCGAGCCTTCACCAATGTACTTCTGCACCAGCTCGCTGCCAGACACGCGGATGAACTTGCAGTCGGTATGGTGTGCCACTGCACGGGCAAGCAATGTCTTGCCCGTTCCTGGCGGCCCGTATAGTAGGACACCCTTCGGTTGTGCGATACCAAGAGACTCGAACAGCTCGGGATGCTTGAGGCCCAGCTCGATAACCTCCTTGATTTCCTTGATCTGCTGGTCAAGGCCACCAATCATGTCGTACGTGCTGTCAGGCACCTTTTCAACCATCATGAGCGAGACGAGAGGGTCAACGGACGAGGGCAGCATCTTCTCCAGTTTGTACGAGTCGCTGAGGAGAGTGACACGCTTGCCGGCGGTTAGTTTGGATATGTCAACCTGGTCCGAGACATCGACGACTGGGCCTCATCGTTAGCGGTCGTGGCAAATCCGGCAGCCGAAGCGTTGTGGGTGCTCACCGTATTTGCCCTCCGGATGCACCTTGACCAAGACCTTCTTCGTGCCCATGACCTTGACGACCTCGCCGACGTAGGAGCCAGGCTGTTGGAGCAGGCCCAGCTCCTCGCGCAGTAACCGCACGCGCGAGTTGTAGTCATTGCGCTGTGCTTCTAGGCGGCGCAGCTTCGCCTGGCCCTGGATGATCTCGAGCTTCATGCTCTCGATCTTGTTGTGGAAGAAGGTGTCGAGCGCCATGGCGGTGGCGGCCGGGGGGGGGGGGGGGGGGGGCACGGGCGGCGGGAAGCGCAGAATCCGGGGATGCAGAGGGGAGCAGCGAGACGGGCAGCGCCTGGGCGGCAGCGATGCGGGGCGGGGCGGATGACGGGGGGTGGTGGTGGACGGGTGGTGATGATGGCAGTTGGCGCTCGATGGTGTTGGAGCTCATGGAAGCTTGCCGGGCGGCCACTCAGCGGCGTCGGCGTTCTCGGCGACCGTCCGCCGCCGGATCAGCGCCCGGGCGCAGCTTCACCCGACGCGTCGCCGTCGCGGCGCTTGGGCCGCAGCAGCATTGTATCTCGCTCCAGCTGTGACGCAGGCCGGGCGGACAGGCCCAGGGTTCCCGCCGTCCATCAGGCGCGCATTTACCGCGGCCTGCTCCTCACGTGCGCTGCACGGCTGCACGGCTGCGAGCTTGCAATCACCGCGCCGCTTGCGATCGCGCACCCCGTATCACTGGTAGCGCAGCTAGCGCGGCGTGTGCAGGATGATTGACGGTCATCTGCCGGCCCCCATGTCTGCCACCTCTCGTCTGCTCCAGCTATAATAGTTCCCTCTACCAGTTTACCGCCTTTCCTGCCACCGCCCGCGATTTCCAGCACCAGCTTCCGCACGGCCCCCCAGCCAGACAATAAACAGGCTCGAAGGCGGATACTCGCCTCATTCCACACGCCTGACGGCCTCATTCCACCTGCCGAGCCTCGACATGGCGGACGATTACGGCCAAGCAAGGCAAGACGGCGCCTCTAGCGACGCAGCGCCGTCCGACATGACTAACCCGGAGGGCAACAGTGCGAGTCGGCCCAGCAGCGCGCGAGACCCGGATCGAGATGGCCAGAGGTCAAGAGGAGCCCAACCGCCGCCGCTGCCCACCGCCGGTACGTGATAAAATTCCCCCCGAGCAAAAAAAATGTCCGGCACCATCAAGGACACGCAGGCTGACGTTCTGTCGACTTCAGGCGCTCAAGCATCCTCCAGCAGCGCGCGGGGGTCGGTGGACTCGCAGCAACCACAAGCACAGCAGAACCTCAAGCCGCCGCAGCGAAAGACCATGGGTCGCCGAACGACATCCTACAACCGCCTTCACCGAGGCCAGGAATTTTCCGTCGACGACGCCGAGGACGAGGTCGATGAGCTGTTCCAGCCGAAGCCAGCCAGAGCCTCCGGGTCGCTACGCCGCGTACCTTCTACCCTGCGTCGCCGTCCTGCCGCCCAAACGCCTAACCTTGGCAAGGTGGACTCCACTGATGATGAGGACGCTGGCCAGGAAAGCAATCCCGATCTACGAGCCCCGGCGGACCTTCAGCCGGCCGGCTCATCCGGCGACGACACCATACGTGCCGACGAGGAAGAAGAGGAAGTCGAGCTGGACCCGGGCGATGACGACGCCGACCTCAGTGATGCCGAGAGCTTCACTTTGAAAGACCGGCAGGAGGCTATCAACGAGACTCATCCCTTTGGTATCAGGATCTGGAAGCCCGCTTTGTATAAGAAGAATCGGTCGGTCCAAAAGACGGCAGAAGGAGATATCCACTCTACCCCTGGAGGCTTCGTCAGCCCGTGGCTTGTCCTCTTCAACTTCCTCTGGACCTTGATCTTCGGCTGGTGGCTTGCCGCAATTGCAGCAGCCGGTGCGCTGATT
Source organism: Diplodia seriata (assembly GCF_021436955.1). NCBI lineage: Eukaryota > Fungi > Ascomycota > Dothideomycetes > Botryosphaeriales > Botryosphaeriaceae > Diplodia > Diplodia seriata. The sequence continues at coordinate 4,168,635 of NW_027117308.1, read as the reverse complement.
TGCTTCTTGCTCGGCTGCGCTGATGGGTCCATGTCATATGGCAGAACCTTCTGGGGCCTTGCCAAGTACCTGTTCTACCCGTTCGGTAAGTTCGTCAAGTTCATCCAAGAGGAGGCTTATCTGGAAGAGGATGAGGGAGAAGGCCGCAGCATCAGCGAGTACGAGCAATGGCAGAGCGGGGATATCGAAGAGGGCCGCCTTTTCTTTGGCCCCTCGTCCAATCGGGGCTTGGTTGGACGGCGCCGCAACAGCATCGACTCTGCCGACGAAACCCAAAGCCTCCTAGGCCGCCCCAGCCGGGAAAGCAACGCGGGTTCTGACCATGGCGCGAATACTAAACGGAGACTCTTCGGCCGAGGCAAATGGACTGTGGGCAGGGTCGTGTTCTTCATTGTCTTCTATGGCCTCCTGACCCCTTCTCTTTTCCTGGTCTCCGGCATTTGCTGGCTTTTGGTCTTCACCATTCCCATGGGCAGAGTGACGTACCTCTTGTTCGACCATCTCCGTCGACACCCATTGGCTTTGTCATTCCACTCTGACATCAACGATACCCGTCGGACGGACGAGCCATCTTCTTCCATCCTGCTCTGCACGTACAGAGCAGTGGGTATCAAATACTGGAAGTACACCATTGACGGGACCAACATCTTCCTCATCAACCTTCTTGGCGTTGTCGCTTTCGTCATCTTCGATTATTGGGTCCTGGTCGAATGTCTGGGTCTGGACATCGCCCTGACGAACCAGTTCTTGCTGTTCACCCTTGCTCTGTTCTCAATCATTCCACTGGCATATTTCATCGGTCAGGCCGTGGCCTCTATTTCAGCCCAGTCATCCATGGGGGTCGGTGCAACCATAAACGCATTCTTCTCGACCATTGTGGAAGTTTTCCTCTATTGCGTTGCGCTAAAACAAGGAAAGGCACAGCTGGTGGAAGGCAGCATCATCGGTAGCATCTTCGCAGGTGTTCTGTTCCTCCCGGGTCTTTCCATGTGCTTTGGTGCTTTGAAGAGGAAGACGCAGCGGTTCAATGTCAGGTCTGCAGGTGTGACATCAACCATGCTTCTGTTTGCTGTCATCGCTGCGTTTGGCCCAACACTGTTCTACCAGATCTACGGAAGTGTAAGTGCTTCGTCCCACTTTGCCTGCAATGAAGACTGATCAGATTTAGCACGAACTCAACTGCCGCGATTGCAGTCATGGAAGAACCCAGCAGGACAATGAACGCGACTGTCGCCGATGCTACTTCGATCAATCTCCTGCTATCCATGACCGTTTCTACCTGGAAGCTGTCCGGCCTTTTGTCTGGTTTGCCTCAGTCACGCTCTTCCTTTCCTATGCCGTTGGGCTGCTCTTCACGCTCCGGACGCACGCCGCCGTGATTTGGAACTCTGAGATGGATGAGAAAAAGATGGAAAAGATGGACATGGCAGCCACTCAGCTTGCTGCTTCCGGTCAATTACACTCTCAACAGGTCTCCAGCGGGGTGTCTGCTGGCGACCACGTACCTTCCTACGGCACTCTTGGCAAATCCGATCAGAACATTCGTGACTCGGCCTTGTACAAGCGCATCTTGGGCCAGTCTCTCAAGCAAGCCGGTCTGTCACCTAGCGGGGAGACCGTTGAGAGAGCAAAGTCTTCGCACAGCACCGAATCCCACACACCGCACATCATACCGCCGCAGGACGGAGAGGACCATCACCATGATAACCGCAGTCAGCGCAGCCTTAACCTTCACGGCATGTCGGAAGATGAAAATAACCAGCTAGTCCGCCGAGTGGCCGAAATGGCCGCAACTGCTGCTGCTGTTGCTGCTCGGGACGCTACGGCCAAGCACAACCCTCGGCGGGTTTCGCAGGCTAATCTTGCCGCATCGACTCACTCTGAACGTCCGAACCTCCAGAGAACAGGTACGGCTGGCGAGGAAATCGATGACGGACATACGGCTACCGGCCACAGCGGCGGACACGATGCGCCCAACTGGAGTCGGACCAAGTCAGCAGTTATCCTCCTAACGGCCACGTTGGCATATGCCATCATTGCAGAGATCCTTGTCAACACGGTTGACGCGGTTCTGGAGAACGTGGAGATCGACGAAAAGTTCCTCGGCATCACCCTGTTCGCTCTTGTCCCGAACACCACCGAGTTCTTGGTATGGCCGCACATCACGAACATACTGTTTGGTCCGCTAATAAGTGCAACAGAACGCCATTTCCTTCGCCATGAACGGCAACATTGCTCTTTCGATGGAAATTGGATCCGCGTACGCACTTCAGGTCTGCCTGCTTCAGATTCCGGCCCTAGTGCTTTACAGCGCAATCGAGGGCCGTTTCATCGATCCCGAAAACGTCCTGGGTCACACGTTCAGTAAGTGTCTTTGTGTGATGGAGAAATAGACAAGCACTAACCGCGTGCTAGCCCTCATATTCCCCCAGTGGGACATGGTCACCGTGATTCTGTGCGTTTTCCTGCTGTCTTACATGTACGGCGAGGGAAAGAGCAACTATTTCAAGGGCTCGATCCTCATTCTGTCTTATCTCGTCGTCATAGTTGGCTTTTACTTCTCTGGTTACACAGATGATGACACCATGGGGATCAACCGCTTCGACACGCTGGCACTAGGTGGCAACCCTCAGTTCTCACAGACTTTCAAAACGGTTGGAAGAGGCGGGGCTGGACGGGCTTACTAGCGAGTAGAAAACTAGTCCCGCAAGCAGTGAGATGGGGCTTGAACCGGATAGTTGGGAAAGGGCGTTGGGGATGAGGGACGCACTGTGAGTTGCCCTTTTTCTTCAGCCGGGATCGTGCATTGAAGTGATGGGTGCTTCAAAGGGTGATGGGGCACCTTTTCTTCGCTCCTCCCTGACACATACTCCCCCATCTCTTCGTTGCGTATGCTCTCATTTTGTTTATATTGTTGGTCGCAAGGCCAGAGCACACTCGGGTGGCATAGCGAAGGCGTTGTTGCGTTTCGTGCACTTTTTCTTTGCAAACGTTCTTGTCATTGCCTTGATTTTCGCGTCCAGAAAACAGTAGGAGAGAGAATAGAGCAAAGACAGAATACAGAAAAGATGAATTCCGTGATGCCACGAGTATGCGGTCTTTCAGCGTACGCACAGGAACGGGTTTAGGGTCGGTAAGTTCCTCTACTATGTTCGAGATAGGACCCTTGCAGAGCCGGACAGAGCCGGACAGAGCCCAGCCCGAGCCGAAGGCCGTGAAGAGAAGAAAGACCAAAGACATGCAGCGCAGTGAGTGTGGCTGACAGCACTGTTTCCCCCACCCTCTGACCGCCATATGGTTGACCGGCCTCAACCGTGTCTTTCTTTCTAGGGGGAAAAAAAAAAAAAAACCAGCAAAGATAAAATCGACTAGTCTCGGCGTGGTCCGTGGAGTAAACAAAGCAGAGGGTGGGGGCAAACGCACGGTGGAAAGTATGATCCTTCGGCGACAAAGAGGCCGCGTCACGGAAAAGACAAGTCCCCAGGACTGAGGCTGAACGGGCGAAGGGTCTGGAAAGGCTGAGGGCCGGGGAAAGAGCTGAGACCACGGCCACGTGGATGGCAGATGCCCAAAGTCGACAACGGAAGGCCAACGAAGGGTCTGCAGAAGGCCCACCGGGCGTCGGCGAGACCGATGAAGCGCTTTGGGGCTGAAGGGCTGAGGTGCTGCGGCCATGAGGCAGTGGGGCTCTGGGATGGGAGGTGTGGAGGAAGGAGCGCATCGAGTGCCGGAGCAAAGCGGCATTTGGGGAGAGCAGAGGCCGAGGAGAGAATCAAGAGGCCTAGCACCGGCGGACGCCGCACCAACCCATGCTCGCCGATTGCCCGTTTGGGCAACCACGCTGGCCACGTCCCGCGTTTGTGGCCGTGGCGCAAGCCATTGGCCGAGAGACGCGTTGCTTGTTGCTCCGTTCAGGATCGCGCTGGAGCTGAGGGAAGGGCACGCACCGACCCGACGCTCGCTTAGCGCCCATCTCCCGCGCTGAGAATCACCTCACCTCTTCGTGTCTTCGTCGCCGCGCACGCCACAAAACAGCCACAGCTTTGCGCCCCAGCCCGCGACGCCATGGCAAACACCGAGTTGCCTCGCATCGCCGAGGGCGGTGTAGACCGCCAGCCAGGGCGTGCCCGCTGCTCCTTCGCTCGCCGTGGCTGAATGGCCCGGCATGTCCGACATGGTCAACTCGCAGTCCTCCATCGTGGACGACCTCGTGTATGCAGTGCAGTGCAGTACATAAGACCACTGTCTCCCGGCCTCAACCACTTCTCCACCGCAGCCAGCTTCCTCCTCGATCTCTCTCCTCTACTGCTCACTCCAGTCCCGGCCCTCGCCCCTCGAAGCTTCAATCTCCAAAATGCGCGCCGCTGCTCTCATCCCCCTGGCCATTGGCCTCGTTGCCGCCGGCCCTGTCGCGAAGCGTCAGGACTTCAACTTCGCCGCCATTGCCGCTGACCGTGCCGATGAAATCGCTGCCATCAGCGCCGACAACCTTGGCCCTGTCGACCCCGTTGTCCAGGCCACCACCGTCGTCGATGCTACCTCCGCTTACGATGCCACCTCTGCCATTGCCGCTGCTACCAGCGCCGTCACGGCTGTCGTCGAGAAGCGTGAGGCCTGCCAGACCTACTCTGGGTGAGTTACCAACCTTCCTAGCGCTTGGCTTGTATACGCTCTGACTCGGTTTAGTGCTGGCCCTGTGGTCACTTCTGCTCCCAGCGACTGGGTCAATGCCGCCACCCTGACCAGCCAGGCCCTTGCTGCCGCCGTCCCCACTGGTTACGCTGCCGCTCCTAGCTTCACCAACCTTGCGGGCGCCGTTCAGCAGATGGGCTACTTGACTGTCAAGACCCTGGACTCGTACGACCCGGCCCAGTGCGCCAGCTACTGCAACAACGAGCCGCTCTGCATGGGCTTCAACGTCTACTTCGAGCGTGACCCCTCCGAGGACACCTCTTGCGACGCTGAGGGCAACCCTGACAGCATCACCACCATTGCCTGCACTCTGTACGCCTACCACGTTGCTGCCTCCAAGGCCACCAACACTGGCCAGTACCGCGACAACTTCCAGGTCGTCATCACCGGCTCCAACGGCTACAACAAGGCCAGCAGCAAGGAGTCGTTCCCCTCCATTGAGGGCTACCAGGCCCCCCAGAACTTCGAGAACGCCTGTGTCAACGCCCCGACCTACCACAACTTCGACAGCTACATCACCTACACCACCTACACCGACGCCTACGACCCCCGCGTCTGCGCCAAGGCCTGCGACGCCCAGACCAAGTACGACAAGGAGCACCCTAACAGCGACGGCGAGTACAAGGCCTGCAACTACTTCGTTTCGTACGTCATGGCTAAGAACGAGGAGCCCCAGGGCCTGTTCTGCGCCCTGTACTCGCTTCCCTGGAACGCCACCTATGCCGTCAACGACGGCTACTCGTGGGGTTCGGACAAGTACACCATCTACAACTCGCTCGCCTACACCGTCAGCACCGACCTTGACTTCGGCAACAACGCTGATATCGATGACTTCGTTTACACCAACTAAGCTTGGATTGCGCGCTAGCTTGGGGATGTTGCAGCGGATGGGCGGGATCATGAAGGAAATGAGTAATGACGGTTTTCATAGCTGCTGTTCTGGCAATGTTTCTTAGCATAAAATGAGATGATTTGAGGATTTCCACGACTGCAACTGTTCTTTGCTTGGCTTGTGACTTGTGACGGAAACATGACAGAACCGCATCTTCGAAACCATGTCTGCTCCGCTACTCGGTTCCCACAGGGGCTGCAGGGCCCTTCCCTTTTGCGCCGCGGTAGTGGGCAGTTCTTCGGCCATCAGGAACGGCAGAGGTCGACGGTAACCGCACGGGGCGGTGGTTGCGAGGCGTTGCGGATGTGCCGTGCCGCGCGGCACAGCGCCTCGTCCATTATTCCGTCAGTAGTGCAGAGGCGCAAACGCCCCTTCATTTCGTGGCGGCACGGGGTGGCTGGAGCTATGGTGTTGAACTAGGCAGTGGCGCGCAACGTCCGCCCTAGTGGCATGGCGTCGGCATAAATGTCCGTGCTGTGGAGGCGTGCAAGCGTTGGGGAAGCACAATACGGGGACGAGGATGGAGAGCTGCTGATTTTCTTCTTCTCTCGAGTGCGGTCGCTACGATGGAGCAGGCGGCTGGAACAGGAGCCAGGCGGAGGGCGTGGCTTACAGAAACATCGCCTCCCTATCTACGTATCTATGCCAATGACGTCATTCTCGTAGTATCTGCGCGGATGGGAGGTGAGGAATCCATGTTTCCAAGGTGCCGTTTGAAACGATGTGCATGCGGCCGGCGATGGTGCCTGTCGATCACTTACCGTCAGCGCGGCCCGATCCGTACGGACTCCCCACAATTTTCCCTTCCGTGCGTTCGAGATCGTCTGTCGAGGAAAAAAGCTTCGGCGTGCTAGCAAAACAGTGGGTTGCAAAATAGTTGCATCTTGTCAAATGCTTGTCGCTAAAGATAATGTATTCCCTACGTCGGTAAGAAGCTAGTATCTAGAGGTAATTGTGGATTATCTGTAGGGCAAGGTAGAGTAAGCTTACTGTGACATCGCCATCTCTAGCGCAAAAGACGCTGACCCTTTCCTCTCCAAGACTCCGTTGGCCTTTCGCAATAGCTGTTTCGAGAAACAGCCATCGCATCCACCGCTGCTTATCCTTATAGACAAGATGTGGGCCAGAATCACCTCGAGAGCCGAGCGGGCTGCAGGTGGGCCTCGATTGAGTCCGTCCTCCCTCTGAAAGGCCCATGCGCAGATACATATCTACTTTCCAAAGCATGTGCGAATTTCCCCAATGTACACCTGATTACCCTCCACGCTGCTTCTACATTACCACTACTTTCACCAGCCGCTCAAGCAGCCCCCAACCTCACTGGGTAATCGCCAGCGTCAATCCTTCCTCACCTCAACACTCCTTCAGCAGCTCCGACCACCGCTGCTTCTCCTCGCCTTCATCCAACAACTGCGCCACCAAGTTCACCGTCGTCATGACATTCTTCCGGTCCGCGCTCTCCCTATCGCCCGTCGTCGCCGCTTTCCTGAGCGCGTTCCAGTTGTCCTCGTCTTCCGCGAACGCGTCCGCTACCTTCCGCACGCCCGCCGTGGGCGCTGCGACCAGCAGGCCGAGCCCGAACCATGCCTCGGACGCCAGCGCGGGGACCTGTTCCTGGCGGACCATCAGCACCAACGGGCGCAGGAGTTCGTCATGGGCCAGCAGGCTCGCCCAGCACCGCTCGGTGTCGGCTTTGACAGCATCGGGCTCGGCCGGGTCGTGTTGGCGCTCGCGCAGCTTGCGGCAGACGGCGATGAGCAGGCGGCCGACCTCGAAGCCGGTCTTGGTCTGCTTAGCGGCGGTTAGTAGCTTGTCGAGGGTGGTGTCATCTTTGGCGAGCTCAGCGGCGGTGGCGCGCGAGTTGTTGACGAGCCGGCGCAGCACGGCGGCGGCCTCGAAGTCCAGCTCGGGCTCTTTGCGGTCGAGCAGTGCGGCGAGGGTGGGCAGCGGGGGTGGCGTTGCCTGCGTGACGGGCTCGACGTTGGCGGCGGGCTGGGCGAGGTGGCGCAGGAAGCCGGCGGCAAGGTAGAGCTCGGTGCGGTCGGTGGCGGTTTGGAGGATGCGCAGGGTGGGCAGGTGGTGCGAGTGCTCGTGGACCATGTCGACATTGACGGCATCCGAAACAGCAATGTTGCCGAGCGTGATGCAGGCGCAGGTGCGCAGGATGGGGCTGGGCGAGGAAAGCCAGGCGCCTTGCTCGCGGATCAGGGGGGAGGAGAGGGTGTAGAGGCGCGTGAAGTCGTCCGAGGCGGTGATGGCGGCGATGGCGTTCATGACGAGGCCGGTGGCGATGCGCAGGTCTTCGAGGAAGTCTTTCTTCTCGTCGTCGTCCATGGAGGCTTGGAGCTGGTCGAGCTGGTCGGTCTTTTGCTTGAGCAGAGCGGTGATTTGGGACATGCCGTCGGAGTGGAGGATCTTGGACTGGATGCTGCCGTCTTGCAGGTAGACGGACGCGGCGGCGATGAGGTGCTTGAAGTCTTCCCATTCCTCGCAAGAGGAGAGGCTCTGCATGATGGCGCTCAAGCAGTCTTCAGACTCGGCGAGGACGTCGTCGGAGAGCTTGTCGGACACCCAGGCGAGGAGCTCTATCAGCTGGGAGACGTTTGGCGGGTCGTCAGCTAAGTGGCGGCACAGCTGACGGTCGAGGCGCAAGCCTGCGGCCTCCTTCTGTGCAGGATCTTGTTGTCTGGTTAGTAGTTGAGACGGAGAGTTGAGTGCTCCGGTTTGGCCCTACCATATCCGAGACAGGTGTTGTAGAGAACGCTGACAGCAACGGGCAGAAGGGCAGGGTTCTGCAAGCAGCTCATAATCTTGTCCAGGAAAGGAAGCACAACTGCCCTCGACTCATCACGGTCCGCGACGCCGTTGCCGACTGCACGCAGCAACTGCTTGGAGGAGGCTGTCGGGAGCGATGCGGCGTCGAGGCTTTCCAGGTAATATTTCAGAATGCCCGACTGCTCGATGGGCTCGCGCCATTTTGCTGCGAGTCGTGTAAGCAGGGGTTGTGCCGAAATGCGGGAGTGTCTGGATAGTTACGGTCGCGGCAGGCGTCGGCCAACAATTCGATTAGCCTGTCCCACAGTTCGGGTTGATCGCCTCTCCGGAGCTCGTCGAGCCGAGCAAGCAGAGGCTCAAGCGACTGCCGGCTTGGCTCCTGGTCTGGCGAATCAAGGAAGGCCTTGACTGCTCCAATGAGCGAAAGAGGGTCGTCTGCGGCGGGCCAGTCCATGGTGAGGGCGAGGGCAAAATGGGGAGATATCTGGAACGGGAAAGGGTGACTACGTCAGTTCGGCCGGGCGCTTAAGAGGGTGATTTGCTCGGCTTCTGGGGCCTTCGATAGGGGATCGGTGTGCCGGGGCCTTGCCGCCTAGGTGCCTACCTCCGATCGCCGTCACGTGCGCCCGGGGCCACCTTGGCTCTTGGCTCTCCGCCGGCCGCCTACGTTGCGCGCTGAGCTCCGTCCGCAGCAGCAGCAGTAGCAAAACAGCTCCCCTCGACTTGCCTTGCCACCGTCCGCTCCTTAACCTCTCGCTTGCACCACTCTCCTTACGCGCCTAACTCCCCGCCCGAATTTCACCATGACCCGCGCCCAGCAAACCATCTCCCTGGGGCTCCTGCTCTCCTCCGTACGCCACCACCCCTCCGCCGTGCTGCCTCGCAACCGTCCCCGCTAACTCAATTGCCAGCTCTATCTGGCCCTGTACCTCGGCCTCGTTCCGCTCTCTCCCAGGATCCAGGAGGAACTCATCCCTGTCGTACGTAACCCGACCGCAACGCCATCCCCTCGTTTCAACACAGCAGGATCAATTGCTGACAATTACTTTGCAACAGCTTCCTTTCTGGGTCCTCGTTTCTTTCGGCGCCTATCTCCTCTTCAAGCTGGGCCTGGGCGTCTTCACCTTCAACGATGTCCCGGAGGCGCACAAGGAGCTGATGCTGGAGATCGAGCAGGCCAGGAACGAGCTGTCGGCCAAGGGTGTCGACGTCGACTAGACAAGGAGACTGCGGAAGGAGGCATAAGCTGGAGTTCTAGGAAGGTGTAGAGACTGCCGCTCGCATCTCCCCAGAAAACGGGGGCATGGCGTCTTCGGAAGATGATCTATTGTACTTTCTATAAGGACGCGTATGCCGCACAGGGCCTTACCTGGCTGGGTATAATCTATCAGAACGGCGCAACAAGCCTCCCAATCGCAAAATGCGAGGCTTCCAATATTTACAGGCATCAGGGCGTAGCTCAAGCATGGGCTTCCTCTTGCGCGTGCTGCTCCTTCAACCTCTTCTCCGTCTTCATAAACTGCCTGATGCCGACGGGAATGTTCTTCCACAGCTCCTCATCCGTCGGCTTCTCGGGCTGTGCGTCGTTCAGCTCGCCCAGCTCTCCCAAGTCAATGCTCCAATTCGCCTCGCTCCCACCGCCATCGTCGTCCATAGAGCTCGCCACGTGCGTCGGCGTCCCCTTCGATGCCAGCATGCCGCCTGTGCCCTGTCCCTTTAGCCTCTTGTCCGTCTCCTGTGCCCTGATGCGCGCCCTGGCCTCGGCACTGGCCGCAGCCCACTCCTCCAGGTCTTCGCCGTAGACGTCCCACACGCAGTTGACGCAGCCCGACATGCAGCAATTATCGGGCTCCTCGGGCTTCGGCGGCACGCGCACGCCCGCGATTAACTTGCTATCAGCGTCGCGCTTCTCCTTGCGCTCCGTCGGCCCTGCCAGGCGCGACCCGAACACGATGCGGCCCTTGGCCAGCGTTTCCTCCTTGGTCGTCTTGGGCAGTTCGTCTGGAGGCGGTGGCGCGGGTGCGGTGCGCGTAGCGGCGGGCGTTTGGTGCAGCGGGTGCGCGAGCATGTCGGCGTAGAAGCCTTGTAACGGCGTCGCTTGCTCGCCGGGCTTCGAAATGTGGTATTTAATGGTGCGTCGTTGCGCTGTTGTTATTGCTGTTACTGCTGTATTGGCGTGGGAGCGGATCGAGGGTCGGAGCTGCCGCAGGCAGCTGGCGCATAACGAGAGGCGGGGGATGGGAGAGGCCATTGTGCCGTTGTGGATTGGCAGCGGGAGTTGTGAGAAGATGGTGTCTCGTGCGTGATGTACAAGAGCCGTTATCGGGCCTCGAGTCCAGTTGCGTCTCAGCGAGATGAGATATCCATGCTAGAAGAAGAGAGGCGTGGGAGTGTTGGTAGAAGTGAAAAAGACCGATGAAGTCATCCCGGCTTTGCAGCAGGCAGGGACCGGCATTTCCGGCCTCGGAGCTCTCTTCCGTCCGAGGGCCTGTGTCTCCGTTGCCGCCCGCCCGCGCGACGCGACGCGTGCCCGCAGCAACCACTCACCAAACAACGCGACAACCACAGCCGCCGCCCATGAACGGCTGCACATTTGCAAGCGCCAATCAAGAAACAAAATGGCTGAACCATCGCCCAAACGCCGCAGGACCTCTGTCGAACCACCTGTAGTCACCGAGAACGGCGATTTCCGTCCGCGCAATGCCCTACGAAGGACGCCTCCGCGCCGTGCATCGTTTCTGTCTCCAACCAAAGCCAGCCTTGCCCGTGGCAATCCCGAGGTTCTGTCGAGACGCGCCTCCGCCGCGTCTGCAGCTACCGAGCCCGACGAGCCGTCGCGGTCGCCCAGCCGTGGACAGAGAGCGCTCGCGTATGTGTTGGGGGAGAGCCAGCAGAACCCAGACCTGCCGTCGGAAGGGAACAACGCCACCGCATCAATGCAGCCGGATGGTAGCGACCAGCGCAGACGCTCGATAGGCGGGCGCCTGTTGCCGACCAGAGATGTGCTTCAGGCTGCAGCGGCGGATCAGTTGGCCCACGAGAGCGCGGCGCAGGCGGAGAGGAGGGTGGCCGAGATGGAGGACGACTTGCCTACATACCCGAAAGGGTCGCCGGCTGCGAGGCCAGATCTGCCGCCGCCGGAGGGACTTTTCTCTTCGCCGAGTAAGAAGGCGAGAAGAAACAAGTCCCTCGGCCAGCGTCTGTCATCACCATTCAAGCCGCGGGAATTGCCTTTGAGGTCGGAGTCTGCGGGGAAAAGTACGAATGCTAGTGCGGACAATCCGGGTCTCGCGGGCGAAGAGCTGGTGAGGGATGAAGGCCGACACGTGCAAGAGTCCCAACAGGCAATGGATCCTGCTGTCCTCGAGAATAGGCCATCGCCTATCGTGGCGAAGGTAGAGGTTGGTTTGAAGGAGAAGGAGAAGGAGAATGAGAAGAACCGCCTTGAAAAACAACTATACAAGATGCAGGAAGAAGTCAGACAGTACGAGCGAGAGATTGAACTCGGTCGCATAGCTCCCGAGGAAGGGAGCGCCGAGGACATATCTGCCTTGATCTCTCTCATTACCAAGGCCGACTCGTCCGCATCGTTATCAAAACCAGAAGTCCCGTCGTTGTCCTCCCTGCTATCCGCGTTCTTGCCTCTTGCAAAACCGATCCGTCCACCCAGCCCACAGCTCGAGGAACCCAAGAAGCCTTTGCCTTCCCACGAGCCTGTTGAACTGGACAATCCGCTTCCGTACCTGCGCCTATTCACCGCATTTGAGTACAGCTCTAAGGTAGATGTGAGTCAGGATGGAGGGCACCAGATCCATTTCATCGGCATGCGCTCGCCAGATTCTGCACTTCATCTCGATTTGAGGCTAGCTGCAGACCCGACTACCCAAAGTGTCTCGAAACTAGATATTGAGTGGCTCTCGCCTTGGGCCTCTCACGACTTAGGTATATGGATCAAGATGCGAGCTGCAGAGAACGACGTTGGTGCAATTTGCTGGGCTACCGAGTCCTATTATGATCTTGCAACCAAACGTGCGAAGTGCTGGGCGCACTGCCACAGGAATTTCGCCCGCCTCTTGGACCATGGCCCACCGGTTCAGAATGAACAAAGGGGCAGCAACAGACCTGTTCAACGTGGGGGAGCGCATCAAGAGGTCCCTACGAGCTCCAATCTCCTAGAGGAGGAGACCGAAGAGGTTTCGGGAATTGGCAATAATCTCGTCGTCGGGGACGGCGAAGAAAGACCGATCAAGAAAATGGAATTGCTGTACAGCCTTGGTCGCGAAAGCATTACTCTGCGGAACAAGCAAGTAATGCTCAAGGTCTCTTGGAAGATTCGTTTCGATTGGACTGGTGAGGCGGAGTCGGTTGTGGGTGCAGATGTAGCTCTGCCTGGCATATGTAAGTGTTCACTGGCTGGGCTAGCAACGAGCTTCTGCTAATGACACGTTCACAGGGCGCGAAGCAGACGATCGAGGCTCGCTTCGCAAAATACCTACAACGTTTGACAAGCTTGTAGTCGAGATGGGTGTCTTCGAGGCAACGAAGACCATGGTTGGGTTGCTTTTCAAGGAATGACGGCGCCTTTGCATTACTGATTACGTCTTTAGAAGATACCCAGTCTGATTGCGATACATTGATGCAATTGCATCCTTCCAGTCAAGTGACCAAACATGGCGAAATAAGCACTGCTGGCGGAAGTTGACGACCGACTAGAGAGTCTTTGGCTGCTTCGACTCGATGCCACCATCCTTACGTCTCTTCTCCACAGGACTATCGTTGCGGTTCTTCGTAGGCTCCGAACTCCCCGAGCCCGCATCCGAGCGCTGAACATGCCTCTGTCTCTTGTGGCGCGGTCGGTTGTGGGATTCGGCTTCACCATCAGCTAGCGAACTCCCGTTTGAAGAATCAACACCCCCGGCTCGGCGATGGCTCCCGGACATGGATGAGCGTTGGTCACTCGGCACGCCTTGGCCATAAGACCCACTGGCGTCGGGCAGAAGTCTGCCTTTGTTCGTCACCCGGCGCTTCAGCACCTGGAAGTGCTCCATATCGTCCATCTCGTCGGCCCGTTCGTCGCCCGTCTCGAGCTCGTCGATCTCGTATTGGCAGTCGTCGATGGCGGCGCGGGGCCGCCTAGGCCCTTCAATGCCACCCGGGCCGGAGAAGGGTGGGAAACGCATGTGCGGGTCAGGCATGTCACAGCCAGCAGGGACATGGATCCACTCGCCGCCGCCGCTAGGACCGCCCATGGTGTGCAGGATGCTGTAGGCACGCTTCTCGTCAAGGGCAACGTCGGCGCCCTGCGACTTGAGCAGCGCTTTCTCCCTCCAGTCGGGACCATAGCGCCGCGCCATAGTGTCGGAGCAAATCTTGACCAAGTTGTTGAGGACCAGGACCTGGATGTCGAAGCGCGGCTCGCGTTGATAGAGCTCCCAGAAGTGCTTCACCGAGGCGTACGTGTGCGCCTCGACAAGGCTGATGTAGCTCACCTTGGGGCCGAAATAGGATTTGGGCGAGCGGTCGAACACAGTGGCCCTCTTTTTCCAGCTGACGGTGCACGTGTACTTGACCATGTCTTGGTTCATCATGGTGGAGCCACTCCAGTTGAAGGCGATGACACCTTCGGGCTGCATGATGTTGCACATGGCTGGGCAGCAGTCAGCACTCGCGGCCTTGTGTGTCTGCTGGCGGCTCTTACTTTCGATTTCTCTCTTCAGCTTTGCGTGCTGGACTTTGTTCATGGTCGTCAAGCCGGCGAAGGCTGCGAGCACGCTGGCGCCTGCGTGCACTACGTGTGAGCACCTGTCAAGTGGCGCAACTCAGTAACCTCTTCTCCAGCCTGGCGCTGATTGACTTGGTGACTTACCCCATGGTGATTGCGATGGCAGGATTGACGAAGGGCGAAGTTGCAGTGAGAGGGGGCCAGCCGCCCTTTGAAATGCCACGACGACGAAACCGCACGCAGATACAATCGGTTAGTAGCACGGTCAACGTCCTGGTGGCCAATTCCCCGCGTGATGACCATCATCTTCGGCTCCATGCTCTCTAGAAATAGAAGGCGTACCACGTAATGGATCCCAACGGACCACAGCAGCACGGTTTGAAGTATTGCGACTCCCTTGTGACCTTGTGCACTAAACCCGATGCCCATCTTGTCGCGATACCTTTGTGGTGTTTGGATCTTCAGTTGTGACGTCAAGGGCCCGAACGACGGCCACATGGCCCAGAGCTAGAAACTATCTTTGGCTATGCTTATCCGAAGCTACCGTACTTGGCCTGTCTCTTTACAAGAACTCGTGACTCACTCGACACCTCTCCTCACGACGGCGTTAATGCAGCTGCTTTGTTCACCGCGCTGCTTCAAGATGGCAACATGTTCCTACAGAATCAACCTGAGGAGAGTCTAGCCGAGGTGGAGGAGGACAGGTTGCCACTGCGGTAAGTTTTGCAGAGTCGCGTGCGCGGAGGCCTTCGGATAGCCGTCCCAGGGGTCAGCGTCGTACAGATTATCTGAGAGTTCCTGGGCACCATTGATTGCAACATGGACGTGGCCCCTAGACTTGTGTAGGCCGTCTCTCCCGCTGAATCCATTATGCACTTCAAACAAAACATTGGGGTGTTCTTTACTGTACATTCGGTTCTTGAGCGTTCGCTCGCCGTGTTTGCAAGAGAAAGACGCACGGGACGAAGGTAAATCAGAGCTTTGAGATTCGTCGGAACCAGGTACCTGCCCCTTGTTGACTGTTGCGTGTCTGCCCTAGACGTCCTATTTTGGTTCTAGTCTGCCGGATATGTGATCGGCTCTTTAGGGAGAGGGCGGGTTAGTCGCGATCCTCTGACTATTGAAAGTTCCCGATTCGTTACCACGCTTCCCCGCACATAGAATATATATCCCTCCAAGCTCACGATGACCAACAAAAAGAACAGTTGGTCCTCTCACGGCCCGCAAAAGGACGCGGCATTCTTCCAACGTGGGTAGTGTAAGCAAATATCCGGACGTAGCTACGAGCTTTAGAACTGCACAACCGCAACCAGACATGCGTAGGATTGATGCAGGTGGAGTTGATTCGAGTTTGATTCTCTGTGTAACTCAGTCAAGCAAGGCATTGTGACAATCGGCAAAAATGACAAGTTGTCGGTTGCCTCGATAATAAGGAACATCCATTCATCTATTCGAGGTTTGGTGTGTCCCCCTCGTCCAGAGACTTCTTTGTGGACTTTAAAATCTTGCGAACCTTTAGCCATGGCTTTTTAGTGTCCTTCTTGGCTTGCTCTGCCAAGCACCTATCCCAAACGAGACATCCACTTCTCGCCAAACCTTATTTCCAGAGCCATCACCACTGGGCCCCTCGAGCTGGTCAACGTCACGCTCGCCGCCCTGCTGAAATGGACGATAGTGCTTCTGGCAGCGAGCATTCCTTGCGAGCATTTCTTGTGTCTCGAAGAGTGAAAACTTCCATTCCTTTCGGCACCGATGGTGACCGGTTTCACTTGTGGAGTCCTAGACCCTTGAGCCATCCAACATCTACAACCACCGTCAGGCTTACCTAATGCAAGCTCAACAATCGTATGTTGCATCCTACTCCCACCAAATAGACTTACCCTTTATACAGCAGCTGACCTTACGCCACTACAGCCGTGCTCCCACCGCCACCATCATCACTTCGGCCCGACAAAGACCAGCTGCACGCTGGCGACGCCCACGACGAGCGAGGAGAGGGGGTTGTTGGCGCGTATCGTCTCCTCGCACATGCTTAAGGGTGTGATGGGGATGTGGAAGGAGCTGGGGGCTGCGTGAAGGAGTCGGGCGTATGCCGATTGAAGAGAGGAAATGGCGTTGGTCGATTCCTGCCCCTATCCCTGCTCTAAAGTGTCAGAAAGAAGGAGATGAAACGGAGGAACGAGTGTGCGAGAAAGAGGACTTGCTTGTCATCCCATTCTCGAGAGGTCGTTGTCAAGAACATGCCCCGTGGTCGAGGCTTAAGCAGGCTAGAATCAAAGGGAGATGACAAAGTGACAACATCCTCGCATAGCATCGCGATACGATGATACGTATGTACAGTGTAATTAC
The DNA here is from genome assembly GCF_021436955.1 of Diplodia seriata. NCBI lineage: Eukaryota > Fungi > Ascomycota > Dothideomycetes > Botryosphaeriales > Botryosphaeriaceae > Diplodia > Diplodia seriata. The sequence continues at coordinate 4,152,205 of NW_027117308.1, read as the reverse complement.
CCCATTTTGCGCTATTTACAAGCACGCATTTTTGTGCTCCCATATCCAACCGTTATGCATCTATGTCTTCTGAGCCAACGAAAATCCGAACTTACACACCCTCGCCGCCACCACGCTCAAGCAACCTCCAATGGTCACGATGCCTCCGAAGAGCCACAAAGCAGTAAAGCCATGCTCGCTCTGGATGGCGCCACCAATAGGCGTGCCTACGAGGATGCCGATGGCGATGCACGAAAACGCCTGGCCCATGCGCGTGCCGATCTTGCTGCGGTCGGGGCTAAGCATCACAAGAATGGTCGGCGGCAGGCTGACAAAGGTGCCGGAGAAGAAGCCGTACAGCACGCAAAAGACGACGAGGCCGGCGAGGTCATGCACCGCAATGAGACACAAAATCAGTACGCCCGAGAGCAGGGCACACGGAGCGATGGTGTTGAAGCGGCCAATGCGGTCGGCCAGCATGTTGGGGAAGATGCGGCCAAAGGCCGACGACGCGTTCATGATGGACAGCATGTAAAAGGCAAGATTGGACGACGTGATGCTGCGGTCGAGGGCGAAGAGCTGGACGTAGAAGAAAGGCGTGTAGAGGCCCATGAAGACGACCATTGCGCCGAGGATGAAGAGGAGGTAGGGCGGCTCCTTGAAGGCGGGCAGGTCGAGCATCTTGCGGCGCGAGGCGGGCAGCACGCGCATCTTCATGCAGAGGTTGGGCACGAGCTGGGTGGCGAGGGCGATGAAGCCGATGATGCGGGCGGTCCAAGGGAAGCCGATGGGGCCGATCAAGCGGTGCAGCAAGATGGGGTAGATGACGCCGCCGATGCTGCTGCCGGCAGCGGCGATGCCCGTGGCCGTGGCCAGGCGCGTGGTGAAGTAGGTGCTGAGGATGGCGACGCTGGGGACGAAGAGACAGCCGGTGCCGATGCCGATGCAGAAGGCTTGGGCCAGCAGCACTTGCCAGTACTCGGTGCAGAGACTGAGCATCATCTGGCCGAAGACGACGAGGAAGGAGCCGACGACGAGAAGGTGGCGGAAGTAGCCTGCGTCGTAGATGGGGCCGGTCAGGGCCCCGACGACCATGAGCAGATAGGCCTGGACAGACCCAATCCATGAGATGGACGAAGGAGTCGAGTTCTTCAGGAGGTCGCTTTCGTAGTAGGTCTGGTAGCTGCCAAATGAGTTCACAATTCCCCTGGTGAAAGTGTCAGCACTTCCGCGGCCGTCTCAACCGTCTTCGGTGTGGCTTACCAAGAATTGAAGAACAAGAAGAAGGCGCCCAGGACCTGCAGCCAGGCGAGCAGGCCTCCATTCGGCACCGACGAAACATTGTTTATCGAATGCTTCGACTTCCTCGACGCCGTCTTCTCCAGCGGTCCGTGCAGTGCATCTTGCCGATCGGCGACATCCTCCCCTTCCTGGTCCTGGTCCTGGTCTTGGTCCTGGTCCTGGCCCTGGTCCTGGTCCTTCTTTTCCGGGTCGGTGTCGGGCGTCGAGGCCGCAGACGACAGCGACTCGGCGCGCTCAATGTCGTCGCGCATATTCGAGCCGCGGAGGGGTGGCGGAGGTGGTGAGCCGAGGGCGGACTTAAAAGCACTGCTTGCGTGTGTGGCGCAAGCGGAGTGTGGGGGAGATCCTTCGCGCTCAACGCCCGCCGTCCAAGAGTCGGGAGAAGAGAGTGGGAGAGCCAAAGGTCGAGGGCAAGGGAGCCAAGACGGTACGAGACGGAGAGAAAAAAGCTGGGATCGTACGAGCGGGCGGTAATGGTTCGGTGGCTCAAAGGAGGCTCGGAGCACGTCACCACAATGGAGAGGCCCTTTTACATGCTGGGCCCCGCGTTTTCCAGCCGCTGATTTGGAGAGCGAGAGCGGCAATGCTGCCCTTCCTGTGCAGTTGCCGATTGCCGGGCGCCAACCGCGGGCGTGCCTTCTGCTCCTTCCCCCTCTGGCCTGGCTCTAATTGGTGGCCGCACCCCAATTCCGCGTCGACCACGTGCTGAGTAATCGTCCACCGACCTCTATACCAGCCCGGGCGTGATACCACATCTGCCAAGATCTCACCTCCCGCACCTCTGCTGAGAAATCCACTCCGATCACGGCGTCTCCATGTCCGCCTCACCAGCTGGGTGTAACTATACTGTGTTAGTATCTGCTTGCTGGAGAAGGAGCCTACCCCTACACGACAAACGAAATAAAAGGTCTGAAAAAGCCTCGAGATACGAGGCTCCAAGGAAAAGCTAATACTGTGGTATACAAGTCGTCATGTCGTCATTCTTTTCCCGCTTCCCCATCCGCTCTCGGTCTGTTTTGGGCTGTCTGGTCTAGCCCTCCGTCCATCCAACGTAAGATAGCAGAATGCCTCTGGCCAGCAAAAAAAAACTCGAAATCTTCAACCATCCTTCAGTTTCTCTCGCCCAACCCGCTGCCCTGCCCTTCTTGCACCTGCCCATCGAAGAGGAAAAGAAATCCGCCAGATTATTCGCACCTGTGTGAAATCGCAATATAAGATTTTGGTCCGGGTTCCCTCAACGCCTGCCGCTCGCTATGCAAAATGCCATTACGCTTTTTTCTTTTTCCGAACGAGACACTCATCCACAGCGAAAGTGAGACTAAGAAACAAGGAAACTAGTGCATCTGCCCGTGACTGTTGTCCGACGACGCGGGGGTATCAATGTCTTGACGAGAGCGTGCGAGCCGGTGGCCCGATGCATGCTGTGGCCATGGCTCAACCCGCTCGCACCAGACCATGCTCGCTCTCATGCCCTCGTCGCTCTCCAACTGACCTCGAGACTGACTACGCATCCTCCTGCGCCGCCCTTCACGCTCTGCCACCACCGCCCGCATCAGCTGACCAACTCTGCTCTTGCCGAGACGGCTGCAGAGGACAAAGTCTTCCAGCAGTGCTTTCAGCACAGGGAAAGGCAGCGAGAGGAGGATGCTGGATAGAATGCCGATCACGTGCTGCGACGGGCCCGTCGAGTCGACTGGCACTTCCCCGAACCGAATCTGGCTCAGGCGCGGGTTGCGGCTGACTGGCCTAGCCTCCTCCGTTGACGGCATGCGCGGAACGTCGTGGAGAGGCGACGCAGACGTGTCAAGCTCGAAATCATTCGGAAAGTTGTGGAGCAGGAACCCGTTGATCGTCTGCAGAAAATGCGTGCTGTACGAGCCATAGCTGGGCGCGAAGTCCGTGTCAAATTTCGAAGATGCGTCGTCACTAGATGAGTCTTCTGGCGCATCGTCGACACGCCAGCTAGCGTCAAGCCCGCCATCAAGCGCAAACGTCAGAGCCGTCTCGACAGTGTCCCAGCGCAGGAGCTCCGTGGCAATGTCGAATCCACGGTTCACGATGCAACGAAGTTCAAGCCAGAAACCCGCTGCCACATAAGCCAATGCATGGCTCATCCGTTGCACAGGAGACCCATATCCGCTGGCTTCAGCCACGCTGCCAGTGAATGATGGCAGGCCCTGAAGGAAATTCCTCGGACTGAGCATGTCCTCACTGTACAGATACTTCAACGCCTCCGCGAATATAGGCCCGTCCAGGAAGCGATCTTCGGCCAACACGTTGAGAACACGCAAGCCGGACTCTGAGTGAAAGGGCGGAGACTTCGATATGATATCAGCAAACTTGGGGTTGCGGCCGAGTATGATGCTGTGCACGGGCAAGTAGAGAATCATGTCGCGACCGCCACCAGTGTAGAGCTTGAGCACCGAATCCGCATACGCACGCGAGCCGAACTGAGAGCGCATGTAATCCCTCAAGCCAAACTCGGCCGCGCCTTGTGGGTATGTGGGTGGGAAGACTGGCGCTGGCGCTTTGCGAGAATGCACGCCATTCTGGATTGGATGAACGAAGCGCTTCCGGCTAGGGTCCTCCAAAGGCGTCTCATTCGGCGTGTCGTCCGTTACCGGGATCCGCGGTGACGAAGCCTGTGACCCTGACCGCGAGAGAGGATGAAAGCCGTTGATGTGGACAGGAGAGAAGGACTGGCCATAACCAGCGCTAGGGTGAATGGGAGAGAAGCCAGAATTGGTTACACTTGGGTTCGGCGTGGAATGACCTTGTCGAAGATGATGAGGCGGCAAAGGCTGGTCCACCCTCCTCCAGCCGAAGTTACCGGCTCCGTTTGGCGCCACGGCAGCAGGCATCATACCCGTGTGGGGTTCCGAGAAATGGTGGGCATGAGCCGGGAACGGGTAAGGCGGCGCCACCATAGTGGAAGGTGGGAAAGCTCCAGGCGGGGGAGGATATGGGAAGTTCCCGTTTGTGACTGGAGGTGCCGGAGACACGCTAGAAGAGTCGGGATATCCGCCGAATACGATACTGTTGGCACTGGGCTTCGGATTGTGCATGGTGGGAGGGATCGTGGGAGGTTGCGGGCGGGTGAAGGTGGACGAGGTAGCTGAAGTAGGAGTAGAGCGGTCGGTAGAAGGGTAGAAGGGCGGAGGGAGCTGGAAGGGCGGGCGTTGCTGGCGGGCTTGTTGCTGCTGTTGCGGCTCACGCGAGCCGGCCTGACCAGGCTCTTGAGACTGTTCATGGTGGGGCTCAGGCGCCGCAGCAGCAATTTTACTAGCTTTGAAATTGATCAGCGACCGAGAGGAAACAGCGCTGAAGGAGGACGAGAAGAGCGCACCAGTTTCAGGCATCGAAGAAGCATGCACAGCGGCGGCGTCGGACGCGGTACCCGCAGCGTCAGCTGGAGCCTCCCCAACAGCGCTTGTGTTCACCATGCCCTCGGTGCCCGGGCGGCCATCGTTGTCATCTGCAACTGAGGGGGGATTGGCGGTGGCAGCAGCACGATCCGGCACGGGCTGGGCTGGAGGGTTGGGAGCAGTAGCGATTTGGCCGGCAGCGACCTTGGGTGCCGGACGACTCTCAGGCTGCGGGTCCTTCGACTTGCGCTCAAACGACTTGGGAACGGCGGGAACGATGCGAGGGACAACGGGCGCAGGGGTCTGCGGTTTTGCGCGCGTGGAGCGGGCTCGCTCAGCAGTAGACGGAGCCATGGCGGGCGTCAGCAAGCAGCGCAAGCAGAGCAAGCAGCAAACGCGGCGAGTGGGCGAGGCGAGAGCGAGCGAGGAGGAGCTGGGGCGTCAGCGCCTCCAGGAGTAATTGCGAGACAGCGGAGCAGGCCAATTATCCTGGAGCGCCTGCGGAAAGACTGTCGGCTTGGGGCGGATGGTGAGGGTTTGGTGACGGGCAGGTAAATTGTCGGATGAAGGTTTCGCGCGCGCGGTGGGGAGCTGGCCAGCTCCGTCATACTTACTGGCCGCCGCTCACCGCCAGCACCACTCCGCCAGGCAGACGCGTCTCTGTGCCACCTGACAGCTCTTCTCATGCAGCCCGTCACCGTTTGTGCCTGCAGCCCGTGGCGCCACCGCGCGGCTCGCCAAAACACGCTCAGCGGCTTGCTGACATGGCATGGAGAAGGTGCCACTGGCGGTCGTGCCTGCTCTCTCCGGCGTGCCGTCGGTCCTCCTGCAGCACGCGTTCCGCCGGTTCCTCGCGCTGCCTCTACTCCTCTGCATACAACTCTAAACTGCATGCCATTGCCATTCTTTTGAAGCTCCCAGACCCTGTTCTACGCCAGCACCTTACCTCACAACATACTTGTCTTACTCCCGAGGTATGCCGCCCAGATCTGGCACAAAAAGCAGGAAGTGGAAACGGGTGAAAGCGTTCGAGGAGGAGATAGGAAACGCTGGGAGGCTGAATCCTGAGCATTGTCAGGGTCAGTTTCAAAGCGCTCTCGAACAACCCTGTTAAGGCTCGAACAGTGAACCCCTACCATGAATCCCATGCGCAACCGCCGCAAACCAAAAGTGACCATATCAGTTCCGTCTGGCCGCACGGGACGCCTCCAACATGCCCTAAAGCGCTTCGGCTCACGTCAAGGACTCACGTCGAGGCACGGAGCAGCGAAGGCCAAAGTCAAACACTCGATACGCAAGTTGAGGCCTCGCAAAGAGGTCGTCGTCAAAACCCAATAGACTCGCGGTCCGCCCCAGCAGAGCCAGACTTGGAGGCGCCATCGGCTCCGGCTTTCACGTCTGAAATCCAGCCGTCGACAGCCCTCTCAGACAAGCAAAGTGATACTAGCATCAGCTCGTCTCCTTGTCACAACTCACCCAGAAACAAACCCGCCGTGACGGCCAATAGTAAGCAAACGTCAGATGGCGATCTGATTCCCAAGCATGCGGGCGTCGACCTGGAACCCACCATGATGGCCGATGGGGAGCAAGCACCAGATGGCGACCGAACTCCCAAGACTGCGGGCGCCGGCCTGGAACCTGCCAGCCCTCTTTCCAATCTACCGTATCCACACGTAGAGAGTGAGCGTTTTTGGCAGGATAAACCGGGGGGGAAAACATTTGCTGAAGGACACTTGCCTATGAGCCCTCCTTCTTCAGGCTCCTCCAAGTCTCCATGCGCGTCGCAACCCATCTCCTTTCAACCGACCCGCACTCCTTCCAAATACTACCCTTTCACAATTTCAAACGGACCGGTTCTGTCTTCGTCTGGCAAGACCAACATGAACAGCACACTGGCACCAAACGGAGTGAATCTCTACTACATCCACGTTTTATCTCCACCAAAACCTCGTGGGCGATACACCTCTCTTCCAGAGCCAACACCTGCTATCTGTTCCGGGTGGGCAAACGGCCACCTACAGCCGCTATTGGCCAGCATAGCGCATACGCATGCGGGAAAATATTGCCGGCATCACGAGAGCGACAAGCATAACTTTGCACCTCTCGCGCCGCCAATTTCAGACCGTTCAACTCCTCCATCCAGCAGCCAACCCAACAAACCAGCAGAGGCCACACGGTGATTAAACCCACCGAAGCGCAGTAAACACCTCGGTCAAGTTTCGAAATGGCAAAAAGCGCCAAAGAAGAACGTCTTGTACAGGATGTGCTTAATGATTACCTTTTCGGCCGCCGAAAGATGCCCGGTCTAGGTCACAATGTAATTGAGGTCAACAAGAGCAAGCTGTTCCTACCCAGATACCCACAACAATGCAACGCTTGGTACAAACAAGCAAGCGGTGCTACTGGAATTCGAGAGATGGGTGTCAAGACGTCTTGTCTTGGAACAGACAGAGTTCGCTGGGAGTCGTTGCCTGACCCTGATGGGGATTTCGTCGAGTGGCCGCCGCTGAGTGGGTTGATTTGGAAGAGCTCCGGTCTAGATAGGATCACCCTTGGACTGAACGAGCCAGAAGTCTGAATGGAACACATATTGGTAAGGGTTCACTATATCCTTAGCTCGACTTGCTGTAACTTTTGTCCCTTACGCTGAAACACGAATCGCATGATTTCCCTCAATGTCCCTCCCCGCTTGTGACGTGAAGCTGTAGTACCCAACTAAGAGCTGTCCTGTCAAAGCATTTCCCCGGACTTCTAATGCTCAAAATTATGTATAGCTACGAGGTCGGCCCGTATAGCGTTGCACCGAGGTTGAGCTGAAGCTCCTGTTCACAGATATGACGTGCATCTCTCTCTATATGGACATTTCAACTGCCCATTCTATTTATCGCACGCAGAGGGCGACTTCATACGAGGGTAAATCGATAGAGCGTTCTACCTTTTCCATCGACACCCTCCGCCAACCCCAAGCCACTTGCATTTTCCAAAGCACCAATCCCTTCTAAAATGTCGTCGCCTCCGTAAAGCAAAATATCAACCTCAAAATATGCCGTCCGCTTGAAGTGGCCCCTCGCCCCCGGCATTGGCTCCAACAGCAACCCTTCAACGGATCCAGCGATGGGCGATCCGACTGGGAAAATCAAAGTACCTGTGGGGACCACGTAATTGTTCGCGTCGGCGTACTCGGCACCCCACTCATCGAGCACCACCTTCATGCTCCACGGTGTAGCATCCTCCGCCGCTCGGTAAAGACTGAGTGGGCTCTCCAAGACCCTCAACGGTAGAGACTGGGTAGTTCGATACAGCAATCCCTCCACCCTCAGCCGCGCATCGCTCAGCTGGCCCGTCTCCAGGCCATCGAACCCTTCCACCTCCGGCACCATCTCCCTCACGAGTCTCTTTCCACCATCATCATCCCCCCGCGCCGCTGAGTAGTGCCATGCGCTCCTAGCCTCGACTTGGCAGTCCAGACTCGCCCAACTCCACGACGGCGCGCGCCATGGCCGCGGTCGCCTAATCCATGCACTTCCCAGTGGTAGGAGCGCGTCGACGTCGGTGCGCCACAGCACGTCGTCGACAATGCGACTCCTCCACAGGCCGGCAACGTAGGCGTCGCCAGTGGCGTCGCGCATCGTCTCCGCGAGCGCCTGCACCGCGATCAGCTTGTCCTGGCCGCGCGTCAGTGCCGTCGCGCTGTACGCGTTGACGAGCTCGCTCCAGCGGGCATACGGCTCATTACTGCGACATTCGTCCGTCCCCAGACGACTCCTCTCCTGCTGGAGGGCGCGGAAGCAGCGCATGAAGTTGGACGACACGCGCGGGACGTGCGGCCCGAGGTTCTTGGTGCGCAGGTCGCGCGGGAACATCTCCGAGTGGAAGATGGTGTTGCATTGCCAGTACAGCTGGTTGCAGCCAAAGTGCAGGATGCGCGGCGCGAGCAGGCGCTCCTGCAGCACCCACCCGCGGGCGTTGAGCGGGGCGGATTCGACCTCGCGGTCCCAGATGTCGCCGTTGAAGAGGTAGTACGCGCCGGGCGGTTTGTGCGCGAGGAGGTCTGGAGCATCCCAGGTGATGGACACGCGAATATGGCGAGTAATGTGCGGGTTGCGTGGGAAAGAGAGCCCTTCGTGGTCGGACGAGGCGGCCGATGCGGCCAGGTTCAGCGCCCCACGGAGGTATATGTGACGCATCATGGCGGACTCGGCGCGCCAGTCATCTGCGCAGTCTTGTAGGATACCTTGTTGTGTGAGGCGGAGATTTCGTGACTACAAGAGGACAATCAGCACTCACATAAAGAGTCTATCCAAAGGTAGCGCAGGCCCAGCTTCCGAGTTACGAAGACTGCTTGCTGGAACGTTTGGGGGAGATGTTGCATGTCAATGCCCTTTTGAAAGGCATTAAGGCTGGCCTTTGTCAGGCGCACCGTTTGGGAATTGCCCCAGCAATGGCTGAGTGTTGCGTACGGTTCGGCAACAGGGCATGCTGGCACGAGCACTTTTACAACAGAGGGAGCATCCGGAGCCCCGACATCGACGACTCTGCTCGGGAAGAAGGGTTTGTTCTCTGTGGGAGCTTCGGCGCACGTATGGCAATGTTCGTTGAGACACGTCTCGAACCATCTCCGTGCTGTTGCCAACGATGACTCGCAGACGGTCATAGGAGTGTGACTAAAAGTGGACGCGGCGTGCTCGGCTTCTATTCCGAAGTTAGGAAGCCGTTTAGGGAAGTAGGCTGATAACCGGACTCTCAGCTTCTATCAACTTGACGATGGCCTGGGACGAGATGGACGAGGCAGACTTTCCGGATGGCGCGTATCTGCGCTCGATGAAAAGAAGCTCATCGTCAAGGAATAGCCACTCGATTCTGGAGTGTTTGTCAAAGCCGAGGAACCCGTCGCACGTGCTGATGAGGTTGCAGAGATGGCAGCCTGCTAAGACCGAGGCATGGAACGATTGCAGGGTGGCATGATGGACTCGAATGTTCAGCGGCGAGGCCGTCCTCGCGCTGGTCCCGGCAAAAACATTCTTACAAGCGTCGCAGAGCATTCTGCAGAGAACAGAACAAGATGAAAACGGGCAGAAGCGAACGAGGGGGCCGCAACCTTATTACCCGCGCCGCGATGGCTGTGCAGCGACACGGGCCAGCCGGCGCCTATGTAGCGCGCAAGAATGTCAGCGGAAGCGGATGCATGGCGCGGGATCCTCTTCTCGGCAGCTGAAGCAAACACCCACAAATACGTCCAGACACAGGGGTGCTTTATCTCACTAGTCAGACACTTCGCCGAGGGCCGAGGGCTTATATAAGCTAAGCTCCTACCGATTCCTACCTATTCCTACCGGCTTCTGCCCGGGCCAATTATAGTATAACTAGTAGGGTAGGCAATATTATATAACCTAGTAATATTACGTAACTAATTATATTTATACTAAGTTATTTAGCGTAAGCTCTCTATAACTCTCTACGAAGTATCTAAGAGTAAGTTATAATCGTTTTATTATATAATAATTAAAAGAGTCTATTTAATATTAAATTATTTAATACTAGCCTTATTTTCTATTAATCTTATAAATATATTCGATAGTATAAAGTATACGCTGTTGTGGGGCAGAGCGGCCATGCCAAGCATCTGCTGCCGGTGTTCATATATAGCTTCTTTCATAGGCATGATCTTATAGTTATGCGTGGAATCCACCCTCATTCTCTCGTTATAAACCTCTTCGCTATTTGCAAGTAAATCTCTCTTTAAAGATAACGCTTATTTATTGTTGTTTGTTTATCTTCGCCGTCTCGTTATGCCAGAGCGTCTGCCTTGTTATTTTATGCTCCTCTGCTCTCAGGCTTGTTGAGCGCAACAGCCCAACACCCCACTACGCACAACATTTTAGTAACCACACTAGGGGGCGAAAAAGGGTAATTAGACGCGCCAATTACTCCTTAAAAGTACTAAGAGGGAGGGTTGAAGCATAGAGTAGTAGGGCAGTGCTACTATGCCCGTGGTTAACTGACGAGGAAACAGGAATCGACTCTTATAACCGTTATAAGAGTTAGCGGGGGAACTAATTGACCCCGAAGAATTGCGACCCGTGCGCACGATGCGCTTAAGAACGACACTAACACACGACTATCGCGCGCAAAAGCGGGCTTAGTCTAGAAATAGTTCCTCGCCGGAGACTGGGACCACCCGGATTTACTAGAATAGGAATATCGAACGAGCAGAGACAGCGCGGAAGAATTAATCGAAAAAGCCACTAACTAGAGTCGAGAGATCAATTAGGAGGTAGATCCGTGGAGAATAAACAACAGCTAATAAGGGTACGGCTTAGAAGAGAAGCTTTAAGGCTTACGTTATACGATAGCCGTTCGACCAACCGGATCGCGAGAAGGGTCGGTGCTCCTACAGCCTTTATATAGAAGCGATAGGGGGTAACGACAACACCGAACCGAAGCGATAAAGCATAGTCGCGCGATAACAACTGCGGTTCACAATTACCCGAGAACCGAAGCTGCGACTATTGCTAGTATAAAGGTATAAAGCGCGGCTCCCTTATAAGAAGTTAAAACAACAACAGCATAAGCGATAGCGATTCCATCACTTCTAAACTTTCTTTCGGCGCCCAGCACGAAGAAGAACTATACAACCACAGCCTTAAGCCACACTCTAATCCTGCAATGCCTGCTAGAAACGACCCCGGAGGAAGTAGTGGCAAGTCGTCCACTAACTAGAGTACCCCCTCTAGTAATAACTCTCCTCCCGTTGCCCCTACAGCTCCCTCTTTAATGCTCTCCCTCTCCCATGCTAATCTCGCAGCCCTAATTAACTCCTTCCGCACCGAGTCCCCAGTTCGCAGCGTGAAGAACATCATGCCGACTCCCCTAATAAAGGAAGCTCCTTCTAAATTCGACGGTGCAGAGGTCACTATATTCCTGGAGAAGTATAAGGACATGGCGAACGACTACGAATTAACGGATAAAGAGAAGGTTTTGCGTCTCCCTCGCTATTGTAATTTGCTGATTAAAACCACTCTTAAACGATCTAAGGAGTATCTGAGTCGAGACTAGGACGCAATAAAGAAGCGGCTCAAGCGTAAATATAAGAGCAGTAATGGCTACAACCGGGTTTTTAGAAAGCAGTTCTTAAAGGACTTCGTAAAGAAAAACGTTGAAGCTCGCAAGACGTACACCGGCCTCTAGAAATACATCACCACCTACTACGCCATCTTAGAAGCTTTGATCAACACCAAATAGCTTACTAAGGAGGACCAAGAGAAGTATTATCTTCGAGGATTGCCACGTTTTCTTGCCGAGAAGGTCTCTAAGGCTTACAATATTAACTATAACGACCCCGAAACGTTCTAGTACTCGATTATCCGCAAGAAGGTCTTAGACTTTTCTATTAACTTAGAAACGATCGACAAGATTTACGAGGAAGATAGACGGAAGCCTTCTAGTGCTCTTAAGACCGCTATTAAGAATGAGGCCGCTGCTCCGGCTAAGAAAGAAGGGTTTATCGAATAGTTAACTGCTCTTAGTTCTGCCCCGAAGCATCTCTTAGATACGGACATCGATAAGATCGGCGAACAGCTTAAGAACTTCGCCATCAGCAATAGTCTTACGTTCACTTCCTAAGCCGTCAATAATCTTCTAATTGGGCCGCTCGAGTCCATCCGTGCAAACCCCCTATAGAAAGGGCGCCTTATAAAGCTTTGCGTGCCGAACTACCTCTAGACGTAGTTTGGCGCCCCGGCTCCTAACCCCCGGCCCACGCCGTACTAAGGAAACTAAGGTGGTTTTCGTGCCAACGCGGTAACCTAGTAGGACAACTAGAACGGCCTAAACCTTTATTAGGGTGGTTATAGCGAACGACATGTCTTCTACAGAGATTGCCCCTTTGTCAAGAAAGAAAGCCGGAGGGGTATCTTCTATACTATTAGGAACTTCTTTTTCTAGGGACCTAAAGAAACGATGAACGCCGAGCGAATCTTCCTCCCTTAGTATAATAAGCTCATCGACCTTAAGATTAAGATGATAGAGCGAAACATTAATGTGCGGAAGGTAGAGAAAGCCTATAGAAGCTCTTACCCTTCGGTGCCCTAGTCGCGAATGCCGTAAGCACCGAGGCCCATCGATGCAAGGACATTATTCGTCTAGGTGGCGCGCTCTAAACACAATACCATATACGATTACGAGGTTTTAAGAAGCGAGGAAGACGGGAAAGAGGATATATTTAATGTAAGTGCAGGGCGTAGAGCGCCGCGAGGCCTTAGAAGAGGTACCTAGAAAGGAAGAGTTGTTAAGAATTATCCGGCGAAAATGAGGGGACTCAGGCCCGGAACCTTTGCAGGAGAAGGCCTAGAGACCATCCCGAGAACGCAGATAGGCGCTCCTGCCTAGAAAGATACTCTAATATAGGGTCCACCGCATTTAGATAAGCAGTCTTAGACCCTACGTCACGACACCCAAAGAGGAAACACGCCCTCTAGGCAGGCAAGAGCGGAGTCCCTAGGGCCCATAGACGCTAAGGAAGAGGTCCCCGGGAACGAGATTAGACCGGAAAAGCCTAAGAGAAAGCTTAACCCTAAACTCGTAGAAATGCTAGATCTAAACGCCGAAGTTACTGCGGAGGACCTAAACGAACTCTTATCTCTGGCTATACTAATAAGATTAGGATATAAAATGCATCGCGTCCTCGATAAGATGTTTAGCGTGCGCCTCACCGATCGGCAGTTAAATAGGGTCGTGCCCAAGGGCGCGGAATTTAGGAAGCCTAAAGTAGTGGTTGCCAGTAGCACCCTTATCAACCGTAAAGAAGAAGAACGACCCTTAACAGGAGGAGAGGTATTTATAAAGTACTAGAAGATGGGAACAGCGCTTAACCGAAAAACCTGTCCGCTTAGCCTGGCTGGTGTCGGGGAGTTCATGCGAGAATCGCGGAAGATTCTATTCGATACCGGCTCCGAGGTTAACATTCTGTCTCGGAAGGTCGCGGAAGATAGCAAGCTGGCAATTACCGAGCTACCTAAGTCGCTTGCTAGGTTTAGGGTGATCCCGGTAGCTAAAGGGCCAGTATCCTTTATAGGATATATGCCCTACTGCGACATCTAGATAGGAGAAGCGAACTTCCTAGGGCATTTCTTTATTATGGACCGCCCATCGCACGACGTCCTAGTAGAAGAACCATAGCTCTAGACATCGGGGTTTAGTCTACAGTATTAGACGGATGGAAAGGTTTTGTGTTAGCTGCACACCTTAAACTAAGGGAAGCAGGTGATGTTCCGCACTAATAGAACTAATAAAGCCTTAGGCTATAAGGTTGCTAACGTCGGTTCTTTAAAAGCGATGGCGGGGAAGACTTAGAAGGACTTCCCCGCGGGATTAATTGCGAAGCTCTTCGAGTAGTCGATTCGCGACTACAAGAAGAACCCGAAACGCCTCCTACTTACGAGTATCGTCCTGCGGTACTATTCGAAGAAGCGAAGAAAGGAAACTTTAGGTAGGGGAAGCAAGCGAGATTGGCGAATAGAAGGGTAGATAACCACTCTTATAACCGTTATAAGAGTGGGGAGCGAGACCTAAGAGGTAATCGAGAGAAGTCCGCCCCGCCCCCAACGACAGTAGAAGAAGACTTCGCCGAGAATGTCGCGTGTTTTACCTTGTTAAGCTACACCTCTCCCGAGTTTAACGACATCACCATTGCCAATAAGATGTTCTAGCAGCAGGTCAGGAACGCTTAGGACCGTGATGTCTAGGTTAATACCCTGTACAAGAAGAAGGGGGTGAAAGTTTACCCAGTAGGTAATTTAAAATCCGATAGAAGCACTCCGGCCTACAATCCCAACTGGAGGAAAGAGGCCATCGAGCGCGGAAGAAGAATCTCGAAAAAACTACCCGACGAACCCTTCGACCACCTAATTACGAAGCGATTCTCTAAGCTCGCAAAAGGATTAAGGCTAACCCCGGAGCGCATCGACGAGTTAAACATTAGAAAGTTCCTCTAGCCAAAGAAGAGAGAGCTTCTTATTAAATTGCTCTTTAACCGGGAAGAAGCCCTTGCGTGGTCCTTTAAGCACTGTGGGGTTATTAGGGAAGACGTGATTCCGCCGCAAGTAATCCGGACCGTGGAATATAAGCCCTAGTAAGCCCGGGAAATCCGCATTCCTAGAGCACTAAGAGGGAAAGTAGTGTTAATAATTAAAGACCGCCTTCGGCGGGGAGTCCTCGAGTACTACCACTCCTTATATCGGAATCCGTATTTCCTGGTTAAGAAAAAGAATGGTGGGCACCGGCTAATTAACTCGGCTATTAACATTAACAGAGTTACCCTTCGCGATGCGCACCCGCCTCCCAGTGCCGAAGAATTCTTAGAGGATTTCGCTAAGAAGAAGGTCTTGAGCCTGCTCGATTTCTTCTTAGGATACGATTAGATGCCGCTTACAAAGGAATGCCGAGACATAACCGCGTTTAACACCCCCATTAGACTAGTACGGTGCACAACTATCCCGCAGGGGGCAACTAATTTAGTAGCGCAATTTTAACGGGCACTAATGCTAATTCTAAAGAAGGTAATACCTCATCGCGCGCGGAACTTTCTGGATGACATTGCCGTGGACGAACCGAGGACCGACTACGACGGGGAAGAAATTAAGCCTAGGCTGCGCCGATTTATAGTAGAGCACATCTAGAACATTAACGCCGTCCTTAGCGACTTAGAAAGGGCAGGATACACTATATCCGCGAAGAAATTCTTCTTCTACCAAGAAGGATTAGACATTCTAGGCTACGTATGCGACGGCGACGGGCGACACCCGCAAGATCGAAAGATTAAGAAGATCGTAGACTAGCTACCCTACAATTCGCAGAGGGAGGTTCGGCAGTTTCTTAGGATCTACACATACTACCGAGCCTGGATTAAAGACTATAGCAAGATTGCGAGCCCTCTCTTTAAGCTCCTAAAGAAGAACGTTTCTTTCGTCTAGTTACCCGAACACGAAGAGGCCATGAACATTCTTAAGGAAAAACTCGTAACAGCTTCGGCCTTGTCCAGCATCGATTACGGCGAAGGTGCTGGGGAAATAATCCTTTAAGTAGATGCATCTACTTACGGTTGGGGGGCCCACCTGCAACAAGTCGGAAGAGATGGCAGAAGAAGGCCGATAAGGTATAAATCCGGGGTGTAGTCTAATTCCGAGAAGCGATACGATTTAGCGAAGCTAGAATATAAAGCTTTAGTCTACGCCCTTAAACGACTTCGCCATTAGCTTTACGGTGTCGAATTTACGGTCGAGACCGATTGTGCAGTGCTAGTTGCTTAACTAAACCGCATAGCAACAGATCTTCTAGGAGCACTTGTTACTAGATGGCTCGCCTAAATCCAGTTAATGGACTTTAAAGTTCGCCACGTCCCGAGAAACAAGAACGTTATTACGGACGCGTTATCCCGGCGTCGTACCCCTAAAGGAGAAAAGGATTTCGACGGCATTTATCTCGATGATTAGGTTAATGCACAGCTTAGCTGCACTCAGATCCAAGAAGAGGGCGATGGCGGCGAGCGAGAAGAAGGCGACGACGGCGGATGGGAAGAAGATAGTAATAAAGAATAAAGAGAAGGCGGCGGTAGAGAAGATAAGAGCCTTCTTAACGAATCCTACGTCTCTAAGCATTAAATAGCCATGGCAAAATGATTAACCACCCTCCAGCGTCCTCCCGAAATAACCAAGAAGAAGTATGCAGCTTTTAAGAAGAGGGCGATACGCTACGTTATCTAGAGAAAGATACTCTTTAAGAGGCCGACAAAGACCACCCCCATAAGGCGAGTAGTTGATTCCGGCGACTAGCGAACTAATATCCTTCAGTTATTGCACGACGACCACGGCTATAAGAGAAGAGAGGCGACCTATCGAAAGGTCGCTAACCGATACTACTAGCTAGAAGTCTAGGATAACGTAAAGCGGTACGTTGCTACATATAAGAAATGCTAATTCCGAGCATCCGATAGAATTAAGAAAGCCCTTCACCCCTCATTTTTCGTCGGACTTAAGGAGAAGTGGGGCATCGACATTATAAACATGCCAACGCGCAGCGGATTCGGCGCTCTTGTTACAGCCCGAGAAGCAGTTAGTAGATGGCCGAAGTCGAGGGCATTAAGAAAAAATAATGCTAAGAATGTCGTATTATTTATCTAAGAAGAGATAGTATGTCGACATGGCCATCCAAGGACTATTACTATGGACGGCGGCCCTAAAAATAAGAAGAAAGTAGAGGCTATGCTAGAGCGTCTCGGCATTAAGCGCGTAGAAATTTCGAGCTACCATCTAATAGCAAACGGGCAAGTTAAGGCGGGATATAAGCCTATTCGTAATGCATTGGTTAAGCTCACGGACGGAGACAAAGAAAGCTAGGTCCCTTATCTTACGGCGGTACTCTGGGCTAAACGAACAACGGTACGATTAACCACAGAAATAACGCCGGCAGAATTAATGTACGAAAAGGACATGGTCCTGCCTATCGACATAGAAGTCCGCAACTAGAGGACGGTAGACTATGAAAGCATTAGAACTACGGAGGATCTTATCGTAGCCAGAGCAAAAGAGTTGGACCGGAGGCAAGATTCGGAAGAAGCAACACTTCTAAGGATTTAGCGCAAGAGGGAAGCCCAAAAGAAGTACTTCGACGAGACCTATAGGATCCGGGACGAAGATTAACTATTACTACCTAGCACTTTAGTGCTGTTGCATAACACCAAGAACCTAACCAGATTCGATAGGAAATTCGCCTTTAGGTAGAGAGGCCCGTACAGGGTGCACAGCGTGAACCCGCGGACTGCGACCTATAGGCTTAAGAAATTAGACGGAGCGCTAATCCGAGGAACGGTGCCTAGAGACAGGTTAAAAGAATTCCGTTAGCGTGACCCGGTCGTACGCGCAGAAGAAGCTACACCAGAACAAAATAAAGGCGACAATGAGCAAGCGGAGCTAATCGAAAGGCAAGAATACGTCGCAATTTCGGTTATTCGGCATGCAAGGTTATAGGTAAGGTGGTGCAGTTAACACGCGGGCGAGTTAGGCCTCTACCGGGCCACTCTTATAACCGTCATGAGAGTAAGAAAAATGACGAAAACAAGCTCAACGATAGTAACCCGGTAACAATCGACAGGCTTTAGCTAACAGTAAGCGCGCACGCCCTACAGCGATTAGCTTAACCAGCGAACTTAACGACGTCTGTGCTTTAGGGTCTAGCAGCTGCCTATTGCGCCTGCAGCTTAAACTCCCCGCATAAAAACTACGTTTCTTTAGCCTTCAACTTAATCTTCTCTCCCTTAAGAATAAGAACCTGCCCTTTATCCATAAAGCTCTTATTTACCTAAGATTTCAATTCCTTAAAGCTTATCTTCTTTACTTGCCCGGCTCGCTCTTAAACGTCCAGGACCCAGCAGCCTTAATCCGCTTAGGCGCTCATCTAGCACACCTACCGCCACCTTAAACCTTATCCACCCGCTCTCCTTACTCGACAACTTTAACATGCCTCCCAGGTTTTTAGCCGATCGCGCAGAGGCATTTAAGAGGCTGCGTACACTTAAAAACGCGCTTAAAGAACTCTAGAATCGCAATATAGAGGTGCCCGAGACACTTTTAGAAGAGATGGCAGAATTGCAAGGACTCCGGAGCACCGAGCTAGATGTGCCTAAAGACCTTATAGAAAGGCTGGAAAACTAGCAAAGTAGCTCTCCAGCCCTAAGGACGCCTTCGCAGACTCCGCAGCCAGAGCTACGCCAGCGTTCTAGTTTAGGCCGCCATCGCTTAGGATCCGCGAACCTTCCTCCATACTCTAGCACGGATCGCCATCGATCCGGATCCGCAAATCCTTCCCCGGCTGCTTTGCAAAGAAACAGGCCCTCGCCGAGCGCCCAGCCGCCCGTTACTCCATTACCTTAACCATCATCCAGGCACCGCCGGCGGATAAGTGCACCAGCTATCTATAATAAGACCCCATTCTAAGCCCTCGTTCGTTATCGTAGCTCCCTAGTGTCCCTAAGTCCGTTTGTCGGCACTCTAACCTTCTTAAAGGACTTCCGCTTGAGATAGCCGACAATAGATAGAGCCCGTAATACCACCGAGGAGATTCCGCGAGAAGGTCTTTAGTCTATTCCGAAAGGCTCTCCGCGCAAAATATCTATTAGACCTCACCCGGTTAATGCTAAAGTAATTTAAGAAATCGCAACATACTGCCGCGACAGAGAAACGTTTAAGCTCACGCCTCGCGATATAAACATCTCTAAGTAGATCTATATTCCTCTAGGTAATTTGAAAATAATGTTATATTCAAAGTTCCGGCAAACTATGTTTCAAATTGGTAATGCTATAGCCAATGCTATCTTACCCAGCATTAACTACATCCTTAATAACGAAGCCATAAAGGAGATGTACGGTAAAGAATTTACTAAGATTACTCTAGACCTCGACAATTTCAGGACGGCGCTTAGGAAGCCTAGTCGGAACATAGCTATGCGTATCTAGTAAGAAGCAAATTAGATTATTAAGGCATAGGGCGAAGAGATCTTTTATAAGATCCCGGTTAATAGAGCCTCGTCACAGTATCTGTACACCAAAGTCTCGAGGTTTGCCAAGAGCGGTGTGACTTTCGAGGAGGCTATTAAATGGAATAACGTGGCTTAGCTGTACCGGCATAAGAAGGGCGGCAGAGGCTCGTCGAATCGCAAAGGCCCCATGCCTAAAGATTAGAAAAAGGCGTGGGCTAATAAAGCTAGCTGGGGAGAATCTTACGGCAAGGATTGGACGTGCGAGATGTCGAACGAAGGCACGCGGGAGCCGCCGGAAATCGACGTGGCGATAGCTAAGAAGCATAGGCTTGCTCCGCATCTAGAGTCGGGCTTCCTTGTCGACCGAGAGAGGCTCCTTCGGGAGCAAATCGCTCTTAAATTCCGCGATAAGACTCCGTCGAAATCTTCTCCTATGGTTCCTAAGCCGCCATTAAAACAGCCTAGCAATAAGAAGAGAAGCCCACATAAGCGCTATGCCAGCTTCACTGCCCTACCGAACGATTAAGAACGCAGTACCCGAGATACGCAAAACACTTCGCCAGAAGTCGCTAATATAGTTGCCCAGATCCGCCGATTCGTCTAGGAAGCAGAGCAAGAGAAGAAAAAGCGGTACGGCAAGCTTTTTAGCCCGCAAGGTCTTAAATATAATTGTAAGCGGCAGGTTTCGGCTGCCACAAAGTTCGACACCCTCACTAACGATGGCCTAAAGCTTAAGTTGGCCCTCGACGCTCTAAAGAAGGTGTCGCTCGCTAAGAACAAATTGTGGCCTTGCAAATACCACCTGCTCCGTATGTTCGCAACGCTCGGCTTAAAGCCCGAAGGTCTAGACTACGAGAACCTTATCGACACGATGGAGCTGGTGCTAGACCACTACAAAGGCGAGATAGCTTAGTAGATGTCTTACCCAGTTGTTTAAGAGTACTTCATGCTAAAGGGACGCCCGCTCGCCATCACTAATAGGCTCGGGTTCGAGGCATTTTAGAAAAATAAGCAGCTAAGGAAGCGTCGGGGCGCCTTTATTTTAGAGGAACATTAGAAAGGTCTCCGCAAGAATCGAGTGCTGTTTAGCAAAGCTATAGAGAAATTAGAGAGCGAGGGCTAGCAGATTAACTGCGGGCACCCCTTCGTGGCGTCCAGATCGTCCACGACTTTAGAGTTTAACAGTATACGAGACATCGAAACGGCACTCTACGACCATTACCTACGCCTGTTTAATAGAGAAATGCCTCTTAACGGCATCCAGCCCCTTTCGGTGTACAGCGTTACCAACTAGATTATGCGCTAGTGCCCTCTGTTTTAGTTGAGAGCCTTAGGGGCCCGGAAAGACAGGCGGTTTACTATACTTTCGTACCCTAAGCCGATGAATATTATTTCCGCAGGCTCGAGCATCGAACCTTATTCTAGAATGTCCCATAAAATCTTAGAGAAGCTCGGAACCGTAAAAGAACTCGGCAATTCGCGATTCAAGATCTCAATGAACAAGAAAAGCGAAGATGGCATTTACCGCATAATTCTTAAGGAATTTGGTGCCGACACGGGCTTTAGAAGGGCTGTTAAAAAGGTCACAGGCGGTACTCGAAGCCGGGCGATCCTCGAGCCTTTTAGCGGAGAATTCCTTTAAAGCATTAATATTTCCGCTGCACCTATCGGCACACCGAAAATCTCTTACCAGCACCTGCTTTATGCCAGTCCCGTTGCGCATGTGCTGAAAGGGAATCCCAAGAAAGACGCCACTTACTACAACGTAAGCCTAATCGGCATAGTAACCCCTACGGCGCTTAAGATCAGCCATCTTAACGTCTTAGCGATCAAGGAAGCGCTCCGAAATGCGAAGCCTGTTACTCAGAACTGCTTCGGCGATAAGCACAGCTACGGCTCGTACTTTAAGACGTTAAAATTCGACAAACCTATTTCTGGCATTAACCCTCTATCTTTAGCTCTAATCGGCGAAAAGGACTAACAAGATAAAGATATCGTGTTAGCCGTTAACTACTAGATCGACGCCGCCCAAAGCGAAAATACTCTAAAGCTAGCCCTTCGAGATTAGTGGGATGCTGCTATAGACACTGCGAGGCAACGCATTAAGATAGTAAAGAGAGATAAGCGCGAGTTGTACGGAAGCTACAGTTTCGAAGCCGACGACACACGCGAGAATTAGAACGAAGGAGAAATTACGTACGAAATAGAGGCGGTACGGCGGCGCCTCGGGCTATAGTGCTGCGAGGAAGTTCTTAGTTTTCTTACTTATTTATGTTGTTTTGTAAGGCGAGTTTTAATTTTACCTAGGTAGGCGACCACTCTTATAACCGTTATAAGAGTGGATTGCACCCGTTTTTCTTCGTGGCGGATTTTCTTATTGCTAAGGCGTTTTCTTAAGGGAGCTAATCTAGTTTTATGCTTTCTGCTTATGTTCATTGCTTTTAGATATGCACACCGGCATTAGAGGTTCAGCAAGGGACGCTAAATTTTAAGAAGAGGGCGAGTTGTTATAGGGCAGAGCGGCCATGCTAAGCATCTGCTGCCGGTGTTCATATATAGCTTCTTTTATAGGCATAATCTTACAGTTATGCGTGGAATCCACCCTTATTCTCTCGTTATAAACCTCTTCGCTGTTTGCAAGTAAATCTCTCTTTAAAGATAACGCTTGTTTATTATTGTTTGTTTATCTTCGCCGTCTCGTTATGCTAGAGCGTCTGCCTTGTTGTTTTATGCTCCTCTACTCTCAGACTTGTTAAGCGCAACAGCCTAACACCCCACTACGCACAACAACGCTTTTAAATAATAGTATTTAAATAGTATTAACTAGTTATCTAGAGAACTTAATATAGCGTTAAACGTAATTATCTCGTATATTAATAGAACGGCACGACGTTTTATCGATAGTACTATCGTATACGCGCTATACTACTAACTATACTATATAAACTATACGCGCCGCTTCTAAATTACGTTTATAAATACCTCGATATATAGATATAGTATCTAACTATACTAGACGTTAATAGTTAGAGTAGTTTAAAGTTACTAATTTAGTATTTCGTAGTCGATTTTACTATCTATCGTCTTCTACTACTATTTACTACCTTCTATTATCTTTTATTATCTTCTACTACTTTTTATCTTCTTTTATAGTCTTCTATTAAGTCGTATATTAGTTATATCGAATGTCGTTTTCGAGTAAATTTACTAATCGCGTATTTAAAGACTATTAGTTAACTATATTATTACGACGGGTACTTACGTTTCTACTATCTTTTACTATCTTTTATCGTTTTTTACTATCTTTTATCGTCTTCTACTATCTTCTACCGTCTTTTACTATCTTCTATCGCCTTCTACTATCTTTTACCGCCTTCTATTACCTTCTACCGACTTCTAAATATAATAGGCCGATAGAATCGACTATCGAAGCGAAGAATATTAGATAAGCGAAGTTCGTAGCACGTTATAAGACGTATACTACGAGATATCGTTTAAGATGCTGCCGTCTAAAGTACCGCCGTTTAGAGTACTACTATCTATAATACTACTATCTACGATACTACTACTACTATTTAGAGTACTATTATTTAGAATACCGCCGTTTAAAGTATCGTTATTTAGAGTATCGTTATTTAAAGTATTACTTCTCGTAATATTATTTAGTTCGAGCTTACTACTATTATTCGTAAAATACCTCGAATAAGCCTTCGCAGCCTACCTTCTATTATTAATTAGATAAAGCGAGAGAAGTATATTTATATATAAATTAATCTAATTACCGCGTGTCTATACTAGATACTTAAAGTTCTAGCGCGCCCGAAGTAGATTTAGATATTACGGCGTATAATATTTAAAAAAGATAATACTATACTCGTCGCTTAAACTAGTTTTAAGAAGAGTATTATCTTTTAGACCTTTATAATATTAATAGAAAGAATTACTATTTAGATTATATCTCTAAATAAACTTAGAGACGAATAGTATAAAGATATCTCGCGTATAAAAAAATATAGTCTCTATTTAGTTAATATAAATACTAGGCGGCGTTAGCGATAGTTAATAGATAATATTAACTCTAGATAATATACGTATATTCTTATTAGACTAGAGTAGATATATTCGAAGAAATTTTAATAGTTATTATAGATCTCGTTACTTTAGTCGAGAATCGAGTTAGTTACTATTAATAAGTATTATCTTATTAAATAGTAGGGCTTAGTGTTACGAACCCTAGGGCATAAGGGCTTTATAACCCTAAGGGCTAAAAGCCCGCACGAAAGAAAGCACTATAAGAACTAATAAGCCCTACGGACGGCAGAGCCGTATAGGCAGAAATCCCGCACGGAAAGAACGGGCGCAGGGAAACTTAGCGCCTACGGGACTAAGCCTAGATAGCAGCTAAAGCCCGTACGGAAAGAACGCCTATAGAGGACCTAAGAAGAACGAAAGACTACACGTAACGGAAAGATCGCGCGGGAAGTAGGGCCGTAGAGACTCGATAATCTAGTCGAATTATAGTCCCGTAAGAAATACGGGATCTAGAAAGTAGAAAATAGACGCGAAGGTACGAACGTAAGTAAGGCGGTTATTACGACCGCTTAGTAGCGTTAGAAGCCGAAAGTCGAAATCTCGAAAACTACCCGAAGCGCCGAGGTTACGTACGACCTACTAGTGCTCTCTACTAAGGGCATACCTTATAATGCCCTTAATAAATAGCATTAAATAATAATGCCCTTAAGAAAAGGCACACTAGATTATAACTAGCTTTTCTATAGTATATAGGCATACTCTTTTAGCTAGTATCTTAACCCTTCGTAGTTAACTTAAAGTTCCAATTTAAACCTTATTAATTTAGAGGTAATCGGCTCTCTATACATCGTATAATTACGTAATACCTTCTTATCTAATTATTATTATCCCTCTCTTATCTCTTTAAGGTAAAACCTTCGGTTTAATCTACCTGCTAAGCGACTCCGAAGCTTAGTAAAAGAAGCCTATCGTTACAATTCTTTACTTTTAAGATCTAGTATTATTAAATCTTAAAGCGGGACTATCGAAGTTATAGTTAGCGTCTATAATAGTAAGATTAAATTAGATATTAGAAGTAGATTTAGAAGTTAAGTTAGAGAGTAGGTTCTAAAATAGATCTAAGTAAAAATTTTTAAAGGTCTATACTAAGTTAAATTTTTCTTAGAGTCTAAGTATTAGAGAATAACGGTTCTAAGAGTTCTAAAATTCTAAAGTCTTTCTAGATAAGAGTATCTTCTCTTAGTAAAGTAGATATAAACGTCTACTTATAGTCTAAAGAGCTTTAAAGTTATAGAAGCTTAAAAAAGTATTACGACTATTACTAAGTAGAGTTAAAGTAGATACTAAAGAACGAAGTTTTTAAGCTAAAAAAAAAAGAAGAGAAAGTAGAAGAAAGAAGAGTAGTAGATATATTCTTTAACGTACGGTAACGCTTAGTAAGTAATAAAGAAAAAATAGTTAATTTAACTTTCGATTACTAAATAAGTACTCGGCGAAGTCTAGTATATTATTCTTAAATATAAAGACGTAATACGCGGGCTAATCTTAACGTTTATAATTATCGCTTTCTCGTTTCGGCGTTCTTATATATAAAGATAATATATTATTAGTAATTTACGTATATATTTCGCGCGCGCGTAGTTTTATTTTAGAGTAGTTTAATACTCGAGATAGTTTATAATAAGATACTACTCTTAATAGCGTAGTTCTTTAGAATAGAGGTAGAAAAGTCTTTACTTTTATTCGTACGAGAAATAAAAGATATCGTTAATTAAGAAAAGACGCGCTTAAAGGCCGAGCGAAAGGCTTTAAAAAAAAAAAGTACGGCCTAGACTAACGCTAATATTACTAATTATAAATAGTACGTTCTTATAAGTCGCTTAAGAAACGATACGCTTACTCGATAGATTATCGAAAATAAGATAATAAAGGCGAATCGATAGACGATATCTACTTAGTTATTAACTACTTAGTCTAGACTACGTTCTTAAATTTAAACTAAAATTAACGATACTTCTTTAACGCTATAATATACTAGGCTATAGCCGCCGCTAGTATTATTAATTAGTATAGACGAGGTAGTTTAACGCCTTAATTATATACGATCGAAGTATTTATTTAATACGTTTATAGTAGAGCGCCGAATAATTAGCGATCTACTTAGTACTACTTTTAGTTCGTCGTTTATAAATAATACTATTATACGAGAATAGCACGCGCCGCTAATAAATAATATTATTATAAAGAACTTTTAGCCGGCTAAAGATATTACTATAGAAGATTCGCCGTCGACGATCGATGTCTCTATAGAAAATATATAATTAGAGAAAGATACTTTAGTAAAAGATATATAGTTTAAGAATAATACTATCGTATAAGACTTACTAGTAGAGATACTAGCTAAGAAACGACTATCTATACTAAATACGCTAATTAAACGATATAGTCGATAGCGGTTATCTCGTACTA
Organism: Diplodia seriata; assembly: GCF_021436955.1. Taxonomy (NCBI): domain Eukaryota; kingdom Fungi; phylum Ascomycota; class Dothideomycetes; order Botryosphaeriales; family Botryosphaeriaceae; genus Diplodia; species Diplodia seriata. The sequence continues at coordinate 4,126,528 of NW_027117308.1, read as the reverse complement.
TATTCTTTCGTATACTATCTAGTATAAAATAGTTATAGTAGATATCTTAATCTTTATACGATTAAATACGTTACTAGACGTCTAAGAGTTAGAAGAACTTTCGCTTTAATACGAATAAACGATAGACGGTATTACGAGTAGAAGAAAAAGTAGAAAGTTAAAAAAGTAAGACGTTAATAATCGAATTCGCGATAGATAAAAACGAAGATAGTATAGTATCTACGAGTAGAAGAAGTAGCGAAAAGCTAAAGAGATATTAATAATTAAATTCGCGGTAGATAAAGACGAAGATAGTATAGTATTTATAAATAGAAGAAGTAGTAGAAAGCTAAGAAGATATTAATAATTAAATTTGCGATAGATAAAGACGAAGGTAGTATCTATAAGTAGAAAAAGAAGCGAAAAGCTAGAAAGATATTTATTATAATATCGGTTCTTAGAGAAGGATTCGATATTACTATATCGAATTACGAGCATAGATTAGAAGATAGAATTTCGTTTCTAGATTATAGAATAAGATCCCGTTTCTAGATTAGAGTATAAGATTCCGTTCTCGAATCGTAGAATAAGATTTCGTTTCTAGATTATAAGTTAAGATCGGGTTTCTAGATTACAAGTTAGAATTAGATTTCGAGATTACGAGTTAGAATCGGGTTTCTATATCGAGATCTCGAATAGAAATCTTTAAATAGAGTTCTAGTTTAGATAGTTACGAAGTAGTTAGATAGAATCGTACTTCTTAGAGGCACGAGCCTTAGATATTATTATATATAAGATTTACTTTTTACCTTCTACTATTCGTAACGGTGCCTTTCGGCATTAGATAGTAGCTAAAAGTTAAAGCATTTACGAGAATAGATTCTAGACCGCTAGGTACGAAGCTACTAGGCCTAGAATCGTCTTTAAGATCGCGCTAGAAACTCTCTCTACTAGCGATTCTATAAACCTAAACCTACGCTTCCGCAACTATTATTTAGTTTAGAATTACCTTCTCTGCGACGCCCTACCCACGTAGTAAAACCTATACTAACGAGCTAGCCTTACGTCGCGAGTACTAGCTATAGTAAAGAATAATCGAACGTAGCCCGCGAGAGTATTAAGAAGGCTACCCGAAGTAATAACTTACGATAAGCCTCTTTCGAACTAGAGAAATACTATATTCTCGAGAACGTAGTAAGAGAATTATTAGAATCTCTTAGTACTATAGGCCGCGCCCTTAACGAGCTAAGTAGCGTTTTACTAGATCCGACCGAGAAACGCAAGGTAAGCTAGCTAAAGAAGAAAGAAACGCTCGCCGCGTTAAGCGAAAAGAACGAGCTCTAATCTAAGTAGCTTTTTTAATAGCTACTAAGGGCGAAGGCTCTTAGTCTAGAAAGTCGTTTCGTTTAACTATTACTCTAAGTAATTAAGCTCTAACGGCTACTCTAGAGTCGATAACGACGAAGATATCGAAGAGACTTATTCGTACCGCGTATAGTTTTCGAAACTTCGCTAACGAGAGCGAGCGAAACTAAAAAGTTCTAGTAACGTCGTCGTATAAGAACGCTCTTCTAGCGGCGGTCGTAATTATAAAACGTTACTAGCGAAGAAGTTCTATTAGACTCTAAACTACTAAAGACTATACGAGGCAGACCCGTTTCTCTATAGAGTTTATACTAGTTATTTCGTATCTACTAGATTAGAGCGTCTAAGTTAACGATAAATAATCGGTTCTTACCGCCGCTAAAGCCTTCTTATAAGAAGTCGAGAAAATTTCTAACTAGTTCGAGTTCTAGAAAGAATAATCGGAGTTTTAGTAAGCGTAGAATTAACTAAAGTAGTAGTTAGAAAAGAAGCTAGCGACTTCGAACTTAGAAAGAGAGAATTCGAAATAGTTAACGGCATCGAATAAGTAGTACGCCTAGAAAGCGAAGGCTACTAAAGTAAGTCTATAAGATTCTAAGATATTATTCGACGCAAGCGGTAGACTAAGAGTAAGCCGCTTTAAGAGTCTACTATTTCGTCCGAAGAGAGAGTATCTAGATTAAAGAATCTAAAGAATTTAAGATAGAGTCTAACTCTTTTATTCTCTTAGCTTATTCTAGTCGACCGAGCCGTTAGAAAGTAGGTCCGGCTCGAAGAACTAACCCTCTAAAAGTTAAAAAGCGCCGAAACCTTTAGCTCTAAGACTAGATAGATTTAAGAAGATCGCTAAACGAGAAACGAAGATCGATAGACTAGAATTTCGAATATAATCTTAAAGTTCTACGAAGCTAGCTTAGTTAGAATTTTAAGCTTCGTTCTAGTAGTCTATTAAAACCTCGCTATCGCCTTTTAAACCGATTAAATATCCGGTAGTTAGCGCAACTATAGAGTAATAAGAAGAGAGTTTAGATACTAGATAGAATTAAGAATTCGCAGCTAAGGTCTTTATCGAAGAGTAAGTACGTCTATTAATAGAGCGGGTACGTAATAAGGCTCTAGAGAAAGTAAAGATAAAACTAGCCTTCTTATTAGAAGAATAGATTAGCTCTCTACTAGATAGAATTAGAGAGACGTCTAAGAACGCGGCGAATAAAGCGATTAAGAAGATAAAGAGAACGAAACGGCTATTTAGAGTAGGTCTAGAGAAAGAATAGCCGCCCGTTTTAGAATAAGTCTAGTAGAGTAGCATACCGCTACTATCCGCCTAGATCTAAGTCTCGAACAGCTAGAATGCCCGTAGAGAAAAGAATTCGAGATCCGCGGGATCCGAGAAGAGAGAGGCTATAGAGTAGTCGAATAACGATCTAGAATTTAGCGGAAGTTTTAAGGACGAGCGCGAGAGAAAGAATAAGCGTACCGCTCGAAAAAAAAGAGAAAGCTTATTTAAAAATAATCTAAAGGCTTTATTAGTAGAAATTCTACATAAGAAAAGAAAGAAAAGCGTAAGAAAATAGAAGCGAAGTACTACGCGAAGCGGCTTAAACTTAGAAGAGAGTAGATAAGAGTAGCGCTTTTATTCTAAAAACGTAGACTACTTCGATCTATCGATAAAGTTACGAAACTACGATAATAACGATATAATCGAGCGGAAGAGTAAGTTATTCTATCGTAATATTTAGTAGTTTGTAGAAGCTATCGAGTCCGAATTACCCTTAACGGCTAGTAAGATAGTATAAAGAAATATCTATAAGTATCTAAGAGAAACCGTATAAGCCTAGTATACGAGCTAGCTTTTATCTAAGAAACGAAAGTTTTTATAAGAAAGAAAAGAAGTCTAAAGATAGGCGAAGAAACTCGTATTAAGGTTTTAAAAACGCCCGTTTAAGGCCTAGAGAGAACTCTAAAAAAAAAGCTTTAGATTCTAAAAAGTACGAGATAGACGGTCTATAGGTCGTTTTATTATAGACGTAGTACGCCTCGTAAAGAATATAGATATTACTACGACCGAGGGCTAGCTACTTTAAGCTTACGAGAGAATTAACGTATAGCTACGTCGAGATCTAAAGACTTCGTTAAATACTACTATAGTAGATCGATATATTTAGCGTGCCGAAGACTAATATATCTTATAGACGGACCTAGCGGCGAAGAGCGATAGATAGGCGAGAAGGTCTAAGAGATCTAGAGAATAGAGAGAGACTAGATTCGGCAAACGCGAGAATTAAGAAAGCGAGAGAACTCGTAATTTTTAAAACGATAATCGCGGCGGTCGATATCGAAGAGAGCGTAGAGAGAACTATAAAAGATTAAGAAACGCCTTTTAAACGAACGATTAAGAACGCCGTAATCGATTAAGAAATATCTATAAAACGAACGATCGCGATCGGAGGTCTTTTCTATCTCGTAATCGAAATCGTTTTAGAAAGAGAGCCCGCTCGTAGAAAAGAAATCGCGGAGAAGAAAGAGCTCGATCTAAGAAGAAGAATCGTTCTAGAAAAAGAAATCGAAATAGATTAAGAAATAGAAATAGAAATAAAAAGAGTAGAGATTAGACTAGAAAGCCGATAGCCTACTATATAGACGCTAAGAAGAATTTCGTAGAAGAAAGAAGCGCGTCGAAAGACGAGTAAAAGAACTACCTCGAGCTAGAGTAAGAGAAGAATTCTATAGAAATAGATACTAATAGCGTATAAGAATACGTACGCTACTTATAGACGATACCGAAGACTTTATTTATATCTAATTATTAGGGCGGCATCGCAAAACTACCGAAACTAGAAGTAATTAAGTAGAAGCCGATAAAGGCCGCGACGAAAAAAGAGTCTTAGAGTTAAAGTATAGAAGAAAAGTATCGTTATAAAGAGTACGACGTAATCTAGCCGTCTAGAAACGCTATATATGCGCATATTCGTAAGAGCCACCTAAAAGAAACTAAGAAAACTAGGTTAAAGACGCTATCGAAGAAAAGTATCTAACTATATACGAAATCGCGATTATAGAAGCTCGTACCGACCTTAAAAGAAGTACCTCTCGACTCGAATACTACGATTAGATCTTAAGCGACTCTAAAGACTAACTCTAGAATAGCGTTTCGAAATTAAAACTTTATAATCGCGATAGCTAAGCTCGGTAATAGAAAGAAGAAAGTAGAGGTAATCGTCGATATCGAAGCGAATATAAGCGTAACGGATAGAGTATATCTTTAAACCGCCGGAACTATATACTAGGCTTTAAAGACTAAGCAGCCTATACTACTCTAAGAAATTAATAAAGAGAAGCTTACTAGCGCAAAATACGTAATAATACTCTTTATATTCTAAGCTAAGAAGAAAGAATTCTAAATTAAAGCTATATTCTATCGCGAAGTCTATCTTATTAACGATATCTAAGAAGCTTTACTAATAGAGATAAATATTTAGAGTCTAGAAGAAATCGTTATTAACACGCTAAGAAGTACGCTTAGAATAGAGAGTTACCGAGGCGCTAAAGTACTAATTATAGTTAAACCTAGATTCTAAGAATCGGTAAGAGAGATAAGAGTAAAAGTAAGAGAGATAACTATAATTTTATCTAGAACGATAGCACTAGTACGGATAAATTTTACTAAGGCCCTACTCTAGAATAGAGATTTCGAGTATACCTCTACTTTAGAGTAGACGTAAAAGATAAGTAGTCTAAATCTAAAACTAATTGTGTACGCCCATATAATAAACGTAGAAACTAAAGTAGTATAGTTAAGAAATAATTTCGACGAGCTAATTCGGGTAGCTTAGAAGTAGTTAATAGAGACGATAGTAGACGTATCGCTAGTACGCACGTTAACCGCGAAAGGTCTAGATTATAGAGCGGCCGGTTTTAACGCGGATCGAATTTAACCCGAAAAGAAGACTCGCCTAAGAAACGAAGTAACCGTCTACGAGAAACTAATAACTATAAAAGCGTTAGCTAAAGTCGTTAATAAGTACTCTACGATCTAAACGGAGAAGAACGATTTTATCTAGATTCTAAAAGAAAGACTAATATTTATTTATTTATTTATTTAGTTTAACGTCCCTCTAGAGTCTAAGACTATTAGAGACGGAACCCCTCTAGGGGGTCCGCTTCTATCTATATATCTTATATACATGCGTGTCGGAGGGTTTTTCTAGAAGGATACTAGAAATAGCGTGCTTAAAAGCGAGTGTAGTAGAAAAAGAGTAATAAAAGAAAGTAAAAGAAGCGTCCGGCGGTACGTATTTAAACCTCGTTAGGCAATTCGTTTAATTACTACCGCCTCGTAGTAATCTTTATTTGTTCTAAGAATCTAGCCGTTAGGCTAGCTCCTAGAGTTAACGAGAAGAGATCCGAAAGTTTAAGTCGATACTTCTTTAGGCCGTCTTTAATAAAGATTCGAGGGCCTCTATATAAGCGGCAGTCTAGAAGTAGATGGCGCGGTGTTTATCTAGCCGTACGGCTACACTTACACTAGTCGTTTTCGGCGTGGTCGAGGCGGTAAAGATAAGACTTAAAGTAGCCGTATTCTATCTTTAACTAGTAAAAGGCGGAGGCTATTTCTCTTACTTTCGTAGAAGATTTAAGCCGCCGCCCTACCTCTAAACTAAAGGTACGTTTATAGGGCGAGTCCGCCGCCGATTTAAGCTTCGTTTTCTACTCTTCGTAGGTCTTCTACTTAACTTTACTTCGATAGAAGCTAAGAGAAGTAGAAGCCCTACTTAAAGAGTACTTCGTAGCTCTTTTTGCCAGCCGGTCGGCGTACTCGTTGCCTAAAACGTCCTTATGGCCGGGGCACCATTCTAGAGAGACGGTATTTCCTCTAACCCTTAGCGTTCTCGCTAGGCTAATAGCCCGAATTTGTTATGCTTGTTTAGGCGTATTAGAGGGTTTTTTTAGCCTAAGAATCGCGGCCTAATTATCCGCGTAGATTCTTATATCTCTATCGCGGGCCCGGCTTCTAACGGCGTAGTTTAGAGCTATTACTAGCCCTTCTACTTCGCCGTTATATACTAGATTCTTCGAACCGAGGTTCTTATAAATCTAGCGCGCCGAGTCCTCTTTAGATTGGCTAAAGTCGAAAACTACCACGCCGACGCCTACGTTTCCACCCGGGGATAGAACGGAGGCGTCGGAGTAGATAGCTATTCGATTAGAGAATGCCCCCTTAACATCGAGTACGTAGGCCTTAGCCTATTTCTCTTTATTTAGAGGGCTAACCGTAACCGAGTAGGGAAGGTCGATAGACTACGGCGGGAAGTAGAAGGGTTTAACGTTCTCTAAGAGAGTAGGTTACTCTCTAAGAAGAAGTTTAATCTTCTTTAGCTGCGTAGGTTTTTCTATTTTCCGTCGGTCTAGGTTAATTTTCTCTAGTTCGATTTAAAGGGGGTAAGATTCTCCGAGTAAATTCGTTCTAAGAGCGTATTTCCGTAACCGTTCGTTTAAACAAATGTCCGCTGGTGGGATTCCACTCTCTATTTCTAGAGAAATTATAGGGGCAGTCTTAAAAACCCCTAGAATCTTCCGTAGGGCAAGATTCTAAAGGACTTTTAATTGGCGGGTAAACTGCCCCTAATTTTTCCAGTAGATTTCGGAGCCGTAGTCTGCAACCGTAGTAACGCAGGCTAGATATAGCTGGCGAACTGCGTAGGAGGAGAGCCCTCTCTCGACGTTAGCTAGCCTAGAGAGGCGATAGAAGGCCGAACGGGCCTAGCTAACTCTTTTAGACACGTGTGTCTTAAAGATAAACCCGTGGTCGAAGCAAATTTCTAGCTATTTAACCTATTCTTTTAGTTCTACTACGTCTCCCGTAGGAAGCGTAATAGAAGTCGAACGAGGTTCCGAATCTTTCTTAAAAGAACGGGCGAAGTGTATAAGTTTCGTCTTCTTTAGATCGAATTCGATATGGTTTTTCTTCCCTCGCGTATAGAGTTTACCCGCCTCCTCCTCTAAAATCGTCTTATTGCGTTTCCAGCTGCCAGAGCTAGCTATAACCGCAATATCGTCGATATAAGAGAGAAAAGAAGCTTTAGAGGCGGGAAATAACTCTCGGAGATAGATTAAGAAGAGAATAGGCGAGACCGGGCTTTCTTACGAAATATCCGTCTCTATCGGGCTAAACTCTTCTTCTTCTCCGTTAAACGCGAGGCTTAATATTCGTATAGATATAAACGATTTTACCTACGCGAGTAGGTTAACCGGCATGCTAATTCGAGCCATTATAGCTAGAAGTTATTCTTCGGCGACGTGGTTAAAGGCGCTTTTAACATCGAGAAAGAGTACGAAGGTCTTACGTTTAAGACGGCGGTTCTCCTCTACTTTACTCGATAATAGCATTACGGCATCGATTACGAATTTCTTTAACCTTCCCCCGATTTAGGTGTGGTGTAGAAGGTCGGAGGTCTCCGCTAGATAGCCTAGCCTTTTAGCCGTAATCCGTTCTAGTACTTTTCCGAGGCAGTTAAGTAAAGAGATAATTCGATAGGCCTTCGAGTCCGCGGTATCTTTTTTTCCTTTACTTAGAATTACTCCGGTAGCCGTACGCCAGCCTATAGAGTGATACCCGTAGGCGAATAGCGTAGAGAAGACCTTATTAAAGGCGCCGGGCTCCGCTATAAACGCGAAGAAAATAATTTCCTACGTAATAGCGTCTAGTCCCGGCGTTTTTCCTTTAATTTACGTAGAGCACGCGTTCTCGACTTCCCTTATACTTAGCTCTAGCTAGTTCTAGCGTTTAGAGACGTAGCTTTGCCAGTTAAAAGGGGCGGCAGAAGGGGGCGGCGGAAAGAGCCCCTTTCTAAGGGCTAAACACTTTCCCTTAAAACTACCTTCTAGACGTTTTCCCGCATACGTCTCGTAGTTAATCTCGGGGATTCTAGCATGCGTTCTAGGCTTAGTATAAGCCATAGCCTTAAAGATAGTCTCGGGGGTCTCTTTTTCTAGAAAAGAATTCTAGTGCTCGCATTTAGCTCTTTTTACCGCTTCGAAGTAGATATTTCGGCTGTTTAAGTACCGCCGCTTATTCTCTTCCGTGCGTAGAGATTTAAAAGCGTCGGCCTCTCTTCGTAATCTTCTTCGTTCTTCTAAAAGCTCGTCCGACTACTAGGGTTTAGATCGAGCTTCTAGTTTTAATCGAGGAATAGAAAGGTCCGCCGCGGTAGATATAGCCTAGTTAAGACTTACCTCTAGGGCATCTAGCTCGGGTATTTAGCGGATCGAACCTTCTATTAAGTCTCTAGAGATATCTTCGGGCAGGGGGTTTAATTCTAAGCTTTTTAGGGCCTCGAATACCACCGTCCCTGCCTGCTATCTAAAGATTTCTTAAAACTTAGGCCAGTCGGCCTTTCCCGTATTAAATCTAGCGGTAGTGGCTATCGTAGAAGGTCTCGAATAGCCTACCGGTTCTAGACTAAATAGAATTACCTTATAATCGAAACCGAAGTCCGCAATCGTTTGCTAGTCGATAATTCTATTAGCTAAGGCCGGTGTAGCTAGCGTAAGGTCGATAACCGTTTCTCTCTCTAGATAGGGGCGGTAAAAGATACCCTCCCCTTCTTCGTTTAAGAGAGATAGGTCGTTTTCTTCGAACCATTCGACTAGCTAGTTAACGCTAGACGAGGGGGGAGATTCCGAATCCCACTAAAGATAATAAATATTAAAGTCCCCGGCAACTATAGCCTGCGTTCTAAGGGGTTGCCATTGTAGAACGCGTTCTAGAGTATATCGGGGATCGTTACCCGTTTAATCCTTCTAGTTATATAAGTTAAGTAGCTTAAACTTAGACTTTCGCTACTCTATACTTAAAACCATTAGATCGGGACTTTGCCGGGATCCGGCCTCTAAATTTACCTCCGTTCCTCTAAGAAAGCGGGAAACGTAGGTTAATATTCGAGGCCTTAGATCGGAAGGACAGACCGATAGAATTTAGACGAACGAGAGGTAATTAATTAACCGAAAGCCCGAGTTCTCGTAGGGTAAGATATACGGTTTCTAGCATAGAACTAGGTCTATCTTTAACTCTACTGCGATGTCTAGAATAAATTCCGTTGCCGGAATACTTCTATTTAAGTTGGCTTGCAGAACTCGTAAAGAACTTATTTAAAACGGATTTAAATAAAGTTCTTTAGGCTATTTCTCGGCCCCTTAAGCTTTTCTACCTTACAGAAGACGCTAGCGAGAAAGAAGCGCCTCGAAATAGCCCGACGGGCCTCGTCTTCGGTTTCGAAGGCTAGAACGAGCGAGGATCTTTATCGTTCTTCTCTTACCGCCTCGGGCGTAAGCTAGTAAGGGGTGCCGATAACCTTAAACCCGGGGTTAAAGGTCGTAACTTCGGACCGAATAGTCTCTCTAAACTTCTCGCGGGAGAAGGTAGAGAATAGCCGCGTAGGCACGCCGTATACTACTACTTTAAACCACGTACGATTCTCCGTAATTAACCGGGCAGGAATAACCCGGTTAATTATAGCCGTATTCTTTAGAAGAAATTCGGCCGAGAAGGGCTCGCACGCGGTAAGTACGAGGTTCTTTTTTAGAAAAATAGAAACCGTAGTAACTACGGGCTCGTTCTTATTCCGCTGGTCCGAAAACGCCTTATTAAAGGCATTTCGTAGGCTATAGGGCGAGAGGTCTCCGATTTTCGTAGCCGGGGAAAGAACTATCTGGCGGGTAGTCTTTTTAGACGCGGGGTTCTTCTGCACGGGGTTTTTCTACTTTTTCTCTAAAACGGGGGTAAATCCTTTCGCGTTTATCGGGGCTCTTACCGCCGTAGAGGCGTACGTAGGCGTAGGTTAATTCGGTACTACGGTAGGCCTTTACGTAGAGCGGGTCGACTACGTATTCTTATACGTAGGCCCCTACGAGGGCTGCTTCGAGAAAAGAGTAACGATAGGCTTCGAGAGAATCTTCGTCGTCTTCGCGAGGTCTACCGCGGTCTTTTCGAGAGCCCGTACCTACGTGGCTAGAATTAAGCCGGCCTTATCTACGGCTTTACCGGTTTCGGTATATTTCCGCATAATCTCGATTAGGTCTAAGATAGACCTTTATTCTTCTCCGGTCTTCGAGAGGTTCGTAGCCGTAACGAGAAGGCTAAGAGACCGGTCGATAGCCTTCTACGCAGTCTTTAGGGCTTCGAGAAAGAGGGTTTTCTCGATAGGGGCCTCGTAGATAAAGCGAGAGTATAGCAGGTACGAGGCTCTATTCTTCTTAGCCGGGGAAGTCGGAACGACTACCGAGGCGCGCCGTTTAAGTATTTCCTCGCGGGTAAACGGGTTCTCCGTAGGTTCGGGGGCCGAGAGTTCTAGCGTGTCTACCGCCGGAAGAGGGGTAGGCGTAGCCGAAGGTTTCTCGAAGTTTTCTATAGCCGTATTTATAGCCTCGGAGTCCTCTACCTGCGTTGCTAGTGGCATAGTAGGGTCCGAAGGGGGTAAATCCTACTCCGAAGGAGCTATTCTAGGTCCGAATAAAGATTTTTAAGCTCTTTCTTAAAGGAAAACGTGCTAGAGAGGTGCAAATAGAAGAAGAAGACTAGAAAATAAATTACCGGCTTTGGTTTCGTCTAAACTAAGCCGTAAACAAAAGAAACCCGGGCCGAAGCGAGGGTTTTTCTTAATTACTTTCTTTCTAGAAGTAAACGAAGGGGCCGATAGGGCCGATACGGGCGTTAAGGGTTTCGGGAGGCCGAGAGAAGCCTTAGCGTTAAGCTCGGGCCGGTCGAGGTGTCTGTGCACGCAAAACTCTTTAGTAAGGCCTAGAAAAGAGGCTTCTAGTAAGCTTTAGAGTAGAATTCCCGGGCGTAGAGAAGAGCTATCGCAATACAACTTCGAGAACGGATTCCTTAGTGCCTTATAGTTCTCTATGCGAAGTTTAGTGCGGATTCGAGTGGTTTTCGAGGGTAGAGGGGGCTGTAGAGCCCTAGCTAGCCTAGTACTACCTAGGGCACCTCTTCTTCCACGCACCACGCAATAGCGCGTACGTCTACGAAGCTAAGAATCGAGATTCTAGCTAAGAAAATCGAGGGCTTTCGAACGGTATCGGTCTTAGCGTAATTCTCGAGGGTCGAATTCGAAGGTTATTTAGAGACTTAAAGAAAGACTAATAATAATTTCTCTAAAGAAGAATTAGAAGAACGATATAAAACTATCTATAAAGATCTATCTAATAGCGATAAGAGATAGAGAATAAATCGATAAAACGTTCGATAAGCTATATAAGTAAGAAAAGATATATTAGATTAAGAAGTATATCGTATTCGGATTTTCGATGTTCGTAGCGTAGAGGTAGATCTATAAGAACGAATAGTAGGCGAAGAAGCTAAGGGTCGTCGTAAATATTCGAGGATTAAATTAAATTATCTAAAAAGATTTATACCCCCTTCTAGTTTAAGAGGATATTATTAGCGTAGTAAGGGGCGCTAGATATATAATAGTAGTAGATGTAACGGCCTTCTTTTATTAATAAAAGATTAAGAAGTAAGATCGCTATAAGCTTATAGTTAACTCGTATAAAGGCTAGAAGTCGTTTAACGTCGCGGTTATAGAATTTATTAACTTAGTCGCGTACGTTTAGCGCCAGCTAGACTAGATTCTACGAGAATATAGAAAGTTTGCGAGAGCGTATATCGACGATTTAACCATCTACGATAGAATACTAGAGGATTATCTAGATTATCTTAAAAAGATATTCTAGAAGATAGATAAGTTCGAGATTACTCTAAACTCTAAAAAGAGTTTCGTCGGTTATCTATATATTATCTTATTAGAATAGAGGGTAAACGCATTCGAACTTTAATTAACGAAAGAAAGGGCGAAGGCTCTAGTAGATATACTCTTTTTCGAGATATTAAAGAATCTAAAGTACTAAATCGAGGCTATAAAGTAGCTATAGTCTAGAATCTCTTATTACGCCGAGATAGTAAAACCGCTTATCGATTATAAAACGGCGTTATTAAAGTCTAGCCTAGTAAAGGGCAGCGCCCGAAAGGCTTATACTAGGCGCATAAAAGTCGTTTCTATAGAGAATCGCTAGGCGGCCTATAAGATAATTAGAGAGCATTTACGAAATCTACTATAGTTAATCTACTATAATTCGAAGAGAAGGCTATACGTAGATATCGACGCGTTAAAGTAAGAATTCGGAGCCTTACTATACTACGTAAAAGAGAATCTAGAATCGAACGTCTAAAATAGAAAGATATAGCCGTAGGCCGACGATCTTATTTAACCGATTATCTTTCTATTACGAGTTCTAAAATTAGCTAAAATAAGATACTAGCTAACGAAATTAAAGGTTACCGGTATCGTATAGATACTACGAAAAGCGAAGTATATACTCTATATAGAATTAAGAAAGAGTATCTACTTCTTTATAGATTACTACGCAGCTACCTTTATTGCGTAGTATTATAACTTATAAACTACCTCGACTATAGATAAGATAAATCTAAAGCTTATAACGGCGAGTTAATATATATCGTAATTTAATCTTAGAGTATTCTACCGCCCTAGTAAGACGTATCTAGTTCCGGACGTACTAAGTCGATTAATCGGGGATCGCTAAAATCTAGTGCTAGAATAGTCTAAAGAAATCTTAGATCCGGTCGGGGTTTTCTTAGTAGCGGTAGTAGAGATGTCCGATGCGATAAAGAAGAGAATTTAGTAGGGCTATAGTTAAGACCTATACTAGAAGAGAATACTCGAGGTATTAGCCGGCATTAAAGAGAGAAACGCGGTAAAAGTACGAAAAAGAGCTAGAGAGAATCTAGTAAAGATATTAGCGGCGTAGAAACGTATAGAAGAATACGATTAAGATAAAGCCGTAGATAACGGAGCGGCGTAAGAGATAGCGAACGAAGATAACGATTTACTAGAAAATATAAAGAAGAACGTACGATAGAAAGTATAGAAGCCGAAGGTAGAGTAGTCGAACGCGCTAAAGAAGCTAAGAATTACTACGGCGTAGAACGCGAAAACGCCGAAAGAGTAAACGAATCGAGAGATATCGGCGCTAAGACTAGTAAGCGAAGGGCCCGACCAAGAAATACTCGAAGTAAGTTCGAAACCGAATCTACTAGTAAAACTATTAAAATCGAAAAGATAAAAAGGCCGACGACGAGTACGTTAAAGATAACTAGTAAGAGCGCTATATATAGATAACTCTAGAGGCCCGAAAGCTAATAAAGCGCCGAAGGCTATATAGGGCCTAAGGTTTTTTCTATAAAACGAGTTAATCTACTACGTAGACTCGAAAGATAGAAGATATAGGCTATATATTTCTAGTTCCGTCGAGTAAGAAGTCTTCTAGATAGCGCATAATAACTAGTACTACGAAGAATTCTAGCGAGCGTATAATAGAATTAGAATAGAATTTCTAATTTAAAAACTAGCTAAGAAGTTAAGAACTTATCTAAAGTACTATTCGATGTGCTAGGTCTATTTAATAAAGAGGCATACGCCCTACGATAAATTATAGCCGATTTAAGATATAGTAGGCCCGCGGGAATACTAAACGATAGATTTTATAGTTTGGCTACCACCGACGTAGAAAGCCTATAACACGCTATTAACTATTATATATAAAGTAACGAAGAAGATTCTTCTAATTAAAAAAAAGAAGAACTAGTTAGCCGAGAAATAGATAGATAAATATATAAGAAAAGTACTAGCCTATAAATAGAGATTTTTAAGAATCTAAATAATAGACCGTAATCTAAAGTTTACTTCTAAATTCTAGAAGTAAGCCTACGAAAGGCTTAGAATTAATTAGTATATAACTATCGTATATTACCCGTAAGCGGACGGTTAATCCGAACGTACGAATTAGACTATCGAGATCGTAATACGTTATTACATCGTATTATACCCGGATATCGAATAGACGGCGGTATTACTATATATCTAAGCCTTAATAAATAACGCGGTTAATACGACTACGGGGTTTACCCTAAACTAGTTACTTATAGGTATAGACGCAAGGACTAATTCCTTAATAGTAATAGCGAAAATACTATAGAATAGAGAGCTAAGAAGAGATATAGCTCGAAGAAAGGCTTAAGAGGCGATCGCGTTCGCGGCGACGAATTAAAAGAGAAGATATAATAAAAGACATAAGTCTTTAAGAATAAAGAAAGAAGATTAGATGTTTATACGGCTTTACTAAGAATATAAGGTAAAAGAATATACGGATAGAAAGTTCTCGTACTAGAGAATCGAATTATTTATTATTAGCCGAAAGATCGGTAATCTAGTATACGAGCTATAGATACCGTCTAAATAGAGGATTTATCTAGTAATATTCGTAGCCTATCTAGAACCGGCACTAAGAGAAAAGAACCCGTACGAAAGAAATAAGTATCTAGAGCTAGAACCGATTATAGAATAGAACGTCGAAGATCCGCTATATAAAATCGCTAGGCTTCTCGATAGAAGAGAAGCCGAAATAAGAGGGCGAAAGGTAAAAAAATACCTAGTATAATAGAAAGAATAGAGCCCGGCCTATAATATATAGATAGTAGAAGAGGCGCTATCGGGGGCGAGGAAATTAGTATAGAAGTACGAGAAAGCGCATCTAACGAAGCGGTAATAGAGAAGAAGCACGAGAAAAAGGCGTTCTAGAAACTAGAATAGAGTTAGAGAAAAAATAGAACCGCGGGTATAGAAGAAGCTACCACATAAAAATAAGGTCTAGAAGAAACGAAGTATTAAATACGCGTAGTATAATTTCGTAGTCGAGATAGAAGAAGTCGGCGTTTATAGTTCTATTTAGTTTCTTTTATTATTTTTTCTTTATTTTTCTTTTGTTTTTTCTTTGTTTTTCTTTAGTCTTCTAGCGTATTCGCAGGATTTTGCGGCTTCTAAGATCGGAAGGCGCGCGGTAGAAGAGGCACCGCGAAATAGAGGCGCGCGCGTACTACTCTACCTATAATAATAGTCTTATCGGATCGCGCGCGAGAAACGCTAGTAAGAAAAGCAGTTTAACGAGAAGACTAGTAAGCCTATTATTATATATCGAAGTACCTCTTAAACTTTCTCGAGTAGCTAATGCACGGCACTTTAACTAAGTAGATCGCGATTCGCGCGGATATCTAGTATAACTACGAGCTTACGGCGGCTTTTATAAAGTTAACGATACGAATTCTTAGATACTACTATCTTAAGCTTATTACGGAGCTTAATTACGAGTTCTTTAAAAAGATTTATCTAGAAACTTACGGCGTTCTAAAGTTCGACTAGAGAATATAGAAGTATCTAGATTAAAGAAACGCTAAAGCGGTCGCTACGAAGAAGAGATAGCGCGTTTTCGACTAACCTTCGCTACCGCCGCTAGACTAAGTAACTCTCTAGAAGGCTTTTAACTATATTAACGCTATAGTTAAGAATAATAAGCTATCGCGCGAAACGTAGAATACGAACGTAGTATTAATATCCTCGATAAGTAAACGCTCGGCTAGCTTAGTAGAATTATCGATCTAAGGCGACGAGAAAGCCGTAGGCCTAGTAATTTTATAAAATCTCGAAGAGCTATAAGAGAGTAATAGAATAATAGTGTCTAGCGGATTTTAATTTCCTCGATAGGTTTTCGGCTATGTCTATAGATAGCCAATTATAAGAAGTTTCTAAGTAAGTAACATCTTTAAGTATAAAATCGACATCTTAGAAGTATCGAGCTATTCGCTATATAATATATTAATAAGGGTTACCGCTAACTATTTACTTCTAGCCTACGTTATGTTATTATCTAATATTATATATTAAGTGCTAGCGCTTATCGAAAAGACTAAGATTATTAAGCTATCCGCCCTCTACCTTTACTAGCCTAATAATTATAATATAAAGGGTAATCCGGTTAAGGGCATAGAGCCGCTTAGAGCTCTAGCTTTAATTAAGCGTTCTAGCGGAGCCGTCGAATATACCGCGGTCGATTAATATATATTTATAGAATCGCTAGAAGTAGAGAACGCCTTCTAGAATATCGATAAGATAAGGGCGGTAAAGCCGTAGATTAACTTAGCGGGCAAGAAAAGAGGATTCTATATAGTAATAACTAACGATCTAGACACGGTCGATCTAGCTAACTACTACTACGAAATAGACTACGAAAGGTAGAACTAAGAAGTTCTATATACTAAGAATTAGCAATTCTTATATCGTAGGTATAAGAACGGCTACATGCTAGTTAAGCCTATAGCAAAATCCGTAACCTACCCGACTAAGTAATCGTATCGATAGGTTATAGCTAAGGCGAAGTAAATAGACTTTTTAATACCGGCTAAAACCTTTAACTCGGCGAAACCTCTATCGAAAAAAAGAGCGAGGATCGCCCTCTAAACACTTATATACGTAGAATACGACGAAGCGCTTACTATAAATAACTTTTTCGGCCTAAGCGCCGTCTCTAACGACGCATTTAAAGGGTATAAGATTATAGTAGTAGAAACGCTACTAAAATTCTTTAGTTCGGGTTCTAAGTTTAGAAAGTAGGCGAGAGATTACGAGGCTACAACTACTACTACCGCCCGTAGTAATACTATATATATAGTCTACTGCGCGGACGAGGTTAACGAGGATTAAGAGGATTTAGAGATATCGACGAACGCTAAGAAGATAACCTTTAAGAAAATTATAGTCTTAGCTAAAAATATTATCGATAGAACCTTAATCTCGAAAACTACGAAATTAGAGGCTAAAGCAATGTAAAGTAGCTTTACCGAGCTTCTAGAAAGCTCGCTCGCTAAAAGGCGAGGTAAAAGAACGAGGGCTAGAGTACTAGTAATATCTATATTAGAACGTAGAACTCGATCTAAGTATAAGACGCCGAAAAACTAAGCGGCGCCTACCCCGCTATTATCGTAAGAAAAGAAGCCGCGGATCTCGCGCTTCGTACTATAGATTCTTATATAAATAGATAAGGCGTACGAGAAAAGCGTTACTAAGATAGAGAAGTTAGCCTAGAAGATATTAACGAAGAACTAGACATCGGCCGTAACGCTAGTCGCCACTATAAAGAACTAAGAAATACCTACCGAAGCGATCGAGTTAGCGTAAGATATAGCCGATAAAGTTAAAGCCGCTATCGACGTAATAGATAAGACTAAGAGAGAGGCTAAGCAGAATATATTTTAAACCGCGCGGAATATTGCCGACGTAGCGGCATTATATAGAAATAAACTTAGCGACGCTAAGATTAAAGAGATTCTAGAAATAGATGCGAATCTAACTAGAAAGAGTAACGTATTAAAGGCACTTAAGAAACTAAGGGTATAGCTTAGACCGATACTAATCGGCGATAAGAAAATAGCGTACGATATCGAAAACGGGTCTACTATACCGGCGTAATATTAGAAACCGGCGGAGATATCTCGATAGATAATAATCTCCGATTAGAGATCTCTATTTAAGAGGCTAAGAACTTAGTAAACGCTACCGTACTAGACCGCGAAAGCCGTCCCGAGAGATAGAGACGTTAAACTATACTACGAGCGCGAAGACTTACTTTTTCTCTAGTTTATTTTCTCTTTTTTTAATTTCGCAAGATAAGTTTAGAAATAAGTAATAGCAGCGAAGGCAAACCGCTACGTAGTAATAGAACGAAAACCGTTTAAATTTTCTCTATTTTAGTCTATTTTCTTCTTTTTCTTTTCTTATTTTAGTAACTAAGTAACTAGCGAGCGTAGATTTCTAGCGTAGGCCTTAAATTTTTTTTTTTCGCGTAATAAGTAATAGCAGCGAAGGCAAACCGCTACGTATTAAAGAAATAACGAAATAACGATTACGTACTACTACTATAAAAAGCCATCGAGTTATAAGAGAATCTAATAGGTAGAACCTATTAAACGAAGGCCGAGAAGATATTACGATATCGATTCTTAGAGAAGGATCCGATATTACTATATCGGATTACGAGTATAAATTAGAAGATAGAATCTCGTTTCTAGATTATAGAATAAGATTCCGTTTCTAGATTAGAGTATAAGATCCCGTTCTCGGATCGTAGAATAAGATTTCGTTTCTAAATTACGAGTTAAGATCGAGTTTCTAGATTACGAGTTAGAATCGGGTTTCGAGATTACGAGTTAGAATCGGGTTTCTATATCGAGATTCCGAATAGAGATCTTTAGATAGAGTTCTAGTTTAGATAGTTACGAAGTAGTTAGATAGAATCGTACTTCTTAAAGGCACGAGCCTTAGATATTATTATATATAAGATTTACTTTTTACCTTCTACTATTCGTAACGGTACCTTTCGGCATTAATATTAATAATCGAATCCGCGGTAGATAAAGACGAAGATAGTATCTACGAGTAAGAGAAGAAGTAAAAAGCTAAAGAGAGAAAAAAAGATATTAATAACTAAATCCGCGGTAAATAAAGACGAAGATAGTATCTACGAGTAAAAAAAAAAGTAAATAAAAGAAGAAGCGAAAAGCTAGAGAAAAGATATTAATAACTAGACTTACGATAGATAAAGATAGAGATAGTATCTATAAATAGAAAAAGAAGCGAAAAGCTAAGAGAAGAGAGATATTAATAACTAAATTCGCGGTAGATAAAAATAAAGGTAGTATCTACGAGTAAAAAAAGAAGCGAATAGAAGAAAAAGCGAAAAGCTAAAGAGAAAGTATTAATAATTAAATTCGCGGTAGATAAAAACGAAGGCGGCGTAGTATCTATAAAAGAGAGTATAGAAAGCTAAAAGACGATTAAGATTAAGTATATACTTTATAGATAGTTATTATTAAGATATCTATACGTATCTAGTTCTATATTCTTTAATATTTTATATAGCGTATTCTTCGTAGATAAATTTATATTTATTTCTATTAACTTTTATCTACTTCTACTTATTCTTAGTATGTCGTTCTTCGATATTTTATATAGCGTATTTTTTATAGATAAATTTATATCTATTTCTATTAGTTTTTATCTACTTCTACTCGTTCTTAGTATATTATTTTTCGATATTTTATATAGCGTATTTCTTAATATAAACTTCTATTAATTTCTACTAGATTCTACTAACTCGTAGGCCCGCTAAATAGTATAGTATCTATATACGCTATATATTATAGCTAGTATTATTCTTAGTATAGCGCGCTTCTTTCGTAATAGAACACGTCTTACTCGCGCGCGATATTTACTATATAGAAGATTTTACTTTTTTTTTCTTTTTTCTTCTTCTTCTTCTTCTTTATAATTCTAACGACCGCCGCCGCTACTATAGTAGTAGTAATAGTAGAAGTAGTAGTAATAGTAGAAGTAGTAGTAATAATAATAGTACTATTATATTTCTCTTCTTCTTCGTCTAAATACGATTATATTTATAGTATATTACTCTCTACGAGAGTAATACTCTCGTCGCGGCCGCCGTTTTTTCTTACCGTACTAGCTACTTCGGCCGGGCCCGCCTTATATCTTAGATTTAGTAAGATCTTATCTATTAATAAAGTTTAAAGCTTAAGTCGTAAATAATATATCGTACGATATAATATAATAACTTACTAATATTATTTATAGTTTTTCTTTTAACGTCTAGCGCTATCGCTATATCGTTCGTTAGGCCGCTATCGCTATCGCTAACGCCGCTACTATTATCTCTTCTTTATAAGTAAACGCGTTCGCTAATTAGTATATAAGATATAAAACTAATATAAAATAATATTAGTCTTTCGCCGCGCGTCGTCGCCGCCGCTATAGCCGCCGTAGCCGCCGTAGCCGCCGCTAACGTCGCTAACGTCGACGCTAATAACGATAATATTCTCTTCGTTAGCGCTAACGACGACGATAACGACTTTAACGAAGATAAGCTAGAGAGTAATAATCTTAGCTATCTTTTATTCGCGCCGCCGTCGGTTAGCTTATAAGTAAATAGTTTATAGTATAATATAATATAGATCTTACGTAGTATATTAGTTTATACTATATTTTCGTCGCTTATACTTTCGCCGGCTCGCCGTCGTCGTAGTCGTAGTAGTAGCTATAGTAGTAATAATAATAATAGTAGTAGCTATATCTATAGTAGCTACTATAGCGATAGTAGTAGCTATAATAATAATAGTAGTAGCTATAGTAATAGTAATAGTAGCTATAGTAGAAGCTACTATAGACGATATAGTAGTAGTAGTCGTAATAGTAGCCGTAGTAGTAATAATAGTAATAATAATAGTAGTAGTAGTAGTAGTAGTAGCTATCTCTTCTTCTAGCGCCTTTAATCTAGCCGATAATATCGATACTAGTATAGCTTAAGGCGATTTATTAGGCTAACTAGTCCCGTTTACTATAGATTTAAAGTACTAAAAAGACGTCTAATACTTACTAGTCTACTATTACTAGAAAGTAGTAGTCGAACTTTAGATTCGATAAGACGAGTCTAAAGTTCTAAAATTTAATAAGTAATCTAAGCTATTTAGCTCGAATTATAGAGACGAAGCTTAGTAAGTAAAAGACTAGCGAGAATAAATATCGATAGTATTAAAAGAATAACGAGAAGTATTAGATCTATTTTAAAAATAGACTTATATAGATAAACTAGCCGAGGTCGTTATACGTTCGATACTAATAAAAGCCTCGTAAAGATAGTTATTTACTAGTAACGCGACGCGCCGCTCGATTTTAAAAACTACTATTTTCTTCGCTTAGGCCGTCGCTATTAAAAGATAGTAACGAACTCTCTTTAAATACTAACGACGCTAGTATCTCTATTTAAGATATACTATTATATTTAAAAATAGACTAGATACGCGGGCGAATATATATTAATAGCTACTATAAAGTATAGTTTAATAGCTTAATAAGCTTTTTCTCGTAGAGAACGATTCGAAACCGCGGTATTTACGTTGTTAAAGAAGTTTTCGACCGTAGAGTACTCTTATAAGAGGGCTTATCTCTTATAAAAAGAATTCTAGATTTTATTTCGTATAGTATTATTAGCTAGGCCTAAGTTATAAAAGTTAATTAACGCTCGTAGCGATACTATTAGTATATAGAAAACTTAAGAAGATTAGAGCGAAGAATACGAGGTTTTAATAACGAGACGTAGCTAGAGAAAAGAATTAAAAAGTTAGATATCTTTATAAGATATACTACTTATAACGTTACGTTCTAATATTATAACTCGTAATAATATCTTAATATACTCGCCTCTATTAACGCTATTAACGATATAGTTATTAAATTAATATAAATATACGTATATACGTACTTCTACTAACTCGTATCTATATTTACTAGCTTATACTAACTTCTACTAGCTTCTACTAGCTTCTACTAGCTTATATCTTTTTATACGTCGATATAGATATATCTATTAAAGATCGTATCGCGCACGTTATTAACGAAGAATATATAGATAGAGACTATACTTATATACGCTAGATTCTAAACGTAGTTAACTATAGCGCTCGTTATAGAATAAGAAATAAACGTAAATAAACGTATTCTTCTTTCTCTTATCGTTCGTCTTACTAGTCTTAGTCTTACGATATATATAGTAATACTATCTATATATTAAGGTCGCGTATTATAAGATTAAGATTCGAAATAGAGCTTCGCTAGTACCGTAGTAGTTAGTATATTTTTTAAAAATAACGAATACTAATATATTCTTATTATATACGAGAATATACGTTTCTAATTAGTCTACTAATACGAGAGTAGAAATATACTATATAAAATATTATATAAACTATCGGAGAATATATATAGTAAAAATCGATAGAAATAGATAGAAGAAGATAGAAATTAATCTATAAAGAATACGTTATATAAAATATTAAAGAATATATACGATAGAAGTCGATAGAAATAGATAAAAGAAGATAAGAGCTAATCTATAGAGAACGTACTATATAAAATATCGAAGAACGTATATAGTAGAAGTTAATAGAAAAAGATAGAAAAAGATAGAAGCTACTCTACGAAGAACGCCTTATATAAAATTAAAATATTAAAGAATAACTACTACTATACTAACTCGTCTTAATCGATAGTCTCGATAATCTTAATTATTAGATTAATAAGTAGGTCTCGCTCTTCTACTATACTAACGTCTATATTAAGATTCGACTCTACGCCGGCATCGTAAAAATACGTGCTATTAAGAGTACTAGAACGTCTAACGTAATTACGATTAAAGCTCTTTAGCTAGCCTTTTAGTCCGTCTATACTAGATACTAGAATATCTAAAGAGTTAAATACGGTCGTATTACTCGTATATATACTAGATATAGCTATTCCGCCTATATATATATTTCTTATAAGTAGAAACATCGTCTTCTAAATAGATATAGTCGTATAGAACTCGAATATTTATTCTCTAAACTCTTCTTTTAGTTATTAACGAAGAAGACGAATCTAAATATTAGTAAAATATACGCGATTAAAGATAATATTTTTATCGTACGTAGAGTTCTTATAATACTTTATCTTAATTTTATAGTCTTTATTTAGATACTTAAGGCTAAGGTTAATTAGCTTAAACGTATTAGAGAGATCTATCTAGTTAACGAGATCGATTACTAAGATAAAACGTTATAGCTTTAGTATATTAATAGAAGAGAGGTTCTAATAATAAAATAATATCTCTTAGCTATAGTTAAATTACCCGGCGCTAGTAAAGTATACGATAAGCGGATCGATAAAATATTATAGTAGACTAATATCGTCGTATTTAACGATATATCTAATAGATAGAAATATCTCGACTTTCTATATATATTAATATATAGTATAAAAAGCGGCGTCTCTATACTTAATACTAGTAGAGTCTATATCTTTCTATACGTTAGTAGTAAATATTATTACTCGAATATTATTAACGAGCTAAAGTAGTTTATTTAATACTAGCTCGCGGATAAGATTATTAATATCGTCGAGAATATTTATATCTATATCGATTAAAAGATAACCTCTCTTACGTAAAGTCTTATAGAATACGAATACTACGCGAGACGTAAAACTCTAAGAAACGAGTAAAATAAGTTAGTAGTATTTTATACTATCTTAACTTCGTAGCGATCGACTTTAGAACGTAGTATTTATTTAAATATAGTATATAATATTCGTACTATAGGCCTCTAATCTTTAATACGTTCGAACGATCGTCTATAAGAGGTTTATTTAGATATAAAACTAAGACGATAGACTAAGAAGCTAGTTACGTTAATTATAAGCCTCTTTTACTCGCTATTATTCGGCTTTAACGAATCGAATATAATAGATAGTAAGCTAGTCTCTATATACTAACTATAGTTAACTCGTAAAGTCTATCTTTAGATAGCGAAGCTAATTACGAAAGATATTTTTATAAATATCGTATATACCCGCGATAGTTTCTTTATTCTCGTATATTATATCTAGCTACTAAAAGACCGTCTTTTATATAGATAAATAGTCGATTCTTAATATCGTTAGTCGAAAGGCTTTATAATATTAAAATATATTTATAACTATAAATTCGTAAATTCTCGAAATAGTATTTACGATATAATATCTTATAATATTTATACTAACGTTACTATCGTTATCTAATACGTCTAGCGATAATATAATATTACGTATACTTAACGAAATAGACGAGTCGTATATTATTTAAAGTAAATTAATAGCGAAAATCTTAAGACTAGTAACGATTATAGCGGTTATTATAGTACGTATTTTTATCTTATAGCTAAGCTACTCGTCGCGTTTCGTATTCTAAAAGTTAATATTATCGTATATAATAACGTAATACTAGTTTTTTATAAGACGCTCGATATTATTTTACGTCTATATTAATAGTATTCTCTAGTAAGGTAGAAGTAAATATAAGTAGATAGAAATAGATAAAAGTTCGTCTATAAAGAACACGCTATATAAAATATTAAAGACTAATCTACTAATAACGAATAGAAATAGATAGAAGTAAATAGAAGTAAATAAAAATAGATAAAAGAATAAATTATAGCTTACTTACTATATTATATCTTCGCTTTCGTAGTAATCTTCTTAAGTAAACGCCGGGCCGTATAATAACTATAATATATACTTAATTTACTAAGCGTCTTTAATATTCTTCGCTTCGCCTTAGTTCTAGCGAGATAGACGTTTAGAGTAGATATAAGAAAGTTTAACTTAATCTTCTAGCGCGAATTATATACTATACTAGTAATAGTATAGATACGCTTCGTAATAACTTCGTTTTAACTCTTATTCTTATAGCTATTTTAATTTAAGCGCTTATACTTTATAACGCGTAATAGCGTATAATACTAGATAAAGACGAGGGACTTAATAGAGATAATAGCTCGGCTAAAGTCGATCTCTCTAATATTTTACGTATAGTCGAATATTTCGAAGAAGTTATAGCTAAACGCTTAAACGAGTACCGTTAACTTAATAAAATATACGTTTTTTATATTAGACGTTACTACTCTTATACTCGAATCTATAAGAATATCTCGTATAAAGCGCTATTTTTATTTTAGAGTATAGTAGTAGCGCGTTTAGAGGCGAACGTCTCTAGTAATAAATACGATATTAAATAACTTTACGCTTAAATTTATCTTTTTTATTATATCTATAATCTTATCTAGCTTATTACGTATAGATATTTATACCCGTCTAGTTTTTATATTATTTAAATTATTACCGTCGTCTACGTCGTCGTTATCGTTATTACTAATATCGTCGTCGTTATTATTATCGTCGTCGTTATCGTCGTCGCTATTATTATTATTAATATTATTATTATTATTATTAACGTTATAGAATCGCGTCGTATAACTTCGCGCTATACGGCATCGCGTAGTATTAAAGTAAGAAGAGATAAAATAAACGCTTAATAATAAACTTATTAAAGACGTATTAGTATATATCGCGCGAAAGAGAAGAGAGATAGAATAGATACTTAATAGCGGGCTTATTAAAGAAGGCGTATTAAGATATATCGTACGAAAAAGAGAAGAGAAAAAATAAATACTTAATAGTAAACTTATTAAAAGTATATTTACTATAATAACGCTATTAATAGAGGTAATATATATATAGTTTAACGCGACGGTTAACCTATAAAAATACGCATCTATAATATTTTTTATAAATATATCGTATAAAGAAAAAGTTTAAGAGTCTATTATACTTTATTACGTATTAATTCGTCGTTATTAAGAATACTTAATATAGTCTAAAAGATAAAATAGTATTATAATAGTTATACGATAAAACGCGTATAACTTACTCTTAGACCCTCTTTAAGAATTAAAGATTACTGCGCTATAATTAGTCTTTACGTTAGTAGAAATAGATATAATACGACGGTATCTATATTAGGCTAGTATCTATCTACATTAGCACTAGCAGGTAGAAGCTAGTAGAAGCTAGTAGAAGCTGGTACGAATCGGTAGAAGATAGTAGAAGCGCGGCCGCCTAATCCTCGGTAAGAGGGTCTGACTAGTGAGATAAGAGGTGCTAAGTAGAGCTCGTTGTCGTGCGAGCAGTGGAGCCAAGCGGGGCGGGAGTCCCTTGGCCCAAGCTCCGTCGGGGAAACTAGTCGCCGCCGCATTGTTTACTTTTGCCAGGCTCGTTGCGTTGCCGGCTGCCGTTGCCAAAACAAACCTCTCGACAGACAAGCCAAGCAGGCTTTTTCCAACATGTCGACGCCATTGTCGCCCTCTGCGGCTTCCTTCTCCTTCGACGCCAGAACACCCTCTTCTGCTCGCCATCGCGCCGTCAGCAACCTGTCGCACGTCTCCCCGAAATCGCCTCTCGTCAACATGGAGGATTCCGGCGTCGATTCGCCCAGCTCGCCTTTCATATCCATTGTCGACCAGGAGAATCTGCCGCCCCGGGCAGACTCTCAGACAGACAAGACCGAAGACCTAAAAACCATCGACGACGAAAAAACGGCGCAATCTGTGCGGAAAGCGTCCGCCGACATTCTTTCACCAATCAAGACGTCGCGCATCAACAGCCGTTCCCCGAGCAAGCGGCCTCCCATCGCCGAGCCGCAAGTCGATGCTGCCAAGTATCCTACGCCTGTTGAAGTTGAGCCTACTCTGCGCGCCAATGAGGGCCTCACTGTGGCCATTGATGCCATGGAGGCTGAGAAGGCGAACGCCACCTTTAGCGACATTTCATACTACCACAACGCGAACGAGTCCATTGATGATCAGGAAGATGCAAGCGACATCGACAACACCTGCTTCAGTACCTTTTCCGAGATCCCGAACGCAGACATGACCATGTTTGCAAAACTTGGAAATAAGAGTCCGACGAAGCAGCTTTTTGCAAACGTATGGCAACTCCTACCTCGAGCCAGAAATCGAACGTGCAGTTTCCGCTGACAATCTTCTTTAGGTGAAGACCCCTCGCAAAACCCCAGGTACTCCGGGTACTGCTCGCAAGCGCGAGTACCACGGCTACGACAGGTCTCCTTCTCCGACCCCGCGTCGCCACAAGAGCCCGGCAGTGCAGGAGAGGGATGGCGATACAACAAACTTGCTCTTGGACTTTACCGAACAGTTCCACGCTTTTTCCGGCTCAGGTCGGAGATCTCCCACCAAGCGCCATTCGCCCTCAAAGTCCGCCGGTGGCGAGGCGAGCCTGCGAAACTTTTTGAACAACCAGCGTTCGCCCGCAAAGAATAGTGCTGAGCCATCCACTCCTCGGCGGCAAAGCAACCTTATGAACCTCCTTGACTTTGAACTTCCTCCAATGCCGACGCCGAGATCCGTCCCGACCATTACCGTGCGCGAGATGGAGTCGATGAAGTCCACTTACCAGTCTCAAATATCTTCTCTCACAGCCACGCTCAGCGGCCGTGCCGCTGAGGTCGAGAGTCTGAAGAAGGCTGTCGCCGATGCTGAGCGCCGAGTAGGTGAGGCGCAGGAGCAGGTTCGTGAAGAGACCTCAGCCCGCGAACACGCTGAGAGAGAGAAATCGGATTGGGAGAGGCGCGGCGTTGAGGTTGAGGATGTCCTCCGTAGCATCCGCGAAGAAGTATTCAAGAGCGACAAAGAGCGCGAAGAGCTTCTTCGCAAGCTCGAGGAGAGCGACCGCCGAGCTGAAGAGGCAGAAGCACGCGTCGCGGAGAATGAGACGCGCGCGCTTGAAGCAGAGAGCAAGATTGTTGACCAGAGTATCATGACGACGGCTGATAGCGGCGACAAAGGTCCGCGCTACACTGCTGAGGAGGTCCAGCGACAGATCGACGAAAAGGTCGCGACACTATGTCGTGAGCTACATGTCGTGTACAAGAAGAAGCACGAGACGAAGGTCGCAGCGCTAAAGAAATCCTACGAATCAAAGGCTGAGAAGAAGCACGCTGAACTTACACACAAGGTCGAGGAGCTCAGTAAGCAAATCGAGGACCTTCAAGCCCGCAAAAACGATGCATTAGCCGGATCCCTACCCGAAGGCTTCGACCCTCACGCTACCGCCAACCGTGAGGCGGACCTCAGGCGCCTCGAGGAACAAAATTCAGAGCTTGAGCAGCAGAAGACTCGCCTCGCAAGCCTGGCAGGTGAGATCGAGGCTGCCCGCGCTGAGCGTACCCAGCTGCTACAAGAGCTCGAGAATGAGCGCCGCGAGAAGGGCGAGCTGGTGGCTGCTGTGGATGAGATGCTTTCACTGCAGGCCACTGAAGCTGCCACACCCCGGCAGCAGGCGGTGGTTGAAGACTTCCGCCGTAGTGTGAGCGGAGCCAATGCCACTCCAAGAGCCAGACCCGAGAACAGCAGCGGCCCTTCGGAGTTCCGCAGCAGTGGTATTGGTAAGCCGTCCGGTCTTCGTGGCCCCGGCTTCGGTTTCGGTGGTGGCACTGCTGGCGAGAGCAGGATCGGTAGGGGAGCTGGTGCATCGGGTGTGAACAGGAGTGGAGCTCCCGGTGTGGCCAAGAGCAGGATGATGTCGAACATCGAGCGGATGGGCATGAGTGGCAGGGGCCAGGAGTAGACGATCACACAGTATGCCATACATGCTTTGAAAGTAGGAGTTAGGGGAGGTGCTGGATGTTTCATTCGAATTCCCGAACAGGCCAGAGGCCTCAGGGCAGGTGGCGTTTTGGACGGGCGAACTTAACGGACTTCTTGGGGTTTGGGTTGAAGGGATGGTTTTGTCTACGGACGGGATATTCTTCGTCTTGGATTGGAGACCATTATTTCCCTTTCTGTTTGTTTGCTTGTAACGATTCTGACGCTCAATGTTGATACCAAATTCTGGAGATTGGAAATTGCACCTTGCACGCGCGCAAGGGGAAAGAGAAAATTACGGTTCATAAAGATTCCAATACATGGCTTTCGCAATTCGTGACTTCCTCTTCATTGGGGCCATTGGGGCCATGCTTTATGATCTAAAGGGTATCATATGATTGAATCGTAAATTAGCTCCTTAGCGCCAACCCGGCCTTTCGAAACGTTTAAGGGATATGATATCTCTTTTTAATCTGATCCGTCATCATCCACGGTATGCATCGTTGTCCTCCTTGACGAAGAAGCAGCCGTTGCGTTGCTCGTGCGGTTACGGTTCGGGGGTTTAGCTGCACGCTCGCCAACGAAGTCCTCCTCTGTCCACTCTGCTTTGCAGATGGGGCACTTCTTATCGGGCAGCGTACGGAAGAACTGGCGGACGCACGCATCGTGCAGCCTGCAACGGCAGTCGCGGTTTGAGCAGCGCTGACCCTACATTGATAGCAATCGCGTCAGTAGTCATTTCCTCGTAACCAAATAGGAACCACTCTGTTGTTGAGAATGCAAGCACTACTCACCACCGTCACAATATCCCTGCACGCCTCGCACATCTTCACCCGTTCCGCGCCCTCTTCGTCGCTGTCGTCACCGCCGGCCGGCTCGTTGTACGTTTCTATCAGCCACCCGCGCAACTCCATTAGCGCCCGCGGGCTCAGCGAGAAGAAGCCCTTGGCGCTCTTCTCGAACCAGCCTTCCTCGACCAAGTCATCCAGCACCTTCTGCGCCTGCGCCATAGTCAGACTCGCACCACTCGACCCTTGCGACTCCGCCCCGGCTCCTCCCGGAGCACCGGCTCCCGACTCCCGACTCCGTGGCGGCGCCTTGTGCAGGTTGAGCGCCTGCATGGACGTCAGCGCGAGCACTTCGGCGCGGCGCGTATTGTGCGTCTCGAAGACGGCGTCGAGCAGGCGCTTGACGTAGGCGATCTCGTCGGGCGAGTGGGTGGTGGCGAGCTGGGTGAGAGCGTCCGACGTTGCGTTGACGACGGCGTAGACGAGCGGCTGTCGGTCCGGTGACGTCGTCTGCGGGTGGGAGGACCGGATCTCGAGGTCGAGCGGTGAGAGCGCGGCGTTGCAGGTGGAGATATAGCTGTTGAAGTCGGCTTCGGTTATGTCGGCGGATGTGACGGGGCGGTTCGCTGTGCGGCGCGGATTGGCGCGGGGTCAGCTCGCTGGGACATCGGAAGGCGACTGGGAAGAGAGTAGGTGATGTTGGGAGAGGCACGGCTTGGGGAGGTCTTTACCGTCGCGTGCGGAAAGGATGGCGGCGAGTATGGGTTGGGCTTCCTCGAAGGTCAGGACGGATCGGGCTAAAAAGGCCTGCAGGAAGGCCCGGTGGCTGTGGTTGTATGCAGGAGTGGAGTCTGCCATTATGTAGTAGGCACGTCGAGTGGTCGTGAGGCACGAGGCTGGAGAGGTGAATTTTATGAGACAATGCGTGGGGGAGGGCGCGTCGTGGGAGACGCGTCTTGGGTCCGTGCACGTGCGTCATGATTTTTACTACCTAATCTGGGGACTCGAAATCTACGCGTTCACAAATGATGTCTTCGGAGGAATGTGATGCT
Organism: Diplodia seriata; assembly: GCF_021436955.1. Taxonomy (NCBI): domain Eukaryota; kingdom Fungi; phylum Ascomycota; class Dothideomycetes; order Botryosphaeriales; family Botryosphaeriaceae; genus Diplodia; species Diplodia seriata. The sequence continues at coordinate 4,096,358 of NW_027117308.1, read as the reverse complement.
GCCAGATGTACGAAACTTTCCTGGCTAACAGAGTCGCAATAAATCAGCCTAAACCGAAGTCGCACATGCACTTTAGTAGCTTGGTTTGATATTGAAACAGATTTTTGATCGTGGGCTGGCAGATGGATATAATGTCATGACCACATATGCACGAGAATACCACCTTCCACATCTCCGCACGGATTTCAGTATTGAGGGGACGAGCCTCGATTATGTACAACAAATAGGTAAAGCCACACCGGAATAAATGGAACTCAAACATCACAAAATAAAAATACACTCAGCGAATGAATAATACATAAGCTCTAATTTACAATCAAGGGTGTCTGTGGTCTATGACGTCCAAAATTACCATCTATCTTCTTAACTTTTCATCAAGTTCAATCTTTTGTTAGCAATCTAAGGTCATAAGCGCTCTAAAGAGAATGGTCCTAAAAACATAAGCGCCGCTGAACCGGAAACCTCCAAACGCCATGAGTAGCACCATTCTAAAACTGCGCCATCTTCATAGTGTTGAACACAGGCTCACCAAACTTCCAGACTTGGTCGACACGCAGCTTACGGCCGCCATTACCATCCAACTCTTCGTCCAACACAACGAGGTCGGCGTCAGCACCAGGGTGGAGCGAGCCCTTCAAGCCCTGGAGGCCGAGCATGCGAGCCGGCGTGTCAGTAACCGCCTTGAGTGCCTGTGGAACAGTGGCACCGGTCCAGTTCAGGAAGTTGTTGACGCATTCGATGAGTGATACAGCGCTACCGGCAATCCTACCAGTTTCTTCCTGCGTAAGGACGGGCCCCCGCTTCACAATGCGTGAGCCGTTGGTCCATTCATACGTTCCATCCGCAAGGCCTGCAAGTGCCATCGCATCCGTGACGAGAACCATCCCGTCAGGATGAGCGTGCCAGGCGATCTTGACCGTGGTCGAATGCAAGTGAATGCCGTCCGCAATGAGGCCAAAGAATGGCTTCTGCGATGATGGCGCGGCGGTGCCGAGCAGGCCGAAGATGCCAGGGTTGCGGTGGTGCAGCGGCCTCATCGCGTTGAACAAGTGAGTGATCATCTTCGCACCGGCATCTATGGCGGCAGTGGCTTCCTCGAAAGTGGCTTCTGAGTGACCGATGGAGACATCAATGCCACGGGCCTTCAGCTCCGGGACGCAAGATAGGGTTCCGGGCAGCTCAGGGGCGAGAGTGATCATTCTGATCGGACTGTATTCAGGCTCCATGTTCTCGGCTCCGTAGCAGTCTTCAAGGTCTGCCATGCCGTTCGGAGCCGTGCGGAGAACCGCAACATTGTGAATGCCATTCTTGGTAGGGCTCATGAAGGGGCCTTCGCAGTGGGCGCCCAGGGACTCAGCTCCGTCCCCAGCATTTCTGCGGAGGCCTGAGGGGCCGAGATATGGCAATGCCTGTGGTCTGATGTCAGCCTCGATGGCAAGGAACACGTGGGCTGAGATACCAGACCTTCTGGTAGACCTCGGCCTTCTGGCTGGTCAGTGTTGGTAAATACGAGGTCACGCCCGTGGTAATAAGGCTCTTGTTGACGCGCAGGACGCCCTTTGCGTAGAGCGAAACATCGTCAGGCACGACAGAGAAGTCGAAACCGAAGCCGCCGTTGAGTTGCACATCGAGGAAGCCCGGTGACACTATGCGGCCACCCAGGTCGATGACGTGGTCGGGGACGAGCTGGTGCTCGTAGAAGATTTCCTGGCTGTGAAGGACCTTGCCGGTCACCGAGCTGAACCACAGGTCCTCGTAGACGATCTCGTCGTCTTTGATGAGACGACAGTTCGTGAACTTTGTGATGCCGCTGGGCTGGCGGACTGGCGAGGTGGCTATCGGCATGGTGACAGGGGTGGTAGAATGATATTGACGATAGGTGCGCGCCGAGAAGGTGGAGCGGCACGGGAAGTGCTAGGGGACTGTCTGAAGAACATACAAAAGATAAGAGGGTGTGGCAAGGAAGGCATTTCATGATATGGGCGGGCTGGACGCCGGCAGCGTTGCAGTGCCGGGCGAAATTCGCGGAAGAGACGTCATTCCATGTACGTAGTAGCACGCCGGCGTGTGGTGATAGGGCGATGCCGGCGCTCTAGCGCAACGTGGTCGCGCAAGTGGACAGCGCCTGCCGCCAGGGAGCGGGCGGCCATGTCGCCGTTGTGGCGGGCAGCGGAACCCGAGGAAGGCGTGGGCGGAAGTGGGGAAGCAGCGAGCGAGTCGGCGGAAGCCCCAGCCGAAGCGAGCGAGACTGAAGATCGCTGGGTCCTCCCGGCGCTGGCCCGCTGGATGTAACGTCGTCCCCATCGTCCACCAAGCCTCCGCTACCGTCGCGTCGCGCTTCCGTCTCACCCGCCCGCGCGTCAGTAGCCACCGCGCAAGGGATGACTTGCAGCTCCGGCGCAGGTGTAACATAGCCGCTCAGCCAGTGCCGCCAAGGGCGCTACGCCCTAATCCGACCGCGTCGCCTCGGACGTTGCAGACATGCTCAATACCACTCCACGTCGCAGCGAGATCCGCGTCTGAAGCGACGATTCGTCGGTCCCGCAACCGCTTGCGCATTCTCCGCTCTGCAGCGGGCCGGACTGAGCATCATGGTCGCCAAACAATCCCACCTCGATCCCTTTTGGGATGACCTGGATTGGTGCGTGTCCCGCCCTGCCTCACGGCCTCGCGACAGCATGTGACCCTGGCTAACGTTGACTCGCAGGACCCTGGTATGCCTGAACGGTTGCATTTCTGCTGCCTCTGCTGACACGGCGACGACAGGGCCAGCTGTTTATGATGGGGTTTGATGGAACCTCGATGACCCCGCAGATCCGCCAGCTGATTGAGAAGCACCACATTGGCGCCATCTTGCTCACGGCGAAGAACCTGAAGTGTATGTGAGCTCCTTGCACAACCGTCTCTGGCCCTGTGCTGAACGTGCGCAGCTGCCGAGGAAACTACGAAATTATGCTACGAGCTGCAGAAGTGCGCTCACGATGCCGGCCATCCCGTGCCGCTGCTCATCGGCCTCGACCAGGAGAATGGCGGTGTCAACAGCCTCTTCGATGAAATCTATATCCGCCAGTATCCCAGCGCCATGGGCATCGCCGCCACGGGCTCCACCGAACTTGCATTTGAGGTTGCAAGGGCAACGGCACAAGAGGTAGCCGCCTGCGGTATCAACGTCATCATGGGCCCCTGCCTAGATGTCTTGACCAACGCCAGAAATCAGCCTTTAGGTGTTCGAACCACCGGTGACGACCCTCAGGAGGTCTCTGCTTATGGCGTCGCGTTCGTCAAAGGCTACAAGGAGGCCGGTGTAGCCACCATGGGAAAGCATTTCCCATCGTACGGCAACCTGGAATTCTTGGGCTCGGCTCTGGACGTACCTATCATCACTGACTCCCTCGAGCAGCTCAGTCTGAGCGCCCTTGTCCCATTCCGAAATGCCATCACCCAGGGGCTTGACGCAATGATGGTCGGAGGCTGCGCCATGTCTTCTGCCGGACTCAACGTCATGCACGCCTGTTTATCAGACCAGGTAGTCGATGGCCTCCTCCGCACCGAGCTGAAGTTTGACGGCGTTGTGATCTCAGAGTGTCTGGAAATGGAAGCGCTAAGCCACAATATCGGCGTCGGCGGTGGAACCGTCATGGCCGTCAACGCAGGCTGTGACCTGGTGCTTCTTTGCCGTTCCTTCTCCGCACAACAGGAAGCCATCAGCGGCCTAAAGCTCGGCATTGAGAACTCCATGATCACCAAACAGAGGGTCAGGGAGTCCCTACGAAGAGTTATCACGATGAAGGCAAAATGCAGCAGCTGGGACAAAGCATTGAATCCACCAGGGATCAAGCTTCTCTCAACTCTCCAACCATCACATACGGCTCTTTCGACAAGGGCGTACAACCACTCTATCACAGTCGTCAGGGATAAAAATCGTTTCTTGCCCCTGTCAAACATCCTGGAACCAGATGAAGAACTCCTTCTTCTCACTCCTCTAGTAAAACCTCTGCCAGCTTCTGCCGCCTCGATTGCGTTGTCGGAGTCTGTATCAGCAGGCTCGCCCGAGCCGGCCGTCTGGGAGCGAAGCGCCTCCGTTATGAGCGGCGAGCGCGTCTTCCGTGAGCTTGGGAGATGCCTTGCCCGGCAGCGCAACGGAAGGGTCTTGCACACATCTTACACCGCGAATGGTGTTCGGCCAGTGCATGAGAACCTTATCAATCGTGCTAGCGCTGTAATAATCCTCACAGCGGATGCTAACCGCAACCTGTATCAGTCCGGCTTTACGAAGCACGTTTCCATGATCTGCAACATGCAATTTACGGCGGGTGGGGAAAGAAGGGAGAAACCTCTCATTGTTATTGCCGTCAGTTCGCCCTACGATTTTGCCCTAGACTCGACTATCGGCACCTATGTCTGCACCTACGATTTCACGGAGACCGCTCTGAACTCTCTGGTCAGGGTTCTTTACGGCGAGCATTCTCCGGCAGGATCTCTGCCTGGCACCATTAGCCACAGCCAAAAGCTGCACCAGTCCAAACAGCATTGGCTGGTCGAAACTTTCAACGAGGAAAGAGACGCCAATGCCCTTGACGCTCTCATGAAATCTGCGAATGAGGGAATGCCTCCAGGCCAACGGTCAGAGCTGGCAAGCGCGACATCGAATTCGTTCCTGTTGCATCATCCAGAAGTTGCCGAGTCTCACTTTGTCGTTCGAAACAGCAGCACGCACGCGTTGTATGGTTTCTGCTCGACCTATTTCTTCAAAGCCACAGGCACGGGTGCGATTGGAGCGCTCTTCGTCGATCCTTCGCGGCGAAAGCTCTCGATCGGTCACTCGTTGCACAACCGAGCCATCCGTACACTTCTACAACGCGACGGCATCAAGCGCTTCCAGCTCGGCACGCGACTGCCAAGTATATTTCTGGGCATTCCAACTGGGCACGGCGCAGAGCGCAAGAGACTTCGCTCGTGGTTCGCGAACATGGGCTGGAACACGGCACTCTCACGACCAGTCTGCAGCATGATCGCGCGCAACTTGTCGGCTTGGACGCCGCCTGAAGGGATGGCGAAGAGCCTGGCAAGTGCAGGCGTCGAGTTTGACCTGGTGTATGGGTGGGAGTATGCTGGCACCGTGCTGGACCACATCAAGACAAGTAATCGCCAAGGCTTGGCCGAGGTGTACAAGCTCGCACTCACAGACCCTGCAGCATGTGGCATCATTCGCGCCAAGCGACCGGAGGACGGCGCGTTGGTGGGAACAGTGGTGCTCTACAACATGCACTCGCGACTTTCTGAGTTCGTGCCGGCGATGAAGGATGTCGGAGAGCTGACTGGCGGCATTTCGTCGCCGGTGATATCGCCCGGAGTGGGCGAATACTCGACGCTGCTGCAGGGTCTCATTCTGCTAGGCATGCGGCAGATAAAGCAGCAGCAGTGCAATGCGTGCATTCTAGACTACGTAAGAAAACCCCGGCAGACAGGACACGCGGACTCGCTAACGCATGACACAGATGGACGGGGATGGCAGCTTTGACGGGCTGTCAGCGATGGGTTTCGACGTGTTGCATAATTTTGAAGAAGTCAGCTGTGATGCTGCCACGTGGACCATGGTGCCTCCAAGTTAAGTGGACTACGTCCCGGCCCTGGAACCTTGGACAAGAATGGGGGCAAGCGCTATCTGGGGCCACCATCTTTTGACCTAGTCCACTCTGAGGCACACCCGTTCTCATTTCCAATCTGAATCACGTCGATGCCACGGTAGGGCGGAGTAACATGGGTATTCGGCAGACGCGGGCGCGCGGAGAGAACAGACAAATTGGCGTTTAGAACACTCGGACTGGTATTGGTCGCGCAGTTCTTGTAATTGAGGGCACAGATGTGTACAAGAAGTATTTGACTTGTACAGCAGGTGACAGAATATTTGAGCCCTCTGAGCTCACCGAGGACGATACACTCTTCTTATAGGGGGTTTAATCAATCATCTGCACGGATTTGCGCATGCAAGGCTCGCACTTACGTCCAGCCCACGAATCCGACTACCTGCGTAGTATGTATGGTGCAGAATCTCTGCGAGGCGGATGCGGGCGGACTCATTTTTCTTTTTGTCACGGGCGGTGCTAGCAGCGCTGGATCCGTGTGGCATGTGTGGTGGCGGGACCTTGCGTGGGGGTGGCACGGCGGCTGCATGGGCTAAGCAGGCGGGCTGAGGCCGTGCGGGATGACGGGCGCCCGACTTTGCCGCCGCGCCGGCGAAGCCTCTCGAAGCCTTCCCGAAGCGCGACAACGCGGCTCCGTCAGGCGCGCCGCGAGCAGGCAGGCGCAGCGCGAGATTCGGGGCCAGAAGTCGGCAGGCATATGCAAGAGGCACCGCATGGGGGAGGCCGGTCGTACCGGACGCAGGCAGGCGTGGACACAGCGCGGGCCGGCGACCTTCCAATGCGAGGCCAGCACCTGAGGAGCTAGCCTCTCAGCCCAGCTTCCGCAGGAAACGCCCCGGCCAACACCTGCCCTCGCGCGCCTCCAACCCCAGCTGCTGTTCAGCCCCATACCGAGCGACTTCTTCTCCACGGGCCGCCCGCCCGCAGACCGCAGACCAGCGCACTTCCAGCGGCGAGCGCATGCAGCCGACCACCACACCCTCCGCTTCCAACCTGGCGCCTGCCAACCTCAGCGATGGAGGGCTTCGACACCATCACCATGAATTACCTGACGCCCTCGATGCAACTGTCGGGCGTAACCGCCCCCGATGCGCTCCACGGCCCGCTGCTTCCGCTGGATACCCTCGACGGCCACTCCAACTTCGACCAGGAAACCTTCGCCGGGTACGCCGCCCACTGCGCATCCGCGCCGCAGCATGCTAACCGCGCGCAGCAGCGAAGATGCGACTTACCAGCACCACCCCATGCACCCGGCCCAGCAGCCGTCGCTCAAGCGCTACAACAGCGCCTACGAGGACCCTTTCTCCGACGCTCTGAGCGCGTACGATCAGCAGACCCAGGCTGACACGGCCTTGCCCGACGGCGACACGGTCGAGCGCGACAACAAGCTGCTGAGCTTCTCGCCGCCCACCTTCCCGTACACCATCCTCGACTATGCCTACCGTCGCACTTCCATCTCGCTGTCCGCGCAGCTGCGCGGCATGTTTTTCCTCGCCGAATCGCCTTGGGCCTCGGCCGCGGACAACGCCGCACCGCCCACCGAGCTGACCTGCTATCGTCGGAACCTCTTCCAGATCACCGGCACCATCACTTTGCCTCGCACGCTGCAATACATCATGACGGACCAGGGCGAGCAGATCCCAGTGATAGCCCAGGAATTGACCATCTCCGCCACCGAGTCAGTCGAGGGGAACCCGGTGAAGATCATATCAGTGCCGTGGAAGACCCCGGCCAGCAGCACGCAGGTTGTCGAGGACAAGACAGAGAAGGAGCCGCCATCAATCCCGCTTGACCTATCTAACGGACAAGAGCTGGACTCGGAGTTTGTGAGCTTCCCGATTGCCTGGAAGCGGTTGCAGTTCAGGATCGCTACGGCGAATAACGGACGGCGGAAGGAACTCCAGCAGCACTTCGTAGTTAGATTAAAGGTCATGGCCACGCTCTCCAACGGCATGAGAGTATCTATCTGCGAAGTCCAGTCGGGTGCCATTATTGTTCGTGGCCGAAGTCCCCGCAATTTCCAGTCTCGGAAAGACTTTCCAATTGGTAACAGCACCGCTGCTCGCAAATCGCACGCAACGCCCGCCCAGCCAACTCGGACATCGACCGGAACAGACTCCGGCCAGAACCATCATGGCCACAAGCGCGAGCACTCTGCAGCCACCACCGTCGAAATCCCGCAGATGCCGTTCCAGTTTGATCCTAACGACACGCTTGTCTCACCTGACTTCTTCGAGTGGAAGATTCCCACCACCCAGACGGGAGCCATGACTGCCGTTCCCCCAGCACCGGCTTCTTACAGCGTACCGCCCGTCCCGGCCTATCCTCAATCAAGTCCAGACTTGGCGCGCCACAACTCGCAGCCACGACCGGCATTGTCACAGCCCATCAGCCTGTCTCTGACCGAAGATGAATCCAAGAGACCGGAGTCTCCATCTGAGACCAGCAAGAAGATACCGAAGCTAACACAGCCTCCGCCCCGCGCGCCATCTTTCTCGATCAACCTGATTAGTAGTCCGGACGAAAGCGCTGATCTATTGTACGAATATTTCCCCCTTGGTCTAGACGACTGGATGCCACCCGTGGACGCCGTTTACAGGCCACACGTCGTCCACCATACAAACCTGCCACAAGACCCGAAGGCTGTGGCCGTAAAGAACCGGTCGAAGCGCTACTTCTCGGAATCTTCACCATAATACGAATTATATTTTGCACGTGTATGATCAAGAGCCAAGCACAAGGAAGAATTCAAGAGCCACGGCCGCTATCTACCCGCAGGTTGTGACGTAGTGCACGCGCGTCACAAATCATAGCGCGATTACGAGCGTTAACATTTTTTCTGTTTCTTTTCTGATACCCAGTTGAGTTCACATCGCGGAAGGCCAAGAACGGGGGTCTCACGCCAAGCTTGTTGGAGTAACCGGCTTTGACGAAGACGACAGAGAAAGACATGAGCCGTCGGTCTCAACGAGACCACAGCAGATACGAGCGGTGCACAATGAACATCAACGTTTCGTGGCTTGTCTGGCGTACAGGCTGGAATCTTGAAGTACGAACATTTGACAACATACTTGGACGGTCACTTTTATTGCGCAGCTTCGATCGACCGGAAATTGGAATGGTCGCCGAGTGGTTCCCTTCAGACCAGGGAACTTGGGAAAGGATTCAGACTTGGGAGTTCTGAATGGGAAAAGAAATATCTTGTCGCAGGGTCCAGGGCCAACAGTGCGACCGAGCTCGGTTGGTGTTTTGCTCTGACGCAAATTATCTTTTGCCGGGCTTTCTCCCTACGATTGCGCGTTTCAGAAGGACATTTCGTTCAATGTTGAAGATACCTTTCTCTTACTTTCTGCGAGTGGTCAAAAGTGCGGCTGGCTGGCCATTGCCACACACATATTATTATACTATCGATACCTTCTCTCCCACTTATCAAAAATTGTGTATTTGTGATCACAGTGCGGCCACGTCACAATTCACATCTTCTTCCCTGGCCGCCAAAGACATCAAGATGCCACCGAGCGTCTTCACTCTTCTACCTTGTTTAGAGGCGACAAAGAGTGAGAAGAAGGAGGCGACGATGTCCGCAAAAGGAATAGACCCTGGGGAGTGAGTGGGGAGTGGAGCCTTGTCGTGCGCCGGTCCGCTCCGCGTCGCAGTAGTGTGTGCACTGCCCCTGTGCCCCGCTCGTGCCGTGTTGTCGGCTCCAACCTCGGGATGCTATGGGCTTAGGGAATAAAGGGCTCTTTACCCGTTCCCCGCAATCTTTGCATGTGCTCGAGCAGACCGGCGAATCGGGAGGGGGATCGTGCAGATGAAGCCAAGGTTTGGATCAGCAGATCGGTCGAGGGATGGTGGCCCACCAGCACGCGATCGGGGCGACACGAGGGACAATGCCATTATTGAAGTTATGCAGGTGTGCAGGCACGAGATTTATTGGAAGCTGGAATAACGGAAAGCTTGTAAACAAAAGAGCAAGTGATATGCGCTACTGAATGCTACGAAGATCATATCCTGAAGTCGTCCTGCATGCCGATCTTTCCTAGCGTCTCCCTGATCGATGGTAGCGTGAGCTTGTTGTCGTGACCCCTTTACTCCGGCGCTTTTTCGTGAGTGAGGTGGGAATGGTGTGATGGAGGAAGGCGTGTGTGGTCGTCGGGTGGGTCCGCCGCGCTTCCCCAACCGAGTTCACTGCCTCCGGCGTCCCGCAATGTCCATTGCGTGGAGGGGGCGTTCGGAGGACCGAGGGGCAAAAAGCGTGGGGTGATGTGGAGGGCTGGTGTGCGTGCATGTCTGAGGCGTGTGCGCGCGCTTTCCTTTTGCGGGAGGCGTGTGGCTTGAGCTGCAGTGTGATTGACGTCGTGCTCCCATTGTTGCTGTTCGAGTCTCATTGGCTAAGGACAAATTGCCGTTCTATGCAGGATAGAGATGGACATATGGACAACAAGATGTTGTTTGAATAATGTTCATGTGAGAATTGCACCATATGGAGACTGGGCTTGCAGATATGGCTACTGTGACATGATGGAAACAAGACTTGTCCATGCAATGCGTGCCCATGTTTGTTGACTTATCCTCGTCTATGTACTATTATATGCAATAGAAAATATGCAGTAGGAAGCGTAAACAAGTCCCATCCCCTTAGGGTATGAAAACGGAATAATTAGGAGTAAAGGGAAGAGGGGACAATTATCTGAACGTAAACGCCCATCCCAATTGCAGTCCCTGCGATGCTTCGAACATGCCAGGATCAGGACTTAAAAAGGCAAAAAGGCTTGATAGGGCGGTTTCAGGGATGGAATGGCCAAAGCATCCGGTATATGCGCCCGATGTACCCACGCAATGCAACATCGTCCAGACGAAACGTCAGAAGATCTTCTTTCGCTGACAGGTCCATTACTGCCATTCCCGCCTGCCGCTGCCGCTGCACTAGCGCAGACAGTCCATACACCAGCCAGGGCCAAGGACAAAATGCTATTACCGATGATGCGATGCGCCATTGGCACGGAGCGCAATATCAGCATTGCATGTGCAGGAGCCGCTACGGAAACGTGCATGCAAGCTGCCGGGATCGCGCTCGAGGAAGTGGCGAAAATGGAAAGCCCAGGAATTCCAACAATGGTCGGATACATCGCCTCACGTGCCTGGAATATGCGAACACGGAACGCCTCCTGCTGCAGCATAACCTCCTTGCTGTTCATTCCCCCGAAAGAGCTTCACACATCCGGTCGGCCCGCGGACGGCCGAACTTTTCGTGTGCGACGCGAATCCGTTTCGCTAGGTAGCACAATGGAGGGGGAGGGCTGGTCCTGCAGAACGGTGTCGCCCTAAACCCGGTCTGCGGATGCATCCCGCGCCAGACAAGCAGCCAAGCGGACGCAATGACGTCTGCCTGCAAAGTTTGTGTCTCCTTACAGATCTACTCTTGTCTTAGGCGCGTACCAAGGTGCTGGGCCGATGCAAATCTTGACTTCATCGTCTGTGGTGATAGGACATTGGGAGCGTAATTATGAGTGGCGGTCCTCCAGGCAGCATACTGCAACGGCAGCACCGAAGATAGATGACTCAATGGCCATTTCCAGGTCGACGGCTCGGGCCGATGCACCGGAGAGACTCGTGAGCTCATCGACGAATTGTTGTGAGACGGTCCTGAACGATGGGTATTTCTCGATCACAGAGCCATTGCAGCTGATGGTGACGTGACCAGCTTCGGCGGCGGAGAGGCCCTCCGAGTTGTTGCGCAGTGCCCACAATGCATGGATGCCCGTAGCGAGGTATGCCGCAGCGCGACGGGAGACCAGCTGGCAGATTTGGCGGACGTAGTACAAGTCGGTGTAGGTGGGGGGCGCAGTAAGTGGGTGTTTGGCCTGGAGAACGGTGCAAGCTTTGGATAGAGTCGGAGTGTCGTCCCTGAGAGGAAATGAGCACTGGCTTGGGGATAGGGGGTTGTTAGGAGCCGACTTACGCCTCAATGACGGCCATGATGCCAGTGTCGAAACTGTAGCGCTCCATGAAGCGTTCAGGGACTTCGCCACCAAACAGTCCAGCGGTTTGGACCGCTTCTAGCAGCACAAGGCGCACAATTTCTCCGAGATAGCGGCCGCTGATCAGGTGCTCGAAGGGCTGGAAGTCGGGTCGATCGTGGCTCTTGTTGAGAGAGTCATCCCAGCGGGTAGTAGGAAGAATGTTCTTGCCAAACATGCTGAGTTCAGTGTTGACAAGCACGCGTTCGGCCTGATCGTGCCACTCCTGCGGCCTGGCGCCGAACTTCTGACGTGACAGGGCAGTGACGGGCAAGTGAACAGAGGCGTTGAAACCAGTTCCCAGGATCAGGGCGAGGCGGGTAGTGTCATCCTGGTAGGCGCGCGACAGAAGCGTTGCCGACGAGTCGTTCACGATGGCATCCATGCGGACGTTGAGACCCTGGACACAGATAAGATTGGTTTCAGGCAGACGAAGCGGCACAGGCAACATACTCTTCGCTGGCAGGCCTGCATGATCAGGTCCCCGAGGTCCCTCCTGTGCACCCCATTGGTTGCACGGAAGCCCTTGCCCATATCCAGCAGCACGCCGGAGCGGATCGATGTTTGCCTGTAGGCGCCCAGTTAGCGACCAGCCCGCGGCGCGAGACTCACGGGACTTACTCGACAGGGAAAGACCACGACAGGCCCATGGGCAGCGTGTCTTGGCCGAGCTTCGCGCGCACCTGCGGCTCGGCGAGCGTCTCGGCAATGCGCTCAGCCATCCAGTCGAAGAAGGCGCTGCCCTCGAGGGCGCGGACTGCGTCGTTGATGGGGAAGCAGCGCATCTTGGCGATGTTCATGGAGTTGGCGCCTTCTTCCTTGCCGCTCAGCTCAACCAGCGCGGCGCGGAAAGTCGAGCCGCCCACGTCCAGGGCCAGGTAGGTGCCGCGCTCGAGGCCGGTGGGCAGCGTGTGGTTGTAGGAGGGCAGCATGCACATGTCGCTGTGCTGCAGCTTCTTCTGGAACTCGGTCTGCAGCCGGGCAGACATGGCCAGCAGCCTGTCCGGGTGCAGCGGGGCCTCGAACTGGCGCTGGACGTCGCGCAGGAAGTCGTCCATGGTCAGGTCGCAGGCGCGGATCACATTGTGCAGGCCATGCTTGGAGGGCGGCAACTGGGGCGGGCTGCAGACGGTGTGGACCAGAGAGGGAAGCATGACGAGTCTGTCAAGAGCGGCCAGGAGAGCAGTCCAGGCGGCAAACATTGGAGGTGGGAAAGCAACGGCCAGCGGTGGCGGTGCAGGCGGCGCTGCGGGACGGTGGACGACAGACGGGGAGACAGGGCGCAGCGAGACCAGATGGGGCGCTGTGCTAGCCGGCCGCCCTATGTAGTGTGCGAAGTAGGGAGTGCCGCGCAACGCTCGTGTTGGCAGCAAGGACAAGGCGCTCACGGATTTCAGGCACTGGCTCAGATGGCCCGATGTCGCAGAAGCCGCTTATGCATGGCGCTTGTACGGAGCGGTTGCGAGCCTGGGGCAGCGTGGTAGGGGAGGAAGGTGTCATCGGCGTGATGGCGAGGCCCAGAGGCTCCGAGAGCCAAGCAAGGGTGGGCTGCCGGGCGCGGTGGAGCTACGGCTTGGAGCGCAGAGCACGGCGCGCGCGCTCTGTTCGTGCTTGTCGCAAGACAGCTTTTGCTGAGGATGGATGATACCAGACGTTGCAACATGGCTATGCCGCAACGGAGAGCCGAGCGCCCCCGCCGCCCAATCGCCGCCGCAGCCCCGCCCAAAGCGAGCAGCCTGTTCCCGCCGCGTCATTCCCGCCATGCTATTGCTCGCAGCTCACACTGAGCGAAGCCTGGCCGCCTGTGGCCTGCCCGCCCGCGCCTGCCCCCCAGCCGCGATCCACGTGCGCCTCCCGGCGCTACTGCTGCGCGACCCGCCGGCCTGCAGCCGTCACCACCGCTGCGGCTCGAAGCCCGCCCCGGCCGCCAAGCCACAGCCCGTTTCATCATCCCAAGCCTCCGCCTCACCACCGCGCCCTCCGTCCGCGAAACGACCACCCCGCCCTGCGCGCTGCATCACCAGCGCTGCCTGCAAAGCTGCCTGCAACGCCGCCTGCGTTGCCCGGCGCGTGTAACCACGCCTGCTCCTGCAATCTGCAGCCGCCAGGCGCCATGCCGGCCCGCGCATGGCTTGTCTTCCGCTCTCGTCGCCTCTACACCAAACGAGCAGCTGTCGTCCGTCTGGCGTCAACGTAGGATGCCCCGAACAAGCCTAGCGGAGCAGCTTCCGGAGCCGCCGCCGGCTATTGTCCATGTCACGCACCCACTCGCGAATCGCCGCCGTTGCAACGCCGATTCGGCCAGGCGGAATGCGCTCCAGCCCGCAGCTCCTGCGTGCGACTGCGGCGAGAAAGCTTGGTATCCGTGGCCCGCCTTATCAGGCCGTGGTTGCGGAGAAGTTGCCTGCCGGCGTTACACTCCAGGAAACAATCCACCGTCATGTCGACAGGTGCAACCCCACCGGCGAGTAGCAATTCTCCGCCAGCTCAGGCACACCGGCCCCATCGCAATCTCGTCGGCGCGAGTCCGCAGTTTTTCCTCGGCCAAGTCACCACAACACGTACTCGAATCCACACTTGCCGGATCCCTCCCGGCTCCCGGCCGCCCGATCGCAGCGTGTCCCGCGTTGTGTTACATGGCTTGCTTCTCGGCTGCTGACGAGAGAATCCAAACACGTCCCGGCCTGGCGTGACCACAGGCTCCAGCAAATGACCCTGCCTCGGCCGTGGAACCATGCCACCGAACCTGGAGATGCTCAGGCCTCTGCCGTGTACCGCCCCTCTAACACGCGCAGGGCATTGTTCATTCACGCTTCCCTGGGACACGCACTGCTGCCAATGTGCCCCCTCGCAGCTGCGAGCGTTGAAGAAAGCTGGGTTGCTGCCTCAGGGCCCGCGCCGTTGTTTCGTTCCCTGCGGCTCGCCACTACGTCCTCGTCCCCTCGCTGCTGGGGAAGATGCTGCAAGTGCTTCCAAAAGCATGGGACTGGAGACCTTCCGTCGGCCTTGCCGCCCCTCGTACGCTCGCACCGTCATAGTGCTGTTTCAGCCCTGCTGTGATTGGATGGCAGCCGCCCTATCCCTCACAGAAGCCGAGGCATTCTAAAACGTTTGGATTCGACGTGGATGGCTTTCTTTCGTCAACTGCCAGTCGCTACACCACGCTCTGCCTTGGTCGGCAACGCGCATCCCCATCCATAGCCTTGTGCTTGCATGAACCGCGGAAAAATCCGCGTTTGCTAGCCCTTCTCACCTTTGACAATCTTCGGCGTCACCGGCGCAATTGTCCTCTCACCGGCCCTTCTCCCTCACATACCACGAGCCTACCAGTCCAATGCTGAGGGAGTGAAGGGCGTCGAGTTGCCTAGGAATGCATCAGGACGTTGTTCAAGTTCATGCGCTTTCTCACCGCCTCCTCGTTTGTTCGACGTCAAATGGTCACCAACACCGTACACCAGCTGGCAACTTCCGCGTCCAGGTTCCGCCATCTGCGAGCTAATGATGGCGCCGCAGCGCCCTTCGCCCCTTTGCTGCGAGAGCTGAGTCGAGCTAGAAATGAGACTGCTCGTATCTTGGGGTCTTTGTCCTTCCAGTACCTCTCATGCAAAGCTACCCATTACCAAGCTGCTCTCGACAAAAATCGAGCCCGATTGCTTGTCTGACGGAGTCTGCAGAACGGCCGACATCGGGCGGCAAGGCCACAGTGCCGCATTCTACGGTCAAAGTATGTGGCTCGCCATATTACGGTAAGATAAGAACTACGGACGTACTAGGTAAGCGAACGCTGTTTCTTACCACATGCGTGTCCACATACCGCCACAACAAATTGGAATCGGCGCGACAGCCCCGTTCAGTTTCTCCATTGCGTTTTGCCCCGGCGGAGATGCTACGTCTTTCGACAGAGTAGCAGTAGCAATTGCGGTAGCGGTGTTTAAGACGGCAGAAAACTCGTTGCCCTTGGTCGGCTTGCTACCTCTTCGTCCAACCCTCCACGATCCGATGTCAGTGCACATGGTAGGGTGCCGTCTCGTATGCCGATCAACGTCGCGGCATGACTCCACAATACCAGCCTGCTAGCTTGGAGAAGAATCCCTCAGGAACACCCTTCGCTTGATTTCTAGCCGCCACACACGCGCCGACGTACCATCCCATTCCATCTCACGAACGCAACGCGCCTATCTTCAGGTGGCGGGGATCCCGTGATGGCGATGCGTATCTAGACACATCTCCGCACGCGCAAAAGGGGTCACGCATCTTACATTTCTCACTCCAACCGCCAACCATGGTAGCATTCCCCGGGAAGCGGCTGTGGCGCAGGCGGAAGGCGTCATATGACCTCCTTATTTCCGGGATACTACTACGTAAGCGACGTCGCAACGTCCCTCTCAGGCCTCTCGCCCCTCGTTGAACGTTTTGGTCGGGCTGCTTTTAGCCCCAGTTCGTTCGTGGGGCCCCGGGTCCCGCTTGCAACGCTGTCGGGATTGCAAACCCATCGTGACCTTGGCGACGATGGGGAATAATAGTGCTGAGTAAGGCCATTGAGCTCTTTTGCCGTATTTGGCAAGTTTTCGTATAAAGCGGGAACTCCTGGTTCAATGGGAATGGCATATCAGAGGGGTCCAATGCTCAATAGCAGTAGGGCAGATCAGACCGTGGCGGTTGTTTGTAGGAGGATGCACATGCTGCATGCCGGCCCCTGGATCCTGATGTCGGCCCGCATATGTCTTGCCTGTATCTTGGCTAGCTGTGCATATTACATCGCCTGTCACTGTAGAACATACTTGTCGGGCTTAGTGGCAGGAGCGGTGAAGATCAGGAGATGGTTCCGGTGGTGTTGTCAACGGCGCGGCTTGAAGTAAGGGGACAAGGATATTGCGTAGCCTGTGGGTTCTAGAAGCTTGCACGAACACTCGAGAAGGGTTCCGCAACATGAGGAGGGCAAGTATTGGGTGTCACTGCCCCGTGTTTGTCGCCAATCAGACGATTATCAAGATATCAAAGTGAGAAGTATTCGAGACATATTGTCCCCCTCGGTCTTCTCGTTCAACAACAGCTACTTTTCCCGACCTTTCCTCTCATACAACCAAGCAAAATCAACCCACCATGGTATCGTAAAAATCCCGCATCGCGCATCAGTCGTCACAGAATCCTGAAAGAAGCACTGAAGAGCCAGCCCAGCATCGTGCTAGCCCCCGCTCAAATTCCTGGACCAGACGCCATGCCAGCACCTGTCCGGGAACATTGAGCGCTCGGTGCGTTTCTCTCATTACATGGGCATATTCCCACCCATCAGCAACCCACCCACCAACTCATCTCCCCGTACCAGCCATGATCCCAATCCCGATTCCTCAGCAAGCCTTCAAATCTATCCGCGCGCATTGTCAGGATATCCGCCCGCTCCATCCCAAAATCATGATTACAAAAAAAGGTACTAAAAGTGGGAGCAAACGCTACAAGCAAGAAAGTGTGAAAAGAAGAAGGAAAAAAGGAGGAGAGAATCAACCACACTCAACGACCTTGCCCTCTCCCTTTCAATGCTTCGTCTCCTCCTCGAAGGCGACAGTGCCGACAGGGGCGACGTCGGTAAGGCTGTTGTCGGTGAACTTGAGGTCCTCCTCGATGGAGACGTGGTCCTGGATCTTGATCAGGATGACGGGCAGGGCGAGGATCAGCGAGCCGGCCAGCAGCGCCCAGCACGAAGCGAACAGGTTCATGAATGGGAATTTCTCCAGGTCGAGTGCCCACATGACGGCCGCGCCTGCCGACTGGATGCCCTTGTAAAAGCCGGCGAAGTTGGCGAGCTTGCGTCCGTTGTTGGTCATGGCGCCCATGAGCCTGTTTTGTGACTGTTAAAAAAAAAGGGGGGGCCGTAGACAAAGGGAAGGAAAAGGTCAAACGTACCAGTAGACGGAGGTTTGCCAGGCAGCGTCATAGAAGCCGTAGAACATGTACAAGAACATAGGGCCGATGTAGCCACCATCGGCCCAGTCCTTGACGTGGTAATCTTCGGCACCAGTGCTCTCGCGGGTGTAGGTCTTCTGGAAGGCGTAGCCGCCACCCCAGATGGCCATGGTAATGACCATGAGCACAACCCAGACGACCTTTGCGCGGGTGGTGCGGCGGAAGCGCTTCTGGTCAAGAGCATAGCCGAAGATGAAGGCGCCGACGATCTGCATGATGTAATACAGGGTGTTGTTGAGGGCGCGGGTGCGGAGGCTGAAGTAAGCAGCATTGACGTCGTTAAATTGGTAGGTGTAGAACCAATTAGAAGCGAAGAACATGGGGAAAAGGGCGATGATGTAGGGATCGGAGACGAAAGTCTCGCCCAGACCGATAAGCTCCGACTTCCAGCTGGGGTTCTTCATCAGGATGATGTGCGAGCCATCCTCGCGGACGACGCTCTTAGCCGAGGTAAGAGTGAAAGCGAGGGCGGCACCGAGCAGGGTCAGCACAAGGAAGCCGATGTAGGTGCCATCGCTGACGGTAGCGGCCTTGGTGTTGTGGATGTTCTGGCCAAGGGGAATCTGCGAGGTGAGACGGATGTGGTTAGCAAGGGAGAGCTAGAAGACACGTCGAAGACAATTCCGAGGGAGCGGATAAGGCGTACCAAGCTTCCAATGACGGCTCCCAGGTTGAAGATCATCCAGAACCACGAGATGTAGCGGCCCTTGGAGGCCTCGGGCGGGTAGGACATCATGACGGCGCCTTGGGCGCACCAAAGCAGACCGGCGCACACGCCAAGAAAGGCGCCGGCGAAGATGCTGAAGCCAAAGTTCTGGTTGTGGGAGAAGTTCAGGAAGGAGGCGACGTAGATGCTGTAGCCGATGCCGCCGAAGGCCAGGGCGAACTTGACGCCGAGGGTGTTGGCGATGGTGCCGGCGAAGAAGCCGACAACGGCGAAGGTCGAGTTGAGGGCGACGTTGGCCTTGTTGGCGGCCTCCGGATCGACCTGGCCGCCGCCACCCATGCCGGACAAGGCATTGAACATGCCCGGGCACAGGAAGCACACGAACGACACGATGCCCAGCTGTGCGGCGGGCGAGGCGTAGTAGAGCTTGTGTCCCAGGACGTTGAACTCGCGGTACTTCCACGACTTCTTGCGCGAGTCGGCGACGCCGGCCTCTTCAGGATAGGGCGGCGGGCTGCTGCTCGCGGCAGCGCGCTCCTCGGCGTGCGACTGTTTCTCGTTCTCGGCCATGGTGTCGATGTCGCGGGCAGGCGAGCGCTGGGGCCGTGTGGAGACGGGCGGAGATAGGGGAGGACGGGGCGGAGCAGCAGCAGCAGCAGCAGGAGCTCGCTCTCAGGCACGACCCGGGCTGGCGGACAGTGGTTGGTGCAGGGCTGGGTGTCACTGTGGGCGGACGCGAGGAAACACTTCGCATGCCTGGGGCACACGAGCAGCGCGCTTTCTATATATTGCAGTGCCTGTGGCGTGGTCGTGCTCCTAGCAGCGCTAGCGGTCCCCTCCTCCGCACCGGCGGCGCATGGGGGGCGCCGCAAGGAGCAGGCCGTTAACGAGAGATATCAGCTAACGCGGCACAGCACCAGCGATAAGAGACAACAGTCGGCCGCCAGGGTCGCGCCGGCGCTGCAGGAGCACAAGGGCTGCAGACACGGCGCCGTCAGCCAGCAAAGGCTCGAGCCTCGAGGCGCTAGGGTTAGGGACGCGGCGCCACGAGCTGACACCCAAGGTCCTCGGCTGCTGCCCGCCAGAGCCGGCGCTGCCCTCGCCGCTTCCTCGCGCGCCTGCCGTGCCTGCCAATCTGCCAATCGCCCGGCGCCGCCTGCTGCAACGGTCGGGCAAGCCACCGGCCAGATGTAACCTCTTGATCGCCCGCCTCGAGCTGCCCGCTCGATAACACTGTCGCAGAGCGCCATTCCGGCCATCGTGGCAGCTGCGACCCTGCGTGACTCGCCCTGGGCTGTTATCGCCCGCGTCAGCCTCTCCACGTCCACGGGCAGTTGCGACCCCCCTGGTCTGCGTTGCGCCGGCGCCGTGGTAGTAGTATGACGGCGTGCCAGTGGAACCGTCCGTCCTCCCGGCCTCACGCCTGGCGGCCGCAACATCACAACGGTCCAGTGACGGTTCGCGCCGCGATGGAGACATGCCAATCGCCGGAGCCTGCGGCAACGTAGCGTGGTTGCACTATGACGCTGCACCAGATTCCCGACAACACCGGCCATCGCGTCCAATGACGCCTCGCCATTCCGGCACACTTTCGCCGAAGGCGGCCAAGATGCCGCTGAGATCCAGTGGCAACGCTGTCAGACACAGATACGTAAAAGGCCTCTGGCTGCCCCGGACTGCGTGAGCGCCGCAAGACCTACACCCTCCCGCGCTGCTACTACTTCCGCGACAAACCACTTCCCTTTTCGGACAGCTTTGACGCCTTTTGATCCTTCGTCACCATGTAAGGCCCTCGTCAGCGAGGCGGTGTGGCTTAGCGCTGACCCAACCACGTCTAGGAGGTTGATCGTCCGTGAAGACCCCCAGGATGCGTCCAAATACATAGCAGACTACGTCGTCGGTATGTCGTATTGCTATTGCCGTGTCCAATATTAGAAGCAATCCTCTGACATGTTGTCGCCGTCCCACAGAGCGCATCAAGGCCTTCGAGCCGACGCCGGAAAAGCCGTTCGTACTGGGCCTGCCGACGGGCAGCAGCCCCGAGATCATCTATAAGCTGCTGGTGCAGAAGTACAAGAATGGCGACGTCTCGTTCCGGAACGTCGTCACGTTCAACATGGTACGACCCCCGTCCTGCAAGTCTATAAATATGCATTTCTTCGTATTCCGCACCAGATGCTAGCGCGTCGCCTGGAGCCAATGAGTGAGCTGGCTGCAGCCCCGGGTTGCACAAGCCACTGCATGCTTCAAGACAAGTCACGTCGAGATCCCCTTGGAACACAGGGATGGACCAGACGCTGACGCCTTTGACAGGACGAGTATGTGGGCATTCCGCGCGAGCACCCCGAGTCGTACCACAGCTTCATGTACAAACACTTCTTCTCGCACGTCGACCTGGACCCGGCCAACATCAACATCTTGAATGGCAACGCGCCCGACCTCGAGGCCGAGTGCCTGGCGTATGAGGAGAAGATCAAGGCTGCCGGCGGCATCGAGCTTTTCCTGGGCGGCATCGGCGCCGACGGCCACATCGCCTTCAACGAGCCCGGCTCGAGCCTGCAGTCGCGCACCCGTGTCAAGACGCTGGCCTACGACACCATCCTGGCCAACTCGCGCTTCTTCGGCAATGACGTCTCGCAGGTGCCCGCCATGGCCCTGACCGTCGGCGTCGGCACCGTTCTGGATGCCCGCGAGGTCGTCGTCATCATCACCGGCGCCCACAAGGCGCTGGCGCTGCAGAAGTGCGTCGAGGAGGGCGTCAACCACATGTGGACCCTGTCCGCCCTGCAGCAGCACCAGCACCCCATGCTTGTCGTCGACGAGGACGCCACGCTCGAGCTCAAGGTCAAGACGGTGCGCTACTTCAAGTCCATCGAAAAGGTCGCCCGCCGCCTCGGCTTCGAGCAGATGCTCCCCTCCGAGGCCCGCATCTCCGCCAAGCGCAGCACCATCCGCGAAGGCCTCAGCAGCCCGCTTTCGCCCAAGGCTGTCAAGCCCCCGACCTTCCAGGTCCCACTGCTGGCACCCAACCCCAACCCTCAGAGCATCAGCCGCAGCGTCACCCCCGAGCCCGTCCTCGAGAGCATGGCCAGCCGCATCTCCCCGGTCGAGCCCTCTGTCGACAGCCTGACCATCCCCGACGATGTGCCGCTCCAGCGCATGGGTGCCCGCGTCGCACCGCTGGCCGGTTGAAAACAATCTCGACCGCATTTCTCTTCACTTCTTCGTTATCAGATTTCCCTCACAGAGCTTATCAGATTGCAAGGCCCTTTCAATGTCGAGATCAGCGATCCTCTGGCGTTTAGGAAGCGGAGTCCACAGGAGTCTTGCTCCCATGACTTAATCCTTCTTTTTTTCCCTAGTCAATCGCTAGAGATGATCACTTTTTAACGTAGTCATGACCACGGTTAAGCACTCGCTTTTGTAGAAGTCTACCAAAACATAACATCCATCTGGTTGATAGAATGTAAAACAGGGACGTACGTCGCGTACGTCGTGCGTCTATAAAGGGGTTTAAAAAGCGTACACTGTCTAGATTTTTATGTATATCAATGTATATTAGCGTGCTGTGTGTCGTAGCAGTCGTGTCCAATGTTTTGCTTTGCGTCGTGTTCCATCTCTCTTGTCGATTTGCGTGCATTGGTTCCGTGTGCAGCGATGCTGTACAACATTGTTGGTAGCAATTACCGACCTACCGCTCTACAGAACCACCTGCAGAGCCTCAGAGGCACGACGCCCAATAAAAAGGCAAAACACGGACGTCTTGATAAAGTTAGTGCGGAGGGGAAGACGGGAGAGTCCGTAAAGTAGATAGTACGGGCATGATTGATGTCTTATATGCTGGCACATTCCCTAACGCTGCTATTTCATATGCAATCAAGGTATCATGGGCAGAACTGCTGCATAATTTCACTAGTTCCGTCTCACGAAGCTCCTGTTACGAAGAACGATGAAATCAGATACTCGGATGTAGGTGTCAAAAATCCGGACCCCCGGGTAAAGATCACATTAAATTCATAAAGAGCGACTCGTCAAAGTGAAGTCGCAGAGAAATAGTGCGACCAAGAAACGCAGCTCGAGAACTGCACCGAAGCCCAACATCATTCACCAGTCCGGGGTATGAGGGATTAGATCCCTTCGGCATAGCATCATAACTCCACCAAAACTAGTCATGCACCTAGCATGAACCCTCCGAACCACCGATCTGACTGGCTTCGCAGCCATCCGGATAGAAGAAAGAAGCAAGACTATGGTCATGTCAGTACTTGAATCAGCATGATCAAGGAAGCAGGATAAACTTACGCAATGATTACGTAGGCGGCGATGAGCAAAGAACCCTCGAGGTAATTGCTTCGTCCGTCAAGGATCAGGAAGTTGATGACGAAGGCCGTGACAAAGAGGGAAACCGTCTCAAAAATATTGAAGTAGAGAGACATATCCTTGCCCATGATCCAGCCGAGAATGACGATGAAGGGAGTGACGAAGATGGCGATTTGGATACTACTACCAACGGCGACGCCAATAGCAAGGTCCATTTTGTTCTTCGCAGCGACAGTCACTGCAGTGACGTGCTCTGCAGCGTTGCCGACAATGGGAAGGATGATGAGACCAATGAAGGCCTGGCTGATGCCGGTTTTCTCGACCAATGGCTCGATAGCATCACTCATGAAGTCGGCACATACTGCGACCAACCCGGTACTGATAAGCAACATCATGATAGCCGAAGTACGAGACATCTCGGGCTTTTCGGCTGCTTCGAGACCTTCGTGCTCAGGATCTGTGTGCCCTGGGTAGGTTGCCATTGGAGGCATTGAACGGCGTGCTGCTGAACTATTCGAAGTCCTGTTAAGGCGGTCGGGCAAAGACGCGGTACGACGCAGGCCCTGGCCGCGACCGGTGGTCATGCCAGGTGCAGCGGTAGGCGGCGGAGTGACAAAGACGTTGTTGTGGAGGAACCCTGGCATGGACGGGAGCACTGCGGGGCGCGTGGAAAGCTGGCGGAGGTTGAAGGGGCGTCTGGCAGAGTTCGGCGACGCAGGTCCATCAGTCGGTTCTGGAACCGGTTCTTCCGCAAACCCAACACGACGAGAATTCTTTTCGGTTGGGACTGCTTTCGACGATGCAGGTCTGACCTTCTTTTCGTTCGTATCCTCTTCAGGCTCGGCCGCCTTCTTGTGCTTCCTCCTATGCTTCTTGCGGCTTCTCTCGGCTGATGGAGACGCGGAAGATCCAGTCTCAAAATCGCGAACTCGGGAACCACCAGTGTGCACTGCGAAATCGTCCGTGTCGGCTTCATCACCGCTCAAAATAGCACCAAGAACTGATCCACGCCTGGGCGAGCTGCCTTCTTGACCGCTAGCCTGGTTCCCGAGGTAGGCCCGGTGGTTCTCGACTGACGGAGTGCTCAGCACTGAAGGAAGGGACGGAGTTTCCTTGGTGGAGCTTGTGCTGGACTTGCGACGTCTGCGGTGCCTGAAGGCTCGCTTGATCTTTTTCGCCGTGGTGTTGGATCCCGACGAGCTGTCGGTGTCCGAACTGCTGGAGTCGCTGGATGAATCCGATGAGCTGGAGGAGTTGAGCATGTCGGCCAAGACACCTGGGTGCGACTCCTCGTCGATGATATGCTGTGGCGTGCTCTCATAGAGGTAGGCATGAGATTTGAGCTGGAACAGGAGGTATAGCACGTATACGAGAAGTAGAACCTATATTATGCATTAGAGCAGCCCCGAGAGGAAAACCGGCTGATCAACTTACCACGCTGGTTCCACGGCTGACTTGAAGCGTCTTGTAGTCGGCTGTGCTGTTGCTGGAAAACGAGGCATGGAAGGCAGTCTAATTAAGCATTAGAAAAGCTTCCTGGCGTGGTTCTAGGATGACTTACGGGCAACAACAAGCTCATGACAGCCAAGCTGAGCAGACAAGCACTCATCTGGGTTACCGTGCTGTTGTACACCTGGAGCGTGCATTAGCTCCATGTAGAAAAAGTCACTAGCATCACTGCTTACCTGCTCTTGGTAGCGCAAGCCACCAAGAAGGAAAGCCATGCCAAGAATGAGAAGCAAGTTGGCAAGGATGGAGCCAAGCAGCGAAGCCTGTACGACGCGGATCTCATCCTTGGCAAGCAGAATAATGAACAGGATCAACTCAACCGCGTTGCCGAAGGAGACGTTGAGCAGAGCTCCTAACGTGTCTCCGAGTCTCGATGCGACGCTCTCGGTGGCATGGCTCAAGAGACCGGCAAGCGGAATGATGGCTACGGCGTTCATGGAGAAGATGAGCTCTTCGGACATGCCGGCCGGCTTACTAGCAATGCCTATGGGGACGAAGACCAGCAATACGTTGACCCAGCTGTAGCAGAGGGCATCTTTGGTGTGCTGGAAGAAGCGGATAGTGCCATTCTTCGCGCGAGTAGGAAGAGGCGGCTTCTCGCCGGGGTCTAAGGTGGGAGGCGGAGCTCCATCAAGCTGGGTATTGCCGGGGGCGGGGGCAGGCGGCGACGTGGATGTGCTGTCGGCGACATTGCTGACGGTGGGCTGGCTGCCAGTGCTGGGGCGGCGCGGCTGCGAGTGCGAGGGTTTCTCGGACGTGGTTGAGGCAGAGGACGGGAGAGTCGCATTGCCGGACTGATTGCTCAGTGGAAGAATAGAGCGGGCGGGTTGGCGATTCGAGGCATGTGCTTTCGCCCACGAGTTTATACGGTCTGAGAGGCGATTAGAGGGATCTCCCATCGAGGTATGGTTCGCAGAGCGCGAGAGTGACGAGTGTGTGGGACAGAAGCCCAGGGCGAGGGCGGTGCTAAATAAGCACGATAAGGCGGGACCAAGACCAGGAGCTTCCGAACGAGCCGCTAAGCGCGGACGGCAGCGTGGCCAAGAGGGCTTTGCTCCACGTTGGCGTGCTGGGGTAAGGGTAGGGTACACTTACGCATCTCCGGGAGCTGGCCACTCAGAGGGCAGTGTGGTGCCGAGCGATAGGTGGCGCACGTCGACCGGACTTGCGAGGAGGGAGGCAGCCGGCAAGAACAGCGCGCACAGAGTGGTGGAGCTGGAGGACAAGCCGGCGGGAGAACAGCAGAGGCGATGGCTCTTGAGCGCGCTTGCTCGTAGCTGCCGTTTGCCGCAGCCCTGCCATGGCAGTTGGGCAACTGCCCCTTTGCAGCGAGGACCCGACCGCGCGCGCCAGGGCCCGGGGCGCTGACGACTGCCAAGGCCGCTGGCGGTGGCGCGCACTGTGGCTGAAGCCAATCGCAGCGCGGCTGCAAATCCGGAACGCGACCCACCCGCCGTGCCACCTTCCACCTTCCTCCAGTTCCAGCACGCAACAACTCAGCCCGGCGGCCTACGCGACACCATCATCAGACCCGGTTTCGCCTGCGCTGGACTCTGGCCACAGCCAACCACCGCCCTCGCCGCATCCGACTGTGACGCCGAGCCCTGCCCGCCGCCAAGCGTCCATGACGAGCGGCCGTCAGGTGCTGCCGGTACACAGACTGCGCCTTGTCAGCCTCACTCGGCTCGCACGGGCAACGAAGCCATACTCCACTCGTGCTTGGCGAGCGAGCCAGAACGCGTCTGGATGCGTGCTTGGACCAGCCCGGTGACTCTCTTCCAAGGCTTCCAATGACACGCCAGCTTGCTGCGCTTGTCTGGCCGGCGCTTGTTCCATGTGTGCGCAAGCGCCCCCGGCCTCCAAACGGCCGCCGTATGTACCTGACTTCATTATTCTCGTGCGGCGCACATGTTCTGCGCGTGCCGACTTCCGACGAACACCTGCCCTACTACTCCCATTGCTGGCGCTTTCAGGGGCTAGATACGGGCCATCGTGGAGCAGATGGCATCAAGAGCCCTCACCGCATGCAGGCTACGTCTATCACCATTCGGAGCCGGTGCGGTGGGCTAATGCTTGATCGTCATGCACATACTTGGTATAAGCAAGCGCATCCGACGTCGAAGCATACACGCAGCCAAACCAAGCGTGGCGTCAATAATGCACCATTCCTCCCGCCTGGACGATCATTCCCAATCCCTGCGCATCATCATCTTCCCTATGCGATGCTCCCGAGCAGGCAAGATGCCTCAACAGTGTGATCGGCGCGCGCTATTGTTGCGCCGCACTCCTCAAGCTTTGCTGGTTCCGCATCATCCATCCCTGCAGCGACAACGGGAAAGCTTGTCTGGCCTGAAGAGGTTTCCTGTCGTCGAGTCGAAACAGCCGTCGACCTCAATTTCACCGAAACATGTTGAGAGAGTTTGAGCTCTCGCTGAGACGTGATTGACAGCACTAGGGTCGTACAATCACGCCCCTACCAAGGCCTCAGCTGTACTTCTGCCGACACCCCAACCATGAGCAAACTGAGCCTCGCACCCACCGCCGACACGGGGGTCTGTCGAGCTCTGCTTGCGCGATTTCTTCATCGAACACGTGGGCTAGAGCACAGACCGTCGAAGCCGGTGTCAATACTAAACGTTGATCCATGTTGTGCCTTACAATTCGCACAGTTTATCCGGTCTTCAGAGGCCCCGGACTACTCGAAAATTGCTAAACTCATTAAGCACCTCTTTTGCAAAGGATTGTTCAGATCGCTGCTGGGTATTTTCCATTATATATTTCTAGTGCCCCTACAGATGTCTACTTGACCTCTGCAGATTATCTGTTGACCTACCCGAGCTCAGATTGCCCTATGAAAGAGAGACAAGGTTGTTGATGTGACGAGTAGGGAGTGAAAAGTGCAAAAGAGCCGTCTGCACGAATATCAAAGTATAGCGCTTGGTCAGAAGCCCAATTCGCCCGCGGGGAATCTTCACCCATGCTTCTTCGGCAGAAGAGGCCTCGGCAGACTTTATGTGCGAGATTCTGGTCCACATTTCTTCTGCAGAAGAGACGCTGCCAGCCCTTAGGTTCGACGCTGCAACAAACATTAACAAGCCCTCAAGCTCGGCAAGCTGGTATACCTTGTGGTTGTGATGGCCCAGCCAGCACCCAATTGCAGCTATGCCAAGCTGCAGGCCTTTGTACGCTTCTTGTGGTATCTGCAAGCTCTCCGGCCAGTGCTGCTTTTCGCAGAGCTTGATTACCAGGGACCGGAACTTGGCGGCAGCGTCGGAATTGAACTTGAGAGTTTTCTTCCGCATGACCTCACTCTCCTCGTCATTCAGCGTGAGGAAAGTCATCTTTGTTTCTTTGTCAGGGATGGTGGGGAATAGTTCAGCTCGGCAGACCGGACATGCCTTTTTTGGGGTCGATGAAAGCCATATCAGAAGGCAGTCACGTCCCACGATATGTCCGCATTTACGGAGCTGAATCAGATGCTTCTCAACCTTACCTTCTGCATTTGGCTTGCCGAAAGCCTCCATACAACCGCTACATGCATCTAGCTTTTCCTTGGGAATGTCTCCTGGATGCACTTCCTGGGTCCAGTCGCGGAAGAAATTCTCAGACGTCGGGGGCTGCTTCCGGTCCATGTTGGAACTGGTTGAAGTCTGGATTGTGGTTTCTGCGGTCTACGAGCCATATTATAGTACTGTACCAGATAGTACTTTCATACAACAAAGATATTCCTGTACAATGCATTCACAGGATTCCGGTCCTACACACAAAGACGGATACTATTTTCGGAGAACAAAGAGAGCGGTTCCGACTGCACGCATGGAGCTGTTGGCATTGTCCTGTACCTTTGTATGAATGACGACCAGCTTGATAGTTGAGATATCACGGATGCTTTCACGCTTGCA
This sequence comes from Diplodia seriata, assembly GCF_021436955.1. Classification (NCBI taxonomy): domain Eukaryota; kingdom Fungi; phylum Ascomycota; class Dothideomycetes; order Botryosphaeriales; family Botryosphaeriaceae; genus Diplodia; species Diplodia seriata. The sequence goes on along the minus strand of NW_027117308.1, from coordinate 4,068,334 downwards.
ACACACTCCCGTAACCCGGAACTGCGAGGGAGAAGTGCTCGCACGTGAACTAACGCTACTATTGCCATAATCGCAATGCAGGGTTCAATACCTGGGCCACCAGCCCCAAACTGTGTCATTTGGTTGTGTAGCTAGTGTGATGGTAACCGGACCGGTAAGCTAACCAAACAAACGTCTGGATGATTATGTGCGACAGGTGTGCCGAGCTCGAATTATTGGACATATAGTGCGTATGATGTAATCACTGGGTCCCCTTCATTCTTCCGTTTTGATTATGAAACGATTCCACATTCTGCCCAAAAATTCTCAGTATCTATTGTATGTGGAACGAACTCATTGTTCCAGACACATCCCGTCGTAACTAAGAGAGCATTTCCGGGAGGCATAATGCTGTAGTGTACCCTTGCGGCGGATCGTTAAAGAACTCGTTCTCCCCAAAACTGCCCCGACACATATTACACAAGGTCTGAAGACGCTTCAACGACTTCGAAACTTACACCTACATGTTGAGCTTTGCTTGCACTGTCCATGCAGCAAGATTGTAGAATTCCTCGCAGGGCAGAGAATGATGAAGTTTTCTGCGCCCCGCTGTGCCCTGCACGTGAAGGCACATATACCGTGTACGTGGCCTCTACACCAACCCGACATCATTCGAGAAACAGAACCAGCCCAGCGGGCACTGGTAATCCCTGTCAGATATACCGAGGAGGAAGCAACAGCCTGTGCAATGCAATGACTCAAAAAAATAAGATCGACATTGCCTTTGCAGCGCGATGTGGAAAGGAGGTGGACTGGACAACAAAGAGACAGAGGGTGCGGATAAAGGGCCTCTACAAGGGTCGGCTGTCATCCAACCGTGCTACAGCTCTGAAAATAAAAGTGTATATCAGTGTTGTTAGGATGGATTTTGCCCTCGTCCTTGCACGTACTCTGTACAGAAGATCAACACCAAGCTGGGTAGCAACGTCTCGCGTGCAAGAATGGCAATCTGTGAAGCCTTTCCCACCCACCGAATACCCACTCATGTATATCTACTCATTCGTGTGCATCACTTGATGACCCCAAAATCGAAGCCGGGGAAAAACGCCATAAACTCCCGTCAGTGCCAGTGTCTTCGCTAGATGTCGCACGGCGCCACCGCCGCCGCCTGACTCAGTTCCTGAGAGCCCGAAGACGCTCATTGAGGCCGTCCTCCATCTCCTCGGAAGGCCCGACCTTCGTCTTGGCCGGCGTTGCGCCCTCGAGTTCTTGGTTGAGCTCGACGCCCGCCTTGTCCGCGGCCTGCGCCATCAGGCGGTCGACGTCCTCCTGCGGCGTGCCGACGGCCGTAGCTGAGGATGTGGCATTCTCGTAGTAGGCGGTTGCGACATCCAGGTCCTCGAACTGCGTCTCGAACTTGTCCATGACTGCGGATATCTGTTTGTGTTCTTGTCAGAAAACCGTAGCCGCCAGCGTTATTATTATTATTTTTTGGCACTGTTTGGAGGTAAGCATACCTTTTCGAGATCCATAGACTTCATGGCCGAGTCCATGCCCTTGACCACGTTCGCCATGCTGCCCGTCACCTGGCGCATCGTCACCGCCGTTTGTACCCTGCTGCTGACGGCATCGATGCGCGAGGCCAGACGTAGCAGGTTGAGTTTCTCGTTCTGCTTCCTTATAGCGTTCTGCGCGTAGATCTTGGCGATGTCGTTGTGGCCCGCCTTCATCGCCTGTTTGCGCCCGAGTCCGTGTCAGTCTGGTGAGTGTTTCTGGCGGGGGTGTGCAAGCAGAAGGTCCTGCTCGGGCGGATCGTTCAAGGGGCGCGACGCACTTTCTCGAGCTTCGCCTTCTCGGTTGTCTCATCTTTACCGGCCTTCGCAGCTTGCCGGTTGAGCTGCTTTGTGGTGAACTGCGTGCGCGGGTATTGTTAGCGCGGGGTGCGAATGCGGGGATGGGTGCGACGTGCTTTGAGGTTGAACAGCGCTTTTTCGAGGCCAGACATGGTTGCTGTCGATGGCAGTAGGAGGCGAGGGCGAGGTAATGTAACTTCACGAGGCTTGTGGTGGCAGGAGTGGAGTGGAAGTCTTGCTGCCGGAGCCTGGAGCAGCCCTGCCTGATAGAGTGGCGCCGGAGGGCAGCGCCTCGGCGCCGCAGTCCTCTCGCTCGCTCGCTTCGGGAAACGTCATACCAGCTACGCGCGTGCGGCCCGGAGCCACGCACCAGCACCTAGCCAGCTGCACGCGCTTGTGTGCTGCTCCATAGCTCGCTCTAATTTGTGCTCAAAGTATTCGTTTTCATAGCCATGAGAACCTTGCCAAAGCTCGTCGTCTGCCCGCTGTCCCAGTCCTTCCATGCAGTCCCGCCCATCCTGCTGCCCGCAACGCCAAAACGCCGTTCCGCAACGCCATAGCTAAAGCTTAGAGACACCTCATGCCTCGTGCGGTCCCGAGTTGAACTTGTCGGTGGCCGACCGGAAGAGCTCTTGCTGCTGCCTGATCAGCTCCTCCTCGCTCAGGCCACTCTGCTCGATCTTGCTCTGCTTCTTCTCGCGGTTCTGGAAAGCGGCGTTAGCGCGCCTTGCGTTATCCTCGGGCTTGCTCCGAGGACCTACCATCTGCTGCTTGCGCTGGTCCTGGGCGACCTGCATGATGTCGTCCACGTAGTTCCCAAAGCCGAAGTCCTCCAGCGCAGCCTTGACGTGCTCACATGCGATCGTCTTCTTCGCTTCCTTCTCGGCGATGTCGTTTGCTTCGGAGGAGATCATAGTGATGAATTCAACGCAGCACTCGATGAGGAGATCACGCGTCTCCTTGGCGAAGGTGACGCCCGGGTCATTTGCGAGGATCTCGTTGATTATTTTCTGGACGGTGGCTTTGTCCGCGGTCAGCGCGATTCAAAAGCGAGCTTGACGCGGGGTGCCTGGGCGTCCCCTCCTCGGGGCTGCCCGAGACGGCGAACGCGACGGGTCGGGGCGGTGTACGGGCGTGGGTCGCGTGGGATCAGGGAGAAGACTCGCATACCTTTCGGAAGCGAAAGCTCGTCGTTGCCTGTGGGCGGAGTCAGCGCGTAGTCGGTGGCTTCAGTGTACGCAGGCGCGCGCGCGACACGGCAGCCTGGTTGGTTGCGACGCACCTCCAAACTCGCGGTCCGACATGGCTCGCTTGCACAGGAAATCAGGGTGGCGTCGAGGCAAAAGGCGGGAGAGGAGGCTGGGGTTCGCGACCAATGCTGCGCTCACAAAACATGGTCGCGGTCGTTTGGCATTCTTTAAATGTTAGAGCAGAGCTGACGCTTCATCCTAGCTCGGCGGGCGCACGGGCCGCGTCGGCGTCGGCGAAGCCCTGCTTCCGAGCGCTGCTCAAATAATGCTGGAAACTTTTTTCTCTCTTCGCTTCCACCGCAACACCTTGAGCCGCACACCTTTTCTGCGCGGCGTTTTGCAGCATGGTAAGTCGACTGCCCCGTCTCCAGCCCTCACCCTCTTCGAAGATGAACATTCGTGTCGCCCCTATCAGACCACCATTGTGGTGATTACCTGTCCTAGCCAAACGGACTATCTGAGAAAAACCAAACACAGCTTCGTTCCCATCACGCTGGCTTGCGAACGCCTGCTAACGTTGCAAAGACATTGTAGGCCAGACTCACTTGAGTTTCTTTCCATCATGGCGCCGTCTGTGTGAGCGAACCGCCGGATCCCAACGCAAATGGCGCGTCGGACGGCTTGGTTCTGCTTTCTGGACGGCGCATGCACATGCTAGCTCGCATCTCGTCTGTACGTGGAGAGCGAAGCGACTCATGCAGGGGATGTCTCAGATTGGGCTGGGAATGTGAGCCGGGCCAGAGCGAGCGCACGGGATCTGTCCCCCATTGCGGGACCCCAGAGCGGGCGACTGTCAGGCCGCACCCGCATGATTCTCCGGCGGGATCATCAAGCATGGCGCCACCCCGCTTGATCGTACGATCAGCTGCACAGCGACCCGCATTCTCCAAATTCGGGTGCACAGCGCCGCATATCCTTGATTAGCGAACGTGCTGCAGGTAGGTCACCCCCGATCTTTCACATCAGCCACGTCACGCCACTCTCCAAGTGATGATCAAAAATCAAAGAGTACTATCAAATTCCGACATTCCGTGAGGATCTAATCTTGACTGATGACCTGAACGAGTCATCACTGGCGTGGCCTCACTGGTGCAGTGCATGCGATGGTGACTGACCCACGGAGCTAGTGTGTTGGTAGGAGCTTATTTGAACATCACCATCAGTAACGGTACGTTTGTGTTGCCTTTGTTCTCTCTTCCCTTCCTGTGATGACAAAAGATCACATTCCATGCTAAGACGGAGGGGGTAAAATCCCTATGTCGAGAAAGTGTCGAGCCTTTTCATCTTTCGACTGAGATACACAAGTTTCGATTTCTCTATTGCACCAATCTAGAAGAAAGACAATCCGGCTAACGCCCTGGCTAGCTCTTGGCTCTCAGAAACATTTACGCGTCCTGGAACGCGGACAGCTCTTGATCGTTCCAGCTGCAGGGCCTGCGTCAGTACGAATTGAGTGGGGGTATTGCGTGGGAGCACATACTTTAGGTAGCGGCCGTTCAGCTCCTTAGGGGCATCAAGAACCAGTCGGGCCATGACGTTGCCCGGCTGGTCAGGACGGAGCAATTTACCGTTAGATGGCAAACCAAGGAACTTCTCCGCGTCCTTAGGATCCATGTGCTTGTGATGAGTGGCCCGGATATTGTCCTGCATGTTGGTATCAACGGTGCCGGGACGAATGGAGAGGGTAGTGACGTCGGGCTCTTCAGCCGCCAATGTCTCGGCCAAGTGATTGAGCACGGCTTTTGAAGCACCATAAGCACCCCAGGCGGCGTAGGAGTGGGAAGCAGCACCAGACGAGACGAGGACGATACGCCCGTTGGAAGAGCGCAGGGCTGGCAGGGCGGCCTTGATCTACACCAGCAGTCAGAAGGGGCAATTGCGGCGGGCATGGTGACACAGTACCAGGGCGATGCCGGAGAAGACATTGACATCAAAGGCAGCTCTCCATTCCTCGGGCTCGGTGTCGCAGATCTTCTTCACCGGCTCGAGCACGCCGTGGTTCACGACGAGCCCATCCAGGCGGTTCCAGTGCTGGAGGGCGAGATCGGCGGCCTGTTTGCCGATTGAAAAGTCGGCGAGGTCTCCTGACAGGAGCTGCACCTGTTCCGGGTGCTCAGCGCGCAGCCGTTCGAGTGGCTCCTTGCTTCGGGCGACAACAACGAGCCTGCATTGGCGCTGCAGCAGGAAGTGGCTAATGGCGAGCCCGATGCCTGTCAAGCGCGGGCCGAGATGCGTCAGTAAGCCGCGGCCACATGCACGGGGAGAGGGCCGACGGCGTACCCCGGGAGGCGCCGGTGACAATAATGACTTTCCCCGCGGCGGCCATTGGGTGGTTCGAGGGGTGTGAGGTCGGACGTCTGGCGTCGAGGGACAGCGGACAGAACACAGAAAAAAGACTCGTCCCGAGGCGACCCGCCTTTTTTTCTTGCCGGTGGCGCTGGTGTGGATCTGCGGTAAGTGTGCGAGGGGTGCAGCCGCTGGGCGGGCGGACGTCATGGCGATGTGGGGTTTGGCGCGCCTTTCACAACGCCCGCCGCTGGGACGGATCGTATGATATTTTGCTTCACTGCACACGACCATGCTACATAAATCCCAGGCGGGCAGGCTGAACCCGCGACACCACTCCTCCGCAGATCCTCGATCGCATTCCCTGCCCAAGCATGGCCAGCCCCCCGACCCAGACCGTCATCCTCGGCGCAGGCATCGTCGGCCTCTCGACCGCCTACTACCTCGCCCACGCTCCCGACGTCGACCCGTCCACCATCCACATAGTCGAGTCCGCCGCCGAGCTGTTCTGCTCTGCCTCCGGCCTCGCCGGCGGCTTCCTCGCTGAAGACTGTGCGTTCCTCCAATTCCCCCCGCCCGAGCTTGCGCGAAGCTGACAACCGCCCAGGGTTCGCGCCCTCTGTTGCGCCGCTGGGCGCCCTGTCCTTCCGCCTGCACAAGGAGCTCGCCGAGCAGCACGATGGCCGCAACAAATGGGGCTACTGCCTGAGCATCGGCACCTCGCTCAGCCAGGACCCGGAGAACAGCGAAGAGGCGGTGCTTGGGAGCGGAGAGGACTGGCTGAGCAACGGCACCAGCCGCGCCAAAGCTGTCGGCGGCCAGGACCACTTCGAAAAAGGCGAGGGTCCCGCGTGGTTGAACCTGGAGCCCAACAGCAGCCTCGAGGTCATCAGCCAGGACGCGAGCACTGCTCAGATGTGAGTTTTTGTCACTGGCTGGTTGGCACAGTCCGGAGCTGATGCTGAGCAGAGATCCCAAGCGCATGTGCGCCTTCCTCCTGGACCAATGCCGCGAGCGGGGCGTCCATCTCCACCATCCGGCAAAGGCCGTTGGCGTCTCGAGAGACGAGAAAGGGCTGATGAGCGCAGTCCGCGTTGCTACTGAGACCGGCATGGAGGTGGAAAGTAAGAATGCATCCATTCTTCATGTGTGGACGTCACTAACCGCGAGCAGTCCCCTGTGCCCGCCTGGTCGTTACTGCCGGTGCCTGGACCCCCAGGGTTTTCAACACGCTGTTCCCGAAGACCAACGTCCGGATACCAATCTCGCCGCTCGCTGGCCACTCGCTCCTCCTCCGCTCGCCTCGATGGACTAAAGAACAAGAGGATCTGGGCTGCCACGCTATCTTCGCCACTGACACCCTCGGCTTCTCGCCTGAGCTTTTCAGTCGGCTTACCGGGGAGATCTACATTGCAGGACTCAACACCACTCAGATCCCTCTGCCGGAGCTTGCCTCGGACGTCAAGGCTAAGGGTGAGGCGATGAAGCAACTGAAGGATGTTGCAGCTACCATGTGCGGCTTGCCAGACAAGGATGACCTTGAGATCCTAAGAGAAGGACTGGTAAGAGAAACACCGATCAGCCTTTGAGAATCCTCCTCTTACTTTTGCGCAGTGTTACCGCCCTGTTACTTCCAGTGGCAGACCAATCATTTCCCGAGTCCCCGACATGAAGCTTGGGATCCAGACTCTCGGTGGCAGCCGAGGTGGTGTTTTCGTGGCCGCTGGCCACGGCGCATGGGGTATGATTGTGTTGGCAGTCCCTCCCTTGGATCAACTTGTTAACCAGAACCCCAGGAATCTCGCAATCCCTCGGCACCGGATTAGTCATGACGGAGCTCATGTGTGGCAAACCAACCTCGGTGAACATCAAGGCGCTGGCTTTGCCCGCTTAATTCTATAATATCACAGCATCATTGCAAGCACCATGCAATATTCCATGGCAACAACCGCGCATATCGGGTCTATAAGATCGGGAACCGCCTTCACCGAACAGATCTCGTCAAACCACTGGCCACTAACGACACAAACAGTATTATTTCGGCGCATATGTATTAAGTATGGCTTTTTTCTGGATGGTATTATTCCCCACAGGACCCCATATAGGCAGGAACTTGCATTTGCATGAAGGAAACGGCACAATAGATAGGACGGCGTTATTTCAAAAAGTCTGAATTCATCTTTGCTCTACAAGCCAGAACAGAAAACCCCATGGGAATGCTTTTGCCTTGATCGGGAAGATGGCATGAACCACTTTCACAACAACCCCACCGCTGTTTGCAAAGCAAAGAGCCCACTGGCACTTATCTGGCCGCGATGTTGCTCGTAAATTATGTGGGCAGTGGAATTATAAACGGACCACACTTTTTTGGTGTCCAAAAAATAAAAAATAAAACGGTACGATAGGTAAATGGAAGCCCGGCACAGCTCGGATAAAAATAGAGCCATAGAAATACTATGAACATTGCGCGTCGACAAATGAACCGAAGGCCGTAGAAGCTTGTTCTTCCTCCGCTTAGGACTGTCCTCCATGTACACCTCGGTCGCTGACCAGGACATCAAATACAGAGGCAGAGCCCCACTGGTGCTAGCCCAACAAACGTCGCACTTAGTCCGCTGGACTTAGAGAAAATCTTCTTACTTGACGGAAAGCCAAGAAGCTTCAAAGGTTTTCGCATCAGCCAAGAAACATGCGTTGTTGAAGTAGTTGGCGCGACTTGATCACAGGATAGTTCGGATAGATTATTAGGTTGTTGAACATGTCCAGCCCAGGACCGACGCAGAACACAGAATGTGGGATGTGGTGATTGGATCCTGTAGCACAGCCACAGAAGTGAGGTATGCACTGATGCTGTGTTGTACTGTTCACTTTTCTGCTACTTCGAAACCCATCTACCATGACGCCCATCTCATCTCATTCTCTCATCTATCCTCCCCCTCAAAAGTGAGACATGTAACTTTCCACGACCCATCTCATTCCCTACTCATCAGCCCCTGGTCGCTGCGTCCCGCAGACGCGAGTGTCGACGTAGAGTCCTTAGTCTGGTGCAGCAACACCCCCAGCCTGTCTTTCCTGACCGGAAGCTCATCAAGCCTGTGACCCTTTTCCTCGTCACTCTGCCGTTGGTGATGATGGGCGCTCCAAAAGTCGCCATCGACGCCCACCTCGTCCTCCACCCCATGCAAATGCAGAAACCACAAGAAGGTCCCACAGAACAGCCCGCCACCGACGATATTCCCTAGTAGTGCGGGCGCGATGCCCTTCCAAACATACAAGCCGACACTCAGACCCGGCGTGCCGAGCCACAAGCCGAGCGGGACGAAGAACATGTTCGCAGCTACATGATCGAAGCCGAGCGACACGAAAGCGAAGACGGGGCCCCAGATACCCACGACCTTGGACGCGAGATCGCGCCCCTGCATGCCGAGGTAGCAGGCAAGGCAGACGAGCCAGTTGCAGCCGATTCCTCTCAAGAAAATCTCGTGCCAGCGCGGCTTGACCTGTTTTTTCGCCGCGAACAAGATGGCTTCTTCCTTGAAGGGGTCCGTCGAGAAGACGCCGCCGGGGCCGAAGATGACACCAACCATGAAGAGCGCGCCCGCGAGGTTGCCGAGGAAGGTGAGCAGCCAGTGGGAGAGCATGCGCGGGAGAGACAGCCGGTGGTGGAGGACGGCGACGGTAGTATACTATGTGCCCGGGCGGGACGTTAGAAAAAGTGGGCCGGGGTAGGACGTCCCCCACACACACGATCCTGCTTACCATGAAACTACCGGTGCACAGATCAGTGCCAGTAAGGACGATTAACACCAGGCTAGTGCTTGTGAGCATGGACCCCTGCAATTCACTCTGTAGGGGAGTACTGACCCATAAGGGAAGACGACGGCGCCAAGGAGTCGTGCCACGCCCGGAGCATTTTCCTGAAGCTACTTTCGCCTCAGCGACCATGTTTTCCACTGGCATGGGGAGTATTGTTGTCTTACCCATGGTGAAGTGTTTGCAACAAGGCAGGAGGCGGCAGCAAAAGACAAGAAACATCCGGCGCTGAAGGCTGATAGAAATACCTTTTCCGGACGCATGTGGCCTTTCTTCGCGCCTGCCCTCGAGACCATCTCTATGGCCTGGGCAGGCGAGTACGAGTTGAAACTCATGTTGGGCAGCAAGTGGAAAAGAAACGGAGCGAAGTGAACGACAGTGATCTGCCGGCTCATGAGCTGCGCGTCGTCGTCCTTATTAAAGCACCCGGCCGGCCGAAACACTCAAACACCAACAGGACATGATCAAGCCCAGCGCTATCATGTCGGAATTTATTGCCTTAATCGTGCATGTTTCCATACCTCGAGTTGCCTCGCCAAGAAGCCGAGTTGTCCCGATGGCTGAACGCAAGCCTCTTGGTAGTCACGCTTGGCAGGCGAACGCCCAGCGAAAGCTGACTTGCGGAGGCTGTGACCAGACAGTTCACGCGCGCGCTCACAGCCACCCGCAAAGCTTCTCTCGTTCGAAGGTTTCTCGCGGCCGGGGCAGGATGCTGGCAAATGTGCATGATGCCGTTGAGATGGAGGTGCAATGACGTGGGAATAAGAGACCGAACCTTTTAGGAAAACTGCAAAAACCACGCATGACTAGAGGCTCGGGAGTTGGCGGGAAATGCATACCGACCGGAGAATCTTCCCCATGATCTCCTGGGGCCCCATACCTTCCCCCGGCCATCTGCATGTGCGACGCGAGGTTGTATCCACCAAACGTCTCTTAGCTCTGGCTGGCCGAAACTTTGACAGGACCTCTATTCAACGAGCGGCTCGTAGCCGATAAACCAAGGCAGTGAGGACCCAAGCACCACCATTTGGGAGGCCTTGTCGCAAAGCAAAGATGGGGCGTTAGTGGTGACGCGGACTACCAAGATGCCGCGACGGCCAAGAAAGAGACACTGTCTCTTGATTGAAAAGGAAGAGAAAGTCCTGGCGATATACGGAAATTGAATGTATTGAATCCTTGCGCAGCTGACTCGTTCCACTGATGGCAGAAAGTGAGGGTCTGACATGCGGAGACTGCTTCTAACAAGGAAAAGGCAAGAGCTTCTAACAAGAATGGCACAGGAAAGTAAGATTCCATACTCACCACCCAACCGACGTATCCAGCCCCACTTCACACGGTGTGTGCTGCAGAAACGTCGACCTCACAAAGGTGGGCAGTTGAAGCAAATGTCGAAGTATGTACGGTGCAATCAGTTCAGCAGCAAGAAACTGGTTGGCAGGTACTCCAGCATCACGTCTTCCCCATCTCCGTCAATCTTCTTCAAGGAATTCAGCGCGGCGGCCAACCTTCGCAGGTCTCTTAGCTGGCGCAGCAAGGCCTGCTGGACGGGGGCGTTGCTCGCCGTGGGGAACTCGGTGCAGATCCACTCGTCCAAGCCGTCGAAGGCGTCGTCGAGGTGCAGGTGCACCGTGTGCCTGCTGGCGCGGAACCAGCGCTTGACGAACAGGCGCTCCAAGGCGCGCGGGAACTTGTCGTCGAACTGGTAGGTGCCGACGACGCTGGGCACGAGCACGACCGTCAGCGTGACGTCGGGTAGGCCGTGGGCGTCGAAGGCGTCGAGCAGGGCCGAGAGGTGCTCCAGCGGGCGCAGCTCGACGACGGTGAAGTTGGAGAGCAAGCTGCGCTGGTTGGGGCTGGGCACGCGCGAAAGGAAACTTTGCACGCGGTCGACGACGGGCTTGGCGATGGCGTCGCGGGCGGGGTCGCTGGGGTCTTCCTCGCTGTACTCGGTGTCCCAGCGGTTGAAGTACTTGCGATAGTTGGGGCGGGCGATGCGGCGGCCGCCCAGGTTGTCGAAGACGATGGGGTTGTGACGGAAGGCGAAGTCGACCGTCTCCTGGCGAGCCTGTCGGCACGTGAAGCGCAGCGCCCAGAAGTGCGGCCTGCTGCCCAGCAGGCGTGCCGTGCCGTACTCGTACCGCAGCCCGGCGGCATCTGTGAAGGCGTATGCGTAGACCCAGTCTCGGAGTTCGCGTGGCAGTCGGAAGAACGGGGAGGGCTGCAGCGCGGGCGTGGCGGTGGTGGAAGGTTCCATTGCGGCAACGATTTTTTCTCCTCTATGGTTGGTCGGTCACTTCCTATAACGACATGCTCCGGTTCCGAGGACTTTCTATAACGAGAGTCTGGCATGCAAGGGGCGGCCGACGTTGGCAGGTCGCGGCACAGCGCCCAGAAGCCGGTTGCGGTAGATCAATGGAAGTCATATGATGAGTTACCCTTTGCGGAATGGCGCCTGTCATGGCGCACCTCTGTTCTGCATCGCCCATTACCTCAGCAGAACTCGCTTTTTACTATGTATTGCTGTGCGCATCTGCTATAGCATCTGCAAGGCATGCGTGCTTTGTGGAGTATGCACCCGTTCGCACCAAACGACGAATTCGGGCGTCCGGTCTGACTGTCTGGCCGATGCAATCGTCCTTTGGGCTCCCAATTCACCTTCCCAAGCCAGGGATTCCCTCCAGCCCGCCGACATCGTCGATGAGTTTCTCAAAGTCCACGCCCTGCATCTCGAAGAGCTCCTTCGCCTTGGTGACGGCGTCCTGCTGCCGCGCGGGCGTGAAGCCGCCCGGCTGGCTGCTCTCGTACTGGATGAGCTCGATCCACCGGAAGAACAGGCTCTCCTTGCCCAGAGCCGTGAGCCGGTCCTTGAACGCCACGATCTTCTTCCTGCCCTCGGCCTCCGCCCCGTCGCCGTCTAGCCGGTGCACCTCCCACACGCACCACCCCACCGGCTCCCCACCATACACCCACACGCTCTTCTCGAACTTCTCCTCCGCAATCTCCCCCTTCTCTACCGCCCGGTGAGCCCTGACCATGGCGTCGAAGTCGAGGTCCCAGTTCGCATCCACCATCAGGTACCCCGTCTTCTCCCGGATAAACCTCCTATCAATCGCCGGCATGATCCTCATCTTGAACAACGGGCTATCCTCGCTCGCTATCATTTCCCCCTCCTCGCCCAACAACTCCTTCACGCCCCACTCCCTGCTCTCCCTAATATAAATCTCCCGCTCCCTGAACCCGCCGATCCCCCACCGCCACTTGCACGGGTTCCCATTGTCGCCCTGCGGCCCGCCCCCAAAGAAGAAGTTCCACGGCCAATTGCCCACCACCATGACGAGCACGTAGTCGCCCAAGAACATGCCACCGCGCCGCAGCGCAATTGCCCCCAGCTCTCCCCACGTTGCCGCGTCGCGCGCGACCGCGTATTCCGTCCGGTTGCCCAGCGCCGCCAGCAGCAGCGCCCAGTAGGTCGGGGCCGCCGCGTAGGCGCGCCACGCCAGCAGCGCCACGATGAGCACGTTGAGCGCTGCCGGGATGGCGAAGATGCGTTTCTTGAAGTCGGCCGGGTGCGTGTCGATGTGCGTGAGATAGACCTTCTCGCGGTCGAGGGTCGACAGGAAGGGCTCGAGCTCGGGCGCGCGCGAGAAGGGCGGCGGCGGGATGGCCGGCGGACCGGGAGAAGGAGAGGAGGCGGCTTTTTTCGCTGCTTTCGCGCCGCCGCCTTTGTTGGCGGGCTTGCGGACCATTGTGCTGTGAGGTTGCGCTTCTGGGCCGTGAGGAATGGTACGTGTGTGGTGGAGGGCGATGGGCGGAACAGGCCGGGCAGACCAAGGTGTGGTGTCAGGGTCCAGGGAGAGAGGGGCGAGCTGGACGCGTGCGAAAGTTGTCCTTGGGTTCGGTGTTAAGCTGGCTGTTCTCCGATGGGACCCACCCTGCGATCTTCCCATGGATGCAGCTTCTTGTTAGGAGAGCGCGCGCAACTACCCCTCATGACGAACTGCGGTCGGTTCCTGTACCGGTGGCACCAGACTTGAAATTTTCCATTGTTGGTAAACACATGATCATCGTGGCATCCGCGGCTGCAAACTTTCCAATAATTGCGCATTCAACACCATGCATTCGAATCCAGACACCGCTCGCCTGGATGGAACGGCTTATCCTGAGCTTTGACCCATCATTGCGAAGCAACAAAACACACATGCAAGTCGAAGACCTTCCCATCGTGAGTGAGCCCCTTAACCCCCGTTGAATGAGAGAAATAAGGTTGAAACACCAAACATGAAAAGCAGAAAAGACGGAAACTTGAAAACACAGCGGAGAAAGAATTGAACCTTTTGAAGAGAGCCGAGTTTTAGATAATACAGAACCCTCCCGCCCTAAGACTGTGTAAACCATGCTTTCCCCCCGTGCAGGCAAAGAACTCATCATCTCAAAACGCAGCTTTCGTGTCCATTTGGAGAAAAGGAAAAAGAGAAACCCGATTTAAGAACCCGATCCCCCTTTGAGCAACCCAGTCTGTTCCAGTTATCCACACTTGAGGTGCTCGTGAGCGATAAGCTTTTGCGAAACCGGGTGAACCTTGAACGCCAGTGAATTAATGAGCACCATAGTTGCCGCCCCAGCCGCCTCCGCGGCCGTAGCTGCCATAGCTCCCAAAACCTGCGCCATAACCACCGTAGCCGCCGCTGTGGCCCTGTCCACCCTGGTGTCCTCCAAGCCCACCGAGTCCGTACTGAGACCCGGGATAGGCTCCGAAGCCCTGCTGGTGCGATTGAGGCGGCGGCAGACCAGACTGAGCACCCTGGCCAACCGAGTTCGTAGCGGAGCCGGGACGGCCAGGCTGTCCGATCGAAGACGGCGACGGGCCGGAAGCCCCCTTGTCGCCGAAAGGCTTCAGTGCATCCTCGGCGCCAGCTTGAGAGGCCGATTGCTGCTGGCCATAGGGCTGGCCCTGACCGGGGAAGACACCCTGGTTGCGGCCGAAAACATCAGGCATGCCGCCAAACGCACCACTGCTGGCAGTGTGCTGCTGGGTCTGCGAGGGCTGCGTCGAGCTGGCGCGGTAATCGCCGAGTCCACCACCGAGAGCACTGTCGCGAGCGTGCATCGAGGAAGCGCCAAACGCGCCGACGTTGGCGGGGGAGGAGCTGTGAGCGTCGTAGGTAGTCTGAGGAGACATACCGTAGCCGTGGTTGGGCTGGCCGTACATGCCCTTACCAAAAGGAGCACCGTAGCCCTGGCCGCCATAAGCACCGCCATAGTGGTTCATGTACGCGTTGAAGTACGGGGTGTTGTAGTAGGGGTGCTGGCTGTATGGGAAGCCGCTGTGACCGGTCTGACCATGGGGTTGGTGCATGTGCTGAGACTGAGCTGCAGGATGGTGCTGAGCAGCCATTGCGGGAACGGGAGTGTTGTGGCCGCTGTTCTGGGCGTCGCCGTAACGGCTCTGGTTCTGCGATGGCAAGTTAGGTACTAATTGAGAGATAGATGGCATTGCTAGATTTCTCAATGGTCTGAGCGAGCCCAACAAAGCCGAGTCATCGCTGTTGAAACGCGAGTGCCGGTGCTGGCTGCTAGCTGGATACTCTGAGAGCCCAGAGTATTCACGGCTGGTGCGTGCTCCAGAACGTCGAGCTTGAACTGTGCCGAAAGAAATTGAGGGGTTGTTGCCTACCTGTTGCGACTGGCTGGTGGGGAAACCGGAGTCTGCGCCCGCGGGACCAAATCCGCTGCTGGTCCTCTGTTCCTGCGCATTGACTTCCTGCTGTTGGTTCCCACCAGCTTGCTGTCCATATCCAGCGCCATAGTAATTCTGGTACGCATTTCTCTGTTGATCAGACGTGTAGTACGACGAGTAATCGTTAGGGGCAGAGGAGAATCCTCCGAGAGTAGAGGGAACCTGAGGTTGTTGAATGTTCTGAGGTTGGGTGTGGCTCGGGAAACTGTCGAACTGATTTGGCTGCGAGACAGGCGCGCCAAACGGATCGTACGGCTTCTGGGCTTGACCGGCCGGCTCGGATTGGATGTTAGCCTGGCCATAGCGACCGAATTGGCTGTACGGCTGAGCAGCCTGACCTCCAATAGCAGGAGATTGCTGTTGAGCCTGTTGGTTCACAGGAGGCAGGCCCGGGGCCGGCTTCGGGGTTGGGACGGACTCCTGAACCTGTGACTCGCTGGGAACCGCAGGTTGGCGAGGAGCCGGAGGAAGGGAAGTCCGGGGCTGCTGGGTAGGGGAGTGCTGAGGGGGCTGAGTACGCGTCTCGGCCTCCTCGCGATCCTCATCCACGTCAAGTGCAGCATCGCCGTTCAAGCCAAGGCTTCCAAACTGCACAGCAGCGCGGTCCACAGCATGGTTACCAGGCATGACAACCGCCTCCTGCTGGTCCAGAACCTTCCTCTGATAGCTCGAGCTGCGGCCCTGAGGAGCAGTGGCCTTCTGTGCCACAGTAGCAAATCCTCCAATAGCAGGACCGGGACGGGCGGCCTGTGTGCGCTGAGCTCCGGTCAAAGGCGTCGCGACGCCAACGACGCTGCCACTAGCAACGGTGCTCGCAGCAGTGCCGGTAGGAGCAGGTTCGGCAAGATCAGGCAGGTTCTCAACATTCTCTTTCGTGAGCTCGTCCTTCGACGGGGTAATCTGTGCTGAAGGAACTTCAGGAACTTCAGGAGTGACAACAGGAGGCTCTGCGGGAGCGGCGGGGGTCGTCTCTGCAGCAGGCGCTTCGTCGGCAACGGGAGGTATCGGGAGTTCTTCCGCCTCGACTGCCTTCTCGATTTCCTTCGTAGGCTCAGGTTCGGCGACGGGTTCAGGAGCGGCGGGTTCGGGCGGCGGGGCTACAGCAGCAGGCTTGGGAGGTGCAGGTGCGGGCTTCGGCTTCGCAAACATTGAGGCCCATGTCTTCTTCGGGGGCTCCTGTGGAGCAGCGGGCTTCTTCACGGCCTCAGGCGTGGCGGCAGGCTTGGCTTCCGCATCATCTGCGGCCGCGGCGCCTGAATTGGTAGGCGCGTCGGTGTCCCATGCATTGTTTGCATCCGTCGTTGCGGCAGTGGTGTCCCAAGCAGAGGACTCGGTGGTGGGGACAGAAACGCCGGCACCAGAGCGCGAGCCGTTCGCCGCATGCGCTCCGCCGCGACCACCCCGAAAGCCGCCTCTGCCACGCTCAGTTCCACGTCCGCGGCCACCGCGGGCGCCCTCGAAGCGGCCTCTGCCACGTGTAGAGGTGGATGGCGCATTTGCGTCAGGGCCGACTGCCGAGGTGTCCTTCACCTTGGAGCGCGAGCGGTCGTTCTTCTTGACTTCGGCGAACTGAGAAACCTGTCCTGTAGGCGCAGTGTAGTCAGTAGGGCGATGTGGCGGGGCTTAGATGGACTGGTGGGAGCAACCTTCTAAGATCCTCTCGCTGGCCACGTTCAGGTCGCCGTCGCTGTCGTGCAGAGCCAGCAGCAGGTCAAGGTCGGTCCAGTCGGGGAAAGTCTCCCTGATGGTCGCCAATTGGGTGGCATACTGTTGCCTCAGCTGGGCGAGCTCGCCCTCCTCGGCGGACGCGTCGATTGAGCCTGCGCTCTGGTGGTCGCCGTTGGTCTGCTTCTGGGACCTGGGGCCGCGGGAGCTGTAGCCGCCGCGGGCGCCGCGAGCAGAGCTCCGGCCGCGAGGAGCTGAGGGCCGTGATTGCACTTCAGACATTATGGATGGGTGTGAGCGGGGCGCTGCACAGGACGCAGTGGGGGGTTGGAGGTCGATGGATGGTCGGAGCCGCAAGGGCTGGGTCGGTCGACGCGATGACGACGGACGAGGTTTGGAGCGTGCCTTCAGCGGCTGGGGTGAGGGAGGTGCAAGCCGAGTCAGGCCTGCTCGGAGAGGGAGGCAGAGTGAGGATCAAGCGTGGGCCGGGCGGCTCTGCAAGGGGAGCATGGAGCGGTGGGAGCGTTGAAGAAGGCAGGTGATGCAGTGGTTTGCGCTGGAGTTTGAGAGAGCGCCGCCCAAGAGCCAAAGCTGCTGGAACAGGCAAGGTTTATCCGCCGCGCACGCCCACAACCGGCGGTAAAGCTGAGCCCTCGCCCGTAACAAACACCAATACGCCGTCACACGACGACAGCGCCCGCCCGCGGCCCAATTTGCACGGCGACGCTGATCTCCATTGGTTCCCCACCGCGTGCCCACACTGGCCAAAATTCACGCCGCGGTCCGAGACGCGGCGCGCGCGGAGAACGGTGCTGTATTGTGCGCCCGCCCCCGAACGCGCCGTAATGCGCGTAGTCAGCTGGTAACGATCGCCCGCCCGCGCAGGCACCGCAACCGTCAGGCCAGCGCGCCGCATCCAAGTCCGCCGTCCCACCTCAGCGCGCCTACTTGGCCGCCCCAGTGCTGTGCACAGCCGCCGCCATGCATCTCTGTCCGGCCCGTCCAGGGGTCTGCAGGCCCGCCAGTCGTTGCCCGTCATCTGCGCCGACCCCGCCCCCGTGCCGCCAGCACCCAGCATGCACCATGCACGCCGCACACCTCGCAGCCGCAAAGCCATCCCCATGTTCCTCGCTGCTTCCAGCTCGCACACACCACTACGTGACAAGCCATCCCGTTGCTCTCACACCAGTCGAGACTTTGCCACTTCGACTCCTTGTTATGCAATCGCCACGCTACGTATTGGAATGGTTTGCACCACCTATCATATGACCTCTCAAGCGAACTTCAACCGGCTTCCAAATACGGAAGCCCGATACCAATGACCAGCCACTCGTGGACGCAACGCCCAGAAGTATGGGCTGATGCATTTGACATTACACCTCAAAGTTGGTTA
Source organism: Diplodia seriata (assembly GCF_021436955.1). Taxonomy (NCBI): domain Eukaryota; kingdom Fungi; phylum Ascomycota; class Dothideomycetes; order Botryosphaeriales; family Botryosphaeriaceae; genus Diplodia; species Diplodia seriata. The sequence goes on along the minus strand of NW_027117308.1, from coordinate 4,050,358 downwards.
CACTTGGTCTCGGCGTGCCAGTATCGTCAGACTCTGACTATTTCATGTAAACCGCCGGCCCGCAAAACCACGGTTTGCCACACGCAGCATTTGTCCGATGTAACAGAAACCCCCATAATGAACGAGCGAGCGCCCGAAGCATCGATCCAAACGGAAGCAATCTTAGCCGCTTCAACCGGACCCGCTTCTACTATTATCACTTCCGGTGTCTTCTTACCAAGCGCTGTAGGAGCCTCTGGACGCGATGGTGCACTGCATCTCCATAAACGGAATGCACCGGCATCTTGCACTAACGAAGCGTCTTCAAGGATGTTTCTTAAAGGGTCTCGAGACAGTCTTCCAATTCTGATCCCCCAAGGGAGTATCTGGGCAAAAACGCCAATGCTTTTTCTCGTCTGCTAGAAGCTGACGGAGCACAAGCTTAATCAACAGAAGGACAGTAGGACAGTGGACATGAAGAGAGCAAAGAAGGGCAGCAAGCGATGAGCCAGGAAATGTCGGACATCTGAAGGAAGACGTCCTGTGAAAAAGAACTTTGGAAAACTCGACACTAGGACCGACTCTTGTCTGAGTGTATCAATTCACCACGTAATGCCCGCAGCGCCCTCGGCAGAAAAATGGTAATCACGTATAAGCAGAAATTAGGAAGACATAACAGAGGCGTGTGACCTACTGCTCCTCACGTAGCTATAGGGTGATTTGCTCGGAGAAGAAAAGAAAATGGAAGGGTCACAGGCCTTGATGCTTCCAGCCAGCCCTCCGATATCCCCACCTTTACCACCGACAATGTAGTTGCTTCCCCACCTTGCAATGCAAACATGTTCCTCAAGAAGAAAAGTCGAGGCGGAAGCAGAAAGAAGAAGCAAAAGTACTAGCCCGACTGCGGTCAGTGCGTGGCCATTCCCTGCGAAAGTCGCTCAACCATTGCGCTCAGCAAAACGGCCGGGACGGATTCATCTGTAGCACGGATGGTAAGGCGGTACATCTGTTTCAGGACTGTCAGCAACAAAAGAAACATTCTGAAGGACCGTACTTACGTGAGTATCATAGTTCGGCTCCAACCGCATCAAACAACCGAATCTGCCACCATCGTGTGTATGTAGCACCGTGGCGCCAACAAGGTTCTTCTGGTTAGGATCGACACCATCCAGAACACCCCACTTGAAGCCCTCAACGATTCTGCGCGTGTAAGTCGCATTTGTTATGCGATTCTTGCTGGTAAGCCCAAAGACCTTCTGTGCCTCACGCGGCGCGCCACCGATTTGCTTCCAGCGCTTGAAAAAGTCATCGGCTGATAGCTGTGCACCTTCCATGTACTTGTGCAGCGTGACCGGGAGCTGCAGAGTCAGCCCCTGCAGGGATCCCGAGAGGTAGGAAATGCGAATTGTTGGTGGATGGATGAACGCGTGCTTCGCTTCGAACATAATCATTTGCTGCGTCTGACCTTCCGGAGGAATCGTGGTCTCGGGTAGTGACTTGGTGTCCGATTTGAGGAATTCGGCCGAGCGGTTGTCCAAGGTGGTCGTGAAAGAAGTCATTGTGGATGACGACTTGTTGCTGAAATACAGAATGATGCAGCCCAGCTCGCCGCGATATTCGGAACGCAACCCAATCTGAATCTGCACATCCTCATAGAGCACGCCTTCGGGCTTCATTAGCAGTTTGTTGTAGCCGACTTCCCAGCCTGGACTCAGATGCGCAGCACTGGCAAGGTTTGCACCCTTGCCGCTATCGGGGTGCATGTCAAGGCCCAGAAGGTCGGATGCACCGTTCGATGCACCGTTGGCGCCGTTTGAGGTCGGTGTCGTGGGGGTGCCGTTGCTGGACAAGGCATTGGTAAACGACCGCTTGAGGCCTGTGTTTTGGACCAAGTTGAACTCTTTGGGATCAGTGTTGGCGTCTCTACCGCCGACAACCCAGGTTCTCTTGTCGCTGGAATTGGCGTGCTTCTGGTGGAGGCGGGATAAAAGGGCCGAGGCACGTTCCGGGAATGGCGGCATCTCATCGCAGACGGTTCGGAGAAGGTCGTCTGTCGGCAGAGTTGCAAGAGCGAGGTACTCGCATGCTCTTTGCTGGAGTTCGGAATCCAATGTGTGGCTGAAGTCTTGGAAGACCTGCAAAAGCTGCGGTTTAATTTCCGGGAACAGGTTAATGAATTTGACGAAGCAAGAGAGGATGAGGGCGCGGGTGCTGGACGAGCAGCCTAGCATTTTCCCACGCAAAGCGTAGAATTGCTCAATCGGGCTGCAGCCCTTATTGTCCGCAATCAAATGACCGAATTCGCCAAGCAGATATCCACCAATCTTAACCAGCGTCTCGTGGCAGTGTTCGGCCTTGACGTACTGAAGAATGTTCTGCGCCGCGTAGACTTGGAGCTCCTCGTTGTTCGTAACGATTTGAATAACACGCTGCCAAACCTCGTCGCTGACGTGGTCACCGGCCATGGCAATTAGCCGCAGCGAGATGTCCACGTACCATTGGACATCCGTTGCGTATTTCTCCGTCAGGATAGCAATCTTGAGGACCATTTCCTCTCTGATCGCGAAGTCGGCCGTTTGGAGATATTTCAGGAGCTCCGAGACGATCGGGGCTGCGTTGGTGGAGTCGCACATGCTGTAGAGCAAGTCCAGCCCTTGCCGGCGAACACTAATGTCTCTATCCCGTAACGACCCGATGATTATGCTCTGATGCTTCTTGATAGGATCCAAGGTTTCTGCTCGTGCTGCAAGGTGCGTCATAGCTTCCAGGCCCAGATACCGCACGTTGGTTTCTCGCGATTGAATGAATTTGCCCAGCCGGGAGGATATCTGTACCATGAGATCCTGCTCGGTATCCAGGTGGATGACGAGGTTGATGGCCTCGAAGAGGACGGCGTTCTGGGCGTTGTTCTGCTGTACGTTCTTCGGCATCTCCATGGCCGAATCCATGATGCGTTGCAGAGATTCACGGATCAGATTGCGAACGTGCGTGTCCTCCGAAGGCGGGTAATATTGGAGCAATCGGAGCAGTTTGACCTGGATCCATGGACAAGGGACCTTGTAGTAAAGATAGTCAACCGCGCACTCGGCGTCGACCACAATCTTCTTCAGGCGGTGCGCGGCCTTGATGTAGCTTCCGCGGTACTGTTGGGGGTTGTCTTGCAGCAGCGCCATCACCAGCGAGGTCACCGAGAGAGCAACACCCATGTCCGGATCATCCATTAATGCTATTATGCGCTCGGCCCATTCCTGTTGCACGATTCCAGGGAACTTCCGGTACAGGCGCAGGAGCGTGAGAGCGGCCTTCTTCTTGACGAAGGACTTGGATGCCGGGGAAATCAGCAGCCGGTGGACGTCAGCGCTTAGGGCCTCACCCATCTCCTTGCCGCCGACGTTGGCGATGGCGTGCAGCGCAAGGCAGTTAAAGAGCTCATTATGGTCCAGAAGATCCTTGCGTATGCTGTTGACGACCAGGTGCAGCAGCTCGTGCTCCTCGTGCAGGAACAGAGTAACGGCAAGGTAGCCGATCTGCTTCTCCGAGTACTTGTTCGCGCTGATCAGGTTGACGGCTTCCAGGTGGCCGAAGTCGACGTTCCAGCCCAGGATGTAGATGTAAAGCAGCTTGCAGACGTATTTCTTCTTGGAATAGCCGTTGAGGCCGCCGTCCTTGAATTTCTGGCGGATGTTGGCCAGCTCCTTGTTGATGCGCTTCTCCTCGAGCTCGCGCGCGCGGGCGTTGCGGAGGTCGGCAATGAAGGACACCAGGCCGCGCATCGAGTTCGCCTGGCCGGAGTTGCCGCGGCTGAAGAGGCCGCCGCCGCCGCCCGAGTTGGACGCCATGGTGGCCGTGGTGGGGTGCTGGGTGTAGCGGGCGATGGGTCGATGGGGTCGTCTCGGCTCCAACCAATTCGGCGCGCTCTACTTCGCCTCGCGGGCGGCGGAGGTCCGCCGAAAGGTCAAGCGGATTGCAGCTCGTGGGCTCGGGAGAGTCGCGTGCGGTCGCAAATTCGCGTCGTCCGGGAGGGTCTAGGGGGCGGGCGGCGGAGGTATGCGGAGGTAAGGAGCGTGAGGGGCGGATGTGCTGGCCGGCGAGTCGCTGAGACTGTGGGGCACAGGCGCGTGCTCGCGATATGAGGAGCGGTCGACGCGCAGGCGACTGGGCGACGCGAGGCCGATGGGCGGGGAATTATTTTCGTCAGGCTGGCGCAAGGAGGCTCTGTCGCGGGCAGCATGAGCTGCCTTCCATGGAGCTTAGCCGGAGCCAGGTTGACCCGACGGGGGCGATCATCATCGAGTGTGGACCCCAGTGATCTCCGCCGCCGCCGCCGCCCGTCTTCAGCACGTCACCGACGGCTGTGCACGTTGCGCGCCTTTATTGCTTCTGCCACTGCTATCATTGCTTGATCTGGAGCCTATTGAAAAATCCCCCGACCCGCGGGCCGCCGCCCGCTACCCTGATAGCCGCGCCCAAAAATGCCCCAAGGCACCTCATTTAACGCCACGCAACTCCGTACCCATGCTCCGAACCCATCAGCCGCCTCCGCCATAAACACCAAGCACGCCTAGTCAAGCACGAGCTGCTCATTTCTTGGTAGTAAAGTCGGTCTCCAGCTCCGACTGGCCCGTCTCAGTGCCAGCGCAGGTGCAGGAGGCTGTGGGAATCTGTCAGCATGGTGGACGGCATAAGAATGACACGATAAACATACTGCTCGACCTCTTGCCGCAGGCGCACTTGTCGCCGGACACTGTGTTCTCCTCAGACGCGCGGTTGCAGGTGCAGGCACCGGCAGAACGCTGGCCTGTAGACGGTACGGTCAGTATCGAGGCGCGGTATAGGCGGCGGGACGTGATCTATGTGGGGCTGGATACTGAGATCCGAGGGCAGGGTTCGAGACATACCGCAGGAGCAGGTAGCACCGCTGAGCTTGTTTTCCATCGACGCCTTCTCGCAGGTGCAGTGGAGGGCCTTTTGCTTGCCGCACGAGCAGGTGGCCTCCTTGGCGCAGACGCAGCCGGTGCCGTCACGCTTGCAGCAGCTCGAGGGAACAGCGCCAACTGGAGCAGACATGATAGTGGTTGGTGGGTTGGATGTGGTTGGAGTAGGTAGAGCAGTGAAGGAGGAGAAAGTTGTGCGGGCGATTGCAGGTTCGGCGGTGGCTTTTGTGGTTTGAGACTGGTGGTGCAGAAGATGAGGAGGAGATGCAGCCAAAGAGGGTCCTTTTATGCTTCCTGAAGGAGGAGTATCTGATGCTGCCATCTGATATGGTAGGCACCAGTCCAGCCAATCAGGAGCGTTCCATAATAAGCGGGGGGCGATGCGGCCGTTCGATGACATCCGACCTCACGACACTCCGCTGCACGGGCGCCTGCTGCAAGGTTACTCGTTAATCAGCTCAAACGCCATTGGCTCAGTCGGCCCTCTTCCTGCCGCATCTTGCGTAGCACTCGTACGTGGTGCCCTGTTTCGGCGCGTCGCCGACATCCAGCCTTCTGGCCTCCGCAGTCTCTTTCGCGATTCCCCACCCCGATCTCCCTTTTGCTGACAATGGCACACCCATCCATTGGCTGCTGCATCCCCGTTCCTGAATATTCCTTGAAAATTATACGCGCCGTTTTGCATGCAAGGTTGCCAGGCCTTCGGGAACTTGCGGATATCCGAGAAGTTTTGCTTTTACGTCCGAAGCCAAGCTCGTTAGCACCCGCAATTCAAGGGTCACAGCACGGCGGGTGACAAAAGAAATCTATCCTGCCACTCATACTCAGTTTCAAGCAGTGTCTGCAAGCACCCGGATATAGGGCCCACCCCCTTCGGCCGTCGCGTGCATGCCACATGCTTCAATTTGAATTTGTTCTAACCTATGCCAATTACCTTGCGCTGAGGATGTGAGCCCTGGTCTCGCCAAACAACCAATCCTCAAGCTCCGTGTGCAAATAATCTTCTGGGCCACGCCTTGAAATGCTCATTGGTATCCTGATGCACCCTTGTATTCCCGCATAAACGCCGTAAAATGCAGCGAATCCGGTCGCAGACCGAAAAAAAAAGGCTGTTGAAGGTTACTCATACCAGTCACCAGCCTCATCGAAGTCGCCCTCTCCGTTTAGACCAGCCAAGCTGATGCCGGCCGCAGTGTCATCCACATCCTGGTCTTCTTCCACCTCGCTTTCTTCGTCTTCGTCGTCATTGATGACAGTGGCTTCCTGTTGCTGGGGGCCTCGTTGCGATTGCTGAGTAGTGGGAGGAGAGACCAGACTTGTCTGGGGATCAGCCGGGCCATCCAACGGCTCCTCTTCATACTCAATCGATGCCTCACTCGGATCAGGGCTCCCGCTGTTGCTAGGCCTGCTGCTTGAAGTTTGGCTGGCCTCGGGCTCGTTCTTTCCCATGAGAGCGTTGAGCCTCTCGTAGTTGATGTTCCTACTGAAGCCTTTGCCACGCCTCTGCACCATTCTCTGCATTCCGTCCGCCGCGCTGTGGATGGGTGAATCGCGCGTGTATTCACTCATATCGCCAAGCTGGGGCACCTTCTTCCGTGGCTTCTTCTTTTTCGGTCCACCATTAGCCTCCTCTAATGCCTTCTTGAGCATTTTAGCTTGCTGCTCGCGCAACCAATCGTGATTATGAGTGACCCAGATACGCTCTTTGATAGCGATCTCTGCTGGACTAAGCAAGCAGTTGGCGACCTCTGGGTCGTCATCAAACTCGTGGTCCTCAACAATCTCTGTCTCTGGCGCTCTTTGTTCTCCCCTCATCTGGTTGGCCAATGCTTTTGATCGCGCCTCCACGAGAGCGAAATTGACGTCTTCCACGTTGTTCACCTCGGGGTCGTGAAGGATGTTCTCAATTTCCTCTTCGATCTCTTGCTCCACCGCCAAATCTTCGTCTGCCACTTGCGGCGGTGGGTCTTTCTTTTTCTTCGGCCGCCCCGGCCCCCTCTTCTCAGGGGTGCCTTCCCGAGCTCGCAGGTCTTCCATTGCAAGATTTGTGGCGGCAAGGAGACTTGGGTCGATGGGCATTGATGCTGGAACGGTGGGGATGAGGAAGCCATCTGCGTCGCGGCGAGGCTCTTGAGAAGGATCGGGTGCAACAGAGGCTTGTCGAGAACCAGATTCCGAAATGTTCTCTGCTTCCGCCTCCGCACTGGTCAACTTGCGCCGTTTCTTCGCCCGCTCACGCGCCTGATACACGGATGGGGGCTCCCTCTCGTCCGGAAGAGCATCGAAATTCGTCCGAAATTCGTTGACGGTAAGCTGACCACTCTGAGTCCGTTTGAATTCGACTAGACGCTTAGCGATAGTCATGTCGGCAACCTTGACTACGTATACAACTTCGCGAACAGTTCGTCGGAAGTTGTTCATGCGGGCGGCAAGGATGATACATGCGCCGCAAATTCCGGCTGGCTGTCTTCCTTCCACCATCCAGTCTCGCTTCATCCTCTTGAGAATCTTCACTGCATCCTCTGCCACCTTTCTGCCGCCGGCCTCTCCAAATTCCAGTTTGTCCACGTACTTTTTGATGAGTGGCTCCGGTTCGAGTGCTGCATACTGATCCTTCTTCGAGGGGTCTGAAATAAACAGCTTGCCGAGGAGTTCCTTGTAAGTCTCTCCGAGCTTGAAGACGTTGAGCTGCAATCAGTCAGCAACCACAAACATACAAAGTAGACAACATGAAAGCCCACCTTGATCTTTTCGGCGAAGTCTATGAGGAGATACTTGTTGTCTCTTTTGGTCCTGCACACGTAGTAGAGGCAGCAGGCTGCGATGACGATTGGCCGACGCCCGTGCGTGAACCTTTCCTTCGCAGCCAATCTGTAGATGTTCATAGCCTGTCCCTCAAGGCCCTCGCCAGTCATGCGAAGTGCAGTCATCAGGCCTCTGATCGCGTCTTGTCCGTTGGACTCAGCGGTGCTCCTGCCATCGCTGCCGCCCAGGCCCAGGCGGCGGGCGGAAGAACCCATGGTGTTGGCGTGTCTCTGCTCGTCGCCCACGAAGCCACCCTGGACCATGGCAGCGCCGGAGGAAGTCTCACCAAAGGTGACCTCGGAGACAATGTGGGACTCGTTTATGACGTTGCCGCAGCTGGTGCAAACCATAACACCATCCATGTCTTCGGGTGTAGGACTCGCACAGCAGGACTGGCGCTTCGGCTTTTGGCGCGGAGGGAGCGTGCCCACGGGTCGAGTCTTCCCGGCATCTTTGAGCGAGGACAGGCGCTCCCGCGGAGGACGCGGGCGTGGTATGGCGCTCATGGCGGGGAGTAGGTGGATGTTCGTGGTTGTAACGGGTGAGGGCACAGGGCGAAAGTTTTCTGTGGGTGTTTGGATTCGAGTTGCGACCAAAGAGCGCCATCTTGCCTGACAGAGCCTACAGCTGGCGGGAAGCGAGGTGGAGGAGCAGCGACATGGTGGGCAACTTTTTTGGCGGCGATAAGGTCGATAGGCTACGTGCAGGGACTCGGGGTTGGGTGCGAGGGCGAAAGCGCGACGCGGAGTGAAGTGGACGGCGAAAGTCACAGCCGGAGGGTGTCGGCGGCGGGGTTGGCGCTGTGGTGAAGCGCCGTGTTCAAGGTTGGCGAGAATTCAGCAGCAGCCTCCCCCAGTTCGAATCGCGCGGTGGGCGCCATCCCCACACTTTACCCTCGCTTTTCTTCTTTTCCTCCAACAGACCGCGTGCGCCCCTGTGCAGCCTCAGCTGCAGGAGGCCGGCCAGGCCCACCCTCATTTGCTTTGCGGCAGTTTCGGCAACCACTGTTCAAAGCGAAAGCGAGCTTAAGCGCGGCCTGCGCTACCGCTACCACCACAGCGGGCGGCACGACAACCGAGCACCGCGCCTACACGCCGCTCTCACAGCACCTACGAGCGTCGAATTTATCCGGGCGTATCTCTAGGTTGTTCGCTTCGCAGGAAGAACGTGGCGTCCTACGTGGGCCACAGAAGGAGCATATCCTAAGCGCCCCCAACCGCGCCCCCAACTGCGCCACTACTGATGATTTGTCTGCACCGGGTCTGCCCTGCCTTACTCAATCTTCACTGGAGGCACCGCCGGCCTCTCCGCGCCTCTACGCCCTGACACGATGCTACTGCACACGCCGCACTCGCTTTCGGCTCTGCGCTTCCCGGCCGCTCCCTGTCGCGGCGTCGTAGGATCTGCCAATCAGAGGGCCGCAGTTGCGAGCCCGATGTGTTACTCGCCTGAGCTTTGCACCTGCTCCTGACCCAAACTAGCTGAAGCTGCGACGATCCTCGTCCTGCCTGCTGTTAGCCCAGGTGAGACGCCATGTCCGAGCTTCCTAGCCCTCGGCGAGCGTCTTTATCTTCTCGCATTTCTCGCCCTCTTCTTCTACTCGTGCCATTCTCTCCATTTCCTCCATTCAGCCCGCAGGCCCGTCCCACACTCTCCCGCCGCCATGGAGAGCATACGCAACATTCCTACCGTCTTGCCCGGCAACCTGCAGGCAAAGATGGCCGGCTATAGGGACCTACAGAACATCCCCATGGTCTCATTGGCCGCCGTTGTACTTGCCATTTCCTACTTCGTCTTGATCTCGTTCCAGCGCGGCCGGCTCCAGGCTCCCCTCGCCGCTGCACATCTCAACCAAAAGGAACGCGAGAAGAAGTTCCTTGGCGACGCCATGTCGCTCGTTAAGGATGGGTACGCAAAGTTCAAAAATGGCCTTGGCATGTACCGGATGACCACATCAGATGGAAGCGAGACCGTCATCCTCAGCCCCAAATACCTGGCCGAACTCAAGAACCTGGGAGACGATGCCCTTAGCTTCAACACTGCCGTCGAAAAAGCGTTGGCGGGCAAATACTGTGGCATCGCCGACAAAGACGTCCCTGTCGCCGTCCATGTCATCAAGGCGGACCTCACTCCCGGCCTCTCCCGCCTCATGCCCGCTATCTCCGAGGAGATCGACCTGGCGCTCGAGAGAGTCATGAAGCCCTGCGAGGATTGGACACCCGTGATCGCCTACTCGATGTTGGTTGATGTCGTTGCTCAAGTCTCCGCGCGCGTCTTCGTCGGCGAACCGCTCTGTCGCAACCCGCGCTGGCTGCAGCTCTCCAAGGACTACACGCTCAAGGCATTCCAGGCTTCCCGCGCCATCAAGCAATGGAAGCCGTGGATGAGACCATTGGTCCACAGGTTCCTTCCGGAGATGCGTGAGCTCTACCAGGTAAAGGCCGAGGCCATTGATTTCATGAAACCTGTGACCCAGGGGCGCTCCGAGGCCGACACCACACGCGACGACTTCACCGAGTGGATGAAGCAGAAGTCAAGCCCGGAGTTCTCCAAGGCATACGGAGAGCAGGCGTACGTCCAGATTCAACTAGCAATGGCCGCGATCCACACGACCACCATGAGCGTGACCCACATGATCTACGATCTGGCACAGCACCCCGAGTGCGTGGAGCCGCTGCGCGAGGAACTCGATTCGGTTCTCGCTGAGACGGGAGGGTACCAGAAGGAGACCATGGCCAAGCTCAAGAAGCTTGACAGCTTCATGAAGGAATCTCAGCGCTGCAACCCGCCAGGCCTCACGTCCTTCAAGCGCTACTGCAAATACGACATCACACTGTCCGACGGCACCTTCCTGCCCAAGGGCACCATCATCGAGATCGACAGCTCGCAGCTGTACTTCGACCCGGACCACTTCCCGAGCCCTGAAACCTTCGACCCCTCCCGCTTCCTCCGCCTGCGCTCCGAGGGCGACAAGAACTCGCACCAGTTCGCCACTTCCAACGGCGACTACCTGCACTGGGGCCAGGGCCGCCACGCATGCCCCGGCCGCTTCTTCGCCAGCAATGAAATCAAGACCATCCTCTCCAAACTTCTGCTCAACTACGACGTCCGGCTCGCCGACAAAGAGGCCGGTCGGCCGAAGAACTTTGTCTTCGGCACTCAGATCAATCCCAACCCCATGGCTGAGGTGCTCTTCAAGAGGCGTGCGTGAGACCAACTGAAGCAAGGGGAAGGGAAACCACACGCGTTATAGCACGCAGTCTACGACTTGACGATTATTATCATTCGATAGATACCTCAGATCAGAAAACCAAATCCCAGCCAGTTTTGAAACTGCAATGCAGCAACGTCGGAGCTAGCCATGACATGGATGCTCAAACCACGTGGGTTGATTGATGCAGCTCGCTTGGGCTTTTGTCTCGTCATTTGATGGCTGCCACCGGTTAAATCCTGCAAATAAAGTCCTGGTAGTAGCCAATCGGCCTTGTGGAGGCTGTGGGGTCTTTCAAGTGGTTGGTGGGTCTTTGCGGCGTTGATTGCCCGTCAGCAGCTTTGAACCTCACATGCGCAGGAGCTTGTGACTACCTGGAAATAGGGGAAGGGAATTCGAACTGGTTGAAAGGAGACCGCTTTGGTGGTAGTCCACGGCGGTGGGCATTGTCATTGTCCGACGGGAGGGCCTGAGACAGTCTCCCCTCTGATAGCTAGGCCCTCTGGAGGACCAGCTAGGCCAAGTAAATACAGCAGGAATAGCACCGAACCAAGCACCAGCATTGCCAATGCCCGTAGTCTCACTGTCAAGCGCCCCAGTGGAATCCTTCCAAACTATGCTCGGCCCCCTTCATCGAGACTCACCTCCGGGGCTACCGACGGCCGAAAAGGGAAACCGGAGAAGCAGTACAATGCAAACTGTTCCCTAAACACCTCCATACCAATGCCCACCGGCCCTGTGAAAGCGCCCGAAACGAACCATGATCTAAATGCGTTTTTTCTTCGGCTCATTCGCTGCCGCCCCGAGCCGACAAGCGCAACAGCACTCAAGGCGCCGCAGCCGTCTCGGCGCCCGCCAAGTCCATCGCGCCGTCCGGCCCGAATCCATTCAGCCCGCCTTGCCCGTCATTGGTATAGACGTGGCTGAAGACCTCGAGATTATCGTCGACGAGCCATTGCAGATCCTCGCTCTCGGGCCGTAGTGTGCGTGCCAAGCCATGTCCTGGCTTTGGATAGTGAGCGGGCGGATCCGAGTCGTATCCATCACCATACGGATCATCTGCCTCGTCTACGCCTGTGTCTTCCGGCTCCGGGACGAGGAGAGTGGACGGAGAGTGTGTTTGATTTAAAGTGGTAGCAGCGGGGATTATGGAGGTTGTGCTTGAAATCGCTAGCGCGGAAGGTGGCGGTACGGATGTCGTTGTTGCGGGGTTGATGGTTTGGGTCTGTGTGTGGTTGGTGGCAAAGCTGGCGTTGCTAAGGGCAGCATTGTGGTTGGTTTGAATGGCTGGGCCGTCTGCAATGGCGGTATTCGTCATAGTGGCGCCGAATGGTCTTGCTACAGCTCCAGTAGCGCCGACAAAGTTCCTAGAGTTTGGCGCGAAGACTGGAAGGTCATTGTATATATCGGTGGCGTGAAGTAATAGCTCCGTGAGCTTTGCTGTTGATAGCGTTGAAAAGTAAGCCCGCTTCTATTATTACTGTTAGCATACGCTCAGTTCAGGTAGAGCATGAGACCCACTTCTTCTCTGGTCAGATTCTGGCCTGAGACCAACTCGTTCACATTAGATATTGCCTCGTCCTGCTTTTTCCTTGAAGCAACGCAAGCTCCGCAGAACCACTCCTTTTCGGCCACCTGCACGACCTCTCGGTCGATGGGAGGATGATGACAGTACTGGTGGTAGCCTGAGTTGCACCCATCGCAGAACACTATCACATTGCTTATGGGGCTGTGGCCTCGTTGGCACACCTTACAGACGCTCGTCTCGGTGGGGCGACGATGTGGGCGCTTCTTTCGGGAAGTGGTCGAGGGCGAGGGGAGCACAGGCATGAACTGCGTGGGCTTCGTGACATTGCGGCCTGACTTCGTTTTCGTAGGTAGCGGAGTATACGAAGAAGAAATGTCCGAGTCGTCCTAAGTGTGGTAGGACGGTTAGATTCCGCCATGGCCCAGCGTGACAGCAACCTCACCTCACTGTCTGGCGTGTCTGCCCTCTTCCTCTTCCCTCCTCGCGAGCCTCCACGCCCACGTCCTCGGCCGCTGGCCCGTCCCCTTGCAGATGTCGCACTCGCAGCAGATGCGGGCGTTGCGCTGCTCTCTCCCGCGCCGGCTGCGCTCTCTGGCCGAGGCGTGGACGAGCTCGTGAAGGCGGTCCTGGAAGCGCCGCGGGCCCCCCGCTTGGTGGCCGACATTGGCGGCGGGGTGGGGATCTTGTCACTGGTGACCATGCTCTTCAGCACCTGTTCGCGCGCGGCCTCGTAGCCCGGGGTGCCAACATGCGCCGAGGCATTCGCGCTGACGCGCCGCAGGATCTCTTCGGTGGAGGCGGAGAAGCCGGAGGGTATTCGGGAAAGGCCGGCGGGCGAGGCGGAGGAAGTAGCGGTCGAGGTCGCGGAGGGGGCAGCGGCGGGCTTGAGGGAGTGCAGCGTGGAGGAGGAGCCTGTGCTGGTTGCGGCGGGCCATGGGCGCGAGGTGGCAGCGGCAGGCGCAGAATCGCCCGTCTGGCCGTTGTGCTGGTGCGCGGGGGCATTGGCAGGCGCAGGGGCGCCGGGCGACTGTTCAAGCGACATTTGAACCCTAGAGAAGAGTGCGACGGGCTTGCATGCGAGCTGCTGTCTGCTGCGGAGGGCCGGGTGCTCGCAGGACGCGCAGACTCGAGCGAGCTGCCCGTTGAACTAACCACCGCGCAGGGGCCACCATGATCTCCGCCTAGCCGTCATCTTTCCCGCTCCCCTGCGCTTGGCATCACGCTCTGCTGCGCACGTCCGAGGCGTCGCATCTCTGCATTGTTTCTACGCTAAACGACCCACCGCCGGTCCCTTGCCCCGCGGCCACACTGCAGGGATGCCTCGTCTCCCAACCCCGGCTCTGCAAGTCCATACGCCGGCGTTGTGGGCTCAGGCAACGACGCCTTCACTCCGCAGGCTTTCAATGTCCGCCTCGCTCAGACCGACCATTTCCCTCAGGACCTCGTCCGTATGCTGGCCTTTTCACAAGTCCGTCAATGCGCGCTCAGCTGCCTTGTCAAGTTGTAACTCACCTAGTGTTGGTGGAGGTGTCCGGATACTCGGCTCGGAGAAAGAGTACTTGACCGGAGTGTTGACCAGTTTGATCGGCCCGCACGCCGGGTGCTCCACTTCGGCAACCATGTTGCGCGCGAGGACTATGAGACTGTCAGCCAAATCTCCGTCGCCGGCCTTCTCGGTCGTGCTTACCGTGGTCGTGGCTTAAGGTTCCTTGAATGTCGTTGATGGCCGCATACGGCATCCCACATCCTTCCAAGACTTCGAGCCATTCTTGCGTCGTTTTCTTCTTCGTCTCCGTCTCGATCAGGTCTTCCAGCAAGTCTCTGTTCTTCACCCGGAGCGCGTTCGTCACGAATCGCTCGTCCTTCGCCCACTCTGCCTTGCCAATCCTTTCAACAAGAATGCCGTACAAACGGTCATTTCCCCCGCCGAGGAGAATGTCCCCGTCAGCAGTCTTGAAGGCCTTATATGGAACGATGGAAGCTACAAGTTTGCACGTCTCAGCGACCCTCCAGTCATGGCATTCCTTGTTGACTTACGGTGTGCGGTACCCCACCGACCCGAGTCTTTCTTTCCGCTAATCAGAGCAGAGCTGGCAATGTTTGCCAGTGTCGCGACTTGACAATCACTGAGTGCCACGTCGATGTGCTGGCCCTTTCCGGTCCTGCCGCGCCCAATCAGAGCCGCCATCACCGAGTTTGAAGTGTAGAGTCCAGTGGTCAGATCAGTAACGGCTACACCGACTTTGACCGGAGGCCCATCTCTGGCGCCGGTGATATGCATTAGGCCCATCTCCCTGCCAGTAGTTAGTCACCGAGACGCTGACCATTCAGGGATTGCTCACGCTTCCACCATGACATCGTAGCCGGCGCGGTTACTGTAGGGACCTGTTTGGCCGTAGCCAGTGATACTTGCGTAAATCAAACCGGGATTGACCTTGGAGAGAGTCTCGTAGTCCATTCCGTATTTCTTGAGTCCGCCGGGGAGATAGTTCTCAACCAGGACATCACAGTCCTTGGCCAGTCGGTGAAGAATTTCAACGCCTGCCGGGTGGGCAAATGAGAGACCCAGAGACTTTTTGTTGCGGTTGACCTAGTCCAAGTCAGCGTTGTGGGTTTCCCCGGAAGCAGAATGGCCCGTACTGAGAGGAAGTATGCGGACTCGCCCGGCCCTTGTGCACCGTCGGAGGTATATTTAGCGTAGGGAGGGCCCCATGCTCTTGTGTCGTCTCCCCTGATAGGGTGCTCAATCTTGATCACTTCGGCCCTGCCGTTGTTTTCGTATCAGCATGTGTGGATAGAGAGCTGCGACCTCAAAGGAGGTGGCCCATACTGGGTGCTCCAAGCCAGCGTACCCTAAGTCGCCCAGAATTTGTGTACAGTAAGGCTTTGTGAAACAATCAGTTCGTGCCGTTGCGTCTAGCATCGACCCGCCGACTTACTCCGGCGAGAACTCTGGTCATGTCCAGCACACGGATGCCGGCCAAGGGAAGAGTCGCGGCCTCTGCTGCTCCAGCCGTCGCCAACGTCCTCCTGCTCAGGCCATTGAAGCTGGGTGGACGGTGCGTCCGGCAAAGCTGGCGGGCGAATGATGCACGGGCGATCATAGTCGACATTTTTCCAGCTCTGTAGGTCATTCTGCCCTTCCCAAGAGCCGGCGCCTTTTAAAGGTAGAGATGGTAGGTGGTGCAGCGTTGGCCCCGCGGCAGGCCGACCGCCGGGGAAGCTTCAGCCGAGGCTCCCTGAAACGCTGCGTCACCCCGCGCTCGTCGGCGTCACTTGCCCTCTTTCCCCAAGCCACAAGCAGCCCTCACACAATGTTCACCGGCATCGTCGAGATCATCGGCAGTAAGCAGCACCACGGAGCTCCGCGTGCATTGTCTATTCATCACGCTAATCCTCCCAGCCGTCTCCGTGCTGGAGAAGCAGGATGACACCGCCAGCGGCGGAGGCGGGACCTCCTTAACCATTTCCGGCGCCGAAGAGATTCTGGGCGACTGCCACCTGGGCGACAGCATCGCGGTCAATGGTCAGCCTGCAGCACATCTATTCCTCTGGCGGTCCCATGTTGACGCTTCGCAGGCACCTGCCTGACCGTCACCGAGTTCGACAAATCCTCCTTCAAGATCGGCGTCGCCCCCGAGACACTCCGCCGGACGAACCTGGGCGCTCTCAAGCAGGGCTCCAACGTCAACTTGGAACGCGCTGTGTCTGCCTCCACCCGCATGGGCGGTCACTTCGTCCAAGGCCATGTTGACACCGTCGCGACCATCCTGTCTGTTACTCCCGATGGCAATGCTAAGACGTTCCGCTTCCAGCCGCGCGACAAGTCGATCCTGAGGTACATTGTGGAGAAGGGATTCATCACAATAGACGGCGCCAGCTTGACTGTGACGAAGGTCCAGGACGGGGCTGACGGTTGGTGGGAGGTCATGCTCATCGCGTACACTCAGGAGAAGGTTGTCACCGCGGGCAAGCAGCCGGGCGAGGAGGTGAACGTTGAGGTGGACCAAGTGGGGAAATACGTCGAGAAGAGCGTGAACGGCTACTTTGAAGACAAGGCCAGCGGCGACATTGCCGTGCTGGAGAAGATGGTCACCAGGCTGGTGGATGAGCGGCTGAAGGCTATTGGCAAATGATCCGAGACACACCACGTGCGTCCACGGAGGAGTCCAATCACTGCCCGCCGCACCCGCACCGAGGGGCGCTTACGGTCGTCGCTGGGGCGGAATTGTACTCGAGAAGGAGGACGCTTGGGCAGTGATTGCACGAATGCCCTGCGGCGGTGGCGCAGCCCGGCTTCGTGGGAGTGAGGCGGAGTGCAAGGCGGACGTGCAGTCACAATGTAGGCTCCCATCACGTATATAAAGCTGCTAGACGTCCTCAGAGACCTGCTTTCCACTATCCTACAAGCCATACGGCCTCCCAAAGTACTCGATGGCACCACATGGCCGGTTTTGGGCCGGGCCGCGTCCAGGCTCACTCTATTCGTCTCGTCTTATCAGGACTCGCCAGCACACCCGCCGAGCAGCATGCGCGTCTACGCCACTCCGCGACTAGAGCCGCCGTACTGCGGCAATGGTCGCATCGTCGACGCGCGCTCGATGATGGCCTCGGCAAAATAGACTGCCGCACCTCTAGGCAACACTGCAGCGGCGATCGTCCCGGTAGCGGCGGCCGATGGAGTCGGCTTAGGGACGACGCACTGCGCAACCATGGCCGTCGGCGATGCCGCCAATGGCCGGCGCAAGAGATGCATTGTCATGCAGAGGGCTTCTGGCTGGGTTGGCGGTCACGTTCGAGGGATCGGCGGCATGCGAGTAGGATGCGCATGCGGTCGTGTTCGATTGGCCTGCCCTGCCATTGACAGCTCATCAACGGCGGTAGAGCCTCAGCAGCTGCGCTTCCGTGCTCACTTCTCGTGCCGCCGTCGGGGTTGCCCCGGATTTCTGCCAGAGCCAGCTCGCACAGCCGTTGTTTTGGCCTCCCCCGCTACACAGACTCTTGCCCCCGCCCTCTCTCGCCCGTCACGCCATGCGCAATGGACTGGTCGTTGCTTGATCTGGCCAAAGACGCCGAGGACGTGGCGTCCGGCCTGCAGGCCTTCGTCGACGCTCTTCCCGGCTGCGAGCGCGACTTCCTGGCCCACATCAGCGCTCTCTTCGCCATCAGCGCTGAGCTGAGGCGGCTGGACGAGCTCGTCAACCATCGATCCTTCCGTCGCGCCGCCGCTCAGATCACGCCCGAGCTTGATCTCCTGTGTCCAAGCCTAGAGTCCACGCTGGAGACGGTGAAGATTGACCTTTTCGGCGTGAAAGCTACAGCAAACCCTCGCCGGGCTTACGAGCGTCTGTGCGGCCATTTCGACCAGGAAGGTCGATCGTTCGCCGGCCGGCTCGTAGCATACCATGACTTGACTATGGGTCTCTCTGACATCCTGCAAGGGTATGGCCATCGTTTTCCGTTCGAGGGACAGGCATGCTCACGCCCGCTAAGTGACAAGGGAATCGAAGATTTAGATGTAGTAGTGTCCGTCGTCAGACGCCTGGGAGCTCGACAAGCTTTCCTCGATACCGACCGCCTTGGTAAGTCTTTGTGTTATTGACTATTTGGACTTGGTGTCAGGCTGAATGAGACCTGATGATGCAATGGCCTTTTTGCCTGCGCGAATCCTGGAAGAAGTTGTCGGTAGACTGCTAATGTACTAGTAGAGTCTCCACCAGCACCCCTCAGGCAATCACCAGTGAGACCTCCATTGCGGACAATTCCACCATACGCCCCTCAGTCACCTGTCGTCAGCTCAGACGATTGGGATAGCGATGGTGTCTATCCAGCGGTACCTCAAGCACCAATGTCACCCGCTTTTTCCAATTCATCGTTTGACACATTCACGTCTTTTCCGACGTCGCCGAGTCTGGATTCCACTGGCTCGTATAGCCCAATCCATTGGGCTCAGAAGATCTTTGATGGACTACATCCCGGAACCCAATTCCTTGGGCATCTGGGCCAACCGTAGGATTTTCCGCGAGAAGCTCGGTCCATCCTTGACTGTGCTGACAATGTTGCAGGACGAGATGTCTTGGTAGGGATATTCCTGAGGCCGTCAACAGACTTTTTGCGGAAGGCTTCCAGAAGGTCGTCGAGCAGTAAGTACGTCTCCAGTCTTGTCGCTTTCTCCTCACTGATCAAGCAAGGCCGTTTGACGCAGCCGATTCATTTGTGAGGTTGTATTGGAGGCCGGCCGATCACCGCTCCAGACTGCTTTTCCTCACTAAGGATCCACTTGGCCGACGGTATCGTCATTGCATACCGCTCACATCGCTGAACATTCGACGGGTCGGCACTTGCCTGCAGCTCTCAAGAGGGAACCAGTACGGAAATCGCCTGGATCTCTGGGCAAATCTCCGGTTCACCTGTTACGAAAGGATGGTGCTGTTCTTTTGCACCGCCGTGGCGCTCAAACGGCAAGATGCGATTGAAAGCCCGCTTCGGGCCGAGGACTTTTTCCAGAACGGTGAGGATATGGAGTTCTCAGGCGAAATCAACGATGACCATTACCTCCATGCTTTTCGCGTGTTCAAGGACCGGAACACCGGTGCTGTCCGTTTCGAGGCAACCGCACGCCGCGGGCCGATGCAGAAAACCCCGATTTGGACGGCGTTCGTCACGGAATACATTGGCCGCAAAGGCTGGATGCGTCGAGTGGGACCGAAGATTTTGTCCATAAGCGTGTTACACCCGTACATCTTCTGCGACAACTACTCACCACCGAGGGGCAGAGACGGCCAGTTCGAGCTTCGCTTCACGTCACGGAAAGGTGCGTTCAACGTCGTCGTCGCCTAGCCAGCTGCTGACTCCGCATTCGTTTAGACTGTGATGACTTTCTTGCTGTTTTCCCAACCATCAGGCTTCCATAACCGCGCAACAGTGCGACTCAGCATTTCTACGACTTACGAACTACGACTCACGACTGACGAATCTAACGGACATATACCCTACGGCCGGTTAGGGCGGGAAGCGTTCATTCGAAGGGGGGACGGCCATTTGGCAGATTTTGCAAAGGCGGTCTTCTGGGTTTCGGCATGCGTCGCCCAGTGAACTACCACTAAAGGACATGTTTGGGGACAACTGACCAACTCCAATATTCATCCTTCGAGCATGGTACATGCAACAATCTTAGGGGATCTGCGCTGGCTATTATCTGCACCTGAGCGCAAGCTCCGTCGGATGGCTTTGTTCGCATTCTTAGCATTATTATAACCAATAATATGTCTTCATCGCAATTGCTGCAACAGCAACGAATCTTCTCAGTGGCGCACGCGTGCACCGACCGGCCCGAGCATCATCTTAATGGAGGCAAATTGAGGGCGCGGATGGCAGAAGCTGAGCGGCGCCGACGGGCCGAAATCCAGGCGGCGGTGGTGGCGGCCATGTGGGCGGGAAAAGCTGGAGGCCATCAGCGCCGGGTGAGTGGCCGGTGCCGGGCCAAGTGCAGGGGTGCAAGGGCGATAGGCATGAAAAGCCAACGCCGCGCACGGACGCCAGGCGCGACGCGGTGGTCCAGCGACAGAAAAGTCTACCCGGCGGCCTGCACTTTTTAACCACCAAGTTCTTCCCTGCTATTTCCAGAATTTCCCCCCCAATCCTCAGCAATCATGGCCGACGACCGCATGGCCAACCTGGCCCACTCCGAGGCCCACTACTTCAACAGGTGCGCGCGCGTTTGCGACCCCAAAAGCTCTGTAGGACCCCGGCGCTGACGCTTCTCTTCGCAGCTACAACCACCATGGTGAGTCGCCCACGGCCGGCAAGTCTGCGCGGACGGGCTTGAGCTGACTGTTTGTCCAGGCATCCACGAGGAAATGCTGGTGAGGACTGCCTCTGCTACCCTGCGTGCCCGCGGCGCATCGCCCCGCGGCAGGCGAGACACCCGGCTAACAGCCTCCGCAGAAAGATGAGGTTCGCACGCGCTCGTACAGGGACGCCATCTACCAGAATGGCCACCTCTTCAAGGACAAGGTCGTCTTGGACGTCGGATGCGGTACATCCATCCTCAGCATGTTTGCAACCCTCCCCGCACAGCCTAGCCGCCCTTACAGCTAGCCAGTCCTAATGCGCCGCCAAATACAGGTTCGCCGTGAAGGCGGGCGCGAAGCATGTCATCGGTGTCGACATGTCGACCATCATCGACAAGGCCAAGGAGATCGTCGAGGCCAACGGCATGTCGGACAAGATTACCCTGCTGCAGGGCAAGATGGAGGAGGTCGTTCTGCCCTTCCCCAAGGTCGACATCATCATCTCTGAGTGGATGGGCTACTTCCTTCTGTACGAGAGCATGCTTGACACGGTGCTCTACGCTCGCGACAAGTACTTGGCTCCCGGCGGCTTGATCTTCCCCGACAAGGCTACCATTTTCTTGGCCGGTATCGAGGACGGCGAGTACAAGGAGGAGAAGATTGGCTGTGAGTGGTTTATGCTGTGTTTGGTGGCGTTGTACTAATGCTTTGCAGTCTGGGACAATGTCTGGGGCTTCGACTACACGCCGCTCAAGTACACTGCCATGACCGAGCCTCTGGTCGACACGGTCGACATGAAGGCCGTTGTCACTGACCCTTCGGCCATATTCAACATCGACCTCTACACGGTGAAGGCCGAGGACCTCGCGTTCAAGGTCCCCTTCAGCCTCAATGTCCGCCGCAGCGACTTTGTCCACGCCGTCATCGCTTGGTTCGATATTGAGTTCAGCGCGTGCCACAAGCCCATCCGCTTCTCGACCGGCCCCCACACCAAGTACACGCACTGGAAGCAGACGGTCTTCTACATCGATGATGTCCTCACCGTCGAGGCGGGCGAGAAGATCGTCGGAACCTTGACCAACAAGCCCAACGAGAAGAACAAGCGTGACCTGGACATCGACATTGAGTACAAGCTCGAGTCCGAGGCCGCGCACAGGCAGTCCCAGGGATCGGGCAGCTACAAGATGTGAGCCCGACGGCGAAGTACAAGACTGTCTAGAGATGAGGCTAATGTCAAACCAGGTGCTAATTGAACCGGGACAAACACTACGTTTGACGGTCGACTCTGCTCCGCTTGACTGAAGGACACGGTCAGGCGTCGACGGCCGGAGCAGCTTCAACAAGCTGGCAACCAGGCAAAAGCAACGGCCTACGTGATTAGAATCAATAGATGCACGGCAAACCGGGAGTTCTTCCATGGGCATTCGGCGACGGTGTTTCGTGCCATCTGGGCCGTCGCCATCCAACTGGGCGAGGGGACCCGCACGGGGGTCGGCGCTGGGGGATCTGAAAAAGACGGACATTTAGTTCCAGCGCGATATTTCGGTTGGTTGGACACAAAAGTGGTTTCTCGCGAGACCAACAATGCATTTCTTCATGTTCACGTTTCTCTGCCCCGCTTGACGAGCGTTCCTGCTCCGAGGACGTGCTCCCTCGCCTGTTGACAGCATAGGCTAGAGTTGCCGCCAACGACGCACGGCCGATGGCAATGCAACCTTCGGCATGGAGAAAACGACGATGGTTCGAAAAGTCGGCCGATGACGTGTATGCACGCTCGGGGAAATGGGCCTGGGCGTAGAGTTCATGGTGAAACCCGATGCCGGCCAACCACATTGCTCGGCTGGGAACATAGGGTGCGTCAGCTGTAACAGATGAGCCCGTGTCTCGTATGCTCGCGCTGCAGGATGGCGTCTGGGGAGCTGATGCGTCAGCTTCAAGACCAGAGACAGGAGGGGCTGCAAGATGCACGACAGAAGAGTAAGATTGCGATAGGGCAGCGTCAGTCAAGTGGTACACGCCACGTGCAGAGCGGCATTGGCTGACTACCAGGTAGGGCGGCGAACCGTGCCCCAGGCGGCCGACGTTTCGACGCAGGATGGGAGCGCCGTCGGCTTCTCCTGAAGGTGGTGCGAGCAGGAACGGGTTAGAGGCGGCGTGCCATGTCGCCGAAGGCTGCGGCGAGGTGATTTGCACAACCGGATCTGCAGCTGGGGAAGCAGAGGATCCCGCGTGTGCCTGGCACGCGTGATGAACCCGCCCGGATCTGCAACTCAATCTCACGTTCCCTCATGCCGGGCCCTGTCCCAAGAGTCGTCAAAAATTCCGATCTGCCCATCATTGGCTGCCGAATCGGTAGTGCTCCCTTGCTGATGGCGCTATCGTCGCTGGCGCAGCCCTGCCATCCCTGGCCCGCGGCTCGACGCAGGCATGGTTCTGCCTGCCAGCGCCCCGGCATAGTGCGCCCACGAGCCAGGCCAGCCCTCCTCATGGCCCCATATCCATAGCCTCCGCCCGTCTCCCCAAGTCCTGCCGCCTGAACGCTGCCTGC
This sequence comes from Diplodia seriata, assembly GCF_021436955.1. Lineage (NCBI taxonomy): Eukaryota > Fungi > Ascomycota > Dothideomycetes > Botryosphaeriales > Botryosphaeriaceae > Diplodia > Diplodia seriata. The sequence goes on along the minus strand of NW_027117308.1, from coordinate 4,027,560 downwards.
CGTCTCCCAAACGACCATGGCGAGCTCCTACTGCCCCGGCGATCTTCTGGCCACGCAGACCGTCATCAATCGCGTGACGCCGTACAGCCAATCCTACGAGTGCGTGTCGAATTCTGCGGCTGGACGAGTCGCGGCGCTGACCTGGCGCGGAAACAGCATATATGACACGACCCGGCCCTGCGTAATCGACGAAGAGGGCGAGGATTTCTACGGCTACGACACCGACGACGCCGCGCCCTCGGTGAACATCCCGCGCTTTAGCAGTAAGGATGCGACTGAGCGCGCGAGAAAGCGCTCCTCGCTTCCCCCGGCGCTCACCAGCGCGACCACGTCCATATACCGCACCGCCAACTCCATCATTTCGCAGCGCACCGCCGTCAGCAAATCCGCCGGCGGCCTGCAATTGCGCACCCAATTCGAGAGCTTCGAGAAGCCGCCGTGGGAAATGCAGGCCCAGCCCGAGCGCCCTCTTTCCATGTTCGCCGCCGCCCCTTCCGGCAGCCTTCGCTTCCACTCAAAGCCCCAGAACGTCCTCCAGCCGCCCATCTTCCAGAAGCTGCCGCGTGAAGTGTATGCGTGCATCCTGCAGCAGCTGGAGGTGCTTCATTTCGGAAAGGGCACCCAGAGCTGCACCACTTGCTACCTGCGCGACCTGCACAGCCTTGCGCTGACGAGCCGCGCGTGGGACAAGGCCGCAAGGAACAAGCTGTAAGCGCCCCCCGAACTGCTGCTGTGTCCAATTGTTGTTGACCCGTCCTCCTCAAGCTATTCCAAACTATGGTTGCCTCCTCCCGACGTCGCGGACCCCAGGCAGGCCAAGTCAAAGGCCCCCAGCCGCTTGAAACTGCTCCGGAAAACACTTCGAGAAAGGGGCGTCCTGGCGAAGCTGGTGGTCGAGATCAAGGCGTCGGAGATGCAACAGATCATGCTGCGCGCGAACTACAACGAGGGGCAGGCAATCCTGAACGATTTGGCCTCGATAGTCATGGCCTGCCCGAACCTGGAGAAGCTCGCCGGCTTTTACAGGATATACAACCACGAATTCGACCGCCTCAACCACGCCTTGTCAACAAGACCGAACCTGAAAGAGCGAGCGTGGATCATAGGGAAGCCAATTAATTACGGCGCGGGCACACTAACACAGCAACAAGCATTCGAGCTCTACCCGGGCCCGACCGAGTTGTTCCTGCACCACCACGACGTCGCCACCAATCTGGAAACCCTATTCCTCCACGGACAGGATTCAGGGGCAATGGACTTCCGCGCCTTCGTCGCCACCTTCCGCAAGCTACCGCGCCTCCGCCGCCTCCACATCTCCAACTTCTCCGACTCCGACTTCAATGACCGCACCCTCGCCGCCCTGCCCCCAACCCTAACTGCGCTCCGCCTCGAAGCCCTGGACGGCGTCTCCGACAAGGGGCTCCTTCGCTTCGCCCAGTCGCCAGCGGCGGCGGAGCTGACGTCGCTTGCGCTCGTGCACCAGGAGATTGTCGACCTGCTCATCGTCATCGCCTTCATGCGGTCGTGCAAGAAGCTGGAGCGCTTCGCTATCGTGCAGGACGGGTCACCCGGCGTGAGCAGCGACGTGCCGCTGTTCCGGCCAGTGTTCGCGTCGCAGACGCTGCGCACGCTGCACTGGGACATCCTGATGCCGGCGCCCGCGACCGACGAGCTGGCCGTCAGCGTCGCGGGCGGCGCCTTCCCGTCGCTCGAGCGCCTGCGCGCGCCTTGCGATTACGACGGCGTGCTGCAGGATCTGTGCCGCCCGCGCGGCTGCGTGACGCTGCCGGATGACGAGTACTACTTCTACGTCAAGAACAGTAGCAAACGCAGCGATAACAAGAACGGCGATATGCGAGACTCGATGAGCCCACACGACGGCGGCCCCGTCCTGTGTGGCGGCATCAGACCGGACTCGTCTTCGTCGTCGTCATTGTCACCATCCGGTAGGATGGAGTACACGCGCAACCTGGCGAAAGCGCGACGACGGGCGCAAGGCCGGATCGACGCGCGCGTCGAATGCTACTCGCCAACGACACGGTCGTCCCCGAAGGCGCACCGCACACGCAACTTCTCAGGCTCGACCTCGGGCGGGTCGTGGCGGTCGTGCTCGTCGTCGACCTACTCGACGTCGACCAACAGCGCCGCGAGCATGGGCAACAGCAGCAGCAACGGCATCATCCAAATCGTCGTGGAGAACGAGGACAACGTGGTGACGGAGCGCTTCTCATTCGACTACGTCGGCACCATGGGCAGCGCCGTCGAGTACGCGCTCGAGCCCGACGTCGAGGGCAGCCTGGATGCGGTCATCGGCGTGGGCGATCTGATGCTGGGGGCGCCGGTGAGGGGATTGATGGGTTCAGGAGGCGGGGGGTTCAGGGTGAAGGATGCGTGCGCGGGTGGGCCGGCGGCGGGCAGGTGGCATCGGTCGAGGGCGCGGGTGAGGTTGATTGAGATTGGGGATTTCTTTTGATTGGATGGACCCGATCCTACACGTTCTACTTAAAAAGGGGGTATTTCCTTTTTGATGATCTTACACGGTCCTTTGGGGGTTCTCTTTTCTTCTTGGTACCCTGGGGGATCCATGGGCATGGGAAAAGGGCGTTTGGTGAAGTTCAGCGTACGAGTTGGGGGGTTCTGCATCTATACGGTGTTGGCGGATGGTCTCTTTTTTCGTGCAGTGGTTGGAAGATGCCCGCACCGTACGGTTGTCTAGCTGGAACGTTGAAGAGACATTCTGGCTGTAAGCTGTGTTTTCTGACGCAGTCTCTGTGGTGTGATAGACCTGTCCTTCGATAAATGGTTTCTTAGAATGCAAACTGTGTTCTACCACCCGTCTCACGCGCTTGTGTGTAACCTTAAGTGAAAGCGCCAATGATTACGTGCAGGCCCCGGACTAACGTGACTACTTTCTGAGCCGGATGGCACCTGCAGCTTGGATTTCACTTTCGTGCCCCGCGCCGTTGATTGCACTTTCGAAAGCATACTCGACTCCTTGACGTTCCCCTTGGCGTCTTTCGGGATTTCACGCCGCTTCTTCCGTCTTTTCTGGCCTCGATGATTTGACTCTCCGCGGCCCCAAATGCCTTCAGCCTCGCCACCGGGCCCACCTTCCATATCATGTTCGCGAGAACCCTCTTGCTTATCTGGGAGGCTTTCGTTGGAGGTTGACAGCGCAGACCCGGCCTGCTACTCTGTCCAGGAAACGTTCAGAATATCAACTAGGCTTTGGATCGTCTCGTCAATGTTTTTGAGGCACTGTAGATTTTCCTTTCACCATCCAGTCCCAGGGATAGTAAGGAGACCTACTTCCTGAGCTTGTGCGTCTTGCTGGATGATCCGGATCATGAAGCAAGCAGCAGGGGAACAGGCCGTTGAGCAGGATCGATTGTGGAGATTTGATTGATGGCACGGCTGAGTGACTGGTCCTCCTCTGTATCCCAACACCTGGCTAATTGATTCACCAGAATAAATTCGACATTTCACTCGTATGCTAGCAGGCCGCAGTTACATTCGCGCCGGGTGATTCTTGCCGCAGATATGTGCAATGAACATACCTGGTCTCCTTCCCGTTCCCTCCCTGAGTGATCCAAACGGGGCCCCCCAACGCGAGGACACAACACGCGTGCTCGATGCAGGTGTGTACTGGTGGTAGGAAGACAATTTCGATACCGTGAGGATATCCGACGCGGTGGGAGATGACTATGGGTGTTTTGGTCCGGGATGCTCTAATGATGATTAGCTCGACGGTGCGTTTTCAATGGGTCATATTTCTCCAGTGGATTGTGCTTTGTTGGAATGAATCTAGTGTTTGAGAGACAGTTCGCCAGGAACTGTTTCATACGTATGCGATGGTTGTTTCGTTACGTTAACCTCTTCTGCGTTTTGATTCTGCGAAGCAGGCAATAAATACATCGACCTCCGTTTAGGTTGTCGAATGCAATTTCCGTTCGATCTTGATCGGCACTAAAACTAAATGTTCCCGACCTGTAGTTAAGCAATCTTATCTTGGCTAACTATTGGGGCGTCATCAGGCACCGAGGCTGAGTTGCACTTTCGGGGTCAAGGCTGCATTCGCTTACCTGCAGCTTGCACGTTTCGTCAGCCTGAATTGCATTTCTCAACTTCCCCGCACTTAAGAACACGAGGATCTCTCCCTTTGAGACAGTTTGCGTGTTCTAAACCTTCTGTTACCAACACACTGGTTCCTGACCTCCAAGGTAGAGTCAGGCCACATAATGTCCACATGTCAATTTCAGGGCGCTACCGAGCCCACAGCAGCGCGCGAGTGCAAGAAAAGGCTTGCATGGGATGCGTATAAGCGCATCATCATCGGTCTGTATGGACAAATGACCATTGAGCAGATGATGGTAGTGATGTTGGCTTTGGGATTTCGCGCGTCGTCAGTGCCGCACTGTGCTACATCGACCACAGAGACGCTGATAGGTTTACAGAAAGCGGCAATATCACAACAAGCTCAGAGAATGGAATGTGCGAAAGAACAAGGCCAAGTCCGGAACAAAAAGGGAAGGATCCACGAATGAGAAGGCCCGTGAAGGTGGCTCTACCAAACGCCAGAAGCTCCATGATCCTCTCTCCTCCTACCCCCAGGACTCCTTTCCCCGGATTGTGTCCAGGACCCAAGTAGCCCGTAAGGACTTTTGCCCGGAAGAACGCACCCTGAAGGATCCATCTGCTTCCCACTTCCAGCAGAATCTTCCCCATGTTGTATCTAAGGCCAAATTAGTCCACGGGGACTTCGCTCTTGAAAACCAGAACCTTCAGGACTCATTTCCCTCCTATCCCTCTGACTGTTTTCTCTCCGTAGCTCAAGAAGCATGCGATGATGTTCCTGCTGAACATCATTCTTTCTTTAACTCATTTACTTCCTTCACTCAGCACAATTTCCCCGCCTGGATCTTATCCAGGACTCCAGGAGCCTACGAAGATGTTCTGGGGGAGCATCAGACTCCCCGTAACTCGTTTCCCTCCTACCTCCAGGATCCCTTTCCCGCCAGGAGTGTACCCGGGACTCAACCGGTCCATGATGGTTCTTGGAATAGACCCCAGAACTCTCAGAGGCCCTCCACCTGGATCAGAGGATGCTCATCGAGCGCTTTGAACAATATGCTCATGGATACGGCCAGCTCTTTGAGCCCTTTCAGCGAGGTGCTTGGCTACCAAGGCCTTGAAGAAACATCCTGTGCCCAAGATGCTTACCAGACTCCACAGGAGCTGCAGGTTCGACAACAGGGCGAGGCTCGAAAGGATGCTGTTGCATCAAGCAACGAACTCAATAGTAAGTTGGTTCCGCTCAACATACTTGATGATGACCATATTCTTATTCCTGCCATGCTAGCCGGTCCGACGTCCGAGGGAAACCAACTCGCATGGTTGCAGCGGAACGATGCAGGGTCAAATAGCATCGAGGGAGGCGAGCACAGTGATGATGAAGAACTGGCACAGTTCTTCACTTTCCCCATGCATAACCCACTGCCGGAAAGGTGTACGGTTTGAAAGCGCCACCAGTCCACATAGGTCCGGAAAAGCTCCCATGACGGCCAATTTCGTATCTTGTTTTTCTTTTCTTTCCTGGCAGAATTTCCGGAGTGGATATGGGCGTTGTGGTGATTGTCTAATCCGGGTGGAGCAGGGGTCCGATCTCTACAGCTGAAGTTTCGGGTCAATCGTGTAAAATGTCAAGATCCTGCTAATGCAGGGTTAATGTGGAGCTTTTATTTACTACAAGCAAAGGGTATGAATTCCACGAGACACGTACTACTATGCACCGCACAGTTTACTAAGTCTGCGTGAGATTGAGAATCCCAAACTTACAAGATTTATCTAGTAGCCTGGAAGCTGCTCCTCTTGAAGTCAAACGTCTACCGCTTGACACTCCTCTTCCTGTATTACCATATATTCACACGAAATAAGAACCCCTCCCCCAAGAAATTGCCTTAAAGTGCGCAATCGTATCGACGTAAAGCTCTCCTTGAACACTCATACAACTCTTACAACTTCGCCTTCTCCTTGATGGCGCTCTCCTTAGGCCCAATCAACGGGTCATACACATTCAAGCTCAGCGTGTCCGAAGGAACACCTGCGCTGTGCAAGCTGAGGCCCCTAGTATCAATCAAGCTGGGGTTGAGCTGGTCGATGCTGGAGCAGCCAATGAGGCGCATGTTCATCTCCATCTCGTCCTTGAGCAACTGCAAGGCGCGGTCTACACCAGGCAGGCCGTAGGCAGACATGGCGTACAGGAATGGACGGCCGATACCGACACCCTTAGCACCCAGGCAAAGCGCCTTGATAATGTCGGTTGCGCGCCGGACACCGCCGTCGATGTAGACTTCGATCTTGTTCTCCCAGCCCCTCTCGCGCAGGATCGGCATGACTTCCGCGAGCACCTCGACGCCGGAGCGGGCAAAATCGAGCTGACGACCACCATGGTTTGACAGGACGACACCCTGGACACCAGCCTCAACGGCCTTGAGAACGTCTTCGACGCACTGCACGCCCTTGAGGATGATTGGCATTTTGGTGATGGACTGGAACCAGGGAATATCTTTCCAGCTGAGCGAGGGGTCGATGAAGGATGAGATGGCACGCGCGGCGCCTTGCGAGCGGTCTACACCCTCGCCTGAGCTGCTCTGGACGTTGGAGCCGACGTCGTCGAATTTACTGCGCATGTCCTTCTCGCGGCGGCCCAGCTGAGGTGCGTCAACGGTGATGAAGAGACCTTTGCAGCCACGCTTTTCGGCATGCTCCACGATTCCCTTGGTGATGCTGCGGTTCTTGTTGACCTGCAGGGAATGTTAGCGGGTGGTGGTTGCTAGTAAGAGTTGATTATACCCACGTAAAGCTGCAGCCATTGCACCTGGTCACCCTCCTTTGCGTCGACAATCTCGTCGAAAGAGCAAGACGCAAGTGTGGGGATCATCTGAATGACATTGTGCTTCTTCGCCGCACGTGTGAGGACGACTTCGCCCTCAGGGTGGCCAAGCTTGCCGAGAGCAGTGGCAGTGACGTAGAGAGGAATATCGACCTTGGTGCCAAGCATCGTTGTTGAGAAGTCGACCTTCTCCACGTCGACGAGGATCCGTGGGCGAAACCAGATTTTGTGGAAGGCCGAGTGGTTTTCCCGCATTGTCTGTAGGTCAAAGTTAGCCAGTCGTCGATGTAAGATAAAGTGTGGCGCTTGTAGCGGACTGGTAACAGTGAAACCAGCCGAGCCGGACCACAGCCAAGATGAACAACCAACGCCACTGCTGCACAGGTGCACGTACAATCTCATCGTCAGCACCACTCGAGTAGTATGCCCATGCGGTCTTCTTCATAACATTCCTCGCCACTGCCTCGAAGTCCATCAGGTTGTAGCATTGCTCCAGGATGGGCTTCCTCGCAAGTCGTTCCTGACGGGCCTGCTCATCCGGGTCCTCGGCCTTTTCCTCCTGCTTGACCGTGTTCATGTCCACCTCGCCCAGATGCTTCGACTTGTCGAGGTACTTGTCGAGGGTGTCGGGCGGGTGGATGGGCTCGTACTCCTCGGTAGCATCCTTGCCGGCGTACTTGAGGATAATCTTGGGACCGCCGGGGTGCTCGGGCAGGAATTCGGTGACGTCGTATGCGCGGCCGTGGACGATGACCCAACAGCTCTCGCGGGAGTTGTGCTTGGCGATGTCCGCGCCGGTGAGCTTCACCGGCTGGGTGTTGTTGCTGTTGCGGTTCATTGCGGGGATCGGCTGGGACGGAAGGGCTGGGCGAGGGCTGGACGAGGACGGAGGGAGGGGAATTATTTGTATGAGTTGTCGGCCAAGGAAGATATTGCAGTTTTGGTACAGATTAGCCCGGCTCTTCCTGAGACTTCCGGGGCGGCTATCGCAGCGGCTCGAGCCCTGGGGCGTCGGCTTAAAGGAATCCGAGTGACTGTGGGGTAAGCTCTGGTGATGAGGCCTGGGTGCGCAGTGCGCCGCCGCCACAGGCCAATGACATGGCGACGCTTGCTAAGCAGGGCCGGGGCCGGTGCCTCCCTGTGCGCGCTGGTGCTGGTGCCGCTCGCTGCATCGCATAAGAAAGCAGCTCCGACCTCGGGCCTGCCGCTGACGAATTTCTAGCGGCGCCTGCCCGCGAGCTAAGTACTGCTCACTACTACGTCGTACGCAGCTGCCGGTCTGGTCGGCCTGGTCGGTGCGGCGCGGTGGTCTGCCTCAGGCAGCGCGGCAGGCGGGCCGGGCACAGCAAAGGCCCCGAGCGGCGCTGCGCACGCGGACGTCCACGATCCACTTTCGATGATTGTCATGCGGCTGCCAATCCAGGCCGATCGTGCGCCGCCTCTCGTCATCGCTGCTCACCACCACGCGCCAGCGCCAACGGCCAATCCGCACGCCGTGCCTCGCGGAGTATCGCCAAGTACCGCCTCGTTATCCCTCCGCTCTCTCATGGCTGCGTCGCGACAAGCCTCTCCAAGCACGCCGGCAGTTGCTCAGCGCCGATCCTAGCCCTCGCGCGTTTCGCACGTCAGCCCAGCGCCGTAGCTGCACCGCAAACCGCAGCATTCAGCACAATCCTTGACCTTTAGCACACGGGCCCCCGACCATCAACGTCTGCCAATCTCCCCACGCGCCTGTCTCAACACGACTGTTTCTCCTGCACCACTTGCGCCACCAGGACGCCGTAGACCTCGAGATGGCCGGTTCAGACGTCGAGGCAAAGGTTGTCGTGCTGGGCTCGCAGGTACCCGCCGTTTTTCTTCCAAACACCGGCTCTTGCGCACATCGCTGACCCTGATCAGGGCGTCGGCAAAACCAGCCTGGTCCACAGATACGTCAAGAACGCCTTCGCAAACACCACCTCCACTGTCGGCGCTTCATTCTTGACCAAGAAGGTCGTCGATATCGACACGTCCACCGTGGTTCGCCTCCAGATATGGGACACCGCTGGCCAGGAGAGATACCGCAGCATTTCAAAACTGTACTACCGGGGTAAGTCCTCCACCCTGCATATCGCAAGAGATATATGTCCGGATCCATCCCGCATGCGTTGTACGCTTGCGCCAGCGGAAATGTGGGAAGGCTTGCCGTCTTGGCTCAGCCCTCCGCGAGCAGAGACAGAAAGTGGAGAACCGCCGGATGCAGGCGAGCGGAATGCTGACGGCATACCCATGCAGGCGCTAATGCAGCTGTTCTCTGCTACGACATCACCGATCCGAAGTCCTTTGAGGAAATGGGCCGCTGGCTCATCGAGCTGAAGAACAACCTGGGAGACGACATCATCCTACACGTCGTTGGCACCAAAGTTGATAGAGTTGCCGAGGATCCTTCGGCGCGAAAGGTTCCTTTCGAAAGATGCATTGCATACGTCGCCGAGAATCTGTTTCCGCAGCAGGCACAGCAGGACAAGCAACCCACGTCAGTGCCAAAGAGCCTTTGGGGAGTCACTGGGGTAACGGGCGGAGGCAAGGATGACAGCGGCATGGCGAGCCCACAGAGCAACAGAAGTAGCGGCTTCTGGGGCCAGGATGTAGGTTGGGATTGTTGCCACGAGATCAGCGCCAAAGACGGTGAGGGTGTCGAAGAAGTTTTCCGAGTCATTACTCGCAAACTCGTTGAGCAGCGGAACAAGACCATGGAGCAGGACTTTCTCAGCTCAGGCGGTGTGACTCCTGCCCTGAACGGTGGCCCCGGCCAAGCAGGCTACTTCGACTACTCTTCAGGAAGTGCGAGCGGCAGCTTCAGGGTCGGCATGGGAGACAAGCGTCGGAGCTGGCTAGGCTTTCCCACTCCTTCACCAGGGCTTGGCGGGCCCATGCAGACCCCTGGTGGCGAGGAATGGAGCGCTGAGATTGAGAGGACAGAGAAGAAAGGTAGTAGGTGTTGCTGATCGCCCGCTCACCGCTACCAAGATGGCCCGAGCCTGTAGCAACCTTGCTCCGGGGAGATCAACGCGGCTTGATGATCAGGCCCGCCAACGACGAGGCTTAGTCGTGATCGTAGGAGACGATTTGCGAAACACGCGATGAACACCATTCTATCAGCTGTCACCGGTTAGAGTTACCCAGAGTTTTCACTTTTGGTCGGCTTTCTCTTGGCAGGGGCAAGGTCCCATTGTTCACGACTTTTCATTAGTTCTTGTCTCAGCCTCTCTTGCGTTCCTGGTTCGATCTGCTGTTCTTATAACGACCTTTCCTTTCTTTTCCTTTCTGTTGGCATAGTGCTCTGCATAGTAATAGCGTGTGTCCTTGGGTATTTCCTGCTCTTCTACTATTCCCTCTTCTTCACTTTCTTTTTCTCCCCTTGTATCTTGGCAGTCAGGGAGGCATGGCGTTCGTCTGAATTTCGAAAGAGAGCAAGAAATAACGTCGCCCACGCGGGTTTTGCTTAATCACGAAAGTTACATCAGAATAGAGATACCCGATTGACTTCTCGATATCATGATGCAATAATGTGGTCCCGGATGCCCTGCGCACGGATATCACAACGGGCCAGATGCGTCAAGATGATGTAGGCGACCAAAAGCATGAATAACACGAATGATGCTCTTCACGTCAGCAAGCTTGCTTATTGGCATACTGATTAGCAGCTCTCGAATCTGAATTTTCCATGCTAATAAGATTATGGATGCTCACATGGCCCATGCCTTTGCGCTTTTTCATGCTAGTGGACGAGCCAGAATTAGAGCTTTGGAATTTCAGCAGCCTCCATGCCATTCTATGCTCTTCACCCCACGGCTCTTGCTTACAGGGTAGTTAGAAAGTCGATGGCGCATTAACTGTACAAACAATTAACGGAAGATCGGCGGCCTGAGTGAGAGCCTTCTAATGCCGTCCAGTTCTCTTGCATGAGGACAAAAGAGAAGGTGCTCGTTTATCTCGCGCTTCTGCCCCTTGCATTATTCGTCATTGGAAGAATTCGTTCCTCTATCATGATACTTATTCCTTTCCACCAGCGAAGAGCTGTAGCACCACGAACAATCCAATGGCCCACCAGTACCTATGAATTTAGGTTAGCTTGTTCCCACAGACGCCATCACATCCCGACTACAACTCACTTCTGCAAGAAAGTCTTCTCCGGTTCTTCTTGCCCCGCGACCTTTCCCTTCTCATCCAACACCACAGGTTTGTTCAAAAACGGCGCTGGCCCCGCCTGGACCTTCTCGACCTTCACTTCGACAACATCCACGCTCTCCGCGGCATCCTTCTTCTCCGTCGCCTCCGAGACAACACGAGGCTCAGCGCCGAACCCGACACCGTAGACGACACCCTGTGCGTCAGCGTGCAGGACCAGCGTCTTCTTGTACTCGGGTCCGAGCGCCGCGGCGGACGTCAGGATACCGGTCCAGTCAGGTTTCTGCAGGCCGATGCGGACGAGAGCGTTGGGGTCGTTGCCGTTGCCGCCGGCGGTGAAGACGCCTCCGCTTGGGGCCTTCCAGGACACGACAGCGGCACTGGCATTGGCGGCATTGTACGAGAGCTGGGCTAGGTGCTGCGGGGCGGAGGCATCTAGGGGCCAGACGTGGATGTTGAGGGTCTTGTCGGCGGCGGCGGCGAGGGCGGTGGTGAGGAGGGCGAGGATGGCGAGGAGGCGGTGGGTGATGGACGCCATGGCGGGCTGGAGAGCAACTCCGGCGGAGGGGAGAGAGGGAGGGGATTGAGCGGTGTGCGGCCGCTGCGCGCGTGGTGCAGGGTGCAGGAGAGTTGCAGGAATACCTGTAGGTAGCTGGTAGCTGGTGATTGCTGGAGCTCCGACGCGTTCGCTCAGCGGGCAAGCTCGTGCCGCGTCGGGACTGGCCGAACGTTAGCCCGGGCTCGGGGGCAAGTCCGCCGAGAACTGGGGCCAGGGCGGCGAAGCATGGGGCAACACAGGCGACGTTCCCGTCAAGCCCTGAGGCGCGGGATGGCGGCTGCAGAGCTTCGAGTCGTGCAACGTCAACGTGGTCCGCCGGCGCCCCTCGGATGCGTAGGAAAACCGGCCATCGTGGAATCGCGGCCAATGACGCCGACGGGCGAGAACACCGGCCAAGAGCTGGCTGGGCAAATCGCAACTTGTCCGGGGCGCGAGGCCCACAATTCGGTTGTGGAGGACCCTTCGAGCTAGCCAGGGTATGAAGTCATCCGCGGAAGCTCTCGACGATCGTCAGATTCGAGGGAGCTAGGAGGCTGCTCAACAGCTTTTTCCCGCGCCCTCCCCCGCTGGAAGCTCTTCTCCTGCATCTTCCACTCCCCAGGATTTCTGCCTCCAATTCCCCCGTTATCATCCTCGCACTCAGCTCTTTCCATCTGCACCCTCAGCTCGCACGCCTCCAGCACCGCAAGCCTCAAACAGCACCGCTGCCCGTCCTTGCCGCTCAACTCACCGCATTTCGATCGTGAGACCGGCTCAGGCAGCAATTGTTGCCCATCATGACTTCCCTTCCCTACAGAGCTCCTCCCTCGCGGAAGCAGTCGCGCCAGATGTCGACTGACCCGCGCAACGAGCTTCACCCCCACGTCGACCACTTCATTGGCATCGATGTCGGCACCGGCAGCGCGCGTGCCTGCATCATGAACAGCCAGGGCGACATCGTCGGCCTTGCCTCCGAAAACATTGGCCTCTGGCAGCCTCAGACCGGATACTACGTGAGCTTGCCCGTCTCCCAGCCTTCAGCTGCCCCGCCGCTGACGTACTGATGCAGGAGCAATCTACCACCGACATCTGGCGGTGCATCTGCTCGTCCGTCCGTCGCGCTCTGGACCAGCACAACATTGACGCCGACACCGTCCGCGGCATTGGTTTCGATGCTACCTGCTCGCTCACCGTCTTCAACGCCGAGACGGACGAGCCGGTGTGCATTACTGGCCCCAACTTCGACAACCGCGAGGGCCATGACCGCAACGTCATCTTGTGGCTTGACCACCGTCCCGTCGACGAGACGGTCAAGATTAACAATACCAACCACAACCTGCTCCGCTATGTCGGTGGCAAGATGTCCATTGAGATGGAAATCCCCAAGGTTCTCTGGCTGAAGAACAACATGCCCAAGGACCTGTTTGACAAGTGCAAGTTCTACGACTTGACTGACGCACTGACCCACATGGCTACCGGCAACGAGAGCCGCAGCTTCTGCAGCGTCGTCTGCAAGCAGGGTTTCGTGCCTGTTGGTGTGGACGGCAGTGTCAAGGGCTGGCAGGATGATTTCCTCAAGGAGATCGGTCTGGAGGAGCTGGTTGAAGACAACTTCAAGCGCATGGGTGGCGTCAACGGGGTGGTTAGCCTTCTCCCTTTCCACATCTGTACAGCCTGTGACTAACGATGCCTGCAGAACAACCACTACTCCACCGCTGGTGAGCTTGTCGGCCCGCTGAGTGAGAAGGCTGCCCAGGATATGGGTCTTCCCGCTGGGATTGCTGTCGGCAGCGGCGTCATCGACGCGTACGCTGGCTGGATCGGTACGGTCGGCGCCAAGGTCAAGCTGACTGACGAGGAGCTTAACGCCGACTACCCCAAGAACGACGTCTCCCAGGCCTTCACTCGTCTGGCCGCCGTTGCCGGCACCTCCACCTGCCACTTGGCCATGTCTCGTGAGCCCGTTTTCGTCAACGGTGTCTGGGGCCCATACCGTGATGTTCTGCTCCCCGACTACTGGATGGCGGAAGGAGGACAGAGTGCTACGGGTGAGCTGCTCAAGCACACGATTGAGACTCACCCGGCATTCAACGAGGCCATGTCTGTGGCCGAGACCTTCAACACGAACATCTACGAGTACCTGAATGAGCACCTCCGCGAGATGGCCGAGAAGCAAAACGCGCCTTACATAAGCTGGCTCGGCAAGCACCTGTTCTACTACGGTGACCTGTTCGGCAACCGCTCTCCCATTGCCGACCCGAACATGAGGGGCTCTTTCATTGGGCTCAGCAGCGACAAGTCGCTGGACGCTCTGGCGCTGACGTACTTGGGAACCATGGAGTTCATTGCGCTGCAGACGCACCAGATCATCACTGCGATGAACGCGTCTGGCCACTCGATCTCGTCCATCTTCATGTCTGGCTCGCAGTGCCAGAACGATATTCTGATGCACCTCATCGCCGCGGCTTGCGACATGCCGGTCCTCATTCCCCGCTATGTCCACGCTGCCGTGGTTCACGGTGCAGCCATGCTTGGTGCTAAGGCCGCTTCGACTGACAAGGAGGGCAAGAGCACTCCGCTGTGGGAGATCATGGATCGCTACAGCAAGCCTGGTAAGGCCATCAAGCCGACCAAGAACGAGGGTGAGAAGAAGCTGCTGGCGACCAAGTACAAGGTCTTCCTCGAGCAGATCGACAACCAGGTGCGCTACAGGCAGCTGGTCGACGACGCCGTGGCTGGCGACAAGGCCTAATTTATGAGATTGACGTGTCTGTGTACAAGCTGTGCAAGACAGGGTTACGATATGACTTCCACCAAAAATTTCTTACTACGTAGTTGAAGATATACTAGGACTAGAGCGATAGAGTCCTCATGATAATTGTTTTCGCGAATTTGATGACCTATGGTTCAAAGTGTCCGTATCAATGCGAGGGGTTTCAGGAAAGCCCTTCTGAAGTCAAATTGTTCCAATGTCCAGCAAGTTGGTTAGTGTCCCCAGCTTAGCTTCTCTTCGCATACTACAAGCTATTCGGAGCTGGAATGCTGTCACGTGGAATGCAGCCCTCAAGGTACCCTCTCTGCCCCTGGAGCCCCTGTCCCCGAGGGTAGTAAACCGGGGATTTGGCTCATACACTATTTACCGATTCTGATCTTCACTTGCCCCCAGTGACGAAAGCATGCATAAACGATTCCTTGACCGACCCGCTCGATGAAGTCCTGTGGGCCCGGCCGCTCGGGAGCTCTCCGATGGATGACGAAATAACTAGCAGCAATCGATAAGAACTGCGACCGTGCGTCGCTGTCGGACCGTGCGGCGAAGCAAATCCCGATTGCCGCCTTCCACTGCAGACAACTTCTCGCGTCTACGCGTTGCCATCAAAAGTACCTGTCATTGCCAACGTCTTGGCCCCAGCCCCTCCACACCCATCCACTACAATGAGTGCGATACATACCCGACAGGCCGGTGCGTGTCTACGCCGCTGTCTCAATGCCCCCCGTCTGCTCCGGCCGCAGATGAGCTGGCACGCGTACGCCACTGCCGCACCCAGGCCTGTCTACCGCACTGCCAGCAACAACAACAACAGCACAACCACCAATGCCGCCCCTCGCACCACCACCAGCAGCAGCAGTAACGCACCGCCCACCCGCAGTACCAGCAACTCCCCCGACGACGCACCGCCCACCACTGTGCGCAACGCCGCCGCCGCCACCACCACCCCCCGCGCCTCCTCCACCTCGGTGCCAGCCAACGTCCGCGACCTCGAAGACGGCCTTTCGGACAGCCCGCCGGACCTGGACCAGTCGTCTCCGGATGCGGCGACGCGCGACTGGTCGCGCAGCTTCCACGGGCTGTCGTCGGAGCGCTTCAGCGACGCGGCGGCGGCGGCGCTGCTCGAGCCCATCCAGGCCGACGACATCGAGGTCAAGCCCGACGGCATCATCTATCTGCCCGAGATCAAGTACCGGCGCATCCTCAACCGCGCCTTCGGGCCCGGCGGCTGGGGCCTCGCCCCGCGCGGCGAGACGATTGTGACTGGCAAGACGGTGACGCGCGAGTACGGGCTGGTCGCGGGCGGGCGGCTCGTCAGCATTGCGCGCGGCGAGCAGCAGTACTTTGAACCCGAGGGCATCCCGACGGCGACCGAGGGGTGCAAGAGCAATGCGCTCATGCGCTGCTGCAAGGATCTGGGGGTTGCGAGCGAGTTGTGGGATCCGCGCTTCATTCGTCGCTTCATGAAGGAGTATGCGAAGAAGGTGTGGGTTGAGCACGTGGTGACGAAGAAGAAGAAGCAGATCACCATCCGCAAGGATGATGAGATCCCGTACCCGTGGAAAGAGAGCAAGTTCTAAGCGTAAAAAACAAAATTTAAGTGGTGGGGACTGAATTATTCCGCGGAGACAGAGCTACAACACTTTTTCATCTTTCTTCCGTTTGTGTATGGCGCCCCCGTTCATACGGATACCCGGGATTAAAATCGAGAGCAAACTCATCTGTATGTATTACCTTTTTCTAGCACGGAGACCGTTCCCAAACATAAGCTGCGGTTTCGCGGTCAGTGACATTTTCGTGGCATATGGGGGGGTAGACGGCAATTTGGGGTGGAGGCAAATGCATGGTATGTAGATCACAGAAAGCGATCTGTGAATTGTTGAAAAGAGCAGCAAGAACAAAGACATCTCCACACCTCACAACGATTTTCAAGATCAGCATTGTCTAATGACTATCATAGCCGGATAGAGGTGGAGACCGAGTGGTCCTTATACTCGCTTAAGCATACTATCGATTTTCTCGCATTGACCGTTTCGTATATGATTTCAGATGCTTGTATTGGGGTCAGCTACGCAGGTCGCGAGACCCGAATTTGGTATTCCCTCTCAGAAACTTGCTTTTGAGTTTACCGTAGAGGAAAGGAAGCCACCAGTGCAGCATATACTCAGCGTTTAGCTACCAGCATCGATGTCAGCATGAATGTCTTTGTGGAGAACGAAAAAACTGCAAATCCCGAACGCCGGAAAAAGTTCCCTAAAGATATGAAGAGAGATCTATGCAAATGAGGAGACAAATGCCTAAACTGGAACCTCCACCCTCCCTTAGTACGCCAGATCGCTGCCCGTCGCCCTTCCCCTGCTCTCACGCGACGGCGTGCGCGACCTCGATGACGGCGGCTGCGGCGACAACCTTCCCTTCTCCTGCGGCTGCGCGCCCCACTGCCACGGCATCCACCCGCCGCTGGTTGTCCGGCTGCCGCCCGGGCGGCCGCGCCCGCTACCGCCGCTGCTGCTTGCTCCCTCAAAGGCCTCGTCGTACTCGACGCGGTCGAACTCCAGCTCGCTCTTGCTCTTGGTCAGGCTGCCGGCCCCGCTGCGCTCCCTGGACGGATCTCTCGAGGCGGCGTTGTTGCCGGTGGCGGCTTCTTGCTCAAAGGCGCTGAGCAGCGTCTGCAGGCGGCTGCGCTGCGAGGCGATGTAGCTGGCGCGGTCTTCGGGGCGGCCGCGGGCGATCTCGTCGGGGATGATGGCACCGCTGGCGGAGAGGGCGGTGGCAGCGTCGGCGCGCGAGGCGGTGCCTTGCTTCTGCCACTGCGCGGCGCCCTGCAGCGCGCCCGACACCAGGCCGTAGAAGTCGCCGGCGGGGGCTGCGAGTCCCTGCGTCGCCGTGGGCAAGTTGAAGCGCGAGAGGAGGTTCTGGGCGTAGGTACCGCCCTGCTGGCCGGGACGGGTAGGCGGGGGTTGCGGCGAGGGCGCCATGCCCAGGAGGTTGACCTTGACGTATTCGATGGCCTTGTTGAGGTACTGCAGACCAACACGCTTGCCGTTCTCGTGCGCGTCGCTGATGAAGCGCTCGATCTCGTGCTCGTGCTGCACCAGGAAGGGGTGCACGTGCGTCTGGTAGAGATATGGAGCCCCCTGGACGAGGTACAGGTAGGCGCCGAAGCGTATCCAGGCGTAGAAGGGCAGCCAGTCGACCGCCCACGAGAACCAGTATTCAGCCGTCTGGGCGATGGTGAAGCACACCCAGAACATCAGCCATGGCGTCAGCTGCTGGGGGTCGCCGGTGCGCAGCGCTTTGTACGAGGCAAAGATGGGAAAGAGGGTGGTGAGCCCCGTACTGCGCGAAGCTTGTCAGCGAGGTGTACACGGCGGGGAGCAAAGGGAACCAGCGCGGGGCGAGCTCAGTGGCGGATCCCGAAGCTGGAGGGCGAGCTCTAGACGGGGAGCGGAAGCTGGAGGAAGCTGCGGAAGCAGGCACGTACGTCAGGAGATTGGGGAAGATGTCGAAGATTCCGAAGAACATGGCGGCGGCGGTCCCCAAACGCAGTGGGTTGGGGCAGGCGAGGAGACGGAGATGTCGAGAGAAGAAGCCTGGGACGGAGGTGAAAGAAAGCAATGCGACTCTCTCAGGCGGCACCGCCCGGTGGAGCGCCCGCCCCGCATTGCGCCGCGGCGAGCTACCCTAGCTCGCTTTTCGGCCCTACGAATCGGCGCGGGAGGGGCTTGGGCATGCCGGCCAGCCGCGCCCGGAACTCCGCCCTCGTCGTGCTATTTTTGCGGCAGGCTCCAGCAAAGGCTCGGTACCGTGGTCTGCGGTTCGCGGAGTCCGGCCTGAGCACTCACGTTACCCCGTCACAAGGTCGCGTGTGCGCCGGTGGCGCTGTGTCTTTGACTCTGCGCACAGCCGACGGAAAGCGACTGTGTGTCCGGCAGGGGTCTGGCTGTCCCGCCTGTCTCAGGTCTGCCGCCGTCTTGGGCGCAGCGCTACTCTCTCGTCATAGCGGCTATCCGTGCAGTGCACGCGGTCGTTCAAGGCGGCCCGCCAGCAGAGCAGAGAGCAGCTGCCTCGGGACTCCGACGGGCTTCCAGGACCTGGGAGCACAGCGGTAGGGCTGCGTGGCTAGGGATCGCGGCCTGCGCCACAGCAGATCGATCCCTGGAATGCCCGGCCTCCACGTCAGTCAACGGCCGGAGGCCAGCCTCAACAACCACCGCGGCCGTGGGAGGTCTGTCCACATCGTGCGTAGATCGATCCCGCTGTCGTTTCCCGCGTGCTTTGCTCCGCGTCTATATCAGTGCGCTTTACGCTCCGACGAAACCTGCTGCATCCGGCAAGCGCTTTTTGCATTGCATCATCGTCCGCCGCTCTCATTTGCCTGTAGACCATGTGCATCGCCATCATCACCACCGCCCACCCGCGGTACCCCTTCATCCTCCTCAACAACCGCGATGTGCGTCATGCCCTAGCTTCCTGCCGGACCCCTAGCTGACCCTCTCTTCCCAGGAATATCTCCACCGCCCCACCGCCCCCGCGCAGTGGTGGGCAGAGCCCGACTCGCACGTCTTGGGTGGCTACGACCTGCACCGGCCCGTCCACGGTACCTGGCTGGGCATCACGCGCCAGGGCCGCATCGCCGTGCTGACCAACTTCCGCGAGGACGACGCCGCGGCGGTCATCCAGGACGAGCGCAGCCGCGGCGCCATCCCCATCGCCTGGCTCAAGACGCCGCCCGCCTCGGACGAGACCACCGCCGACTTTGCCCAACGCCTCGTCGACGAGGGCACGCTCAAGCACGTCGGCGGCTTCAGCATGCTGTATGGCCGCCTGCAGGACGTCGTCAAGAAGCAGCAGCGCGATCCCGCCGCGACGACAAACGGAAATGGCCCCAGCCACGACAAGGGCGGCCTAGCCGTCGTGTCCAACCGTACGCCCGACGTCAAGGGCCTGATCTGGCTGGCCGGCGAGCCCGGCGCCACCCACGCCCTGAGCAACTCGCACTACGGCGACAAGTCGTGGCCCAAGATCGTTCAGGGCGAGGCCGGCCTGCGCGCCGCCGTCGACGCTGATGCCGCCGGCGACGAGCCGCAGGATGCGCTGCTGGAGCGTCTCTTTGCCGTCCTGAGCGCCGACACGATGCCCCGCCAGCGCAACGGCGAGGAGTGGGAGACGTATCTGGGCCAGCTGCGCAACAGCATCTTCATCCCCGGCATCGGCCACGATGCCGAAATGACCCAGAAGCCGGCCGACGCCGTGGCCGCGGCTACCGGAGTCGAGGCGGTTAGCGCGACAAGCGGCATCTACGGCACGCAGAAGCAGACGGTGATCTTGGTGGACCGCGAGGGAAAGGTCACTTTCGTGGAGAGGACCCTGTATGACGAGGAAGGGAGGCCGGTGAAGGGTGGCGAGGAAGACCGGAGGTTCGACTTCCAAATTGAGGGGTGGTGACCGTCTTGATGGCACCCGTGCCGGGCGACTTTTTACGAACAGGCTGATGGCGTTGGCGTGAGATTGTTTGACACGAACCCTGCATGGAAAAAGAAAGCAACAGTGCTTCATGTCGGATCAGGGGTCATCCAGGGAACGAGTTACGATTTAGGCAGGACAACGAATGGCGTAAATGACTGAACAGCACAATTTTGTTCCAGGACATGCATGCACAACATAGACGGCGCATAGCATATTTTTCTTCCGGTACTAGTCTTGAAAATATCATATCCATAGCACCACGGCTTCCTCGTCTGGAAATAACTGCATCACATCCAGAGCTAAATGCTGGCGTCATGCCAAACTTCTCAACAGGTATAGACGATACCACAGGCCAAATACGAAAGAGGGGCACAACAAAGAGGAAGTCCCTCCCATGTACTTCACACTCACCGCAACTCTTTCACGCGATATGCAAGATGCAAGCAGAAACTAGCGGAACGGCACGCTGCAGGGTCACACCTTATCACAGTCAATCCTGACATCATGCAAACGCGCCTCCCTGAAACACATCACAAAATATGCAAGAGGAAAAACGACTGGTTTATTAACACTGCCAACAATCTGTTCCTGCATCCATCTGGCGGGAGTGGCCTAGGTAAGCCGACCTACAATTCCCACTCTCTTCTTCCTACCAAAAATCATAATGCTAACGGTCACCTTGGCTTGCAGTGGTTAAGGCGCTGCTTTCCCAAAGCAGAAATCGCGAGGTATGTCATTGATTGGAGGGCACCTCCATGCAACACGAGGCGCTGACAAGCTGCAAACAGTTCGAACCTTGCCTTCCGCATGGATATCATTTATTTTTGCCTTTTTTTTTTGTCGTTGTTGTTAACCGGCTCGTGATAAGTTTTGGGGGGTTGGGAGCCAGCTGAACCCGCGATCTCGGGCCAGGCTGTTTACCTTTTTTTTCAACCCCATTGTTGTTGGAATATATACAATATTGCGGGTGGCATGTGTAGCTCGTTCCCCGCATGACGGTAGCATGATTTAATGAAAAAGTGTGGAGGTGTTGATAGTTATCAATTGGTGTCTAGTACTGTGCACTGAGACAACGTCAAACTCAGCCTCCTCTGCCGGTGCAATGACCTCCAATCCTTCTGTAAAGCCAGGCAACATTTTCAGAACAAAAGAAGTGAGCGTATGAGGTATCATTACCGAAAAGATGAAGACTGGATTTGCAGCACTCCCCCCCCCCCCCCCCCCCCCCCCCCCCCCCCCCCAAAAAATTTTTTTTTTAACGATGGTAGGGCCATAGAAGTGCATCAAACGAGCAGCAGCTGGAACAGCCGCAGGCGGATCGGAGAGGCCAGGAAGGATAGAATCTGTGCGTGAAGCCGGAAGCGTAACATTAGGCCGAATAGTAGTACGTATATCTCCTGTAGGCGAATAAGGAGGCGTAGCAGCCGTATATGACCAAGGACAAGTAATATGTGTACCAGCGGTAAGCTAACAATGAGGCGTGAAAGCAGGCATAACAGCTGCAGGCAAGTCTGGAGGCGTGATGTCTGAAGGCGAGTCAGATGAGTGCTTGCCAGGTTATGATTTAATCGGAGGATGGGACCAATCACGTAGCGTTTGAACCGGTTGAGAAGACCCTGGAAGTATTGCACATAAAGATAGCTCAAGGTACGCCTCGGTTGTCCAACGACCCAGCTCTGTTGAGCTTTGAGTAGCTGAGGGTGTAGAGACGCGCTCAGTCGACGTCGGAGACAACCAATCCAGTCGCGGAGAGCCCTACCACGCCGATGAAACGAGTCCGGCCAAACAGGTCGGTTTCCGTACTGTTGGAGGGGTTTTTTTACGACGAAGCGTTGGTGTAGGTACATGATAGGACCGCAGAGTATAAGATACACAAAAAGAAGTTGAAGTGGGTTTAATTTATCGAGATCATCGAGAACCGAAAGTGCAATTGGGTTCTCCTGGTCCCATTGCTCAGTAAAGAGTTGGCCGGCAAGAAGTCCAAGAGCCAGGTCAATCATTCCCTCTGCAGCACGACAGTCAGCCCCATCAAGCCAAGCATGACCGTCTTGAGCCACGGATATTCACTCAGCAGGATCGTCACATAGCCCACAAAGGGAATGTAGGCGAAAACGCTGCCAATGACGTCGTTCTCGCGGTTCAGAAAGGACTGGCCGCGCGCGTAAAGCTCCGTGTCATCCGCGACGTTGTTGTCGCCCTTGGTGAGAAGGTGGAGAGGGTTCGGCCTGGCACACAGCATTAGCAGATCCGTTCCATGCAAGGCCAACGCCCTGTATCTTGCCCGACAGCACAAGTGTGGAAGGAGAGAAAAACTCACCCGCCACCAAATCTCCTCACAACCCTGTGTACAATCGGAATATCCTTCCCCTTCACGCTGTACACCACCACCTCCCCGATCTTCGTTTCCTTTGCCCGGTTCCATAGGAAGAGGAGGTCGCCTCGCTGGAATGCCGGCTCCATGGATCCCGAGAGCACGACGACAATGGGGCTCTGCGAATCGGTCACAACCGAGAGGCCCTTCCAGAGCATGAAGGCCGTGCTCAGCACCAGTGCAAAGTTCAGTACCTGCAGCGCGACCTGTCGCGGCTGCATGCCGGCAAGGGGCCCCAACAACGAGTCCATTGTTGTGATGAGTGTTGATTGGGCGGGTTGGTCTGGCTGGGCGTGGGTATCCGCAGCAGCTTCCGTACAGCACGGGTTTGCGTGGGACGCGGTGGGCCGAGATGGCAGGATCTTGCGCACGATGGAGTGATTAAGGATCGACGGTCGAAATTGGCGAGTGAAATGTTGCGTTACCGAGTGGCGGCTGTGTCGATAGTGTCGGTGTCTGGCGGCGTGGAGGCCTGGCGAAAGGTTGTTTTGTTTGCTGTGATCGCCGCAGGAAGGTGCGAGTTGATGAAGCCACCTTGGTGTTCAGGGAAGCTGCGGGCCGGAGCTCCCTTCGGCAAGAGCTCCCCCGGATTTTGCCCACTGCCACCGCGTCACAGCACACCCGAGCCCCAACTCTATCGAATCACAAGCGTTAATTGTACGCGACTGGCCGATCAAGGGACGAGTAACTGAGAATGATTGCTCGGTCTTTCAATTACATCTCTAGAGCCTAGCTGGCATGCCAAAGTCCATGCCAACTGCCGTGTGCGACAAGCAATAACATAGCACCTGTGATGACCACATATTCTCCATGCAAAGGTATCTTCTTTTCGTGAACACGTCCAAGCCCAAGTGCCCAGCCGCGCAAAATCATGCCAGAAATTCAACATCCCGCCCATTGTGTCGTTGCCATCGTCCTCCGCGCCATTGTCGAGAATGCCCATTACTCCGATCCAGGGTTGCGGAAGGAAGCCACCAGGGCCGTGTATTGATGTGTGAGTTCCAGAACATGCTGGGGAAGGCTTGTGCCCTGGATAATGCTGCGTACTTTGAGAGTGCCCTCTTCCTCAATGAGCCTTCGGATGGTGAAGAGCAGCGGGGGAGAGAACTGTTTTGGCTCGTTAGCAATGCATGTACATGTCCATCGATCAAGATGAACTCACCTCAGAGTACCACCTGTACTGCCAACAGACAAGACGGATGAGTGCTCCGAGCATAGCCCTCACGTCTGCTACCTGCTCAAACATCTTGAGGCAGCCGCGCATCGCCTTCGGTGAGAAACGAATGTTCAGACAAGCTTGATACGCCTCGATGCCCTCGTCAAAATGATGCAGGCGTTCTGCGAGCTCTCCAAGAATCTCCCACTCCTCGGCCGTCTTCTTGTAGACCAATTGTTGTTGGCGGTACTGGGCCATCTCCGTCCGCCAAATGGTGTAGACGCGCAGATCCTCGTAAAGGACCATGAAAAGGTTGTCCAGCCAACGCTCGCACAGGCGCTTGTTCTGGAATTGCGTGTACGACTGGTGGGAGGGATCTGGCTCGTCACTTCCAGCCTTGACTTCCTCTGAAGCGACGGTAGTTGCCGGCCTCTCCAAGGAGTCGCCCGCACCATCGGCTTCGCTATTGGCTTCTCCATCCGGCTTGGGCGCTTCTTCATCCGACTTGGCCGCCTCTCCATCCGGCTTCGACGCTTCACCATTCTCGCCGGCCAACTCAACTTCTCCATGACCATTCGGCCGCGGGCTTGGCGACCGAATGGCACTCGTACTGGCATTGCGGCTAGGCGGCTGCGCTGACACCGTCTGCCTCTCATGTCTGTACTCCTCTTCCATAACGAAGACTTGGCTCCGTATCCGCAGTAACTGGTCCCACCCTATCTTCTTGGTGATCTTGGTGAGGAGCATGTATGCCTTCAGAAAAGTGCCCTTGAATCCCGCAGCATGCAACTTGCGCAATGTAGGATGCACCATGTCAACATCAGGGACACCTGCACTGTCGTCAATCTCGTCGCAAACACTCTCAACCATTACAGGGAGAGAAACACGAAGCGGCTCCGGCATGCGCGGTGCGTCCTTGTCCTGGTAGGTGAACATAGGGCAAGAATTGAGCGTCAAGAGGGCCATATCCCATTGTTCGAGACTGACGTAAATCTCCGCTAATCTTGCCCACGTACCAAACTCGCTGGGAGCGGAGATGACGCTTCTCTTGGCAATTTCAAGCGCTAGTTCCGGATGATTCTTTCGGTTGAGGAATTCAGCCTGACAGTCGAGCAGAGAGTAGTCCATGGGAAGCTCTTGAATCGCATCGTGCAGCAGTCGTACTGCCTTGACTTCCTCATCCGCCGAGATGTACACGTGGGAGAGCAGCGACGCGATTTCCGGGTCCCGGGTGCGCAGCTTTTCGAAGAGGTTGATTCCAGATGCGTAGCGACCGGTGGTGTGGATGTAGTTCAAAAGACCTGTAGTCAAATGATTAGATACCAGGTTTGGGACCTGAATCTCCGGGTCAGAGCCCAGTTGCCATCCATTGAAGAACAAGCGCTCGGCAGCGTCCAAAAATTTATGCTCGGACTCGGTGGTTGTGATGGGGTTGAATCTGCGGACGCCAACTATTCTCTTGATCGTATCGCCTGTGCCGTCATCTGCGTACGAGTAGGCGCGCAGGACGCTGCAGAGGTATGTTTCAAGCCATAACTCATCCGAAGCAACACGTTTCTCGCCGCGCTCGTCGATGCAGTAGCTCTCGACTGTGCCAGGAATGGCTACTTGAACGCGCATATCCAGCCTCGAGAAGGCATTGTAGCAACTGAACACGTCAGCCGAGCCCTTCAGCAATGTGCCTGTTCCAGCCTTACCAGTATAAGCCTGAAACAACCTTGTTCGTCTTGTCATTGGGGTTGTAGGTAAGAGTGTTGATGTAGGCGGCCAAGCTTGCGGAAGAGGAGGCGTCGACGCCGGTTACGTGGTGGTATACGCCAACCTAATCCATCTCTTAGAGGGAGTCCGCCGGATGAGGGCCAAGGATGCCATATCCCTTCTCACCTTGTTCGTGGTGCCTTTGGGTTGCTTGACCAGATGGACGAGATCTGGGGGGCCTAGTTCCCGCAGCGACTGAAGCGTTTCTGTGCGGGCGTCGACGACGGATTGGATCTCATCCTCAAAGATTCTGGGCAAGAAAGACACGTCAGCACCTCGGCCACGGCCAGCGCGCGAGAAGAGAGCGGAGGGGCGGCGGCATGCGACGAGGAATTGAACCAGCCAAGGCAGCGCCGGCGGGTATACAGGGCATGCATCCAGTCCATAAGGGGACAGATGCAGAGACAAATAAATGCGGGACATACTCCGGGACTGCTGGCTGGGGAACCATGGTGGATGGCCGATGCGAAAGGATGCTGGATTAGCGCCGCAGCATCAATTGTGATGGTAACGACGGCAGCCGGGGAGGACGAGATTGCGGCGTGCGGGTCGGACAGAGAACGGGTCTGGTGGGAGGTGGTGATCGTCGACCGCACCTGAGCTTCCGGCCGGTCGTTGACGTTTCAGCCGGCAGCAGCGCAGCAGGGCAGCCGCTCTCCCCAGCCCTGCCACATGCCGCCGCCAACCTGACTCATGCAGCCCGCCTCGCGCGAGTCATGCCGGTGCCTGTCGCGCTGCATCACCGCAGTGTCCGCCGCGTCGCAGCTGCCCGCGACACTTCACCCACGCCCACCGCCGATGTCCCACCTCCTCTCGCTGCGCTCACTGTCGCATTTCCTCTCGCTGTCGTCCCGCTACATCTGATGGCTTAATACGTCACCGAATCGTTGTACCGCACACCGCGTACGCAATTACCGCAGCTCGCGCAGACCGGCAGCTCTCACTTACAAATTAGCTGCGTTGCATGCATTCTGCCACCATGGTCAGCGCACGCACCGGACCAGGCCGCCTCTAAGCTAACGCGCTGATGCTAGTCTATGTTCAAAGCTATCAATATCGAGTCGGACGTCGAGTCGGACGAGGAGGTTGATGATACCAAGGAAATCCAAATCGAGGAAGCTTTGAAGCTTTACCAGACCGCCCTCAAATACCACTCCGAAGGACCCAAGTCCTATCGCGATGCCATCGAAGCATACAAAGCCCTGTTTGATTCCGACATCTTCAAATACGCCGAGTCGCTTTCCGAATACCGTCGCTCCGAGCTCCACGGAGACCCCGACTATGATTTTATGTTTCAGGAGGACCATGAGGCTGGCCCGGCCCAGCTGGGTGGTGCTGCAGACAGCGCACCTAACACCCTTCCTCAGATATTACACCTGTCTTACAAAAACCACGGTCAATTCATGCTGGAAGTGGTAGAGCACAGTCTACGGGAGCGGCAGCAGGCTCTCCTCGTGCTAGATGCTGCTGCGTCCACCGCGGCTGTGGATGTTCCACTTCGCTACTTTGCCGAGGCTCTGGATAAAGACGACTCAGACCTGGACCTGTGGGCGCGCACTGCTTCAGTTGCCGCCCTTACCGGAAGCAGCAGGATAACCAGGTTCTGCTTAGAGGCAGTCTTGGACGGCGACGACGAGGGGCTGGACAGCATCATGCGTCTTCCTGGTCTCGAAGAAGGGTTCGCTGGGCAACAACTGCGGGAGCTTGTGGAAAAACTGCAGGACAACTTGTCACTGCTACAACAACCACTTTCCGACCTGAGGCGAAGGAAGCTATCCGCCGCATTGAAGAGGCGATTGGCTCCATTCTCGTTTGCCCCCCTACCAGGGGATGTGAAGCAACGTGAAGCTCTGGAACAAGCTCTAAGTCGTCCTTCACCGCACATCCCTCTGAGCCCCATCAAATCTGACTGGACACATTTGGGCGACGCAATCTTGAACGAGTTCCTTCAGGAGCAGCAACGGCTGGTTGATCCAGGTCCAGGGATACTCGTAACGCTGGCTCTCTCTGATTTACCAAACGACACCATCGAGACCCAACAAGTGTCGACGAATACCGCGCCGGTAGAACCTTCAGCGGACCAAGCTAAACAGTCTTCCGAAGCGCAAGTAAATGTGGAAGAAAAGGACGAGAAGGCTGAAGACACGGAGATGAAAGAGGCCGGTGAAGATAAAGCAGACCAAGAAAATGCAAAAATTGGCGAAAGGGCTTCTGTAGAAACCCCTGACCGGCCACATGCGTCATCGCGGAAAAGGTCCACAGAATCAGCGGGTCTACCGGAGTCTGGTGAGGGTGGACGTGGAAGAAGCAAACGAATCCGAGCGCGTGAATCGATTGGCGATGCCAATCTGGGTAGTGTTGTTGCCACAGCAGACACGTCCCAGCAGCATGTGGAAGACGAGTTGCGCCAATATCACGAGGCTGATGATTGGCTGTATGAGGTCGTCGGAGACATGCTGGCGAAGCTGGAGGTTAAGGGGTTGAAGTCCCCGAAGATCGTGAGAGACATGTTGCGCAACAAGCGGACGGATTCGACCAAGATGGAAGAGTCGGGGTTCAAAACAGCTGCTGAAGACCTATATAGGATCCTTCAACAGCTTATTCCGCAGGCTGTCCCGATTCTTACGGGCCCCGATTCGATCGACATGCTAGGAAGCGCTTCTCGCGAAGCCGGGCTCAACGCTTTCCTCGGATACACGAAGTCATCAGGCTCTGAGAAAGCGAACCGACCCATTCTCGATTCAGATTGCCTGTTCAAGTGGCCGCCACTTGCGGACACCGAAGGCAGGCCGATAAAAGAACTCATGTGGATGTGGCTCCAGAGCATGCTCAGGCCCGGGGCTTTCCCTGATCCTGAAGACGCCCGATCAAGCTACATGAGACATTTGTGGTCTGACGATCTCAAGCGAATCATTGTGCAGGCCCTGGTCAACGTGGACGATTTTTTGTTCGAACGTATGCACGATGAGGTGTTCGCCCTTGACACACGGATCTTGCACCAGCAATCAGCAGGCAAATGGCAGCCCGTGAGCCAGGAGGACACTCATTTGATTGAGATGGCTCAGACGATCTTCGAACTTCACCTCGACGTCTATTCACTGATCAAGCATCCAACGAGCAGTGTTGACGTATCCACCCAGATTTTACAAAGAGAGAGGCTGGAAAGGTGGTCAAGACTAGCCCGAGACGCCATGGCACACCGAGCCACAGACGGGCGAACTTCCATCATCGATGAACTGGATTTCAGACACCTTTGGACATCAACTTTTCACCTGAGCGTGTCTGATGATGTATCTCAGGAATACGTTGTTACCTGCATCGAGGAGCTGAAGGCGATTGCTAATCTCCTGCCTGGCCCTGCTATCTACATACCCAACAACGCAGTCATGCCGGAGCTCTCTGTCGAGGCTGCCGAGCGTGAACTGACAAAGATCAACATGAAAGATTGTTTCATGAAGGTCTTCCAGCATGATGAACAAGACCCGGTATCTGTCATTGAGAGTCTTGAACCGATCCTTGAATCTTTCGATCAGGACGATTCCCAACCGACATCCCGGACCGAAGTCGGCGATAGCCAAGAAACAGACGGTGCCATGACTCCAGAGGCTGACGAAAACGGTGCCATTGTCGATGCAAGCCAAGATGCCCGACCTTCGCCACTGAAAGCGATGGTACATTTTGTCTCGAGCGCTGACGTATCTTTACGATTGTCTTTATGGCAGCGTTTGAGGCAAGCATATGAGGCAATTGATTATCCGCCTAAGGCCGTCTCATGCTACCTTCGGAGTATCGAAATCCTGGTCAGGGACATCAAGAGTGACGCCTACAGTGAAGCTGGTTTCGAGCAACGATCTGCCGAGCTACTCAAGTCGATCAAAATCATCGATGAAATATTCGACAGAATCCTCAAGGTTGCAACAGTTGAAAATGTATTCGAATGCATTGATGAGACCCACATGCGCTCATCGCTGAACGCGATTGGGGAACTCCTGTGGCTTTTGAGTACCGTCACCGTCTTCGAGGATTTGATCCGCGTGGGCCAGATCCCTCAGCCAACATTTGAGGGACGGTTCAACTCAGCTTTTACTGCGTTCATGGGCAAGCTGCACGACACCATGGTACGTGGCTGGCTGCTGCAATGGCGTCTTCTCTGCGACGCTATGGCACAGGATAGTCAACACTTCTCGAAACCAACCGAGGATAAATTCGAATACCTCCGCCATGTCCATTACGCGTTCGGTATCCGTGGCTTCTGCTCCGCGTCCACTAAAGCGCTGCTACGCTTGATGAAGGACGAACTCCTGAAATGGTTCAAGACAGACGACATTCCCGACATCGAGACCCGAGACACGGTGATTTGCCAAGTGCTCTATGATCTTTACGGTCTTTTCTGCTTTACCAACGCCGAGGACCTGACGGAGTATCCAAGCGATCACGACATGATGGACCAGAAGACGGCTCTCAAGATCATTGACTTTGTCATGTACCAGGCGCGGAAGGTGAATGTTAAGGATCTGCACAAGACTCAACTCGGATCAACCATTGATGTTGTCCATGGGTACTTGGCGCGTACGAAACCTTCTGGCGCCGAAGACTTGCTTTTGAACAAGATGAAGTACCTCTCGTTTATCAAGTCCGCCGTCAATCCCTTGGACCTCTACAGATGTGTCATTGGCGTCGGCGACCTATCGACCAAGCCGATACCCGTGAAGAATGCACGCATTGCAGCGCGAGGCTGGTACTTCCTGATGGGAAGTATTGCTCTGAACAGGTTCAGGTCTCAGAATCAGAAGCGACAAGCGCCCGTGCCAACAGAAGACATCAACATCGCGTCGGCCTTCTTTGGGCAGGATCTAGAGTATGACTCGGAAAGATGGGAGACGTGGTATTCCCAGGCACAAGCATATGACTACCAGATTGATGAGATGGTGGCGTGGTCCGCTGAAAAGGTCAACAAGGGCGATCCAGAGCTCGTCCAGCATCAGAGGACAGCCATACACTGCTACTCTATGGCGGTTGCGACAGCCATCAGGAACGCCGACGCTTCGGAAGACACGACCAACAAGATGGCGCAGCTCTACGCTGATTTCGGCATGCGCATCTATTCATCCTCCCGTGATCCGCTCTCTATGCAAGCATTTGCGCTCAAAGACACCGAAGAGCGGTTTTTCAGCACCCATCAGGTGATGAGGTCGGTTCCTTTTGCACCCATGACGCCGGTAGCTGCCTGGAAATTCGCCAGCGGTCTATTTAGAAGAGCCATCGCGAGGAGGCCCGACAACTGGTTGTCCCACTTCATGCTCGGGAAATGTCTATGGAAGCTGCACGAGGCCGAAGAGGGCACGATCCAGCCGAGAACCCGCCCAAGCGTCGGGGAGGTTGTGGCATGCTTCACAAGGGCGATCGAAGAACTTCCAGGCAAGAAGGGAAGCCGTGGAGAGCCCATCCTTGAGCCCCACTACAAGCTTTTGTCCATTCTCTACAAGTTGGTGCAACGAAGGGAGCTTGAGCCTGGAGAAGCAAGCTCCAAGCTCCAAGCCACTCACTATGCCAGGCAGGTTCCCGTCTTCTCGACAGATGACTCCGAGAACCCCGACGAGTGGGACGACTATGTCCTAAAAGTTCTTAAAATGCTTCGCTCTGCAGACAAGTCTAATTGGCACCATCGGATGACCGCGAGAGCTGCCCACATCCACTATGGGGATCCGTCGCCCGCAGACAAGTACATGGCCGCACTCACTGCCAAGACCGAGTTCTCGCAGCAGGTCTTCACCAAGACCATGCAGCTGCAGGTCTGGAAGCCGGAGTACGAACGCTTGGGTCGGCATTTTGTCTACACAACGCGCTATACCCAGTTCTTCATTCAGCTGCTATTCGAGACGAACGATAGAGCAGGCATGGAGGCCCTGGCGAAGAGGGTCAGGCGGCGCAACCACGAGTTTTTCGAACACACCAAGTTGTGGCAGAATCTGTGTCATGCATACCTCAAAATGCTCCGACGCGCAGGACAGATTCCGGAAGGCCACGAAGACGCCGTCTTCAAGTCAATCAACCATGAGGAATGGACTTCAGCGGCCGCACGCCTTGAAGCTTGGTGCCATGACCCCGAAACCAAGTCCGGCGTCCTCGACGTCCTGCGCGAGGCCATGGAGCTCCGCCGCCTGAACAACAACCTTATGAAGGCCACCCTCATCGATGACTTAATCGGCGATACCTACGCACTTCTGTACCAACAGGTGGTTCCAACTCTCCAACCGGAACCAGAACCGCCTGCACCACCCACAGCGCCCCCTGCCCCAGCTCCTGCTCCACCACAAGCACCAACCTACGAACGCACAAACATGATGTCCATGCAAAACATCATGAATCTAGATGGCGCCGGTGCGAACGAGCCCCCACCGACCGCAGCAACAGCTGCCGCCGCCGGCGCGTTCGGCGTCATGTCCATGAACAACAGCACCCTCCCCACAACAGCTCCAACCACGGGCACCACCACGCCCGCAGCCATCCCCGAGGCAACAGCTGCCGCTGCCGTGCCCAAACCGCGCGCAAAAGGCGTTGGTCGTCGCGAGCTCATGCGTAAAGCAGACGCGGCCGTCACTAGGCCAGTCGTCGCCCCCACAACGCCGGTCACGAACATGCCGATCCGCGCAAGTCCGGCGAGGCCCAGCATCGCTGAGGGTGCGGGAATGGCTGGGGCGTCTGGACCTACGGCGCTGCCGTTGGCGGGCGATGCAGAGAATTCGGGCGCTACAACGAATGTTCCGGCTATAGTAGGTGGCGCGGATGTAGATGGTGCGGAGGTTGGGGTCAAGAGCGATGCGATGGACGTGGATGCTACGGACGCCGGAGCGGACGCGGATGTGGAGGGCGAAGGCGAAGGCGAAGTGGAAGGCGACAACGAAGGAGAGGGTGAAGGGGATGGCGAGGAGATCGAGGCCGACGTTGAGAACGACCAGGACGCCACGGAGCAAGATATTACGGAGCAAGACATCATGGAACAAGACATCACGGAACAAGACGACCCGGAAGCCGACGCTGGCGACGACACGATGGTCACGGCCGATGAGGGCGACGGCGGGGGTGATGCCGCTGACGTAGAAGACTTTGAAGAACCCGACGTAGACGATGACGAAAACGATACGCTTGTCACGGCCAAGGAAGAGGAGGAAGACGAGGAAGAGGCGAATGAAGAAGCTCCACCCCCAACGAGCCAGCCGTCGTCCGCCGCCACCGTAGTGGGAGACATCAAACCGCAATCACCATCCTCTGAACTTCCTTCAGCCTCGACCGAAGACTTCTCCATCAAACCTACTGCTACTATCCCCACCGTCAACACTCCCTCCACCACCACCCTCGCCGTTCCCCCGACTACTACCACCACCGCAACATCAACGGCCCCAGCCAGCATCCACGACTCTGCCGACGATGAGAGCGAGCTCTCAGAAATCAATGACGATTCCGACAACGAGGACATGGCCGAAGGCGCTCGGGCCGCGGAACAGGCCGCCGCCGCAGCCGCCGCGGCCGTCGCCGCCGCTGCTGCTGCTGCGAGGGAGGAAGAGGAGCGGAAGAAGGCGAAGGAAGAAGAGGAGGAAATGGCGAGGAAGCAAGAAGAAGAGGAAGGAAAGGCGAAGGAAGAAGAAGAGAAGGGGAAGCCGAAGAAGGCAGAGGGTAAAGGGAGAAGGAAGTCGGCCGCCACCGCCCCGGCGAGGAGGTCGAGGGGAGGTGGACCGGGATCGAGAGGCGGTGGCAGGGGGAGGGGTAGAGGTGGCAGAGGGCGTGGGCGTGGTGGCGCCGCCGCTGCGGCAGGGGGAGGAGAGGGGAGTGCAAGCGCGGCGTAGGTGATGACGGCGGCCTATTGGGATATGTGTGTGTGTGTTTTTTCTTCCTGTACTGGAAACCTCGGAAAAGAAACGGACGGTGCGGATGGATGGTGGTATGACTAGTGCGTCGCAGAGATTGATGGCTTTTGCGGAGGATGAGAGGAACTAGATAGTTGTCGATGCTCCATATAGCTGGAATGAGGTCTGCGTTTTCTTCATTCTCTTGATGTCCTGTCATTCGTTGTTGTCTTGTTGCGGTTTCCTCTGCCGGCCTGCAAAGTTGCATTGAATGGCCTGGCAAATAACACTTGATGTTAAGCGAAATTGTAGTCCATCAACCAATAATATATCACTACAATGCAGACAGCAACAGTAAGCGCTAGCAGAGCATAAAGCAACCAGTAATCAGGCGCAACACGAAATAAAATTCCGTCATGGCCGACTTTTACCGCAATGGTCACGTCATAGTGCACGTAGATTGCAAGGGAAATGATGATAATTCCATATTCCTTCCCAGCTACGAAACTCATGACCGCCGCTTCATGGAATGAAACAAAAAGGGGAAAACCAAAAGCCTGCTGGTATTCGTCACGCTCTCAAAGAATAGAAACCGTGTCAAGGGGAAAACAATGGGACGAAAGAGAATACATCGAGTCGTCCGTGAATCAGAGCAATGGCCTCAATCACCGACCAAACCGCCAACTTTCCCCGTTCTCAACAACGTTTGGGTATCACAATATGCCCGTCTTTTTCCTCCAGTCGGGAACCTATTCCCTTCTCATTTACACCTTCTCAGCAGCCGCGGCCGAGGCAGCCGCGGCCTCGGTGCTCTTTCCGCAACCGGCGCAGGCGCACTTGCCAGGCTCGCAAGGGCACTTACCGGCCTCGGAGCTGCAGTTGCACTTGGTCTTGTCGGTGCCGGGAACGATCTCCATCTGAGCCTCCTCGGCGGTGGGCACCTTAGTCTCGCCGGTGGTGGATTGGGCGCCCTGAGCCTGCTGCTGCTTCTTGAGGTCCGCGAGGTGACGAGCCTCGTTGTGGACATCGACGACCTGCTTGTTGCCCTGCTCATAGAACTGGCGCAGCTTCTGGCCGGTGGGGGTGCCGAGGGCCTTGTCGAAGTACGAGTTGAGGCTGCGCCAGCCGGCGCCGGCCTTTTGCGAGACGCCGTACTTAGCGTCGACTGCGACGACCTTCTCCGACGCCTTGTAGCGGTCGTCAAACGACTTGAGGGCGGTGGTGAAGCGGTTCGACACGCCGTGCTGCTGGTCGAGGGCGAGGGCGCGCTCGATGGCGTTGTCGCTGATGACGTAGCCGTGCGCCAGGTACTCGGCGATGATGCGGCCGCGCGGCTTGTCCTCCTGCGGGATGTTGTTGTTCTCCTCCTTGCCAGCCTCGCCCTGCTCGGGTGAGCCCTTGCCGCCGGCCAGCTCTTCAAACGACTTGGCCGACGTGACCTTGACCTGCGCGGGGCCCAGCTGGGTGTTGTCGAGCAGCAGCGCCGTCTTCGCGGCCGTCTCCTTCTCGAACGTCACGGTCGCGGACTGGGTGCCTTCATTGAGGGGGGTCACGGAAAGCGATTGGATCTTGCCGCTGTGAAAGAGCGGGGTCAGCTTCGAGGACGCTTGACGGGAGCAGGTGGCGGGAGCTGTACGTACCAGAAGCTGAAGAAGTCGCGGACCTCCTTCTCGGTGGTCTGAGAGGCAATGTTCTCAACGTGGACGGAGGCCATTGTTGCGGTGTTGGTGAAGATCGGAAAGTTTGTGTGGAGAAGTCTGTGTGTAGAGTGTGGGTTTAGAGGAGATGCGGATGGAAAGGCGGCGAGAGATGTTGACGTCGGTGGGCTTATGTACTAGGAGTGGGTAAAGTGCTGGGGGGCGGCGGGGGCAGGTGCACAGGCGCACAGGCGCCAGGGAATCGTCCAGACGTTGACGTCGTGGCCCCGTTGCGTCATGTGTGGCTGTGCGACGTGGCGAGATTTCGATGGCCGCTGCCGAACGGGCAGCGGAGCGGAGGCTGCGGCCACGAATACTCTTTGCATGTGATGGCATCGAAAACCCCCGCGCTAAGTGCACGCGAGGAACGAGCTTCCCGACCAGTCGCATTCTCGCTTTCGCGGTTGCCTGCGCACAACGGCGCCACGACCGTAGCCACAAGCCTGCTGTGCCTCGTCCCGCTACGCCTCGGATCGTTTTCGCTACCGTCGGCATCGGTTCCGCGTTTTTCGTTGAGTGTGGCTGAGTCGACCGGACCTTCTGAAATCTCCAAGGTGGAGGTCCGCCCTTGTGGAAGCGTGCATCCAGTCGAACCTCTGGTCCGCAGTCTTCTATTGCGATCCAGCCCGCGTATCCAAGCCGTAGCCACCTTTAGTTGACTTATTTTGACCATGTCTCCCATGAAGCGTGAGATGAACCAATGTCTAGCACCCACATGCATGAAGATGGGCTTTGTATGAACGATACGGTGGGTGCTATAGTGCGCTGTTGCCGTCAGAAAAGCACCACGGTGAGTTGCAAAATGGGTTGCCCCTCGATGTCATGGATGCTGCTGCTTTCTCCCGTCAAGCAAACGTCCGGACACACGTGAATTTCTGAATTCTACAAACGAAAGTAGAGTGCATTCAACGACAGGTCAAATCACTTTTGCGATTCGCGACTGCTGTAATTCCATAGTTTCTAGGGTTCAAGTGAGGAGTGGAGATTGGAGAACCTCCCGTCTGTACCTCCAAGTCACAAAGCATGCGCATGTCATTATCCAAGACTCGCTCGCAAGCATGAAAAGTATATTCGACAAGATTCGAACCGATTTTGAACAAACATCCCGAACAGATTGAAGTGGATCTACGATTACACCAATGAATTACTCTCTACATCTGTGGCTGCCAGAGCGGTGGAAACGGGCGATGGCGAGCGATAGGTGGCACCAGGTTAGTTCTGTTGTCAGAACCGGGTCGCACTCTAAGGTTGACAAGTCCAAACATTGGCACAGAAGGCAAGCCGGGTAGTGCAGCACAAACGCAGGGGAAGGGGAAGCATGCGCTAGGTCCTGGTAGGATTCCGCGATCGCGGAAGCACCCAGGTACGGGAGCGTCACCGGATGGTTGCCGAATGCGGAATGTTGGAGAAAGGTTTAAGGCAGAGCGAACTCTGCCCCGGATTGGATACCGGTCGCGTGCTGGAATGGATCGCCGTTTCAACAGCGCGCGTGCAGCGAAAGATGAGGCGACGGCTACGATCGAAGCTAAAAAGTAGGGACGGTAGTATGTAGGGGCCCGCGGATGGCCGGACGCCGTGGCCGGAAGCTACTTGTTAGTTCAGCGCTAAGGAAGCGGACTCACGGACTGGAGCGTAATTTACCAGACAATCGCGTTCTTATCTCAACCTGTCGTCAAGCGGCTCCGCGGCATATGGGGACCGCAGCAGGAGTCATCAGCGGTGAGCAAGCGCTATGTGACTCGCGAGCAGCACACCACCTGGAGCGTGCCTGGAACCATCTCTTTCCTTTTTTCTCCCGTAAGATCGCCGATGTCAGGCGGACACAGTCGAGCGTGGCTGGTGCGGGAGTGAGGGGTAAACAATGCAGGGCATGCGACGCGCTGCCTCTCTAGGGGAGGACATCCTGAGAGCAATTTCCGAAGCAGTCGACCTTGGCTAGGCCCTCGCTAGCCTTCCACCCTCCACCCTGCAGCACAATTGTACCGAGTAAGAACCGTGGTCAGCCGAACCGTAAGGCTGGCGCAGGGAGGTGCGGAGGATGCAGACAGGACAGGCCGAGCCGAGAACGGCGCACCGGCATTGCATGCGCCTGCGGCTCTTCGCGCGCGCGCACGGCAGCATTGATCGAGCCACGGCAGGGGAGCCGGTCGCACATGGCAAAACATGGCCTGTGGTGAGGTGAGACTGGAGCGGGAGGGTACTTCTGCAGCGCGCATCGGGTCGATTTGCCGCCTGAACGCGATTGTCGGCTGCAGGCTCGCACCTGTCAGGGAGCAGTCCGTGCCAGGCGTCCAACCAACGGCGGAGCAGGCAAAAAAATCGACGAGAAGACCGGTGGAGTGTGCGCAACCACGGGCTAGGAGCGGCGGCACGCAGACCGCTCCTTTGCGCTGCTCGACGAGGCAGATGACTGCCACCGCAAACACCTCAGCAACCGCGCAAAATGGCGCGTCCGGCAGCCTCCCCGCGCTACTTTCGCGGGGTGCGTTGTCTTGTCGAGGCGTGTCGTCTTTTTTGGCCCGGCGGCGGAGCGGGCACGGACTTGCACGGGCAGGCCTTCCATGCAGGCGAGGCCCCAGCCGACATCGGGTTGTCCTATCAGCCGACGCGCTGCGGTGAATGCTCGTCCGCGCTAACGGCATACGACATGGCACTGCCGTTGGATGCTCGACACTGGGAGATCATGGGCATGGGCCGCCCAAAGGCCACGCTCGGCTGCTGCGTGGAGACGACCGACGGCCCCAGCGCCGTGACGTCCCGCGGCCGTTGTGCGAGCAGTTGCAGTTGCAGTTGTGCTGGGGCCGCGATGGGGGCGCAGAGGCTCGCCGGCGGTGTCGTGTCTGGCGCGGTCGGAGCAGAGGGCGCGCGATCTGCTGACCCCGGATTCGTGAAGGTTCGGCGTCGGGGGTGTTGGGGAGACGCGCTGGCCAGAGTGGCCGCTTCCCGCTATCAGCACCGGCAGGCTGGCGCATGGCACGCACAGGCCAAGCAGCTTCCTCGCACCGCGTTTGCACGGCGCTGATCTCGGGGCTCGGCCGGGTGGCGCCTGCCTGGACGCAAAGGATAAAACCTTGAGCGCCTACCAGCGTCCGCTTCCGTCCCCCATCCTGCACCTCTCTCTTCCGTCTGCCATCGCGCAATCGTCGCAAGAGTTGATTCATCGTCGTTGTGCAGGCTCCCCCGTCAAGCGTCGACACGTGCCAAGCTCTTCCTGTGTTGTATAAATCAGTCCAAGAGCCTGGCCCTCGGTTGCGCGTTGGCATAACCGTAAGATCAAAACTGAGTTGAAGAGACATGTTTCTTACCCACCAGAGAAGATATCCTCGCGACCCGAGCAAGTTCCCCACCTCGCAGCTCTTTGTGCTTGGTACGTCTCCCGCCTCTCCCGTCTCGTCTCGCCCGCGCTGACCCTCCGCAGCACTTGTCCGAGTTGCCGAGCCCATTGCTCTCACCTCCATCTTTCCCTATGCCTGGAAGCTGGTCCTCCACTACAAGGCCACCGACGAGAACAATGCGGCCTTCTACTCGGGCATCCTCATTTCGGCCTTCGCCCTGGCCGAGGCCCTCACCGGCATGTACTGGGGCGGCCTGAGCGACCGCATTGGCCGCAAGCCCGTTCTGCTGCTGGGCTGCGCTGGCACCCTCCTCTCGCTCCTGATCGTCGGTTTCGCCCAGAGCTTCTGGGTCGCCTTGGCCGGAAGGGCCCTCGGCGGCATCCTCAACGGCAACATCGGTGTCATCCAGACCATGGTTGGTGAGATCGTTCATAAGCCTGAACATGAGCGTGAGTCCTGCAACCTGCTCCTGATGCGGAAAACAATGCTGATGTTGGTCCAGCGCGCGCATATGCCGTTATGCCCTTCGTTTGGTCCGTCGGAACAATCGTTGGCCGTAAGTACTTCCTGTCGCGCATGTGAAGATGTCGTGCTGACGACGGCAGCCTCCATTGGCGGATACTTCGCTGAGCCCTCGAAGAACTTCCCCGCTCTCTTCCCCGAGGGCTCCCTCTTCGACAAGTTCCCTTATCTCCTGCCAAACCTGATCTGCGCCCTTATGCTTTTCGGATCCATCATTGCTGGCTACGTTTTCCTGGAGGAGACTCACCCGGATATGCAGCCTTGGAGCACTGCCGAGGACCTGCAAGAGTCCCATGCAGAGACGCCTCTCATGCCCACTGCTGGTGCCACTGCTCACGCGGCTGCCAATCTGGCAACCGAGTCATACGGCACCTTTGATAGCGTTGATGTCCAGCGCGAGGAAACCTGGACTATTAGGGCCGACGGCACCGACGTTTCGTCGGCTTCCACTTCAGTCTTCACGAAGAACATCATGATGCTCGTCGTTGCTCTTGGTATCTTCACCTACCACAGCATGACCTATGATGTGCTCCTTCCCATCTTCCTGCAAGACCATCGTGCCCACCACATCAAGGATCTTACCCTCCCACTGGCCGGTGGCCTAGGCATGACAATCCAGCAAGTCGGTCTGATTCTCAGCGTCAACGGCATCATCGCCCTGGTCATCCAAGCCGTTGTCTTCCCTCTGATGGCCGCTTGGATGGGCGTGTGGCGTCTTTTCGTCGTCGTCACGGTCGGCCACCCCATCGCCTACTTCATCGTGCCGTACCTGGTCATCCTGCCCGAGGACGTGCTCTACCCGGCCATCTACGGATGCCTCACTATCCGCAACTTCTTCTCTATCCTCGCCTATCCGCTCCTCCTCATCCTCATCAAAGAAGCTTCGCCATCGCCTTCTACGCTGGGCAAGATCAACGGCCTGGCCGCAAGCACTGGCGCCGCATGCCGCACGCTTGCTTCTCCGATTGCTGGTCTGCTGTACGGGGCGGGCGCTCACGACAGTTTCACCGCTCTGCCTTGGTGGGTCAGCGCGCTGATCGCCCTTGTCGCCGCGGCGCAGATTCCGTTCATCAAGCGCGAGAACAAGCGTGAGACGCACGTGAACCCGGTCGCGAAGTGCCGCCTGATGCCTGCGGAGACTGAGGACTGGAAGCAAGAGATTGTTCGCATCACCGTCGAGGAGGAACCTTGAACGAAGTGATGAGTTTGGCGACGGAAGACTCGTTGAGATGAAAGAGGACGACACGAAATAAACAAAAAGGCAAATTACTGATACTGAAAGGAGGGTTGGCGGCGTTGGGAACGAAGCGGTTTCATGATGCTGTACGGCCACGATGAATACTGTGTTTCATGTTCGTTTCTGTCCATCGTTTTGGCTCCCGCGGTAGAAGGGACTGGAGTTTTGCGAGGGATCGGCGTTTCTAACGGAGTTTTGTTTCCGGAGTTGGCACGTATACCTCGACGGCA
This sequence comes from Diplodia seriata, assembly GCF_021436955.1. Classification (NCBI taxonomy): domain Eukaryota; kingdom Fungi; phylum Ascomycota; class Dothideomycetes; order Botryosphaeriales; family Botryosphaeriaceae; genus Diplodia; species Diplodia seriata. Next base: position 3,987,571 of record NW_027117308.1, on the reverse strand, counting down.
AACTAGATGAGGGGTTTCTGCGGTCGAGCGTCGAAGCGTTTCCTCTAGCGTTCAAAGCGATGTTGTTATGAGTCTTGTTTGATGACATGGGGCTCTGCTTTCTGTTGTTGGGCTAGGGTTTCGCCGGCTGCATCCTTTCTGAGTTTTGATTGGTTCCGTTCACCTTCTGGTATTGTTCATAATTGTTGGTCTGGGGCGTACATAATCGAGTTGTCGCGAGGGGAGAATAAAGATGATTGAGAAAAGATGGCACCTCTTGTTGTTCGACGCAGGAGCCAAAACAGGGCCGAATTGCTGTTGGGCTCCAATGGCTATATATCGCGACGTGCCTCATCACGTGCAATTGCCTCACTGTGGGCCGCAATGGTGTTGGAGCAATGGCGGAAGACAGAAATGGTCGCGTGGCCCAATTTTTCAGTTTCGCAATTCAACTTGCTTGTCGCCCATGTCGCACAGCATGAGGCGGGATTGACGTTTTTGAAACGCGCACGGCGGTGTCTGCGTGATCATCAACGCGGTGTCTGTCGGGCGCTTTCGGATCTATTGTCTCCTTTACACACCATCCACCGTGCATCCCCCCCACACTGTCGTGCTGTGCACCCACCACCCGCATTATCAATCCGGAGTGGTTGACGCTTGCACTAGCAGCGTCGATCTGGACGACAGTGCATAGAAAGAGAACCCCCGAGCGGTTCGCGCGCCGCGCCAAGAAAGGCAGATCCTGACGCGGTATACGGTTCGGCCGTAGGTAGAGCCAGCCATGGGTGACGATTGTCCTTCCGTACCACCTCTCATGAGTCGCCGTGTCCGCTGTGCCCGTCGGCCGTATGGAATGCCATGTTGGAAGTTGGTCTTTTGCGTCCTCTGCAGAAGTATTGGCATCCGTGCGAGGCTATGGAACCATCCCCGCGGTGCCCCGATCTTCAGTACTGACTAAGTGCTCGGCCGTAGGAAGTGCAGACATTCGGTGGGAGAAGTGATGCTGTGGAAAATGCATTGTACGTGATGTTAGCCCTGAGACGGGTTGCGGCTTGCATGTGTCATCTGTCATGGTGCATGTGCCTGGTGGTGTCTCTCGTGAACAAACATCTAAGCACCCAGGGGGAAGCCGACGCAACAACGGCAGGAACGGCCGGGAAAACGGCCGTATGGGTTCAGACGTTCAACCATAATGTTTCCTTCACCGCAAGGGAAATCAAAAGACGGTTTTCGCGTGGGCTTTCGGCTGCCACGGCCGTACACGAGTAGGATGTGCGGCACTCGAGTGCGGGGAAAACCCGGCTCAACGCTCGACCGTCTCTTCTCCGTAAGAACAGCTGGAGCAAAAAACGGCCGTATGGCTTCAGACGTTCGACCTTGACCTGTGGAAAAGTGAGACCATGTTGCGGGCTCTTCGCTCCACCACGGCCGTAAGCAACCCACAAAACCACGCAGATCCAGACGCTCTGGTGTGGGGAAACCCGGCCCAACGGTCGACGGTGTTTCCTCCGCACCTAGGTAGTAGGAACGCTGAAGAACGGCCGTACGACTTCAGACGTTCGACTTTGACGTTGCCCTGGGAAAAGGGAAAAGGCGAGATCCTTTTCCTGCGTCGTCATTCTTCTGCCACGGCCGTAAGCAAGTATAGATGTGCATATGCACCCAATCGGCGATCACTCATACGCAACCCATCCCAGCCGACCGCCCTATTCTGCACGGCCGTAGTGAGCCAGACGTTCGAAGTAGTCTCTCGTCTCTTCCGACATCCCTGCATAATCCGAGAGCCACTTGCGCCCGGCAGCAAAAAAGGAAAAAGGAAAACCGTCGAACGCGCAAGCTGTTCTCTACCTTTTACATCCTGGCATACCTAGCCTTATACCCCCCAAATCGCAACTGTCCCGTTATCAAAGCAGCCCAAAGATTCGAGGAGGGGGGGAAAGGAAAAAGGGGAAGGCGACGAATTGTTCCGCCAACAAGTAGACGTATCCTTCCCCCATCCTCCTTAGCTCCAGCCGGCCTTCGCCCCCATGCTGCACGCCGCCCAATGAAGCAATTCCGGCCCCAGCCAAGAGCAACAACTTCGAACATCTATAGAAAGGGCGACTGCATTGCATGGATCAGCGTATGTACGGCGGGGGGGGGCGAGGGGCGAGGGGGGGCTGAAGGCGGTGCGACATATGTAAGTAAGACGGGAGGGCGGGAGAGCTGGTTGGTCGGTCGGTGACTTTGCCCCCTCGAAGGGCGGGCGCTAAGACGGAGAGAGGAATGAGTGGTTGCCCCTTCTCGGGTGAGACGAGACAGGGTCTAGGCGCCTGGGCCTTTGCTCTTCTTTCCCCTTCGTTCTTGACTCTTCATTGGAAAGCGTACTGTACAATTAACCGGCTAGTCTTCCCCGCCTCATGGTCTGCCCTCTTTTTCGGTTTCTCTTTCCATTCTCGGCAATCTCTTCAAATCCCTTTCCTGAACCCCGCGACGCCAACGCTCATAGTAGAAGATGGAATCACGCTCCGCACCATCATCGTGCAAACGATCGCTGACCGTCTATTTTCAACGCTCCGTCATGTACTTGTTCACTCGCTGCGCTTTCACCCAGCAAGGCTGAGCGCAAGTGAAGAAGCCTTGAACACACCCCTGCCTGCTCTTACAACACCACTGCTAAAGCCGTGCTTCCCTAAACAGGCCCCAATCTTTAACGCCTGTCACGTCCTCCCCTGCTTCTACTCCGACTCCTCTCGCTATAACTGCTGTAGCTACTGTAGCTCGGGCTCCTCCTTCTACGCCCACCAGAGCCGCTCCCGCCCCCGCCACCTCTAGGTGGCGGAGGGCTATCCCGGTAAGAACCTCCTCCTCCCCTAATACCCCCACCGCCGCCGCCGCCGCCGCCGCCTCTCCTCGGCGGTGGGGTCCTCGACGGCGACCGCGAGGAATATGACCGACTCCTGCTTCTGCGCGGGCTCCGTGACCTCGAGTACGACCTGGGCCTGTACGAGTAATCGCCGCGGCCACCGCCCCGTCCGGCACCACCGTATCCTCGACGGTTCATGGGTGGGGAGCGATAGCGTCCGGACGGCCCGCCGGGGTAAGGGCCTCCTGGAGGAGGGCCGCGAGAATAGTTGCCCCCCGGCGGCGGCGCGCGTGGCGGCGGGCCCTCGAAGCGGTCGTTGTAGGACGGGGGAGGCGGCCGGCGAGCGGGAGGAGGCGAGCGGCCGGGCGAGAAGCGACGGCGCGGCAGGACGATGGAGACGGTGAGGACGGCGCCGTCGAGCTGGGCTTCGTGCATGTGTGCGATGGCGGCCTCTGCAGCGGCGGGGTCGGCGAACATGATGTATGCAGTGCCGCGGTTCGTCATGACTACGCAATGATTAGGTCGCGTGACGGCTTTACAGGAAATCCAGAGCTTACACTGGCGGTTGATAGGCATGTCCAGGTCCTGTATCCGGCCGTAGGTGCCGAAGATCTCACGCAAGTGATCTTCATTGACGTTCTTTGTGAGCTTCTCGACAACAATCTGCAAGTGTGTTAGCAGGATATCGCCCAATTGCGGTTCATCGTCGCCATAGGACGGGTGGTAGGTAATTCGCACCTTAGAGCTCCGCGGCGGCGATCTGTCTCTGCTGTCTCTGCTGTCGCGGCTCACGCTCCGGCTGTAGCTGCGCCTGTTGTACCGCCTCGCGCCGCGGTCGGGCGTCGGGCTTCTCGAGATGCTGCGGCTGTAGCTGCGGCCGCGGCCATTGCGTCTGCTGGGACGGTCACTGCGCGGGGTGGGAGTGCGACTGGGAGTGCGCGAGCGAGAGCGCGACGCCGAACGCGGCGTGATGGAGCGGCGCGGAGAGTGCGACTGAGCGGGCGTCGGCGAACGCGTCCGGGAGCGACCGCGCGAGCGGCTGCGCGACGCGGAAGGTGAGCGCGACGGCATTGTGGGGGCGCGATTGAGGCTAGACGTGGTATGGTGCGCGACGCAGGGTGTGAAAGACTGGTGTGGTGGAGCTTCCGAAGTGGAGCTCGAAGCTTTGAACAGGAGCGTGAGTTGCTGCGCGAACGGTAGGCGCGACCTCTTGGCGCCCGCCGGCGTCCGGAACAACCTCCCTTCCAGAACTTCCGGAAGCGGTTAGAGTGCCGCATACCTTAAATGCTCGCCTCGTGGATTGGCCTGCCTCGGTAGTCGTAGGCTGTTGGTGATAACTCAGAATTGAGCAGTTCAATGCTTGCGGCTTCCTCGTGTATTGGGTGCAATAGTGCCAATCCAGACCCGCCATAATTGGCCAAGTGCAGCAGCCAATCATGTCGCGTGGACAGCCAGAGCGTCAACTATCACGACAGGGAGCTTAGTACGGGGTACACTAGCATTGTAGAGAATGCAGTCTCATGCGAACCAATCTGCTAGTATCAATGACCTTTTCGATATGCTCCTAGATCGTGACAGCTGGGTATTCAGGGGAATCCCCGAAGCCTGTCGGGAATTGGTTTAATTATAAGTAATGCCAGCCCATCAAACGGATGTAAAGAACATGGGCGAGCTGTGCTTATAGAGTTGGTACAATCACTCACATTAATTTGATGGATGCTACTCTCGATTCACTGGACCATGATCAACTTGCTGCACCACCCCTTGTGCTTGTGCTCGGTCGGGAGTGCCCCTCTTACCGTCCCTCGTCAGGAGATAGAACAAACAGTATATATACGATATTTCTTGCCGCAAACATCACCAGAGCTCCTATAGCACGGCAGCTTCTTGTAGCTTCTATGGCTCAGTTGGTAGAGCGCGGCACTAGTAATGCCGAGGTCCTGAGTTCAAATCTCAGTGGAAGCAATTCCTTTTGCCCGTTGCATCTTGGTCCTGACGGAAGAGGGCGTATGTTGCTTTTTGGTGGTCGTTTGGGAGGAACTTATGCGCTGCTGGGCGGCACGCAGTCTCCTCCGTAAAATTAAACGTCAAGCACATAAGAGTCCCTGGAGCACGCTATGTTGGTAGGGCACATTGCGATCTAATTGAGAATATAATTGAAGGATAGGCCGGCATGCTGTTTATCTGATCGGAAATTGTACACTCGCATACTAGTAAAGGATTTAATCCAAATACCGAGCAATTTAAGCTGTGAGTTTCTATAAATCGAGTTTTAAGAAGTGCGGTATTCTTAACAGCTCCAAAAAGATCTAAGCCATCTATGCCTTTACGGAGGACACCACATTCTTCTCGCGGAGGCAGTCGGAGCAAAAATCTAGACTTAGATATACTTTAAAGCCGTACAAATAAATCCAGATACAAGTTTTTAATGCCTACAGAAGTCGGGTGCAAGATCGCAGTAAGACTAATGTGAGATGGCTCAATTGTTTTGCAGCCTGCTATCCTACCAACATCGCGGGTAACAAAGAAAGTTGGCTCTCCTACAGATAGTGTGTTCTATTCATGGATAGTTGAAATTCAAGAATCGGATGTATTTGAAAAGTGGCAACGTCGTCGATGGGGCTTAGAAAGCCGGGCCAATTTCTTTTGTCACCCGTTGTGTCAACGAGGAAGGTCTCATCAGGCTTCAAACTTCTATCGGAGTGTTGCTGCAACAGGCACAAGCATAGAGATAGTTTGGGCATGACAGTCAATTGAACATGCCAAAGGCCCATGTCATTATCATCAAATCATGTACTGTTGGTATCAACTCGTCTGCACCGAAGCTTCTTATCTTCTTTCCTCTCACAGCCATCTCTCCGACCAGTCTACGCCTTCACTTCCTTGTCGTTCCCCTCTCCGCCCTCGACTGGTGACGCCGGCGTCGCATGCTCGGCCATCTCAATCTTCTCCGCGCCCGCATCACCCTTCTTGTGGCCGCCCTCTTCCGCAAAACTGCCAAACCCGCCCTCGACATCCTTGACCGGCTCTTCGACCACACCCGCGACTCGTGCGGCCTCGAAGTGGCGGCCGCGCTTCTCCGGGCCGAAGGCGGTGGTGACGGCGATGCCGACGGCGATGATGGCAGTGGCGACGCCCATGACGGGCCCATAGGCGGGCACGCTGTCGCCGTTGGCGATCTTGACGAACGTCTTCTCGGCGATGGCGTTGACGATCTGCGCCGAGGGGGAGGAGATCATGTTGCCGAGCTGGTAGGTGATGCCTTGGGAAAGGGTCAGTTTCGAATAAGGGAAGAGAGGGGACAAGACTTACCAGGGAAACTGGAGCGGAATGCAGGGGGAGACAGCTCGTTAAGGTGGATGGGGATGACGCCCCAGGCGCCCTGGACGAAGAACTGCATGAAGAAGCCGGTGGCGGACAGCGAGCGCTCGCCCTCGGGCAGGATCCAGGCAGGGATGAGGCAGGTGGAAACGAGGGCGGCGACGACGATGGCGCGGCGGCGGCCCACAAACTGCGACAGGTAACCGATGATGGTGCCGCCGACACAGGCGCCGACCTTCATCAGGATGGAGGCGCGCGAGGCGCCGCTGTTGTCGAGCTCCTTCTGGGTGAGCATGAACGTGGTGTAGCTGTCCTGCGACGTGTGGCTGTAGTAGTTGAACCAGGTCATCAGGATGATGCAGTAGATGCACAGCTTCCACTCCTGCGCCAGCATCACCTTGGTTTCGTGCCAGAAGGCGCCGGGCGCCCGCGCCTTTTTGCCCGCCTTCTTCGCCTCGATGAACTGCTGCGACTCCGGGAAGAAGATGCGGATTATACCGACGCCGATGGAGATGCCCGCCGCGATCCAGAAGACCGTCTTCCAGCTGTCCGTCGCGCCGCCGACGCCGAGGTTGGCGCACGCCGCAAAGACGTAGCCGAGGGAGTAGCCCTGCTGCAGGATGCCGCTCATCAGGCCTCTAGCATTGATGCTGGCGGGAAGTGACGGTTAGCACGTGCGTCGCGCGACTGGCTTGGGGGAAGTCGGGTACTTACGGGCAGTTCTCAAGGGCCATGGCAATGGCGTTTCCGTAAACTCCACCCATGAACAGACCAAACAAGCTGCGGACTGCCAGAAACTGGTTGAAGGTGGTGCTGTAGATGGTGGCGATCTGCAGGATGCCGAGAATGATCATGTTCAGGACCATGGGCCACTTGCGGCCAAACTTGTCACCGGCAAGACCGAAGAAGGCAGCGCCGATGGAACGCAGCAAGAGGGTGAGGGTGATGGCGGTGGAGATGTTGGTCTTGGACTGGTTGTAGTACTTTGACAGTTTGACAGTCTGGATGGACAGGGCGTGGAAGTCAAAGGCGTCGGCAGTCCATGCTGCCAGGCCGACCAGGAAGAAGATCCAATCTTTCAAGCTGAGCTGGGCGAACAGCGTAAAGGGGTTCTGCAGCGGGGGAGGGCTGTGCCACTCGGTGCGCTCCTCGCCGTACTCGTTGGTGACAACGACGCGCTGCTTCCAGATGAAGAGGTCGCCCCAGGCTTGCTTGGCCGTAAACCAAACGCCCTTGCGCATGGGCTCCGCTGCCTCGCCTTCGGCCGGCATGATAGATAATTGGAGGGAGGAGGGCGGGGAAAGTGACCAAGGAGACGCAGGAGGGAGAGGGGGGACGGCTGGGCTGGAAAGGGAGCACAGCTTCTGGCCAGACGGCCTTATATAGAACAGCTCGCCGTGTCATTGATGCGGGGTCCGGGGTCCCCCACGAAGGGAGAGCACGGCCGGGGTAGCATCAATGGCTTGCATGCGGTCATGACGGTGCCGCAGCCAAGCAGGCCAAGAGGGCACGCTCCACGCGGCCAGCCCATGAAGGCGGCCGCCAAGCAGTCCGGCGGAGGGGTGGAGGTGGCGGCAGATGCAAGCGCACGAGCGGTGACCGGCATATTTGGGGAATCCCGAACGACAGGCCGTTTGGATAAGACGACAGTGGAGCGCGCCAGTCCGGAATGACCCGAACAAAGTGTAAAGTAGCTTGTCATGTCCTTGCATGCGCTAACATGGCTAAGACTCCTTCAGCATGCGGCCGAGACACGCACGACGCGTCTTTGCTCGAACAAGCGTGCTTGGGGTGTGGAATGGCGCACTACTCAGCATCACATAAAGTGGTGGTGTTGAGGAAGCTGAAGGTAAGGGATGGGGGTGGTCGGACAATTTACCCCACGGCCCCGGAATGGGGGAGTGGGCTACCCCAGATTTACTGTGCCGCGCATTAGACAACCCTTTCCCTGCACGCGCAGAAGGCCGATGGCTCTACCTGGCCTGCGGTCCGCCAAGCCCCCGCTGTGGAGCGGATGGAGAGAAGACGCGGGAAAAGCAGTTGCAAAGAATGAAAGATGGGGTGCTCAGCGTGAGCAGCGGCGGTTCGCACGTCAGCCGGCGAGGGTGCCAAGCAGCAGCGGAGCGCCACCACGATAGCTGGCGCTTGGCGGGACAGGCCTGCTGACTGAGGGCGAGCGGGCGAATTGACCGGAACGGGCATTCAGCCATGTTCACTCAGCCGTGGGCTGACAGGCAGCGCCGGGCCAAGGGCCAAGAGAGGGAAGAAGTGGGAACGGCTTGCCAGGCGCAACGGACGAGGCTTGTCCAGCTTGATTCGACTTCTCACTCCGCTGTCGCGAGTCCCCGCCCTTGGCACCATCATGGCAGAATCCTTTGAGCAGGCGCCCTACTTCATCCGATTCCAAGGCGGCACGGTGCCTTGGCGGCTGGACGCAGGGCGGGACGGGAGGTGACATCGTACGACGCGCCATCTTGTCCCTGTCCTCAGAGCCCGATGCTAACCCGGCTTGCATTGGTGTGGCGTCGTGTCGTGGCTGCGTTGACACGGTGCGGAGAGAACGCAAGGCGGCCGTATCGTCGGATTCCGGCTTCCAGTGACTTCTCGTTGGTACGATAGGAAGTTGCCGCAACAGTGTCAGGTCGTGGTGCGGTGTGGTGTTTTTCGGTGGGTCGTGCGTGTGCTTGGAAGCGCGGGGTGCTGCCCACGGGGAAACGGCAGCTAGTCGATCGTTGCCATGCGCTGCCAATGCCTTAGTCAATTTTTTGAGCCCGCCCCCCGCGGCAGTTTTCGACACTGTTGGGAATTTGCGAGGACTTCGGAAACAAATCCGACAGAATCCGACTCTTGAGAGTGTGAAGTATCCTGTGCTTCACTAGGTACGTTTTTGATCGCCCCGCCACTTCCAATGGCTTGCAGGATTGATTTCCATTGCGGCGGCCCGCGCCCGTCGCTTTGATAATCACCATTCACATCCGGAATCATCTTTCCAGCATAGAGTCCGAATTCCATCCTTCACCGTCCTGGCTGCCGTTGCACGTCCCGATTCCTCCCGTATGATTGCAAGGTCCAGATCCTACCAAGCAACACCCTTGTCCGCTTCTATGATAGCCGAGAGTGAGGCTCCTTTCCTTACATGCATCCAAGAATTGGCGCATGTGCCGTGCCTGCAATCCCTGCCTCCTCAATCATTCCGCCACATCTCTAGATGCATTTGTCCACGTTAGATACTCGCATCCGTGTCCGGATATTCGATTCAACTGATACAACACATCTGTGAATAAAGGGTCAAAGGAGATAGTTGAGTTACCCAGGGTGTTGCGAGCTGGGATCGCCTTATCTCGCCAACTTCTTAAGCTGTATAAAGAGTAATGTTCTTAATTGTAAGTAGTGGTTGCGCTTCTTTCTTGAAGTCTCTCTGGAGCATATAATATAAGACAATTCGTGGATACCCTTGCGTGCTAGTGTCCCTATGTATCTCTTGACACAAATTAGGTCAGAGAGTGATCCTGGGTCGTATCCAGCAAAACAACTAACTCTTCCACACTGGCAAAACGATTGCGCATCAGATGGCTGCATGGCAAAAGGAATTGCTTCCACTGAGATTTGAACTCAGGACCTCGGCATTACTAGTGCCGCGCTCTACCAACTGAGCCATAGAAGCTGATAGAAGCAGCTAATCTATAGGAGCTGCTTTCTGGTGACGGGTGAATGTGCATGTTGTTGTTATATCTTGTTTTTTCTTGTTTCTCGACCAGAGACGGCAAGAGGGGACCGTTCCTGATGGTCTGATACCTAGCAAAAGCACAAAGGGGTTATGGTGCTGCAGGAAACCGATTTTGTTTCGGTGAAACGATCGTATCGGCGGCTTTCCTAATCGAGTAAATAAAGCGAATGGTCCGGCAATCCCGATCCGGTCAGGGGCTTACTGTCGTGCTTCCCGTATCTTGATGAGAGCTAAACGCGTACTGACGGAAAGAAGCGAGGGATATACTCCGCAAGACGGTCGATGAACGATGTCATGGTAACAATCTCCATGGAGGCAATAGATGGTAGAGATGAGATGATCGAATATGTGTCATGGAATATATGTCATGGGAATATATTTCATTCCTACCTGCCCCAACGCAGTTTCGCCGGTATAAAAGCGTGCCCAGAAAGGAAAAAGTAACAAGTCGCTATATATTCTCTGCCATCATTCAGCAGTCTCAGACTCCTAGGACATGTAGAGTTGCTTTTCTCAATTTCGTTCCCACTCACCCGGCTGTTGGGCAAACTTTGGGAACTCTGTCTGGGGCAAATGTTCTTCACCGGTCAACGGTAATCATCCAGCCGCTGTCCATGGTCTTGCCGGTTTCATCCGAGCCACCCCAAACAATGACACTCGCGCCGTCGACCTCGGTGCCCTTGGTGGCAGCGAAGCCGATGCGTGCATCCATACCCTTCGTTCCAGCCAGGCTTGCGGGCCTGTCGGGAACGATATCTCCGTCTTCGTTCATGTACTGGTAATGCACTTCCGTCCAATTTGCGTCCTTGGTATCCAGCTTCACCGTGCTCTGCGTTGGGCCCTTCGCCGGAGTAGCGGCGACCGTGGTGGGAAGCTGGAAGGCCCAGATATCATCGAGGTAGGACAGACCGCCTTCTTGGACGTCGGGCTTTAAGCCGCCGACGAGCAGGAGATAGTGGCCAGACTTTCCGGCGACAACTTCGATCAAGGCGGCACCAGAACGGCTGGCGGGGCCGGCGTCCGCCTCGTGGTCGATTGTCTCCCACTCGCCAGAGAGAGTCCTAGCAGGAGGACCACCGGACTCGGCGAACCTCCACAGACCACTGACATCAAAGTGGGAAACGCCATTTGGCACAGGCTCAGTGGTGTTGACACCGCCGAACAGGTAGAGACGCGAACCAACACACACAAGGCTGGCACCTATTCTGGCGGGGCCGGGCGGCGAGGCCAGCTTGTTCCAGATCCGCGATCGAATATCGAACGTCCAGAGGTCGTCGATGAGATCACCGTCGGCGGCTTTGCCGCCGGAGATGAAGATGGTTCCCCAGGTGCCCGGCTCAGGCGGTTCCGGAACAGTCTGCGAAGGGTCCGGGGGCTGTTGGGGCAGGATGGACTGGTCAGCCTTGGTCTCTTTGGGGGTAGGCTCTTCGCTCGCGGCTCCAGCGTGGTATGCTCTCGACTGAGGCACGGGGGCTTCGGGATTGACGGGATCAAGGGCAGTCCAGTTGCTGCGCGAAGTCGAGAAGACCCAGACCCTGCCGCTCTCGTCGGCGGCTCCCTCGACATCGCCTCCGAATATGAAGATGTCGTCGCCAACGACGACGGCGGTATGACCCCTCCGGGCGGCGGGGACTGCGCCGTCCTCCTTGGAAGCTTTGGGGGAGATGGTGTAGTAGTCGGCTTCGGAGACACCCGACGAGGGCAGGATCACGACGTGCATGTCATTGTCGGCGAGCTGGCCATCGGCGAACTCGCCGCCGAAGACGTAGGCGCGGCCCTTCACAACGGAGACGGAGTGGGCGGAGCGTGGCAGCGGGGCGCCGACGATGGGCGAGAATGTAGCCTTGACGGTCCGTTGGCCGGGGGTTGCCATGTGCTTAGCGTAGCCGGCGGCGCCGGACAAGTAGCCCTTGCCGGCATTGAAGACGCCTCCGATGGTAGGCATGGCGGCGACTGCGGTAGGAAGCTGGAAGGTGTGGATTTGGCCGAGGTAGGGCAGGATAAAGGAGGAGGAGGGTGTTTGGTACGAAGACGGCGGGAGAGAGAGTCAGCGAGGTGCGGACAGTGCAGTTGCAGCTCAGGCAAGCAGCTGAGGCTTACGTCACATCCCCGCTGCGCCGTGGCGGTGCCGTGATGCCGGCGCACGGGCCGTGGAACGGCGCCCTCAAATGGCATCGACACCCGGAGCCCCTCATTGGGGAAGCGCTGCGCCTTCTCTCGCTCCTTCTCTGCGGACGTCATCGCACACGACTCAGTGCAGGCAAGACACGTTCCGTTCTCTCATGCTGCACACACAATTCAATCTCTTTTCATTCACCACACCTGTATCAGGGCACTTTCTATTTCGACTATTCCGTTTCTTTCCTCGGAAATCCCGCTTTGTGAGAGCCAGGCCTAATTTGCCATTCTCATATCAACTCCTGGCGAATGAAGCCTCTCCATCCACTCAGATCATGACGAAGCCATCGTATTCATCATCATCCTCTTCATTTTCATCGTCAGTTGTTTCCTCACTGTTCTTCGTATCGTACGTCGTTCTTGACCTGAGGAACGAAAGCCCGAATGGAATAACATAGCGGTAGCTCTTGTGGTGGAGCATGTCTCGCAAGTTGGAGGCAACGATGACGTCCATCTGCTTACGAGGGTCAAAGAAAGTATGGCATTCGACATTCTTTCCATTTCCGCCGAGGCGGGACGTGTTCTTGAACCACGCGTGCCAGCAGGACATCTCTGGAGCATCAAGAGCCATGTCCCCATGGATGATCAAGGAAGGGTGACCCTCACCGTCGGCGGACTTGTTGTGGAGAACCTCGTACGTGTCAAAGCCCTTGGCATCTGCAGCTGTAAACTCGCGGCAGCTTAGCTTGACCTCGGCCTGAGCGGCGTCTTCGTCCAACCAGTGCCTGGCTTCGATATCCAAGTGGGGCAGCATGCTTCTCAGCATCTTCGCTGCCGCGGTGGCGCGGGCGGATGTGGCCCAGATGGTGGTGATGAAGGGTGAAGGCTTATTGCGCTCCTCAGCCCCCTTCAGCGCATTCTTGACAATCCCAGCTGCCTTTCTGGCCCGAACGCTGACTCGAGAAGAGTCGACGCAGTGAATGGCGTGCGGGATACTCAGGAATCGCAATACGGACTCGCAGTGGGTGCACGATATTTCGACCGTCCATTTGCAGAGATGTCCATCGCTCATCTTCCTTAAGCGACCTGTGTCGACGTTCCTTCCGGTCGCAACAACTTGGACCTTGTTCTTGCAGGTATCGAACAGCCTACCCGTCCTGATGAGTTCTTCAAAGGCCCAATTGCCCGTGATATGCTCAACGTCATCGAGCCCCAGGATCAAGGTCTCGGACCAATCAATGCTGCCCAGTTGGTGCATCTTCGCAAGCATGGTGGGAGTGGTGATGATAATGTCGGCGCCATTCTTGGATCCACCTTTCGGGCATACCCCCAGGTCGGGAACCGAGAGGACTGTGATGGTATAAGCCTGTTCCTCCCGGTCGCTGAGATCCCGAATCAAGAGGCGAGCCAGATCCGCGGTCTTGCGGCACAGGTAGTCCGAGGGTACGATCACCAAGCCTTTTGGCTTAGGGCAGGAGGACGGTGGGTGGCCTTGGGTGTTGACGTGCTTCTGGACACGTTCGACGATACCGAAAAGCATGGTGACGGTCTTTCCAGAAGCTATATCTGGAATCAGTCTTGACACAAAAAGGTGATTACTGAGGTGACGTACGAGTAGGGCCAAAGAGGATGAAGTTCGACTCGCCCTTCACGAGATGAGGCAAATAGGTTGCCATACTGAAGAAATCGTCTCCAAGGTTGCCATCATTCTGCGGCATCTGTTTGACGAGGCTCATAAGTCGTGCGTACGGCGCATGCTCGTCGTATTGACGGGCCTCGACTGGGAACTCCATCTCTTCCTGGTCCATCTTAGCATATGCCCAGGATCTTGTCTTAAATATCCTCCAATTTTTCTTACCATGGTCGCAAGCGATTCCTCGGTGGCTGTGTTGCCGGTAGGGTGAAGTTGAGTTTGTAGCTGAAGTGGATCAGAAAGCAAGGTGAGGTGGGTCGGTCGAGGAGACGGTAGAAGTACGAAAACCAGTAACGATGGAGGTGCTTTATACGTCGGGCGCACGGGCAGTTTCTGTATCTAACACAGATGGGAGTGGCATGCTCACGTGCGCAGTTGGTACGTGTCTTCCATCACTTGGTGGAACGGTGCTGGTGATTAGCTATTAGCCGCGGTTGGTGATGAGAGAGAATTACCTCAACAACTCCGTCTCTTTCTCTTTCACACACAAGGTCACTCTGATGGTGTATTTAGCCACAACCTACGAGGCAGATTTATGCCTTATGGTCGCGAAAGCGGTCTATGGCAGATCTGGTGGAAGCTGAGGCTCACCGCGGTCCATGTGTTCCCAGTCCTTAATCGACCTCAGTCTGGCAAAAGAATGGCCTTCGAAAAGAAAGTAGAGTAGTGCAGTTACCAAAGCTCGCCGAGATCGTCTTTCTCAGCGCAAGCTCGGCTGCGTAAGTGAGGTAAATTCCAGTCAAAGAGACTATCCGGGGATTTACCTTTGCTTTGAAGATAAGATCTTCAGCTCGGCCTTTAGGCTCGGAAGCTTAGATTCGTCAAAGACCTGAAGCTGAAATAGAGTGGCGTTCATCGCGTTCTGTTGTACCTTCTGCTCGAGGAAAGAAATACTCCAATCTGCCATGTCAATCTTCTTGTGAATTGATTGAGACATCACCTCATGTACGGAACTGCACACCAGGAAGTACTTCTCCATACCAATAAGCATGACGGCCTTGTCAGGGTGAGAGAGCTCGAAGCTTTCAGTCCTCTGCTTCCTTCGAAAGGTCTTATTTTTCCTTGAGATGGAAATGGAAACTCGTTTCCAGGATCTCTCAATCAGATGACCACCATTGCCCAAGCACCCCCCGGCATATCACCGTTTAACATCTTCAGACCGCCACGGCGGGTGACTAAAGAAATTGCCCACCTGCATCTGCCTTACATAGATGCCACATAGTCATATTTATAGGTAGTTGAATACAAGATCCGGGCGTAAATGCGCGCATCTAAAACTTACATTCATGTTAGGACCTTGTATTTAACCACCCATCCCATGTCGAATTTTTCTTTGGGGCAGATGCGGGCGGGCAATCTCTTTTGTCACCCGCCGTGCCAGCGCTGCAAAAGACCTCACTCACCATCCCAACCAGCTGCTCACTTCCGTAGTGGCGAATAGATTTCAACTTGTGTGCACTGGGACGCAACATCAGTGCTTCCGAAGCAGGAGTAACCGGAGCGTACACCGGGGATCCTGCGGTTCCTTTCTACAACTTTGGGCGTTGGAAATGGCCATCTCGACCATGTGACCACAACCAGGCCTCGCACACTCTTCCTTCTCAGCCCTCTATCTTCCGCGGATATTACCGCGGCGTAAGCCGAGAACGGATCTATCTCTAATTATTTACCGTCACGGAAAGAAGCGGTAGCACGCATCAAGCTTCATTCAACGCAGTAACTGAGAGACGCTTGGACAGTCACAAAGCAGTCGTACACCCCCACCGACAATTCGAATATTACGTCGCCGATCTGTTCCACACTAAAGAAGTTGAAAAAACTTCGATGTGTCTGCGTTATTGGCGTGGGAGTTACGGAGGGTTTGGACGGGAGCGAAGAGAAGGGCTAAGGTATCGTTCAGGCGAGAGCTGGGAGTGAGAGCGAGGATAAAGACACTCAAAGCTGATGATGAAAGGGACTGGTGCGAAGTGAGCATAGTTGGGGCTTTAATGGCTTCCTATCAGAACTGTGGTAAACTTGACAGCTCGTCACTCAGTGACAAGAGTTACATGCACGTGCTGGCTCGCATGCGAGACAGGGGAGGTGAGCGTTGCAAGGCCCCCGCCGACAAATAGACTACTGGTATCAAGACAGAAAAAAGTAAAAGCACATGAAAGCATCCTGTACCATTTGTTGACTGATGACGCGTCGATAAACCCAAACAAAACGGTAAAGCGGAACTCACGTGATTTGAGGCCCCTTTCGTGTTTGACTCGGGATGCTTGTCCAAGGCGTCCCGATACTATGAACATTTATGAAACCAAAATAAGGACAGCGAACACCTGCTGTGGCATGCAGTAGAGGTCTGTCTCCCACTGCTCGTCTACATCAACCCTCTGGGGATGTCTTGTACCGGATCGAGTAAGTTTTGCCACTGAATGACCGCCTCGTCTCAGGAATCGAGGCTAGAGAAAGAATAGGTCGACCGAGGTCCACATCGTGGATATCGATTGCGGTGAAGGATCAGCGATCGGGCAAAGAAGCCCATCAGTTAGTCAGAGAGGGAGTAGTTCAAGGCATCCACTTGTTCGAAGAGCCTGCAGGGTATGGGTACGTAGATAAAGTGGTTCGTGTGGAGGTCGACAGATTGTACCGGTCAGGAGCTATTAGAAGCTAAGGGTGCAACAAGGCAAGGATGCCGAAATCGGCAGGATGTCAAGGGTCCAGGGTCCCGAATATGAGTAGTCGAGTCAATACTGCGCATTGCTTTTCCGTAAAGAACGGAGGCTGTGCAACGTGAAACCGGTTCGCTCTTGCAGAACCCCATGTTCCTACATCGAATGGAGGTGCCTGTCAGTCCCAGGCGACAAGAGCATGCGAAGCCTTTCGGGGCGACCCAGCACTAGAGGGAGGGAAAGGTGATCCGCATCGTCGAGGCCAGAGCCGGGCACTAGCAGAGCCATCTGCCGAGGCTTAGATCTGGCGATCTCGTCGATTTGATTTTCCCTGGCGGGAAGTCCCTTGGTGTGCTCCTATCTCGTGTTCGGACGAGCATGGTCGCGAGCCGAAGGGGATAGCAGCAGCGGGCAGGACTAATTCGGCACCGCGGCAAAGCAGTGATGTCAAGCGGAGGGCCGGATCGAATGCACAAGCGGCGGCTTTAACAGGCAGCAATTTCCACGATTGCCTGGCTTGCTAAGTTTAGTGGCGCCGGGGACGTGCAGAGCATTATGCGAGAGCGCTATTGAGCTGGGATCGAGGCCATGGAACGTCGAATCTGGCAGCGGAGATTCATTGATGCGGGAGAGACTCGGGCCAGACTGGATCTGTCGTCGCCTTCGGGCAGATCTGCTCGCGTGGTCAGAGGCGAGTTCCGCGGGCCAACGGGCTGCGGCAGGGCCTGAACAGTGCTCTCGAAGAACACGCCAAAATAGCACCAGAGGAGAGTACCGGCGCGGATATTGGGGATCGCTTGCGGCGGGACCCGTGGGAATCATCGAGAGAGCTGGTGTGGTCCACCGTATAGCGTTCCTGGAGAGGCGCATGGCCACGCGCAGGAGCCGGCGGGTATGTGACTGTGGTTTTTGCGTGGGTTTGCGAGGGCGCTCGGTAGAGAGACGATCAAACAGGCACAACGAGTCCGAAACACCGCGTCGGCGAAGTGCACCGAAAGGGCGGGCTGGTGGTGCGAGCAGAAGGACCGCGGGGGCAGGCCATGCCGCATCGGGCAATCGACAACCGGCGAAGCTCCGTCTTCAGCACCGACGATGCTTGGCATCATGCAGACCTCGGGCCCCTGTGTCGCATCACCCGGCGAAAAACACTGCCACCTCCTCGAGCCCGATGGAGGTCCAGCGTCCGGGGGAGCAGGAGGATGGAAACATTTGCATTGCGCACCGCACCGAGCGGGCCTAGCAAAAGCTTGAGCCGCCCGCCACGGCAGGAACCTTGCCGCGCTGACAGCATGGCGCGCTCCCCCGGTGCTGGCCTTGCATTTGCTGCTGGCGGGAATACGAAGCAATGGCGGCTCGCGGTGCTGACTGCGTGTGTGCGTGAGAGAGCTGCGGGCGTGTGCCAGCGAGCTTGACGAATGACGAGCGTGGCGGCAGTTGACCGACTGCTACCGGCGGCAGGCAGCGTCAGCGCGAGGAGAGCAGGTGGGCAGGTGGAGCTTGGGCCTACGATGGATTCTCGTCGCTCGAAGCACGCCCCAGAACATCACGCCCGGCTGGCCCGAGCCACCAGTCATGGCCAGCAAGCGTGTCGAAACACCGGCCCTCGCGCCGGACGAGGCAGTAGGTTGGCCTCCCATCATTCAGCCACACCCACGCAGGACCCGGACTCCACAAGGCCACGGCGGGCCGGCCGGGCGAGGCTCCCCTGCGTGCTGCGTAAGGGTGCAGTTTCTCCAGGCGGCGGCCAATTGGGTGCTGACAGGGCGGGTACGGCGTGCGATTGGCGGGCGTTGAGCGGAAGTCGGGCGAGTAGTCGCGCGCCTGAAACGGGCCGTTGGCCAGCAGCTTGCAGTGTGGCTACTGGCTGCACAGCGTGGCCGCCTGCTCTACGCGAGCCTGGGGCTGCACACGGCAACAGCGGCGGCGCGTGGCGCTGGCTGCAGGCACCACCTAGGCCCTCGCCCAAAGCGAGAGGCTGGCCGGAGCAGACGGCCAGAATTGTCGGCGCAGTACCTGCATTAGCGCGGCTCGACGGGGAAAGCGCAGCCTGGACGGGCCTGCCCCGAGGCGCTCTATCGTTTCACCGCGAGCGCCGGGGCCTCCGGCTCTCGCTCCACCACCCTCCACCCTGCTCACCACCCGCAGTGTTTGCAGTCCGTGGGCTCCACTGGCTCCAACCCATGGCTGACCCATGTTTCAGACCCGCCGACCCTCCCCCGTGCCGCCCGCGTATATCTATGCCCACCATGCCGCCCATCACCGGCTTCTCTCCCCAGTCGTCTTTCCAGTTCATTCCTTTCGTTGTTGACTGCGAAGCTTCTCTCAAGCCAGAGTCATTCGTTCTCTTTGGTTTTGAGCTCTCTCTTTTTTTTTAATATCATCCACATCCAGCACCCACTCTGCCAGTCGCGGCACCCTACCATCGTTATCTAGTCTAGTTCGAACCTACCGTCACCATGAAGACGGCCACCTCCTTCCTTATTGGTGGTATTGCTGCCCAGCAGGCTGCGGCTGTAAGTTCTCTCCGCCCCGCCCCCGCCTCAGCACGCCTCGTTCTCTAACACCAGCCAGACCTTTGGCCTTGGCGGCTCCGCTAGCCTCGGAGGCTCGCTCAGTGGCTCCGCCTCCCTCGGTGCGTCGCTTGGTGGCTCCCTCTGGGGTGGCAGCAGCGGAAGCGACTGCTTCAGCACTCCCTCCAACACCAACAACGAGTGTACCGACTCTCAGAAGTCCGGCTGGGACTGGTCCGGCATCGCCGTCGGTGCCAGCATCGGCTCGTCCTACTCCGGCTTCGATGTCTCCGGCCTGACTTGCAAGAACAACTTCGGCAAGCGCGACCCCATCACCAAGCGTACCTTCGGCAGCAAGTGCGCCTCCGGCACCATCACCAAGAAGGCGGCCAGCAACCCCAAGATCGAGTGTTCCGGCTCCCAGAAGGAGAAGGGCTTCTCCGTCGGCGAGTTCCACGTCTCGACCAGCGTCGACACCCCCGTCGAGTTCCACTATGGCATGCCTGACGGCTCCACTTGCAAGCACACCTCCTCCTGCAGCTCGGGCGGTACCACCGTCAAGAACGAGCAGTGCGGTGGTGCTACCTCCGTCACCTGGAAGCTCCCTGACAACAGCGACAACGAGGACTGCGAGTTCGGCATTCACAGCATTGGCTGGGAGTGCGGCTCCAACGGCGGTTCCAGCACCGCTACTGTCTCCACTGCCTTCAGCGCCTCCACCGGCGGCGTCGGTTTTGGCGGCAGCCTCTCCGAGAGCTTCGGCTTCGGTCTGTCGACCCTCCTTAGTGTTCCTGCTGTGAGCACTCCCGAGGTCTTCACCCCCTCCTTCGTCTTCCCGTCTGGCGGCTCCCCCAGCGTTGCCACCAGCGTCGCCACCCCTGGCTTCCCCGGCTCGCCCAGCGTCCCCGGTGTTGATGTCAGCACTCCTGGTGCCCCGGTCATCACCACCCCCGCTGCCCCGGCTTCTTCTGATGTCAGCGGCGGCTTCAGCTCCGGCGTCAGTGTCCCCTTCTCGCAGAACGGCACTATCCCCGCTGGCTTCACCGCCTCCACCGTCTACGCTACCTCGGTCTACACCGTCACCTCTTGTGCCCCCGAGGTCACCAACTGCCCGGCCCGCTCTGGCACCCCTGCCGTTGTCACTTCGGTTGTCGCCATCTCGACCACCATCTGCCCCGTCACTGCTACTCAGACCGGTGGCGCTTCCGTTCCGTTCGGCTCTTCGCCGTCTGCTCCTGCCAGCTCTGGTGTCAGCGGCCTGGTCTCGACCCCTGCTGGTTCTTTCCCCGGCGGTTCGACTCCCGGCTTCGGTGGCTTCCCCACCGGCAGCTCTCCCGCCTCGTCTGCTACCTCTGCTGTTCCGTCTGCCAACTGCCCCGGCGTTCTCCCCAAGTGCTTGAACACCTGGATCACCAAGGTCGGATGCTCCGGCAACACCGATACCGACTGCTACTGCAAGGAGGTCGACTTCACCAAGAAGGTCATTGACTGCGTTGACAGCCGCGGTGGCAGCGACGATGAGATTTCCCAGGCTCTGTCTTACCTCACCGGTATTTGCGCTGCCTTCGTCCCCGAGAACCCCGGTCTGATCACCAACGTCCCCACCACCATCACTCTCGGTGTCCCTACGCAGACTCCTGGTGTCTCTAGCGGTGTCTCGGGCGAGGCCAGCACTCCTGTCGGCGGCTCCGTTGTGTCTTACTCGACTTCGACTGTCTACGCCACCCAGGTCCACACCATCACCTCGTGCGCCCCTGAGGTCACCAACTGCCCGGCTCGCAGCGGCACCCCTGCCGTTGTCACCTCTGTCGTCCCCGTTTCCACGACTGTCTGCCCCGTCACTGCTACCGAGACTCCTGCTGGCTCTGCTCCTGCTGGCTCCGCTCCCGCTGGCTCCGCTCCCGCTTCGTCCGGCGCTGAGGGTGTTGTCTCCAGCCCCGCTGCCTCCGCCCCTGCTTCGTCTGGTGTTGAGGGTGTCACGTCTGCTCCTGCCCCTGTCATCACCACTTCTCTCTCGACCTCGACCATCTACAGCACCGCTTTCAGCACTGCCATCACCACCGATGAGTCTGGCAGCAGCTCGGAGGTCGTTGTCACTCAGACCGTGTCCGTTGGTACCACCATCTGCCCTGTGACCGCCACCCAGACTCCTGCTGGCTCTGCCCCGGCCTCTTCCGGCGCTGAGGGCGTCGTCTCCAGCCCTGCTGCCTCCGGCCCTGCTTCCGCCCCCGCCTCTTCCGGCGCCCAGGGTGTTGTTTCCAGCCCGGCTCCCTCCGCCCCTGCCCAGACCACCGTTGTCACTTCGTACTCGACCTCGACCATTGTCAGCACCGCTGTGTCTACGAGCACGACCGTTGACGAGTCCGGCAGCTCCTCGGAGGTTGTTGTCACCCAGACCGTCTCCGTTGGCACCACCATCTGCCCTGTCACTGCTACGCAGACTGTCCCTGCCGCGCCCGTTTCTAGCGGTGTCGAGGGCGCTGTCTCCTCCCCCGCTGCCAGCGCTCCCGCGTCTGCCGGTGTCACTCCTGCCCCATCTGGCCCGGCCGCCGGAAGCTCGGCCCCTGTTCCCGTCGCCTCGTCTGGTGTCGAGGGTGTCACTTCGGCTCCCGCGCCTGTTCAGAGCAGCCAGCCCGTGACCACGATCTCCATAGTCCAGACCGTCACTGTTCCCTGCACCGCCACTGAGGGCGAGTCTGCTGGCTCCACCATCCCCGGCAGCTCGACGACCAGCGTCATCTCGACCGCTGTCACCGTCCCGCAGGTCGCTTTCACCACCCAGACCGTCACCGTCTCTGGCGTTCCCACGGTTCAGACTGGCCTTGCCCAGGGCACCCCCGCCTCGGCGCCTGCCACCGTTACCTCTTCGGCGGTTGTGGCATCTTCTGCCGCGGTTGACGGCGGCTACGCTACCTTCAGCTCCGTCGTCGTCCCGGCCATCACCACCCCGGTCGTCGGCACCCCCGTTGGCACCCCCGTCAGCACTCCTCCTGCCTACACTGGCGCCGCCTCTTCTCTCAAGAGTGCCGGCTCCATGGTTGGCGCCGGTGTCCTGGCTGCCATCTTCATGCTCTAAGCGTGCTTTGTTTTGAATGTGTAATGTGTATCTGGAATACCAAGACGCTTGCTTTGCACTCAACACACTCATCAGCGTTTTCCTATCTCTTGTTTCAACTGTGTATAGTTTCCACCATCACTCTTTCTTTAGTCAGCATCTGGGAAAAACGGAAAGCGATCTGAAGCAGAAGAAGAAATGACTTGACTGTCTTTCCATCTTTCTGAGCAGCGATTGGCTTATCAGCCTCGCTGAGGTAATAATAAGTGAAAAGGGATATAGCGGATCTTTAGAAATCTAGACTTTTATCCTGAGAACATTCTCGTCCCATTTGTGAATACGGCAACTCGCGCTGCTCTCCTCAATGCGGACTTCTGTCCGGAGATGGCAAGAAAGAAGAGGATGGAATATGGTTCAAACTAGCCGAGCTGGGCTTTCTCAGACTATTTATGACGATCCCGTGACGATCCCACGATGATCTCATGAGTCTCGAACATCAAGACGGTTGGCTCTACAGCTCCTTCGCGCAGCCGATGGCAAGCGTGGATCTTTTTTTTGCTTATGTCATGGGTAGTTAAAGCCATTATCCGGATATATATATATAATTTTTAATTCGATATTCTCGTCCGGATTATAGCTTTAACTACCTACGTATTTTTTTTTCTCTAAGAACGAGCTAAGGTATAGTTACGCCATATTCTGCTATTCTTCGCGCTAGCCATCGGCTGCAAGAGGGGGCTGTAGGGAAGTCGTGTTTCAGCCTGTTTCTTTTCCCCCTCTGCTCGGGTCGTGCGCCACGCGATCCCACGCCATCAACGCCACGCGCTCCAACGCCCGGATACCGTAACCGACGACACCGACCACATGTTCTCGAAAACCCCGCGCGTGGCTTGGTGGTGGATGGGTGGAAGCGCCACAAACTCCACTTGGAGCCATGCCATGTACCCCAGCGCCGCCGCGCGCCCGATCCGCCGCCAACAGTTCTTTCCCGTCTCAGGGGCTCGTCGTCGTCGGTCGTAGGTATCGGTCATAAGCCACACTCCGTCCTGTAGGAGCGGGGTGGCTGAGGGCACGTGGGAAGGTTATTTGGGGGATGGTTGTGGAGATGTAGGATGGGGAAGTCAGGGAAGTGCCGTGCTGGGTGGCATTGGATGGGGTGTGTGGCGTTTCGAGCTTTGGGGTTGCGGAGCAGTCCCCGTTATTGCTATTACACGCATATATCCGTTCACATGTCTTGTTTTTCGTATCAAGGGCGTCTGTGCTTTCGAATACAACACTGGAATATTCGATTTAGCTGGAGGCGCTTTGCTCTCACTTCATTGCCTATTTCCATCTTGTCTTGCTCTACTTTACTTGCTTAGTCTTTTCTCCCTATATTATGGTGATTGTTTTGATCTCTGATGCGAGCCTCTCAGGTGATTTCAGGTCTCCATACCGTCCAAGGTAGCTGACACCAACGCGTCGATACACGTCATGAGCATCATCGACTCGCTTCAACACTAAGCTGTTGCACCATCTTGATCGGCCAGATGGATCCCAATGTTGCTGGATAACCAGCAGGAGGAGCTGGTCGTTGACATGAAGCTCTGGCTCGATCCTGCTTCTATCTTCGGGAACGGTCATGTAAGAATGTATATGATCATCCGAGGGTAGCGGGAGGAAGTCAGGGTGGAAGCTTATAGCTCCAAGCCGATCTTTGATGGACAGAGCGTGGTAGTGGGGTGTGAACTCTGTACATATTGCAGAGTAAATGCGCCCGCAGATCTTCAACTTTGCCCATTCACATGGACCGAACGGGTTCACCGTAGAGAGTTTGTGCTCGACACCAACAATCTCCGCAGCCTCATAGCCCCCTAATCGTTCAAGCGGCAACAGCCTGCGAGATTTTATCCGCGCTACAATCGAGGCCCAAGACCAAGATGGTGCATAGTGGTCCGTCTGGCGCCAAACGGGATGATGACCGTTGTCGGGAGCCCACAACAGGCCATTAAGGTCGCTTTTCCACATGCCGCACACGTACAAGTGGCCTGTTTTTGCGCTCACGAGCTCGGCTACCCCGGACACTGCGGGAAGCAAGTCCGTCTGACAGGTGACATCTCGACCAGAGAGCTCCTTTACAACACCGGACCAGTACTCGGATAGGCTCGGGATATCTTTCTCCAATTTCTGGGGGTGCGTCTTTTGGAGCGAGGACGGCTTCACGTCCTTAGTTCGGACGTCACCGACAGAGCATTCGCAGAACAAGGACTGCTCGCATTCCCACACCATCTCCGCTTCAGTGAAATGCACGATCCGCCTCGACAACACCCACTCTTGCAGAGTCCACGCGCGCCTTTTCAGCTTGCTTATCGGACCCCGATACTCTGTCATGTTGTCATACTCCTCATGTGTGTGCAGGAAGTGATGGCCTAGCTCGCGCCCGAAATCATTCTCACGCGGCTCGCCGCGAACGAAGACGTCTCCAACCAAGTCATAATGAGCACCTTCAAGACGAGTAGTGTTCCAATTTTTCCCCGTCCGCTCTTGAAAACACCCTTCAGAACTGTTTGCAGCGAGATCTGCTGCGATGGTGAGGACCGCGCCCGAGTAGTAACTGCCCATCCGCGCGGACTCACGGGCCCAGTCCTCCTTATCATCCTGGATAATGCACAGGCTGTCAATCCATAGATACGGAATCCCGAGCTGCCGGGTGACGGCCAACGCATCGCGGAAGGTCCGAGGAAGCTCTTCCTCCTGGATCTCGCGCTGCAGATCTTGGATGTTGGCTTTCAAAGCTCTGAGAGGGACGTGATTTCCCCAGCAGTGGCTGAGCGCAGCGTAGGCCTCTTGCGATTCGACGCCGTCGGCAACGTAGAGGTGTGGCACGTCGCCTTCTGATCCTACTGCTATGACCCTTGATGGCAACACTGCTCCAGCTGCGTTCGAACACGCTTCATGATTGCTACTGCACTGCGAGAACCACGTGCGTAGGAGGGTTTGGCACTTTGCGGAATCTGCTCGGCGCGACAGCGTACGAGCCTGGCCTATAGGCAAACCCAAGGGTTCATCTTCCAACCGCGTGGTCAGCGACCCGAAAAGAACTCACAACAAGGGTTCCTCGCCTCACCTTGCTCTCGGTAGAACTGCAGCCGAACCTCGACCCACTTCCAGTAGTCCTCCCGTTCCTCTTTTGTCTTCACCTTTTCCTTGCATCTCTCAGTGCCCTCATTTTTCTGCCCGCAGAGCCCCATCTCCAATGGGAAAAAATCCCGACACGCATCGTCCTTCGGTTGTACCTTCACGTCGAAGGTCTCGAACTCGACACCACCACAAAAATTCTCGATCGCACGATGGAACATGGCACAAACAAGACAGCTATGCTGTCTCGCCGCGGCGAGCAGATGCTCGTAGAAGATCAAGTGATGGTAAGTCTTGCCGGCATCCTCTGGGGCTGTCGAGCTCTCAAGTAGATCCACGCGCAGGTCGAGACAGACATGGCAGCGGGCTCGGTGGAACCCAGCCTCCTGGGAATGGGAGAAAGCGTTGTAAAACTGATGGATGGCTTTGGCCGAGTAGGGGTTCCGGGGCAACCAGAGGCCGTAGTCCTCATCAGCAGGAGAGTCACCAGCATTGGAAGTTTGGGAAAGGCCGACCGTGTCCATGGGTTGGCTCCAAATAAGATGCCGTAATGGACCGAGGTGGGTGGGAGGGTCATGTATTACACGGGAGATGGGGGAAGACACTCGGGTGTCCCAAAAAGTCGTCATGTGCCTAATAGCGGGGTTGCGATTTAGGCAGCAGCGGTCTGTAACTGCTGCTTAACAAAGCCCAGGATAAGAGATAGCTGTGCCCATACGCGTCGTGTAACGGGCTGAAATCACTAGAACGTGTTGTTTGACGGCCGAGCGGCTTCTGTTACTTGGAAGAACAGACTCACGCTGCGCAGTAGATTCCAGTAGTATGATGCCATTGCACATCTAAACCTAGAGCAGCAAGTAATGTTACCCGTGAATCTCGGGAACACAGAGCAGCTGAAGAGTATCTAGGGACCGAAAGAGTAACACCATAGTGCATGCTTGTTGAAAGAATGCCACACTCCGTCGTCGAGACCACTGCATACACCATCATCCAAGAAACCCCAGCATCTATCCGGAAGACCCTTCTAACTAGTCAAAAACCCCAATCGCCACACTCCAGCAAACTCGAGCTGGCCACGAAGCTGAATCCACCGAAAAGCTCGGCCTCGGCGTGACTCGCGCCTCCCGCACCACCGTCCAAGTCCAGGCTACCACTCATCATCCCCATACTCTTACGCGCCGACATGACCGGACTGAGCGACAAATCCGTAAACTCGGGCGAAAAGTTCTCGGCGAGTTCGGGGTCGGTAATGAGCGGTTGGATCGGGGGCTCAAGCTCGCGCGTCGCCAGTTTCTTCCAGTCGATGCGGCGGAAGAAGCGGTGGGCCTTGATAGTCTGCAGGTCCTTGGGCATGTTTCCGCCGAGGCGCTTGGTAGGTTCCTTGCGCAGGAGACGGGTGAGCAGATCCTTGGCATCGGGCGAGAGGAAGTAGGGCAGCGGCAGCTTTTGCTTGAGGATCTTCTCCTGCACTTTGGCGTTGTTGTTGGCGACAAAGGGCGGCGAGCCCGTGAGCAGGTCGTAGCCGAGCGCGCCGAGCGACCACCAGTCGACCGCGAAGCTGTACTCGCGACCTTGGATAACTTCCGGAGCCATGTACTCGGCCGTACCGAGCATCGAGTTGCAAGTGTCGTTCTCGTCAACAGCAACCTTGGAGAGACCGAAGTCGGTGAGGAGCAGGTGGCCCTCAGAGTCTAGGAGGCAGTTCTCCGGCTTGAGGTCTCGGTAGACGACGCCGACGCTGCGGTGAAGATGCTCCAAGGCGAGCACCATCTCGGCCATGTAGAATGCGGCAACCTCCTCGGTGAACATGCGCTCCATGGCTAAGTGGTGGAACAACTCTCCACCCTGAGCATACTCGAGAATGAGGTAGAGCTTCTCGTGATCCTGGAAAGCATAGTAGAGCTTGACCACAAACGGGTGGCGGTTGACGTTCTCCAGAATCGCGCGCTCCGTCTTCGTCTGTTCGACAAGCTTCTTGTGGACGGTGAGGTGGGCCTTGCGCAGCTGCTTCTGCGCAAAGAGGCGCCCACTGGCCTTGTGCTTAACCAGAAGTACCGTGCCATAGGAGCCCTTGCCGAGACAGCGTAGAGGCTCGAAGTCATCGGCAGTCATCTTGCGGGTCAGAGAATCCAAGCGGTTGCCCGAGGCTTCTTCGAACACGCTCTCCCGCGCTTCAACGCTGGCAAAATCCTCGTCAAGCTCAACCTGGTAGGTTTCAAGCTCTGTCTTGTCGCTGTTGCTCGACAGGTCGGAGATTACGCTGACGTTGCTCGAGGCAACCAGGTTTGACACCGACTTTGGAATGGGTGAGCCGAGGTTGAGCTTCTCCAGCTGCGCCTTCATGGAGCTGATACCGCCGCTGGAAGAAGATGGGCGGAGCGCAGGGCTGCTGGTGACACTGGGCAGGTCGCGCGACTTGACAGGTCCAAGCATTGGCGTGCTTGAAGCTGAGATATCAGTCTCCTCACACTCCGAGGTGACGGGCGTCTGAAATCCGCGAATGGTGTGCACAGCGGTCGGGGCCGGAGTGACCTTGTTCGCGCGCTTCTTCTTCTTCTTCCGTGCGGCATTGCTCTTGGCTTTCTCAAAGTTGAGCTTCTCGCCGCCGAGCGCCTGCGCATGCATCCCAGTGTTCGGCTGGCGGTGGGGTGACTGCGACATGACTTTCATCGGCGGGGAGCGGCCGATGTCGCGCGCGAGGCGGAGGGCTGGCTCAGCATTGCGCTCGTCGTCGGGCCCCGCGACTGTGACAGCAGGGGTGTTGGCGTTCAGGACGCCGTCTATGGCGGCTGGCGCGACATCGTGGGTCGGGCTGAGCGGCTGGTGAGCGCCCGTCTCCTGCGGGAGGTGCTGGTCGTGCTCGTCGAAGGCGAAGACCATGGTCGCGGTAGGTTGGGAATATGTTATGCGGTTTGTACGAGAGGGAAGAAGGCCTCAAGCTGCCATACAGGAAAGACAGCTCCGGACACGCTACGCGAGCTAGGGTGTCAGCTGCGAAACCAAACGGGCTCACTCGCACGCGCGCGTACCTACCCTCACTTCACCTCCCCGTGATTACCGTCCGCCGTTCAAGGCGGACCTAACGCCTGTAGCCAAAGCAGCGAAGCGAAACTCGCCTCGGTCTTGGAGAGTCCGGGTGCAGCAGCAGCGGGAGGGGCGTGGAGGAGAGTAGTCGCGGTGTTGCGCGAAACGAGGAAATCGGTCGAAGTGTCGCAGGATGATCCCATTAAGCACAAAAGCGAGGCTGGCGAGCGTGATGCGAAGGTCTCTTGGCGAAGCCGGGCCCGAATCCGGAAGTGGTGGGGGACGGCGGTGGTGAAGGTTGCGGGTGAGAGAAGAACGGTCGCGCAAATCAAGGTCGCGAATAAGTTTCATTGTAGGGCGAGGGCAAGGATCGGTTGGCGGCTTCCCGCGGCTCGGGAGCCAAGCCTAGTCGCCCTGTTTGAGCCGCTTCGCCCCAGACTCCAACATCCCGTCATTCTCACCTGCCTCAGCCAGCTCAGCCAGCACGTCGTTGCCTGCGCGTTCCGGCGATGACGTGGTTCCCGCCGCGACGGGCCGCATACTGTGCGTAGGGCTGTCCCGCGCCTCCGATCGTCGGCTACCTCAGTTACCGGGACACAGCATTCGTCACGTGTCGATCTGCTCTCCGTTCTCCGTTCATTTTCCCGTCGTTCCTGTTCCTTGCCCTTTCGGGACTACCCCGGTCGCCGTCTGCCAGCGTCGAGGAGCCCCTTATACCCACTCCGCTGCCTCTGCATGAACCTGTTGGTGTTCGTAATGCACTCATTGGTCCACGGCATCTCATCACCCCCCTGAGTGATGTACCACGGCCGTCCAATACGGCAGACATGGGGTGATAGCCTTCGCCCAATCACAGCCTTGCAGATCAATCGTCGCGAAGGGCGTTTTGCTGTTGCGCAATACGGCGCTTTCGCCAGTGGATACCTTGCCCTCCAATGAGCTGGAGTACACGTCTGCGGCAAAGAAACGCACAGCCAAACAAGCAATGGATGTCGTATGGTGCCATTTGTACGGGACGTAGCTGTCCAGACAGATTCTGTATGTACCTGATCTACCGCACTTCAGCAATCACCGCCCCACCCCTCCGGATCGCCGCCCAAGCCCCTCTGCACCGCATTCCATCCCGCCAGGCCCGCCTGTACAAGCCCAACCGCCTGGTTCACGTGCGCGTTGCTCGACTCAAATCTCGCGTTCCTACCATCCTCCAGCTCATCCTCCAAATCGAACTGGCTCGCATCACCCTGATGGCCGTCCATGACCAGCCTTCTGATCACGCGACGATGCTTGGCGAACCACTGCTCCTCGCTGAGAGTAGCGTAGCGCTTGCGGCCTTGCGGGTCGTTGGGCGCAGCGCCGAGGGAGAAGGCCCAGTTGACCGTGTAGACGGACCAGCGGCGGGTGAGGAAATGCAGCAGCGGCCAGGTGAAGAGCCAGAGGAAGGTGAGATAGAAGATCCAGCGGATCCAGGTCGTGGTGCGCCAGCGGTTGATGGCGTGGGGCGAGTAGATGTCGACGGCGCGGTCCTCGAGCGGGAATGAGATCAGAATGTGCCCGCGGTAGTTCGTCGAGCGGATAAGAGCTTCGATGCGTTGGCGAATAAGGGCCTCGTCGAGACCCGAGATGGTACGTTTGACACGGAAGCTGGTTTAGGGTTAGAAGGCCGGGCTGGCGTGAACTGGGAGGGGGTGGAGTTGGGAACTTGCATCTTCAGCTTGGCCGGAGAGGCACAGTACTCCTTGCACCACTCGTACAGGTCCGGCTTTGTCTCGCCGACCTCGAGCTCGCGCTGGTAGCCCTTGACGCGCGTCTTGCGGAAGCCGCCACGCAAGGCGGGCTCGCCGTTCTCAACGGTGCGGGCCTCCCACCAGGTGGGATCAAGGGGCTTGCCGAGGAAGTGCTGCAGGTTAAGCAAGATATCGAAGTCGACAACCTGCTTCTTCTCGCGCTTGTCGCCCCGGCGCACCGTTTGGGTGTGGTAGCCGTGGATTTGCACCACGGGCCGCGGCGGCAGCAAGCGCAGATAGTCGGTGATGTATTTGTACAAGTTGTCGGGGTCGGTGAGGCGCTCGTCCATGCGGATGGTGACGGCGTGCTGGTTAATGGGCTTGCCAAACGCATAGGCGCGGCCGTTGCGCTCAATGACGGCGTAGTCATCTGCGACATTGGGGATGTTGCTCCCGGGCGTCGGGAAGGCGTCGGGAGCAGCAGCCACCGAACCCTCGCCGCTCACACTGTCGGTGTAGGTGGGCGGCTGGTCGGCAATCTGGGGAACATCATCGTACTCGTAGTCGCCGCGGGTTGTGTGCATTGACACAGCGTCCGGGTCATCGCGATAGGCAGGGGCGGGGGCTGGCTTGCCCATGGTTGCTCAAGGAAGGAGTTAGGGTCGGAACGAACGTCACGAGCAGCTTGACGGGAGGGAACAGGGAGACAACCACGAAACGCTGTATTTAAGTTGCTGGCAGGCGAGTGCTTGGATGGCTAGCCTAGGCGGCAACGACGCCTACCGAGAGCTAGACCAAGCCGGCCGGATCCTGATGCAGGGGAGTGGGCCTAAAAATACAACGCGAAGCGAGAAATCAGTATTTGCCAGGCACCAGCACCAATCAGCGAGCTTGGGATGGTTCGGTCGGCTAGATGACACCCATCAGACCTGTGAGCAGATGTGGTGGTGATAAGGTGGAACGGGAGACGCGACTCAACCCGCGGGAGACGCGAAGGGTCCGCCGCTAAAAAACAAGCGCTGGCCCGTGCATACAAGTCCCGAGGATGCCCCGGCGCAGGCCAATATTTTCTGAGCCCGAAATGCGTCACTCCAGTCCCCGCGAAGCTCGTTGATCCTTGATGCGGCTCCTCTTCAGCCAACCCCTCCTCCGCCGGCTTTCGCGCTTCCCTCGTGCTGCCGTGGTTCCTGCGTGGCGCTTCCCCACTAGCCTTTTCGCCAGACAGTTTCACTCCTCAAACTCCGCCATGGCCGAATCCTCTACCACGACCGCTGCGCCCGCTTCGCTCGCCGATCCGCCCCGCGCTGGCCAGCACGTCCTCCACGATGGCAAGGAATACGATACTGCGAAGGAGGGTTTGGCCCATATTCTCATCCCGCCAAACACCGCCACCTCCGTTGACCCCAAGAAACTGGGCAAGAGCGACGATGAGGAGCAGAAGCAGTCTGTCTTCTACAATCCGATCCAGCAGTTCAACCGCGACCTCAGTGTACTTGCCATTCGGGCCTACGGCGAGGATGCAATTGCCTCCAAGGCACGGAAATACACGCAGGAGCGGTTGAAGGAAAAGAGGAAGAGTGAGCGGAAAAGGAAGGCTCGCTCTGAGAACGAAGGCGCTGCTGAGGGTAATGACAATAAGAGAGCGAAGGTCAATCATAAGGCTGAGACCGGTATAGCAGAGAAGGCTGAGGGCACGCCCGCCGAGGAAGCTGTGGAGGAGCAGCCAGATCAAACCTCAGGCGAAACACAGCAGAACCCTCGGACCAATGGTGCCTCCAAAGGGCCTAAGTTCCGCATTCTCGATGCGCTCTCTGCCACCGGCCTTCGCGCTCTTCGCTACGCCCACGAAATCCCTTTCGCAACCTCCGTCACCGGCAACGATCTCTCTCCCTCCGCCGTGGATGCAATGAAGCTCAACATCAGGCACAACAGGCTGGAGCACAAGATCACGCCAGTCACTGGCAATGCGGTGGCACACATGTACCAGTTTGTCGGTCAAGAGGGCGTCGGCGGCCCGGGGCAGAAGTACGATGTGATTGATCTGGATCCTTACGGTACAGCCGTGCCATTCCTCGACGGCGCAGTACAAGCAGTTGCTGATGGCGGCCTCCTGTGTGTGACCTGCACCGACGCCGGAGTCTTCAACTCAAACAGCTACCCCGAGAAAGCCTACAGTCAATACGGCGGGCTTCCCATGAAGGGGTATCATTCTCACGAATGTGGCCTGCGGTTGATCCTGCACGCCATTGCCACGACAGCAGCCAAGTACGGCATAAGCATCGAGCCGCTCCTCAGCTTGTCTATCGACTACTACGCACGTGTTTTTGTCAGAGTACGGAAAAGTCCTGCGGATGTCAAGTTCCTCGCTGGTAAGCAAATGTTGGTGTACAACTGTGATTCGGGCTGCGGCGCATGGACGAAGCAATTCCTGGCCAGAAATCATGTCCAGGTCGGCAAGAAGGGCACGGAATACTTCAAGTACAGCTTTGCGCAGGGCCCTTCGGCACCACCGCACTGCCCTCACTGCGGCTTCAAGACTCATGTAAGACCCAACCTCCATAGATTATCCCAACGCAAAACTCTCTTGATATTAACAGCTTCCAGCTATCTGGACCTATGTGGGGCGGCCCCCTCCATAACCCCGCCTTCATCGAAAAGATCCTCAGCTACCTCCCAGCCGTCGACAAGGACACGTACCAAACCATGGACCGCATCGAAGGCATGCTCCGCACCGCTCACGAAGAACTCCTTTTCGAGACCCCTTCTCCCTACGCTTGCACCTCGAACTCGGCCGAGCCCTCCACCCCAGGCCAAGACGAGATCCCCAAGATGGATCCGGCCATCGTCGACCACCACCCCTTCTTCTTCAGTGTGTCTCAGCTTTCCCGCATCATGCACTGCCAGGCGCTGCCCGATGCTGCGTTCAAGGGCGCGATGAGGAGACTGGGCTACCGGACCACGAGGAGCCATTGCAAGCCGGGCACGGTCAAGACGGATGCGCCATGGGAGGTTGTCTGGGAGGTGATGAGGGAATGGGTGCGCCAGCGGAGCCCGGTCAAGGATGAGAAGTTCAGGGTCAACACGCCCGGTCGGGGCGTGTGGGAGAAGAGGAGGGTGGTTGAAGACGTGGAGATGGCGAATCAAAAGACGGAGGAAGAGAAGAGCGAGGAACATGGAGAGAGGAAGACTGAGAAGGAGGGGGAGGGTGCGGAACCAGTAAGCGGAAGTGCCGATGAGGCTGAGAATCAGGTGAGCGATGTGAAGATCGAGAAGCAGTGGGCACCCAACGACGGCTTGGAGAAGTTACATAAGCTGGAAGTCGTGTTCGACGAGGAGTTGGGCAAGGACAAGGAGAACAAGAAGGTGGTGCGGTACCAGATGAACCCGAGGGCGAATTGGGGTCCAATGGGCAGGGCGAAGTAGATGGCGTGCTGATTTGGCGGAGGAGAGATCATGAAACAAACTGGTTGTTTTGGTTGATCATACCCCCCTTTTTTCCCCTTTTTTCTTGGGGGGCATTCGATGGAGTTACAGAAGGCATTGTGCTTCATTAGCACATCGAGGTATGGAAAAGTAAATGACTTTTAGTTCAGGGTAGACAACAGTGAAGTTGCGTGGTTGGAGCGGGAGCCAACACTAGCACCGTCGATCCCGTCTTCCATGACGTCTACAGGCAATACATCGACGACAACATGTTAGGTCCAAAAGCTCACCCACCTAATTTGATACAACTGAACCTCCCTCAAGGCTACTCTCCTGCTCACGACTTCGCCCGAGATAATGGATCTCCTCAACCCACCAACGAACTACGTCGGCACCGCCCTCTTCATCTCCTACATCGCAACCGCCCTTATCCTATCAACACGCGTCATCATCTACCTCCACAACCGCCACTGCCTTCTCCTGCGTCTTTCTTCACCACAAACCTCCTCCCGTTCCTATTTGGCTTACCGCCGCCGCCGCCGCCACCGCCTCACAGCCCTCACCTCACTCGCAGCCGCCTCCTTCGCCTGCATCTCCTATCACATGCTCTCCTTCCTCCGCCTCTCTTACAACGCATTCTGCGCCGCCCGGCGGCTTGACCCCTTTCCCACCTCGTTGTTGAAGGTGATGGTCGCGCAGCTATGGTCTTGGATGCTCAGCTCGACGCTCTTCACCGACTTTGCTCGCGACTTGGTAACGGCAACAGGGGCAAGCGGGGCCTGGGTTAGGACGGCGCTGTTGTGGAGTTTGGGTGTTAGTTTGGTGGTTGGGATCGAGGGGCGGCGGGGGAGAGGGAGTGGGGGAAGTTTGGGTGAACTGGTCGTGTTGGCGCAGGTGTTGCCGGTGGGGTTCGCGGGGACGCTGTTTTTGATAGGGGCGGAGATTGAGGAGGGCATTGGGGGACGGGAGGGGGTGAAGTCGATGTTGAAATCGAAGCCGTCTGCCAAGGCGGAGGAGAGAGGGGAAGAGCAGCGCCGGGGTGGTGTGGAAGCTGGTTTTATGGTGCCTCTTTCCGTGACGGTGTGTCTCGCTTTGCTTCCATCCCTGAGGCGGGTGGCGGAGACCTCGACGGCGAATGTACTTGTGGGAAATGTGCTTCTTCTCCGTGCTGGCCTTTTCGTCCCGTTCTTTGCTACGAAGCGGCTGTCTGCCAGAGCTGCTGCTGGGTGCGCGCGGGCATCGGGCTCGTTGGAAGTAGTTCCCTGTATAGAAAGTAAGGGATATCGGCGTTTGAGTTACTTGGTTTTTTGCTTTGGATGTACGATCGAGTTGATGATGGGATGGGTGGACGGATTGGCTGCAAGCAGTGAGTGGAAAGAAGTGATGAGCGGATTGTGGGCCAATCCTGCTGTTGGTGCTCTGGGAACCGACTCGGTAATCGGTATGATAATTGCAGTGGTCTGGATGGGAATGAGGAGTTGATTTTGTATCCTCTGGTGAAAGATCCTGGAGGAAAGAGGGGAAACTCGTAGAGTAGCCTTATAGAAAAGCTCACTTTGTCAAACTCAGCATAGTGATATTCCTGGATCCACATTTCGCCGTGAAAGAAACACACTTTTGACGAGCTGTTGAGAAGTGTTCGGATTTGGGCGACAGAAGATGCTGGAGCCGCCCCACCCCCACGTCTCCGCTCGTGCATGTAAGCGAAGACGACAACATCATGCATTGCAGCAGGGCGTCGCTTTGCTGCAGCGGCTGCCGCCGCCACCGGCACCAGGGGCCCTGGCAGTTCAACGGCGCGTCATTTCCGGGCAAGCTCGTGTTGAGACCCCGCTGGAGCTGGACTTGGCGTAATTCCTTCTCTTGTACAACTGAAAGTATACACCCGCCCAACCGCGACACTTTCTCTGTTCTCGATAACTGGGTGTTCGCCGCTGCTTCGATTGTTTTTCGTAAGGAGCCCTCGAGCAGCTACCGCGGCTTTTCGGCTGACGGAGCGGAAACAGGGCGGCATGCGGCAGGCAAGGCTGAGCGTGCACATGACTGCCACGTGTTGGCATCTCAGCCCATCATGCTCTCTCCAACCTCTGGGCCGGAGACAGTCGAGCTCACAAGACCAATCTCGCCACCGCGACGCCACGGTTGTTCCTTGGGCGAGAAACCCCTTCCATTTGAAGCCATAGCACAAGGCACCGTCAAGTCGGCAAAGCCGTGAGATCCGCCTCGTGCTTCACTTAAACATTGTCCACCGAAAGGACAGCCCGAAAGCCGGAGGCTCGCACCATCTGATAGCCAAGTGAGTCATCAACATACCGGGCAAGCAGCCAATGGAGCCCACGCGCCGCCGGCTGGCTATTCTACCTTGCTCGACCTTTAGCATAGGAGTAGATTCAATTGAGTAGTTCGAAGTTGATTGAGTAAAATGGAGGATCTAGGCATACAAATTAGCAGGATGTTTGATACAAAACAGCGGGGTCGCTGCTCCGCCTTCAAGTGGCCATTCAGCAGTGAGCGATGTTTGCCGTGCACGAGGGAGGGTGGAGAGGCTGTCGCGGCTTGGGGCGAAGCTCTGGTCACGAACCCAAGCTACAATGGCTGTAGGGGCCGAGAGAAGAGCATGATTGATCAGTTGTTCGGCCCGCGGTGAGCCATGGTACTGTAGCAAAGGCTGCTGGTGTGCGTTCGGGGGGCAGGCGGCGGCCGGGCATGCTGCAATCCTCCCCGCGAATCAACGCCCCCTCGACCCTCTTTATGCTTCTCACATGCCAACTCCCGGTCGCGGGACCTAGCTTCGCACCGGCGCTCTTCGAGAGCAACCTTCAACATCGACACTCCTCCGTCGAGTCATCACAGTGGGATATCGACAGCGCACTGCGAACCCACGCAACCACCGTCATCGCTCGCAGCCCGCAGCACGCATCACCCCCACACGCCGCCAACGGCGATCGGCCGCATGCCGTCGGAATTCATCATCTCCATCGACCCCCTGTCGAGATCTTGACATCCCGCGCTGCTCAGCACTCTATCCCCGCCCA
This sequence comes from Diplodia seriata, assembly GCF_021436955.1. Lineage (NCBI taxonomy): Eukaryota > Fungi > Ascomycota > Dothideomycetes > Botryosphaeriales > Botryosphaeriaceae > Diplodia > Diplodia seriata. Next base: position 3,951,346 of record NW_027117308.1, on the reverse strand, counting down.
AGTTCCATCTGCTGTCCTTGCTGGCTGGCACGCTGCACCCATCACGAACGGCTCGGCTCGGCTCCAGCTGGGTTTTCCCATTCATATAGGACGTGCGACAAGACGGGCTCGGGTTGCTGCTGGCAGTGCTCCTCCAGTGATCAGGTGTACATCGAGGTCGACCGTTTGGTATGCTGTAACAACGTGCATCATTGGTAGTAGAGGAACACGAGAGGTTACTGACGAGTCCAACGCAGGCCGGCACCAACTGCGTAAGGAGGACGTCATATCACCCCATCACGGTCAGCCTCGTCCGCATTCTTCGCTGTGAAGCCCACGATTGGTACCGTCCAGCTGTCATCGCTCGCGAAGCGTACGACCTGCCGATCACCAACAGAGCCGCCTTGATACATACGATATGTCTCGGCAGCCAGAGATAACGCAACCGCTGAGCGAGGCTCCGGGCGGGAGCGAGCCCGTAGTTGGCGTAGAGTCGTCGAGCGACGTGGATAGGATAGTGCAGAATGGAGTTGTCGCTTGCACCGAGCGCCACAGGGGAAGAAAGCGGAGAAAGGCCTTTGCCATGCTCTGGGCTTGTTTCCGTTTGGACGCCGAATACGATCTGGTGAGTGGCCAGGAACTTGTCTGTAAGGAGGACGCTAACTAACCCAAACAGCTACAGCCTGAACGGTACAACAGACGTATTGAAGTCTATTGTCGGATCGATGGCAGTGAGCGCAGGTATTTTGCCACTGCCCGGTTCGATACACAGTGCAGCACCAACCTTGTCTCTGCCAGCTGGCTGCGCGCAAAGAATATCGATCCACTGAGGTTGGAACGCATCACCGACGGCCCTGGGCGGGTCGATCGGATCGAGGGCAGCAACGAGTTGGTGGCCAGAGTGAGCCTGTGGTGGTATGGTGAAGACATTCCCTACAGAGACCAGCAAGTCCATTTGAAAGAGAGGACTCTGTCGGGAGATTTTGCCGTTGCGGAGCCTGGGGAGGGATTTGACATTATCATTGGCCAGGAGAGTATTCGAGAGGAAAGGCTCTTCCAGAAGGAGTGGTATTTCTACGCGCAGACAACCCAGGGAGGTCATATACCGCGCAGCGTCTCTTTGAATGGTACGTCGTTGCCTAGCACTGAGACGTCCGGTCGGCTGACATCTCCACAGCGCAGGAACGGCAGGCAGCAGAAGAAGCGCGTAGGAGGCAGAGGGCTCTGCAGGAGCAGGCAAGACTGCAAAGAGTGAGACAGGATGCGCACTCGACTCAACCGAGGTCTAGCAAGCCATGAGATTGTCAGGTGTCGACCGTGGCTCGCCTTACCGGTATCGGATCCGGTACCTCCAACTTCCGGTGCTGGCACGTGCACCATCCGCATCCGGATAGGAGGAGCTTCAGGGTTCGGATTGCACCCATTGCATTCTGTGCCTGTCTCACTTTCGGCGAGGCTCCATGTTTTCACCAGTTTCATTGTGTGTTACGGCATCATTTTCCCTTGGGCGTATTCCCTTTGCCTGTCCACTTCCCTTGGGGCCTTGTCTCATACTGCATAGCTGCATTGCATGGAGTTTGGGGTATGGGGTAGGTCCTTTTTCAATTCAAGCTGAGCTTCGCGAGGTCTATTCATAGATAGTTTCAAGATCATCAGATTCATGGTTCAGCACCATATGATTAATGGGAAAACACGTTAAAATCACATGCCTAAGGGCGCCGCTGCTTCATGCTTGCCAGGCAGTCGGACATTCTGATTCATGGCCCTTTGCTGTCAGCTTGGATAAACACCACCTGAATGGCTGAAAAGGCTGCAGTTACAGCAAAGACTTCCGCTCGCTTGGCCTTCGTAAACACGGCCAAGGAGATGGCCAACATGACGTTGAACGCTGCAATGATGCCCAAGCGCGCTCCGAGTGGCTTGACAAAGTAGAGAACAACAATAGAAAGAATCGGCAAGGCAGACGCAACCACGCTAGTCACTGTCGCAGTCAATTTCCGGACTGTTTCTTCTTTGCACCCCTCTCGGCCCCAGGCTTCCTGGAGCTCCCGAGAGCGGAGACATTGGAATCGGATGAGGTGGTCGACAGCTTTCTCTGACACCCATGTCGACAGAGCATCTCCGTCAGGGCGAGCCAACAACGTCACCAAGTCTTTCTCGCCTTTCTCGGGCTGCTTAGAGTCCCCCCAGATGCTGGAGTCGTCTCCAGTCATCTCTTGCCGAAGAAGGAAATCCTGGAGCCAGCAAAGGTCCCTTTTTCCGGGTGGTGGCATGCGCAGGATTTTGTGCTGTCGGATTAGAGCCTTGTCTACCATTGCGTTAGTATTGAGAAAGTGATGCTGTCTATCGGATACTCACTGTACTCCTTAAGCCTCTCGCGAATGTCGCCGATAAGCTGGGGCTCTCTCTCCGAACCATCCGAAATGCCCAGCCATGACCAGTCTTTGAGCGACCATTTCTGCTCCTGGCTGCCGACACAGTTCCCTGCCTGGATATCGTTCAGTTCTTTCTCCATCTTCTGGATCTCGGCTTGCATGTACAAGAGGCTTTGCGCGTTGAGTTTCCCGAACCGACGGAACACAGCGAGCTCTGGGTAGACACTCATCTCCAGAGAGATGGAAGGGTACCCCTGGGGTAAATAGTCACCGTGGGATGAGGTTGTTGATGCTGGAGGAGTTGCCGCCGGCATCTCCGTCTGCGGAGGGGTATCTCCGCCTTGCATTTCCTGTCCTCCACCATTCTTGGGCATAGGCCGTCCAGAAGGTACATTGAAAGACGGTAGGATGGTCGCTTGGCCAGTGGACATGGTTGAGCGAGTCGTGCTTGTCCTCTTCAGGATCGTCGTCTACATATGAGCTCATGAAGAAGGAGTTGAGTGTGCGCTATCGCCATGGTCAGGCTGGTGATATAAGCCGTGCGGCTTCTCACAGCCTCGCTATCTCTGGACCAAGCTCGCCTGCATGTATGGCGGACAAGGCGCACTTCTTGCAGCATGCATCGGAGACCGGTAGCAAATGCGTTGGCTACTTCTCAGTGCTCTGCATATCGAGAGACAAACCTTCCAAACTGAAAACTCCATTGGGAGCTTGAGGAATGATCCTTGCCGCTGTGTAGGGCCTCTTCTGGAATGAGCGGATCGCGACTCTTCGAAAAGTTCAACGTATACCTTTGCGGCTGCATCGATGGCTGGCTGCACAGTGTACATTGCTTACGCTTCTTTACTGGCTATTCTGGAAGTGTTTGAGTTTTCGTTCATTATTTCACTACAGTGGTTCTCCTGAGGGTACCCACGGTTTCGTAATACTCGCTCATTGAACATCTGCAACTTGGAAAATGTCGTGAGTGGAGTGCTCTATACTCATTTTTTCCCAAGCCTACAACCATATGATATGGTACCATATCCACTAGAGACCAAGCGGGGCGACGCGCAGGGCGAAGCAACTGCCATCGCATATGGGGCTACAAAGGCAGCCGGGACAATGCGCTTAGCTCCATCAGCTCACCGTCATCGATGGGTGGCTGACTGGATCGACGGGCTTGCAAACTCCTATGGCAGACGCAGACGGGTCTGATTGGGCTCGTTCTGGGTGGCAATCTCATATCGTTCCAATAGTAAACGAGCGAATATATCGGCGCTGGGGCTTTGACACATACATACATACACGAGGCGGCCTCCGATCGATCATCTGTGAGAGCTAGTGCCTTCCCTATTCACCTCACATCGTCTCACCTCGATACAGAGACCCCACTGGTTCCATTCTCCACCGATATAATCCAATCACATAGTGCTTTGCTCGAGATCTTTGTTTCGAGACGCCCGAGTCCTTTCCTTCCGCCTTGGCTCGACCGCCCAGCTACCTCGGGAATGCTCCTCGCCGCCTAGAGTGTATCCTCAACGATAGATGTGCATTGCTGATATGGTCAAACCTGCCTCCTTTCTTCCAAACCTCGTTCTTAATTATAGACGTCCTAACCAGAAGGTGAACACTTGCATAATCCCGGCCATGCCGCGCTGTTGAGGCGCGGAGCTGTTCAATCGACCCTTTTGGGTGAGCAAGGCAGACCGATCTTCTTGCCTGCATCACATGCAGGCATCGGCTATTGTAGAAGTTAGCTCCGCGGACAGGGATTATGGCCACAGCCACGAGGTCCTGTGACAGAGCCGTGTGAACACGGCCCTGATGATGAAAGAAACCGTCACCATCAGCGTGTAGCAGACTTCTGGCAAGAGATGTGCGGATTTCCCCAAAGCTTCAGCGGCAGTGTTAGATGGGCGTAACTTGGGAACAGAGGCTTGGGGCGTGGGAAAGCAGCAAGTGGGGGACCCCGCTTTGAAGCGAGCCCGATTAATATGGCTTGCTGTCGACCCCCACGCCTGGCTGCATTGAATTCCGGCGCTCTCCGCAGGTGTCTTGGATTCACTCCTGTAAGCACCTGCCTGACACCCGAAGTCTCGGAAACGTAACCACTAGGGATGTAGTCTCACACGAGCTGAACACTGAACACAACAGAGCCCTTCCTGGATCTTCAATAGCACAGAAAAAGGAGGCACGGACCGCCAACCGAAGTGAAGTTCTCTCTAGAGCATAGCGATCTTTTTTCGAGAGAAGTGTACTCAAGGAGCCATTTGTTAGCGTGAGTGCGCTTACTACTGACTTGGTTCCAGCTCGTCCCACCCCAACGCCAACAACCCACATAATCTCATGCACATTAATTGGCTTTAGCATGAGCGAGCCAATCACCGCGAGCTTACGCAGCCTCAGGATTGACAATGAGCTCACATGCTAGCTCGCGTGCGAGACGGCCAGCACTGCTTGGTCGGGTTGCTGATGCTGGTTCCTTTCTGCACTACTGCTGGTTTTCCCACGCAGCAGGATGTTGCATCCAGTAGTTACGACACGTCATAAAATTGCAACATCAGCAATCAGCTAATCAACAGTCGCATCACCCAAGGCTGAGTCTGAGGAGCGCCTACGCACATGCGTAGAACCCTCGACTGCCACTAAGGTCGATCCTCTGCAGGAGTTGCCCTGCGCCACTTTTTTGCTGAAACTCAGATGCGCACTTAAGAGTGCGGCCTCTTCCCCCCCCCCCTTCTTAGACACAATCGAAACCACGTAGCCCCCGAATTGCCGCTTCCGGCTCTATCTCGACTACTCCTGTCTAAAGTCGTCTGGGTAGTTATACCTATCCTTCAAAGCATGCACAAGTGTCTGGGGAGTTTACAAAGAAGAAGGCTTCCAAGGAAGGTGTGTCCTCCCTACACTCGGCCAGCTTTGCACAGGCATCTTTGAACCTCCCAATTACTTGCACTATGACACTGCAAATGTCTTACGCAATCCAGAGCGTGCCACGGTTGAGGAAGTCCTCACAATCGTCACCCAAACCCGTCCCGGTGACCGTCTTCCTCCCAAGCGTCCAGAGCCGATCGACGAAAAAGAGCATAAGGTTCGCACATATATCAATAGCGGACGCCGAAGATGGGGTCAATCTCGTTTCGCCCGCATTCCTCGCAAGACTTGGGGTCGAGGTGTATGGTGGGGAAGACGGCCCGGAGGAAGTACGCTTTCACGGATGGAAAATCTACACCAGAGGATTCGTCGTTCTCGAGTGGGCGCCTGAGAGCTCCGCAAGAACATATTCCACAAGGTTCGAGGTCGTCGAGGCAACAAATTTCCCCTACGATGCTACCATCAGCGAAAGAACGGCAAGCGCCTGTGGTCTTGCCGGTTTATGACGAAGGTTAGAGAGGTACATCACTCCTCTTCAAAATGCTTGGCTACGGAATACCATTGACTGTCCATCAGGAAGATGATTCTCGAGGATAAAGGGTGTTGTAAGCTGCATAGCCTATGCATAGGCTTTACGCAAGACAGAGGGGGAAAAGTTGGACCGAAAGCGGTCGCAAAGCACAAGGAGACACCATTCGGGAATAACATAGCGTCTTTTTGCGCAAAGAAGGCGTCAGTCTCATTCTGCTTTTGCTTCAGGTATACTCAAAATCCGTTGTCACCGCCCATTGAATTTCGGTATGTATGCTGTCCGTAACGTTTGGCAGACCCCACACAGAACGGGCGACTTTCATTGGAAAATAAAATTTGACACATGGCTGCACGAAGTTTATTGCGGCTCAAAATCCTATGGAACAAAGTATGGATATAGTTCCGAATACTCCACGGCTGCTCTCAACCCACTACCAGCATGATGCCATAGTCACTCCATGGGGCCTTCGAGTGGAAAGATGTTATGGGGCTCTCTTGCTAAGGCAAGGCGGGGAAGTATCGCATTATGGAGCAGGGGCTTGTGATTGGCAAGGGGACCACCCGCAAATGGCGCCTCTACTAAAAGACGGGATGAATTCCTGTTTGTCCATCACAGTGATCGCGCTCTATTGGGCAGATAAGCCTACGAATACGCAGCTGCCGCGTAACAACGCACAAAAACCAGCACATAACGCCGGATGAGGCTGGCGATCCTGCTCATCTGATATGGCATCCATAGAAAGGACGGTGTGGGCTCTCAAAGCTCGGAAATGATATCGTGAGACCATCGATCCAGCAAAAAGCAGGCATGTCCGGTCTACATTCCGTTCGGGCCTTATCACAGGCGGGGTGACGCATGGTTATCGACTGCAGTGGAGAACATGGCACATGCTGCCTCGCAATACTTCTTTGCGGCCCGAATGATGGTAAAGCAGCCAATTGGAAACATGAGGGTGGCATGGATTTGATGCCAGCACACTGACTAGCAGAGTGGGCGTCTACCATGTCCCTCCAATCTTCATCACGTTGCGGGATTTGTTGACAAAGGACTTATAATGAATGGCTACCATCAGTGCACCAGGTTTCGTCATGTCACATGCTCTGACTTTTGCTGTGTTGTCGAGGGAGGGCCCTTGCAAACAATGCACTGTAGGCTTCATGTTTTTCCATTAGTGAATTCCGATGGTCGCGCCCTTCTCAAGCGAGTTTCACGAGGGATATTACACTTCTGAGGCTGGAGTTGGAGCAGGCATCCGGACAGATTGTTATTCATCTAAGGTCACATCTTTGTACGGACAAGTCCTCCATCTCCCCATGGACGAGGCCATCGATGCGTGACGGCTTTGATTGAGAACCAGGCTTGGAGAACACAATCGTTTTGTTCTTTTCTATACCTTTTCGCTAAGCAATGTCAATGGTATGTGAATAAGTAATACTTCCGTTATTAACTACCCTTTATCTGTTTTTCCCCCCACTGTACCCAAACCGGCTCACCTGTCTAAAGCGGACCTTCCACTGAGATCACGTCTCACATCCTAAAAGCGAGTTGGTATCGTGAAGCAAAACGTAAAGTATCCAAAGCAAAGACGAAGAAGTTGACCCGTCATACTTCGTTCCTCGACACAATCCATCACTCCTTCGCCTTTCCCCTCTCGTAACTGATGTCCAACTGCCACAGCGAATCAAAGAATCCTGGCTTCCTCGAATGCTGCGGCTTCGTTGGACCAGAAGAAGCACCGCCGTCCCTGGCAGCTGAGGCAGAAGAAGAAGAGCCGGCGATGGTGGCATCACCACCACCGCCCCTCGCCGCAGCCGCGGCCGCGAGAGCCGAGGCCGCCTTACTGGCCGACGACGCCGGTCTGTATGCAACAACGCTCTCGCTGCTTTGACCTTCCGGTGGAGGGCTGAAGGCGGTAGGGGAAGATAGCGAAGCCCTCGCGACGTGATGGTGATGGGTATTGTTCAGGAAAGCCTGTATAACGGGCGATCGAAGAAGCAAGTGTCAGCAGGAAAAGAAATGTAGGTGCAAAAACAAAAGCACGCAGGGGGGCGAGGAAACAGAAGATGGTGGGTGAAATATACCATTTCTGCTTTTTTCCTCTTTCCCCAATCTCTATTGCTGGACGGGTGCTCTGACCTCTTCGGCCGCCGGTCCTCCGACCGTCTCAACACCATTCTGCTGGTCCAGTCCAGAGGGCCCTGCTGCAGCCCTGCCATTGTTGTTGCTGTTTCTGCCGCTGTCGACGGTCACGCTGCGCTTGCTTCCCGCGCTGCTGCGGCGGCTATCCAGGCTCTTGTTCAGCGTCTTGCTCGCGTCGTTGCCGATCAGGCTCTTCTTCATGCGGATGCTGCCTCTCGCGTCCACCTTGGTGCTGTCGACGGTGCTCTTGCCGAGGCCGGGCGTGAGTGGCGCGCCGACCTTCTCCTCCGCGGCCTCGACCAAGTGCCAGCGCAGACCGTCGGACAACTCGAACGGATTGTCGTCCTCGTACGAGATGCCGCTACGTTCGCTGGTAATGGATCGGCCGTCACTGCCGCGGGTGCCGTCCATCGACTTCGAAAGATCGACGACACGTTCCTCGACTTTGGTGATGCGTGCGACCAGCCACTCTTTGCTGTGCAGGCGGTGCGACTCTTGCTCGCGAAGGAAGTAATGCGGTGCACCGACGTTGAATGCTGCCCAGGGGCGAGTGGCTTGGTTGCGGGTGGGAAGGAAGAGAGCGAGGTCTCCCTCCTTGAAACCGCGGATGGCAATCTTCTCGTGCGCTTCACTCTGGTACCTGTGCGATTTGTCACGGTAAGTGCGAGCTTCACGCTGCCACTTGCGCGCAGTATGCTCCATATCCCTCATACGCTTCGTGATGGCTTCACTGAAGGTGTCGATGTCGAAGCGCTTGACGGTAAGCATAAACTCCGTGAATCTGACTTCTTCGGCATCGGGGTTTTCCTGCTCTGTCCATCTCAGGGCTTCCAGGATTTGAGAGCTCTGAAGTGGCTTCTGCGAGGATGGCGGAGACGACACGCTGCGGTTCATTGCCACAGAGGCATCTGCAGGAAGAACGGAACTCTGCCCCGCGACTTTCGAGGCACGCTGGATCACCATCTGATTGTCTTGGTGCGTGATGGCGAATCCGAGCGTTTCCAAGAGCCTGTGCAACCGATCGTTGTTTGCAAGCAGCCTCTCAGAAATATCCCTGGCCCGCTTCGCCTGTTGTTCAGATCTGGATTCGCCGTTGGTCGAGTTGGCTTGGAGCGCGTTGTACTTGTCGTGCAATTCCGCCAGAGACTTTTCGAGGGTTGTGACATGAGCCTTTGCTCCTGCGAGTTCTGTGCAGAGGCGCTCGACTTTAGCTTCCTCTTCCGTTACGCGTTGACGCAGGGCATCAGCACCCGTCTCTCCCTCGGCGAACTTCATTCGTAGCCCTTCTAGATGGCCCCGCTCATCCTTCAGCTCGTCAGACAACGACTTGACCTTGGCACTCTCAGCCGCGAGCTCTTCGCTCTTCTGTGCAATGTCCGCTTCATGGGTCCTGACTTGAGCCTCCAGCTCGTTCCGCTGCTTCGCTGCTGCGATGGTCAGAGCTTCGTTCTCCGACTTGGCCTTCTCCACAGCTTCAGCAAGTTCACGAGCGTAGTCCTTGGATCTCTGTGCAAGCTTCTCGAGCTCCGAAGCCAACAAGGCGCTGTTCTCAGGAAGGGCCTCGTCCTTTGCCAGCGAGGAGAAAGCGGTCTGTAAGGTCATCTTCCGCTCAGACTGAGCAGCCTCAACCTCCTGGATGGCGTGCTCGGCAGCTTCGGCCCGGTCCTTCTCTCGTTGAACTTCTTCCTCAGCATCCCTGCGAACCTGGTCAAGTTCGGTCTCAAGCGCTTGTCTTCTCTCGTCATAGCCTGCCCTTTCATTGTCACGGCTGCCTAAGTTCCTGTCAAGCTCTTCCTCGAGCTCTTCATTCCTGTAGCGAAGCTTTCTGATTTCGTCTTCAAGGGATCGGCGTTCATCGGACCAATCCTTCTGCATCGATTCCATGTTCTCCATGAGATCCTTGTTAGTGGACCTACGTTCCTCAACGTGTTTTTGAAGGTCATCGACAGCATTAGCGCGTGCTGAGTGCTCCTTCTCAAGGTTGGTTTTTGCCTCCTTCTCCGCCCTGAGCTCGCTTTCAAGCTGCACTATCCGCTGGGCCAAGGCTCGTTCTTCGGCACTTTTGTTGGAAGAATACCTTCGGGACGTGACGGTCGAGTTGTCCTGCAGCCGTGGGGAAGCGACGGGCGGGTATTGCTCGGTAGGGGTATCGGGAAACTGGGAGGACGGCGGGGCAACCCCGCTTCCGATGGACAAACGGCTGATGGTACTTTGACGGTGAAGCAGATCCTCAAGCTTCCGAACCCTACTTTTGGAACTCTTTAACTCTTCATCGAGCTTGGACATGGACTCTTTGAGGACTCGTGTCTCGTCTTCTCCACGCAGGAGAAGTGAACCCTTGCCCAGCCCATCATGCACGCTTCCTGTCTTGAAGCCCTTGGCGTGCTTGATCTGTTGTCGAGTCGGGCGATCGATATCCTTGAATGCCTGAGCCAGTAGGTCCATGCTACCCTCCAGTCCACCGATGCTGTTCAGAAGATTCAAATAATCCTGGAAGTCCTGGCGGGTCACGGGGGGCCATCCGACATCCTGGCCAGTGACGTTGATGTCGATTCCAACAGCATTGTCGTGAGCGGCATCCAAATTAATGACGTCCCCGTTGCTCTTCAACCATCTCTTTCTTCTTTTCTCTTCTTCTTCCCGATAACCGGCTATCTCCTCTGCCAAAGAGGAAGAATCTCTCTTCAACTTCTCCGCCCACTCATGCCTCCGCACAGCTTCTACCAGAAGAACGCCATAGATATACGGCATCTTGGAAATGACCGATAGGGCCTCAAGTGCGTCTTGGCTCTCCGGGGCAATCTCGATCGAGGCGATTGAAGCATTAGCACCCGCGAGAGTGGATTCTATACCAGCGATCGTCTGGAGGTGCTCGAGAGCGAGCCGAACTGCTGAGTTCTTCCGTTGCACAGAGTGCTTGAGCAGATCACTCATCTCCGCGCTGTAATCCGTTAGGGATGGGAGATAATTCCGGGTGTGGAGCAACGCCATTTTTGAGGCCTGCGCGACCGATTTAGATATGGCCGGAAGGCCAAGAACGTGCTCGTAATCCGAATCGACCTTCTTGACCAGCACGTCAATCTCGTCAAATAACCGCATCGGCTCGTCCTGATAGTTGTACGAGGAATGCATCTGGCTCTGGTCCACGGCGTTCTGCAGCTCGTTGTACTCCGCCCTAATCTTCTCGATCTGTTGATCCATGTCCACTATGCGACCTTCCAGATCATCTAAGACCGTGTTGCTAACCGACGCGGCCTTCCGGGCCTTATCCACATTCACAAAGGTATCCAAGGTGGTCCGGGCGTCGCTGTTCTTCCTGGACGGCTTGCGCGGGGTGTCGTTGCCGAGGGTAGAGATGAAGCGGCGGAACTGCTGGATGGCGGGTATGGAGCTGAGGCGGGCAAGGTCCGCCTCCCACGACTGCACGCACTCGTCCTGCTCCTTGGCCACGGCGTCGAACCAGGCGCGCGCCTCCTGTTGCTTCTGCTCCAAGCTCCGGATGTGCGTCTCATGGTTACTGGTGGCGACGCGCACGCCACGCTCGACGACGGCCTGCTCGCCCACGCACTCGGCGGCGGCCTGGGCCATGGAGCGGCACTGCTCGCGCAGGTCCAGCGCCCAGTCGCGGCGCGTCTTGAACAGATTCTGCCATGCCGCGAGGTCGTTTTGGTTGGTGAGGGTGTCCGGGGGCTTGCCCGGCTTGAAGTCCTGGGGAAGCGCTTCGGGCGGAACGAGGTGATCGAGGTTTTCGGGTGCCGGGAGAGCGAAGAGGTCGCGGTCGTACAGGAAAATCTCCTTCTGCTTCAGGTTACCCTTCGGCGCTCGCAAAAGGGGAGTGAGGTGCAGCTTACCTCGGTCAGGAGAGTCTGCAGCTTAACGTGCTTGCCGCGCGGAGTGAGCAGGATCTGGTCCGGCGGCGGGACCTTGGTCGCATTGTGAAGCCAGGCCTTGAGGGCGTCCAGGGAGCTGAAGACGACGGGATCGGCGTCGAGCCGTTTGCCCGAATGGGCGACAAAGACTGACAGCGACATGCGCCTGTCGCTGGCGGTCTATGCGGGTGGTGGAGGGGAGAAGTGAGGTTGTCGCGACATGCTCTCGGGCGAGCACGGCGGTTAGGCGGTGATGATGATGATGGTCCGGTCGGTGCGCAGCTCAAATGACCAGCGCAGCCCTAGCTCCAGCCACACACACTGGTTCGTAAGGCAGCGCCGGGAGATCCCAGAACAGTCCAGCTCAACGCGCTACGACAGGCTACGACTGCAGCCTACAAGCGGGCGTTTTCCAGATGCGTTCACCGCAAAAAGCTTCTCGCAGGGCGGCGTCGTGTCGAAGGCGGCGGACTGGCGGCGGCCAGATCCCACCAGTGTGGCCGTGCGGCTACGGTGCCTTGGTGCCTTAGGTTGGTGCCTTGGTCCGCGGCGCGTCTTCCGAGACAACACCAACACGCGCGCGCCGTTCCTCGCCGCCCATGTCACGCGTGGTTATCGACGATCATGGATGACGGCAGCAATCATGCGCCAACAGCGCCGGCGTCACAGGAACCCGAAGACGATCTCTTGAACGCCCTGGCTGCCGACGCCGACGCCGCTGCCGTGGTTCTGAGCGACAAAGAGAAGCTCGTGCTGCAGCTCTACCAGCAAGTGCGCGAACTCGAGCTTGAGCGCAGCCTGCTTGAAGCCCAGCAGAATGGTACTGGTTGCCCTGTTTCCACATCATCCGCCAGCTGGCCGTGCAAACAGTTCCCCAACCGGGAACTTTCCTCTGCCTTTGCTGGCACACGTACAGCTGTCACTCCCTCAAAGCCAACGCCCCGAACCCAACCATATTGCTGCACGAACTATTATTGCTACGTCATACTAATGCCGGACAGACACCACGATGGCTGCATCGGACGAGCATCTTTCAGATGACGAAGTGGCCCAACAGCTGATCATCGCCGAACGCGCAGCCATGGAAGCACGCGCATCCTACCTCCTCCGCAACAAAATCACCGACCAAGTCCTCATCACGGATCCCGTCATCAAGGCCGTGCACGCCGGCTCGACCGCCTCATTCGAAGAAAGGTAGAAGATTCTCCCCCCTTCCCCTAATAACAAATAAAGAAACGAAATATAACAGGCCGACGATCAAACAACAAGCACTAATCCAACACCCCCAACAAACACAGACGCCTCGCCCCCCTTCTCCGCCCCCGCGACGCCCTCTCCATGCACCTCGCCCACCAAACCCACCAGCACACCACCACCGCAACCGCCCTCGCCGCCGCCACCAAAGCCCTCTCCGCCGCCAACGCCAGAAACGCCGCTCTGGCCGGCACCCTGCTCTCACTCGCCGATCCCGGTCCCTCTTCTTCAACCACGTTCGACGAAGCCCTCGCTACCGCCGACCCTAAGCTCCGCGACCAGCTGCTCGAGGCGGAGCGCGACGCCGCCCGCGCACGGCGCCGGTGGCGCGGCGTTAAGGGCGTGGTGGCCGGGGTGGTCGTGGGGAGTGGGGTGGATTGGGTTGGGGATGAGCGGTTGCGGGAGTTGGTTCTTGAGGAGGATGAGGATGAGTTGGTGGACGAGGGGGAGTAGCTGACGGACTGGGAGTGGTTTTTTTTTTTTTTTTCGGCAGGAAGAATTCAGGGGGGATGGAGAGCTAGTGCAAGAACGAAACGTACATGTAAATAAAAAGGTACCGAAGGAATGGTTCCTGGGAAGTATCTCAGGCTCACGGAGCACGGGTAAGCAGAATAAGGGACAATGGGGAGGAACGATGGAAAACCATCACAATCTGCACTGTCAAAAGCGCGCGGGAGCTGAGGATGATTCATGCGTTTCTTATTCTGCAAAGCAATCTTCCCCGATACACAATAGTTCTCAGTATCAGAAGCCACGAATTTATGTTTTCCCTTATCGTCGGGAGGTATCAATCTTGATAATACATACAAGACAAGAAGGTGAAGGTGAGCAGGAAGAGAAACCTTGATGTCCGCACTAGGAAAAAAGGAACTGCAAAAGTGAACGCCGATATCATGCCAGCCAGAATCCCATGCTTGCACCCTCCAAAGATAAATCAAATAATCAAGCAAAACCCATCATTACCCATGCAGCCGTTAAACGCATGGAAGGAAAACAAGAAAGGAAGGAGAAAGGTATCCGCAATCCGCAACGCATCCATTGGGGGGTTTCAGACCGCGAGAGGGATGTTTTTCCCCGGACGCCGCCCTCCACGTGATGCCAGCCAGCACTGAGAAATGGAAAAACGCAAATGCACGCAAGCAACCACTTGAATCGAAACAGGAGAAGAGAAGAAGATAGCACCACCATCCAGGTTTCTACCAGAAACTGCACCAACCAATGTAATGCTGGCACAAGTTCTCCAAGTTGGTCGCTTCCCGAATGAGCCGGTCCACTTGGTTGTTGACGTTTAGCTCCTCCTGGGGTTTGAAGTCGCGGCCTGTCAACTTCTGTTTGACACGCGATAGCACCTGTAACGCACGCGCGTTCTGTTCTTCCCTGGCCTCCGGCTCGTTCGGGCCAGCTACACCGGGCGGCACGATACTGGACCGATGACGCGGGCGGAATGACGATTCGGGACGTTCACCGGGCACGACGGCGTCACCCATGATGGAAGCGCGGCGCTGCGACGTGAACGAGGGTTCCAGAGGTGATTCGCGGGTGCCAAGGCGCCAGTTGAGGAGAGGATCGTGGATGAACTATAAGGGAATCCGTGTTAGCATCGTTTTCTATCGATTGGTCAGGAAAAAACTTACAGCTTCAAGCACGGCCATGACGGACTCCTTGTTGCTCCTCAATACACGCATGACGTGTTCGCAGGTCGTGCGGTAGCTGCCCTCGATATTGCTGACTTCCATGGCATACGTCAACATCCTCGTCAAACGGAACGGCACGCGCTCTGGGTATTTCTCGCGGTGCATCGCCACCTCGAAGCAGTCACCGAAATCAATGTGGATGATCTTGCCCGTGACCTTGTCGAGCATCAAATTGGAAGGATGACGGTCGCCGAGACCCAGAATGTATCCAGTCATAGACATAACAGCCAATGACCGAGTGTAGTTCGTACGACGATCAAGCCATGCTTCAGAGCTCTTACTCTTGAGCCAGAGCACACGGTAGAGATCTTGGCCGGTTGTGTTGTCGAGAGCGTAACCGAACACCTCGACCTTCTGCATCAAGGTCAAGCAATCGTAGTCTGGTGCCATCTGCAACATGATACGGTGCTCGATGTTGAGAAGAATCTTACGGCTCTCGCGGTACTCGCGGATGAGAACATGGAGCGTATCGCTGTTCGGGACCCATCCCAGGAGACCAGATTGAGTAGATAGAGGGATTGCAGGGTACCTCTGGATGTTGAGATGACGCTTCCGACACTCAGCATCGTGGTCAAGAAGGGTGTTGACCAGGCCGAAGAGTTGCATAACACGCTCATCTTGGCGAATATCTTCGTGGCCCTTGAGAACGAACATGTAGTTGACGCCATCGCTTCCCTTGATCATCAGCCTCCTAGGTCTCTGCTTAGACTGGATGACCGTGGAAACAGGATCGAATGACTGGATCCTGATGATGGGCTTTCCACTCTGGTAGGTGCCAGGTACGGCCAGGTCCAAGTCGTGTACAGCCTTCAGCTTGGGTGAGACGTATTGAAGTTCCAGAGTCATCAAGGAAGGTAGCTGACGAGCAATCTTGCGGAACACTTGGTAGTAAAGGTCCCAAGCTTGGTTCAAGTCACCCTCTTCGCCGGAATTTCTGAACGTCTGGCACCAATCGCGTGCCTCTTGAAGCTCGCGGCCAAATGACTGGATGAATGAGATCTCGCGAAGAGTCTCCGGGCCCTTGTCGAGCATGGCATGGAGCGGTGCAAGGGTCGCGAACATGCCTTCGATATTGCGGTCGCCGAAGTACAGCCTCGAAGCCTCTTCCAGACCCTCGTGCCACTGCTCGTGCCAAAGCACAGCGATGCGGATGAGTTCGTGACTGACGGAATCAGCCTGGTCGACAAGCTTGGGGGAGTGTTGTCGCATGGCGTCCATGAGAGCTGTTGCCGAGCGTAACCGACGAGTGACATCTGACTTCATTGAGACCGTAAGAGGGAACACCAGTGCTTGAGGATGAGCGCGTCCGACGTCGGACAGGAGATTATGAATCGACTGGCGGACTCTGACGTTTGGCTGGTTGATACGCGCTAAGAGCTGCGGAATGACTTCAAGCCAAGTGTCGATACTGACAGTACCCACGCCTTCCGTAACGGCTGTGTTGACCTCGGGATGGCCTCCGTGAGCGAACCAAAGGGTGAGAAGACGGAGGGTATCTTGGAGAGAACTGGCCGAGGAGAGCGAGATGGACTTGAAGAAACCGTGGATGGCAGGGACAATGTGCTCATGCACAGCACTTGCTGGAAGGTCCGGCGTGGATCTATCAGCCTGTGGCGACATGGCGTTGACGACCTCGAAGTTAGCCAATGCCCACGCGTGCCATGCTTTGTACCAATTCTGGTTGTATCGTGTAGCCGCAGCATAAGCAGACAGAACCTCGTGCACATGCTCGTGCGTCCAGTCGCCATTGTGTAGATGTGTCTGCCATTCGCCCTGCTTGAGGTAGCATTTGGCCAGCAGCTTCTGAGTTTCGGCCAAATCGAAATGATTTGTGCCAGGTGGCTGGCTATTGCCGTTCACCATCGCGGAGCCGTTCATGTTCAAGCCGTGCATGCCGTTCACAAGACCCGTGAAGCCGTGGACACCGTTGACACCGTGATGGCCGTTGATTCCGTTTGGCATGTTGCCATTCTGGCCCATAGCGTCCTTGGATCTGATCTGAAGGTCATCTGCAACGCGAGCAGTGAAGTCCTTGAGGAGATCCAGCGCCTCCTCATTGCGATCTGACGACCACATGAATTTGAAAACGGCGTAGGAGATAGGATGTGGTATCTCGTGGGCGTGGTTTCGAACGTAACCGAAAATGTCTTCATGGGTACCTCCAAGCAAGGAACGCAACGACTTCTCAGCGAGACCCACCCTTTGGTTCTTCCGGCAGAGATTGGTGAACTTGATCCACATTTGCATGTTGTCCCTCGGCGAGATGACTAAAGCGCGGACCTTGAGCATTCTCTGCCAAATCTCAGGGTTGGGCTGGCAGCCGAGCAGGCGCTTCATCCAAGTAGAACGCATGCTTGCTTGCTTCTCTGGGTTGCTGCTGTTCTGCTTGTAGGTGATGATCTCCTCAAGCTCAGCGAGCATCTGCACACGTACCAGCGGAAGGTAGGCACGCTGGTAGGATTCGCCAAAGACGGCGCTGAGCTGGGTGTCGAGACCGTCGCGCGTCTTGGTAATGTGCTTCTGAGCCTCTTCGAACTGGTTGCGGTGAATGGCTAGGATGGCGCCGTAATAAGACCAGTCAGGAGACGATGACTTCATCACCGACAGGTACTGATCCATGAGCTCCCACTGTCCAAGGCCCCAAGCAGCAGCCGCAGCCAGAGGAGCGATAGATCTTCGGTATTCCTGCGGAGCGTGGATCCACTTATCCTGAGCCAACGTCGACAGGACGTCCCACTCACCCAACGCGTGCAGACACTTCATCTTACCCATAGTGATCTCAAAAGAATCAGGCTCATCCTTCTCACGCCTTTGGTAGGACTTGAGGGCCTCTTCCCACTTCTCGAGCTTCTCAAACCAGGTCTCTTTAAGTTCGACATCCTGGTAGTTCTGAGCCTTCCTCAAAATACCAAATGCGGCATCAGTCTGCTGCAGCTGGTTGTTGATACTAATGAGGGCCTCAACAGCACGAGCGTTTTGCTCTGCATTGAACTCGAGTTCCTTGTAATGCAAAGCCTTTGCGTATGCATGGCATCTGGCAGCGTACATGCCGAGAGTTCGAACGTCAATTGGAAGCGCCTTGTCATCATGCTCCATGAACTCGGCGAGATTGAGGAGGATTTGGAGGATTTCAGGCGGGATATTGGGCGATGCAAGGGCGATTTCAATAGAGCGCACAAGCTCTTCTTGGTACTGATCATACAGCTCAGTCCAGCAGGAGACGAAAGCTGAGTTGAACAGACTCTTGGCAATGGGATTGTAGACGCTTGCTAAGGGTGTGCAAGCACGAAGAGCCTGCTGGGGAGACTCCCGCAATAGTTCCACGCTGAATCTTCTCATCCACTCAATCCAATCCTCACGAGTGGTCTTCTGAGTGGCATCCCAAGCATTCTTGAGATGTTGCTGATTGACTGCCAGTTTCTTGGTCGAGATCTCTGTGGCGTTAAGGTCTTCGTCATCATCGCCGTACCGCTCATCCGGACTCAGATCCTGAGGAAGAGGCTCGCCTCTTTGTAGCTTGGAAACAATGAGGGCATAGTTTGAATGAGGCACCTTGTGCGTGACGAGGATTTTGTTGATTGTGGGGATGAAGTGAATGTAATCAGGACCCAGCTGGAAGATCAGGGCGGACAATGTGTCAAGCGCGGTCTGCTTAAGGGCAATGTCGCTGCCGGCAAGCACTCTCGAGAGTGGATGAATGATCATAGCGGCAAACTCTGAGATGTTAACCTGCCTCGAAAGACGGCCAATGGTCTCAATAGCTGACTTCCGTAGACCATGCGGCTGTCCAGGCTTGTCGAACATGCGAACGATAACTGGGATGATCAAGTGCATGTACTCCTCTGCGCTCGATCCGAAGATCAAGAAAGCATGGAGTACACGCTCTGACGGCAAGCGCTTGACGGATGTGTCTTGGTCTAAGACACCCAGCATCAATGGCAGAACATTGGCAAGGTAGATCTTGAACTCCCCCTCGAGAGAGCGTGCGATGGCTTCGATGAGCGAGAGAATCGTGGCTTGCAATTGAATGCCACCGCTCCAGAACTCCTTAACGGTCTCAAGAATGGAAGGCAGGAAGGGCCTGATGTGTTGTCGTACAACCCTCACGAGTTGGCTCAACTGGTTGAAGTAACCCTCTACACGTCCTGCTGGTGCCCCACGAATGACGCCCAGGAAACCTGGTACGACCTGGGGCAGGAAGGGCACGCACTTCAAGCCCATTGTGGCATAGATGTTCATCACAGCATCCACAACAGCCGAATGGTATTGTGCCAGTGATGTGTCCTTGAGAAGCCCCATGAGAGTGTTGATGACAACTGTAGGATAGAATTCCTCGTTCGACGGTGTGATGCCGCTCATAATCAAGGAGACGTCGGTGACAGCTTGCGCTTCTGCCTGTAGGTTATGCTCTGGAGATTTCTCGACGATCTTCTGGTACTCATCAGGATCCAATGCTCCGAGGACACCCATGAGCTTCACGGTTTCCTTCCGCAAGGTGTTTGCTGGTTCCGTCCTCACAATGTTGATGAGGATCGTCAAAAGTTCCGAATGCTCTTTGTAAGGCTCTATGACATAGCCTGCATTCGAAGCCAGTTGACTGAGCGCAATCAGAGCTGCCATCCGTTTTGATTCTGAGCTGAGATCCTGAAGGTTCTCGATGATGATGTCCATTAATTCGGGAATGTACTGCTTCATGTCGTCACCGCCCACGGTCGCAAGATCACCGATAGCCTTGAGGGTCGATGAAGCAACTTCGGAGTTGCTGTCCCGTGCTTTGGGCAGAAGGACGGTGATCATGGGATCGACATAGGGTTTGATCAACTTTGGCGAGGCACCAACCAGGTTGCTGATCAATCTTGCGCTTTCCTCTTTGTCCCGAGCACTGTTCGAGTATTCGATCTCGGTCAAGAGCTGAACGAGGACCTTGCGTAGCGACGGGAAAACGTAAGCAGGATTGACGGATGTTAAGCGGCCAATGATCGAGATAGCCGCCCTACGGATTTCGAAAACTTCGTCATTTAGAGCCAGGAACAGGCTTCGCACGTTCTCAGCCTTGCCCAGGTGGCGGTCGAAACGGTAATCGAGAGCCCTGAGTACGGTGTGGCGAATGTCAGGATCCACGTCGGCAACGCCGCAGGTGAGAAGCTTCTCGATGACATCACCCACAACCTGTATCGCATGCTGGCTTGTCTGGGTGACTATGGGATCGCCGATGAAGAGTTGGCATGCGGTAAGTGCAGCCGCTTTCCGAATCTCCCTGTTGTCTGCCTCGACGTACTTAATGGCAACATCCCGAACAAATTCATTTAGCACGTGGCCTGAGAAGTTGAACTCGCCGAGAGTCTTAAGTGCCAGAGCGATCTCTGCCTCTTTCTGCCTGATGATCTCTGGTGGCTTGTGATCGCGGGTCCATATTTGTGGTGGTGAAGAAGCGTGATGTTGTGGGCTACCCATAGAGATGAACGAACGACCACACAAAACCTGGCTCAGAAGGTCTAGCAGACGCTCTTGGATAGCTGCTCTACTCGAAGGGACGTAATGGGCCATGTCGACGAGACATTGGGTGAGAGGATCGCTCAGTCCACAGGAGAACATTGGGTCCAGGAGGGAGTCCACGTGCTTGCTAAGGGCCTGTTCGACAGCGATCGAGAGCATGCTGAGGCACTCGAAAATAGCCGGCTCTTCCTGCGCCCGATAGCGTGTCTTACGGATGAGTGTATTCTTGATGACCGTGAGGGTGCCGTCAATATACTTTCCGAAGTGGCTGCCGACTGCTCCGGCAATCTTTCCCACAACGATGAAAGCTGCGCTGCGATCCTTGTTCTCCTCTCTGAGAAGCCCCTGCAGGTGGAGCATGCAAGTGTGGAGGTAATGTTGAGAGAAATCGTTAGGAGAGTACGCAGCCAAAAGCGGTATTGTGACGATGACCTCCTGCCTGATGAGCGGGTCACGATGGTCCTTGTAGCGCAACACGTTGTTGCAGGCCTCGATGTACCTGGACCCATGCATGAACATTGCGCCTCGTCGGAGGAGCTCCTTCATGGCCAGGATGGCTCCGTGTATTGACTCCACGGTATTCACGGTGAATCCGGTTAGAACCTGCTCGTAAACCTTGCCGAAAAAATGATTACGCATCTGCTGGTCGCGCGCAGAGATAATCTCCAAGCAAGAGCTGATAGCCTCCGCGGCGGCCTGGCGAATGCGCACCTTCGGATCCCGTAGCGCATACCAAATAACCTCGAAGATTTGTGGAACCCACTGGTACATGAGCGTGGGTGAGTTTTTTGCGAGCTCTCTCAAGTTTGACACGGCAGCGAAGCGACGATTCTCCTGGCGATCCATCTGGAGCCACTCCAGCGCGCTCTTCACCTCGGCTTCCACCAGCTCTGCGGTGAGGGTGCCACCAGGTTTCGCCAATCTTCCCAGAGCGTGCGACGCGGCGTCGATGGCGGCATTGTCGTTGCCCTGCGATATGGCGCGCAGGTAGCTTGCGAATCGCGTGGTCTTTTGGCCGGCATCGTCGCCCTTGAAGTCGATGAGCTGGTCTAATGCTTGGATTCCTCCTAGTCGCTCGTTCGTCTCATTGCCCTGGACGACAAGGGCATTTATACGGTTGCAAACGCGGTCGTAGTAGTTCGCGAACTGGCCTGGAGGCAACTCTGTGAGGGGCGTGAGCGCGGTGTCTGGCGGGCGGCGGCATTAGCTCTTGCGGCGACTGACCTCGATGAGCAGCCTCGAGGCTCTGTCGCAGCGCCTTCGCGGCATTCTCTCTGACATCGGTATTCCTGCTCGTGTCAGCGTGGAGCTTCGGGCGTGAGTGGGGCGCGCAGCTACCTTGACTTCAGCTCGTTGAACAGCCGGTCGACGGTCTCCGGCGAAGCTTGCGCCATGTTGACGGGGCCGACGGGCCGTTCAGTGTTTCGGAGTGAGGGCAGCAGCTGCCATGCGAGGGGGCCGGAAGAAGGAGTCGGTGTGGAGAGGAAGCTGGCAGAAGTTCAAAGGGGAGGTCTCTCAGCGGCGCGCGATGAGTAGAGGGTGTCTTGCAATCGAGGTGACCTTAGGTTCGGGCAGCTTCACCGTCCCGCCCGCGCCCATGCCCGCGCCCGCGCGTGTTTAGCCGAGGATTGGCCGAACGAAGTAGGCAGTACAGGGTGAGAAGCAGCCTCACTTGCACAATGCACGTGCTGATGGTGATGCTTCTGGCGTGTGCGGAGAGGCTTTCAGATTGATTGTGCGTTATCGTTTGTACGACTGCGGTCGGCTTGGTTGCTGCAGTTGAACGAGGCCACGCGAAACCATCAAATTAGGACGACGCTATTGACCATGCAGGCAGCTGCAGATGATCATCATGATTTTTGTACTACTGCTTTCAACCATTGCCATTTGCCTATTCGTCTTCCGAGTCCGCAAACATGTCCTCTGCCTTCGGACGCCGCCGGCGAGCCTTTGCCGCCTCCGTCTCACCGGCCGTGTCATCGGCTGCTCCGTCATAAGTGACTATTGCCTCACCAACGGGCGCCTGACCTGAAGTCCCTGCCGGCGTTTCCGTCTCCTCCTTCATCGGCTCACCGTCCACGTCATCATCTACTTTGTCACCCGTGATACCCTCCATCGGCTCACCGTCCACATCCTCGTCCATAGGCTCGCCATCGACATCCCCGTTACTCATCGGCTCTCCGTCAACCTCATCCGCCATAGGTTCGCCGTCGACATCATCCTGCTTGCTTTCCACACGCGCAGGAGCCGGTGAATCATTGTGCTCTTCCTGCCTGATTTCTGCCTGTACCTCCACCGTCTTCCATTTTGACTTGGTCGCAACTTTGG
The DNA here is from genome assembly GCF_021436955.1 of Diplodia seriata. Lineage (NCBI taxonomy): Eukaryota > Fungi > Ascomycota > Dothideomycetes > Botryosphaeriales > Botryosphaeriaceae > Diplodia > Diplodia seriata. Next base: position 3,928,824 of record NW_027117308.1, on the reverse strand, counting down.
TAGCCTCTCGTTCTGCCATCTCGGCCGCTTGGATTTCTGCTTTTGTCATTGGCGGATTGTTGAATACTTCCACGAAGTGTGCCTGTGCTGCAGGCGAGAAGACGTTGCCACCATCCCACATAGACAGGATGTTGTTGATGCTCCGCTTCCACTTCTCCGCTCGTAACCGACCCCACTGCAGGTCCTTCTCAAGTCGACCCAAATGCTCGAACAGCTTACGCTTCTTGAATGCTGCTTCAAACCATTCCCTGTAGCGCCAGGCCTGGCGGACTCCGGAAGTGCCGCAGGATGCAAAGATGTCCGAGATGATGAATAGGCCGATCAGCTTGGCCGATGATGGGTCCTCCCTCTCAGCCTTTTTCTCCCCGTTTTCTTCTTGCTCTGCCTCATCCTCCTGTTTCTGACGGTCCGGGTTTGCGCTGGTTAACAAGAAGGGCTTTTGAATATTCGCAACAAGCATGTTGACAATCTCATCGGCACCCTTGTCCGCATGACTGATCGCAAAGGATGAAACTCGAGCAACGTCACCCCTGCGAAGCCGCGCTGTTGTTGCCGGCAAGCGTGCCAATAAGTGGGTGAGCTTAGACTTCTTTAGCGGGTTCAGGTAAGACTTGAGAGCATCGTCAGTATCAATTCCAGCCTCAGGTGGGCCACCAGAGACGTGCTGCTGACGCCGAGGGCCTTCATCGTCAGACGCTTCTTCGTCCGAAGAATCGTACTCGGGATCCGATACAAACTCTTCGAACTTTGTGGTGAATTCGAACGGCAATGGTTGCTCTGGTGTAATCCAGGCAGCACTGTCATAGAAGATTCTTTGCTCCAAAGCCTTGAAGCGACTGCGCGCATTCGACGTCGATTCCGCCCCGGTGATGATCTGCCAAAGCTTCCAGCGATACCAAACACCAGGTTGGGAACGCGCATTCCACAACCACTCCCACTTCTGATCTTTTTGGACTTCCGGTCGACTCATAAGTAGTGCCTCAAACTCGGGCCCGTTATTCAACAGAGACTCAATGGTTTTGTTGATGAGCTTGAGCTGTTTTATGTCCGAAGGCGGCTTGACCGTGATCTGCGTTGGCAGTGAGGCCCTACCGAAATGAGATTGAGCGGGACCGTATGGTGGGTAAAATTGCTGGCTACTGCGTAGTGAAGGCGGAGGAGGGGCACGACTCATTGATTGGCCTGGGGCTCCTGGGATAGACTTTGCGCCGAAGGGTAGAGATGAAGGAACCACATTAGCGAGCCCCGGCGCGGGCGCGTCCAGTGACACTGATGATAGATGACGTGAGATGGATAGGTTGAAGCCGAACCCCAGATAGCGCTTCTCCAATGTGTTCACGACAGAGTCAATGTCTTTTGCAGGGGTGTTCTGCGCGAGCGTGACTATTGCAGTCGTCGACTTCCGGTCACTGGATCTGGAGTCGAGGTGCTTGCTGATGTTCACAGCTTCCACAGTAAGCGTTGAAGGTATCATAGCTTTGATCTCCGCGGTTGTAATGCTAGGCGGTAGCGAAGACAGACGCATGGTGGGCTTCGGGACTGCCTTCTCCGCTGTCTTTGAGCTTGCAGGACGGTCGTCCTCATCATCCGAATCGCGAAAAGCAGTTGCGGCATCGAGAGGTCCAGAATTGCTGTAGGCAAACAGGCCGTGGTCTCTATCCTTATGGGAGCCATCAAGTGCTCTCTTCCTGGACAGTGACGGCGGAGGCCCAAGACTTCCAGGTCCACTGTTGCCCCTGGGACCCCTTGGCGTAAAATGCCTGCCAGAACCAATCCGCATAGGGCCGGAATCTGTTGGTCTCCCATCTTCGTCGTCGTCTTCGTCCACTCCGAGAGACTTTTGGAAGTCTTTGAGAGCTATCTTGGCCTCTTCTTCCTCACGCTTGCGCTTTGCTTCCGCTTCTTCCTTTTGTCTCTCGCGTAGCGACTTCTTGGCGGGTGCGCTCAGTTTGTCCGAGATGTCGAAGAAGTCCTTCGCTCCAGAAGACTTATCCATGACGGGCGACGCGGACGCTTTAGGGGAAGATTAATCGGAAAGGTTCTACGGTGTTCAATCCCGGCAAATTCGGCGCATGTGTAGCGAGCGCCTGTACACGGGCGATATGCGCAAGCTAAAAGAAAGAAACAACAAGCTTCCAGCGAAGATTAGCAATGTCGAGTGAGCAGAGCGCCAGAGGCGCGATATGCTTGCGCCTGTCATACCGAATGATTGGTAGAACTTGAAGATGAGCACAGAAGTGTATCGCCATGCGCACGCAGTGATATATGCTCAGCGGCGCAGCGGTGAAGGTCGGAAGGATTGAAGGTTGCAAGATCGGGGCTGGTGGGTGTTTGTCTGGGTGCCGCGCAGCAGCTGCGACAAGGCCAAGCTCCGACCCCGCGCACAGACCATGGCCCACTAAGCGTAGGCACGTGCGAACGCGGGTCCGCGTCGTTGCTGGTTGATCCGCGCCCCTCCTGCTTCACTGCCTAACGATCCGACGCCATCTCCAGTTCGCCACCATGTCGTCGGCGGTCGAAATCGAGACGCTTCTGCGCTTTCTCTCAAAAGATGCCAAAGTACCTCTCGCTACAGCCTTGGGAAAAATAAAGGACCTTCAGCAGGCCAGTCTTGGAAGGTATGACGTAATCCGACCGCTCTGAGTGCCTCAACGACGCAGGTGGTGTGTGTTGATATTGTGCTTTGGCTACGCAATGGCAAGAGGCCTTACAGCATCCTCACGCGTATCGTAGCTTCATCACCTTTTCCCTTCATTCGCTTCAGTCGATTAGTTTGTTTCCATTCATATAGGTGCTAGCTGGAGTCATGTTGTGTTTGCTGGTTTCTTAGACCAATGCTGATAATCAAAAAGCCCAGGAGACATCTCGAAGGCCAAGCTGCAAGACATACACAACATCTTTTCGGACGAGAAGCTGGCAAAACAAGTGTTCAACGCGGCTAAGCGCGTCAGCAAGAAACGAACATCTTCCGCTTCCGATCAGGCAGCCAGCTCTCCAGTCGTGAAAAGACTTAAGCCGTCAGCCAGTGAGCCCGACACACCGGCAGCCTTTGAAGAATCACTAGAGCTTCCGGAGCCATGCCACGATGAGGACCTGATTCGTGATACAACAATTATGACCAATCGGGCGCCACTAGTGCTCGCGTTCGCAGTTCAATTGCTCAAACATACCATGCCGGAACAGCCTCTGTCAAGCCGGCTCAGCTTGGCTCAAGCAGTGGTGAGTGCGAATAGCCGCAGCAAAGCAGTCAGTATCGGGCTTCAAAGTGGAAAGAGCGCAGGCGAAGAAGGATGGGGCGAAGGTCAGCCGACTGTGAAAATAATGGGTAGAGAAGTGAAAGTTATGAAGAGATGGGGATATGAGTGGAAGGGCCAGGACGAAGTCAACGAAGAACCGTCGGAGCCAGACTCTCAGCAGACACTGCAGGGCGATGCAAAGCTCCCACATGAGCAACAACCGCCTTTGTGGGGCCTTGATCTGGAGGCCCTGAAGAAGAAAAATGGCACCTCACACCACGCCCAATCGGCCAATAGCGGAATCCCAATTCACACGGCACAATCCGCTCGTTCGTATCTCCTGAGGTCATTTGACACCGTCACGCTTGAGGGAGAGGATGGTCATGCCAAAAAGAAGCAGACCGCCGGAGCGAAGCAAGGAGAGAAGAATCGCAACCTCGGAATGCTGCTGGGCGCGCTGGACTTGCTGTACGCATCCTGGGCCACCACGCTGGATAGGCGCGAGCTTGACAGGAGAACATGGGGCTGGTATGTTGCAACCCGTCCCGATGTTTCTACAGGGGCTGCAGGATGGGGTGAGAAGAATCAGGTCAAACTGGGAGCGATTCTTGATTTGAGGAGATAGCTCCGGCCATCTTGCGTGAGCTCGTCATTGCACAGAGCCGATCACCACTCGGTAAATTTTAGGGCCCCTTGCGCGTATCGGCATCGTGCATGCAATCAGCCGATGCATCATCGTCCTGAGGGTAAAGCTGTGGACTCCAGAAATAATCAGTTAGTAGTATGCTTGGTCGAGGAAAGAAATTTAGACAGCTACGTCACTGCTCCAAGCTAGCAAGGACAATCCAATTAGATGTCCGTAGACGAACCAGCTCGCTGCAATATTGGCTGATTTGTCGGCCGAGCTCTTTGAAATATTTTTTTTTTCCTGGGAGAAGTGCCCACCGCGCCATTGGACAACATCCGATATCGTCTCTGAAGAAAAGCCCTCACGTGGATGTGAAGACGTTACGTAGTAGAATCTGATCTCAAGGGACGGCGATCTTGCGGGGGTAGTGACCGCATTGCGCAGTCGCCGAGCGTCTGGGCCAGAAATCATTTCACCTTAAAAAAGCCGAGCGAGGGGGAGGGACAGCCGCTTGCGTGCTCACTTACTCTGAACAGAAGCTGATTGGATGCGAAAGGTCTTTTCATTCGGGCCTGCAAACGCGTGGTCCGGTAATAATAATTAGTGCAGCGCGCAGACTCTTTCTTAACGAGGCTACGCTGGGATGCAAGGAGCGCAAAGGTCACGCCGGTTGTGGGTCAACGGCGGAAACCTGCGCATGCCTCTGCGAGCGGCCAGCAGCTTTTGGCGGCGCGCGTATGCAGGCGGCGAAGCTGCGACGGGCCGCAAGTGTCAGAGAGGTGAGGTCGCCAGACAGCGCAGATGCAGGGAGCCTCACACCGCCTGTTCAGACGACTGCAGCCAAGGGCCGCTGCCGCCGTCGCTGGGATGCCGGCCGGAGAAAGGCTCGCGTAAGGGAAAGGCGAGGCTGGTCGTCAGGGCCTCACGTTGCCACTTTCTCCGTCGGGGACGGAGGACGCCTGTCCAGCCGGCGGCAGCAATGGCAATGTGGCCAGGAGCGCACGCACGTCAACAGCCTCATCGTCAGCTCAGTCCGCTGCGAATTACGCGGGTGGGGCATGGTGCGTAGCGCGGGCGGCCATTGGCCATCTCCACACGACTGCCCCGGAGCGCATATGAAATTGAGTCGGCGAAGCTGGGAGTCAGACAGAGTTTCAGCGCGTGCGCAGCCGCCAATGGCTGCGTATCAGCGCTGGCGGCGGCGAGCTGACGGTGGTGCATGGATGCATGGTCGAATGCAGATGTGGGACGGCAGGCTGCGAAGAGTCACTGATCAGAAGGTGCTCAGCGCTCATAGGTTGAACCCTTTGCAAACCGGGCCTTTTGGGCACTGTGGCCCGCATTCCGCCGCCGCAGAGGAGGGGAAAGGAACCGTCATAACTTTTTGTGCCGTCGAGTCCAACGGCGGCCGCGCGCGAGCCGGGGAGCTCCGCCGCGCCGTGTCGCGGGGCCGCCGCAGTGCACCGCAACGGCTGCGCGCGATCAGGGCAGCAGTGCAGCTGCGGCGGTAGCATCGGGATGAGCAGGCCACAGGGCGATGCTGCAGCCGGCTTCTGCTGCACGCTCTGCAATCCTTGCGGGCAGATCAACGGAACCCACGTCGAGCTGGGCCGTGCGTGCCCGTGGCCGCGCCATTGCGCTAGCGCCGCCGGGCCTGGCTCAAAATGTTCCTCCTACCTGCACCCTCCGCTTCTCTTCCTCTAGCCCAGCAACCCGCCAGACAACGAAGTCGCCCAAAATCCAACTACAGGATCCTCCCATCGCCATCACCCTATTTCGTCGAGAACCATGCCGCAGGCTGTCGCTGAGCTGTAAATCCCCCACTGGGGGGCGTGTGTCCTGCGCGCCCTCCAGTCCGGCAGCCCACCGAGAATTCCAACGACTCTACGACGATACTTCGCCCTCGACCGCTTCGAGCAAGCCCTTGCTTGGAGTGCAGACCAAAGACCAGACTCTCCCGGAGTACCCGCAGAGTTCACTACAGCGGCACCGTTTCCGTCCGTCAGGACTCGACGAACACCCGACTTGGACCTGGCCCCGCGGCCCCCCAAGTCTCGAAGTCTACCAAAGAATCCCCCAGATCGTCCGCAGGCGACTTGTCCATAAACTCAAGCAGCGATCACCCCGCCTTCTCCCCCGAATTCCCCACCTCCCTTATCTTCTCTCACACCTCAGACCATCTCTATCGACTCAGTCATAGATCCAAGAACTTCAACAGTACAAATAAGACCGCAAATCCAAGCAATTGAGAGAAATGGCAACCCTTCAAGCCAATAAGAACATCGGTCTCATGACCAACGGCACTGGGTCGCCTGAGCTCAGGAGTCCCAACGGAGCAGTGAAGGCCGCTAGCTCGAAGGCACTGGCCCGCAAGAACATATCTGGAAAAGGCGTGAAACGCAGCCTGGGCGCAGCTTCCGATGAGACACTCGACAATGAGGAAGACACCAGCGCCGACGAGGCGGATCAAGAGGACGACGATGAGCCAAACGAAGATGCCCCGTCCCGTGGCAGAGGCAAGCAGCCTGCTATCCACATCGAGCCCGCCGATGCAGAGAGGAGTGACGACCGCGGGACGGGGTTTGATCAAGAGGGTCTCCTCACCCCTCTATCCAAAAAGCGCACCTTCAGCAACAGTGGCATATTTGCTGCGTTTCAGGAGGATGCAGTAAATGGGAATGAAAAGGATTCAGCTTCGGCATACCCCCGCAAAAAGCTGGACAGGAAGTTGAGTAACAATCCCAACGGTCTCCTCGCCTATGAGGGCTTCCGCAAGGGCAGCATCGCATCTGAGGAGGGTCCCTCCATGGTGTCAGAGAACGCCATCGACTCATCCGATGATGATGAAATCTACAACGCCATCGACGATATTGACGAATCGGATAACGACGAGTACATCGATGAGAACCTGGAGGAGAGGGCCCTGCGCGAAGCGTTGAGCACGTCCGACAACGAGAGCGATTTTGGCGACGGCCCTGACGTCTCGATGCTGCTTGACAGCGGTTACCTGGAAGGAAATCTCCTTGACATGGGCGACGATCAGATCCTTGGGCTTTCTGGCGAACAATGGGCTGGCATGGAGGAGATTACCCCCATCCAATCAAACACCTCCACGAGGCGTGTGCGCTTCGACGACAACGTGCACACCGTTTCCGATGTTGACAGCGACGATGATGACACTTCTTCCGAAGACCTCAACAGTTTCTTTCCCGATTTGTTCCACAAGGACAGTCAGATGCTCTCCAGCTTCAGGCATAGCCAGGATCTGGACGATATCGATTATTTCGACGAGTCAACGGCTAGCGATAGCGAGAGGTCATACTGGGACTTTCGCGACGAGAAAGAGCTGTCCAGTAATTCGAGTGACCGAGAGCACGATGTCCATACAGAGTCTGACTCAGACTCGGAGGCAGGCTCCAGTGGTTACGAGAGTATGGCTCACTTGACTAGTCCTTTTTCCCACGTGAATGCTGACAACATGCAGCGGATGAAGGTGACACTACCGATGAGGACCTACCCCCGCCACCCACCATTAACAAGCCATCACGTGTCCATCGTGACTCATTGTCTTCTGCTGGCTCCGCCACCCCGAAACCGTTCCCGCGAACCAAGAGACAGCCGCCCGCCAAATCATCAAAGCAGAAGGGCCCGATCAAAGGCTTCTTCACTCTCGATCCAAGGAGAGCTATCGCAATCTTGGACAGCAGCGGAAAGCGCATGGTTCTCAGGCCTGCTCGTGTTTCAAACAACCAGTTCTGGACTGCCAGCACCGCGAGCAGCACTGCGAACAACAGTCCTCGCAGTGAACTGCAAAACCTGAACGGCGATGACAGCGACTTCAGTGACGGGAACACAAACTTCGCGGATATCATGCTGAGTGGCATTTACGGAGCAGCTGGCGGTCTCGAGTATCCTGTCGGCCCTCCTGAAGCCTTTTACCCATTCGTTGGCATCGACGCGGATGGCACAATGGACTTCGACGATGAAGATGACGACGAAATCGAGGAAATGCTCGATGTCAACGATTTCATCGACTTTGGCAACCAGAGCGACTCCGACGAGGCTGATGAGACGGACGTGCCCACGGCAGCCAACTCTCCCACCAAGGTCCATGCAGGTCATACCCCTGCCAGGAACGGCCTTTCTGCAGCCCAAGAGATGAGCCAGAGAATGCTTCAACACTTCGATCGCACCAACATCAATTCATTCAGAAGGAATCAGAACCGTTACCGGGACGTCGCGCGGCTCCCCGATGACCCTACTGCCCGCGCGCAAGCGTCCAGACCTGTGCGTACTGGAGCCTCGGCCGATGCCATCATCACTCCCATGCGGAAGAAAAGAAAGGCGAGCAACGTGGGCGTTCCGCGTGCCAGTCCTCTTGCCAAGAAGTCTGGCCCAGTCGCTGGCGCTTTCACTCCTCGCCGCTCTTAAGGCAATCTCGCCCATTTGTTCCGACGTTTCTCAAATCTCAACAAGATGTGCACGTCCAGCAAAATCTTGCCGATGAGATCACCAAGTGTAAGTCGATGGGTCACGCATGTTCCTCAATTTCCGGTGTACATGCTGCAGCCACGACTTTGACGACGTTACGGCCTAAGGACTTGTGCGAAGTCAGGACCTTACTGTGAATCATTTCTTAAAAGTTCAGTTATCGGGAGACGGAACAGACCTTCCAACGGGTGATGCAAAGTACGATGTGGCGTGTATCTACCTACCTTCCTGCGCTTCGCTCTTGGGATATAGAGTTGGAGCAGAGGAGTTGGGTGGTGCAGCATTCGCTCAGTTGGAAGGCGGGTACCGCTTAATGTCTAGTTTCCTCCCTCCTTATTCATCTTCTCCTCGTTCCCTACCTTGCGTAATTGCTTCCATTATCTGCACTGCAGTCTCGATTTCTCCTCGTTCTTCTCAGCGACAACCGGAATGTTGGTTTTGGTGCTTCAAGGCGCTTTCTCTCTCTTCAGTTTGCGATACCAACGGCGACTACTCATTCGCGCCTCTCTCGGACTGGTTCTTAGAGTGGGGACGGCCTAGGGTTCTTCGGGAGGTCTGATCTCTTTCACTCAGACGGGGTACCGGAGCAACAAGCGTACGGAAAATGTGGTCTGCGGGCTTTCGTGTAGGAATATTAAACAGTAGCATGAACAATTCGTAAAATAATTATGATGCTGCGTTGTCACTGCCTCAGCGATGTGAATCCCGCAATCGCGATACTAAAACGAAAGACGCAACTGGGCCAGCGAGCTTTGCCCAAGCGGGCAGCTGAGCATGGTCCACATCACCGTAGTAATCCGATGCGTCAGTTCCGCAACCCTGGCACCAGTCTGTTCCACGTGACCCGCTCTTGCCGATCTCAACGGGTGTCAATCTTGCGGCGGCGTCGCACCTGCCCCCATAAGTAGTCGCGACGCTCATCAGCAGATATCATTTTCCAATCAACGAACACGACCGTCACCTTCAATATCCCCTGACGTCAAGTTCCAATGCCCAACCCGAAGCCCTCGCAGAAGAACCTGCTCATAGCCTTTGACGCCTTCGGCACGCTCTTCACGCCACGCGCGCCGATTGGTGCTCTGTACGGCGAGGTTGCACGCAAGCATGGCATCTGCAACGATGTCTCGGACGAAGAAATCATGGGCAGCTTCAAGAAAGGTTAGTACTTTGTATGGTTCTTTCTGTAGTATTTTGATTTCATGATTGGCCTTGGTTCTCGTGCGGGTTTGACTGCTCGTTAGACCGAATTATCTTGTCCCTCAATCCCAAAAGTGACGTGGCGCATGGTCTATGAGATGGAAACATGAGGCTGACGATGAGCCCGAACGGAAACCCAGCCTACAAGCACAATGCCAAGGAAAGACCCAACTTCGGAAAAGAAGTCGGGATGGACCCCACGGCTTGGTGGAGCAGCGTAGGTTACGATCATTTCTTCGATTCTCATCCAAGCTCTTTTGCTTTCTCGCGATCGGAAATTGAAATGGCTATTTCACTGCCCCGGTTAAACATACTCCTGCATCCTGGTTACGGTCCAGGTCAGCCATGCAGGTAAACCTGCTGCTGACTTCTTTGTTATGATCTATGTATCCACCCCTCAACTACATTGCCCATACAGACGAAGCAGGCAAAGAAAAAAGAGCTCGCTCCAACCTCTCTTATTACTCCTTCTCTCCTCTCCCAAGCTAACAACCACTCCCAACCCCCTTCAGCTTATAAACGAAACCTTCACCCCCTTCCTCTCTCCCTCCTCTCCCGCCCAGCAATCTTCCAAATCGGCCGCCCCGCCAACCCTCCCCCACCGCCTCGTCCCCGACCTCCTCACCCGCTTCGCCAGCCGCGACGGCTACATGCTCTACGACGACGTGATCCCGCTCTTCGCCTCCCTCCGCGCCGCCCGGACCCACAGCAGATCGTCAAACCCCACCACTACCACCACGACTAAGCACCGCAAAATTGTCACCGCCGTCCTCACAAACTCCGACGACCGCGTCGCCGGCATCCTCCGATCCTTCGGCCTGCGCGTCGGCCACACGGATCCAAAGGTTGTCGAGGAGGTCGCTGTTGCTTCTGCAAAAGCTGGGCAAGAGCAGGCGATCGCGACGCCGCCGCCGCCGCCGCCGACGACGACGATGATGATGCTCAAGAACGAAGACATGGAAGCCTTGGGCGAGAACGACATCGACTTCGTGCTCACTTCGTACGACTGCGGCTACGAGAAGCCGCATCGGGCCATCTTCGACGCGGCGAGGCGGTTGGCGGCGGCGCGGTACGCTGGTGATGGTGCTGGCGAAGTGGGGAAGGAAACCGGGAGAGAGGATGATGTTGGCGAGTGGGAGGCGGTGTATGTGGGCGACGAAGTGGACAAGGACGTCGTCGGGGCCGAGAATGCCGGATGGGAGCTGGCGTTTTTGGTAGATCGGGAGGGTCTGGTCCGGGAAGCTGGGGGTGTGGTGAGGAGGCACGACGTGGGCGGGGAGGGGGAGCAGGAGGTGAGGGTCTTGCGGGATCTGAGGGAGCTGGAAAGATATGTGCTCGGCTGATGCGATTAGCGGAAATGGAGCGCTCATGTATCACTATTGCAAAGAGGGTTCTGTGTATGTAGAAGGAAGTGCTCTTCTGCTGAATTACCCTTCAACGAGGAAGGAAGCTAAAACGGCTCAACGAAACTGCACGCTCCATGCTGTACCAGTCGACCCGCTACTTACACAAGGAAAAGGAAAAGGAACCGGAAACCCGATAAAGTAGCCACAGTAGTCTTTGCAAGCAACCATGCCGGGTATCCCTTATGTCACAGCCAACAATCATCCGAAAGCAAAAGAAAAGTAATCCGCACATTGACCACTGCCGGACCGAAAATTGAGCACAAACCCCCGTATGTCGAGGTTTTCTTTGCAAGTGAACTCTGATCAAAGCCCGAGCTGGAAGTTATCGCAGAAGTGCTCCGCTCGAGTGCACGGATGACCAGGTCGATCTAGGCCCTTGCCTTCCTGCCACTGTCAAGAATGTCAGCGGACATGTCTTCGTCTAGCACTCAATGAATCGAACTCACCGCTTTGCCGGAGCAGACCTCTGCGCCTTCAGGGGCTCCTCAGGGGCCTCCTCAGGGGCCTTGTCCTCAACCTCGTCCTCAACCTCTTCCTCTTCGACGACCTTCTTGGCATTGGCCCTCGCCTTCCTTTGGTTGGGAGCTACAACAGGCTCCTCATTGTCTTCGGCGACGGCCTTCTTCGCACGAGACTTCCTGGCCTTGGGGGGGACGGGAGCCGGCTCCCCACCATCCTCCTGTGCGGAGATGTCATTCTCCTCGGCATCGACCTCTTCAGACTTGACTGCCTTAGCCTTCCTACCTCTAGGCTTCTTCGGGGCAGGCGCCTCTTCTTCCTCGTCCTGCGCATGAACTTCCTCCTTGGCTTTGACGGCCTTCTTGCCTCTAGCCTTCTTAGGTGCAGGCGCTTCTTCGTCTTCTTGCTCGAGATCTTCCTCCTTGGCTTTAACAGCCTTCCTGCCTCTAGCCTTCTTGGGAGCAGGCGCCTCCTCTTCCTCCTGGTCCTGGTCCTGTTCCTCGGCCTTGGCCTTGGCACTCTTCCTGCCCCTAGGCTTCTTGGGAGCTGGAGCCTCTTCTTCTTCCTGGTCCTGTTCCTCGGCCTTGGCCTTGGCACTCTTCCTGCCCCTAGCCTTCTTGGGAGCTGGAGCCTCTTCTTCGCCCTGGTCCTGTTCTTCGTCCTTGACCTTGGCAGCCTTCTTGCCTCTGGCCTTCTTCGGGGCCGGCGCCTCTTCCTCGTCGTCCTTGTGAGGACGCTTCTTCGACTTCTTTCCCTCAGTGTCCTTGTCATCCTTTGCACATCAGCTTATCAGACGTCAAGCAGGAGCCAAGGAGTATTTACCTGGTCAATGCCTAACTTCTTCTTGTCGGTCATGGTGAGACGGAAGCCGCTCTGGCCTTCACGGTTCTTTTCAACATCCTAATCTTGAGTTAGTCCAAAGGCTTTTGTTGCTGAGGCTCCACGTGCATGGGAACTTACGCCCTTCCAATCCTCATCGTCCACATGGCCCTGCTCAATGGCTCTCTGGACCTTGTCCTGAATATCATCAGGCAGCTCTTCATAGCCATCGAGCATGCTCATGTCACCGTTAAGGTAGTCTTTGACGTTGGTGATAACCTTGGGAGTTACGCATCCCCTTCGGACATAGATGTCAGTGTCGAAAATCTGAGAATGGGTCAAGAAACACTTACCAGTGCTTGTAGGCCCAGGAAGAGTTCTCCTGGATGGTGACCATGGTGGCGAAGCGGAGCTCACCCTTATCGATTTTGATACCATCGTTCTTGCATTCCGTGTTCTTACACATGGCACGCCGGTTGGGCGAAATTTCTATGCTTATGTTAGCTGCCCTGGTCATGTGAGGGGCGCCAGGAACGGGATTGAAGGCATTGGATGGCGCGGAGCTCGCTAGAGAATGGCGCCGCAAAAACAAAGAAGAGGAAGCAGAGGCGACAATAGCGGTGGAAGCAACCAAAGCTGACCGATGCCGCTTCCGCGGGGTCGTTCTTCGCAGGTGAGGTTGCAGGATGATTGTGCGACACAAACGAGGGCATTACAGCAAAGTAGGAAGAGAGGAAACAGGCTTACCGATGCGATATCCAGTAGGCATTTTCGCAGCGAAGTCGCGGTCTCGCAGTGCGGTTGGCACTTTGTCAAAGAAGAACGCGCCGGTGTGGTTGTGCTAACGGCGGGTGAGCTGCGAAGTGCGCGGCGGAATGTGAAGCAGGGCGAGTGGAATTGGGTGAAGGCGTTGCAGAATGGCAGTGTCTTGTGTGCGAGCGAAGAGCCTTATCAAGTCAAGTCACGGAAGAGAAGACAGTGGAAGAAGTTGGACGAAGAGGGTGGGCGAAGCTCATGTTGTTTGCGCGGGCTCCAGGCTTCCTTGCCTGGCAGACGCGACCGGCCCGCGCACGCGCGTTAGTCCTGGCCGCTGCCTTCCTGGCCTGCGCCCGCGCCCGCGCCCAGCTTCTGCCTGCACATCTGCCATTTCCAGCAAGACCAATTCAATTCGGTCGCTCGAGCACATGGATGAGGCGCGCGAATCGGAACAAAGATTTGCCTGCAATCAACACCCCATGGAAGTTGTCAGACAGGCGCCGGGACCGGCCTGCGCCGAGGGCCAGGGTAGCGGATGCCCTGCGCAACCAGCAAACGTCCCGCGCTCTGCTGCAATACCTTAGCTGCTGTGAGTTGATGGCGGCGGATGCTCTGAAAAGGCAGGCGGCCACGACTAAAGGGCGGTGCTAGGAAGCCATCGCGAGTCGAGACGTCATGGCCGCCTTTCTGCTTTGACTCGCCGCGCGCCCGCCGCGCTCCAATGCCTCCACGACTCCCTCGCAGCTGCCCCCTAATCGATGCACACGAGCTTCAAGAATGTGCTCAGTCGAACCTTTCGACAGCCTGGCACCGCCTCTGCAGGGTATTTCACCGTAGCAGCATGGCTGGTCCCAGCTGAGGCCCGCCGCCCTCTGCGCCGTCATTTTTCTCGCACCCGCCCAAGATGCGCTCAGCCGCCCGACACCCACCACGACCCCCCAGAAGCTTTGCAACCCATCAGCACGTCGTCCAGGAGACTCCGCTTGCCCCCTCCTGCAAGAGCCGAGGCAATCGAGGCCTGGGTCGACTGTCTCGAGCCTCTCCTCCCGCCACATCTCAGCACAACCTCCTCTGGCACGCCCGAGCCTCCGAACATAGGTGCAGAGAGGCTCGAGTCTGCTACGAACATCGCTTTGTTTCTGGCACGGTCGAGAAAACATGAGGGTGTGGACGTTCTTAGCCACCTGGCGGTACAGCAGGGACGATGGGATGCTGTCATGTGGCTCCTCAAAACGGTCATCGAAATACCAATTCCGCAGGAGGATCGCTTGAAGGATATCCCTCTGGCAGTTGCTAGCACCTGGGATGGCATCCACGGCTCGCTAGATATTGCCATTGAGGAGCCTCTGACCCTGCGGAGAGTTGCCTCCGCCCAACCTTTTAGACACAAGCTAGACCAATTGACAGACCCGGAGGACTTTGGCGAAGACGGAGCCTCTTACCGCAACGGCGCACTTGGTCAGATATGGAGGAGCTTGGGTAACATGATTCTGATCGCTGTCGGAGACCGGCCCCAGGAGAAGGATGCAATCTTGAGCCATGTGCTCGAGCTTCTTGCCTACCTCCATCATGCCGGCATAATCCCCGAGTCGGTGTACCACTACGAGCCTCCCAAAGACAAGTATTGTCTCCAGCAACCACCCACTCTCTATCTTCTTTCGTCCAAAATCCTATCGGCATTGTCGGACGCCGCCTGGAGAGCACACGAGCTGGCAGCGGCATCAGAGAACAAGGCACAAGCACAATACAATATCTTTGGCCAGGAAATACCTGGCTCAAGGTACAGGATGCGCACACCAGAACTTGGCCCAGAGGTCTGGTTGGAGCTTGTGCTTTGGTCGTGCCTCCATGGAGGCTGGACGATTGACGGCGCTGCTATTCTGAAAAAGCTCACAGGCTACAAGGACGACTTGAGATGGTCAGTCCTTCACTGGAAAAACGTCTTGCACGATCACTCCGGATCGTCGTTTAGCACCATGACTTGGACCGACTTCTGGTCCTTTGCTAGGGCTCGCGGAACACAGGCCGAGTCCCCCGAACGCTTTATGGTGGACAAAACCATCAGCAGTGAAGTGGTTGCTGCCTACATCGACGGCTTGTTCAGCAGAATCACGGTGGGTGTTGGTGATCGTGGGGATTCTACCGCCAACATTTTCAGAGACGTCACTACTTTGAAAGATTTGCTTGATCGCGACAATCTCGGCCTTGGGACTGCTACGTGGGAGTCGATTATGGTACGCTTCATGGAGAGTGGTGGTATCGACCCAAACATTGAAGCCCGTTGGCTGGAGAGGCTGTTGTACTTCAGCAGCAAGTTCGACCAAGAGCTCAACTATCAAAATGCTGCTCGGCAGTACGAGGATAGCCCGGCTTCGCCATCATATATCCTCGATCCCTCGTCAGTCTCTTTGGGCGTGCTGCATCAAGCCTTGCGTATCAACATCACAAACAGCAATTTAACGGGCGCCGTTGGAGTGGTGTCGCAACTTCAATCGCTTACGGATCAGAACAAGAAAAGATCGATCCAAAGGTTCTTCGAAAAGCTTAACGGCCCATCTGAGGGTGCCCCCGCACCTAAATCCTTCTCGAGCAATGTTCACCCGAGGGATTACCCCACCTATTTCCCGCAAATACCGCCCGCACTTTTGGCCGGCGTTTTGGATCTGGCAACAAAAACCCAAGCATACGATGTTGCCAAACAGCTATTGTACTCGGACGATATCGATGGGCCTCTGATCCCACGGGAACTATACGGGCATAGCGGCGTTGCCGCTGCGATTACCAGATACGCATATGCTGTAGACGATGCGGATCTGCTTGTTCGCGTCACATCCCATCAGTCTGAGCATGGCGGCATTGCCCCCGAAACTTCCTGGGCAGTCCTCGAGATTCAAATGCAACGACAAAAGTGGGATATCGTTGAAAATGTAGTTCACAGTCTGGCCATGCACAGCAGAGAAGGACGGGTGGCACATATCAGTGCACTCATAGCAAAGCAGCTCCTCATTCTCCAAGCCAGGGTGCTCAAACACGATGAGCGAGTGAGCGAGAAACATCCTCTCGCTAAGGCGGCCTCTGTCTTTCGAAAGCTCATCAAAGCTAGGTTTGGGTCGGGTGATGAGGAACGCTACCACCGCTTCCATGGTATCCTGTGTGTTCTCTCATCGATTGGACCCGAGTGGCGCGGCTTCTGCTCTCGCTTGTTCGCCTACCGTGACACCAAGTCGCTGGAAAGGTGTGTCAGAGAGGAGGACTTTGCGCAGTTGCTACAGGGTGTCACAGAAACCCGGGGTGCCTATAGTGGCATGGAACTGATGACGAAGTGGTGTGAGGATGTGACGGTGGCCCGGCCTCTCGAGAGAAGATACTACATGCAGACCGCCGAACAACATGTGCCTTGGGTACTGAAGGTCAAGGAAGTCACGGTATACGCAGTGAACGAGTCCGAGGTGATTCTTCGCGGCCAGCGCCTTGCTCCTACGCTTGCTCTCATGCGCACAGTGTACCAAGCGGCATTAAGACAAATAGAAGCGGATCCCACGATTGCGTGGGAGAAACAACGCGTCAGAGCGGTTTTGAGCTGGGCTCTTGCCGGTCTGAGGGCATTGGGCCTGACCACAAAGGAAATTGGATACGAGCTGGATGGAATTACGAGGGGGTTCCAATTGTGGGATCTAGCGAAAGCGCACCACATAAGAAGGAAGAGACCCGCAAAAAGGAAGTCCAAAGTGAAAGAACGAGCAAAGAAGCATACGGGTACAGATGGCTCTGTGGGAGCAGGAAAAGCGCAAAGAGCTGGGCGGCAGGAGAAGGATGGATGATTCCCGACATGCACCACATTCTGTAAATACTTGTAGATGTTTTGTTGATCCTGTACTTAGGCCTAGACTTTAGACACTGTACATGGCCTGCTGTCCTGGTGCGCCGCAACGGCGTCATCAGCTGCACCCACCTGGACTTCCTATTTCGCGTCATCCCGCCCCTTCTCCGTAGATATCGACCAGCATTCTCGATTTCGCCATGAGTTCCAGATTGGCGAGATCTGGTGGCTTGCAGATCCAGTAGGCACTGCGCGGTGGCTGGTCAGCACAGGAGCCGTTCCTGACGCTAACCTGAAAAGACCGAGTGTTGACGTCCACCACTATACCGACGGTTTCGCGAAGCCTAGACGCTCGTGCCTCGACGACCACGAGATTCTCGCTTGACACTTCCATCGCTCCCTGCTAGCAACCTGTTCGTTCTCCAGGGTTCCTATGCAAGCCATCTTTTTCTGGTCGTTGGATGAAGTCACCTCTTCCCCGATGTGTGCGATTCATGCAGTCCACACCGACTACGGCATAGGCATTACCAGCAATGATTTGGCATCATGCTTCCAGGCCAAGAGTTTTCTGTAGCTTACAGCCCCGTGTTGCAGGACCCATTAGCTGTCATGCATATCACAAGTGACATCAGCACTAGACGCCAGTGACGTCCAAGGCCTGACAACTACATCCGATGTACCTTCAGAACCTACATAAACCCCCCTGTTTTCCTCCCTTTCGTTCCAATCATCGCAGCAGATACGCAAGCACTCGCCTCGCATTCTTCTACTCCCAAATCCTCCCATCAATAACCATTCGGTAACCATGTCCAACTACGGGAACCAAGACATCCCCTCCGGCATCACTACCGACAACGAGTACGCCAGCCGTACAGGGCAATCCGAGATACGCGTTCAGAAGGACGAAGCACCCGTCGAGGACCCCATTGACCCCGCTACTGCCGACACTGATGAGCAGCTGGGTGAGGCTCCATCATTAATGCCTACCACCGCGACTTTCAAGTGCTAATGCCGATCTATTTCACGAAGCTCGCGACGATAAGGAAGCCATCAACGAGGATAACATCTTGTCCGGCCGCACGCGCGGCGCCGCCAAAAAGGCGGGTACCTACGCGGAGCCTGGCGATGAGGAGGGTCTTCCCGGCCCTGAGGATGGAACCAGCGCTATTCGCAAGTAGGTCGGTGTAAACTCGCACTGGATGTTTAGGGTTCCATGATGGATTTTAGTATTTTTCAACGCCTCTTCGGACAATGAGGAGGATGGTTCGGATCTGTCTGTACGATAATGCGATGATTTAACGATGAATGAACTATATGGTGCAAAAGATTACCGGTTCATTGTACTTCCACTCACTTGTGACTAACGCTTTTATGTAAATGCTACATTGAGAGTTTAGAGCTCATTAATCATTGGCTACTAGATCTAGCTATTGAAACACCTCTTTAAGCACCATTCGATAGTAGCCCACATCGCCGCCCAAAAGGTCGGATACAGGACAGCTCGCATCGCTGAATTCTACTCTACACATCCACAGCCAGCTCCTTGCCCACTACAAATCCACGACCTCCGCGTCCAGCTGGCTGCCAACCTTCACTGTGCAACTCGCTTATACAAAGACTAGTGCGTCACTGGCTTTTGCATGATGGACTTCTCAGCACCGGGCATCGACCTTTTGGTCTTCAGAGTCACTGACACATCATGCTCTCCACCAGTAAGCACGGAGTTCATCGCGCGTCATGCCCACGACCCTAAAGAGAGTGTGCCTGGTATGTCGATACCTTACACGGCACTGAACCTCGACACGTTGAAAGCCATCGTCGCAAAGATGCTGGGCAAAGAGAAACCCTTCGACGTCTTCAGTCGCCACCCTCGCTACTCGAACCATGTCTACATGTATGACGTGCACGATCTTTGGGGTGTCTCGCTCTCCGCCTGCAACGTGAACGCAGACCGCCTGGAGATGTTAATCGTCGCCACCGCTGAGATGAGTGTACCGGCGGAGGAGCTGACGAGAGAATAGCGGTAAGGACTTCCCATCAAACTCTATATTGACAATCTGAATGTTTCTTTTCCAAGCTCTGGCCAAGATGGATGCCAACGTGATGACGTACCTTTCGCAGCAATGGAACAGACAGCAACATAGAAGGCTTCCTACGATTTATCCTAAGGCCTAACTAATTAAGTTGGCCTACTGCTGACCGCAGCCCTGCAGCCATTGCACATGTACCTAAGATTGTCCGCTTCGAGACACCACCGTTACAGCATCAGCTCTCCGCCGTTTGATGGATCTTCAACCTGGTCTTGGAGAAGGCGGGAACTGGTGGAATAATCGGTGATGAGATGGGGATTGGCAAGACTGCTGAAGCACTTGGTATCCGGGTGATTTGGCACGAGCTGTACAGGATGTCCGCGGACGTCAAGAGCAGCCGTGAGAATGACTCACCCGAAAGGCCGACAAGGAGCCAACGGGTGGTGGTAAAAAAAAGGGCTGTTTGTGAGTAGCTGAAGCAAATATCCGGACGTAGATGTATGGCTCATCACCATCGATACCTGGGGGGTTGAAGAGAACATCTGGACGTAAATGAATGTCTTAACACCTTTCGTACCTGGAGAGTTGAAAGTATATCCGGACGTGGATAAATATCTTAATGCTCTACATGGGTGGGCAGTCGGAGCAGATATCCGGACGTAGTCTACTGTAGATACAAGTGTGTAAATCATATTAATGCATCCATACATAAGATTCAACCACCCACCCGAGAATGCAGAACTGTGAATCGCATTACATCCGCGAACTCTAACGCTCAGCTTTTCCAATGGATACAATTAGGCATACACCCCCACCAATACATATTTTGTCCTTTCTCAGGCCACCTCCGCAGCGTACGCGTGATGAGCATCACTTCCAAGGCATAAACAGCTTGTCCAGAAGCCCCGTCCGCGGCCCACCCTCCTGTGCCTCATACGTCGCTTTACCTTTCTCCTCAGCCTCGGGTAAGCTCTGCTGGTCGGTAAGCTTAGGGTTGCGCAGGACGAGCGAGAAAAAGATGAGCAGGGAGCTCAGGCAGATGCCGGTGATGCACAGGTAGTTCTGGGTGGTGCGATAGGCGGCGATGACTGCGTTGCGGTCGGGCGTGCCCACTGGGTTGCTGTAAGACCAAGTGAGCGGGTCGGCGTAGACGGTGGCGGCCGTCGTCACATTGCCGATGTGACTTTCGAGCTGGCTCGGCAGCACCTGCGACCACACGGCGCCCGACACGCACGCGCCCAGCGCGGAGCCGATGTTATACGTGCCCAGGTAGAGCCCCGTCACGATGGCTAGGTGCTCGTGCTTGGCTGCGGCTTGGATCGATGCCTGCGTTGGGTAGGGAAAGAGCCCGCCTGCAATGCCCAGGACCACCTGCGCGCCGACCATGCCGGTATGGTGGCTCAACGAGGTGCCGCCGCGGTAGTGAATCAGCATGCCGAAGGCGACCATGAACAGGCATGTGCCGAAGACGATAAAGGGTTTAAGCCGGCGGACCTTGAAGACGATGACGCCGAGAAACCAACCCATGAGGACGGAGGCGAAGCTGTAGAGCTGGGTGATGCGGGTTGCGGACTTGACTGTCTCGTCGAAGGCAACGACGAGGACGGTGTAGAGAAAGTCTGCTTGCATGTACCAGGCCCAGTTGAGTGTCATGGCGATGCCGAGGGCGCCCCAGACGGCGCGATCCTGGAGCAAATGGAATGGAATGAGCGGGTGCACTGCTTTCATCTCCCACCAAACAAAGAGTGGGATGCAGAAGAAGCCGACAACGAGTGGAGCGATAATATGAGCCGTCCTCCACGTCTCTGCCACACCACCGGCAAGTGTAAGGGGCGTCAGGAGCAAAGCGAATACTGCGATCATGAGAATGATGCCAACCACGTCGAGCTGCCAGAAAAGCGCCTTTGTAAGGCCCCGGGCGCCCAATATCTCGAAAGGTGTCTTGTAGTCGGCAAGGTCAGCGGACTTCTTAGCACGGCCGTGGGCAACGAGCAGGGCTGCAAGAAGCGGAATGGCGCTGACTGGGTAGACGATTCCCCACATGCCGATTCCCCACCTCCAGCCGGCGTTGGCGAGAGTCGAAGCAGTAATGTCGCCAGAAACCCAAGTGTTGATTATGAAGGGGGTCGCGGGGATATAAGAGAAAAAGAGACGAGAACGGAGCGAGGTGATGTCTGCGATGATGACTTCGACCAGCAGAATCACAAAAGTGTATCCGATCTGCACCGTTGTCAGTGGAATCGGCTTGAGCGTGAAATGAATCTCGAGTCACGGACCTGATACAGCACAGCACCAGCACAGAAAGTGGCGATATTGTGGGAACAGGCCTCGACAATGGTTCCAATGACGTAGAAGAAGATGGATACGAGCACCAGCTCGACACGACCGAAGACATCAGCGATTTTGGAGGCAGTAGGTTGGCCGACAGCGGCGATGACGCTGCGAACGACGTTGATGGAAGCCAAGAGACTGTGGTTCTGGAAGGAGGCAGTAGCAGTAGTCTTCAGCGAATTAGCGGGTTGCTGCGGCAGGTTGGGTGCTTGAGCGGGAGCATGGTACCTGATATGTATAACGGACTGTACCATCCAGAGAATAGGTATAGGCGATGAAGAAGACCCCTATGAACAGGAAGACGCGATCGAACAGCGTAAGGTGAGCAGAAATGGCCTCCATGCGCTTGACGCCAGGACTTGTGGCGCCCATCAACTGAAACTCCTCAGAAGACGCCTTGGAGCCGGCGCCGACGTTGCGGGGCGCCTCATTGGAAGCGGAATCTTTGGATTCCTTGATCTTCGTGGCCATCCTGTGTTAGACCGGAGATGCACGCTCGGTCGGCGAGTTAGTGAGACAGTTGCTGCGACCGAGTGGCCGGGTGAGGACAATATATGGGACTGATCAATAAGATCAATGCCCTGGCTAGGACGGCGGAGGCGCCGAGAATTTTCACACCCAAGGACGAGCTGATGCTTGGACTTAGGCGGAAAGAGGTAAAAGGCCGCAGGCCAAGCTGGGAGGGCCAAGGCCGATGACGGCGGGCGTGGAATCAGGGTACCTAGCCGTTCAGCAGTAGCATTTGGCGGCAGGCAGCGGAGCAGCGACCAGCTGCATAGGGCAACTACGAGGGAAAGCGACTCCACAGATGCAAACAGACATGGTCGGTTATCGTTGGGATCAGATTCAGGTTGAGGCAAGGGCGCAATTGCAAGTCAGGATGCAGGGTCGATCCGCCGTATGCGAGATCGTACCACCGTATAGTGCATTTCGGTTCCGTTATGATGTGCTGTGGAGACGCGGACCCGGGGTCAAGTCAAGGAAGCGTCGGACGCGAACGGCCCGGCGAGCATCGCATCGTCAGAACCTAGGTACCTAGCGAGCGGGATCCACGGCCGTGGTGTGGAGCGCTGTGGAGTCGTGAAGCGCACAAGGCGAGATCAGATAAATATTATCTGATTCATCTACCCAAGATCAGATAAACCCCCGACCGAGCCTCTTGGCTGGCGCAGAAGGCGCACGTGATGTCCGTGAGCCTCGGCTCAGGCGTTGCACGGCCGCGGGCGAGCTCGGAGGTTTCCAGCACCAGCACCAGCGCTTCTTCTCCAGCGTCACCGCGCATCGCAACCCTCGACCTCGATGAATCCCAGGTGCTGAG
Source organism: Diplodia seriata (assembly GCF_021436955.1). Taxonomy (NCBI): domain Eukaryota; kingdom Fungi; phylum Ascomycota; class Dothideomycetes; order Botryosphaeriales; family Botryosphaeriaceae; genus Diplodia; species Diplodia seriata. The sequence goes on along the minus strand of NW_027117308.1, from coordinate 3,906,333 downwards.
ATAGCACCCGCCGTCATCATGGTCCGCGAGGACCTCGTCAGCTCTGCGGCAAGTCCACCCCCCGCGCCCGCCTCCATCCACGCGCTAACCGCCGGCAGGTTACATGTGAGCTCCACTTGCAGCGACGCGTCCAAGCCCAAGCTTACCGTCCTTTGTAGTCCTCCAGGACCCCTCCGTGGCCAGCGCTCCCGTCGAGAAGCGTATTGCCTTTCTCCAGTCCAAGAATCTCACCCAAGAAGAGGTTGATGCTGCCCTAGCTCGTGCCGGCGGCGAGGCTCCGCCGCCGTCGGCAGTCTCAGCGCCCTCGGGCCCTGCCCCAGCCTTCGGCTATCAACAACCGCCGCCGCCGCCCGGATATGGCGCGTATCCTGGTTACTGGCAACAGCCTCCTCCGCCGCCGCCGTAAGAGTTCCCCGTGACCGTGGCAGCTTCGGTCCAATGGCTGATATGCTGAGCTTGCAGGGTGCCAAAGCGCGACTGGCGAGACTGGTTCATCATGGCCACCGTCATGGGTGGAGTCGGCTACGGCCTCTATTTCACGGCAAAGGTAGTTGAGGATGATACTGTACACGGGACTCGGGCTGACCACGCACAGCGCTACATCTACCCTCTGATAGCACCTCCGACGCCACCCCAGCTCGAGCAGGACAAGAAGTCCATTGATGAGTCGTTCGAGAAGGCTTTTGCGCTGCTGGACCAGCTAAACACAGACACAACCGCCCTCAAGGCCTCGGAGGAAGCAAGGACACAGCGCCTGGACTCGGCGGTCACGGAAATGGAGTCGGTCATGGATTCTCTGAAAGACTCTCTGAAGCGGCGTGATGCCGATAGCCGCAGGTTGGAGGATGACGTGAGGGGCCTGCGCGACCTGATTCCGAAGGCACTCGAGGCACACAAGGAGGGCACGGACAATAGGTTGAAGGACCTTTCGCAGGAGCTGAAGAGTCTGAAGACGCTGGTCGGGAACCGCATGGGATCGGGCACGCCAAGCACAGCGTCGAGACCGGCAACAGGTGCGAATATGTGGGGCTCGCCAGCGGCCGGCGTGAATGGCAACGCTGGCGGGGTCTCAACTCCCGCGACCACTTCCGCGACCCCCGCTGCGGCTCCACCTGCTGCGGCTGGAGGTAACACGAATGGCACGAGCGAAACGCAACAGCAAGATGGCGGCAGCTCGGCGGCAGCGACGCCTACCGCCCAGGCATCATCAAGCCCGTACGCCAGGTTTAGCAATGGGCGGGCGGCAATTCCCGCGTGGCAGATGGCGGCAGCTAAGAAGAACGACGCGGAGAAGAAGGACACGTCGGAAAGCGGCACTGTCAGCGAAGCGGGTGCCGGGGCGTAAACAATATGAGGGAGAGCCATGTTGGGCTCGATCTGCGCTGTGTATACTCTTGGACGTTTGGGTGTGTTCGCATCGGCGTTGTGATACGGATGTTGATTACACGTAGCGTGGGTTATTCGTGTTTCTGGGAAGCGGCTTTCTTTCCTTTGGAGTCGGCGGGAATAACAAGACGCGCTGTGATTTGTGAGCTGGAGTGCAGAATGATGCTGTGTTTCGGATGGCTTGCCTTGCGTCGGGATCTGGGGCGCGCCGGATACGCGCGGCCCGGGTACCGCAGGGCCGCCGGTTGGGCAGGTGTGACGGGCTGTGCGGCGCAGTAGATGAGGCGCATGCTGCAGGTTTCTTTTTCCTTGGATTTGGGGGGTGTTCGTTTGCATAAGCTGCCGTCGACGATCGCAGGCCAGCGGACTCGGGCTTCCCGACCGACGGCTGTGTGTTCCTGGCGAATGGCGAACCGCACGGTTGTCGATCGCCTGCTTCGCCTACACGCTGGAATGTCAAGAATGGGCTCATTCAATCATACGGGGTGATGAATGGACGTGCGTGTACCGCACATGCCCGAAGACGCATAAAAGTGGCCGGACAAGGGCTTGAATTCCCCCGCGGTCGTGTTGCCATACTAAACAGGCGGCGCCGAGCGGTATGAGAAATAATGAAGAAAGGATCTCAAACCCGGTCGGACTATTGCATCACTCATTGTGTAGGGCGAGCTCGGGCACATGCTCGACGATCCCTACAGCCCGCCTTGTGCCTCGCCATTCGGACACGATAGATGAAGTAAGCGTAAAGTGCATGCCAGCCCGATTCAGCGAAGTTCCGGCTGGTCGTGCAGGCCCAGGCGAGGAGCGGCATCAGCATGCTATCAAGCCTACAGCACAGCGACCAGGGAGGTCCGGTAGTGTAGATGGACTGTTTTATATGAAATAAGAGCTTGCGGGGCGGCGCTCTCGGGGTGGAGCCACACACACATCCTTCCTTCCAAAAAAGCATAACGTATCCCACATGGCAGGCGCGCCGGCTAGGCCCACATTTTCCCGTCGACGCTTCCGTCATCGTTGTGGTCACCCGCAGCCTTCTTCTTCTTCTACGTATTCGCATTCCTGCGCGCATGTGCCAAGCCTTGCTGTCCCTTCTCCTGCGCGCGCGCGGGCCCGCCGAACCAGGAGGCCCGGCCACCTCATGTGCATCGTGTGTCGAGTTTTGATGCCGGCGGGGAGAGCAGAGCGGCGCAATCGATGGCTTGCATCTCGGTCAAAATGCCGGCGGGACAGGCCAGTCTCCCCAGGGCCAAAAAAACAGTGGGCCGGGAATAACGAACAGCTTGTGTCTTCGTCGCGAGCCCTGGCGCTTCTGCCTCGCAGAGACCATGCAGTTGCCTCTTCCGTCACTGCTGGTCCTCTCGGCTTGGTGCGTGTTTTGGTCCTGTATGTTTTCTTTTTTCGCTTCACAGATGCCAGATCGGGTAATGCTTGGGCTTCGTAAGGCAGCATGCCTCTGCCGTCTGGGGCTCTGGGCTCGACCGCAACACCAGCCCTTGGGCTGGAATGTGCATGGTGCCACGTCGCTGCCGGCAATTGCTGCCCGCCAATCGAGATTTCAACTGCTGCACTCGGCGTAGGCTGGGAGCGCATGAAGAGTAATTGTGAACAGAGGGGCGCCGTAAGATGACGGGAAACGAAAACGGGGGTGATGGACTGTATGCACCGATTCGCGCCGCAACGCAACGGGCGAAGATCGGAGGGGACTGTGTGCGAGGCGTGTGCGGCGAGGGCTTGCCCGTGCATATGTACTGTAAATCCGATCAGGCGTTCTCGTCCCCTCCCTCTTTCGTCTGTCTGTTCAAAGGACGACCGCCCCCGTCTTGCACGCTTCCACGCCACTTTCCTTTTGCCGTCCCCCGAGCGCCCCGGGTTATTTCCGCTGCGGCCGTGACGTTGCGAACCAGATCGGGCTGGTGGGAATATATACTAATAGCATGCGTGTGATATCGTTGGCCGGTTTTACTCTCGGACGAACGCTGGGCACAGCTGGCAATCAGCCGCTGCGCTACTTGACCCCGGCCCTGACCTTACACAATCCAAGAGGCTTGGCTAGTGGCTTCATGGCTTGCTGGCCGTGTTTCTGTTCATTCTTCCCCGTTTTTATTTATGTACAGCAGGCTGCTCTTCCCTCGGCCCCCCTCCACCCTCCGCTCTCCTCACTTCGACCCTGCATTTTTCGGCCCTTTCCCCATCTACCCTGACTCAGGCACCCATCCCTGTGCATTCTAGACTGACGAGGCGGGCAGCCACAAGCAACGCAGTGGGCCAGGCTGGAAAAGGAGCTTTTGCTTATAAGGACTTCCGGTCGTTCTTTCGTCCGGCTTCATTGCGCCCAACCCCAACGCCAGACTTCCCTGATATCTATCGGATCACACGCCCGCCAAGAACGACAAGAAAACAGTACTGGGGAATAAAGCCGATATCCTTCCTCTTCAGCGCCTCGCTTGCTGCAATTTTGCTCGTAGGCGTGCATCACAAACACAAAACTTGGAAAAGTCAAGTAATACAAAATCGAAAAGGCTGGATACACACGTACAACTATTGTCGGCTAGAAGTGAAGGGAAAGAGCAAAAGGGAAACCCACTCAAGGCAGTACAAAATCACGACAACTTAGGAAATATAAAGTGATATACAGGGGTGGTGAAAGTATGAAAGAGCTGGGGAAAAGAAAGATAATCTTGCAGAATCGAACCGAACCGAACCGCACGACGAAGCGCATGCACGTTACACACCAGATTTATTGGATCATACCGTTGCATCAGAGCAAGCAGTCCAATGTCAATTATGTGTGAAAGCAGTATTTTACCAAGATCGACGGCAAGATTGCAAAGAGAGGATGTGTGGCAGCTCCGATTGTCTCGGACCAATACTGCCCCCCGTCCCCATCAGTTACTTTCCACGTCTCCCAAGGATAAAACTTCCCGCAGGCATCCGATGGCCGGACCATTGCTTTTTTTTCTTTCTCTCTCCTTTTGGGATCGAGGAGAACCATGTCGTCGTATCGGGAAAACTCATGTTCTATCCAAGGCCGTGGGAAACATCGTCGCGCATGGTCGATTTAACCGAACCTTGGAGATGCCACTTGGACCTTTCGAGAAATCAATGAATCCCTGTGGCTCGAACCTTCCCGAGCAGGAACGGCATTTGTTCGAACAACTCTGGGGCGAGCGTCCAGTTGTTGAGATTGCCAATGTGCTCCCGGAAAGCACCTGACAATGCCAATTTACCCGAGTTTGGTTCGCAATAAACAGTATGAGAGTCTTCGTGGGGCCAATTCAAGGACAGATGGTTCACGAGGACACCTGCTACCATCTGGTCGGTGTTGTGCAAAAAGAAGTCGCGGACCGAAGGCCTGTGGGAAGGAATGTTAGTAGACATTTCCCTTTTTCTTCCGGACCGCACTCCGGCCGTTTTGCACGTACCAGGGAAGAAAGTCGATGGTCGGATCATGCGGCATGACTTGCTGAAATTGCGTGGGCCTCGCCCATTCTGGAAGCCTTTCTAGATTATGCCGGCTGGGACAGATTTGCCACTATTTCGCTTGTTAGTGGGACCGACCATATTAGATCAGGGTGCTCCGCCCCTGGGAGCAACAGGTTATCTTTGGATGCATACCGCCATGACCTCCTTCAAGACCTCGCAGGCCGCGAGCTTTTCCGGAATACCGACATGGGTGAAGAACATATTCGCAACTCTTGGCGCCCAGATGGACAACGGCTGCTCATTATCAAATTCGGTCTCTCCATTCAACAGTCCACGGATATCATTCTCCCGGTCACCGAAGATCTTCATATCTGCTTCTCCGTCCGCTTGAGCCTGCCTCTTTCTTTCCCGAAACGTTGTGTAGGTGTAAGTCACAGGGTTAATGGACGACCCATGCGCCATGACCGGTTGGAAGTTTATGGATGGGTGGTGCGTTGTCATCGACATGGGCGAAGCATTTGTACCAAGAATGTCCTGCTTGCTACAGCAGAGGTCAGTCATTGTTCTCACGCATACCTTCTCTGCTGCTTGATGGCGGGGAACTGCTAACCTTCCATGCGACAAGACCGCGGGAGCAGTCGACCCCTCTCGATAGGGCGAAGTTTGCGCGTGCGGTGGGGAAAAGGTACCGTCTGGCATCCAGACGCCGCTGTCGCCTGTTGTTAGGAGGGGATGCGCCGACCATTGTGCCTACCAAGTCCTGTTAGGTACCAAGCCGTCGCCCAAGGCCAATGGGGGGGCATCGGAAACACACCTCTGTGGTCGTCGGCAAACCTTGCGCGAACCCGGGACTGACGTTCTGCTCGTATCCTGCATAGTAGGCCGGCATCGATTCTGGCGATGCTGCTGTTGCCGTTACGTCACTCTTCTGCTCCCCGCCCATGGACGATGACGACGAGGAACCCACGGCGGGAGCGGTGTCTTCGGAGCCTGGTCGCATCGCCCTAGGCCCCTCGAGTATCTTCCTCATCTCGTCGGCCGAGTGCTCGGAAAAGCCATTGTTTTGGATCTCGATTGCGAGTCGTGTCGCGGCCTCGCGCTGGGACGAGGTTGCGAGCAGCGGAAGGACCGACTTGACCTCCTCTAGTTCCTGCTCGAGCTTCTTCACGTTCACGCGCAACGTGCCCTGCCACCGATGTTCCTGCCGCATGTCGTAACTGCATGTCGAGCCCTTGAGGGCGCACGTGTTGCACACGGGCTGCAACCCATTGCACTGGTGGCGCCGGCAGTGTCAGTACGTGCATGGCCGACGCGGCGAGGCGTGGGGACGCACCTTGCTCTTCCGTTTCTTGCAGGGCACGCAGGCTATGGCGGTGATGCGTCCTCGTTTGGAGCCGAGTTTGGGGTTTGTGGTGGTGGGCGAGGGAGTGTTGTCCGAGGACTGAGAAGAGAGCTGCGGAGGAGAAGGGCCGACCTGGATAGGTCGAAACAAGGGCCGTTGCTGGTAGGCCGGCATGTTACTTCCTGGGCCAGGGACGGGCGAATGACTAGACGATGAGGGAAGAATGACTCGCTGGTCCGTCGAGTCTGCAGATCTCGAGGGCAGCAGTGGCGGGAAGGCGGCGGAGACGGAGCGCGAGAAATGGGTTTGCGGAGGCACAGCGGCAGAAGGCACCGACGAGGGCAGTGTCGGGTCTATGGGCGGTTCTGCACATTGTTGGTGTCAGTGTCAAGGGAACGGCACGCAAGACTTGAAGGCCCACGGATTGGGCAGCAGCTGCTGTCAGCGGTCCCTAGTGTCCCGCAGCGCTCGGTGTCGCAGTGTCGAGGGTGGCAGAGGACAGGCAAAGCCTAAGCACGACGCTAGGCGCAGGGCCAGGCACCGGGTTTCTTACCTGATGAAAGCATACCACGGATAGGGTGGGATGGTCCAGGGCGGATCTGCTCTCACCTGCGACCGACTGGCGCCGGCCTTGGCTTCACGAGGCCGTGGTGTCTAGTCCGCCAGCAGCAGCCGCACAGCTTATACTCGCCAGCCTGTGTCACTATCAGCGCCGTCGTCGCCCAATGGCGCAGATCGGGGCGGCCCAGTGCGCATAAGGGTCCTCACCTAGTGGACGTCCGAACCAGGCGCCGGGACGGAGATGCTTCCTAAGCGGTGTTCCTGAGCGAGCAATGGAGCGTCGCGGGCGAATAGGGGACGGCGCGCGACACCTCTGCTGGGCGCGAAAGGACTGCAGGCGATTTTAAAAGATGGCCCTGCGGTGGACTGGAGCAGATGCACCATGCGCCGACTGCCCACCACCGCGCGATCAGCCGGCGGCCTTGATCCCTACCGGTGCCGTTTGCTCGAACCCTGGGGCAACGTGCGGCCGCTAGTTTGATGAAGACAGCCTCTGCCTCGACGATGGGGAGCAAACACCTCGTTTCGAATGCGAGCAGGCGGTGCGGTACGCTACCGGTAGCAGCTGGGTCTGTCGGCTAGCCCAGCTCATCCGGAACCACCCACGCCCAGTGCGCGCCGGATCTTGCAAGATATAGCAGCACCGTCCCTTACCCGCTGATTCAAGACCGCTGCCCACCCATGCGAGCATCACCCTGATGAGCGGGATCGTCGGTGGGCGCAGCAATCGAGTCGCGGTCCACCCGCCGCCCAGCGCCTGCCCGCCGGCCCATGGCGCCTCCAGCTTTGCAGGCGCTGGCTCCGCCATGCCCATGGTGCCCCGGAGCGGCAACGCTCGATTCTGTGCGCGCCAGATCTGACCTGCACCCTGACGTCCTCCATCACCGCCGCGCGGTCGAGCTCGCCCGGGAGCTACCCCACAAGCGTGCGGTCTGGAACATGATCGCCACGCCTGCGCTTGTCGTCTGCGCTTGTCGTCTGTGCTTGTCGTCCGCACGCCGCCGGCACTGTCGCTGTGCTGCGCGGCCAAGTGTTGATCTTGGACCCTCCCTCTGCCTCTCCCAGCGACACCAGCAGCGAACCGCTATCGGCCCGACTCTCGTGGGACACACCTCTCCCCATACCCAGCAGCCGCGCTCCACGAGCCACAGCCGCCAGATGACGCGGTGCCGTGGCGCTCGCGTCTCCAACGTCCAAAGCCCCTTCATCATCGCCCAGTCCGCCCCCGCTGTAGCGCGCAGGGACGGCGATCAGTTGCCGACGCGGCTTCTGGCTCAGGCTCACATGCTTGCTGCTGATCTCCACCATTGGGTTGCCAGATCAACATCTCTGCCGTACCCTACGCGCTCCATTCCGTCGCACCACACACATGTACGAGCCGCTTGCGGGCAGGGACCGCCGCCGGCCCACAGCCAGCAGAGCCGCGTGCCCACCGGGTCCAAAGTTGAGGCCGGTAGCGCTCGTCCAGATGACACTGCGAGCTTGGACGCGCTCCGCCAAAAGTGCTGCCCAAGTCCTACACAGTAGACGCCCAAAGAAACTCCTTTTGTCGCGCCTCCCTCGTATGGCATGCTCGGGCCGGGATTGGAGATTCAAATCTCCGTGCGCAGAGGCCGGCAACCCCCAACGCCGCTTAGGAAGAAGCGTAGCGTCGCAGAGACTGCCTGTCGGGCTGGCAGGACGCGTCGTGAGTGGACGGTGCCGACAGTTGCGTGCCCACTTGCCACCGTCGCCCCTGAGGATGTGTTGAGGCAGGCCCTGAAAACTTTGTGGCTGTGGGTCCTTCATCTTTCTAACCCTCACCTAGCTCACTTCCCAAAAATGGCATGTATAGCAGCCCGTTCCACCAGAAGGAGCCGTAGGGCGCGGCTGTGCTCGCTGCTGCTTGGCTCGAGTACGTACAACGAGCAGACGCCGACCCGTGCCTGATGACCAGTAGCGCCCCTCCTAGTCCCCTCGGATCTCGCCTGTAGCGGGATCGCCTTTTTTAGGCAAGCCGTCTTGCGTTAGGCTGGCGTCTCCTCGAGTTTACTCCTTGGCTCACCTGCTCTGTCCGAACCCGAAACTTGCAGCCGAAAGCCGGCAAGTCAAGCGCAAGATTGGAGGCTCCAGACGTCGTCGACATCGCTAGCGAGCTGGGTGATTGCGGCGGACGTGAGCGTCGATGCCAAGAGCATGCATCAGGCAGGCAAATGCCGACCAGCAGGCCCTTGCGCTCGAGCCAGCATGACATGTAAATCACCGGGGGACCAGCGGCAGAACGCTGGTGGTCTGGTGCGCGTAGACAGCCATGAGCCCTGAGCTTGGTCAGGATCGACCGGCACTCAAGCGCAGGCATATCCTCGTCGAGCTAAAGAATTCAGCCAGATCCAGTTATATACTTCAGCACAGCAAACCCGAATCGCATGCCGGCATGTAGGCGAGACGACACGCTGGGAACACGAGCTGAGCACTGCGAGGCTTGCGAACGTTGGCTCCCGTGCCCGAGTTGCATGCCGCTAGACCGCCACGGCGTGAACCGCTTGCGCTGGCTAGAGGCGATCATGAATCGTGTGGCGGCCGCTCTACTCGCCTTGGCCTAACGGCGGCGCCGATTAGATCCTGCCCCTGCTCCCCGGTTTTCAGCTGCCTTCGGCAGCAGGGCGGTCCACTCCGAGCTTGAGGTTGCATCTGCGTGGGTCAGGTCAGGTCGACGTCGACGATATGTTCGCGTGCTCAGCTGAAACCTTTCCTGCACTGCGCCAACATGCATCCTGCGCAACGGTTTCCAATGAGCGTGCCTCAAAGTTCGCCTTCCGAGTCATTTGCTTTGTTGGCGCAGGGGCCGCCTTTTGCTAGATCCAAGCCAGTTCTACCAGAAGGCTTTGGGTAAAAGGGAAGCATGCGTGGCTTGCTTCGATGAAGCCAAGCGTTCTGCAGGCGCCCGCGGCCTCAGGCCACAAGTGGCATCATGTTCGTTAGATCGTTGGAAAGACCCAGGAATTGCTTTCTGGACGCGGGAGATTGCTGCCCCCGCCAGAGCGGAGGTTTTGGCGCGTGAGCGCCTTCCCTTGCCAGGCGTAGATGAAGATGCCCACGGGGCAGGCCTCTCCATGTAGCAGAGATCCGAGCTCCCGAATCATGGCTGAGAACGCGATGCCAGACTTCGGGACCGCCTCGCTCAAAACCGTTGTTCATGTGGCCACGAGTTTCCTATGCTGGCTGAGACGTCGTCTGTGTCTGTGCCTGCGCCGCCGCCTGAGCATTGCGAGGGAAATTTCGGAATGGCGGGGAGGCGGGTGCCAGGTGGAGAAACGCTGGAGTCGCTCGCGCTGTGAGACGGGCTGGCGTGGACGCGAGCTCCCCTGCGCAATGAAAGAAGCAGGTGAACATGAGGATCCGCAACGGCGCGCAGCATTGATGCCTGAGGCTCCGTTAGTAAGAAACAGGGACGGCTGAGCTCAGCAGATCACGTGAGTACCTCTCGTTAGTAAGCCGGCGAAACGTTGGCCCAGGGTCTGCCCGGGCAGTGACGACCGACGCAGTTGCATGCGGCGTGCTCCAGCGCAATCGCGTCACTTTTGCGCCGCCGCAGCTTCATTCCATCTGTTACGTGCACGCAAGGCAATCGCGTCGCGAGCACCTCGTCTTTCTCTACGCCACATTGCGCCTGCAGAGTTCGCAGTAGAACCTCCCCCCGAGGTTCAGGAGGAAGGACACATTTCGCTGGTTCGACTTCTGTCAAGCCTGCCTTCTGCGCAGAGACGCAAGCTAATCTCAAACTCTCTACACATCTCCTCTGCAGGCAAACTAGGTTCCGCACGGGCCTAGGTTTACAGTCAAGATGAGCTCACGCTCCGATTTTGAAGGAGAGGTCCACGAACACGAGGTCGACAAGGCAACTACGGCTCAGCCATCGTCGAGGGGCATCAGCGTTGACCGTCAATCCAGACCCCGCGCATCAGCTTCGAGATCTCCGAGGGACGCGTATGAGGACGCTCCCCGCCTCCAACGCTCGCGCTCTCCCTACAGACGCCGCTCGCCGCGCGGAGAAAAGCGCCGTCGGGACGATGACTTCTACAGCGATCGGGATCGTCGCGATCCGCGCCACTTCAAGGTCCGCTACGAAGAGAGGCGCTCATACGACGATGACCGCCGACACCGTGTGTCCTACGCCGATCTAGATCGGGGCAGCTCCTCCCGCTTATTGTCGAGGTACGACGATCCCCGCGACCGTGACCGCAATCGCTATAGCAGACACTCGACCCGGAGCCGCTCGCCACCCCGTAGAGGAGGCTCTGACCGAGCCTACGATAGGCGCAATGGAAGGCATGAGCCGGAGCGGAGAGATCGAAGACAGCAAGGTCGGGAGAATGGGGCAGAGTGGCGTTCACGGGAGCATTCAGGGACGGAGCGAGGCAACAGTGGACACGAAAGCCGCACAGCCGCGCGACAAGATGGCCCTTCTCGTGCCACACAGCAGGATGCAGAGAAGAGCACGGCCGCGCGATACGCTGATGCCGAGCACAGCCGGTACGTGCATTCTCGTGGCACTTTTGATGCTGCAGTTCACTGATGCAATGCAGTAAGGCGGAAGGTCCGAACGGCACTGCCGGAGATGCTGAAATGGTTGACGCACATGGCCAAGATCAGCCCGAACTCGACATCGAGCCCGTCAATTACGACGACGAGGTTGAGCGACGCCGCAAGAGGAGGGAAGCAATCAAAGCTAAGTACATGGACCAGTCTACGCCTCTGCGTGTTCAAGTTCTACAACCTGGGATTGAATCCGGGCCTTCAACTCCACAGGCTGAAAGTCCCGGTGGTCGTACGGAGCGTTCCGGTATGTATACCACCGCCGTTGGCACTTTTATAGCTGACGTATGTTCAGTCTCACCTATGGTGACATCACCTAGCACTCCCCAAGACAGCTCTGCACCAGCTTCACCGCCGACTGTTGCGGTTCAAAACGACGAGGAGCTTGCCAACCGCAAACGCGTGGATACCGCTGACGCAGAAGGACCATCTGCTGCTGACTATGACCCAACCATGGATACGCAGGAGGACAGGGCCAGAATTGACCGTCGCCAAAGCCACGACATATCAGCCGCGGCCTACAATGAGGTCGAAGTCCAGCCAGAACCACGTGAGGCTCCCATCGCAGAATCCAAGGTCGAGGAATCACCCGTGAAGAAGACAAAAGACGACTTTGACATGTTCGCCGAGGATGACGACGACGACATGTTTGCAGCGACCCCCGCCAAGATTTCCGAAGCCACTGAGAATACAAAGGCACCACAAGTCAAGAAATTGGACAGCAGCATGCTCGATGTTTGGGACGATCCGCAAGGGTACTACAAGGTCATTCTTAATGAACTTCTCGATGACCGGTATGAGGTTCAATCTCGCCTGGGTAAGGGTGTGTTCTCCGAGGTTGTCCGCGCAAAAGACATCAAGACCGGCGATCTCGTTGCCATCAAGATTATTCGCAACGATGAGATTCTGCGGAAAGCCGGCGTGAAGGAGATTGAGATGCTCGAGAAGCTCCTTGAAAACGACCCCGAGGACAAACGCCACTGCATCCGACTTGAGAGGTCATTCGATCACAAGCATCACCTTTGCATGGTGTTTGAACATCTCAGCATTAACTTGCGTGAAGTCTTGAAAAAGTTTGGCCGCGATGTTGGACTCCACCTGAAGGCGGTTCGCTCCTATTCCCAGCAGATGTTTGTCTCTCTAAGCTTGCTCCGCAAGTGCAACATTGTGCACGCGGATATCAAGCCTGACAACATGTTGGTCAATGAGAACCGGACCATCCTCAAGATTTGCGATCTGGGATCCGCGGCGGACATTTCAGAATGTGAGGTCCCGGCCGGATTGTTGGTGAGTCGCTTCTACCGAGCCCCAGAGATTATGCTAGGAATTCCTCACGACTACGGCATCGATATGTGGGCTGTCGGTTGCACGCTTTTCGAGCTCTACACGGGCAAAATCCTGTTCACGGGCCGCGACAACAATCAAATGCTCCGGTCCATCCAGGAGTGCCGTGGCAAGCTCAGCCCCAAGCTCCTGAAAAAGGGCTGGGCGGACTACGTGTTCGAACATTTTGACGCGAATCTTCAAATGTTCAGGAGCGTGGAGACGGACAAGATTACCGGAAAGGTATGTTTCGCCGATTGGACGTCTTGGCATAGGACATACTGACAAACATCACAGGATGTGACTCGCATGGTGAATTTTGTCAAACCAACTCGTGATCTCAAGTCTCGCCTGATCAGCAGCACCAAGGGATTGAGCGAAGCCGAAATCAAAGAGATCAACCTTTTCTACGATCTCCTGGACAAGTGCCTAGCTCTCAACCCCGAAAAGCGCATCACGCCTACGGAAGCTCTCAAGCATCCTTTTATTCACCGCACCAAAGCCTAATTCCCTTGCATTTTGCATTCAGCACTGGCATTACAGGATACCATACACGGGGCATATATGGGCGTACGGAGAATCATCTTCAGAGGCAACACGGCTGCACCGATTCATACCGAACTTGAACACTTTACGGCGGCTTTCGCGATTGAAATTGGCTTTGGGCCCAGACTGGTCTTGGCTGAGTGTGTAAAGAAATAGAAACCAATCCGTACAGGTCTTAGGGAATGCTTTCGCAGATTAGTCATCGAAATCAGAGGTAGATGTGAAGTACAGTTTCAATCAAGCGGTTTTGGATGCACGTAACCCGGTTCTTGACCCAAACTACGAAATTTGAAACACCCACGCAAATCATGTCGCCAACTTCATCCTGACGGGGATATGATTGTCGTGAGTAGGGATGCGTGCAGGTCTCAAGCTGCGATGTCTTAGAAATTGTCCACGTGGGTTTCTGCCTACACTCCGCTTCTCCTTTTGTCCCAGCCTTCCGACGCAACGGATCTCCTTTCCATCCCTTAGCAACACTGCTGCCTGACTTTTTTTTTTTTTTTTCCTCGCTTGGGGCGTGTTGGGTATCTAAAAGGCCGACGGACGTAATGCGTTGATCCTTAACCTTGGATGAGATACATATCTCTCGCCTTATGCATGCAGCTCGCCTGACGGGGTCCAGTCCCTGAGGAATGGTTTTGGATTGAGGCGTTTTCTGTCCCTTGATCTCCATCACGTTAACCCTTTGCACGGTTGGGCACCCATCGGTTTTCGCCAAGCCACACACATTTTTCCCCTCGGCCGGCGAGATGCTGGATGGAGTAAGCCGTGCGTGTCGTTCGATTTCTGATAGGCCATCTTTCACCGAAGGAAGTTTATCGATAGCAACAACGTCATTCTTACGCTCCCTAGCAGAAGCCATCTGGTGCAGCAAAGTCGTCGGGCTGTGGGGTTTTCTCAAGCGTGGTCAGACGTTCCTTCTTCCTTGGGAGCAACATGACATGGGGTCCCGATGGTGGAGAGGCAGCGACGACCTGGTGATCGGCACGTGCATTGCAATGCTGCAAGGCAACCACCTGCCTGTTTTAATTCTTCACAGCCTCTTCCCCTTGAGCGGCGCGCCAGCTCCCACCGAACGGCAATGATAGGCGTTGGAAGCCGGAGGCACCCGGCGCCATGCTCGGCAGCACCGAATGCATGAAGAGATGGACGTTGTATCCAATTGTGGGGTCATCCCGGCATAGGGCTATTCCTGGCTATCGAGCGAATGCCAGTCGAGCTGAGCCCCTCTTCCTTACCCTGCGATGCGACGTGCAGCGGGAAGCGCCCTCGGTACCCTCCTGTCTCTCGACCACTGGCTCCACATGGCAAAAGTAAGGCTGAAGTCTGTCCGACCCACTGCACGACGCACGCGGAAAACGAAGTGATTGGACGCAAACCACCGAAGGAGCCTGTTACTTTCTCCAGCTCCGTCTCTGCAGGTCTCGCCCGCCTGTGCCCCGCTCCGAGCCAAGTCCCTGCATGACCGCCGGCGTGCCGGGATGCAAGGCTACCCCACCCACCCACCAGGCATCCGCCGACTTTGCTCCGCATCGCCAGGGAGCAAAACGGAAGCTCTCAACCCAAAAAAATAACGCCAAAAAAGATGTCGACGCGGATGGGACTCGAACCCACAATCTTTGCCATGTTCCTAAGCCGGAAAGCAACGCCTTACCATTAGGCCACCGCGCCGGTTGATGAGAGTGCAACCGCGTGCTCATTCTAAGAATACAGACAAAACGGCTTGCCGAGAAAGTACCGACCACATCTTGGGATGCCACACCAATGTTTCAATTTTTCTTCAAAAGCACCGCCGTGGACTCGAGTGTGTTCCACAGATCATGGGTATATTAGGTCTGGCTAGCAGTGCTCAGACTTGTTTCGATCAGAAGCGCGTTTTGAGAGTATGTATGTTTCTGTCGCTGCTCAATCGGAAACCCAGGACTCCCTTCCTCCCTTCGCCGCCATTTTCAGGATGCAGCCAAGTTCCGACGTTGTAGAAAGATGCGAGGATCATCTCGTCAGAAGCTTCACGCTGTTACACATGTTTTGGCGCAGGTTCGCAGCCAGTATTAGACTTCCATCGCTCCTACGAAGGCATCCTGTGGCTTCGGTACGCCCATAGCCCTGTCAGCTTTGGTTCCTTGACCAGTGATTCTGCCAGGATCGGTCGACGCCTGGATAGTGAACTCTCCAAGAGCACCGAGAAGATTCTCAACCGTTGGATCATGCAATCCGACAAAGTCCCGCCTCACGGAGGCGGTGTTTTTGCCTTCAAATGTGAGCACCAGCAGCAGCTTCATTGCCTCGGAGTACTTCCGGGTTGGAGCAACTGACTTCTCTCGCAAGATGTTGTGGTCAGGCTAGTACTAGTAGTCAATAAACGGGAAGATATGCTGATCAATGAGGGCATTGGAGATTGGCGCCTATCACACTGTCGGAATCCGCCCTCAAAAGCCATGAGGGTTGCGAAACCCCCCCATTAAGCATTCGCAGGGACGTGGCAGTCTCTTTCCAGTATGGCCCAGGCATGTAAACGGAGCTGAGGGGGGCATTATCACCCATCATCACCAAGATGGCTTGGCTATGGAATGCCGCGGGCGTGGCTTGATCGCTCTAGACTTCCTAGCGCCAAATATTGATCGGAAACCGGGCAGTGAAGAGGACTTCTGAGTTGTTCCTCGCAAGATTGAAAGTTTTTCTCATCCAGAAATCTACCGCTGCGCTCTACTCGTCCGATGGTGCACGCCCCACGTCCACGGCTTGGAACATCTGGAAAGCGCTGGTCTTCAAACATCTGACTGCCGCGAGGCGTATAAAGCTGCCCATATGACTCCGACTTGTCTGTTCAACAGCATCTCCAGTCAGGAATGGAAGGCTTAAACGGAGCTGGTGACTACAAAGCCCATGTAGATGCTGTCGCACCTGTTTACCAGATCGTCTTGATACCTGGCGAATCCGGTCCGGACTTCGGTCCGGTCATTCCAGTGCATCGAATTCACACACTCGCTATATAGTCCGGCTGATGCTCGGTCAATCGCTTCCAAAGCGGAGGCTTCATCCATGTTCTTGCCTTCGGCATCCCAGACCGCAATGATTTGCATCGATTGCTCAATTATCGAGCAGAAGGATCTGACGTAATGAATGAATGGTATGTCCAGGTGCAGGATGTATTGCATGTGCTCATCGGGGAAGATGATGGGGCACTGCAGCAAAGTTGTCCTTGCATCGCCCTAGAATTGAGGTAGGAGTAGGACAAACCTAAGACGCTACTTGGAAGGGTTGGTGGCCGGGGGCCAGGTTGCTGAATGATGGTTTCGCACACATCCTTCTCGAGGCTCTCGTGACTTCCTCGGGCAGCCGACCTTTGGGAATGAGCAAAACCGTTGGGTTTTCTCCTAATCCGATGGTGCTGATAGAGCATCCGGCTCGGTAGCATTGTGTGTCATGGTGATCCAAACCCCCGTTTATGGTGTCTACTCGAATGATAGGCCCGTCGCCAAGCTGGTGCTTCCTGGGGATGAATCAATGATTGACGACCTGGGAGGAAGCTGGCAGATAATGAAGCTGAAAAGCCACTTTCCAAGGTCGAAAGTAGCCGAGCTCAGAACCCTTAAGCCAATAGAGCCAATAGTGTGAAAAGTTTTGTTGGTTGCCAGGGAGGATCATCTTCTTTTCGCTGTGATGGAGATTGACTACTGCGGTTGCGTGCACCTCGTGCCGCGCACAGATTCCGAGCATGCATCTCTCATTTCACATAGGTTGTCAGCAGTCAAAAGCAAGGGCCATTGTTGGGTCTCACGTGCATTCGGGAACAAGAAGTTGCAGCAGCTGAAGGAGGTGCGGTGCGAATTTTATCATCTGAGATTGACTGAGCTCCGGTGCTATCTCCTCGAGTTATACTTGATCAGGGTCAACATCTCGCGAGCCTATGAACGAGCAACGATCAGTTACGATACTGAAGCACACTCGCTGCAGTGTCTGCTGTACCAACATACATAGAACTCCTGAGTCGGAGGTCGCTAGGGGATGACACGAAGGTTTTGGAGGACACGGGTGACGGGAGTCTCAAGATCGCAACGAAAGTAGTACGGCTCAATTTTACTTAGACATTGAGATGCACTTCCAAGCTTTCGAATATATCGTTTTGCTACGAAGGCTGAGCACGAGTATCAGAGTGCGTTGAAGTCTCGTGGATTAGCCAGCCAGAACTTGGCGCAGACCTGCCTTATATACGTCTTCGTTGTGGCTCCAATTCAGTTGGCACGGCTCTCGGAGTTCTTGAACGGACGTTGTAATGGGATTCGAAGCGGAACTGAAATACTGAACTAGACGAACAACAACACATGACGGAATATTTTCGTGTCCGCTGCAAGCCACTTTCATGTGCACTTCAAAGGCCAGCTGCCAGAATCGAAACTTGGCGGGCTTGTTGGCTGTTAACATGAAACTGTGTTCGCACTGTCGAGAGGGACTATGCACATCTAGGGCTTCCGTCAAGTCTCAACATGGTAGACTTTGACCGGCACAAAGAGGCCTTGAAAAGCCGTTTACTTGATATACAACACGAAGAAGCTCAGGGGTATACTAACCTAACCAATAACTCCATACAAATGCATGCACAGACACCAATAAACACCGACCAGCAGCACCACCTCTCGACCAAAACGAAGGACGTCTTCCTAGTCAGTCAGTCAACACGAACCGACCGATAGCCTCACCTTGCTTTCGGGCGGCGGATAACGACCTTATCCCCTTCCTGAAGGTCCCACCCGACCCCGCTCTTTACGAGTTGATCCCAGTCCCGGCCAGTGCACTTCTCGATGTACCCCTTTTCCGCGCCGAAGTAGCTCCTGCCAATGCACTTGAGGGCGTGGAGGCGGATCTCGTCCTCCTTGAACTCCATGATGCGCTTTTGGTAGCCGTCGACCTGCTTGTGCAGCTGCCAAAAGCTGATCCAGTCATCCATGACCAGCGCCCGGAGCAGGCGATCGACACGACCCGTCGGGTCTGCATAGGCGAGCCCGAGCCTCGACCTGTGCGCAAAGGCGGACGCAAGCTCTCCCTGGCGACAGGCCAGGTCGAGGACATAGTAGCCGGCGAACTCGTTGAACTCGGAGCTGGTCATGGGGGTCTGGGTGTGGATGGCGTTGAGCAGATAGCGCAGGGCGGGAAGGTAGGACTCCCACGACTTGGTGAGGATGGCGGCGTGGATGATGAAGATGTAGGCGCGTTGGGCGAAGCGGTCGGTGCGGTGGGAGGCTACGATGGCTTCGCGGAGCTTGCGCATGGCGGAGAGGATGGTGCCAAGCTCGGCGGTGGTGTTGCGCGAGGAGATGGGCGGTGATTCGAGCGTCTGCGATGCGTCGCGCTTAGTCGAGCGGATGGTCGAGGGCGTCTGCGGCACCATCTTCGGCGAGGCCAGAGAAGGGCGCGGGCGCTTTGGAATGTTAAGGGGAGACGGGGACTGGGATACTTTCGGGGCCGGGCTGGAGGTGGTCTGAGAGACGGACATGGCGGCGAACTGCTCGGCCAGCTTCTCGCCGCCGCCTGACGCGGCGCAGAACTTCATGTAGCGGTCGACGATCTTGTTGTAGAAGGTCTCTTGGGCGCGGAAGTCATTGAGTCTGGCGGGCGTTAGGAGAGACAGCAACGAGGGCCAAGGCTAGGCTTTCCTTGTCTCGCCCTTGGAAGGCAGGCCGTAGGCCTCGAGCGGGTCCGAGGGGCCGGGCTTGAGCCTGCTCCATTGCATCGACGGGCCTCGACGGCCGACGGGTCGTTGCTGGGCGCTCATTGCTGGCGGTGATACGCGGCGGGCCAGCCTGCGGGATGGGACGGTGCCAGCAGGAGGAAGCGGGCGGCGAGCAATGGCAGCGAGCAACGGCGGCGAGCAATGGCAGCGAGCAACGGCGGCGAGCAATGGAGGGGCCGGGGATTGGCGGGGTGGTGTTGAGCGGCAGGCGCGGGCCTCACGTCACCCGCACGAGCCAGGCGGGTTCCTGCACTCAACGTCCCCAACACCTGCTCAACCGCGATGCTACTACTCTTCTCTCCATAGCCATGAGTGCGGTCAAGGACGCCACGGCGGCGGCACAGCGCGCTGAGAAGAGCCTGGAAACCCGCCTTACTCTGCTCTGGCACGAAATCGACCCGTGGCAGCAGGACAACCACTACATCCACAGCGGCTATCGCCCCGCCTCCAATTCGTACCGCAACTCGGCCAGGAGCCTCTTCTACATCCACAATGAGACCGTCAACGTCTATACCCACCTTCTAGGTGCTGTTGCGGCTGTCTCCGGGGCCTGCGCCCTGTACCGCGCCCTGGGTCCCCGCTATGCCACGGCCACGCACGAGGACGTGGTCATGTTCGGCTGCTTCTTCCTGGGCGCTACCATTTGCCTGGGCATGAGTGCCACCTTTCATCTGACCAGCAATCACTCGCCGCAGGTCCAGAAGTTTGGCAACAAGCTGGACTACATGGGCATCGTTTTCCTGATCTGGGGGAGCTTCATCCCGAGCGTCTACTACGGCCTTCTGCAGCACCCGAGCTATGTGCGCTTCTACTGGATCATGGTCAGTCCGGACACGCGTCGGAGGAGTGACATCGAAGGGCTGACACGGGGCAGATCACGACCAACAGCGTCGCGTGCGCGGTTGCTGCCGTGCTGGACAAGTTCCGGTCGCCGGCTTTCCGTCCGATCCGCGCCGCCATGTTCGTCGCCCTCGGCCTGTCCGCCATCTTCCCGGTCGTGAGCGGACTCAAGCTCTATGGGCTCCAGGCCCTGAGGGAAAGGATCGCCCTCGACTGGCTGGTTGCGCATGGGCTCATGTACATCACCGGTGCTGCTATATATGCCGTAAGATTTTCCGATGCTCGTGTCGCCAGCTGTGTCTTGACATAGCTCCAGATCCGATTTCCCGAACGCATTTGGCCGGGCCGCTTTGACATCTGGGGAAGCTCGCACCAGATATTCCATGTGCTGGTGCTGTGTGCTGCAGCCACCCACCTGGTCGGCATGATCAAAGCTTTCGACTTCCAGCACTCGCAGCCCTATGTCACTTCGGACCGTCTGCACCTGCTAGACCTGCCCTGGTTCTGAAGCCCTTTTGGGAAGCCCAGAGGCCCGAGCGGCGCAGGCCTGCCCAAAGCATACGACTGCTCGTATCGAGAGTATTGTGCCGTCTGCCAGAGCGACCGAGGGAGCTGGACGCATCCGTCGACGATCAGCGGACATGAGATCAAGATAGATAGATAGATAGATATGAATAGAAGTAGAGAAGCAAGGCAGAAGACGGCGTCGGGAGCGGCTGGCCCATGCGGCGGCCGCCCCTTGGCCGAGGGCTGGTGGCTGGGCCCGTTCGCAGCCACACACGCTCCTTTCATTTCCGAACACCAACGCCTTCTCCGCAACAGCCGCCTGACCGGTTCATAGGGCTACGTCAATCCCCCAGGTCGTCGCCATCAGCAGAAACATGCAGCTCGGCATGGCGGAGGCCGCGTGCACCCATGCGCCTTTCAGCCGCATCGCCCATGCAGGCCTCGTTAGCGCGCTCGCGCTCGCACACGCAGCCACCAGGCGACAGCCAGGCCGACGGCGGGACCGACCGTTGCCCACGGATCGCAGGCCGTACGTCACGTAGACCCGGTCCAGCCCTGGAGCAAGGAGAAGCAGCCAATCTCGCTGGGCGAGTGGGTGGCGTCCCGGGAGAGGCTGTGCGGACTGCAAGCCGCCGTGCCTCTCCCGACACCACCGGAAAACGCGCCTCATTCCCGCAGCCCCCGTCAGCCGCAGGCCAGCTGCCGGCCCCAGCAATGGAAATACTGTTTCTCCTGTCTCATTCCGCCCCCTTCCCCTGCCCGCCGCCATTAATTCGCTCCGCCGCGTCCACCTTTACGAGATTAGCCCGATGGCCCGCTGGGATCACGGCCGCACACCCCTGCGGCTGATCATCGACGTGGAGCCTTCCAGCCGCCCACGTTTCTATTTATTATTCATATAAGCCATGCCTCTCCTGTCCGCTCTTCTCTCCACCTCCACCCGTCCTCTCTCCCACACTCATTCACTCCACGGTCCATTGGCGCCGTAGTCGTTCGTTTTTGCAACCTCACAATCGTTAATACCTTAATCTTTCCACCATGAAGTACTCTGCCGCCGCCGTTCTGCTCGCGAGCGCTGCCCCTCTGGCCAGCGCCTTCCGCAAGGGCTTCAACATCGGCGCCACCAATGCCGACGGCAGCTGCAAGACCCAGGCGCAGTGGGCCCAGGACTTCAAGGGCATGAAGAACCTGCCCGGCAGCTTCAAAGACGTGCGTGTCTACGCCGCCTCGGACTGCAACACCCTCGAGATGGCTGTTCCCGCCGCCGTGGCTGCCGACGT
Organism: Diplodia seriata; assembly: GCF_021436955.1. NCBI lineage: Eukaryota > Fungi > Ascomycota > Dothideomycetes > Botryosphaeriales > Botryosphaeriaceae > Diplodia > Diplodia seriata. The sequence continues at coordinate 3,884,816 of NW_027117308.1, read as the reverse complement.
GCAGCTCCTGGTCGGCATCTGGACCGAGGACGACGCCCACTACAGTGCCGAGAAGGCGGCGCTGGAGGCGGCCATCAGCAAGCACGGTGTCTCGTGGATCTCGGCCGTCTCCGTCGGCAGCGAGGACCTGTACCGCGGCGACACCACCGCCTCCAAGCTGGCCCAGCAGGTCTACGACGTGCGCGGCATGATCTCGCAGGACAAGTACGGCGGCAAGGGCATCTGGGTCGGCCACGTCGACACGTACAACGCGTGGAACGCCTCGTCGGCCGACCTGATCCAGGCCGTCGACTTCCTCGGGGTCGACGCCTACCCCTTCTGGCAGGGCGTCACCCCCGACCAGGGCCAGCAGACCTTCCAGAAGGCCCTCGACGACACCCAGGCCTTCATTGACCAGTACAACCCGGCCGCCCACCTGTGGATCACCGAGACCGGCTGGCCCACCGCCGGCCCCAACTTCGGCAACTCGGTCGCCAACAAGGCCAACGCCAAGACCTTCTGGGACGCCGTCCTGTGCAAGTACGCCGCCCAGTACTCTATCTGGTGGTACACCCTGCACGACACCTCGACCGAGGCCCAGGACTTCGGTGTCGTTGACGACAACTTCGGCGCCCTCTTCGACCTCGCCTGCTAAATGGTTGATTGATTTGATGTACGGGAATGTGTCTCTTTGGAGACGGGCAACGTTCTAGAAATTTAAGAGATGATCTGGGTGGGAAATCAATAGAAAACTCATGCGATTTGCGAGTAGACGTCTAATGCGTGGTCGCCAAACTTTTGAACTTCAATGTAAATATCTTGACAACATACAAACCTTTCATGTGAAAATGACGTACCAATATGCCTCGTCAAGAACGATGTTAATCTGATGTCCAAATGTGTTTGTCGAAGTTGCGCTGACATTTAGCCTCAGAGATTGCAATATCTTTCAGACACGGACGGACAAGATTTTGTATCATCTACTGTAGCTCCGAAAACCATATCCTTCGCTGTTAGTTGCCCGATCGCAACCCTAACATAAGGCAAAATTATTTCGTAACCCATAAACCAGGAATGCTCCTTCTATATATAGTGCATGGAAACCGTCGTTCCGACCACTCTTGTTTTTTTTTTTTCCCTTACTGAGCAGGCCCCTGGTTGATCTTCTGGCCGCCAACGTTTACCTGCTCGCCGGGGACGTTGGTGGCATTCGAGATGACGCCGACGTCGGAGGTGAATGAGTCGCCGGCAACGGGGCATCGCCCGGTGCACCGCTCTCCTTGTGCGCCGGTGCGTTGCCAGCGCCGAGGCCGTGGGCTGCAAACAGCGTCGGCGTGTAGAACTGACGGGAGAGAACACGTCACGTACACTGCGCCTGCTGCTTCAAGAACTTCTCGCTGGGGCCCTGGCCGCCGGGAACCTTGGAGTGAGGCCAATGGGTTGGAGTTGGAGGGAGAAGAGAGCATCGGCGGGTTGGTCTCTCGTTTGCGGGGCAAAGTGGAAGAGGAACGGTTGGATTGAATGATTGATGATAGGTCTGTCGTTGCCTTTCCTGATACGGATATATGATGTATCAACAGGACGCAGACTGGTGACGTCACAACTGTCGCCCCGTCTGCCCTTGACAGACTGACGACATCCCCGGCGATAGAGGAGTCGAGAAGCAATTCGCCATGATACAATGAAGACGAGACCGACAATCCGCGGGGGGATTGTTAGCAAGTGACAACAAAGCGATAACCGAGTTCAGACGTCATCACCCGTGCAAGCGTCCCGATATGCCGCATTCCCTCCCGCCGAGCCTCCTACAAGTGCAACGGCCTGGAGCGTGCCGATCATATTATCAAGATTGCTCTATTGGTTCTATGCGAGCGTGCATTCAGGTAATAGTACATAATCCCGAGGTCCAGCCATCGTTTATGCAGTCAAATCCGCATCGTGTCCGTCCGCCTTCAGCATCCACAGTCGTGAGGCGCGTGCTTTTACCCTCTTCTACGACGATTACAAGGTTCGTAAGTCAAATAAAAAACAACGAGAGAAGGGTTTGGGTTCGAAAGCTCCCCCTTTTTTTCAACTCATCTTCCCCATCTCCACATCCGCCTCGGCATAGTCGTCGTCCAAATCCCCGCCCCACTCGCCCATCCTCACCTTCTTCCCCAACCACACGCCCAGCGCCGACGCGACGCACGCGGCCAGGAACCAGCCCTCGAACCAGCGCTCGACGAAGCCGGGCTCCAGCGGGGCACCGAGGGCCTCGCTGATGACACCGCGGTACTCGGGCGGCAAATTCGAGCGCAGGAGCAGCGCCGAACTGATGACGTAGGCGGCCGAGATCTGCGACACGATGAGCGCCAGGTTGGAGCGCGCGTGCTGCAGCAGCGCCAGCGCGGGGCCCGCCAGCCTCGACAGCAGCAGGAACGTCTGCAGCACGCTATTGAAAGATGCCAGTAGCATTACGCCGGCGAGGAGGAACGAGATCTGACGCGACCACGCGGCACGGTCGAGCGACGGGTCCCAGTGCTTGGCAAGAAGCGCGAGGATGTTGTTGATCGGGTCGCTGTTGGAGAAGTTGGTGCTGGGCGAATGCAGCCGGCGAAATGTTGTTAGTGTCGTCGCGCCGATGCGGTACAGACAGTAGATGGAAAAGATGTAGGAGAATAGGTTAAGCAGGTGGCCTAGCGCCGTCTTGGAGCGTAGCTGCGCCTGGCGCCGGGTCTGCATGGCCAGCAACGAATTCGAGAGGCCGGCCGCCATCGTCTCCAGCCCGGAAATCTCGAGCTGCAGACTCTGCCGCTCCTGCTGCTCAGCATTGCCGCGGATGCTCCCGATAACCCGCGTCATGAAGCCTTCTTGCGGGTTCTCGGAGAGCCGGCGCTGGACGGCACGTAGCCGGCTTTGCTTCACCTGCAGCATGTCGTTCGTGGCGTCCAGGCCAGCCTGCTTGCGAGCAATGTCTGCCTCGGTGATCTGATGGCGAAGGCGGTTAGTAAATCATCTGTTTCACACGCGTGGCGGACGTACCGGCTTTTGCTTGACCCCAAAGTTCTGCCACAAGGAGCTGACGGCGGCAAAGCCGGCAAGACTGGCCATCAAACTGACGCCAATGACGCCAATGCGCTCGAGGCAGCCTTCGCTAAAGCTGTGCTTGTTCACATAGCTCTTTTCGTGCAGGTAGCTGCCCAGCAGCCCCTCACCCAGCCACCAGAATGCCAGCAGCCAAAGCGACATTCCAATGCCCTCCAACAGCCACGCAATCTTGACCCTACTCCCCTTGGCGGAATCCGTGAAGCTCCATCCTCCGGCCGAAATGACCGAGTGGATTTCCAGGGCGGGCGTGATGACCACCATCAGGACCAGCAGCAGCGAGAGGGTGGTGCGGAGCGCGAGGCCGCGAGCGGCCTGGTTGAGCGAGTTCGAGATCTCGCAGAGGATGAGCTCGACCAGCACGGCGCTGAGGGCGACGTTCGTCGAGAAGACGATGCCGGCGACGCGCTGGGCGGACGGAGGGCCCAGGTTGCGCCGCCACGGGTCGCGGAAGGCGACGACGGTACTGGGGGAGTGCGATTCATGGTGGTGTGGCGGCGAGGACGAGGACGAGGACGACGGCGATAACGGCGATTGGGAGCCTGAAAGCAGCGGGAAGAGGCGGTGGTGCACGACCAGGGCGACTACGAGAAAGGTGGCAATGAAGGGCAGGCACGAGAACAGGGTGCTCGACGCCGAATGGCGCATGTATTCCGGGGTGCAGTCATCGCAGTTGTCGGCGGAGGGCAGCATGGGTCGGGAGCGAGCGAGAGGCGAGAGGCGAGTGGGCGGCGGGGTTGGGCTTCAGCGGCGAGCGGATGAGATGTTGGGTGGGAGCGCGAGGACTGAAGGGCGGAGGCAGAGAGCATTAGATGCGAATTGGAAGCGAAGGGGATCGGCGTCGAAGGGCGGCTGTCGCAGCTCATGGATACGCCTTGCATCAGCGTCAGAGGCGGAGTCTCCGGACGCGCAACCACCTCGGGCCCCAGCCACACGGCCCACCCCCGGCCAAAACCGCGAAATGACCCCCATTGCGATGCGCAACCGCCACTTTACGCTGACGAATGCGTGTGCTGGCGCGCCTAGTGTTGCATGCGTCTGGTCGCCTGGCTGGCGGGCCCCAGATTGGGCAACCCGCGGGGCCATCTTAAGGAGCTCCCTTCCCTGCCCGCCAGCTCATCGTGTCGCGTCGTCGTTTTTACTAATTGCACCTTTACATCCCGATCAGCGCCTCGACTGCCCTTCCATCTCGTCGTACAGTGTCAAGTGGAGCCGTGGACTAGTCTCGCAGATTCTGAAATTACTGCGATAGCAAGAAGCGTCACAATTACTCCGAGGCTACTTTTCCTGTCATCCGCGCCTGCCAACCCACCACAAAAGAGAAAGCCCGACCCAGCGTTGCCGAAGAAACTTAGTGGCCATAGCAAAACAGAAAAACTCTTTCGCCCCTAGCAACAAAGTAAAAATATAATAGCACCAACCCTCCTATTCCGTGCCATCTATATTTGACCCATGCCGGCCAGCACCACTGCAAAAGAGATGCAATCAGAAGAAGGCTGATGGAAAGGCAAAAAGAAAGCACCAACCCGGATTTGAACCAGGGACCTCGGGATGATAACAACTTTCGCTGCAATCCTGCGCTCTGCCCCTGAGCTATTGGTGCTTGTTTTGATTTGCTGGTTGATGAAAAAAAAATTTGCTACTTTGGCTTATAATTTAACATTTTGTAAGTTAGACATGACTTGCGCGTGGGATCAGTTGCGCATGGCATTCTCAGTCGTGGCTCCTGCGTCCTTGGGATTTCCGGTCCATGCGGCCCTTCTTCCTGTGCGGGCTCTCAGACCTTGGGGTCATAAAACCTAGGGTTCGTAACAATCGGCTGCTTGGTCTAACAGACTTTTCGGTTCCTTTTTAAGGCATCGTCCCGCTCAGGCCATTCAATGCTTAAGTAGCATCTCCAACAGCGATTATTCGTTATTATCATTGTCATCTACCCACCTCCCTGTTATCATCTATGTTTTGTAGAATCATTATACAAGCATCGATCGTAGAACAATAGAAGAGTAACGGTGTGTACTGGCAACGACTTAATGTCGTCCGGCTAGACGACGATGGCGCGCACTTGACCACCTAAATTTATTCGGGCTTCCTGTATATCGAAATGCTCAGCTGGAGACCTTGAGAGCTGACCTTTAAGTGCCCGGGTGAACAGGAGCAAGAGCCCGTACTGATATTCGTGAAGCTGCACTGCAGCAGCCTAATGGAGTTGAAGGCCATTGTGGAGCCCTAAAAGCATGCGACGACCCGGGGGTAGAAGGTCCCGAGTCCGAGTCGAGGTACTTTTACTTTGGACCCGATGTCAATGTAGGCAAAAAGGCATGGTCCATCAATCCCGCCCGCCGAGCATCCTTTGGCCTAGTGGGAAGTGTACTACCTGTGGCAGTTTCCAACACCGTCCGTACTGTTCGAACCCACTGGTCGCTCTCTCCAAGAGTTTTCGCAATTATCCCCTAGACCAGTGCTGGGTTTTCCAATATGGTTGAGTATTTGGCGGTTCTGAGCGTCTTTCATACCCGTCTGGCTTCGATAGCTGCGGAACAATACCATAGCTATAAGGCATTTCCTGCGTAGGGAGTGAGACCATTGGTTTTGCGTCCACTGGAAGTCACAGGAAACAAGGCAGCGAAGAGCTTGGAATCATCCGGATGAGACAAAGAGAAATAAATTGTAAACGATTCAGAGTGCCTCTGAATTGCCAAGGAATGGACAAGTTCCACGGGTAGCCACGCGGTCTACCATTGTGAAGGTCTCGGAACAAAAGAGGAACAAGAGGACAAAAGCAAGAGAAGACATCCACACTGATGTCGAAAAGTAGGAACAATAGGAAACGAAAAAGAATGCCAGCCACCCGCCTCTATAACGCTCTAAGCGAAGCCCAACCACCCTTGAATGACACCTGCCACCCAAGAACCTGACCTACATGCCAAAACACGAAACGTTTTATTCTTCAACCATGCCAAAACGCACAAATGTCGAAAATGCCCCCGAAATACACCAACGCCAGGATATCCTTCCACGGCTGTACAGATGCGAAGGAAAAGTGTTCGGTTTTAAATGTTGTCCTCCTCGTCGGGCCTCGCAATCTCGTAGAACAAAAGGTAGACCTCCTTCTGCATGCCCAGGACATCACTCGTCTTGCTCTCCTTGATCTTGTCGTCACTTATACGCCACCACCTGTTGTCCCGCCTCTTCGTCCTCCGCTTTACCGATTTGGCAATCGATTCGGCCTTTGTCGCCGCTCTTTCGCCCATGGAGTGCAGTTTCGAGGGAGAATGGCCGGGGGATGACGTTGACTGTGTCTGCTTGAGAGACGAGTTGTCATCGCGAGGCGCAGAGGTCAGGCCTACACGTTGGCGCATCGAGGAGCGCGAAGATCTGGATGACAGCGATATCGATGACGCGTCAGGAAAAGCTGGGGAGGGCAGATGTGCCGACTCTGGTATCTCAGCTGGTTCGAGGTATTCCCTGCACGCCGAAGGGCGTGGACTTTGCACTGTGCTAGGCACCGTGCTGGGTATAGCGCTGGGATTCGGGCTGCCGCTGAGACTATATACACCCTCAGTACCAAAGGAATGTGGTGTAGAATAGGGAGGGATTGTAATTTGGCGCCGGAAGCTCTCATAGTGTCCACTGTTGTGGCCTCCCTTGTGAGTAACGACACCTAGTAAATGGTACTTTCTCTGATCCAGGATTCCTCCAAGAGGTAACGTTTCGGGGAAGGAGACCTTTGCCATGTTCTTCGAGGAATAGGTGCCGTAGTTTCCGGCCATAAAGAGCGACCGTGAAAGATGAACGGCGAGAACCTTAGGGAAGGTGGAAATGCGCATGTGCCGCGCGATCCTCCGCTTGGGCGCCAGGCTGCTGTCCGGCAGCTCGACGTCAGCCGGCGGCTTCTCCGGATCTTCCTCTAAGGCTTTGCGTAGTTTTGCAATGTCCGTCTCCAGCCGCTCCCGCGCATTCTCCTTGTCGGCCTTCTCCAACTCCTTCTCTTTGAGCTCCACAGCATGCTGCAGGCGACAGTTCTCGCATTTGAAATCATCGATATGTTCAACCTTAAGCATGCCGTCGAAGCATTGGTTAAGGGTGGTTGAGGACTGATGGGGCACGTTCAAGGTCAAAGTGACGAAGCTGGAAACCGAGGGCTTCGGCTTAAAGTGGCAAGTAAGGCACTCAATCTGGGACTCCAGTTGGCCTTCGAAAGGGAATCCCTCCTCGTCATCTTGTTCCTCGGTATCCGATTCCTCGTCCGCATCCGCGGCAGAACCCGTTTTCTGCTTGAGTAGCTCCTTTCTGAGATCGGCGCTCTCCTTTTCCGGCTCGTCTGCCCTCGACAGGACCGCCCGCTGCCTCCTTGCTCGCCTCCGCGCCTTGTGGCCCGCGTGATACTCTTCGGACACTCGCTCGGTAACGAGCTGGAGAAACTCCTGGGCGTCCTGCTGCTGCCTGCTGATGCGCGACATGAACGCGCGCTCCAGCGAGCCGACAAAAGTCTGCGCCGAGATGGTCTTCCGGTAGATGGGCCGCTCATTCAGCCTGTCCAACACGTCCTTCAAAGCGTGAGTGACGATGCCCTGCTGCAGTCCGTCGAGCTTCACCGCGCCGAGATCTTTCTTGTCTCCCTCGGAGTCCTTATCATGCTCGGGGACTTTGTAGACTTCAGGACCATCGAGCGCGCGGCGATGAATCTCGCGGATCAGGTACAGACGGAGGTGTGGCAGGCCGGCAAGCGTCTGGAGAACGGAATTTATGAAGCAGTCATTTGCGGGGTTGCTGAGGCCGACAACACCCTTCTTGCGCGCGGAGTTGGCGGCATCGTCGTCCAGGAAGAAGGTCGGACCAAAGACGTAGACGAGGGTGATGGCCGCCAGAGAAGCTCCGGCGGCGTAGGTTGCAATTGTCAGCGGCTTGTCCGGCATGGCGCGGCGAGGCCTGGAGAGTGGGAGGAGTTGACGGCGGGGGCTTGGCCGGGCATGAAGGTGTAGGAGGAGAGCTTTGCGGCTATCGCCGGAGCGGGCTGAGGGGCGTGAGCGCGGCGGGCGAATCAGTCATCTGGCTGGCAGTAGATCGATTTCTTTTATTGCGCAGCTCGACCGGCAGCGCAGGCGCCGCGGCCGTCCGTGAGGTTTTGACTTGGTCGGCGCCAGAGAAATGCCGATGCTGCTCGCGCGCCGCAACCTGGAACTCTTTTGTGTCGCCCGCTCGACCTTGCCGCAACAAACCACCATGTCCGCCCCGCTGCGGCCCTCACTGCTGCCCCAATGCACCTCGTGTGCCCGCCGCTTCGCCAATGCCGGCCTGCGCCCCTGGTCCCCGTTCCATCAGCAGGCCCGCGGCGCGAAAAAGGCCAGCAGGCTTCCGCAGACGCACACGCTGACCGTCCGCCTGCTCAAGGACGTCAAAGCCTATGGCCGCAAAGGTTAGCCCGCGGCCTGCCAATGGCACTGCCCCAGCTCACTGGATATCTGCAGGCTCCCTGGTCCCCGTCACGCGCGGTATGATGAGAAACCAATGGTTTCCCGCCCGTAAAGCTGATTACGTTACGCCCACGCAATTACGCGAGCTCAAGGCCGAGGACGTTCCCGTCGAGCGCAACTACATGTTTGGCATGGATGAGCCCGAAGCGAGGGAGCAAGAGACGGGTCCTGAGGTGCTGGAGATTGCGCCGCCCAAGCCCATCGAGGTGAAGGGAGTCAGCGTACGTGGTCCACAAAGCATGAGCGCAGTCTATCTACGGTTGGGACGGCTGCAACAAAAGCTGCGCGGAATGCTACAACGTTCAATTGCTGACAGTCAGACAGCCCGAACGAGCCATGCAGCTAATTGACATTTTCGTTCCCCCGCGCATCACCCTCATCAAAGAGATCGCCAAGGCGCAACCAGGTCAGACAGAGCCCAAGGAAGAGCCCAAAGAGCAGCCTCGGCCTCGGGGCATGTCTGCAGCGGACGTGCTGGCTGCGGCGTCTGCAGTCCCGGCGAAGCCCGCCGACACGCGCGTTCGGCTCCACGGGTCGGTGTCTACTGCGGATATCGTGACGTTTATCAAGACGCAGCTGATGACCAACGAGGAGGCATCGAGGGTGGTGCTGTCAGAGCGTGATGTGCAGTTCCTGGGCGGCACGGAGCCCAACGACGACACGAGAATAAAGTATCTGGGCGATTATGAGGTCGAGATCAAAATAAAGGGCTCGGAGGGAGGTGTAAGGCGGAGACTGCGGATTATGAGCTGAGGTGGAATCATGATCGGCCGACCTCTGTTTTGGGTCGGCGGAGGCAAATAAACTTTGTATACACTAACGCTGAGGCTCTTCGGCCCCGAGAAGACATCAGGGGACGTCACGGGCTGCGCGATAAAAAAGCAAATGAAAGAGAGATAGGGCAGGTATGCGGCATGCTGCTGCGAGATAAGCAGCGCTGGCAGTGTTCGGACAGCGGAGAAACTGGCGCCTGCAACGTGCCACACTACTACGGCCCAACAGCGCTGAGGCTTGCCGGGACGTCTGTAATGCGAGGCGGCACATTGGAGTGTGCTCAGGGCGGTGGCAGTGGCGCCTCGTGGCCGGGTGCAGGACCCTTGGTGCCTTGGGAGCCTTGGGAGGGCGGCTTCAAGTGCGACGCCCAGCAGCACTGGCGGCCGGAGCCGGCACGTCGCTGATCCTGCGGCGGCGGCGGCCAGTGAGGATGCGCGCCGGGCGTGCCTGCGGTTGCCGGCGACGAGGATCCTCGGGACGATTTGAGCAGTGCTGCGCCGATGCAGAGCCGTGGCCCCGCCGGCCATGACACAATCGGCCGCAGTGTTATGATGAAATCCCCACCTGCCCCTCAACACACGCAGCTTCTTCCTCCCACCGACTCGAGCCCACTGAAATCATCGCACTCTCATCGCTGCTGCACGCCTTGATCTGGTGAGTTCGCCTCTGCCTAGCGAAGCCCCAAGCGCCTGCCGTGCGAGCTAGGACCCCGCTGATGCAACCGCTCCACCGCCCGGCAGGCCCTTCAGCTTCAAAAACTGCCCCTCCCCTCCTCCCGCTTCTCTCCTGCGTCTTCTTTGTGATACCCCCAGCATCCCATTCATCCCCTGCGCTCCGCCTCTGACTCTCTTCCACCCTCAGCCTCACTTCCACCACTTCTGCAACCATGGGTGCCCAAGACAACCTCAGCCGCAAGTCCGGCGTCATCTACGGCGATGACGTCCTGAAGCTCTTCAAGTACTGCCAGGCGCACAAGTTCGCCATCCCCGCCATCGTAAGTGGCCCCTCGCTGCCCCTGCGTGCAATTGGCTGACCCTGCCCAGAACGTCACCAGCTCGTCGACCGTCGTTGCGGCGCTCGAGGCTGCCCGCGACAAGAAGTCGCCCATCATCCTGCAGACCTCGCAGGGTGGTGCCGCCTACTTCGCCGGCAAGGGCGTCGACAACAAGAACCAGGAAGCCTCCATCCAGGGTGCTATTGCCGCGGCTCACTACATCCGCGCCATTGCTCCTGCCTACGGCATCCCCGTCATTCTCCACACCGACCACTGCGCCAAGAAGCTGCTGCCCTGGTTGGACGGCATGCTCGATGCCGACGAGAAGGCGTTCAAGGCCACCGGCGAGCCCCTCTGGTCCTCGCACATGATCGACCTGTCTGAGGAGGACGTCGAGTTCAACGTCTCCACCACGGCCAAGTACCTCGAGCGCATGGCCCCCATGAAGCAGCTCCTCGAGATGGAGATTGGCATCACTGGCGGTGAGGAGGACGGTGTCAACAACGAGGATGTTGACAACAACTCCCTCTACACCCAGCCCGAGGACATCCTCATGATCTACAAGCGCCTCTCTGCCATCTCCCCCTTCTTCTCCATTGCCGCTGGTTTCGGTAACGTGCACGGTGTGTACAAGCCCGGCAACGTCAAGCTCCACCCCGAGCTCCTGTCCAAGCACCAGCAGCACGTCCAGAAGGCCATTGGCGGCTCTGACGAGAAGCCCGTCTTCCTCGTCTTCCACGGTGGCTCCGGCTCCTCCAAGGAGGAGTACCTCCAGGCTATTGGCTACGGTGTCGTCAAGGTCAACCTCGACACCGACCTGCAGTGGTATGTACATGTCGACCCGAGCGCTTCGACGATGACTAACAGATGCGAAGGGCCTACCTCCTCGGTATCCGTGACTACGTCCTCAACAAGAAGGACTACATCATGTCCCAGGTTGGCAACCCCGATGGTGCCGACAAGCCCAACAAGAAGTTCTACGACCCCCGTGTCTGGGTCCGTGAGGGTGAGAAGACCATGTCGGTCCGCATCCAGGAGGCTCTTGTCGACTTCAACACTGCTGGCCAGCTGTAAGCTTGTTGCATAGATAAGCAACCAAGCTATTTTTGAGGTGTTTAATGGGTGATGACGTTTCGGAAGCAAAATGGGGCGGCATCATTGGAGTAGAAGATTGAATTGTGATGTATAAATGAATGCATGAATCTCACCCATTTCGTTTCGACTACGTGTATACCATGGATAAGAGGCGGCTGAGACGTCAGGAATGAAGCCCGTCACGCCTAGGTCACATGAGAGTTGCTTCAACCAATGGCATGGCAGGAATTAAGCATCGCTCGACCGTCGCTACCGCTCATCAATAGCTTTCTTAGCACCCCGTTTCCTTCATCGATGGTTTTCGGTCAACGTCATGTTTCGGATAATAAGCCGCGCTCAGACTCGATTTTCCGCGCATCCTCGGTCGAAGCTAGCAACCGCTCTTCCTCGTTTCGCAGCACCCGCTGGCTTATGTCTGCCGCGAGAAGCCGTGATGGCTCTGATAACAGGATATGTAGCTGCAGGTTCGGGGGATCATTGACTCGCTGCGCGCGGAGAGAAGCGGGGAAGGAGCAAAAGCGAGCGCCACATTCCCTGGAACATAGACAGTACGGGTGGATTCGGGTCTGCGGCTATTGGCCATGGACGGTGAAGAGAGACATGTACTACAGATGGACTGGTCTAGAGGTATGCCATCATAGTAGTGGGTCTAGGGGTTGATGTGGATAAAAGAATGGTCTGCTGGAGGGAGATCGGGTTTTTGCGGAGGATCGGTCGGGGGAGCATGGGAGAGATGGAATTGGCGGTGATCTACGCCTACCTTTCGGACTGCCTTCCTATGGCCTTCTTCGTTTAGTGGGGACGGGAAACCGGACGCGCACTCCTGGACGTGGGATGGGCAAATGGTGATTGGCTTGGAGTAATAAAAATAGCTTTCATCTTCTCGGTTGGAAACGCCACAATATTGCCTTTGGTATCCGGACATAGATACGAGCTTCCAACTGCACAGCTATACCTAGACGTGGCGTTCAACTACTCGCGTGAGAAGGCTCAGTTCCTCTGCAACCTGCGATGTGACCAACAGTGCCGCCGTGACATACTTCTCCACCCTAGGAGAATTAAGCTTACTCGTAAAAGCAAAACCACTAGCCTTACTCTTCCATCCCGTACCGCATCCCGGCTATTGCTAGAGATATGAGAATCAGATATGTGCGTGAATCTCTGTTCTCCACTGCCTCGCAACTGGCTATATTCCCGGACGAAACCGACTTGCCTTTGGGCCGAAAGCAAAACAGAATAGCATGACAAGTGGAGACGATGATATGGCACACCAATTGCTCCTTCCACCCGATCATCTGGATTTACCGACCTTACAACCTGCCAGTATCGGCTCCCAGCGGGCTCAAAATATTCAACAGACTCTAGCAGATGTTCCTGATGCGGCAAAGACCGCAAAACACCACGGATCATGGCGCAAAAGAGCAAAAAGATGGACACTGTGGGAATTGAACCCACGACCTTTCACATGTTGCAATCTTGATAATGCGAAGCGAAAATCATACCCCTAGACCAAGTGCCCATATGCTGGTTGATACCAAAAAATCAAGAAAGTAAAAATATATAGAAGATTTTAACTGGAAGTGGTGTTGGACATTGCACGGTGATTGGGAAAGGACTTTGCATTTTTAACGGGAAGTCGTGTTGAACATGGCAGGGTGATTGGGAAAGAACTTTACATTGCTACCGTGGAAGATGCTTAAGAGAGCTTAGGGGAGCAAAGACTCAAGCAGGACATCCTCCACGTAAAGGGGGTGGGGCAAATTGTATGGAGGGGCCAACTGCACACTTCAGAACCAAATGATGCAGAGCAAAAATTTCCTTCAACAAAATCGTCCAAGAGGCTTGGAACAAGTCTAGTAGTGGATAGTGGAAGATGACTGGTGGATGAGGCGGAGGGTCCAGATGTCAAGTGAGTTCCGCCGCGCAATTGGTCCCAAGAACGACAACACTGCGGTGCAGTGCTTCTCTACAAATCTAGTGCCCTTTTCTCAGCGCTCGGGACTTGCCAGCCCATAAGGCCGTTCTTGGGTACGCTTTATCAGCAGAGGATAAGCCAGACGAATCATCACCCGCTCACTTTCTCTCCTCAGGTGGAATATACGCAAAACAGTAGGTGAAGCAAGCTGTATCGCTCGGGTTTGTAAGGACAACTATGTGCTGGACGGATACAAAGGAAAGGGTCTGCGTGGGTTCTCGCTACTGCCACGTTTCGAAAGTGTGCCAGCCACATTTGTCTGAGTATTAGCTGATGTTGGCTGCCTCTAATGTGGTAGAACTGTGTCATCAAGCCGCTTTTCATCTATTGAAAGTCCCAGTACCATGCGTTCGCATTCAATTGCAGGGGCCGAAACCACCCAGGAAGAATGGAACATGTCCCAACAACAACGATCTGTAGGGTATAAAAGCCTTCATGAGCGTCCTTCACCTCTGTACTTCACTCCATCCTCATCACCACCTACGCCTGCTAGCCGAGTCAGGGCCCGTTGCTCACGATGAAATACGCCACAAGGCTCGCCGCCGTTGCCGTTTTCGGCTTATCTTCCTTTGCCCGCGCAGACCGTGATATCGAAGGTGCCACTGGCTCCGTCGAGGTCTTCAACTACTGCAAGGAGCCCGTCTACCTCCGTTCCGTTGGTGATCAAGACCCTGGCGAGACGACACTGCAACCGAACGGACAGTGGTCCGAGAGGTACAAGGTCAAAGACCATGGGGGAGGGCCGTCAATCAAGATAAGAACGGAGGGGACGGATATCCTTCAGTTCGAATACAAAGCCTCCGGGACCGAGGTGTGGTACGACCTCAGCTGTAAGTCGCGTCCACCCGTCCAGCACGCGCAAAGCTGGGTTTGTTTTGCTGACGCGCACAAATAGACGTCAACTGCTGGAACCAGGAAACCCATTCGGGCGAGAGGTGCCCCTTCAGCAACAACGCCCTCGTCGTGGAGAGCCCAGGAATCCACATCCCCTGCAAGACGGGCGAGAGCTGCCCCTACATTTATCATTGCCCTCACGACGATCACCCCGGAACGGGAATTTCCACCATCGCCGGACACCCGGTCCTGGTCATGCAGGAGCCAACGGAGAACCTCAGGCTGCACCTCTGCCCCTGCGAGGACGGCGGCGACTCGAGTGCCTGCGAGCTGGCCCATGCTCCCGGTCCGCGGTTTGACGAAAACCGTATCATTGGGATGGAGAGGTACAATGTGTGCCCCGACGGCACCGGTTACGACCTGCCCACCTCTGAGTCTGACAGCTCTGATTCTGACGGTTCCTGGGAATACCGTGAGGACCCCAGGGAGCAGCAGTGGGAGCAGTGGGAGCATTGGGAGCAGTCGGAGGAGTCCGAACCCATCTTTCACGAGTATTGAACTCAATACGGATCATCGGATGGCCATGGTTAAGGCTGGATAAACGAAGCAAGCTGGCGTCTCGATTTCTCCCTCACCCTTTGTTGACCTCCATGGCTCTGCTTCCGATATTTAGTCAATCAACAATTGCATTGTGGTCTCTATCCCATATAAAGAAAAACGTGAACTTCAATCGAAAGTGCTGCATGTGGGTAGTGCCACCGCTGTTGTAGTCAATCTCAACAATAAGAGAGTTGTGCGAGACACCGGCCGGGAACAGCGTCGAGGGAAAAACGGTGGAAGTGAAACAGAAGTCGGGATCGGCGGTCAAGGTCTCATCTCAGGTCGCTTCGAGTCTGGCCGGAATGGTTGACTAGCGTAAACTTGCATGTCCCGCACCGCACTCGGCAGACTGAGCCTACGGAAGGAGTAGTCCATCGCGTGACAGCCCACCACCTTGTAGCATCACACAACGGCCATATCCATCAAGTACGGTACAGATGATGCAGGCCTGAGTCGACTTCGCATTGTCTAGTGGTAGATCCAGAGCAGGTGACAACGAAAGGACACGAACGAGCTGCGGAAAAAGACCCCCCCCAACTGAATTGCAGAAAAAAAAAAAAGAAAACCAAACCACAGTTTCGCCGCCCCACCGCGCAAAGCCATAATCCCACCTGGCCGACCGACCCAATAAAAGACCCAAGAAACAATGGTTGAATCACCATCTGTGCTAAGTAGATGTAACAACGTGGCACAAGAGAAAATATATCGATGTCTCCGGATGGAGCAGGTAGGGCAAGTGCATGCAGTGCCGACGACGATGGTTGATGGTGTGGAACATGGGCTGGAAACGCAGCATCGTCAACGGAAAAGATGAGAGGAACCAGTGGCCATGCCGTTTTAGAGAGAGCAAGGCCTTGTCTGCGCGCGCAAATCGCGGACCAAGGACGCCGAAAAGAAATTGAAAAGAGGCATCAATGAGCGCAAATGTCCTGCCTCACCCGATCCACCATGCTGTGCCAAATAGCCTTCCCACTTCCCTCAAACACACCCACATCCTCGCACTGACGCGCCCGTGTTACGTTTCGTTATCCGCGACACCTTTTCTTTTTGGCTGTTCCCTTGTTGACGCCCGCCCGTAAGACCATATGTAGACCCTGTCGGGCAGGAATCAGTTTTGTAAGTGAGGGTTGGAAAACCACCATCACCAATCCAATGAACCTTTTCCAAGGGAAAATGTACGCGTGTAGCATGCCGAGTAAAGACAAAGGGGAGGAAGAGGAAGTTATCATATGATCAACGGAACCGTGAACACCCAGTTTGCTCGTCTATTTCCGTCAAACGCAAGAAACAGAAAAGACTAGTCGTTGGGGCTGCCGTGGGAACCACGAGAACCCTGGTCATCATCTACCGAGGCTTCTTGACTTCGCTAGCCCACCCCTCTATACCGTCCCCCTTGCTGCCCAGCGGAATCTCCAGCTTGATGCTTTCCATGCCCTTAGTGTCATCAAGGAAGCCGTGGTTGGTCATGCCGCCCGCATTGGCCCTCTCAACTGGAAGCAGCTCCAGCATGGGCAGCAGGAAATCCGCAATCTTCTTGGAATCCTCAACGCTAAAGTGATACTTCTCCCGGAGAACGTCCGGAAGCGCCCAGTGACGCAGCCGATGGATGTTGCGCAATTCGCCACGACGGTTGAATATCTCCTGCGACCATTTGCCCGATTGGCACAGCGATTTGGGGAAGGTGCCGAGAAGTTCGATAATCTGTGCAATGTGGTCGTCGTCTTTACCGTACTTGGTGCCCGATTGAGGATCGAAGAGGTAGTCGCCGGTAATCAGTTCAAAAACCTTTCCTCATTAGTTCTGTCACCCGTCGAGCAGAGCCTCGATACTCACCATGGCAGCCATACTCCACACGTCCGTACTCGCTCCCCACTTGGACCCAAGAATCACCTCTGGAGACCGGTATTGCCTGGTCTGAATGTCGTTTGTGAAGTGATGACCGACCCAGCATGCGTTGCCAAGGTCGGCAATCTTGACCGAAATCTTCTCGAAGCCTGCATCCTGTTTCAAGTTCTCCGTAGACGGCTTACTTGACTTGTCGAGGCTTATTCCCGACACTTCCCGTGTTAAGAGGTCCCTAAGCCGCATCAGAATCACCGCGTCATCAATCGCTCGTCGGCACTTACGCTGTCTTTTCCCTCGCCTTCTGCACGTCATCCTCGCTGCCGCCAGCCTGCTTGACTCCCAAAGTCTCCAGCATGGACATTCCCGCAGCCGATGTCGAAGCCGTGCCTATTGCGCCACTCATTACGACATCGTCTTTTGGAGGCGGGCTTTCGCCGGAGATTGGGGATTCGTTACCTGAATTCTCGTTGACGATCTTGTTGAGACTGGTTCCGGGGAAGTTTGTCAGATCAGTATGGTTGAAGCTGGCATTGAGTGGGCTAGGCAGAGGCTGGCTGCCGGTAATGAGAGTTCTCCTCCGCCTTCTTCCATTCCTGTTGTCGTCCTTCTCGTCTTTCTTCTTCGTCTCCTCGTTCACGTACGTCTTCACAATCTGCTCCACATCGCCAATCTCAATGAGAACGTTCTCCGGCTTCAGGTCGGTGTGGATTATGCCGCATTCGCGGTGCAGGTAGTCCAAGCCGAGCAAAACCTGCTTAGTGATCTGCTTTACTAGCGGCATGGGAATACCACGGTGGTTCCACCTCTTGATCAGGCCCAGGAGGTTTTCACCTAACACTTCAAACACCATGCAGACGTGCACGCCGTTGGGACCCTTGTGGTTAAACGAGTCCAGGAGGCTCACCACATGCGCGCGTCCGGGGTGATCCTTGTTGGCGTCGACAACCTTGTTCAGCAACTTGATTTCGTCGAGGGCAGTCTCGGTGTAGTGTGCAGCGGAGCGCACCACCTTCAGGGCTACATGCTTGCCGGTATTGTTATCGCGCGACAGCCAGACGGTGGAAAAATGGCCCCAGCCCAGCTTGCGCACGACGGTGTAACGGTTGTTGTTGTACTGCTCGCCAACCTGGACGGGGTGGTAGCCGCCCTTGCAGTAGTCCTCCGAGTCCTCTTCGTCAGCCGTGTTTTCGGCAGGGTCGGCGTCGGACGACGAAGTGGACGAGGGCGAGCGGCTAAGCTGTGAAGAGTACGAGACCTTGTGGTGCTGGAGCGGCGATGCGGTATTTTGCACGCTGCGATCGGCACGTTAGTTGGGGGGCGCTTCGGCAGGGGGCGCAGGGGGGAGGCCACGTACCTGTACTGGAAGCTGTTGTTGGAGCTGGCAGGACTCTGATCCTGCTTCTGCTGCTCGGTGGTGATGATGGGTTTGAGGTCGGTGCCCTTCCGGCGCTTCTTGCCTCCGTTGCCATTGGCGGCCTGTGCGACCTGCTTGGCCTTGTTGATGGCGGCCTTCTTGATATCGGTGCCGTTCATGTCGGCGTCGCTGCCGTTCATCAGGCGAGGCGCGCTGGGTCGCGGTGCGGTCAGACTGGTTTCTTAGTGTGAGGGTGCGACCGGCGATCGGGAGATCGGAGAGGCGCGGCGGCCGGGGCTCATCGAACGGCGGGAGACGGGCGCTTGGATGGCGGGGAGAAGGCGCGGCTGGTGAGGGAGGTTGAGCGTTCGGGCGGGCGCGGTGGTTGTGGAGACGGCGCTTTCAGACCAAGTGCTGCGCGGCGGGCTGCGGTCGTGACGGCCGGGAAGACAGTAGGCCGGGAAGGACGGTGGGCCGTGCGATTGGCGGCGGGGCGAAAGGTCACTGGCCGCGCTGCAGGGCGTGCAACACAAGTCACGGGCGGGAGAGGGGCGACGTTCAGGCGCAACAAGGCCGTCGAGACTGCGGAGCGGGTGCCGTGCTCAGCAGCTGGGGGTGCCGGCGGCTGCGCATTGGGGTCGGGCAGCGCAGCGGGAGCGCAGGGCAGCGTCTGCTCGCTGCGAAGGCGAGATGATGCAAGCGCGCCTGCGAAGCGGCGGCAGCAGGTTTGCGCAAAGCAGATCCCCACGCGCCCGCAACCTCCGCCAGCTGGAGCCCAAGCCTCCAAACCGCAACCAGCCACCCCGCGGCTGCCATCCGTCGCTCCTGCCGCAACCGCCGCGCCCGGGCCTGCCGCTCTTTCGAATCAATCATGTCCCGATTGCGTCTACACCATGCTGCTACATTGGATCTCTATGACGCTGCTTGTCCGCAAATGCGATGACGCATGCTCCGGGGCCTCGTGTTTAGCACGGCATGCCCTCCAACCGCGCGGACATCCAGCCGCCCAGAGCGCACGCTGACCTCAGATCCCGCCTGTCCAAAACCCACGCCTCCAACTCGCAAGCTATCAGAATACCCAAGTCCGCTTCCGTGATATCCAATCACCTCGTCGTGATTGCAGACATCCACTTCTGTTCGTCCTTCTTGTCGAAGTGCAGCAGCATGCCCAGCACCGGCACAAGCTGCATCTGGTGCTTTTTGTCCCGCTGCTCCAGAAACTGAAGCAGCACGTTCTTCAGGTACACGAGGTCCATGTTGCCTGACGACTGTCCTACTTCGGTTGCAATAGATGGCGATCTGCCCTTGGAGAGCGGAGGGGACGCCATTCTCCCACGTGCCGATTCCATGGACGAGCGTGATGACTGCATGCCAGACTGTGTCGGAGACTTCGTCTTGGACTGCACCGCTCGAAGCTCGTCTGCCAACGACTGCTGCATGTTAGATATGCTGTCTTCGAATCGCGGGCTTCTGCACATACCTTGCTCGACTTCTGTAGCTTCTCGAGTTTGGACTGAGTCTCCTCTAGAGAACGGCGCAGCTCGCCCTTCTCCCTCTCGAGTTCGCGCGTCTGCTTCTCGCCTTCATCCAATGCATCACGGAGTTGGTTCATCGCTGCCCTGACCTCCGCAACCTCCTCCGCAGCCTGGGCTGCTTTTCGATCCAGCTCCTCCTTCTGTCTGCGCAACTCCTTCTCTGCTGTCGACTGCTGCTCCTTTTCGCCTTGAACTTGGCTCAGAGTCCGCTCAGCATCCCTGACCTTCTGTTTCAGGTCCTCGAGCTCTCTTGCTCGACGTCGTCCAATGGTGCTTGCTTGATCCTCCGCACGATCTCTTTCCTCGATTGCAAGGTCCATGCGTTCCCGCATCTCCTTCACGCGCGCCTCCGCTCGACTCTCAACATCTGCAAGGAGCCTTCTCATTGTCTCACCCTCGCGGCTGCGTTCGCTCAGGAGTCTGTGCGCATCTGCGAGCTCCTCCTCAAGGCTCTCGCATTTTTCACGGACCTCTTTCATCTGCGTTCCCATCTCTTGAGTCTGGTCTTGCATGCTGTTCATCAGGCTTTGTGCGCTGGCATATTGTGCGCTCTTCAGCTCGATTTCGTCTCTAAGAGTTGATGCGTCCCGGTTGAGTTTCTCGACCTGCTGCTCCAAGCTCCTGATATTTCCTCGGGACATCTTCAATTCCTCTCGAGTTTTCTCAAGATCCTTCTGCAGTCGATCACGCGCTTCGACTGCTTCAGAACGCTCGCCTTCGGATCTTTCAAGGTCTCGCTGGGCCTTGCTGCACGTTTGGTCCAGCGCAATGTTCTTGCTGGTCTCTTGCTTCAGCTTGTCGTTGATCGATTTGATCTCGACGTCCTTCGCAGAGACTTGCGACTTGAAGGTGGCAATCTCGGACCGCAGGTCCCGTTCCTTTGCCTCAAGCTTCCGTACCTCAGTGGCTTTGCTCGCTGCTTCATCCTTGAAAGGTTTAAGCTCGGCAACCTCCTTGCGCAGAGAAGTGAGCTCGGGCTGCGCTTTCTGCAGCACCTCCCTCAGCTCCGTAAGGTCCTTGAACCGCTGGGCAGCCAACTGGTTGGCGGCCTCTAAGTCCGTCTCCAGCGAGTCCGCCTTAGCCTTGAGTTCTTCAAAATGGGTCGACAGGCTCTCCCGTTCCTTTTCTGATTCGGCGCTTGAGGCTTGTCTCGTGCGTAGCTCGGCGATTTCCTTCTCCAGCTTGTCAATGCTTCCTTGCAAGGCCGTCTTCTCTGCAGTGAGTTCCTTGATCTTGTCCTTTGCCTCGACATGATCTCCACCAACTTCAACGAGCTCATGTCTCAGATCGTCAAGCTCTTCCTGCAAAGCCTCCTGATCCTTGAGCTTACTGGTGAGGCGGTCAATGGTGGCATCTCTTTGCTCCAAGGTATTCCTGAGCTCATCTAGTTGTGCCCTCATGGGCGCCTCCCAGTCTTCATTCTCCTTCTCGGGGACCAAAGTAGCTGTCTCTGATGGTGCAGGCGTACTGGCCCTCTCTGGTGTAGCACTGGCAGCTGTGCCAGCCGCACCTCCTTTGCCGCCCTTCTTCTTCTTCTTGTTGTTTTTCTTCTTTGCTGCCCCGGTGGTTGTGGTCGTTTCTATTGCGGCAGGCTTCTCCGGTTCTTGAATTGGCCTTTCAGGCTCTTGCTGAGCCTTCGCTGTACTGGTTGCGATTTCCCTCTGAAGACGGTTCGTTTCGCTCTCCGCGTCCTTTAGCTGGCCCTTGAGTGTCTGGACAAGCCCGTTTAGAGTTTCTCCGCGCTGTTCAGCCTTTGATTGTGTGGAACGGAGTTCGGACATTTCAGATTTAAGTTGTTGCACTTGGCTCTCAAGGCGTTCCCTCTCTTCATCAGAGGTGGAACCGTTAGGCTTGGACTTGCGCAGATGCTCAAGTTCCTTGTTGACCTCGTCGACCTTAGAGTGCAGGCTCTTGTTCAAATTGTCCTGTTCACCACGGGCCTTTTCTTGACTTTCGAGCTCCTTCTGGGCCTTCTCTAACTTTTCCTTCAGTTCTTCGGTTGTCGCTTGGAGATTCTTAGCTTGCTCCGTTGCATCCTTCTCCGACCGATTTTTAGCATCCCTGATCGCTTGCAAATCCCGCGTAGAAGTCTCCAAATCCTTGACCAGCTGCTCAGCAGAGTCCTTGGCAGAAGTCAAGTCGTCCTTAAGAGTCTTGTTCTCGTTCTCCAGTTTGGCCACCTGCTCTTCCTTTTCTTGAAGCTCCTTCTGAACGCGCGGAAGCTCACTGTCGTAAGAGAAGAACTCTTCCGACTCCTCAGTCGCATCCTTGTCTCCATTTGTCTGCTTTATGTCTCTTCCTTCGGTAGCTCCGGCATCGGCATCCGTTACAGGTTTGGCCGCAGAGTCCTTGGCCGCGCGTAGCTTCTCCGCCTCTTCCTCCGCCGCGGTCGCACGCTTCTCTGCCTCGCCTAACTTCTTCTGTAGAGCATCACGCTCGCCCGCAATGCGCTTGAGCTCTTCCATAACCATGTCCCCCTTCAATTGAAGCTGTTGCAGATATTCCACCAGGGCGCCGGGGTCGTTGATCGAGGCCAAGGGAGTATGCTCTCTCAGAGAGGCTTCAAAGGGCTCAATAGCAGTCACGCGGGCGTGAGCGATGCGGTATGAGCGTAGCAGTTCTGCAACCTGGTTAGACTCTCGGTGTGCGCGACGGAAAAGCAGGGAATACCAGAATATTTGGGCTCCAGCTTTTCCAGCTTACGTAGCCTTACGCGCACCTCTGTGGGCAACTCGTTCGAGGCAGTTGAGGACGCAGACTTGGCATCCCTTGCCGTATCTGTGCCCTCATTGTCCCCCTTGGCTGCATCGCCATTCTCAGTGGATTGTTGCTGGGCGGATTCATCCTTCTCGTTTGCCGGACGCGGAGTGGTGCTGCGACTGAGCTCGTCTTCGCCAACAACGACATCGGGA
This sequence comes from Diplodia seriata, assembly GCF_021436955.1. NCBI lineage: Eukaryota > Fungi > Ascomycota > Dothideomycetes > Botryosphaeriales > Botryosphaeriaceae > Diplodia > Diplodia seriata. Next base: position 3,862,361 of record NW_027117308.1, on the reverse strand, counting down.
TCAAACTCGGCGGGATCGGGGCCTCTGCCCGGCAGCTTGTCGCCGCTTATATCGGGAGTGCGTGGGCGGCGGCCTGCAGGAGATAAGGTATTCGAATTGGAGCGGCGAAGCGAGCTCGAGCGGGCGGGATGCTGGCCCTGATTCTGCTGCGCGGCCTGACGCTGGCGGGCCTGCTCCTCGGCGATGCGCGAGTCTATGGCGCCTTTGAGACGCTGTGTTGATTCAGCACAGTGAGCAAAATGCGGAAGGCGAAGCATGTACCTGAAACATGGTGACGGTTGGACTATGCTCGCAAGCGAATTGCGCGCGAGGACATTCTCTGGCGACGCCGACTCTGTAGAGCTGGGGCTGGGGCTGGACCGAATTACGCGGCGTGAGCTGCTGCCAGCTGGTCCCCGGGCTTTGACGAGAGATCCGTGCTTTTCGGCGCCACCTCGGTTTGCATTGGATCCTTTCAGAAAATCTCCAGCTTCGACCGCCGCACTCCAAGCACCCAACACCCCCTCAAGCACCATGTCCGCCGTGCAGATCAACCTCCCGCTGCCTGTCCTGCCCTCGGGCTGGGCTGCTGACAAGGACTTCAAGCCCGTCGGCGCCCTCTCCGCCGCTACCCAGCGCAATGTTGAGCCCGTGGGCCCTCACTTCCTCGCCCACGCCCGTAGAAAGCGCCATCAGCGCACCTTCTCCGAGGATGACCGCATCCAGGCCGAGAAGGCTGCCAAGAAGGTCGAGGATGAGGATGACGGCGAGATCTCCGAGCCCGAGGACCCGCTGATGCTCCAGCGCGAGGCCAAGGACTGGAAGGTAAGATTCGAAGTGCACCCCATTCCGCAACCCCCTCTAATACGCAAGCAACAGGCCCAAGACCACTACGCCGTTCTCGGAATCACCAAGTACCGCTGGAGGGCCACTGAGGAGCAGATCAAGCGCGCCCACCGCAAGAAGGTCCTCAAGCACCACCCCGACAAGAAGGCCGCCGCTGGCAAGGCGCAAGACGACAACTTCTTCAAGTGCATCCAGAAGGCCACCGAGGTCCTTCTTGACCCCACCAAGCGTCGCCAGTTCGACTCGGTCGACGAGGCTGCCGATGTGGAGCCCCCGACCAAGAAGGAGGCCCAGAAGGGCAACTTCTACAAGCTGTGGGGCAAGGTCTTCGAGTCCGAGGGCCGCTTTTCCAAGGTCCAGCCTGTCCCGCAGCTGGGCAACGAGAAGAGCACCAAGGAAGATGTCGAGAACTTCTACAACTTCTGGTACAACTTTGACAGCTGGAGGTCCTTCGAGTACCAGGATGAAGATGTTCCCGATGACAACGAGAGCCGTGACCAGAGGCGTCACATCGAGAAGAAGAACCTCAATGCCCGCAAGAAGAAGAAGACTGAGGACAGTGCTCGCCTGAGGCACCTTGTTGACGACTGCTTGGCCACTGACGAGCGTATCAAGAAATTCCGTCAAGAAGAGTACGCTCAAAAGCACAAGAAGCGTCTGGAGAAGGAGGCTGAGGCTAAGCGCCAGGCTGAGGAGGCCCAGAAGGCCAAGGAGGAGGAGGCCCGTCAAGCCGCCGAGAAGGAGGCTGCGGCAAAGGCCGATAAGGAGACGGCTAAGAAGGCCAAGGAGGCTGCTAAGAATGCCGCGAAGAAGAACAAGCGTGTCATCCGTAACGCTGTCAAGGACGCCAACTACTTCGCCACCGGTGGTGACGCTCCCGCCTCGCAAATCGATTCTGTGCTCAACCAGACCGATCTTCTGATTACCAAGCTGGATGCCGACGACCTTGCGGCTATGGTCGCTAAGCTGAACGGCAAAAAGGAGGCTGCTGAGATCAAGAAGGTTTACACCGAGGAGGTCCAGCGCCTCGCCGGCGCTGGCAAGGCCAAGGAGGACGACTTCAAGGCTCTGGTCTAGAGTGTTTATGACTTTGATGACGGTGCGGGTCAATGGGCCTCGAAAAAAGGATGACTGGTCCGAGGGATACGCTAGACTATTCTTCCACATGCGTTTGTTCAGAGCTCAAAATAGATTGGAGCTTTTGGAGTTGTGAATATCCATCACCGGATCAAGGAGTACAAGTGCCAGTGCCAAGCACAATGACCCGACTGCCCTGCCAAGACCCCGTGATTTTCTGGTTCCTGCCGCTCGTTATATTCTGTAACAAAACCATGTGTTATTGAGTTCGTGAACTTTTAGGGAGAAGCGCAAGAGTGACTTCTGCTCATAGCGGCACCGCGTTTCACAAGCGAAGTGGTCTTTCACAATCATGTTCCACGAAGAATTGCACTCGGCTTACGCGGATAGTGGAAGCTATCATCTGGGCATTCTTGCATAATTCTCAAGCTTAGACAGGTGCTTCAACTACCACCAACACCATCTCATTCACTGTAAAGACCGTTTACGATGGGCCGAATCTTGTGAACCGGCTGTGGCGGGCTGAAGGATGCATCCTTGGTGTGGAGAAGTGGTTTGATATCTGCTTGATTTAGGCCGTTTAAGGCAGGGCAACTGGGGACAGGGGAACAGGCGGATCTAGCGTGACATAGGGCTGGGGAACGTGGCTGCTTGGGCCACAATCGCAACGCTTGGCGAGACAGCGAGGAGATTTTAGGCGGTGGTGTTCACGCGCTCCAATAGCGCGGGCGACGACGCGGTTCATGGTGAGTACTTAGGGTGACGGCAGCGGCGCGCTTCGCTTGGGGCCGACGGCGAGCGGGCGGCAGGTTCGGACAGGGTCTCCCCGCGCTTCTTGGGAGTGGACTTGCATCATGCCCAGCGTGGCAGCCAAGCCTCACTCCAACTCACCCAAACTGCTCCTCCTCCGCCGTAGCGCCCGTTCGCTTTGGATCTGTCGCCCAGATACCCACGCGACTCTAACGAGGTTGTGTGCTGCGCTGTCTCCACTCACTCTACGTATACCATCATCGAATCGCTCGCAAAGGAACCGCCCCTCGCACCCCGGCCTTGTCAGCAGCCGCGACAGCGCGCAACAGGCAGGTCAAGCGCGTTGAGGCCCACGTCTGCTGCGACGTCTCCTCATTTCACAGGCTCTGCACCAGCGGCTCCGCGGCCGCTCTGTCCTCGTGGTCCTTCGACATACCAATCAGCAACTGCCTACCATGCCGCATCCCACGCCGGGCCACGCCGTACCCGACGGCTCCTCATCGCCATCCTCCCCCGGTGCCCCGTTAGGCACCCCCGCAGCCGCTGCAACAAAGCTGGATCCTCTCGCAGCCGTCCGGAACCAGGACATCGAGCGCCGCCCCTCCATTCAATTTCTCGCGAATCAAGGGCTGCCCAAACGAAGTGGCAGCCCGAAGATCAGACAGCGCCGCCTGTCCTCTCCTCCGCCTCCCCCGTGAGTGTCTGCCCTTGCCCTTGCAATCATTCCGTCATGGTTTCTTTACGCCCCAAAGCCACTGAAATTCGCCCCACTCGGGTCCCACAGCCCGCGTGCGGAGCTGCAGCGCATTCACTAGCTCCAAAGTGCGTCGATTACGAATGTGTCTCAACACAGCTCCCCTCTGTCTCACTCATTATTGGGGAATCCATCTTGCTGATGCCCGCATAGTGTTTTCCAGCCTCGCGTATCCTTTGACACGTTTGACAAGCCCGCCGATTTCATCGAAGAGAATTCCTTTACGTTGATCAGGAAACACAAGGACTACGAATACACAAAAAGGTCGCGGACCTTTCTGTGCGGGCTGGACTCCAACGACTATTCCGAATATGCGCTTGAATGGCTCATTGACGAGCTGGTAGATGATGGAGACGAAATTGTGTGCTTGCAGGTCGTCGAAAAGGGCGACAAGGTTGCCGGAGAGAGCAGCATCGACCACGGACGGTACCGGGAAGAGGCGGAAAAGTTGATGGACCGAATTCAGTTGAAGAACACTGAGAACAAGGCCATCAATCTTATCCTAGAGTTCTCCGTCGGCACGGTCCACAAGGTCATTGATGAGATGGTAGGTTCAGTGTTGTGTGCCCGTCGCTTGGCCATAAGCTTACGTCGTTGCAGATCAACCTCCACGAGCCAGCGATCCTCATCGTCGGTACGCGTGGTCGTAGTCTCGGTGGATTTCAAGGGCTGCTACCTGGGTCCGTTTCCAAGTACTGTCTTCAACATTCTCCTGTGCCTGTTATTGTTGTCAGGCCCACCAGCAAAAGGGCCAAGACCAAGCGGAAGCGCCTGCAGGATCCGACGAGAACGGGCTACCGAGATCTGCTTGACAAGAGCGGCCAGGCAGGCGGGCATCTACTCGACACTAGCCACAAACATAGCCTCATGCTCGACGAGCTCCAGCAGGCAGCGACAGACGAGGAAGCTGCGGCTGTTGCAAAGGCAGTCGGATACCATCCGCCATCGGAGTCCAGTCCCCTCGCACAGGACAATGGGCAACTGCCGCCCCAGACACCTGACAGTACTAATGACAATGACCCCCTGATGAGCGGCGAAAACTCTCCAGACGCCACTCGGGACGACGTGGGTGCCTTGATGAAAAGTCCAGAGCTTCAGTACCTCGATACTCCGGCTGTCAGCAGCGACGAAGATAGTGACGATGATGATGGCGGAGTGCAGATGTTCCCTCCGGCTCCTCAGGAATCCGAGGCACAGGACTCTCCAAGCTTATCCCCGAACACGACACTGGTAGATGAAAGCAGAGGCATGACGCTACAGGACAACGACTCGCGTCAAGACGTGAGCCCTGGGACAGTGACGCCTGCTATGGAGAACCTATCAGTGTCGGAACAGGGACAGCCTGCAGAGCCTGTAGAGCATACTCCTTCTGACGAGTCGAAGGAAAAGAGCTAATGAGTATAGATGCGTACAGCAGTTGGCCGACGATGGGGGGGATGTTTCAAGGTCATGCTGTCCGCGGCAAGCTCACGGATGCAAAAGTGACGCGGCGAGCAGGGCGAATGATGACCCACGTCGGCATTCATTCTTCTGGGCACTTAGTTACAAAAGACATTGCTAGCTTTCGTTGAGCGGGATCCGCGCGTGAAAGCGCATTCATATCTTCATGGCGACACTGGTGGCCGAAGATGGGATTAAGACTAGTTGATCCAGAGGACCTTTCCACTCTATCATCATTCATCAAAGGATAGCTATGACTTAATTCGAGGTAGACTTTTTTCGTGATTGAATGCTTAACAACGGTGCGATTATTTGCTGCGCTAGCTCCAAGGAGGGCCGGCAAACACACGCAGTTTCAGGAGAAGACGTTGCAGCGTAAGCAACGGCATGTCATTCGCACCTTTAGGCTGTATGACATCAGCCGGCCATTTGTCGCAAGAAGACGGCAGGACTCGGCTCGTGTAGATCTCTGAGACTGCTACCCTCAAGCTCAACTACACCCTCTCCGCAGATCCGCTCCTATCCACGCTCCTTCTCCTGTCCCGGCGCCACTCGTTCGTTCCGACGACGCCATGGACGATCCCTCCAGTGCCTGGCTCAAGGCCGCCATGCAGTATGCCTGTTCCGCCGCCGCTCCGAACGTCCCGCTTGCTTTCTCCGCCGGGGCACCGCTTGCCAGCGATGACGACACCATGTCGACAAACGAGGACTTCGACCCAGGCGACAATCCAGGACAGGACCCCAGGTTCAGGAGACTGGTAGAGGCCGTCCTGTTCTCGAGAAGGCTGCTCAACACGTATAACGTCGTACTGCTGGTTGTACTGCTCGGCTTCGCTGTTGCGCAATGGGGTGGCGTTATGCAACAGGCATACCGGCGAAGGGCCGCTGCCAGGAAAGGGAACGGGGGGGTGGCCGGAGCAAGAGAAGACACAAGCCATAGGGGACGTGTCGCCGGGGAGAGCGAGGCGTCATCATCGTCGAGCAGCACGCTGGAGGGTACAGCTACGCCCCCCGACGCCCACAAGCACAGCCGTGGCAAGGTTCCGGACGAACGTCAACCGCTTCTTCCACGGAATGGTGTGGAGTCGCAGAAGCCGGGGCTGCTGTCTTTCGCGTTGCACCGCGTCAAAGCTTGGCTCATGTCTCAGCCACGGCCTGTCCCGCTCATTCACAGGCAGCTGCCGTCGAACGGAGAGAGCCTGGCCGTACTGGCCTTTCTGGGCTTGAATGTCTTCTACCTGTTCTTCCGGATGGAGTTCACCGCCATGGATATCTTCGTTTTTGCAGATCGGTGTGGTTTGCTAATTGCTGTAAACCTGCCGCTACTGTATCTGTTCGCGGCGAAGAACCAGCCGATTACATGGCTGACCGGCTACTCCTACGCATCACTTAATATTTACCACCGCCGCTTGGGAGAGCTTCTATGCCTTCTTGCACTGCTGCATGGCCTGGGCATGTTCACCGTATGGTACGGCCTCCTCCGTCCTCTCGGCTTTTCTCTGTCCCGCTTCATTTTCACGCGTGTAGTCTCCTTCGGACTCCTGACCTTCTTCTGCTACGAGCTCATCTACGTAACCTCTCTGCGGAGCTTCCGTGCCAGGTGCTATGAGCTTTTTCTAGCCCTCCACGTCGTTCTCCAAACATTCGCGCTCGTCTTCCTCTTCATCCACCACAGCCGCTCCCGCATTTGGGTCGGCGTCGCCCTCCTCATATTCATTGCCGACCGCCTCGTCTACCGTCTCGCCATCAAATCAACCTACCTCCGCGCTGACCTGGTCATCCTCCCCGATGGCCAGACCGTTCGCCTCTCCTCCAACTGGTCCATCCCCTCGAGCACTTGGACGACGTCGCTCTGGCGTCGCACCATTCCGCACGGCTGGAACGCACCCGACCACGTCTTCGTCAGCGTCCCCGCACTGGGCGGGCTCCACGCGCTGCAGGCCCACCCCTTCAGCATCGCCACGCCCGCCCCATCCAAACCCCACGTCGTTCCCCGTCTACGCCACGAGGACGCGGGAGACGGAGAGCGCCACGCATGGCTCTCCCTCCTCGTCCGCGCCCACTCCGGCTTCAGCCGCGACCTTCTCCGCCACGCCCAGACCAACTCGTCCACCCTCGTCCGCCTCGACGGACCCTATGGCTCCACCCACTCTCTACGCCTGCTGAGGTCGGCCGACCGTGCCGTCGTCGTTGCCGGCGGCTCCGGCGTCGCTGTCGCTTTCCCCTTGCTATGGACCTTGCTCAATCCCGCCGCGCGGCCGGATCTGGAGAGGCAGACGCGCCGCTTAGCCGGAACCACGCCGAAGAAGGTGTTGTTCGTGTGGGTGATCCGGAATCACGCGCATAGGGAGTGGTTGCCCGAGCAAAGGATCGAGGAGCTGAGACAGTGGGGCGCTGATGTGAGGATCGAGGGACCTACGGAGAGTACGGGGAGGCCGGATGTTGGTGGTATCGTGGCGGAGTGGGTGAAGGAGGATGGAGGGAGCGGCAACAGCATGACGGGGACTGTGGTGAGCGGGCCGGACGCTTTGAACAAAGATGTTAGGAATGCGTGTGCGCGACTGGTTGGGGAGGGGAGGGTGGTCAAGGTGATTGTGGAGAAGTTTGGGTGGTAGTAGGAGGAAGCAAGAAGGGTATATTTGATCCGATCTTTAGATTTCTTCTTCTCCATACTCTAACATTTACATAAGGTCTGGTCAGTCACAGCGCCGTTCGGCGGATAGTGGGCGCCATATTGACTCGTTGTCTACAGTGATGCTGCGTGTGCAGAGTATATGCACAACTGTATGCCATTGCCCGTCACTAGCTGTGGCGATCCAAAACAGATTCTTAAATAAGTTCCATCCAAAATAGCTCACATGTTCAAAGTCTCCGGTCCCCCCCCCCCCCCCCCCCCAAAAAAAAAAAAAAAAAAAAAAAATTTACCTTACAGCGACATCGGCTTTTCTCCGTCTGCCATGCATCTTTCAACTGTCTGCCCGAGATCTAAATGCCGACGCCGGGGCAATTGGGTTGCATTGCAAAAGACATAGTCTTCTATTCCTGCGCTGGTTGTTACAATCTTCCACATGAGCAGTTGAAGCAAGGTATCAGAATGGAGATGCGAGTTTCTGAACAGTACAAATGAAATCGGGCATAGGATTCTGCTACCCTCGTAATCAAGGTGCGATATCTCTGAGACGGACGTCTTCGTCTGTAAATGGGATAAGGGAGAACAAAGTGTTGATGTAAGGTTGGATGATTGGCTCCAATCTTGGCGCAGTTGCTGTTTGTCACTGTTTGCCCCTTTCCCTCGAAAATTAATTCAAACGCCCCTGAAACCTATATACAGCATACACTGCTGAGAGAGATGATGGTTCTCTTTAAACTTATTGAACGTCACTTCTTCCCTACGGTCTTCTTTCGACTCAATGCGTATTTGTCTATTTGCCCTCAGCAGCCAACTCACGCTCCGCCTGCTGGTAGTACTTGGCGGTATCAACACCGTGCTGTAGACCGTCAGTTGTGCACCGCTACGGAAGCCAAGTTTTTGATAACAGACCTGGTTGTGGTTGGCGAAGTTGAACCACGGGATCAGGTGGTTGAAGACGGCACTGTATCTCGAGTTCCTCGAGGCAACGCCCTGGAGATGCTCTGACATGCCAGACTCGCCGTAGAGGGGCTGGCCAGCCTTGACCTTGTCAACCATCTCCCTCATGTCCATTTCAATCTCCCTCCTGTTCTCGGTGACACCGTAGAAACGGTCTGCAGGGCAATGTCAGCACAGGGAGCTGGCGAGGGCGTGACGCGGGAGCAGTACAAATGGAGCGGTTGTACACGGTCAGGAAACCGGCAACGGCACCGATGCCGACAGTCAAGCGCATGATGGGGGGGAAACCACCGCGGCCGACGTACGAGGGAGAAACGCGCTCGACCACGGCGAGCAGGGCGGGGCCGGCGGCAGCAGTGGCAGCACCGGTGCCGTAGTCGGAGGGGCGCGCATAGCCGATGACTCTCTTGAAGTGACTGCTGCTGTCAGCGGCGGCAATTGGGACGCATGCGGAGCAGTAGGCGGGCGTACGGATCGCTGTCAATGAGCTGGATAATATGTCAGTCGCTATTGGCCCATTGGACAGGTGCCGTCGAGGGAGGGCGCACGCACCGGGTAGTCGCCGTTGAGCTGCTTGGTCGGCACGACGGGCCGTGTCCGCACTTCGGGGTTTGCCATTGTGATCTGGGGAGAGGGTAGAGGCGGCGGTTCAGGCGTCGCAGCTGGGGAAGGGCAGAGGTGGAGGTCGGGTGAAGTTCGAGGATCGGCGTGCCAAGGCGGCGGGCGCGAGCTGCGGCCGCGAAAAGGTGACGCCGTTGCTTCCTTGACCCGCGCGCGTCTCTGACAGCTCCCTCAGCGCGCCAACAATTATGCCCGCAGCGCCCACCCTCCGCTCCCCGCTGCGCTGAACTCGCCGAAACCATGGCCACCATGGAGCTCGACACCCAGAGCCGCTCGCGCAACGGTTCCATCGTCCCCGTCACCCACGCGCGCCCCACCGTCGCCGACCTGAACGGCGAGAACCACTATGCTCAGGTCGCGCGCAAGCACTGGCTGGACAGCTCCAAGCCGCCCAAGGTCCGCCCGCAGGTGGTCAAGGACGAGCTCTGGGCTGCCTTGGAAAAGGACGACTTCCCGTACGCCTCGCTGCTGATTCTGGAGAATCTGCAGCTGCTCGAGAAGTACCTGTGGCCGGGCTACACAGACGATGCGTCCAACCACCATGTCCTGCTGCTGGCCTTGCTCGTCAATGTCAAGCGCAGGGAGAACCTGGCCTCCTGGGGTAAGTCCGCGCCCTTCTGCTCCCATCGCATCCTGCTGACCTTGACAAAGAGCATTTCGCGACCAGGCCGACTGAGTTTTCGTCCTTTTTCCGCCGCATCCTCTCCATGACTATCGATGCCTCTCTTTCCTCCAAGATCCGCACCTACCTGATTTCCTTCGTCATCGGAGCCTTTCAATCCCTGGATAGTGGCCTGGTTCGCAAGGAATGCGCCCCGCTGGTGTCGATCGCCATTTGGCAAAACCTGCATAGTGAAGCTGCGCGGGAGGAAAGGCTGGAGAAAAATGTCATGCTGAGAAAGGCATGGAGGTCGGCCGGGAAGAAGTACGAGGCTGGCGACGAGGAGGTCAAGACGAAGCTGCGCTTCGAGCGCGCATGGCTTTATACCCTCCTTCTGGACTTCCTGAACAAGATCTACAACCCCGCCCGAGAGAACCTAGGCTACTGCGAGAGGTTCCTCGAGTTGCTAATTGATTTAGGGAGTCAACTTCCCACTCGTCGCTACGTCAACACAGTTCTGCACGACCTCAACCTCCTACCTGCCATCCAACTGTCTCCCTTGTACGCCGACGAGGAAAACGGGCTCTTCCGCGACTTGTGTGCTCTCCTCCGGCACTTCACCTTCTTCCCGATCGACGACCAGGTTGGCCAGCAGCAGTCTCCCGCAGAGTACCACCAGGCCCACTGCGCGAAACTGGCCAAGCTGCAGCGGACCGCAATCAAGCATTTCCCCTCGAAACTCACTATCCTGGCTCTGTCGAATTACAGTTCTTTGGATCAAAGAGCAGACCTTGAGGCTCACCTGGAAGTGCTGACCGAGGAGGAATTGGTTGGACTCTGCAAGTTACTGGGTTTTAGGACCGAATACCCTAAGTCCTCACTCGTAGTTCTGGATCGATCCTTTTTCACCGAGCTTATCGTTTCTGCTCATGAAAGGAAGCCGACATTCCAAGACTCTGTGAGGGAAATGACCATTCTTCCCACGGAGAGCACGCTCTATGAATCAACCTTCATCCGCAACGAAACCTACGATGGATCGCGACCATTGGCAATTCCGAAGTTGAACCTTCAGTACTTGACTCTTGGAGATTTCCTCTGGAGGTCATTTATCTTGCATCGCTGCGAGGCTTTCTACGAGATCAGGAAGGATATGGAGGACGTCATCAAGCGTCTCCAACGCAAGAATGTTCGGGGAACGGTGCAATTCGGCGGAAACTCCAGGATGGCACTGCCTATCGCAAAGCCTGCCATCACCGACGTTGCCCCCGCCAAGGTCGGAGAGACCTCTCCGTCGAAGGTGCAAGCAGAGGTAATCCTTGATGTTAGCCGCTTGAACTTTAACGTTCTCAAGGAATGGGAGTCACTACGCCCTGACGATGTTGTCTACCTTCTCTCCGTCGACCCTCCAGAGGATCCTCGCGCTATCAGAAACGGGGGCGGTCCCCTGACCGGTGCCGAACGGATTGGGTTACGCCATTTGCGGTGCGCTGAAGTCGTGCAAGTTCTGGATGAGAATGGACGGCACTTGCGTGAGAGGAGGAATGACCAAGAAGGGCAAGGACGCAGAGCTCGCCAGCGCCGAATCATCCTCAAGCTCGATAGTCTGGCATACCAAGAGGACATGGACCGTGTTGCAAAGGGTCACCCTAGCATCTACGACTCCATCAACTTGATAGTGCGCCGTCGGGGCCGGGAAAACAACTTCAAATCCATTCTGGAGTCTATCAGGCGCTTGACCCTCTCTGACCTCCCTGCCCCATCATGGCTACAGGAGGTTTTCCTGGGATACGGGGATCCCGCTGGTGCTACGTACAAGCGTTTGGCAAACCGGTTGAGGAAGATTGATTTCCGCGACACGTTCCTTAACTGGGGCCACCTTGTCTCCAGTCTGGAAGGCAAGGCCGTTGAACCTGTTGACGATACGAAAGGAAGTTTCGGACCACCGTATGTCCTGGAGTTCCCTGAGGAAGAGCCGCAAGAAGTCCCCGCGCGCCATTCCAAGAAGCGGAGACGAACCAAGGCCGGGGCACCAGAGCATGCCCAGGCCGCGCCCGAGGCTGTCCGTGTCTCTACGTATAAGCCACCGAATATGGGCCCCTATCTCACAGACGCGCCTAAGCTCAACACTGTACCATTCACGTCTGCCCAGACCGAGGCTATCACATCCGGTACCCAGCCAGGTCTGACCGTCATAGTTGGTCCTCCGGGTACCGGCAAGACCGACGTTGCAACGCAGATTATCAACAACATCTATCACAACTTCCCCAGCCAACGGACATTGCTCATCGCCCACAGCAACCAGGCACTGAACCAGCTGTTCCAAAAGATTGTCGCTCTCGACATTGATGAGAGGCATCTGCTTCGCCTTGGCCATGGTGAGGAGGAGCTGGAGACGGAGGTCAGTTACAGTAAACACGGTCGGGTGGACTCCTTCCGCGAGATTGGTACGCGGTATCTAGCGGAGGTGGATCGACTGGCTGCCAACTTCAACGCTCCCGGTGCACACGGGCAATCATGTGAAACAGCTGGCTACTTCAACTCGGTCTATGTCCACCCTGCATGGACAAAGTACTGGAATGCAGTCGAGTCTGGTGAGTTGAGTGACGAGGACTTAGTCGCCGAGTTCCCCTTCCATCATTATTTCTCCAATGCGCCGCAACCGCTCTTCCCTCATGGCGCCTCCCGGGAGGCTCTTATGGAGATCGCCGCTGGATGCTACCGTCATGTCGAGAAGATCTTCTCGGAGCTCGAAGACATCCGCCCGTTCGAGATTCTGCGAAGCCCGAGAGACAGTGCAAACTACCTCTTGGTGAAGGAAGCTAGGATTGTTGCTATGACGTCTACCCACGCAGCTATGAGGCGGCAGGAGATTGCGAACCTCGGATTCCACTACGATAATGTAATCATGGAGGAAGCCGCACAAATTACCGAGATCGAAAACTTCATCCCTCTTGCACTGCAGAACCCGAAGGAGGGCGAGTTGCCCTTGCAAAGAGTAGTCTTGTGCGGCGACCATCTCCAGAACTCGCCGGTGGTACAGAACCTTGCCTTCAGGCAATACGCCAACCTTGAACAGTCGCTTTTCCTTAGACTAGTCAGGCTCGGCGTGCCTACAATCATGCTAGACCAGCAAGGTCGTGCAAGGTCCAGTCTAGCAGAACTCTACAAGTGGCGGTATCCCAAGCTGGACAACCTTCCCACCGTCGAATCGAGTCCGGAATTCCAAACTGCCAACGCTGGTTTCCGCTTCGATTACCAGTTCATCAACGTGCCTGACTACAAGGGCCGTGGTGAGATGGAGCCGACGCCGCACTTCATCCAAAACTTGGGCGAGGCGGAATACGCAGTCGCTCTCTACATGTACATGCGCCTACTCGGTTATCCAGCATCCAAGATTTCCATCTTGACAACATACGCCGGCCAGAGGGCCCTCATCAGAGATGTCCTATCCCACCGGTGTGCCAAAAACAGACTCTTCGGCATGCCCAGGATCGTGACGACGGTCGACAAGTACCAGGGCGAGCAGAACGACTGTAAGTTTTACCAAGCCAATGTCAGGTCCAAGGCAACCTCCTTTTTCCTAACAAGATGCAGATGTCATCCTCTCCCTCGTCCGCACCGCCCGGGTTGGTTACCTCCGTGACATCCGCCGCCTCACCGTGGCGCTCTCTCGCGCACGTCTCGGTCTCTACATCCTCGGTCGCCGCGAGGTGTTCGAGGCCAGTTACGAGCTCAAGCCCGCCTTCGACATCCTGCTCCAGCGCCCAGACAAGCTCGGCCTCGTCACGAACGAGATGTTCCCGACGACCCGTGCCCTACATGACGAGCCGCAGGCGACGGAGATGGAGGGTGTCGAGCACTTGGGCCAATACGTGTTCGAGATGACGCAGGCGAAGGTGGCGGCGCTAAAGGCTAATGGAGGCGTGCTGCCGCCAGTCGAGCAGATACCGAAGGATGAGGATATGGACGTGGATGAGGTTGGTGAAGAGGAGGTGGCGGATGACGATGGGCCGGATGATGACGAGGAAGCAGAGGCTTAGAGAAGTTTTCCTGGAAATAGTCGTCATCTGGCTCGTGGTTTTTGAGCCTTGTTGTTTTTGCTTTTCAGCTCGCCTGACGGACAGCGTGGTATATGGGTTGATGATGCGTGATTTAGGGGTTCCAAGGATACCATGGGACGATTGTAAGAAGAAAAGACATAACTCTTTCCCTGATAAAGTAAAATGCGCACAAAGCTGCACGTGTGCCGTTCAATGCCTGACAGTATTTCACCGGGCCTGCTTTCGTTAATCCTTTGACCGGTTATGCATAGGTTGCATTCCTTCCGGGAACTACCTTGTTATTCTGCTTGTCCTACGTGTCCTACGCTTTGCTTTTCGTGCTCTTCATACTGCTTAGCCTAATCGTAATCGCTCTGCTCTTCAACATCACAATGCTGTCGCCAACATTATGTTTAAACGTCGCTTGCTTCGCTTATTTGCTTTAATGATTGCCAAAATAAAGCAAGGAAAAGAAACAACAGCCGTAGGTAATCTAATGACCAGCATCAGCTATATTAAAAAATGAAAGCAACCCCAAAAAGAAAAAAAAATATGATGTGGACGAATTGGGGATCGCTGCGGTATTTATTAGCATGTTGTTGATGCAAGTGTATTTGTGTGGATCGAACTTACAACCCAAGACCTCTCGCATTTCGAGTTGATACTGCAAAGCGAGCGCTCTACCACTGAGCCTAGTTATTTGTTAGAATTTGGTCGAGATCAGATTGAAACATGGTCAAACTCACTATACGCCCTGATGGATGACCATATCGCAGCGTGTTAATTTATAGTTTAATTTTCGTTCTCGAGGCTGAACCCACTGCATGCTGAGTTCCTCACTGCTAGGAGCGAAATGTGGGGCTGGAACCGCGACACAGAATTCCATCTCCCATATTCGCAACCAGCCATGTGAGCAGTATTCGCCCACTAATCAAAAGAAGGAACCCCTGTAGCAAACTTTTGCGTGCCCGCTTAAATCATTTTCTCGCACCCTTTACCGGCCCCCGTCCCCCCTTTGAGTTGATCACATCCTTACTCGAACCAAGCCCTTCGAATATCATCGGCATTATTCTAGCTTTCCAGCGGTCTTCAGTCCTAGTCTCCTAAACTAGTAACGTCTTTCACCGGGTTATGGGACATACCGGGTTATGGGACAGCCAACAAGAGAGCCAGATTGAGTCGCTTAGTATTGGCATCCGAAGAAAATCCACGATTCACACCGCAGCATTTGGTGGGCTGTCCCATAACCCGGTCTGTCCCATAACCTGGTGAAAGACGTTACAGGTTTTGAGTCTTCTTCGCCGAATGGGGAGTATGGTCTCCACTCCGAAGAAGACCCGTCACTGCTCTGGTTCTCGTTGGCTTTCCTCTTCCCTTAATCAAGACCTTTGGTCTTTTTCGCGAGGCTAGGTGGGAGCATTGCCTTCTATCCAGTTTGTTTGGGCTTTATCCCTATGAGCCTCTTCGCGAGGCGTACAGCCTTGGCCAGAGAAATCTCTGTCTTGTTTGATCCGGCGTGCGACCTAAATGTTAAGCTGGTCGTAGACAATGTTGATGCCTGAATTAGCACATCTTACATCACAAAGGATCACGCTCAAGCTTCTCAGGCCACAGAAGAGTCCATGTTTCGTGTTTTCACATGTGGCATTTCTTGTTCTTCCCTCTAGAAAAATGTTCTAATGCCCGGTGACAGTAATGCTGAAGCAAGTAGACGACCCTTTGATGAAGTGGGCAATCTGGCCATCGCTTTGCCAAGTCAGAGCTATGTGTGGTAGTCCGGAACGGACCTATCGGCATTATAATAGCTAAAACAGCAAACGCCGGGTGCTTGAGAGCATGCGAGTGAGAAGAGGCGGCAGAGGAATTGCAGTACCGAAACGCCCCATGACAGTTACCATCCAGGTGAATCCAAACGCCTTACCCGCTTCCAATACAGAATGAATTACCGCCACAAGATCGTGTTGTCCTTGCGCTCAAGAGGTCTCAACGCCGAGGACGCGGGTGACCAGAACATAGCCAAACAGGAAAGCAGCACCGATAATGTACTTGTTGCGGCTCAGCCAACCTTGACCGGCCTCCCGGGCGACCTGGCCTCCCTCGACAACAGCACCCAAGCTGCCGCTGCCGACTGGGCGTCTCCGCAGGGCAGCGGCCTCAGGGGCGCATGCGGGGTGGCCATCAACCTGCGGCGCCTGGGGCATGCCGGTGGCGGGGTCGATCTTGTTCTCCTTCATCCAGCGCCAGTTCTCAGCATCGAGCTCAGGCCACTCCTGACGGAACTTGGCCCCACCGTCTCCAGCCTTGATGGCGCCGGCGCCGCCGGCCTTGGGACGAGTTGAGGCTGCGTGCGAACCGCCGCCGGTGGAGTTCCACCAGCGGGACCTGCTGGCGAACAGCTTGCGCTCGGCATCAGAGGCACGGACGCTGCCGGTGGTCATCTCCTCACTGGTCATGAAACTCATCAGGCCGATAAGGATGGTGCTGACCTCCCAGGCCGGGTTGAAGCTCTTGGGGTGGAAGTCGGAAATGCTAAGGCAAAGGCGGGTCGAAGGCTGGAAGCGTCCGGAGGGCGTGTGCATGCGGATGGCGGGCGGAGCGAAAGGATAGTCGGGAGGGAACATGAGGGTGCCCCAGTACTGGCCGCCATCGTAGGGAGTGCTGGGCGGGCCGGTGAGAACGTAGTGCCACTCGAGAATGTTGGACTCGGAGGGGTGGGCGACGATGTACGGCGGCGGGTTCTGGGAGATAGTCTTGTACTCGCGCGTCAAGCGCTTTGTGGCCTGGGGGGTGGCCATGGCGGGTGGATGGCGGGAGCGGGAGGGGCGGTGGGCGGATGGTTCTCTGCGCAAAGCGTCGTGGGGTTCGACGGGGCAGCGGAGCAGAGAGTGGCAGGCAAAGAAGGACGCAACGGAATGGCGGGCGAGAAGGAGTGGAAGGTGTCGGGTGGAGGCGCGGGCGCAGCTGGACGAAGTAAGCAAGAAGTGTAAGGGCCGGAGGCGGAGCGCATGATGAATGGGCGAAGCCCCGAACCCGAGCGCCAAGCCAGCCGCTGCCTACGGACTACTGTGGCCGTCAAACCCGCACCGCCGCGCGCAAGCAGACAAAGCAAACGGAATGCGCCCTGATCCCGGCATCCAATCGCCCTTTGGCCTGCAGCAAGAGCCGCGGCTGCTGCGCAGACAACGAGCTACGTAATCCTGCTCGGACCGCGCTAGCAGTCGGCTCGCGCTCGGGCGCCAAGCCGGCGCGCGACAGCTGCTCTGCTGCCCTCAGCGTCACCACCACTCCCGCCGCATCAGACCACAGCCCGCATTCCCCCACTGCACAGCAGCCCGCGAGCCCAATGGCGTCGCCCCAGGACGACCATGTGCGTCGCTCCACTCTGCCCCTGCCCACCCCCCAGCGCGCCTGCTGACCCGCCGCCCAGGTGTTCGAGAAGCTGAAGCAAAAAGTCGACCCGGCCGAGCTTCAGCGGCGCCAGCACGAAGTCAACGAGCGGATAGCCGCCCAGTATGAGAGGGCAGTCGCTCGCCAGGCCGAGCTGGTTTGCCTTGCCCCGCCTTGCCGCTCCAATGCCTCTGCTGACCATTCCAGGTCGGCGCCAATTTCACGCTGCCCGTGACCGTCTCGTCCGTCCGCGTCCTCCACGCAAAGCACACCCGCCATGCCTTCCTCGAGCGCGTCTTCAGCCCGTTGCTCAATGCCAACAAGGAGGCTTCGTACACGCTGGAGGATGCGCTTGCGGACATTGGCGGCGCCGTCAACAAGCTCGAGAGATTTGGTCGGTCCAAACCGCCCCAGCGCAATGCTCTTGGATGCTGACGCCGGCTAGACATTTTCAAATCTCCCATTTCCGTCTACGTTGACAGACCCGACAAGTCCAACCCGAGCACTACGCCGACCGACATTGACGTTTACCTGCACGCCCGCGAGCGCTCTCGCTACACCATCAAAACCGGAACAGAGGCCGGATCTGCCGAGGGTTCCGCTTATGCGAGCGCCCAGCTGCGCAACTTGTTCGGCGGTGCCGAGTCGCTGAATGCCCACGCCTCGGCTGGCACCCGTACCCGCTCGGCCTACTCGGCTTATTTCGACACTCCCGTCCTCAGCAACCCGGATCTGCGCTGGGAGATCGGCGGTCTTGCAAGCTCGACGTTGAAGAGCTGGGCCAGCCACGAGGAGGTGCTCAAGGGAGGATCAACTAAGCTTAAGTGGCAGAGCTCCGGCGGCCACCGTCACGAACTCGCCTACTCCGGCTTCTGGAGACAGATTACCGGCCTTGCAGCAACCGCTTCGCCCACCGTCCGTGCTGATGCTGGAGACTCGTTCAAGTCAAGCGTATCGCACACGTACACGCTGGACCGCCGCGATTTCCCGCTCCTCCCTTCGCGCGGCTATCTCCTCAAGACTGTGGCCGAACTCGCCGGTGGCCCGCTCAAGGGTGACGTCGGCTTTGGCAAATTTGAGGTGGAATCGCAAGCCGCTCTGCCCTTCCCTCCTGTTCCTGGTGTTGCCCTCACCACCAGCTTCCGCGCCGGGCTGCTCCACCCGTTCGTCGATGGTGCCGGCAAGCCGACTCCTTCCCGGATCAACGATCGCTTCCAGCTGGGCGGCCCTACCGATATCCGGGGTTTCCGGCTCGCAGGTCTCGGTCCCCGTGACGGACCGGATGCCGTTGGCGGCGATGCCTATGCCGCGGGCAGTGCAAGCCTTATGTTGCCGCTCCCGCGCGTTGGCGCTGAGACACCACTCCGCCTCCAAGCCTTCGTCAACGCCGGACGTCTGCTCGCTCTGAAGGAGAGGAAAGACAGCGAAGGAAATGCTGACGTGACGGAAAGTCTAAAGGCGACGCTGGAGGAACTGAAGAACGGGCTTCCAAGCGCTGCAGCTGGTGTTGGACTAGTGTATGCGCACCCGGTAGCAAGGTTTGAGGTCAACTTCTCGCTGCCATTGGTGCTGCGCAAGGGCGAGCAGGGAAGGAAAGGAGTGCATTTTGGCGTTGGCATCGAATTCATGTAGAAAGCGGTCGGCTGTATGATAAAGCAAGAAAGAAACAGCAAATTTTCAGTTCACCCACCCGGAGAAGCCTCAGCAATACTACGCCGCGAGCCACGTGGGCCACGAAAAGAAGAAAATGTCGGGCCGCCGATGATGACAACTCCATGCGCAACCACGTGGCTTCGTCACGAGCTTCAGGACGCATGTCATTCGACAGTGGGAACTGCAACATGGAGGTAATCGACGGGGTCAAGGGAGTGTCTTCAGATTCGCAATTACGCGTGAGCATCAGCAGCACATCCCAACTCATCAACATTGCCGCCACCGCTTATGCCGAGCAAGTTTTGAGAGACTCAGCCCCTGCCTCAATGGGCAACCCGCGTTCCCCGTGGGGAACCAAGCCAGCCACCGCATACGGCGGAGCGTGGCGCCAAGAGGATCCAAGATCTCCGCCTCCGCTACTAGTGCCTGGCATTCCATCCGATCCGGGACTCTGGTACGGCACGACAGCTTGGTGCGGGGTCGCCGCAACTTGGCGTGTGGGTGATATCCGGGGTGCGGATTGGGGCCCAGATGCCGTGCAACGTGGATTCGAGATTCACGCGTGGTGTCCAATTCGCGCGCCACGAGCTGACCTCTACTGGAACGCCTCCCCCGGAATACATACATAGCGGCTTGTGTTATTGCTCCCGTGCGGCATTTTTCTGGACGATAGCTCTGGACAATTTGTCGGTAGTTATGAGGTGTTTGACACGGCTGCCGAGTCAGCGCCTAGAGCCTGTTGGCCAATCATGTTTTGTCCCGACTACGCTTGCGTGCGTTTCCACGAGGGTTCGCATACCACTGACTCCCCCCGAGCTTGGCTCATCTGTTATGGCTCAGAAATGTCTTGCATGCTCGCTGAAACGCGTTGACTGTGGATCTAGGGCAACTGTTCTCAGTGCAGAGACCAGGCTCTGCAGGTGTGCCTCACGTTGTGAACCGCAGCTTAACGGCAAACGCATAGTAAAGCACACTGCAAGTAGGCATAAGAATCCTTCGGGCCTGTTCTGATACGACATTAACGCCGATAGATTCCGCAAGCGTCGGCACGCCGAAGGAGAGCCAGAAGCAGAACCGGGACAAGCCACGCCTCTTTACTTGGCCCCGTCTGCCTGACGTCGAGGGCCATCGCGTGTAGATAGACGGGTGTGACATTGGGGCAGCTTCCAAGCAAACGCCCAGCTGTTGACCCCGCACCTTGCCCACCTCTATGGAAGTTTCATTCTCATCATTCCAAAGATGCTTTTCCGCCGCCGTACGTGGCTTGTCCGAGCGGGACTTCCTTGGCCATTGGGCGGAGCAGAGAGAGATAGGTAGCCAGTGCCCCAAAACTATATATTTCGTCTTGACTTCCGTTGTTGTAAGGCAGGGACGCTCGTTTTTTGAGCCTTCTGCAAGCCTGGGTTTAGCTGTTTACCTTTTGTTCTTCTCCCAAACACCACCTCACAATCTCCAGATCTCCGCCATGTCGGACCCAATCATGGAGAAGAAACAGGCACACCATACAGAACACATCGAAGACTTTGATGAGGAGAAGCTCAAAACACAGGAGACCGGAAAACATGATTATTCCGGTGCTGCTAAGAAGACCGATCCGGTGGAGATTGCCTTGGTCAGGAAACTGGACCGTTGGATCATGGCAAGTGTCCGATCTGTCACTGAACTTACGGTGCACCCGCTGACCTTAGGGAGCCTATGCTTTGGTCCATGTACTGGCTCAATTATCTTGACGTAAGTCTCGTGGCATTCGCTCCCTAGCTTCGAAGTTGCTGATAGAAGATAGCGAAATGCAATTGCGCTTGCCCGGCTCAACAACCTGGAAGAAGACCTCGGTTTGACCGGTACTCAGTATCAAACCTGCGTCAGCATCCTCTTTGTTGGCTACCTGCTTGGTCAGGTTCCCAGCAACATGTTCCTGACGCGTACTCGCCCTTCATGGTACATGGGATCTTGGTATGTCGTATCCCGGGCATCTATGATTGATAGCTACTGACTCATTAGCAGCATGATGCTTTGGGCCGTCGTCTCAGCTTTGACGGCCTTGTCAAAGGACTTCAAAGGCTTGCTCCTCACAAGGTTTTTCCTCGGTGTCACAGAAGCCCCATATTACCCTGGCGCCCTCTACATGCTCAGCATCTTCTACACCCGTAAGGAGATTGCCACTCGCATCAGCATCCTCTATACCGGCAACATCCTGGCCACCGCTTTCGCTGGCCTGATCGCCGCCGGCATCTTCCACGGAATGGATGATCTCGGCGGCATCTCCGGCTGGCGCTGGCTGTTCATTCTACAGGGCATCGTCACGTTCGTCATCGCCGTCGTCGGCTGCTTTGTCCTCCCCGACTTTCCACACAACACCAAATGGCTTACTCCCGACGAAAGGCTCCTTGCCACGGCCAGGATCGAGAGAGACACTGTCGGTCTGAAGGGCAAGGGGAGCCCTTGGGATGGCTTCATGCAGGCGGCCAAGGATCCCAAGGTCTGGCTCTTTGCCTTCATGCAGCACCAGCACTTGGCCGCCAACGGCTTCAAAAACTTCGTAAGCACGCCGATCGCCCCAGAGAGGTTGGCTGGAACCCACGCAAGATTCGAAAGGCTGACAACTCCCCGCCTTCTAACCAAACAGTTCCCCACGGTCGTTGAGACCCTCGGCTTCAACACGACCATCACCCTCGTCCTCACCTGCCCGCCCTACGTCATCGCCGGCGCCATCTCAATTCTCGTGTCGTGGTCGTCGGGCCACTTCAACGAGCGCACCTGGCACATCACAGCCTCCAAGCTCGTCGCCATCACCGGGTTCGCGCTGGGTGCCGCGACGATGAACATGGGCGCTCGCTACTTCGCCATGGTTGTCTTTGCCACGGGCACCTACGGCGTCAACTCCATCGTGCTCGGCTGGGTCGGGTCAACTTGTGGCCAGACGCCCGAGAAGAAGGCCGTGGCGCTGAGTATTGTTAATACTGTGGCGAACATATCGTTCATTTGGACGCCCGTAAGTAGTGATGCTTTTCTCTCTCCTGGTTGTATGATACATTGTTCGCTAACGAGCACTACATACAGTATCTTTGGTACGACGAGGATGCGCCACGGTACGCCGTCGCCATGGGGTCGAGCGCCGGCTTCAGTTTCTTGTGCTTCGCCTGCGCATGGGTCATGAAATTTGTCCTCAAGCGCAAGAACAAGAAGATGAGGCAATCTCAGGACGAGACGATGCTCTTCTACGCCTACTAAAGCTGATCGAGGCAGAGAATGCATTGAAAACGGCACTCTGGTAGAACATCTCATAGGCTAGAATGGACATGAGTGTGTGACTTACATAAATACATTGGCAGATTTCCATCTGAAGAAACAATCAAAGATCCACTGGTTCTAGGCGCATCTCCTGTATGTGAGTTCTTCGCAGGACAACGCTTCAATCCCGGACAGACACCATTTCCTTGGCTTCCAATTCAACGCAGCATGCGAGCCCGTCGAATCACTGATGTGTATCTCTGAAGTGTTTTACTAGCTAGGGACTTGTTGAACGCTGTCAAGTAACATGCTAGCAAACATTGCCATTGAGTCTCAATGCTCGCCCGCGTAGTTACCTCCCCTTTCGCCCCATGTAGTAGGCTTATCTCTCTTGCTTCCATCAGCTATCCAAGCAAGCATTATGACGGTAAACCTAAAAAAAAAAAAAAAAAAAAGTGGCTGGTGACAAGACCGGCCTGAACTCTTAGCTCTGGGCGCCACATCCTGCCCAAGCTTCTCCCTTCCGTAGTATTCCGACTCAGGCTTGCCGTGGTCGTACTTCGAGCTGCCTTGATAAGTAGCCCTGTGTTGCTATTGTTTTGAAGCATCATAGACCCAGACGAAGGATGAAACATAGGGAATCCACCAGGCGCTCACGCCACTGCGGGAGATGGCACCCCGCGTTTGAGCCCGTACCTAAGAAGCTAGACAGCGGAATATGATGAGGTCCCTGCGACATGGTTGCGAATAACACCTGTCGGCGGTTCGCCAAGGTCGGCATTTCCGAATGGCGCTCGCTAGTCCTTTACGGCGCGGACGGAATGGTCTTGGATGAGCAGAATTACCAAGCGCTGGGACGTAAATCGGAAATGTCCGTGCGTATCAAAAGCTAATCACCTGCTGTAATAACACGTCTAGTAATCGTGTTGCTGCTCGCCCTTGGAAGGACAACATGATCAGCTCACTGTCGCCACTGGATTACAGCCATCGCCTTTCCTTGTAGGCTGTCGAAAGAGGCCGGAGCTATTTCTGGTACCTTGTATGGGTAGCCAAGTAGGCAGTTGCAATCAAGTGCAAACTACGGGCTGTTCTGGTTGGAGCGGGACGGTGAGGTCTGGATTTCTTGAGCGATTTGCTGTTGCAGAGCATCCTCATCGCTCTCGTGTTCCTCGTCCAATTCTGCATCCACATCATCATCCGAAGCAAGTGAATCGTCATCGGAAGTAGCTGGTTCGTTGGCGAGAGAAGACGCCCTGTTTACTTGTTAGATTGCGCTCTGTTATGCAGTGGGGAGTCGGGACGTACCCCATCTCAATATTCCGCTGCTCCCATTCCTTGACCATGGCTTCGCTAGCAAACGCCTTCGGCTCCCAGGTGTCCTGGTACACCTCACCGGTCTTCGGGTTGTCCTCCCAAGCGATTTTGTAGTGGTGTTCATCCTCGTGGACAATTCCCTGCGCAGCCCATTCCTGGCCTGCCTTTGATTCCTTCCACTCGGCCGCGAGCGCACGATTGGCGCAAGACTTGGGGTGCCAGGTCGGCACCCAGGGCTTCTTAGTTTTTGGGTCCACGCCATCCCAGTCGATGAGATAGTCGGTCTTGTTCTCGTCAAGGATGCGCTTCGCCTTGAAGAGAGGGTTGCGCTTTGCGCCGATCTTGGAGCGCTTGGGCTGAGGCGCTTTGGAAATAGAATGCGCGCTCTTCGGGGGTCGGCCGCGTTTGTTCTTTATTGGCGGCGGCGAGGTCAAAGTCGGGCGGATGCGACGGGGAGAAATGGGGATAATCCTGGCGGGTTTGCGCTTTGGCGGCATGTTGGGCGAGTGTGTTGAGAGTTTGGGAGGGAAGACGCGCCGACGCGTCAAGCTCCTGCAAGAGCTCCCAGCGCTCGGACCGCCGGCGCACGCACCTGCACAGCTGGTGACAACTAATTCCAAAACTGGCCTACGGCGTCTACATCCCGCGCCTCGCAGTGTGGCAGCGATAATCTAGAATCTCTCCACAATATACTTCTCATATTTGTGGATGAACTATTCGCATTTCCTGGCTCCTCTAATGCCACAACGATGCACTCTATCCGGGACACCTCAACGCCAGTACGGCGAAGCGGGCACCAATATATCAAAGCCTGACATTGCATTGATCCAAAAGACACGCCTTCAGTTACAGCCGCCCACGACTCTTTACACTCAAAAAACAACCGCTTCATCCTGGGAATCTCAATCACACGCATGCACTGCACACCACCAACTCCCCACCCTCCTCTCTCCGTCCCCACCCAAAATCCAAGGTGCAAAAACCCTTCGAGACATGCATTCACCATTCATTAGAACTCAATGATAACCTTCAGCGCCTGGTTGGCCGAAGCGGCCTTGAACGTGGTGTAGGCGTTCATCATGTCGGTGAAAGCAAAGTCTAAGTCAAACTAATCAATGATACTGAACGTCGGACTCTCCAGAGAGCGTGTACTTACTGTGCGTGATGAGCTTCTCGGCGGGCAGCCTCTTGGCCGCCAGGAGCTTCAGCAGCATCGGCACCGTCGCCGTGTCCACCAGTCTCGTAGTGATTGCTAAACACGACCATTAGCCTAAGATATACCTTTCGGAACCGATGATTGCCGAAGGACGAGAGGAAGGAGAGGGATACGAATGACACTCACCGATGTTCTTATTCCACAGCTTCTCCAAGTGCAGCTCGACGCTAGTGCCATGTACACCAACGTTGGCAATGGTGCCACCTGCTCCAACGAGCTCCTGGCACTGATGGAACGTCTGCGGGATGCCGACGACCTCGAGCACGGCGTCGCAGCCACGCCCCTCAGTCAAACGCATGACCGTCTCCTCGGCCTGGGGCGGCGTAGCCGTCGCGTGCGCGCCTAGCTCGCGGGCGAGCCTGAGCCGGTTCTCGTCGAAATCCACAACCATGATGAGGCCGGGCGAGTAGAGCTGGGCCGTCAGCAGAGCAGCGAGGCCGACAGGCCCGGCGCCGATGATGAGCAGCGAGCAGCCAGGCTCAACCTTGGCGTTGAGTACGCCGCACTCGAAGCCGGTGGGGAGGATGTCGCTGAGCATTACCGCCAGCTTGGGGTCAACGCCATCGGGCACCTTGTGCAGCGACGTCTCGGCGTTGGGGATGCGCACGTACTCGGCCTGCGTGCCGTCGATCGTGTTGCCCAGCACCCACCCGCCCGTCTCACACTGCGAGTGCATCCCCTTACGGCAGTAGTGACATGTGCCGCACGAAGTGACGGCCGGGATCAGCACCAGATCGCCTTCCTTGAACTTGCTGACCGACGAGCCTGCCCGCGAGATGACCCCAACACCCTCATGGCCCAGCACCGTCCCTGGCCCGCATGATGGCACGTGGCCCTTCATGATATGCAGGTCCGTCCCGCAGATGGTCGTGTACTTGAGCTGCACGATGGCGTCGCCTGGCAGCTGAAGCTCTGGTACCGGCCGTTCTTCCAGCGCCACGTCGCTGTCGGGGCCGTTGTAGACGAGGGCTTTCATGGTCGAGGCGCGGGCCAATTGCTGAATTGGACGGAAGGTTACTGCTTGCTGTCTGGAGTAGTTGCTGGTGATGGGTCGGCAGGCCTTGGCTGCTGCCGCGGGCATATATGCTATGTTGCGTTGTTGGATAAGACGGTTTCGCGCCGCACCGGATGCTCGGATGCTCCCGCGGGGAAGCATGGCCGAGCATCTAGGAATGCATCTCTGGGCCCGGAGAGATGGAAACATGAGGGATGCAGTTGGCGTGCTATTGGCGTTAAAGTTGGCGGGGCAAGCTCGTGAAGGCGGGTTGGATCTGGCTATGATGATCGAGACATGAGTGCGGCAGGCCAGCAAGTTAAAGAGCCAGGCTCAGATGGCATGCAGATGTGTCATTACAGATGCGGGGTTCCGGACGCCGCAGAGGATTCGTAGATCCTAGACAAGGGTGGTGCAATCATCAGCAGAGTTGTCAGCAGATGTCACGATGAGGCTGGGCAAGAGACCTGAAGAACAGGCCATTCCTCGGGTCAGCTGTGACTCGTTGAGGCACGGACATCGCCATTCATCCGGCCGTGTTGTTCGATGTGGCTGGATCTGCAGCCCTGCATGACTCCCACGCTCCGTACATGACTGAGGTGTCCGCGGCTTGGCGACTCGGAAGACCGGTAATCCCCGGATGGCCCTCCACTTCTGGTGATCCCAATCGTTCATCTATTGGACATGAGAGCATAGATTGGCAATTGCTTTGTCGCTCCCACCCGCACGTGTCGGTGACACGTTCCTGTGGGTCTTTGCGGGGAGACGAAAGACGTCGCAAGGATCGAGGCGGGGAAATAAGCTTTGCGAGCAACGTTCAGAACAGAGCCAGCAATTGGACAGCAGAGTGGAAACATGTTGCAAATAAAACCTTCTTTTTTCTTTTTCACGGGCCTCATTACCTATCAAGGCCCTGGTGCCGCCAAAATTAAGGTATTTTATGTCATGTAGTACTTGGGGCCATCGCCACCAGTGGGGCAGACCCAGTTGATGTCCTGGGAAGGTGCCTTGATGTCACATGTCTTGCAGTGAACGCAGCTGTTATCTAGTTAGCGAGGCACATCGAGCACAACTGCGGGAAAGACGTACTTTTGGGAGTTGATCTGGAACCTCACGCCCAGGTCCTTGCTCTCATCCTCTACATACTCGTACACACCGGCAGGACAGAACCGGTTTTCAAGACCCTTGAACCGCGGCCACTCCTTAAGCGCATGCGCATCCCAGTCCCTGACTTGCAAATGAACTGGTTGGTCTTCCTCGTGGTTGGTACCGGAGCGGCTAACGCTGGTCAAAATGTCAAAACTGATCTTGCCGTCCGGCTTGGGGTATTCAATCTTCTGGCTGTCATCGACATGCTTGGTGGTTGCGTGGTCAGGCTTTCCGTGCTTGAAAGTCCAGGGCTCCTTGCCCCTGAGGACGAACGCTGTAATTCCAGAGTACAAGACACCGCCGTAGAGGCCTAGCGGGTTGTGGAAAGAGGGGCGCATGTTACGGACTTCCTTCAGCTCGCTCCAGATCGTGGAGTTCCGCAGCTTGTCCTCATAGTCGTACAGGAAGATCGTTCCGTCGTCCGAGTTGGAACCAAGGGCTGCGTAGGCAGCCTCAGCGGCCAGCATTCCAGACTGCATGGCAGTGTGTGTGCCCTTGATCTTGGGAAGATTGAGGAAACCGGCTGTATCGCCAATGAGAGCACCGCCAGGGAACGCGCACTTCGGGATAGATTGGAAGCCACCCTCATTCAGGGTGCGAGCTGCGTACGAGATGCACTTGCCTCCCTCGAGATACTTCCTATAGAACGGGTGCTGCTTCATCTTCTGGAACTCCCCGTAAGGAGAAAGCCAAGGGTTGGGATAGTCCAAACCAACAACCAGGCCAATGCTGACCATGTTGTCGCCAAAATGGTACATCCAGCCACCGCCGTACGTGTCCTTGGGGAGCGGGTATCCAAGCGAGTGTGCTACCAGGCCAGATTCGAATTTTTCAGGGTCAATCTCCCAAACTTCCTTGATGCCAAGGCCGTAGGTCTGGTGTTCCGAGTCCCTCCTCAAGTCGAACTTCTTGACGACTTGCTTGGTCAAGCTACCGTGGCAGCCTTCAGCAAGGAGCGTGCACCGGGCATGGAACTCCATGCCGCGCTCGAACGAATCCTTGGGGGTGCCGTCTCTGGCAAGGCCCAGGTCGTTCGTTGCCACGCCCTTGACGGAGCCATCAGGAGTGTAGAGAATCTCGGAGGCAGAGAAGCCCGCGTAGATTTCGACGCCAACCTCCTCGGCACGCTCGCCGAGCCACTTGACCAATTGGTTCAGACTTATGATATGGTTGCCATGGTTGTTCATTTGCGGAGGCACAGGCAACCAGACAGACTTGTTCGGGGTGAGGAAGCGCATCATCTCCCTCTTTGCAGGGGTGGCATGCTCGAAGCGGTTGGGGTTTTCTTCCGAGTTCCAGTCGGGCAACAGCTGATCCAGGGCGGAAGGCTGGACGACATTGCCTGACACGATGTGGTCTCCTATCTCGCCGGCCTTCTCTAACAGCAGAACGCGAAAGTCTTCATTGCCTGCCTCGTTGGCGAGCTGCTTCAGGCGGATGGCGGCACTGAGGCCAGCGGGCCCACCGCCAATAATACAGACATCGACTTGGTCGGCCTCGCGCTCGATTTGGCTGGGGTCGAAGGAATCGTCGACGTCGGCTAGGCGGGTGCGGGCGGTGTTGGACAGAGCTCGTCTTTGGCCGGCGACGCGAAGTGCTGGTCTGTAGGCGCTGAGAGGCGAGCGAGTGGTTGCGGCAGCAAAAGTCCTCGCGGAAAAGCGAGCGGGAGCGAGGCGCGGGACGAGAGCGCGACGAAGGACGGACGGAGCAACTATCCTGGATGCCATGGTGAAGGGAAATGTGCAGCACCCCGCAACAGCATCGGGGCAGGGGCGGGAGGCAATTGAATGCGGCCACGAGCCGGGGAAAGCACTATGACGCCGACGGGCAAGGCCGAGGTTGCCGTCGCGGGCTGGTGTGCGCGTGAAGATTTGCCGCAGGGGTCGTTCTGCCGAACCGTATCTAGCCGCCGCGCGGCCAAACAGCGTCGAGCAGATTGTCAGCCCCCGGTCAACCTCCACCTCCCGCCCTTCTCCTGACTGATCGGGCAGCCTCGGGCAGCCTCAGGCCCAGCCTCTGATGTCCCGCCATGGCCTGCGCATCGTGAGTGCGACGCTTGTGGGAGCCCCGAAGACTCATCAAACTTGTGGACCCTGGCTTCATGTCTTATGATGGTCGTGCCATGGCGATTCGTTGAGTCGGTGGATCGAGAGCGGCGGATTCTGCGATATCGCTCCCACAGATGCGTCTGCGTTGAGGCTGCGAGGCGAAATCGGCCTTGCTAATCCCAACTTCTGTCGGACGTGTCTTCCTTTCTATTGTTTCTGTCTTTGCCTGTACGGCAGCCTTAACCGAGGGCATTTAAAGAGCACGGAGGCCCCGGCACTTGTTCGTCTTGGTCGCACACGATGGAAGGCAATCAGTACATGCAAGATGGACCTCATTTGCTTGCATTGTCTGGCGAAGGAAGCTGTTACTGTTGACGGGATCAAAAGAGAAAGTGAGCATTGAGACATGGGCTGCCCAACCATGGGTTGCCCCTTCTTCGGTGGGTGTCGCTCTCGAAACGTCATCGAGCACAACGCTCTTTCTGCGAAGCAGCGACTTGGTGGGCGTTGACAGTCGTCCAATTCGCGGTTTCCTTAGCTGTCTCTTTCTCGCAGGGCGATTCTGCCGCTTCTCCTCATCTCCATAGTCAACGCGTCGTTCCCCATTCTTTCTTTGCATCTCCCATCCTCAAGTCGACGTGAGTGAGAGTGTGGGCGAAGATGGCGAGCCACATCGAAGCACCCAAGTTCGAGCTGCTGCGAGCAAAGTGGGAAGCGCAGCAGGCCGACCCAAACAACCTCCCGCTGCCGCCGACCACTCCGGGCCGCACACCCGCCCAGCAGCGCCAATTCTACACTTCTTCCAGCGAGACACGCGAATCCAAGGTCCGCCGCTTCAGCTCGTTTGCCACATTCGCAACCCCCATCAACCCATTCACCCGCCGCGATCGAGCCGCTATGCCTTTTCCCAAGTCGCCTTCGTACAAGGCCCTCGTCGCTCCCGAAAAGCGCGAGGAGCCTCCGCCACCTTTGAAGCGCGGCCCTGGAAGCAGGCTCCCGTCCTTCAAGAGCTCCTCGAATGCCATGCCTCCGCCAGCATTGCCGTCGGCGAAGCACGACAACCAACCCTCCGAGCGCCGGAAGACGGGGCGCCTTGCAAGGAGCCAGACCATCAGCAACATCCCGCTGCTCACATCTAGCGCGCCCGAGCCCGTGCAGCAATTTGCGGCGAAGCGTCTACCGTCTGGCCTTCCGCCACGCAAGGCGACGGGACTGAGACAACCATCGCAATCCACGAGCAACCTCATTCGCAGCAGACCGCCCACGCCGCACCGTAGCGCTGACGAGCCAATGCCTGTCACTCCTCACTCCACCAACAATCTTATTTCTCTGACTTCCTCGAGCTCATCCGCCAGTGTTCGCAGCAAGCTGCCCACGCCGGCTTTGAACCGGGATACCAGGCAGTCAGGGATGGCGACCAAGATGTTCGGAGGCATGTTGAAGGCGCCGAAAGCCGGGGGAAAACGCTCGCACACGCAACCTAATCTCACAAGTGCGGCAAACACGTTGTCTCAGCTTGTCACGCCGCGACAGACGGTCTTTAGGGAAGAGTTTGCTACGAAGACACCACGGTACATGGCAAGCGAGAACTCCAAGCCGCTCCCGTCCAGTGATGATCTCTTTGGCCCAGTTGGTGGAGTTGAAGTCCCAGAAGTTCTAGACGACGAAGATCCTAGGCGGTACGGAGCACTTGGTGCGAAAGACTGGGGAGACTTGCCCGCCGTTGAGACTCCTACGACGATCAAGCCTACCAGAACATCCGACATTGCTCACAGGAGACATCGGTCACAGCTTCCTCGCCTTCATTCCGCAGGCTCCCTTCCCCAGAACAATCTTCTTACGCCGCTCTCTCCGCCTTTCCCGCGCACTCCCCGCCACTCTACCGCCCACAGCCAAAACCTGTTTTCCCCCGGTAGTGGTACCAATCCTCCCACCATTCTACGCCATTCGCACCTATCACCTTGCCTGGAAGACTCGAACCCAAAGACGGCCATACGCTTCATCTCAACCGGTCATATCCGTGCATGGTCGCCTCCCCCGTCTCCAACACCGACACCATCTTCTCAATCATCGTCCTCCCCAAGCCTCCCTTCATCCCCAACTCCCACAAGCGGTGGCAACCGAGATGTCAACGCTCCTCCTCCGAGCTACGCCCTCGTCAACAAGGCCCAGCCCTCGTCTTACTGGGCCGGCCGCTTCATGTCGGGCTTCGACCGGCTGCGCCTTGACGCCTTCCATGCCGAGGGTCACGCCTTCCGCACCTCGGGCCGCGTGTCGGACACGTTCGGCTCCTTCGTTGACGGCACCGAGGAGGCCCGCGCCCGCCGCGTCTTTGCCGAGCTGGCCGCTTGTTGTCGTTCTGACGAGGCGGCTCGCAGCTTGCGAGACTTTCAAAGTGAATGGGCGCGTAGGTGCGGTAGTGTTGCGTGCATGCCTTCGCCGGCGGTGATAGTGTTGAATGGTGGAGGTGGGAGCGGGAACGAGGATAAACTGGGCGGCAGTGGTAACAACGTGTCGACGGGTGGGGGTGAGGAGGGCTTGAGAGGTGGGGAGGGCAAGGGAAGGAAGACGGGAATGGGCTTCATGGACAGGCTCAGGGGTATTGCGAGGAAAACGAGCGCCTAGGGCGATCAAAAGGATGGAAGGTTGGAGGGTATACGGATTCTACGATGTTTGACGACTGTATGAGATGATGAAGGATAATGACGATACCGAGGAAGGGTTCCAGGGCGCATTCGATGAAAGGACGCTTTGGGGTTTGACGGGGAAAACGTCAAGGTGCTATTTTGAGGTCGGGCGTCTTTCATAACCTACCTGACTTTCACGGCGGGCCTTGATGGCTGCATTAGGGGAGAGTAAGGTTTGTACGATATTACGAGGGTCACGATCGAAGGTTCAAGAGCTGTGAGTCAGGGGAAATGTTATAGGATAGCTCAGAAACGGTGGTTTCATGGTCTGCCTCTGTCTAGGACTCGAGGCATTGAAATGAATAATAATTGCCAATCGCTGGCCCGCCTACTTTGCCAAAGCCATCCAGCAAACTGATAGATGAAGATAGTCTTTTCCTCACGTACGATAAACCCCGCCCTATTGCCGGAGCGTAAAACGCCTCTCATCACCGTCGTAATTCTGCTCTTAGCCGCCCGAATAACTCGGCTTTTCTGGTTTGAGGGACATCACTCACTCCCCACTTACCCAACGAGTCCCTTTTGATGAAGATTCTACGATGTTGATGGAAAGAAGAAGATGGAAAGGAGAAATGAAAAGAGGAAGATCCAAAGCTTCTCACACCCTCTTCTGCCGATTCTTGATATACTGCGAAATCTGCTCCACGCGAGTCAAAAACATGAGCCGCCGCGCGTCGTTGCTCCAAACCAGGACGCCGATGTGGCCCGCGTACTCCTTCAGGTCGCGGAACTCATCCCAGTCCTTGAAGTCCTTGAACAGGAAGCCTTCGGTGGCGCGCATGCGGTCGCCCTCGATCTGCCACAGGCGGATCTGGTCGACGACGGTGGGCGGAAGCACAGGGTTCTTGCGCTGCATCTGCGGGTGGGCGTACGTGTCGAGGTAGGAGATGATCTGGTCGGACGTGATGCCGAGGCCGATGGCACGCTGGACGGATTCTTTGGTGAGCTTGCCGGATACCAGGTTGGGGAAGCGCGTCTCGAGCTCAGTGAAGAGGGCGAGCACGGCGATTTGCAGCTCGCTGCTTGTGTAGGCGTAGAGGCGGTAGTTGGTCTCAATGATGATGTAGCCTTTGGTGCCCGAGGTCGACGTGCTGTTGAGGGCGCTGGAGAAGGAGTCGGTGTTGTTGAGAGCAGCGGCGTCCGAGGTTAGTGTGGTGGCGAGGCGCGTGGGGTAGAAGCGGGTGGATTTGGACGAGGTACGGTAAACGATGCCGAAGTCGTTGAGGTCGTCGAGCATTTGGAGTTGGGTTGCCGTTAGGCTGTCGGTGCTGTAGTCTTGTCCCAGATCGAGACTGCCTAGCATGAAAAGAAAGGATAGGACGTCGACGTTGTCCATTTTGAGCTGTTGAACGGTTAGGTCCGTATTGCAAGCTGCATGCTCACCTCGTTGTCGTCTACTACAGCCGTAGAGACGGAAAAGAGGGAGACGGTATGATGGGCGAGGAAACAGAAAATCCACAACAACAGAGGGCAGCGATTTTCATGAAAGGATTTGGCCATACCTTATGTGCATTTTCAAGGTACACGATCAACAGGCTCCACACTTGCGCGTTCACTTCCTGCAGCAAGAACGAGAAGCCTGCTTGTGTGATGCTCGCCCTTCCTCCTCTCGACTCAATGAAATGACCCAGGTCCAACAGCGTTTTTGACGCAGGACTAATTTCCGATCTGCCTCCCAGCACCGAGCCTGCACTGCCGACCATGTAGTGCAATATAGCCTCCCACTGCCCTCTCGCAAACTCGTCTAGTACTTCTATTGAGACGCGCTTGCCCGTTTCCACGCATGGCACGCCGAAGGACCTGTGGTTACCTCCTCCGGTGAGGGCTTGCCTGAGCGAGTTCTGGAAGCCGCTGGCGAGCCGATAGGCGCGCTGTCCCTTGGTCTCTTGCGCTTGTGTGATGATGTGGAGGCTCTCGAGCACGGAAATGGCTTTGTCTTTTTCTCTACGCAAACAGGACGCATTAGCCCGAGACTTGGTTGGCCTGAGTGGAGAGGTTGTTTTCGCACCCGTTCGAATCATCGCGTATCCATGTCTCGAGCTCCGTGGCGGGGAGGGGACCGGTCATGTAGAGCATCGCCATGACAATCGTCTTCGCTGCGGGGCGCGGAAACGTTAGCCTTGCCGCATGTAGAGTCGCAGCCGGACTACTGACCCAAGTGAGGTAGCATGCGGCGAAAGACGGCCAGGACGGCCGAGGGTTGCTGGTACAGGCGCTTGTGGATGGCACCGGACAGGCCCTCGAGGTAGTCGAGAGCCTGCGATGAGGAGGTCGACATGGTGGTACGGCGGCGGGCGGTCGAGGTCGTTCGCACGCTTCGCTAGGGCAGGGCCATTGTCGGGGGCCGGCAAGCGAAGGTGGACGAGGCAAAGGAAACGACGCCGGTGGGTTGACTGCGCAGCTGCAATACAAAGCGACGTGCACGCGAGTCAGTCGCAGCTGCCTGTAGGGCTGAATGAGCCCCCGGCCGCCGAGCGACGTCACCGCTCCCCATCACATCCCCGCGGCGTGCACGAGCGGTCGAATTCCATCAATCATGTCTCCGAAAACTCTCAAGTTCGTGAATTCAGTAAGTGCCAGTTCATGCTGTGGGCCGGTTGGGCCTATGCTAACACCAATTGCCTCCAGGTCTGGAAGTCATTCCAAGCCACCTCTGGCTTGGAGCCGAGGTAGATACTCATCCCTCATCCATAGCATTTCTTTACTGACCATTGACTGACCAGACTACTGAACAATGTACGTGGCCTCTCTCCAATTCTGTTGGCGAACCTGCTGTCCGGATCGGCAAAAAAAAATCACTCCACCATCACGACGCCTTGGTCATTGGATCCGACCCCTTATCTTCATCATTACCGGAGAATCTAGGGAATCGACCTCTAAGCTGACTGTCCAATAAGCTTCGCATCACCAATGCCATCCCAGGCCGTGTCAAGTTCGAACTCGACATTGAACGGCACCACACCAACCGCCTGAAAATTCTCCATGGCGGCACCATCGCCAGCATGGGTAAGCATCATACATTCCATTGGATTATCTATCAAACATGGTCGCTGACACGCACTCATAGTTGATCTCGGCGGCTCGCTTGCTGTGGCTTCGAGAGGCCTTTTCGCAACGGGCGTCTCGACAGACTTGAACGGTATGCACCTCACCCCAGGTAATACTGTAGAGACTCGGATACTGTTTGCTCATGCTTATAGTGACCTACCTTAACTCCGGCGGTACCGAGGGAAATA
Organism: Diplodia seriata; assembly: GCF_021436955.1. NCBI lineage: Eukaryota > Fungi > Ascomycota > Dothideomycetes > Botryosphaeriales > Botryosphaeriaceae > Diplodia > Diplodia seriata. The sequence continues at coordinate 3,827,749 of NW_027117308.1, read as the reverse complement.
CTATCCGCGCCGAAGTAACTTGCGACAAGTGTACGTCGAAGCCATTCCGCTATAGTTCAAGTTGAAAAGATTAGATTCGCTAATGCTTCCATGATGCAGTCGGTAAGACTCTGGCGTACACAAACATCAGATTCCTCAACGACAAGAATGAGATCGTTGCGCGAGGTAGCCACACGAAGTATGTGATCGACACTCTCACTCAACACATCTGTCCAAGCATAGTGGGAGTTGCCAATGATTCTAATTTGACGAATAGGTACGTGTCATTCGCTTGGAAGGACGAGAACAATATTGTCGAGGAGCTTAAGGCGGAAGAGGCGGCATCAAATGAATCCGGAGAGACGAAGCAGTAAATAGACACGCCTGCTACAAAGCCAAAGAGATTATCGCCGGTTTGTTAAACTGGGTAGACTTGGAGAATAGAGCCAGTCGTGCCGGAAACATCAGGGTCTTCATTTGTGGTATCATAGTCTCAGCCTAAATATGATGTCTAACCTAGTTTGTGTGCATGGAAAGTCTAGCCTAGAGGCAGCGGCACATTGAGAAACCCTTTGACGACGTCCTTGAAGCTTTTCCTCTCCCCGTCGTCCGGTCGCCAAACGGCCTCATCTCCGTCTAACTGGGTATCAGGGGCGTACCAGCTCACCTTCAGGCACCCCTCTTTTCCGGAAACATGTGCTATTAGCTGTAGCAAGACTGCTTCTTTGTTCTCATTCCTCCTCACGAAATACGACAGCTCGGGATGCCGGTTACCAGAGTTAGCAGTTTGCAAGCCTGAACGTTCCTTGATGGCGAGATTAAGCGCCAAATCCATGGATAAGGCATGGTCGAGATACTCTTGAAGCGCATCAAGCGTGTCAAATGATAAGATACGTTTCTGAGCTTGCCGGTTGTCGTGGTAGAGGATGCCAGCGAGGGCGGGCGGTATCGTAAGGCTGATATCAGTGCCCTGTATATGCGGGGCAACAGGCGTTCGAAGTGAGATTGTGACCTCTTGACGTAACGCCGCGGCCTCATCCAATGCTGAGGGCAAGGGAAAAGTCGCCGTGGTATGCATGGGTCGCGATAATACCGTCATCAAGGCATCCAGTCGAGGAAGACGACTCCGTTCGGAATAGGTTGTATTGATCGTCTCAGAGAGGCTTGCATATGCTGACTCGAGGTTGGTGTTGAAAGAAATTCCAGCCCGCGCCAAAATACGCTGAACAGAAGACAAGTAGGACCTGAGAGCAGTGGTCGCATTGTGATGGTAGATGAAGTTGAGCAAAGTCCTGAGTATGGGAAGTTGAGGTTCGGGTCGAGCGCGATCGGTCATAGGGAGAGGCTGCTGGGTACGCTTCCTCAATCTTTGGCTGTGGATGTAGGTCAGCAAGAGACGCAGGGCGAGCGCTACATCATTGGCCAAGCCATCCTCGGGTCGCCTAGAGAGCAGTTCTTCCGCATCTTCAAGGCCGATCAGATCGACATGAATTTCTCGCTTCTGGCTTGAATCGCTGGCTTCAGCCTCGGGGCTTGCGGGGATGACGATGGCGTGATCTCGGAAGTGGGTCCTGTAGGACAGCAGTTGCCGGGATTCCATGGTCATCTCATGGAATAGCTCTTGCTCAAAGAGGGAATCTCTTGCTCTCCGGATCAGGTCCTCAATTTCCAGGTCGCTTTGCTGAGCAAAGACCAGGTTGTTCTGTTCAGAAGTACCGACAGTCTTCCCATCTTCGACGATGCGTACACGGATGGTCTTCGGCTTCTGGACAAGAGCCTGATCAAGGATGATGTTGCCGTCTTCCTTGGCGCGCAGCGGGGCGAAACCACGGGCTTGGAACCTATCGCTTGCCTCGAGGAATCCGAACTGTACGCCAAGGGTACCGCTCTCGCGTGGTACTCTGCGCAGCGACCACCCTCTCTTTTTGACAGACAGAATCTGGCCCCAGTATTGAGTCTCTTTGCGCACCTCTTTTTCCAGCTTCGTGGCAGCCTGCAAAAGCGAATCGGCAGACGCTCCGAGGCCTTCCATTGTCCAGCCCTTTGCGACAAGATGCTGTTGCTTTTTCAGACGCTCATCTAACTGCTTGACTGGCCACTTGTCGTAGGCGAAGGAGCCTTCGGGGACACCGCTTTGCTTTAGGGTAGGCGACATGTAGTTGGAACCGCGAGGGTTATCTTTGGAGAGAAGCAGGCCGAGGAAGTCGATGGTGTATAGGATTTCCTGCTGGGCATCGCTGCTAGCGGTCAGCGACACAGGCGTGTGGATCTGAGCGAGGCAGGGCATACTTGATGTGCTTGAACATTTCCGCCTTGGCGTTGCGGAGCTCCTCAGCGCGCTTCTTTGCATCATCGCCCGTTTCCTCCTCATCGTCCTGGGCCTCCTCAGCGTCGGAAACGCCGGCAGCTTGGGCGGCGGCCATCTCCTTGAGCTTGTCCTCGTCCATGTGGCGGAATTGGCCGAACTGGGCGGAGATGCGCTGGAGCTGCATCATGAGCGACTCGTCATCGTCGGAGCTGGAAGGGGCGGGGCGCAAGGCCAATGGAAGCTCGGCGCTGCCGCGCGACAGCTCGGAGTCGACCATGGTTGCTGGGGTGCAACGGTAGACGCCGCGCTCGGGAGTGGGTCAAGGGCGAAAGACGCGTCTGGGGAGAGCAGGACGGATGGTGTTGACGAGCAAGGCTGCGGCGCTAGCGACGGGTGCAGGAACCAGGGCTCGGCACCGGCTGGGCGGGACTATCGATAAGAAGCAGGGGCGGGGCAGCTGACATGGATCGGGCAGCTCCGACGCGGAGAAGCTACAGCTCTGCCTTCGCGCCACGTTCCTCTCTCCTGAAATCCAGGAAACAATCATGACGACCAGGTACAGAGTCGAGTGTAAGCCCTCCCGTGCTGCTCCAGAGCTGCCTGCCGCTGACCTCTTCCCCAGATGCACTCAAGGTGCGCATTCCCCTCGTGCACCCGGCCTCCGTAGCTTGCTGATCGCCTCCGCAGACGCACCGGCGCGACCAATTGGTACTTCTGCCCCTCCATATGACAAACACCTTGCTAACGCGTGCCGCAGATCGAATGGATCAAGGTACTCGCTCCCCCACGCCTGTCCCCATCGCCACGCTGACATGCCTAGGGCCTGCTGGCCGTCCCGTTCGTGCTGCACTCGCAGCCGACGGCTGTTTTTGAGCCGCACCGGCAGAGCACTGAGCAGATGGCCGCCATCGCCCACCGTCGCTACGGCGAGATCATGCGCGATGTCGAGGAGCTAATCAACGACCACAGTGCGTAACCCTAAGTTACCTCTTCCGTAGCTGTGTCTAAGCCATGTGTCAGTTGCCCACCAACGTGCCGGCACCGAGCAGAACTCAAAGCTCAAGTTGCTTGTGCCTGCCGTGTCCAAGTTCTTCACCCCCCTGGTTCTCCTCGATGCCTTCGTCTACCAGGACAAGCGCCGTTTCATCAGCCACCGCCGCTTCGTCGCCCCCTCGTTCAACGACGTCCGCCTGATCCTCAACACAGCCCAAGTCATGTCTCTCGTGCGTGCCGGTCCCCTTGACCTGATTACTTTCGATGGCGATGTCACCCTCTACGATGACGGCCAATCCCTTGTCTCCGAGAACTCTGTCATCCCGAGGATCATGGGCTTGCTACGAAAAGGCACCAGAATCGGCATCGTGACCGCGGCTGGCTACACCGAGGGCGTCCGCTACTACGAACGTCTGCATGGCCTGCTCGACGCCATTCGCGCCTCCGACATGCCAACCGAATACAAGCAGAACCTCATTGTCATGGGCGGTGAAAGCAGCTACCTGTTCAAGTATTCCGCCGACGAGAAGCATCTGCTCCAATGGGTCCCCCGGAAGGACTGGATTCTCGAGGAGATGCGCTCATGGACCGAGACTGATGTGACATTGCTGCTTGATGTAGCCGAGACGGCACTTCGAGAATGTGTGAAGAACATGCGACTGTCCGCAATGGTCATCCGCAAGGACCGCGCAGTTGGTATCGTACCCGCCGATCCAGGCGCAAGATTCGCTAGAGAGCAGCTGGAGGAAACCGTGCTGGTGACGCAGAAGATCCTGGAGATGTCCGAAGTTGGGAGGCGGCTGCCTTTCTGTGCTTTCAACGGTGAGTCTCTGCCCCGCCCTGCAATCTGCCCCATCTAACATGGTCCAAAGGTGGAAATGACGTCTTCGTCGATATTGGCGATAAATCATGGGGTGTGCTCTCCTGCCAGCGCTTCTTTGGCGGCATCGAAGGCAGCAAGACTCTCCACGTCGGCGATCAGTTCCTTTCGGCCGGCGCCAACGATTTCAAGGCTCGTCTTGCCTGTACCACGGCTTGGATCGCCAACCCCGCAGAGACGTGCTCTCTTCTAGACGAGATTGCTGAACTAGACGAGATGCAACAAAGGAAGCAGGTGTGACCCTCGACGGATATTTCTCAACTTTCCTAATCGGATGTTGCAATTCCGGCTTGGAGTTATTTGGCTGACAATTATATCGGAAGGACGAAGAGAGTTCATGAAGAGTCATGAGGTCAAGATACCAGGAAAGCATGTCGATGGAGTTAGGAAGAAATTCAATCTCGTTATTTTGGGAAGAACTCTCATTATGCCCAACCAGCCCTTCATTAAAACCTGTATAGCCACCAACTGCTCATGTAGATGATGCTACACACCTACCAGTTTCAAACGCCCCATGACAGAAAAAGGAAGAGAGAAATAAAATGGTCCTGCCCGCCCCTTCGTACTTTTGGTTTGTTTGGGATCCTTCAGGCGAAGGTCCCGATTTCGCTTCCATCTCGTTCCTTCTGATCATAGCCCATTTCTCACCTCATCTTCAAATCTTTTTGGTTCTTGATTGTCTTCTCTCACTGTAATTCTGGCTTCAAATTCCTGCGCCGCCATCATCCATCTTCGGTCCCCTAGGAGGCATGGCATACGGACGAAATTCGCCCGCCGTCGGGTTGAGGGTAGACATCGTCCCGTACTGACGGTTCATCCAGTATTGCGTCGACCCCACCGGCGCCGGCGGAGCAGGGTACCATACCACATTCTGCTGTGCCTGAGAAGGGTGACGATGATGGACACCAGCGCCCATGGACGGAGCCACGAAACCGTGGCTTGCAGGCGGCGAGATCAAGCCCGCCGGGACGAACTCGTGCGCCCGCGGGCTGAGCACGCTCATGACTGGTGACACAACTGGCGTCGTGTCTCTGACGGTCTCCCTCCAGGTCCAGGGATACTTTGCAAGACGTTCGCACCGAAGGCGGTGCTGTTCTCGTTGCGCGGCTTCAACTTTAGCCTCGTACTCTTGTCTCATGCGCCAGTGGGTGGAGAGGGATTCCGGCAACTGGTTGTCGGGGCCCATGTAACTCTCATACCTGGAAAGCGTACCCGGGGTCGGAGGCGGCTCGAAATGGTCGAATTGGCCAGTGTATCTGGCGCGGGCAGCCTCATCGTATGAATTCATGTCGTGTCGCGCATCAAAGGACATCAACGTATCTTGCTGCTGTTGCTGCTGCTGATAACGTCCACTGTCGACACCAGGGCCGCCAGCAGGCCGGCCATGAAAACCATGCGGCCTGGCGCCCTTCTTGTGCCCATACTTTCCCCTGCTACCGGTCCACGTCTTGCTCTTGATCTCAGCCTTTCTGCTCTCTTCCTCGACCAGCCGTTGCTCTTCTTCCGCCGCAACTGCGCCCTCCCCCTTCTGCAGCGCCAAGGCCACCTCGACGTCCTCGATGGTCTTGACTTGCGCCTCGAACAACAGCTCAGCCTCGGTTGCCTTCGCCTTCTCATGAAGGACGGCGTTACCACCTGTAACAGTGGCGGAAGCGTCCGAACCACGTTTCCCGGCAACAGCAGCCAAAGCAGCATCGCCGTCGTCAAGACCAACAGAAGCCGAAGCAGCCTCGGCCGGAGCCCCGGCCTCACCCTCGACCTCGACATCGGCAGGCGCAGAGCGAAGGGCGGGAACCCCCAGCGTGCTCTCCCACCGCGGGTGCGACTCCGACGTCGCCGTGGCCAGGCGGTCCGGCCCGGCGCCCGCGACGGCGGTCGGCACCACGGGCTCGCGCAACTCGTCGTAGATGAAGTGCCCGCGGCTGAACCAGTGACGCAGTTCCGCGAGCGGACGCGGCGTGCGGATGCCGCTGACGTGGATGAAGCGGCTGGGCTCGAGGGGAGCTGTGGCTGCCATGCTGCTGCTGGTGGCTTTGTTAGGAGGAGGGAGGAGGGTGGTAGGTGGTGGGGTTGAGTCTGCGGTTGCGGGTGCGGTGCTGGACATGGCTGTCGCGGTCTTTGGGTTTTCTCCCTCGTGGAGAGGGTTTGGGTGTGGACGCTCGCCGGTCGGTCGGTAGGGTTGGCGTCAGACCTTTGGATCGTGGCCGATGCGCCTGGTGCTGGCGCGGTACCGGCAATGAAGAGCGCTCGAGGTTGTTTGCCCGAGAGTGCTCTCGATCAAGAAGATCTAGGGTGCGTGCTGCAGGTCGAGTGTTGTGGCGGGGGTGGAGAGGAAAGACTTGGATGGGCCCCAAGGTTTTTATGTTTTATGTGTAGCCCAAACGGTGACTGCACGCACGTGCGTGAGATGATGCTGAAGGAGTACCGCTGGCCTGGAAACGCTTTTTGCTGCCTAAGGCGCGCTGGAGAACTCGTTCGCTGGCTGTGGACTGGCAAGTGACAAAGTGTGTAATTTAGCAACCTCTGGAAATTAGGCTGAAGTGACGGCCAAGGATATAGCTTCAGAGGGATTTATTTCAGGAGCCCAAAACTTACACAACACTCTTCTTGAATCCCATAGCCTTACATCTTCCCTTAACGAATATGAAGAAGAGGTCCACTATAAAACACAGTATTATAACCTTATGAAATTGAATAATTATAGAGTATCATTACATTCTATCTAGACAAAGCCGGTAAAAAAGTTTATTAAGGGAAGTGTAAGATGCATATTGTAGCCTACGACTTAGTTTGGTTTGTAAACCAGCGGAAAATTATACACTTTTAATATTCGTTCTAAGCGGCTTCCGGTTAGTGCTACGGAAGAGCAAATAATACATGTGTATTGATTAATCGTACTATAAAACTACCCTAGACGGAGGCTGTCTAGCTAAGCTATGCTTGTGTATAAATATTATATCAAGTGCGTTGGAACACAAAATACTCGCGTTCAGGTTCACAAGCCGTAGCTGCAACGTTGATTGGGTTGAATGCTTTCTTAGGCACGTCTTATTCGAGTAAGCAAGCAGAAGAATCTCACATGAATAAAATGCCGTATTTACTAGAAGAATCATCTATCATATTCTCATGCAACTGCCTTTTTGAGCGGAAAGTCATTATCATGACGCGAATAATCCCATACGCCCGCAGCGAGCGCCTGCCATCCGGTATCTAGCTACTCAAAGAAAACTCGTACAATGTTTACAAAATGGGCTTGGGCCTGCCACTCAGGGTATCGATCAAGTCCTTGTAGCCCATCCAGAACTCGTCCTTGGGGCGACGGTTCGGCCAGTCCGTCTCTTCGTTCTCAACCTTCTCCATAGCGGAGAACTTGACCTTGGCACCACGGATGCCGATGACGACAGTGCTCATGGGGTCGGCGGCGATCTCATCCTTGCTCTTGCCTGTGAAGGGTTAGCCTTGTCACGTAGTCAGGGATGCTGGATGGTTTGCTTACCGGCAAAGCTCTCGAGGTGCTGCATACTGCGGACACCGAACCTAGTTGCCCTCATTCTATCCATGGGCGAAGGCTTGCCACCCTGCTGGAAGTGACCAGGCACACCGTGACGGGATTCGAAGCGGCCATGGCCCTCCTCACGGATGATGTCAGCAATGAGCTCGGTGCTGTACGTCTTCGATGCCTTCTCGTTCCTGAGAATGATCTTTCCACCGCCACCAAGGCCCTTGTCCTTAGCGAAGCTCTCGCGCAGGAAATCGATGTCCTTCGACAACATCTTGAGAGTGATACCCTCCTCAGGGGTGTAGACTGCAAGAGCTCCAACTGAGATACCGGCCAGAGTTGCAATGTAACCGGAAGCGCCACCCTGGGTCTCGATGACGAAGACACGGCGGCGAGACGCAGAGGCGGATTGCCTCATGACGTCGCAGTACTGGATGAGGGAGTTCAGGCAAGTGTCGCTGCCCAGCGAGTATTCGGTTCCGGGCACGTTGTTGCTGACGGTGGCCGGGAGGACGGTCATGGGGATGCGGAGGGCGGAGTAGTATTGGCGAGCCTTCCTCAGTTGGCTGACAGCGGTGAAAGCCTCAAAACCACCAACCACGAAAAGTGCCTGAATGTTGTACTGGTCGAAGATCTTGGCGACACTCTCGATGCCACCCTCCTCCTCGGCAGGGAGTCCACGGTTGGTGCCGATCTCAGAGCCACCACGGCTAACCCAGTTCTCAGCATCGAGCCAGTTGATCTCGCGGACGGAGCTCAGGGGCTTGTCCGCGTGGTGGCGGACGAGACCGGGGAAACCGTTGTAGAGGGCGACGGGGGTGTGACCACGGGCCAAGCAGTAAGCAACAGCTGCGCGACTAGCAGCGTTCATACCACCTGCCGGAGCACCGACGTGGATAATACCAACGCGCATGCGCTGAGTACATTAGCTAGGATCCATTGCAATATAGGCGTGGTCCTTACCTTCTCCGCCGGAAGCTGCAAGTCAGGGATCTTGGCAGAGGTCATGATCTGGTAGGCGGCGTGGTACTCAGCGAATTCGACATCCCGCAGGCCCATGGCACGATCGAAATCCTTGGCCTTGATGGCTTCGGCGACCTCGTGCGTCTGCTTCACGGCCTCCATAAGAGGGCGGCGGACAATCTTGTTCTCCAAAATGCAAATAACGGGGCTGGGCGTCTCAGGAGTGGCATCCAAGACGGCATTGACTGCTTCAGCGCCCTGCAGGGTCGAAAGCATGCGGTCATAGGCACAAGCCTCACCACCTCTCTGGACGTGACCAAGAGTAGTGATTCTGGTGTCCAGCTTAAGCTGGTCTGCAAGCAGGTCCTTGACGACGTTGGGAGTAATTGGAGTGAGGTTGGAGTCGTGTGCACCCTCGGCGACAATAACCATGGTCTTGCGCTTGCCCTCCTCACGATGCTTCCTGACGATCTTGCTGAGATCGTGCTTCCAGTCCTCACCAGGAGGCTTCTCCGGAAGGAAGACATAGTCAGCACCGCTGGCAACGCCGGCCATCAGGGCCAACCAGCCGCAATGCCTGCCCATGACTTCAATGACGAAGGCTCTCTGGTGGGAGGAGGCAGTGGAGTCCAGCTTATCAATTGCCTCGCAAATGACACCGAGGGAAGTGTAGGCGCCAATGGTCGCGTCGGTTCCTGCCAGATCGTTGTCGATGGAGCCAACGAGACCGACGATGTTGAGGTGGCGGAAGGGCGCGACCTGGTCAGCGGTGAGTTCCTTCTTCTCGACCAGCTCATCGACGAGGCTGGGCCATTCGGATCTGAACAGATCGGCGCCCGTCAAGCTGCCGTCTCCGCCGCAAATGACGAGGGCGTCAATGCCCTTATGGATCATGTTCTTGGCAGCCTGCAGCCGGCCGGGGCGCTCTCTGAAGGTCATGCAGCGAGCAGTTCCAATGAGAGTGCCGCCCTCGGAGAGCCAGCCGCGGACATCCTCCCAGACCATGGGACGGATCATGTCACCGCCCTGGACGAGACCCTCGTAGCCCTCGTAGACGGCGTAGGCCTCGCAGCCACGGTGGATGGCCATGCGCACGACGGCTCTCACGGCGCCGTTCATGCCGGGAGCGTCACCGCCAGAGGTCATGACACCAATGCGGCGCTTCTTGCCCTCGAGGGGCGGCGGCGGCTGGGCAGACATGGCGTGGGTGGTGGTTGTTTGTTCGGCGCGGAAGTGGTGGGGTATCGGAGGGCGGGGTCTCAACAATGCCCGCGGCGAGAAATGGCGGAAAGGTGTATGTAGAGGGGAGTAGAGAGGATGGCGCGCGGGAGGGTGTGAAGAAAGAAGGCGGCCAGAGGAAGGAGCAGAGAGCTAGGACAGGCAGCTTTAGACTCGGGCGCGAAGCTGGCGGCCGTGACACAAGAGCCCGCCGCGGCCGCCGGGCGAGCTTGCAGCTGAGATTTTTGGGCGTGGGGCCTTGCGTCATACCCAAACGCGCAGGGTCCAGGCGCACCACTCGCTCTCCTCCGATGATATGTATCGTACGCGATCTGTATTTCATTACACCTGTCCGCTCCCGCGGTGCCCCAGCGCTGCATCGCTCTGCTTCCACAGCTCCCCGTGGGCACCGACGCGGGCCCACGACGCGCGGTGACGGCACACCTGCTATGCAGCGCGCCTGGCGCACCATACGCTGCGGCAGGCGGCGGGGGGCGCTTGTCGGCATGCCGAGCGCGGGTGGCTGCTCCTGTGGTAGCCACCGTTCCGCTACACATCTAACGACGCCTCGCCCGCCAGCACGTTGCCGCCGCGTCTCTCCTTCTGGTGAGCTGATGTCTCGTCTTGTGGCGTGTTGTTGGGAGCACCCTATCTCACTCACGGCTCCGGCTCGGCCAAATGCTCCACTCCCTTGCCTGCCTCCTGCCGCCCTTCCAGCGCCGTTGTTTTCCCCGTGCCGCGACTCTGTTACGAGCCTCGCCATGACGCAGTCCGTCGATCCAGTGATATCAACCCGATCATCTCCCGCCGCTTGCCCCTCTGCACTGTCTGCTACCGCAGAACCTCCCATCCGCTCCCTTTCCAGCCTTTCCGACGCCATCCGCGGCCGGCGAGGTGCTCCGCCGCCGCCGGATTCGCATCGTCTGATGTCCGACACACCACGGCTCAGAAATAGCTCAAATGTCGCTTCACATCACGACGCCTTCTTCTCGCTTCTGAACAGTGCGCCGGTCCCGTCCCGACCGTGTAATGCCTCAGGCCCCAGTTTTACCTCCCAGATAACTTGACATCGTTCGAATGCCAGCGGATCTGCTCATTTGCACGACAGTAGTCCGTAGGGTTGTTTGCATGCATGTCACGAGGTGGTTTCGCAGATTTTACATCGCACTCGATCCAGATGAATCTCTTGTATTCTGCTTGGCAGCTACACCCGGGACGTTGGTCGACTCCTATCTCTCTCAGTCTGCAGCTACATGAAGCTACTGGCTGTGCCACGCCTTCCAATATCTGGTCCGGCAGTTCTCGCGAGGTTTAGACGGTTTCCTATTGCAAACTGCGCACAAAAGTCCGACTAGCCAATTGCTTCACGTTCCCTTGCCTGTACCAACAACAATGTGATTCTTTCATAGCTTTACCCCCTCAACCAGCCTGAAGCACTCTCCTACCATCCTCTAGTGGAGCTTTGATTGCTATTCGAGTAAGTTGCGTATCTCTGAGGGCATCGGATAGGCGCGGACCATTCTTGTCAAAGCCATGATGCGAGCCGTTGTTTGAGGTGCGGGGGTTTGTCTATCATGGAGACCTTGACTTGCAACCATGACTGTTTTTCTTTTTGAATTCTTCTACTTTGATGCCCTACTACACAACCGAGCTGCATCTGTATCGCACACTTCAGAGTTCTGTAAGGAACCAACCGGAAAAAAACATGCAACAAAGTAGAAAGACTCGTACAGTGATGTAAAAATGTTTGGAGACCGACTCCCTCCTGTATTGCACATCCGAGATGCAAAGCCGATGCTATTCAATCGCCTTCAGGCCGATGCTCGTTCTCAAAGTCACTGGGGGAGTTGCCTAGCCTATCAAGTGCTTCATAATAGCGACAGTCCAGAGCGTGCTTGTTGCACTTGGTGCGCCAGCCATGCTACCAGACTTGACAGAACCCCCTCGTTCAAAGTGGCCGGGCATTTTCCAAATTCGACGTGTTGAAATAGGCCACTCAATGTAATGAAATGAGCACCGCATGAATCATCCGGGCACTTGAACGCGGCGGGATTCTCGATGGGATATAACTGGGCGGGGTCGGCGCAGCAAATCATCTCATGATGGTACGCTGGATCCACGAACTTCCAGGACGGCTGAAAGAGAACCGCGTGGTGGTTCAGAAAGAGACGGTCCACCCCTGACGGGCAGCCAGCCTCCAAGTGGAGGATCATAGCGGATGTGCTTGTGAAAGCTCTGTCGCAACCCCAGCAGCCTACGTTGCGCTCACGATGAGTGATCATGTGCTGTTCGCGGTGAGTGAAGCCTCGGCAATGGTTGATGCGGCATGATGCATACCTGTTCGACGCCGTTCTCCGAGTCGTGATGCTTGTGGCATTCTGGGCAAGCAAATTCCCGATCGACGTGGTCCATATACACGTCTAGGTCGACAAACACCTGCATGCAGCCCGAACATGAGTGAAGATTGTGGACAACGAGGTAGTGGTCAAGAATCTCCTCAACGGTAGTGCCGTCGAAGGTGCACCGCTTGGCGTCGTCTCCCGAGGCGAGGCAGATGAAGTGTTCACCTGATGCTTCCCAGTGCTGCTCTCTGGCTGATCGGCTGCCAAAAACTCGATCGCACCTCCTGCATTCGAAATGGTCGGGCGAGCTAATCGTGGTTGCTGCCGCCTTCTCAATGAAGTTCAGCAGCTCGACATTGTCATTGTGGACGGCATATGCTCCCATGTAGGAAGGTATGTAAGGCGTTTCCAAGCCCGGCATCTTTCTACGTCGCGAGAGTTGTTTCGGCTGTCGTGTCTTATGCGGTTGCAACGCGTTGCGGGCTCAGCCGAGCGCGAGCGCGTCGACGCGACGCGATTTGCTCCTTAGGCAATCGAACGAAGGGACCAGTCGCAGGATCATCAAGGACCAGAGAAGAACGAAGGTGATAGAGAGGACGAACCCGGCACACACGGTAGAGTCGAGGGAGGCGCGTTTGAAGGGGAGAAGATCAATCGAAATGTGCGTGCCGAAAGATCCGTTTCACATGCGCAGTAGCGCGTCTCGGACACGCCAATCCGCAACCAACTCTCGATTCTTATTGTGAATTGCACGTGGTGAAGCATGTGCTCAGACGTGGCTGTTGACTTCAAAACCGTACAGCTGTTTCACTATCTATCTTGTGAAGTGATCCGAGCAAGAGCTTCGTGTTGCAATCTAAGCGGCATATGATTCCATGGTTTTTCGGTCGAGGAAGCCTTCGCCGACGTGACGCGATCCGAGTGTACTTACGGACCGTGCACCCATGATAAGTAAGGCGCTGTTATCGGAGCTCTTCTTCGCACCTACATGTCCATTAGCAATTGCCCACGGAGATTGTGTCATGTCGCCGAATAAAACCGTGCGTGTCCCTCTAGAGCTCCAGCGTCACCTGCAGTTATCGTGCACGTATGCAATCCACTGCGATCATTCTAGAGCTCTGACGTGCTGGCTGGATGTCTTCAGAGGGGCGCTTAATCAGCTTTTTGTCTGATCCTTGGTCTGCTATCGCGTCAGCGAATGGGAAATGATGCACAATGCAGTTTGCAAGCAACAGGCTAAAGTCCGCCCGGTGTTTGGATAACCCCCGCGGTGGGGTCGACTGATGTTGTCATACAAAAGCGCGGCCGGCGCCCAGCTCTACGTACCGACCACCAACACCGACAGCCTCTCCACCACTCTGACACCACTGTACTCCTCGTCACAATGACTCGTGTCTTGCTCACTGGCGGATCGGGCTTCATAGCAGCCCACGCGCTGGATACTCTGTTGAAGCGTGGGTAAGTGGCTAGCCCCGTCGCTAGTCCGCGATACACTTTACTCACTGCCAGCTCAGCCATTCTGTCGTCACCACCGTCCGTAGCCAGGAGAAAGCAGACCGCATCAAGCAAGCCCATCCTGGATATGGCAAAGACAAGCTCGACTTCTCAATTGTTCCGGACATTGCACAGGAAGGTGCCTTCGAAGACGCCGTCAAGTCGGACCCTCCCTTTGAGGCTGTTATCCACACCGCGAGCCCTTTCCACTTTAACGTCACCGATGTCCAGAAGCAGCTGCTTGACCCCGCCATCATTGGCACGACAGGCATTCTGAAGTCCATCAAGAAGAGCGCACCAACTGTCAAGAAGGTTGTCATTACGTCCTCCTTTGCCGCCATTGTGAACCCATCCAAAGACAATTGGCCGGAGCACACCTACTCTGAGAGCGACTGGAATCCTTTAACCCACGAGGAGGCACTGCAGAACCCTGCAAACGGTTACAGAGGTGGCATTTCCTCCCCCAGCGCCGCCGTCCAAGACGCACACTGACTCTCTCGTAGCAAGCAAGACATTCGCTGAGCGTGCCGCATGGGACTTTCTGGAGAAGGAGAAGCCGAATTTCACGATTGCTACCATCAACCCTCCGCTCGTCTTCGGCCCCATCGTCCACTACTTGAACTCGCTTGACGCTCTGAACACGTCCAACCAACGCATCGGCAATTTCATCCTCGGCAAGTTCAAGGATGAGGTCCCTCCGACCGGCACCTATCTCTGGATTGATGTGCGCGACGTGGCCTTGGGTCACGTCAAGGCAATGGAGCTTCCTGAGGCGGACAACAAAAGGTTCTTCTTTACCGCCGGCTATTTCAGCAACAAGGAGCTGCTGGGTCTTGTCAGGAAGAACTTCCCGGAGTACGAGGACAAGCTGCCTGGCCCAGAGGCAACCACCGGCGCTGGTGTTGACTACCCCGCCGACGGTGTTTACAAGATTGATAACTCAAGGACGAAGGATGTTTTGGGCATCGAATTCAGGCCGTTCGAGAAGACCGTTGTAGACACTATCAACTCGCTCAAGGCTGTGGGAGCATAGATGTAGAGTAGCGAAACACGTGGACAAAGACAAGTAGTTGGTGATAGATGGTAGACAAGTTGGCGACCCAACATGAAATTTTTGATAGCGAGCAGCTCATACTTGTTCTCCTGTTTCCAGCTTACCTGTCCCATCTCTTTACCCCCGGTACTAGCTCATCCCCCCACCGAACCTCGTGGGTCTCGTATCAAATTATGCGTCGTCCAAAAAGCTCTACGTGGTCACAGACTGAACGCGTAGGAGGCGACCTGTTAACTTTGTTCGGAATTAGCCAAGAGACCACCAGGTAAAACATCTTAGCAAATGAATGTTTGTAGAGGCAGGTCAGACTGTTGAGCTTGAATAATTTTGAATATCATTGGTGACTCAAATAATAGTAGAAGAAGAATAGAATCATCATGTAGCGCTGCGTGGGGAGATCTGAGGGAGCCATTCTTACCTGGAAATATTAGTAGCGCCTGGGATGTCTGCCCATATCAATGTCGGAGCAGCTGAAAGCTATGGGGATATTCCCTGGCCCTTCTGCTGGGCTCTCGACGCAGGAGGTTGACAGCAGGAGTGAGCGGGAGGGCGTTGGGCTTCCCGGCAGGTGGCTCACTCGTCCTGGCACGAAGACGTCCTGCCCATGAAGACGTGTCAAAGGGTGTGCGCAAGCAGTTTCGCCGGGAATTGGACCTCTGGTCGAGAGTGATGTGAAAGGCTGCACGTCGCAGCGCAGAATTATTTGAAGAGGCTCTCTCGGTGGCCGAATTAACCCGCCCGACAGCGCATGGGCCCGCAGATGCGCAAGAGAAGCAGCCCCACCAAGCAGGACCCCCCACGACAACAAGCAGATTCGGGCTCCAACTTCAACCAACACCGCCTGACACCTCTACCTTCGCTTCCGACTCTCCTCACCACATCATCAGCCACAGAGCCGACCCACTCTCCGATCCATCAAAATGGCCGGTGAGTATCATACACTGCGCGCCGTGTTTGCCGGCGACGCGGCGCTAACATGACTGGATCGCAGACTTTCAGAACATCGCGAGTACGTACCCGGGCGTCCTACCGCAGAGGCGCCCATCGTCTCACTCGGCGCGATACCGTGTTTAATCGGCACAGTAGAGCTAATGGTCGTGTAGCTCAGTTCGTCCAGTTCTACTACAAGACCTTCGATGAGAACAGGGCACAGCTTGCGTCGCTTTACGTATGTCGATTTGGTACACACAAGGCTGTTGAAGCATATGGTTGCTGATGGAATCTATAGCGCGACCACTCCATGTTCACCTTCGAGTCGAACGCTGTCCAGGGCACCGCCGGCATCGTGGAGAAGCTGACGGTAAGCATCGGTCGCAGGGCCCGTTGCGTAGCCCCGCACTAACACGGTCTGCTGCAGAACCTTCCCTTCCAGAAGGTCGTTCACCAGGTCGCCACCTTGGATGCCCAGCCCGCCAGCGAGGATGGTGGCATCCTCGTCCTTGTCACCGGCGCTCTGCTCGTAAGTTCAGCCCGCCGCCGCT
This sequence comes from Diplodia seriata, assembly GCF_021436955.1. Classification (NCBI taxonomy): domain Eukaryota; kingdom Fungi; phylum Ascomycota; class Dothideomycetes; order Botryosphaeriales; family Botryosphaeriaceae; genus Diplodia; species Diplodia seriata. Next base: position 3,811,538 of record NW_027117308.1, on the reverse strand, counting down.
GGGTCCACCCGCTCTGACACGGTTTCAAGGTCGACGAGGAGCAGCGCCCCATGAGCTACACTCAGGCTTTCCAGCTCCGCCCCGACGGCGCTGGCAGCTACTTCGTCTTCAACGACGTCTTCCGCCTCGTCTACGCCGCATAGACTGTTCCGAAAGCTCTGGATTTGGAGGACAGTAGCTAGGTTGGGTTACGAAGCAATGCGATACATGCTAGCTGCGGACATGTGCATTTAGGAGGCTAGTCGATGACAGCAATCAGAGGAGGGACTCTTGGACATACCCACATACCAATATGGACAACGCCACAACTACCTCGTGAACATAGTGCAATTTATGGTGTGCAAGGCGCTGGGCGGCTCCATAATGCTGCAGCCTGGAGCAGAGTGTGGCCGTGTCGCGGGCTGTGGAGCGTGCGGAGAGACGGGATCAAGGACCCCTGGACCCCTGCAATCATGACGAGTGCCATTTAGGTATTTTTGATGCAAGCATTGGCCGCGGCGCTGAAACGCGTGTTGATTGTTGCCTCGCTTCGTCGTGTTCGCGGTCTGCCTGCGATCCTTGTCAGGTGGCACTGCTCGGGACGCGACTGCCGTGGCTGAGTCTGAGCTGCTGCGGCAGGGTCTCGCGCTCCCGAAACAATCCATCGATTCGTATATCCAGGCCACAACAACACCTTCGACAACCGCGCTCCCCTTGCCTATACGTAGCTCGCTCCCCACCCGCGCCCCGGCTGGCCTTCAACAATCGCACGTCCACAGCACTTCGGCCATCCACAGCCACATCTCCATCCCTGCAGCAAGCGATCAGCAGCTCGCACGGAGCCTCAAAGATCGACAGCCAACGTTCGTCGCAACCCGAGCATCATTCCACAGTCGTCGCGCCGCCATCACAATCGCAAACATCGGTAGCCAGACACCATGACTTTCAGCGAGGAGCTCAAGTCCAGGAACTTCAGTGAGTCTTTCACGCAGGGCCGTCGCAGCTGAAGCGAGCGCTTGCTGACACGTTGATCACAGGTATATACGGACAATGGTGAGTGCGACCCGACTCTTCCGCGACAATCGTTCTTCCCTCGGCCTTTCGCGCGCAGGCCCGAGCCTTCCTTGCGACGCCGCCTTAGAGGCATCACGATAGACACATGCGCAGTAGAGCTCCTTGGCGGCGTGCGGGGAGCGGATGAGCTCCAACAAAGCGCACCGTCTATTGCCCCTACTCTCGAGACGCGCGGCACATATAGGAGATACAGGAGGCTGACGACCAGACAGGACCGGCATCCTGTGTGTGATTCTATGCTTTGCCATGGGTATTGCCAACATCTTTAGCGGCTTCCCCACCATCATCTTCTCCATCATTTGCCTGTGAGTAACGCAGCGCTGCCAAGCCCGAGTTCGCTCAAGAATCCACCAACTAACGCTGGACCAGGGCATATGCACCTATCATCTTCTTCGTAGAAGTAGCATTTCTGCTCAAGCTTCCTATTTGGTCGGAGGGCTTCCGCAGCTTCTTCCGCCGTCTCCAGGAGAACTGGCCGCGCATTATCATGTACCTGGTCATGAGTGTTGTTCAGTGGATCAGCCTGGTGGGCGGAGCTAGCAGCTTGATTGTGCCGGCCGTCTTCCTCCTGCTCGCTGGCCTCTTCTACCTTCTCGCGGCGGTCAAGCACCAGGACTTCCAGAGCAGCAAGATTTTGGGTGGACAGGGTGTTGCTCAGATGATTATCTAAGCGTGGGATGGTCGGGCTGTCACGCTCGCGCGACGGCGAGGATTGCAAGGAGACTTCTTGGCCACGAGCCGGGCGTGCAGCCACTGTAATTTGGGGGTTGGATGCTCGACAGCGCGCGTCACATTACATGGTGATTGACACGCTTCCGAGCTCGAGAAGTTTCATTGCTTTTGCGGTCCCATCCGCAGCAGGACACAGGCGTTACTGGGATTATATCCGGCAAAAGCGACAGTTGACAGGGAGGAGCTATGATACCTGCGCGGATTGTTGTCATACTTTTTTTGTTTGTCGGTAATGGCCCAAGGCGGAATGCAATTCCCATGGCGTTGAGATCGAATCACATGGTGGTGCGTGTCACGGCGGGTGACGCAAAAATGTAGGGCGCGAATGTTCGACACGCCGCCCGGCATGGGTGGCAGGGTGGAGGCGGTGACCTAGCAAGCGTCGTGGCTAGCCCAGAAGCTTGGGGTCAGCGCGTGCTCCGCTGTCGTGCTTGTGGGCGTGGTCACGAACGGCCGCGGGCGCATCGCTTCCTTGCTTGCTGGCCGCCAGCGGCCGGCAGAAGGGGGGTGTGAGTGACGAGACGGACATTCAGGAACGGGAGCTGGCCATCACGTGGCGGGCCGGATCGCGGGGGTGGCGCTCGCGATGGTGGCATCACGATGAAATGCAGAGCCTTCAGGGCGCAGCAAACTTGGCAGTGGGTCCAGCGAGGGTTCGCAGCGTTCTCGAAGCGTTGAATGCGGGCGGCTTCACGACGCGATACGCGCCTACGAATCAGAGGCGGGCCATATGCTGCTGCGAATTAGCAGACGCTCACCGGCGGCGCTGAGGGCGGGCGTGTTCCATGCAAAATGCCGCAGGCCGACGCAGGCCGGAACCAATGACCTGCCGCTGGTGCATGCTGGGCCTCGATCTGACGAGCACCCGCACCCCAGCAGCCAGCGTCACAGCTAACTCGGGTTCACTTAAAGACAACGCCCGCCAACCCTGCAGCGCCTGCGCTGTCCTCAATTTGCTCGCTGCAATCCTCTCTTCTGTTATCTGCTCCTGCTCTCCTATCTGCACCCATCCCGCCTTCGGTAAGTGTCCAGGCGCTTTGTCCCTCCCTTTCCTGCTACTAGCTCCATGCATGCACCTGGAACCTGGCACCTGGCACCTGGCTCCCGGCCTGGCCTGCACCAGAACACTGTCATTGTGCTGCCACTACTGCTGCCGCCCTACTTATTCTTGGTTGCAGCACCAAGCTCGACACTTGCTGATCTTACTCTCTGCCTCAGTCTTCCCTTGCACACGCCACTCCCATTTGCTAGCAGCGCCACACACCCAACATGGCTGCCCCATCGATACCGCAGCGTCCCTCTCGCTCCCAGCAGAGCCAGAATGTGCCTACCATCACTGGCGACGTCCCTCAAATCCCTGCCCGCCCCAAGCGCAGCATCGAGCGCTCTGTCTCGCCCAACAGGGACACCTTCGCCCGCTCCCCGCTGAACGACCCCTCTTTTGTCAATGGCTCCAGCAACGCCAGCAAGAGGCTCTCCGCTTCTGACCTTCCCCCTCGCCCCCCGAGCGTCACTCTGCCTTCGATTGGCCAAGAGGGCAGCGAATACGCGAGTCTCGAGACTCCCCCCGCCGACGAGAGTGCGCCGAAGGAGACCCGCGACGCTGAGGGCCTGAAGCTGTACGCCCCCACCGCAGAAATGCCCCGGTCAACAGCCCGCTCGAGGATCGCCGCCGTCACTCGCACCGACTCGCAACAGGCAGCTGCCGCTGGCTTCGGAAGAGCTCCTTCGCAGGATACCTCCGTCGAGCGCCATACGAGGAACAGCTCGTCCACCGGGCGCCGCTCGCGCCCAACGTCTATCTACAACAACGGCGACGAAGAGCATGGAATCCCTGAGATCGGTCTCCAGGTGCCCATGTATCCCAATGCCGGCGATGTCCAGGCACCTACGCCGTCGAACAGCTCGAGTATGCCTGCCACCGGCGTCGGCTTCTTCAACAGCGGAGGACAGAGGCACCACGCCCGCACCAAGAGTGGCCACGAAATTTTCCATGGCCCTCCTGGCAGCTACGGCCTCCACGGCCATGGCGTCAAGCCGCAGGATGAATTCGAGAGGCAGTGGTACGCCAAGCATCCCCATGATGCGGCCCGCGAAGCTCAGGGCGAGTACGGCCCGGCTATTCGGGTCAACAGGAAAGAATGGGCTCTGAGCAGCGATGAGCTCAACAAGATTGTTCAAGATACCGCCGCGAAGGGCGTAGGAATGGGTAAGCTATTGCTAGCATATTAGGTCGACCGCGACCTTCGGCAAACTAATAGTCCAATCAGGTGCGTCCCCCGGCGCAATTGGTACCCCTGCCGAGGAGATTGGCTACATGGCATCGGAAGAGTATGCTTCCCGCATGGCCTCGCCCCAACCGCAGTCGAAGGCTCCCAAGGAGCGCAAGACGAGCTCGCAGACACACCTCGAATCTCCTCTCCGCAAGACGAGCTTCCCTGAAAACGTCATGGATAAGGACTCATCTGCTATTGAAGCCGACGAGGACGACGTGATCCACATCAATCCTCCCACCAACGAGCGGAGCCATATCCATGGCGGTGGCCCTGAGGCTGATGACTTCGCTCCCCGTAACGGAAGCACCGATGCCGATGATGGCTTCGTTACTGAGGAGGGCGGACGCACGCCCATCCTGGCCTCTGATGAATTGCAAAGGCACAAGACCCCTGGTGCTGAGTATATGCAGCCAGCTGTGCCAGCTGAACTTGAGCGTGAGCGCCGATTGAGTCAAGAAGCTGACAACTACCACCGTCGTTCCACCAGTCGCTCAGCCAGCCGGCCCACTAGTGGTATTGGTCTTTCTCGCTGGAGTGAGGATGATCGCAATGGCACCCCTCTTGACAATGTGAAGGAGTATGAGCCACTGTTCCCTGATGAAGATGAGAAGAAGCCTGCAGAAAAACCAGTCACTGCTGTCGACAAGCTCAAGCGTCCTGACCTTGCTCGCCATCATTTCCCTAGCCAAGATGTCTGGGAGGATACCCCGAGTAGTTTGCAGCTCCAGACCGAGGTTGAGACGCCTGAGGCTCCTGATGAACCACAGTCCGCTACCACCTCTATGCAGTCTTCTCAACTCTTTGAGAGACCGGAAACAGAGCAGGAACGTAAGGAGGAACCTGCTCCCAAGCAGGAAGAGGAGAAGAGCTTCCTCGCAGATCATCAGAAGCACCCCCACAAGTCTCACTTCAACAAGGATGTTCTCAACGATATGCCATCCCGTCCTGGCATGCAACAGAGGTTCCCTAGTCAAGATATCTGGGAGGATACTCCCAGCGAGCTTCAACTCGTGACGGAGGTCCATGCTCCTCAGACTGACGAGACAGAAAGCCCGGTGGAGCCCAAGTCTACGACCGAGCAGCGTCCTCCGGTTCCAGCCCGACCCCATGTTCCTGCTCGGCCAGCAGGCCGCTCGAAGCTTGGTGAGAGCCAAGAAGCCTCGCCAGTCGATAAGAAGGCCCCCGTGATTCCCGATCGCCCGAAGCCACAGTTGCCAGCTCGCCCGGCTAAGCCCAACCACAAACCTTCTGACGAGCAGGTGCCCCTTTCAAAGGTTGGCTCCCAGGGCAGCACTGGTAGTGAGGGTGCCCCCGCAACAAAGGCCAAGCCCCCGGTGCCCTCTCGTCCTGCTGGTGGCAAAATCGCAGCATTGAAAGCTGGCTTCTTGAGTGATTTGAACAGCCGCCTCCAACTTGGACCCCAAGCTCCGAAGCCGGAAAAGAAGGAGGAGGAGGAGGAGGAGCCGAAGGAGAAGGCGCCTCTTGCCGATGCTCGCAAGGGTCGTGCTAGGGGACCAGCCCGCAGGAAACCTGCTGCATCACCGTCTGCAGCCGCTGCTGTGGCTCCTGCAGAGGCGAAGAAGGAGCAGGCGCTTTCCATTGGCACTATCCAAACTGTGTTTTCCATCTCGGACGATGGCGATCTCACTGTCCCGTCGTTGGCTTCTGCTAAGGAGCCCGAGGCGGCTAAGAAAGAGCTTCCCGCAGCTGCGGAAGCGTCTATTGCTACCCAGGTCCCCGCTGACCCTAAGCCTGCTCCCAAAGACGATCCGGCCGAGCCAGAGCTCGAACCTCGAATTCCCAAGGCGGATGAGACGGAGGCCACACAGGTCGAGTCGACTCCCGCTGCAGAGGAAGAGAAGGAGACTGAGCTGGAGCCTACCGAGACGAAGACCTCTGACTCAGCCGTGCAGACTGGGCAGCAGGATATTGAGATTCCGAAGGAGGATGGCGGTGCGGAAAAGATTACCGCTTATCTGGGCGCCAACGCTCCCGAGGAGGGAAACGTTGTCGTGAATGATGGCGCTGAGGCTGTTGAGAAAGTGGATGACAAGCATGAGCCGGAGCAGGCTAGCACCACCGCTTGAAGCGCTAGAGGAAGATGGGCTGCATAATGATAGCGAGTGTGATGTTGATGAAAAGGCATTAGTGAGTGGAGGTTATAGGTTCGGTAAAAATAGATCTTAATCGGTCGTTCTCCAAGATGCTAAGAGCCACTTGTGATGTTTCCTACTTTACTACACACGTTTGTCGGCGGCTTTTCGAGCGGTTGGTGGTTCGCGGCTGCCAGTTGTGAAAGTTGCAGCAACGCACGACCTTCTCCTTTACTCGCTATCAACACCAAACAACTTCAAGCATTATTCCTCTCAACCACATTTTAGCTAACGCTGAGCATCGATAGCACATCAGCTTTTATCCTTCCGGTCAGCGATATCTCATCAACGCGAAGCCGCAACAGCAACAGAAGCGACTCGTTCTACTCTTGAACCCCCTCCCTCCTTCAAACGGCCGCCATCGTTACCTGTCCCAAGCTCTCTTCATGCCACCGCGAAAGTTGCCGCCCAGACAGCTTCCTACTCCGCCCTTGTCTTCGGTGAATCGCTTTAAACCGCACCGTCCTTCGCCACTACGACATGTCACTTTGCCGCCAGCTTCTCCTTCGCCGGTGCCCGAACCATCGCCGCCTTTGTGGTCCGAAGACGGCGCTAGCGAGAGAACCTACGACGAGCATATATCCGTGCAGGGAGAGGATGGGGACGACAATAGCGACGGCTTTGACGACGACGACGGACGGGATTGGAATGAGGAGAGATCTAAACCGAGAAGTGGAAAAGGAAAGGAGGCAGTTGAGACTAGTGCGGACACTGCTATAAAGATTAGCTCACGGTCTCGCGCCACAACCCGAGCTACTCGACGGTCTGTCATGGAGAAGCCTACCACGCGCCATACTGAAGACTTGAAGCTTGGCTCGGGATCGAAAATCATCGCGCGCAACCGTGACATGCTTGGTGGTGAGCAAATGGAGGACCCACGGATAAGAGAAGAGCACTATTCTCAAGCTGCCGAAGACTCCCTTTCGGGGAACTTGGCGCGATTTTCGATCCATGAGCCTGCTGGCATACGCCCTTCTACCAGCTCAGAACCGTTGACGTCGGAAGCCGCGGCAAGGCAGCTACTCGGACTCGCTGCTCTTAATGAACCCCCGGCCGTGAGGGAATCCAATAGCACACCATCGTTGACTTCGGAAGCCGCGGCAAGGCAGCTGCTCGGACTCGCTGCTCTTCATGAACGCCCGACAGTGCGAAAATCCAATAGTGCACCATCGTTGACTTCGGAAGCCGCGGCAAGGCAGCAGCTCGGACTCGCTGCTCTTCATGAACGCCCGACAGTGCGAAAATCCAATAGCGCACAATCTTCAATTGACAAGGACGAGAGCAAAAACAACCCAGGAGGACAGGAAAATCCAATAATCATTTCTGATGATTCGAGCAGCAGCCTCGATACAGGCAGCGAAGACGACATGCCTCCCCGTGCACGCTCAAGGCGGACCAAGTCAATGAGTACCGCTCCCACTTCTCGCTCGACTAGTCGCTCCAGTGCGGGCATTCAGACCAACCTCGAGAATGAAAGCCAGAAGGAGAGGAAGAGGAACGTGTGAATAGGTAAGCAGTAGATCATCGCCGTTGGGGGAGTGATGTCTCCGACTGAAGTATTATTCAGTCGCTTGAAAGGGTAGGGAACTGCAAACTTGGGTGTTGTTTACCGTCATTGTTCTTGTTGTGTGAGTCAAATCATTTTGATACTGGGGAGGGCTCGAAAAAAATATGAAGTAACACGCACTCGTTAGCTTCTGAAGGATAGGAAAGAACCACTGCTAAATCTACTAGATGCTCCCCTCACCGCTGAAAGGTGCCGGGATCTTAGGCTGCCGAGTCGCTGATTGAATCCCACTTTCAGTCATCCCTTCAACCCCCATGGGTTTTGTATATCCCCTATCGTATGTTGGTCACAAAATGCTTGTCACAGTCAACGGACACGTTCGTTTGATATGTACGATATCATGATACGAAAGTAAGTGCCAGCCACCTGAAAGAGAGTAGAAAGCACTGAAGACCCATCAAAGCCACCAGGCTGTCACGGCACAATGCATAGTCGGATCGACGTCCGCCGCTTCCCTTTACTTCCCCGCGCTCACTCCACGGTGACCTGCGGCATCTCCGGGAAGTTCGGCGTATCCGCCGGCACCCCTCCCGCTGCGCGCGACACGGGCAGCCAGTTCTGAACGAAGAGGCTGGTTCGGTCGAACGTGCTCTCCGTGTTCTTGACAGGAAAGAGTCCTTTTTGCCGCTGCTGCCGAACTTCCTCAGCCAAAAGGGACGGCAAAGCCTCCAACCGCGCGACAGCCGCCTCCAAGCCCTCGCCCTCACCCCTCTCCCCGACAAAGTGCGTCGCAACCAGCCGCTCGTCCGGGGCGTGCAACAGCCAAAACGCCGCGGCGCCACGCTCCCGCGCCGCTTCGAGGAGGGCGGGGTAGATCTCCGTCAGTGCGTCTCCGACGGCCTGCTCGTCGACGTCATTTTCGTAGGAGAAATGCTGCACCCGACTCAGGGCGTGCCGCGCGGGCGGCGCGAAGTGGTGGGCGCCGACGACGTCCCAGGTCCAGCGGCGGGCGTCGCGGAAGACGGGGCGGTCCCAGAACTTGACGCCGGTGGCTTCGTCGCCGTACGTGTGGGTGGTCCAGTGGGCAAAGGCGTCACGGGCGGCGGGGGAGGTGAAGAGGTAGGCGCCGCCGGTGAGGAGGATTCCTTTGTTTTTGTCGTTGCTGTCGGAGGAGCTGCGTGCGGGGACGTATTTGAGGTACATGCCAGTTTCGGCGAGGGAGGCGCGGGTGTCGCTGTCGTAGTCCATCATGGCGCGTCGGTCGAGCTCGAGAAAGTTGAGGAAGGACTGGAGGGAGTTGCCGTAGTCGTCGCCGTGCATGTTGAAGGCGGAGGTGAAGGCGGAGGTGACGGGGACGGGGCCGGTGGTGTAGCCGAGGATCTTGGGGGAGAACATATTCGTCTTTATTAGGGGATGGGTTCAACTTGGAGAGAACCTTGCAGGAGTGGAACGGGGGTGTGGATGTAGGTCAAGCTTGAGAGTTTGGAGTTTGCTGCTTCAACAAGTAGGGTTGGTTGACTTCTGCGGCATATTTATGCGAAACTGATTTCCGCTTCAATTGGAGCGATGATCTCTAGAACTAGTTCCAGCACGTTGGCCGTCAGAGTAGGTAAGCTGATGCTGACAACTTGGCGTCGTATCGGTCGGCATCCCGCCGGGTCCCGCCGGCATCCCGCACACTGTCAAGGCTGCTGACGCCTTCTTCGTTTGCTCTCTTGATTGTCCTTCGCAGATATCCCTTTCGCCCCTTCTGGACCTTACTGACCCGAAGAACCAACACTGAGCTGCATATTGATAAGGACATGTCTTCTTCCCCTACCACCGAGAGACCGGCATCCCGCCAGCCGCCGAATCGGAGCTTCCGCTGTACAGAACCCGGTTGCGGCGCTAGCTACGTCCGGAAAGAGCATCTGAACCGCCACAGCAGGCAACACCAGCAGCAAATTCAAGCCTTTTGTGAGCACTGCGGCCATGCTTTCTCCAGGAGGTAAGCCCTCGTTGAACGGACCTGGCTTTTTGAACGCGTAAAACCCGTTCTCCCCGTGCATAGCATATGCTAACATGTTCGGGCCTCTGTCCATTGCAGCGACATACTTCGGCGGCATCAAAAGCTGTTCCACGAAGATGTCACGGTTGGCCGCTCCAGAGCCCTTCAGGCGTGCGATAATTGCCACTCTCGGAGGACTCGATGTAAAGGAGCGTCTCCTTGCGATGCGTGCTTGGACCGCGGCATCACTTGCACATTCAGCCGAAAGGATGAAGGAAAAGACCAAATCAACGAGGAACCAGACGGGAAACGACCTCTAAAACGTAGCTGGAAGGCTATCCCGGTGCTGAGCTCGACAATCGAAACCCTGCGCCCGCTGCCAGCAGAGGTGTCACTTGAGGGAAACCTCGACCTGTGGGACGTGCTGCAGCAGTATGAGCATCAATATGGCGGTTTGGATGCGGCGGCGACCGCCGAAGAAGTAGAAATGACAGATGCGGCAGAAGAGAAGACTGTGGATCAAGGGGCGAGAGAGCTGCATCTCCAGCGATACGTGGACGACTATTTTGCGAGGTTCCACCATCAATGGCCGTTGCTCCATCGGCCGGCGTTCCAGCCTGACAGCGAGCCCCGGTTTCTCGTGCTTTCCATGGTCATGGTCAGTCTGTGGACGAGCGGCGAGGCCAGAGCGCAAGATGCAGCGGTGCAGATGCACGAGCGGTTCATGGTGATGTTGCACGAACAAAGGGTACAGTCGTTCCGCTTTTCCCCCTTTCCCTATATTGGCTAAGACGGGCTGGTGGCAGGACAAGTGGGACGTGTCATATGCCAGGGCAGAGGACAGAAAAGCCATTTGGCCGATGGGCATCTACCAAAGCATCCTTCTGCAGGTAATCTTCGCCATGATGCGCAGCAATGCGGATGGGGACGCAAACAGGAGCAGGCCACGGCTTCCTCTGGCCATGCACGAGCTCCTTGGACGCGTGGTGAAGAGCTGCCTGCGACTGGGCATGTTCCAGTATCCCAAGATGCTTGATCAGTACGACCACGTGGGATTCGCGTTTCTGACGTGGGTGTACGTAGAGGAGGTGAAGCGATTTGGCCTCGTGCTGTTCAGAGTGTGGACGCTATGCTACGGGGCTTCCTCCATCTTCAGCGTGTCAGAGCTGCGGTTCCCTCTGCCGGAGAGCGACTACCTCTGGGAAGCGGACGCTATAGGAGAGCTGGTCCGTCGGCGGGAGAAAGAGGTGGGGGAGGGAAGCGGGGTGAGAGAAGAAGAGCAGTTCTGGATCGCCAACATGGGCATCGATGGCCCTGAGCTGGCCCTGAGCTGGCGGCATCTTGCTAATAGCAAAGGCCAGGGCGCAAGGGTGCTGACGTGAGCCGGCCATTGTTGGAGGGATTACACACAAAAACGATAGCCTTCAACATCAAACGTCTACGGGCGAATGATGCCCCTTTCGTCAGCAACTAGAGCGTGTGTCATTGTAGTGAAGCGATCAAGATGGAGTTGTAGCGGAAGAGGACGCTCCCGTCCTTCCCCGCGCGATCCGATGACGTAAGTAGGTACTTGGGCAAGCGAATGGCGAAACCTCAGACGACCCCATTCAACCACCGCCCGCCTTGCAGCGCCCGACCACCATACGGCTCACGTCAGCTGGATGTCTCCCGGACTTCGCTGTGCATCAGCCGTCGCTCGTGGGTGCTGCAAGACGCAATCCCAGTGGCCGAGCTGGCTTGAGAAGCGCACGGCACGAACAGCATTGCATGAGAGTGGGGGTTGAGACATCTGTTGCATCTCGGGCGTGGGCCAACACCCCACAACAAGTGACGCCATGTTCCGCTTCACGAGGCCTTTGACGACGCCTTTGAGGGTGTGCTGGACCACGGTCCCCAGACTGGGGGCGCCGTATCTACGGTCAAGGCCAATGCAGCACGCTGCCAAGCCGGTCAAGCCAGCGTCTGGATATGCCTGGACGGCCGGCGGCCTTTTCTTACTCGGCACCTTCACGACCGTCCTCGGATACAAAGCAGGCATTCGAGATGCGGCAACCCCCGTCGTGCCTGCCGGGAAGCCGACATATGCTTCGAGAAAGGAGATGGAGAGGGCCATCGCGGAGCTGAGGGCGACCCTCGGCGAAGACGCCGTCAGTACCGACCCGGACGACCTACATCGCCATGGCTACTCGGACTGGGCCACCACGAACGTCGAAACGCTTCCAATAGCCGTTGTCTATCCAAGATCGACTGTAGAGGTTTCGAGGGTTGCCAGGCTCTGCCGTAAATACAGGATTCCCATCATCCCCTTCTCCGGCGGCACGTCCGTCGAAGGGCAGTTCACCGCTCCCTTCGGTGGCTTCAGCGTCGACTTCGCCCACATGGATAGCATCCTGGCCATCCACGACGACGACCTCGACGTCGTGGTCCAGCCCTCGGTATCGTGGATGGAGCTCAACGACCAGCTTAAGCCCGCCGGTCTCTTCTTCCCCGTCGACCCGGGCCCGGGCGCCCGCATTGGTGGCATGGTCGGCACCAGCTGCTCGGGCACTAACGCCGTCCGCTACGGCACCATGAAGGACTGGGTCGTTAACCTCACCGTCGTCCTCGCCGACGGCCGCATTATTAAGACACGGCGCCGGCCCCGCAAAACCGCTGCTGGCTACAACCTCACCGGCCTCTTCGTCGGCGCAGAGGGCACGCTCGGTATCGTTACCGAGATCACGCTGCGACTTACCGTGCTCCCGCAGGAGACGAGTGTCGCTGTCGTTACCTTTCCAAGCATCCGTGATGCGGCCGCCGCGGCCTCGAGGGTCATGCGCGCCGGCGTGCCAGTCGCCGCCATGGAGATTATGGACGACGTTCAGATGGGCGTTATTAACAAAGTCGGAGCCACCAAGCGCAAGTGGAAGGAGGTACCGACCGTATTCTTTAAGTTCTCCGGGACCAAGGCGGGCGTGAGGGACAACATCGACACGGTCAAGGCCATCGCGAAGGCGAATATGGGCGGCGACTTCCAGTTTGCGGCGACCCAGGCCGAGCAGGCCGAGCTGTGGAGCGCGAGGAAGGAGGCGTTGTGGAGCATGTTGGCGTTGAAAGGGGAGAACGAGGAGCTGTGGAGCACCGATGTAGCCGTGCCATTAAGCCGCTTGGCGGAGATTATGGGTGAGTTTTGGCGCGTGTGTACAGTGCCCCTCACTGGTACAGAGTCGAGGGCTGATGCGTGACGTGGCTTTTGACGGTACAGAGGAGTCGAAAAAGGACATCAGCGGACTCGGTATGTTCGCATCGATGCTCGGGCACGTCGGCGACGGCAACTTCCACTCGGCAATCTTTTACGATAGGACCGATCCGGAGCAGGTGGAGAAGGTCAAGCGAGTCGTGTACAAGATGGTCGACAAGGCGTTGGAGATGGAAGGCACGTGTACCGGAGAGGTCAGTTGTAACGACGCGTTGGAGATGGTCATCTGGAAACTGACATCTTTTTGCAGCACTCGGTAGGGTTGAGCAAGAAGGCATCGTTGGTGAAGGAGCTCGGCCCGGAAACCATTAGCGTCATGAGGGAGTTGAAGCGCGCTCTAGATCCTCATTCACTCATGAACCCAGGGAAGATCTTTGACCTTTGACGTCACGTCACATACACCCCACAGCCTGTCTTGTCCATTCAATCTCGAATCCGAATTCGAGGCATACCACTTTTCGCGGCTTATTAAATGCCCTGCAAAAGACGTACATGCATCTTTCCAGGATTGTGTTCATCAACAGTCAGTCTCTTCTTCATTTTGTCCATGTCCCAGAACGTCAATTGTCTAACTTGCTCACAGGCTGTATCTAAACTCCAAGTTTTCTCTGTCCGTTAGATCCAAAAACTCGATATTCTCCTGGTGACGGACGGCCAGACGATCCCGCCTCTTGTTCTCCCAGACGTAGTAAAAGCGCAAGACAATGATGACCATGATGGAGAAGATATCAGCCACAATGATTGCGGTCTTGGCAGGCATGTATTCGGGTTCGTCGCCGTCGCGGAAGGTCAGGGGCCCGATGATGTTGCCCAAGCAGAAACTGATCAGCAGCACAGCGTTCATGGTGACCTTCTTGGTGTGGCCGGCGATGTTGGCCGAGACGTATGCGTACATGAGCGGCAGGCCGGCCACGATGCCGTTCATGATGTAAATGCCAATCAGTCTGCCGACTTTGTTCTCGGCGGGTAGAAAGGCAATCTGCGAAGGGGATGAGGTCAGCCGCACCGAAGCTCTGGAAATATCACGCTGACGAAAGGGGGAACGAGAACTGACCAGACAACCTCCCAGCACGCCAGTCAACTGAGTCGCAATGGCACATGGGCCCCTTTGGTCGAAGCGGCCTGCCGCGTATGTGGCCAGCAGGATGGAGGCGATGATAACGGCGCCGGCGGGGATGCTGAGCAGGGCGGTCGTCTTGCTGTCGTAGCCGAAGCCCTTGATGATGGTGGCCTGGAAGCTACTAGTGCTGGCGTTGGGTATGTTGCTAGCAACAGTCGCCAGAGCGAGCAGCCAGGTCTGCGGATCAACAAAACACTCGCGCGCTTGAGCCGGCTTGAAGCGCACGTTCTCGATGCCCGTCTGGTTGGCTCGCAGTCGCTCGACGGCCCATATCTTCTCGGCGTGCGTCAGGCGCGAGCTCATGGGATTGTCGGGCAGCAGCAGCATGACGAGGATGCCGACGGCCACCGTGACGACGCCCACCACCAGGAACATGATCTGCCAGCTATTGAACGTCGACGATGAGTAGTGCTGGAAGCCGAACGACAACAACGCCCCGACGACGGTACCGACCCCCGTCCCAAGATACCACAGGCCGACCCGCCATGGCTGCTCGCGCTTCTTGTACCACATACCCGTCACCAGGATCAGCGCCGGCGCCACGGCGCTCTCGAAGACGCCGAGCAGTACGCGCGTGGCAACGAGGGCGCCGTACGTCTTGCATGCCGCCGTTGCCGCGACGGCCGTGCCCCAGAGGGACACCATTGCGCCCAGGTACTTGGCCGTTGGTAGCCGCTGCATGGCGTAGCCGTGCGGGAACTCGAAGGCGAGGTAGCTGGCGTAGAAGATCCAGGCCAAGGTTGAGAATTGGTCGGTGGTGATGGACGCGTCGTCGTAGAGGCCCATGACGGCGGCGTAGTTTACTACGCGGATAGAGCTATCGCATCAGCGTTCGTGATTTCTTTCTAGATTCTTGTGTAGACGTGTGCAACTCACTCAGCGTCTTGTCCAGGTACTGCAGGCAGTAGCAGCACCACATGAGCGGGATGACCATCCGGTCGATCTTGCGCACCAGGGCCTTTTCGTCGACGACGTCGGAGAGCTCACCGGCGGTCAATACGGTCGTCTCGGCGGCGAGGAATTTGAGCGCTTCGTCGCCATCGTTGTCTCCCAATTTGGCGACCGTGGCGGCGGATTTCGTCTTGTCATTGTCATCCTGTTTGGACGAGTCTGAAGCCATGATGTCGGTGTGTCTGGGATGTACCTGTGTCCGAAAACAACGGAAGAGAAGTAAATTGCCTCATACAGGTGTGAATGATGGAGCGGAAAGGAGAGAGGGGGATGGGAAATAAAGCGTAAGACGAGGATATTAAGCGGACGACAAGACGTCTGATATGGGCAAACCGAAAAACGTCGGCATCATCATGGACCTCGCAAGTGCATTTTGTCCCGCTTCAACCCCAGTCGTTCTCCCCACTTCTGTCCGCAGATGTGGGTACTTGGGTATCTTATCAGAGGATTGCGCTTTTGTCATCCACGCCTGTCTTTATCTGACTGACGCGGGGCAGCCGTTGCAACAGCCGAAGGTTGCATGTACCGTCATTCGCAGAGCTCGGAGATCCAAATCTCAGTAACGGCGAATGCCTAAAAAGCAATGTGGATCTCTCCGGTACGTCATCATAAGCTTCCGGGGAAGATATGCGCGGGGGAGATGGCTCGAGGCCTGTTTTCGCCTATCTAACCCGATCGAGAAGGTACCTACCAATCCGCAGTGGCTGGCATGTCGCATGGGCCCAGTCTTGGAGGCTTGACGTACGGGAAAGACAGGGCAATGCCGCTCGACTCGAGTACGTTGACCAAATGTCGAGTGGGCTCGAGCTCCAGTGGAAGCGTGCTATAATCGGCCAGGAACTGAATTGAGATGCGTACCTCCCTCAATTCCGGAAAGCGGACGAGTCCGCTAAGGTAGGCAACCAACAGCTTGGTTTCGGAGCTCGGCTGCAGGGTTGTGCGGTTACCCCAGGAGCAATGACAGGAGAGCGTGAGATGGAGTTCCTGGATGCTGGCAGGCAGGCGGGTGGAGAGCGGCGGAGCTGGGTCGTAGCCATCCGGAGAGTCCCCGTCGTAGTCGCATTCGAAAAGCTGTATAAGCATTTCCGCCGGGATGCTTAGGCGGCGCAGCTTGGCGAACGACTGGAATGCGTTTTCCTGGAGCGGCCCGCCTAGCCACTCGCCGCCATCTTCGAGGATGTCGACGTTCAGGTCTTGGAGGCAGTGCTGCACAGGCCACAGAGCTTCCGGTAGTTCGGTATAGTTGATGATGCCCGAGTCGTATGGGTATCCATGCAACCCGTCGGCTATATCCATTTCTATGTGAAGGGTCTGGAGATTGTTGGGCCAGCTCAGAAGGTGGGCGATCTCGGGGCTGACAGGTCCGCACTGGGTGAACTTCAGGCTCGTTACGTTGGACGAGCCGGGCTGGCGACAGTGGTCGGGTATGGTGCAATTCAGACGGAGCATTTGGAGCAGCTCTACGTGCCGGAGAGACGGGATTTGGAACAGCTTAAGCAAGGTTGAGAAGTCCGGGGCATTGTGCAGGCAATCGGTAATGGGAATAGCCAAAGAAGTGAGACGGTGCACCGCGAAAGGGACGGGCGAGTCCAGGCGGGGGATGGAGAGATGCAGGTTTTGGAGAGCGGAAGACTCGGCCAGCAGAGTTGCCGTCTCCCCGACGAGCTCGTTCAGTTGGATTTCGGCGGCCGTCTCGTCGCGTTCAGGCTCCTTCCAGCAGTAGGCGGTGCCGTTGGTCGTCCAGTGCAACCGTACGTCTTGAACAGTCGACCGCCAGCCAGGCCAAACGGAAAGAGTATGTCGAAAAGCCGATAGATTGTGGATGCGTGTTCCAGGCGGCGTTGCATCGTCGTCGTCGTCCAACCATGAGAGGGTTCTGCGAACATCTTTACGGTTGTCGTGGTCGAAGTAGAGCGAGCAGTAAAGGTATCTGCGGGCCTCCTCGCGGCAGCCATGGGAAACGAGAGTGAGGACTCGTAGCGTCTCCAATGAACAGTACTGCATGATGTTGGCCCATAATTCCAAAGGAAATGTCGTGGGACTCATGTTGGCGGACAGGGGTGTGATAAAGGCTGAAACAGTGTTTAGGTACTTACGGTCGCGCTTCCTTCAAAAACAAACAACGCTAAATGGCAGGAGCTAAGTACCCACCTCTAGACTGCATCACCACATTGCGCAACATTATCGGGATAGCCACGTCTACGCATCACCTACCCGCGGCTCATCGAGAGCCACCACAGCAACTTAGCAATCCTCTCCTTGGCGGCGAAGCGTTAAGATTGTATACCGATAACCGACATCACGTGACAGTGACCGAGGGCGGAATATATATTCCTCTTCCGGCTCAACGCATCGCAACCATCTGATGACAAACCGACAGCTACCCTTCCTGGAAAGTTTCACATGGAGAATTGATTTCTAAGCCTGTCAAGAGCTCTCCGATTCCGGACGCCGCGCGACTCTCGTTCCACCCGACGACCTCGACCATCAACACTACTACGTACCGCTCTTCCTGCGAGACACTTCAAGCCCAATGGCGACGCTGGATGCTCGGCAGCAACCAAGCACTGCCGCCGTGGCTAGGCCGGTCAGGAGGAAATACACATCTAAGGCTTGCGAGGAGTGCCGGCGTCGGCGGGCAAAGGTACTGCACATGGGACCCGGCATAGCCAGTCACGTGCCGTGGCGCGTAATCTTCCCACAGCGCCCATGCTGACCCCGGTTAGTGTGACGGTAATAGACCAGCCTGTTCCCGATGCATAGACCGGCAGATCGAATGTCGCTACCGTTTCGAGGAAGATGGGCGCCGGCCCGCCTCCAAGTCTTACGTCCAGCTTCTTCGGACCCGAATCGAAATTCTGGAACGCGTCATGCGTGCACATGGAATCGACGTTGATGCTGAAGTCGCTGCCCACACAGACTCCAATCTGGTGCTGAGCCACGGTACCGGAACCGGTGCAGAGACGGCCGAGTTTGAGGACCTGTGTGTAGCATTCGAAGGCGCCCTCTCCTTTGACGAGTCCTTGAATTTCGATCAAGATGGCGAGCTCCGCTACTTTGGACCCACAAGCGGCCGCCTCGACTTTCACCCTTGCGGACACAACGGCACTGACTCTTCTGCCACCCATGCACCAAAGTCTTCCCCGCGGGATGCCAAATCCAGCCCGCTCTCACCATCAGCTGAAGATGACACCTTCCCCCCCGAAGACGTCAAAGAAGAGCTTATCAGCCTTTATTTCCTCTACGTCCAACCGTGGCATCAGGTGGTAAACGAGAGTCTCTTCCGAGAGAGCTACCGCAGCAGTGGCCGCTTCAGCGGCCCGTTGCTGTTAAACTGCATACTCGCACTCGGGTCTAGATATACGGACCGACCGGAGCTGCGTTCGGATCCCGATGATTCCAATACGGCGGGAGCCATGTTTCTCGAAAAGGCGAAAGTGCTGCTCTCACTTGACCTGCAACGGCCGAGTGTTACGACGCTTCAGTCCCTTTGCCTCATAGCAACCATGCACTTTGTAAGCCAACGCAAAAAGCAACCCAAGAGAGAGCACTGACCGACGTAGGCCGTGGGCGCTGATGCGGCTGGATGGCTCCACAGCGGCATGGCAATACGCTTGGCCCTGGACATGGGCATGAACTTGGACTCTGACCTGCTGGCCCGCTCTGATCTTTTGTCTGCCCAAGAAGCAGACCTCCGACGGCAGATTTATTGGGCCCTCTATTGCGATGACAAGCTGGCAGTGAGCTACACTGGCCGTGTATGTACAATGCTGGTAAGTTGCCATATCATCTTTGCCTACAACTCTGTCCTGTCATGGTTCATTCTAACTATGGTGTCGAAAAGGATGTGCAAGGTGTCGTCAAGATTCCGTCAGATGCAAAGCCGTCCCTACTCCCACTCATCTCGTTGTCCCGTATCCTGGAGAAAATTCTCATGGGCTTGTACGGCATCAATTGGCTCGGACAGGAAACAGAAAAGCGCACTAACCTTCCCCCAGATACGCCCCGAAGCCAACATTGAAAGGCCCACAGAAGGCCCAGTTCCTCTCACACTGCATCTTGGAGCTCAAAAACTGGTTCTACGACCTCCCAAGCGAAATGCGCATCGATCGTCCTTCGGAGAAGCGTCCTCCGCAAGTATACACCATGCACATGGTCTACCACAACTCATTCATCCTCCTCATGAAACCGTTCCTGGGCAAGGAGCAACAACGACTGGAAAAGCCAGGTAGCTCAGAGCCCAACAACAATGACATGGCTAAAAAAGCCGCTGCCATCTGCTACGAAGCCAGTAGACAGATGGTCCTCGTCACACGAAAGTACCGGCACGCCTACGGCAGCTTTCGGCGCAGCCCGATAACCGCCACGTACTGCTCGCTCTCGGCCGCCCTCACCCTGCTACAGATCTCAAAGCTGGACAGTGTTGTTGAAGCGGCCGGCAAAACCAGGCACATAGCTCGGATGGTCGAGGCCTGTCTCGAGGTCCTGCAGGAACTATCTACTTCATGGGATATCGCGAGACGGCTGCGAGAGAGCCTCGTGAAGCTTTATCAGCAGTTCATCAGCAGCAATAGGATCAGCAGCGGCGGGAAGGTGACCTCCCAAATCCCCGGTAGTGCCGCCGGCAATGCTGGTAAAGTGCCCGACGACGATGTGCCGCCGCTTACGAGTCCGACTGATGACCCGCTTCCATTCTTCTTGGAAGACCCATCTGCGGAAGTCGGCGGCTATGCTACCTTGGGGGACTTCACCGAGGAAATGCTGTTGGATGAGTCTTTGTGGGAAAGCGCCGGCCAAGATCTCGCTTTTGACCCTCTGCAGAGCGACTATATGGGTGCCGGCTCTCTGGACCGTTGGCGCTTTGACGATATATGGTGATGTGAGGCTCAGGCGATACAAAAAAGACCCTGGGAAAAAGAAGATACTCTAGGGAAGTAAATGGATACAAAACTACACCGAGCTATCTATCAAATTGGACCAGAACACCACCCATTCTACACTATACATGAATGCGGAAACTATATAATCAAAAGAGAAATTCAATCTGTATGTTCGGACGAGCGTTCACCGCCGTACAAAGAAGTCCTACTCCATCATCTTTTTGAACTCAAGAGCCATATCTTTCACCAGCTGCTCAGCCTTGGCAAGATCCAGCATCTCGACATTGCAGAAGACACCCATATCCAATCTGCCTGCCCTGATGGTCGCTTCGACATCGAGCGAATGCTGCAAATGGAGAAAAACGACACGTTAGCAAGGTTGTGTGCGATTAAATCGAGGGCTCAGCGTGACTTACCAGATAAGCATCGCCAACCACGTTGTTCCTCAACTCCGCCGGCACCTCAAAGGGCCCCGCTTCATCACTCTTCTCCACCCTGCTCCAGCCCTCCTTCATATCCCCACTATCCACCTCTCGCACTCTAACACGACCGCCAGCGCCCCCCTTGTCTGCCTCGTCCTCACCCTCGGGCAACTTCAAGAAATTCACAAACGAATCCACCTTCACGCCCGTCCAGCGCTCAACCTCCCACAACCCGGTCCCGGCATTCTCCACGCCGTCCCCGATCGTCCTGAGGTCCTCTTGGATCTTCTTGGCCAGCTCGAACGCATTTGTGGTGAGCGGCGCCCGCACGCGCAGCGGCACGAGGTTGACCGTCGGCGCCGCCACGTCCGCGAGGCCGTCAATGGCGTGTGAGCGGTTGGCGAGCCAGATGCCGAACACAGCGTCTCTTCCCGCCGCCTCTTTTTCTGGGGAATCGCCGTCGGTGGTCAGGCGCGCGTAAAGCCGTGCGTACGCGGCGAGGAAGAGGGATTGCACGTTGATGCCCTGTTTCATCGCGGCGGCCTCGAGCGTGGCAACCGTGGAGGTAGAGCCACATATATCGGGCTTGAAGACGCTGACGCGGCCGGGGCGAGGGGAGCGTGGCTGCTGTAGTCTGGCGGTCGGAGTGGCGTCCTTGAAATAGGTTGACCAGAAATCTTGACGTTTGGACGCCGCGGCCGGGGATGCGGAGGCGGCAATGAGCGCGGGAAATGCCGTCGACGGGGTTGGCTTTAAGGTGGGCTGGTTGCACAGGGTTTCGAATTGCTGCATCAAGATCGGAAGGCTAACACCGTCATAAAGAGTGTGGTGGAGCTTGACGGTGAGGAGCCAGCCGTCGTGTTGCTTGGTGGCGACGAGCCTGGCGAATGGCTGTCTCGTGTTGTCCGACAATGGCACTGGCTCCCGGGTTTGCGGCAGCGGCTCACGCTCTTCCTCTGTGTATCGGCTCAGCACGTTCTTGAACCTCTGTGAGACCTTGCGGATCAACGATCTGGTCCTCGAGGAGCTTCGTTTCTTCTGGAGCTTCTTGGGGCTTGCAGGTGAGGTTGGGGTGTAGACGTTGATAGCCTGGAATCCTTGTTCGGCTTGCTTCAAGATGACCTGGAGGAATGGGGTCTCCTTGTTTCCAGTGGCGACCATCACTGTTCGAAGGATGGAGTTGTCGGAAACAAGGGCGGCCCAGGCATCGCGAAGACGCTCCTCGTCAATGGCGTTCTTGATGTGGTACTTGAAACTGGGGAAAAGGATGGATCCTTCGGTCTTTTGCCAGACGGACAGCATGAAGGTTTGCCCGGGCGTGGCCGGCATGACTAGTTGAACATTGCCAGGCGTGATTTTGGCATCATCCAAGATACCTTCCACGTTGAGTGGCGCCAAGACAACTCGCAGAACCTCGTTGGGATCGGTCTCAGGCGCCGTGGTAGTGCTCATTTGCCGACTTTCGACAATTTGTGCCATCTTCTCAACTGTCGCCGCACGGAGCATTTCGCTAACGCTGAGCTTGATTGACCTCCTCTTCAGCAGCGACGACACCTTGATTGCGCTGATCGAGTCCAAGCCCAAGTGGAATATGGTCAGTTCCTTTGTCACTTCCGACTCCGGAACCTTTGACACGGTGGAGAGAACTTCGCGGATCATCTTCTCGGTCCCTGTCCACTCAGTCGAAGGACTGATGCCATTGACAGGGGTTTGGCTGTCCTCGACGTCGCTGCTCTCGGCTGAAAGATCCCTGAACGGAGGTAGACCGCAAACCGACGCGCCATCGTCACCGTATGAAACGGCGCTAGAATCCGGCGAAGCGACGATACTCTTCAGGACCATATCGATACGGTTGAGAAGCTGTTCGGAACCCGCTTCATCAAAAACGTTCGACTTGCAGGCCGTGCGCCAGACAAGGCTGTCTCCGACAGCTTCCATTTCGACAGCCACGGGGTACTCGACATCAGCGGCGCCTCCAATCGACTCATAAAGCGCACCTGAGGCATCATCGCCAGGTCGCGTCTGGAAAATGAACAGCGTGTCAAAGAGAGACTTGCCGCCGGTCTCTGCTGCGGCCTTGGCTCTGCGGAGCGGGTAGTGTTGGAACTGCCTCATGGTACTGATGTTTTCTTGCATATACCTCAGCATCTCTTTCCTCGTGCCATGAATGATGGACCTGACAGCCACCGTGTTCATCGTCGGGAACATGACATCTTCCGCCTCCTGGCTGTCTCTCCCGGACAAGACTACGCCGAAAACAAGATCCAGTCTGCCGAGGTAAGACGACAAAACAAGCGACCAGCAGGTTTGGCCAAGCGCTTGTAAAGTAATGCCAGCATTCTTACAGAAGGAGCGGAGAGTGTCCACGGACACAGATGCCGTGTGTTCCTTGCGGTGAACCTGAAGTCCGGTGCCGAGATCCTGCACGCGACCTTCTGACAACAACCCGCTCGGTGCTCCGCCGAGGAAGTCGCGCCAAAAGCTCGCGGCTTTGTCTCCAGAAGCGTTAAGGATGTCTTCTAGGACATGGTCGTACGCAGGACGGACATTGACGTCGCCGGCATATGCGGCTTGCACATCGCTGTGAAGGAGACCCAGAGACCAGCCATCATAGAGGGCATGCGCAATTGACAGAGACATGAAAACGTTGGACTTGCATCGGATGATGTTGACCTGGAATAGGTCTGCCTTGCCGCCCTTCTCAGCAGTTCGAGCCCTGATCGTATCCAATATGATGTCAATTTCCTCCTCGGAAGCAGCTTGGATCTCTCCTATGGCAAGGGCTCTGGCCTTGTGGATAACCTGCGCGAAAGACAAATCGAGATTGGGATCATCCACCTCTTCGAAGGTGGTGCGAAGGACGGCTGAGCTACGGTGTATGCTCACCCACGCCTGCTTCATTTTCTCAACATCGACCCCGGGCGCGAGTCTCAAGACGTCGTGATTGAAGTAATGATGGAACTCCGATGAGAACATCTCCGCCACCATGGCTTCCTGCAGAGGGGTTACCGGCAGGATCCGCTCCACGTCTTCCAAGTATTTGCTGCCAGCGTCGCGGAAATGTTCCGTGAGCTTGGCTTGCTGGGAGTCGAGAGTGGCGCCTGGAGTAACGGCTTGGCTATCGGCCGCCTTCTCAGTGACCTCGTTGGCCATTCTTGGAATCGTCAAGCTTCGCATGATCTGGCTGACGGGTAGGTTGATTCCGCTCTTCTTGAGTCTCGACGAGAGCTTAATGGCATCTATACTGTCCAAACCGAGCTCGAAGATGGTGGTGTGCTCATCCACCTCGGAAGGTTCAAGCCCTGCAAGAGTCGCAATCTCTTCTTGCAGACGACGGGCTACAGGCGTCCATTCAAAGCCTTCGACACCATTCAGATGGCCGTTCGCGTGCCCATTAACGCCGTTCGTGTAAGCTGGGCTGGACGAGTGGATTGCGCCGACAGTGTCCGAGACAAGCGCCTCGGGGTCCTCGAGCAGGTTTTGGAGCGCAGTCCGGAACTCGTCCAGCAGGGCGGTCAAGGCCCCGTGATCGGCGACTTGTCCTTGAGCCACGATGGTCAAGCCCAAAGATCCATTTTGCTTTTGCTCCACTTCAAGCGCAAGTGGGTAATCGGCTTCGGGCTGGTCCTCCAGCAATGACCACAAAGACTTGTCAGGCTCGCCATCCTCTAGCTCCTTTTGGAAGACGAAGAGAGTATCGAACAAGGGCTCGCTGGGGGGCCGCTTACTCCACTTCATGATGTCGCGAAGTGGAGTGTGCTGATACGGAAGAGCAGACGTATTGAAATCATGACACCTGCGCACGACCTGGTTCCATGTGTCGTCCTTGGTAAAGTTCAGATTAAAGGGAACCGTGTTGAACATGGGTCCGATGGTGCGATCAGCTCCCTCGAAATCGATTGACCTTCCGGAAACGACCATACCAAGAGTGACGCCGCCGTCAAAGTACTTCTGGAGGACAGATGTCCAAGACGCTTGCACCAATGCTTGGTGCGTCACATCCAATTTCCTCCTGGTGCTCTCGAACGACTCCAAGTCATCGAGCGTGGCGTTGATCGTGACGTCTTGGTCTTGTGCGTTGGAGATGAGGCTAGGCATGATGCAGCTGCGAGCAGTGGACAGATGGGCAGTCCAGAATGCCGGAGCCTCAGACATGTTCCTCAGGGGTCCATAAGGCAGCACCTCGAGGAAAGCAGGACCAAAGTCGACCTGCTGCTCCCCCTTATATTCGGCCTCAACTTTCTGGAGAAGCATCGGAAGGCTAGCACCATCATACACTACGTGCATGATATGAATCGACAAGATCTTTTTCCCAGGAGAGACAGTCGTGACAAGCTCGAAGGGTCTCACGAGCTTATCCCTGTTTTGCGACCACCATTTGAGCTTTCTCGTGTCAAGGTACTCTTCAACCTCCTCGGGGTTCGTCACTGGGGTCTCGATCCAAGGTAGTTGCTGCCCGCGGAGAATGACCTGGATGTAGCCGTTATCCGTGGGGACAAACCTTGCACGCAGAATCTGGATAGATTCGTATGCCCTTTCCCAAGCGGCTTGGAGCTTGGATAGGTCAACATCTGGAGCAAGCTCAAACCTGAAAGTCGCAAAGTAGACGGGCTTGTCGCTCTCCAAGGACCGAGAGATAATGCCCTGCTGAAGTGGGGAACAGGGGGCGATGCCTTCAATAGCATCCTGCTGTACACCGAGCGACCGCGCTGCGATTGCTTTGTATTGATGTTGGCATGCGGAAATGTTCTGTTTGGCTGCCTGAATCGAAGCTCGATCCGCTCCAGAGTCTTTCGAAGAGAGAGCTTTAGCGAGGCGGCTGACGACAGGGTTCTTCATGACAACTGAAGCGTGAGCGTTGCGGAAACCAGCCTTCCTTAGCGCACCAGCAAAGCCGATGACGGAAATCGAGTCAAGGCCAAGCTCGAAGATGCTCGAGTGTCTCGAGATGTCGCTGTCATCTACTGAGGCCATTGACGCGAGCACTTCGGCAACCTTCTTCTCATTGGCAGTGGAAATAGCACCACCCTCCCCGGAGGATGTCGAGATAGCCTGCAGTTGCTCGGGGCTCAGTTCTGCGTAGAGTAGCTTGAGCTGCTTGCCATCAGCCTTGTTGTTCGGAGAGAGCGGCATCGACGTGAGCGGGATGAAATGAGTGGGAACCATGTAAGCCGGAAGCTTGGAACGGCACGCTTCCGCCGCTACATGCATGGCGTCTTTCCCGCCCTGGCTGACGGCAGGCTTCTCCTTCTTGGCAAAAGTCGACTTGGTGACGATGAAGCTGACAAGCTGGTCCTTCTGCTGTTTGGGGTGCTTGAGCACAAGGGTGGCAGTATCAAGGACCTCCGCCTCGGATTGATTGATGACGCTGTTGATCTCGCCTATCTCCAAGCGCTGGCCGCGGAGCTTCACTTGGTCATCGGCGCGTCCCAGGAAGTCGAAGGACCCGTCGTGCAAAATACGCACCAAGTCTCCGGTGCGATAGACCTTTTCGTCAAACTCCTCAAGATACGGGAACTTCTCATTGGTGAGATCAGGGCGATTGAGGTATCCCTTGCCGACCAGCTTCCCGGAAACACAAAGCTCACCGACAGCGCCGCGCATGACCGGGATGTTTGTCTTGGGCCTGAACACAAAGGAGCCGACATTGTCGAACTGGGGCCCAATGTTGGAGGGTTTACCATTATCGGGAACGCGCGGGAACATGGTTACACCGATGGTTGCTTCTGTAGGGCCGTAGCCGTTATGGATCACTTCGTGTCTGCCAAAGTCGTCGAGAATCTCCTGCTTCAAAGCCTCGCCGCCAGTGATGAAGACGCCCTTCAGAAGAGTTGGCACTTGGTCCGGTGTCAGCTGCTTGGCCAGACTGGGAGTCAGGTCAATGTGGGTAATGCCGAGGGCGGTGATGGAGCCAGCGAGATCTTCGAAGATCAAGTCTCTTGGAGCAGACACGAGCCTAATACCTTCAGACCACGTCCAGTACTGTTCAAGGACCGAGACGTCGAAGTGGAAAGAGGCAAATTGAAGCCATTTCGAGTCTGCGTCCCAGCGTGGGTAGAAGAGCCTAGAGAAAGCAAGCATAGCCTGCACTGCGTTCTCGTGCGTAAGCTCGCACCCTTTGGGTGTTCCCGTCGTGCCGGAGGTGTAAAGGCAGTAGCTGAGGTCTTGGGGAAGGACTGCTCTTGACAGTTCAGGCTTCTTGGCCGACAAGTTTGAGTAGTCGATGTCATCGAGGTTGACAATCGGCACGTTGACTTGACCCTGCAACGGCTCCGTTTGGTTCTTCATCGAAACAACCATGGTAGCCCTGGAATCTTGAGTGATGAACGCTTTGCGTGCAACAGGTGCGCCAGGGTCCAGGGCAACGTAGGCGCATCCTGCTTTGAGAATGCCCAGAATACCAAAGGAGGCTTCCGGACACTTGTCGAAACAGATTGCCACGAGACCACCGGGCTCCACGCCCTTGCTCTTGAGGAGGTTGGCAATCTTGTTGCCTTCTTCATCCAGCTCCTTGTAGGTCCAGCATTTGCTGGTCACCTTCTTATCCTCTATTTCGGTGGCGAATTCGAAGGCAATCTTGTCGGGGAACTGGCGGGCACTTCTTTCAACAAACTCGTGGAGAAGAGTAACGTCCGTCTTGATCTCGCGCTCTTTGGGGGGTGTGATGGAGAGAAGCTCATGCGAATTCCTGAAAGCATCATCCCAGTGGCCATCTGGGTGGAAGATGAGATCGAGCAGAATGCGATCCAGTTGATTGAGGATCACTTTTGCTTGCTCCTCAGGAAGGCGATCCGACCCGTAAGTGATTCTCAATTCGAGCTGGTCCCCATCAGTCGGCTCAAGTTCAATAGACACGGCGACATCGACGGTTGCATCTTCGTCAACCAGCTTCCAGTGGCTCTTCACATTCCCTCCATCCGAGAGCTTCTGGTACGCAAATATGGTGTCAAATAGAGCCTCATCCGGATGGCCGGTCCATCGCTGAATCCTTGTCAAAGGCGTGAACTGGTGCTTGCGGACAGCGGTGTTAAAGGTCATCATGCTATTGAGGAGAGCGCGGTTGTCCGGGTTGTTGCGAGCCGGCAGCGGGACGGTTGTGATACAGGGGAAAGCAGTCGACTCCGCTCTCTCGTCATTGCGACCGGAGAAGACGACCCCAAAGGTCGCAGCATCTTCTCCAATGTACCCCGCCAGAAGGCGAGCCCAAGCAGCCTGGCCAGCAGCTTGCATAGTGATTCCGGTCTTGCGGCAGCCTGCCTCGAGCTCACTTTGACGTTGAGCACAGATCTTGGATGAGACACGCGTCCGGCCTTCCTTGACACGGAGCGGAGTCATACTGGGGAAGGCGTTGACAAAGACATCGTTGCCCTTCTCTTCCCAGAAGCCTTTCCTTTCATCGCTGTCATCACTGCTTGACAGGAGTATAGAGCTCAAGACGGGTTCAAATGGCTTGGGTGCAGGCACCTTTCCATTGAGGCAAAAAGCAGCGACCTCATCCAGAAGAATGCGCAAACTCTGGGCATCATACAGAGAGTGTAGGATGGTGAGGTGAAGAGAGACACCACCCGTGACGTCGACAAGGAGCGCACGGAAAGCATTTTTGCAGAGGCCACGCAAGATTCCCTGACGGGAATCCTCCCGCCACTTCAGGATCTCTGATTCAGCAAATTTGACCCCTTCCAGCCTGGAAATTGGCGCGACTGAAGCGTCGTGTGTGTACGTAACCAAAGCAAACGGTGACTGAGTGTTGTTGACGTGCACGAAACCAGAGCGCAGAATCCCATGCTGCTCGTAAAGCGAGCGCAATGCTTGCTCCAGGAGGTCTGAGTTGATGCCATCAAACTGGTAATGCATGTAGTTGAGGTACATCTTGCCGTCGGAGTGGAGGAATTGCGATATCATGCCGGCCTGTAGCGGGGTACAGGGATGGACGGAAGCAATGTCACTGACGCCGACCTTTAACTCTTGGCAGATGGTCGGCTTGTACTGCTCCTCGAAGCCCTTGAAATCAAACATCTGCTCGTCTGACACGCGAGCTTCTCCGCGTTGCAGAAGCAATGCGAGATCTGCGCAGGTTGGACGATCAAGAACATCGGATGCGGTTATCTTGAACCCCTTCTTCCTCAACCGGGCCGCTACCTGCACAGCGCTGATACTGTCGAGACCGAGCTGGTAAATGGTTGTCTGCAAGCCGATGCTCTCAGGTGAAACCTTCGACAGGACTGCCAGTGCTTCCCTAATTTCGAGCTCGGTGGTAGTCCAGTCGCGCTCATCCTGGACATCAGAGGGCTCCTGTCTTGCCTCTTCAGAGTCCTGGAAGGTTGACTTGAGTGCGCGCTTGTCTACCTTTCCAGCAGCAGACAGCGGAATGCGATTGACCAAGATGAGGAAGTTGGGTACCATATAGGACGGCAGCTTGTCGGCCGTGGCTTTCTTGGCTCTGTCCTTAATCTCAGTAGCGTCAAGATTGTCCTTGTTCGCTCCCACTGCCAAGAAAGCCACGATCTGCTCCTTGGAAGACTCCGATGCCTTGAGGACCTGCGTCGAGACACTAGCAATGGCATGGTGAGAGTCTCGCAGAACGGCACTGATCTCGCCAAGCTCCACACGCAGACCACGGATTTTGACTTGATCATCAGCACGTCCAACGAACTCAAAGGTACCGTTTCCGAGCATTCGAACGACATCGCCCGACTTGTAGAAGCGTTGGCCATGGCGGGACACAAATCGCGTTTGGGTCATTGCCTGGTTGGCGTGGTACTCACGAGCGACCTGAGAGCCACCAATGTAGAGCTCACCAACGCCGAAGACAGGCAGAGTAAAAAGACCATCTGGGGATTGCACGATAAAACTTGTCGTAGGGAATGGTTTGCCGATAACAGCCGATTTGACATCCTTCGATACTGGGAAAATGGTAGTACAGAAGGCAGCTTCGGTAGGGCCGTAGGAGTTGACGAGCTTTCCGGCCCATCTGTCGACCAGTTCCTGCGGCATCGCTTCTCCGATGCAGTACAGGTATTGCAGAGTCGGAAGGGCATCCTGCGGCAGGCTTAGCGCGACGGAGGGGGTTAGATCAGCCATCGTGATCTGCATGGAATCGATGATTCCGGGAGTATCGTTCAGCATCGTCGGCTGCTCAGCCGCACAAAGGGTAAACCCGAAGGACCAGGCAAGAAAGCAGTCATAGTAGCACATGTCGAACGTGGTCGCAGCGAACTGAAGGAGACGGGAATCAGGCCTCCATGGGATGATTGTGCGGGATGCCTCCACCGTCTGGACAGGATTGCGATGCTCAACGCTCACTGCCTTTGGTGTTCCGGTTGAGCCCGATGTATACAGCCTGTAGGCGAGATGATCTGGCTTCAGGCCTGTGATGTTGGGGTTGTGCGTGGAAGATGAACCGATAGCTTCCACGAATAAGACCTTGGCCTCTCCACACCAAGTGGTGTCTACCACAGCGTTCGAGATTACCACCTTCGCACCGAGCTCTTGCAGCATGAACTGCTTTCGGGACAGAGGAAGGTTGGCATCGATCGGCGTGAATGCTGCTCCGGCCTTGAGCACTGCGAGGACACTAGCGTAGTAGTGTGGCGACTTCGGAATGCAAATCGGGACTGCTTCGTCGAAACCCACGCCGTGTTGCAGGAGAGCGTGGGCTATTTGATTCGATATCTGGTTCAGTTCGTTGAACGTCCATCGGCCACGGCTTCCATCCGCATGTTGGAAATCCAACGCCACCGCATGGGGCGTTGCCTCGGCATTCCGCTCAAATGCCGAATGGAGCAACGGCCCGGCGCATGGGTCAAGGGTCTTGAAGTCGAGGTTACTTGTCGATAGAAGACCCTTAGATAGATGAAAAACATCAGAGTAGAGCGCGGACGGATGTTGAGCGCATGAACTCAACGCCGCCGCGAATGTATCGCTAATTACACGAATATCATTCTTCGCGATAAACGCCCTAGAAGAAAGTTTTAGCCAGCCATACACAGAAATATAAAGATGCACTTACTCATGGAAATGCAGAGCCAACGCGAGGGCATCCTTGCGACGGTCGGGAATGAGCTCACAAACAAGCGGAAACTGTGTAAACGTCAGCCTTGGTCTGCCAGATTTTGTTGTGCGACTTACATCCATCTCTCCAGTGTCTTCTTCTAAAGACCAAATCTTCTCATTAAGGTGGTAAGCAGTTTGCTGAAGAATGAAAAGGGTATCAAAAAGGCGGGTGCCATCGTTGCTCAGCATGGCCTGAATGCGCCGAAGAGGCGTTAGCTGGTAAGGTAATGAATCCGCATTAAATGTGGAAAGATAGCCAAGCAAGTCGCTGTTCTTGCTGTTCGCAGAAAGATCCACTCTGACCGGCAGAGTGTTGAAACAAGGCGCAACAAGTCTATCAAGGCCGTCTATGGGGAGAGTTCGCCCACTGACAACATTGCCGAAGCAAATATCGCTCTCGCCGGTGTAAAGAGACAAAATCTTTGCCCATGCCGCTTGGCCCAAAGCCAGAAGCGTGCAAGAAAGTTTGCGGCAATCAGACTCCAAGGCACTAAGTGAAAACGGCAGGTCCTCCACAAAGACAGATCGCTCGGTCTTTGTCTTACGGGCAGCCGCGGAAAGGCCCGTGAGATCAGGGAAAGAAGTTGGCTCGAGACTCTGAAGGCGGCCAGACCAGAACCTGTCCGTCTCTTCTGATCGGGTTTGGACCATCTCCGCCAGAAATGGTTCGAAAGGTACAACTGTTGGCAAGTCTTCCCCACAGTAAATTTGTTCCACTTCTGTCATCAACTGACCCATGGCTGCTCCATCGTACAAGGCATGGTGGCAGCAGAAGAGCAGGTACGTGGAGTTGCCTGCCTTCATTGTTGCAAACCGAAGCGGAGGCTGATGGGATTCAGCCATAGATGCAGCGATTGACTCGACGTATTTATCGGCCTCGTTCGCGTCGATCTCATCCCACAGAGGCATGCTTTCCGCGAGAACAACCTGTGCAAAAGCGTATTGGGGGTCGTCTGTAGCGACGAAGCAGGTCCTGAGAATTTCGTGTCTCTTGCACATGGCAGTCCAGCAATCTCGCAGACGAGTGTGATCTCCTTGGACTTTGAAAACCATCTTGTTGAGGTATGTAGCGGTCTCGGAAGACCCTCCCGCCGAAAGCATGGCTTCCTGCAGAGGACTGCATGGCAGGACTTTGCAGACACTGACCTTCTCGTCATTGAACGCGCTCAGGATTTGGTCCCTCGTAGAATCACTGAAAACAGTGGTCGGGTCGATCGCTCCAGGTCGAGCATCGGAGTTCAGTGACTTTTCGGCAATGAACCTGGCCAAGCGCAGGACATTTGCATTCTGAAGGATGGCCGAGACCGGGATTCTCGGTAAGCCGGCTTCTTTGAGGCCATTTGACAGAGATATGGCAGAAATGGAATCCAGTCCGTAGGCGAAGAATGAAGCTTGCCTCTTGATCTCGTCCACTGGCATCTTTAGAACGTTGGCAAGGATTGTGGCAGTCGCACGCTCCATCTCGGACCAGTCGCCGGCTTCTTCGGCTTCCCCAGACTTCCGTGAGACCGAATCGATGTAATCCGACGTCAGCTGCTCGTACAAAGCTGCAAGCTTGCGTTTGTCCGTCTTACCCTGAACAGTCATCGGGATGGCTGTAACAGGAACCAGGGCGTTTGGCAGCATATACACCGGGAGCTTGTTCGCCAGATTATCGAATATCTCGGCCAGCACCCCTTGCGTGTTCTTGTCCACGGACACTATTTGGGTGGCCGGTGAGGAGGACTCAGTAGGTACCCAGAAAGAGACTAGCTGCTGAGCAGTCTTATTTTGGACACCCATCAGGAGAGTGACGCAGTCAGTGACTGACGTGGAGTCGAGGATGCAACTGTTGATCTCTCCGAGCTCTATTCGCTGACCTCGTAGCTTTATTTGATCGTCGGACCGACCAGTGAATAGGATTGATCCATCTGGGCATAGACGACCCATGTCTCCGGATCTGTAGATCCGACCCCACGTAGGATGCTCGATGATTTTCTTCGCAGTAAGCTCAGGCATATTGAGGTATCCGCGGAAGACCTGGTCTCCACCAAAACACAGCTCACCAACACCACCTCTGGGAACGAGTACATCGTTGACCTCATCCATCACAAAGGCAGAAGTATTGGTGAACGGCGCACCGATGTTGTTGATCAAGTCATCATGGGTGACTCTGGGCCTGACAGTGCAGATGTTTGTCGTTTCAGATGGCCCGTACCCCTGATAGAGGCCCTTGCCGGCCCAAGCTCTTTTGACGTGTTCAGTGACAGCCTCACCTGCCGTGACGAGGAACTTCACGCTCGGCACGTTGTGTGGGTTGACCAAGGCTGCGACGGTCGGTGTTAAGCTGAGATGAGTGATGCCCATTTGACGGATTGCGAGCTCCATATCCTGGAAAAGCTCATCCTTGGTCCCAGAGCAAAGGCACATGCCTGCGTACCAAGAAAAGAATATTTCGAAGACAGATACATCGAATGCTTGCGAGCAGGATTGGAGGAGTCGAGAACCTTCGGGGCATGGATAGATATCAGATAGAACCTTCAGGTTGCTCACAAGGTTGTCTTGTGTAACAAGGACTCCCTTGGGGGTGCCGGTACTCCCAGATGTAAACACTCCGTACGCCACGCGCGATCCATCGTAAGGCACATTCGGGTTCTCGATGCTGAAATCGCCGAGCTTGACTTGATCCACGTCGAGAACATTCCGATCCCCCAGAGAGCGAATGTCAGCGAGGCAGTCACTCGTCGTTAGGCAGGTGCGTATTTTAGCCTCGTCAAAAATGAACCGGACTCGTTCCAGTGGTGTCTCCGGGGTGATTGGAACGTATCCTGCTCCAACCTTCAATACTGCAAGGATTGAGACGTACAGATCAATCGACTTCTCCATGCAAATGCAGACGAGGTCATCAGGTTTGACATCCTGAGACAAGAGAAGACTTGAAAGTTGGTTTGCTCTCGAGTTTAGTTCTCTGTAAGTGAGCGTCTGCGTCTGGATGCCAACCTCGTCGATGTTACTACTGAAGGCGACTGCGGCAGCGTTTGGATGTTGTTCAGCCCTGGTTTCCACGGCGTGGCTTGGCCCCGCAGATATTTCCTCGTGTTTGAAGTCGGCGTTCTCAATTGACAAGACAGAGTGGTCCATGCGTTGAACTTGCTGGGTAAGCTCGGCGTCAACGTTTTCCAAGAAGAACCCAACAAGCTGTTCGATTTGGGATATTATGATGTCGACTTGGTCCTTTGGCAGAACAGCTGGGTCATACGTTGCTTTGGAAACAAGACCGGTTGTGCGAGGCTCAAACTCTAGAGTTAGCTTGAACTCGAGTTGGTCAGCACCGTCGACCTGTGAGACGAGGCTGCCCTCGTTTCCGTTGCTGTGCAAAGTTTCTTGCCATACAAAGAGGATGTCGAAAAGCGGACTTCCGGGTTCCAAGCCACAAGATTTCTTCACGTCGCGTAGCGGTAGCTCACAGTGGCTGAGCATCGCACGGTTGAGTTCATGGATATGCAGAAGCAGGTCTCTGACCATGCGTGAACGAGAAACGTCAAGCCGGAGAGGAAGCGTTGCGATGCAAGGCCCGACAATCTCTGCAATCCCAGAAACAGGAATCGTCCGACCTGAAGTTACGGTTCCGAAGGTGATGTCGTGAGTGTTGAAGTAGAAACTCGCAAGGAATGCAAGAGCCGCCTGGAAGAACACCTGGCTGTTGACTTTGATCATGCTGGCTTGTTGCCGGAGTTGTTCAAGAGGTGTTGACAGAGCACGGCTCGTCACGGCTAGGGTATCTGTAGACACCTTCTTGCCATTGAAATTGGGTATTGAAGCATATGTGTAGTCCTCCAGCTGGGTTTTCCAATAGCTTAGCGAAAGGTCGAGATCGGCTGCCGAGGTGGTAGCAAAATGCACAGCTACATCACGGAACTGAGGTCTCTCCGGAGCTTCACGGCCAGAAACGAGAGTGTTCAAGTCGGACACGATCAGATCCATGGACCATCCATCGTACAGTGCATGTGGAATCTGGCAAAGTACTCTGTACCGATCACCAGAAGTCAAGATCTGGAACTTGAGCGGCCTCAGTAACGACTCGGGTGAGTCAAGCTCATAATCCCTCTGGAATTCATCAACTTCAACCACTTGCTTGTCAGAGAGCGCCGACCAGATGATCTGAGCATAGGAGTTCGTAGAGCCCGTCAGAGCACAGAAGCCAGACCGTAGAACATTGTTCTTCTCCGTCAGCTCTGTCAACCAACTCTTGAGCTGGAGTGCGCTGCACTTCTGATGAATCTCAAGCTCAACCCAGTTACAGTACGCGCGTGGGTTGATCGAAGTCTCAGCAAGCATAGCTTCCTGCAAAGGCGTGCATCCAAGAACGTCCTCGATGTCAGATGTGTGGTGGCGCAGCTCACTCAGGTTCAAGACGGCTTGCTTGAGGTCCTTGAACGTATCATTCGAAGGGCTCGAGACGCTGGCCGAGGTGCTGCGACCCTTGACCAGTGATGCGAGAGACTCGGCGTCGCGTGCAGAGAGTACATCAATAGCACCAAGCGAGTAATCCGACAGTCGCAGTGCTGAAGCTACCCGAATTGCCTTCAAGGAGTCAAGGCCGAGAGCAGCAAGGTTGCTTGTTGGATGCACAGTCTCTTGGAGGACGTTGCTGAGTACGGTGCAAATGTGGCTTTCGGTCTCATCTGCGTATTCAGACCGCACAGGACGCTCAGTGTCTTGACTCTCCTTATAGTTAGCCTCGAGCCCTTTGCGGTCAACCTTGCCGGAGGGCAACCGAGGAATGTCATCCAAGATAACAACGTCTCCAGGTACCATGAATGTTGGAAGCCAGCGCTTGGATTCCTCAATGACGTGTTGAGCATTCAGACTGCAGCCTTGCCCCAGAATAAAAGCGACGAGTATGCCGGAAATGACACATGCGGTGACGCTGCGGCATCCTTTGATGTTCGTCAAGGCTTGCTCCACTTCTCCGAGTTCGACGCGTTGCCCTCTCAGTTTCACCTGGCCAGTAGAGATACGGCCCAAGCACTCCAGAGTACCGTCGGGCAATAGCCTTGCCTTGTCTCCCGTTCGGTACAAGCGCCCGTACTCTGGGTGATCGACAAAGGCGGCAGCGGTCTGCTCGGGCCGGTTGAGATACCCGACGGCAAGTTGGTGGCCGCCGACGGCAAGCTCTCCGACCTGGCCAATGGGAAGGATTTCCAACGGGGCGGGTGAGGATTGATCTTCGGGCGGGGGTGCGACAACGATGGCTGAAACTGTATCTAGTGGGACTCCGATATTGCCCACCTTAGATTGGGCGCTAAAGCTTGGCTGGAGGGTACAGTGTATGGCGGCTTCCGTGGGGCCATACATGCCCCACAGCATGCTTCGTTGCGCTTCGCTGCCGCCGAACTCCTGCACGATCTGGGTACTCAGCATTTCGCCGATCGTAAGGAGGAGTTTCAGTTTCGGGACAGCATTGCGCGTCTGCAGCAGGGTCCCTGCAACGGTGGGGGTGAGTTCGGCGGCATCCACCTCCAACGTCCTCATGGCTGCCGGCAGATCATTAAGCAGAACCGTCCGATCACACGTGACGAGCGTGCAACCCTTGAAAAGGGGGAAAAATATTTCGAACACCGACACATCGAAGGTGGGTGCGGCGAACTGGAGGAAGCGCGAGAATGAGGGAATGTGCCGGTCGTGAGCCAATAGACTCTGAGTGGCAGCGAAATGCGAAACGCCGACGCCTTTCGGAGTGCCCGTTGACCCAGAAGTGTACATGACATAGGCAAGGTCGTCGGAGCTCGGGCTCGGGAGCTCCGCAGAACCTGCCGGGTCCACACTGTAACAGCCGTCTTCTAACAGTAAAACATGAACATTGTCGCCCGGGGGTATCTTATCGCGAAGTGAAGGAGTGGTAATAACGAGTTTTGCGGAAACGTCCTCGATGATGAACTTTACACGCTCCGAGGGCGCATCTAAGTTCAGAGGGCAGAATGCCCCTCCTGCCTTGAGAATGGCAAGCTGAGCGATGTAGAGCTCTGGAGACTGTGGTACAAGCAAGGGCACCACGGGATGCGGTCTCGACGGAGTCAAGTACAAGAGAATCGTGCTCGCCAGCGACGTCGTCACTCGGTCCAAGGTGGAGTAGGACAGTTCCGAGCGCTTCCCATCGTGACCGAGATGGTCGATGGCAGGCCTCGCGGAATGGCCCGCCCATTGCACGAGCTGATGAAGCAACCGTGGGCCTTCCAGCGCCTCCGGGTGCGGGTTGAGGACTGACAGGGCGACATCCGTTGGGGGCGGCGAGCTCTCGCTCGAAGCGTGTGCCTGGGCAATACAGCGTCTCAGCTGCTGCGCCATGTGGCGGAGATGCTGGCCGGGCAGATAAGCCGAGGAGACGAGGCACCCCCGGGCCGCGTCACGGTCGTATTGGAAAGTCAGGGCCGCTGGGTGGGCCGAAGGAGTCTGTCGGAGCGTCAGAGGGAAACTTGCGGAGAAGGGCTGGGTTGGGCGACATACCAAGCTGAGGCAGACTCGAGTGACGTTGGCGAGGTCCGAGGCGGGCTGCGGTGGCGCGAGTCTCGAGATGCTTCCGCTGGTGGCGCCAACTTCCACTGCGGCTTCATCCACCAAGAAGCGCACCGCATCCACGCCGGTGTATGCATGCAGCAACGCAGCCCACGCGCGCAAAACGGTCTCGTCCGGCACCTGCGGAAGGCCCGCAAGAATCTCTTCTGCAGGCACTGCGCCAGCAGGCCCAGGCAACTGGGTGGAATGGAGGTTGGGGAAGGCCGTGAGGTCCATGGCTTGCGCAGTCACCGCACGAATTAGGAAATTAGAGACAGACAGGCGTGGGGAGCGGCGCGTTCAAGTGGTACAAGTATAGAGAAAGGCAGCCGACGGGATAGTGGGATCAGCGAACCACAGCCCGGGGTCCTCAGCGGCGCATGATTTGCGGCCACAGGCGATGTATAATGAGCGTGCTTGCGGCCGCGTCCATGGCGCCCAGGCGTGCCGGAAGCTGATGAGAGCTGGCGCGTGAAGTCGCGGTCGATGACGATGCTCGCAGTGGCCCATGCCGTGCTGGGGCGCCCGCCGAAGCAGGCCCACGCCTGCTAGCGCCCACCGCGGGGCCACCGCCCACGCAGCAGTCGCGACCTGTCAACCCGCGCTCGCTCGCCGCTCGCCAGCCGACCGTCCGCATCGCCAGCCCTCGTCGCCGCAGCCTCCCTTCGGGACGCCGCCGCTGTCCTGTCCTCGCGGTCCTCGCGGTGACAGCTCCGGGCGCCATGCAGCCGCAGGCTTCTGCGCCAGGGGGTCGTTCCGCCCGCTCTTGCATGCCCGCCGGCATGGTCCGCGATCGGAGCGCCCCACGCGCGCGGCCCTGGTCCGCCTCGGGAGAAGGGCATCGAGGCCGCGGGCATCGAGAGCCGCAGTGGAGCGCGTGTGTCAAGGGGAATCTCATCTGATCATCAGATAATTCGACCGTCGGGTTGATGTTGCATGCAAATTCTTCCAGCTGCTTGGCGGCGCGGAAACACAGCCCCAAAAGGCTTAACAGCAGCCTCTTCTGCCCTAGGCCCAGTCCAGCGGGCGGATCTGATAAGCCCCACAATGCAGGGGTTGCGCCGCTGGCGTCGGTTCTTACGTGGGTGGTCCATCTCCGGCCGTCAATTTTGCACCTCCGTCCACACCTTCTCGTACCGCCGCCGCCGATGCGTGCCTAGTTCTGTCCCATGTCGCGCCCTGGATCCCGGCCCAGTCGGCGAGCCGTGGACTGTCACCATGGCCCCAACTCCTCGCCCGCGTCGGTAACGGCGCTGCCCCGGACACGGCACAGCGCCACCGGCACCGGCCTGCTCTCCTGCCTGTTTGTTGCTGCCGTTTCGCCTGCGCCCTGACCGCTGCTTGCTTGACTCTGCGCTGTCTTCCTCCCGTCGGAAATTTCTGCCAGCTTACCAAGGCGTGATCATCCCCGGTTTCCCCTTTGGGCCTGATTGAGCTGGAGCTGTGCTGGCCTAGCCAACCCCCATTTCTAGAAGACATAGCCCTCTGACCCGGCCCGAGGTCAATTCCCATATACGTAAATTTCTTGCTAAGGACCTCTGGGGAACAAGCCTCCTCCACCATCCAACATCCCCATGGAGGCCTCTGTTGTGCCGCCCGAGCCCACGGCTCTCGAACCCGCCCTTACGCGTAACGATGTCGACCCATCTGCTGGAGAAAGCCGCTCCCACACCGCGCGTCATAGCCGAAACGTCAGCGCCGGCGACTCCCAATGGCGCCGAGACATGGACGTAACCTCCCTCAGCACTGCTCAGCCCAGAGCATGGCATGCTGAGATTGGCGGCGTCTCCAAGATCTTCTTCAGACGCATTGCTGGTCTCAATCCCTTCAAGACATCTTACTTCTCGCTTTACCGGCCCCTCAAGAGCTTCCAGGACCGATGCATACTCGTTGCTGGCGTAATCCTGGGCATCGCCGCCGGCGTACCTCTACCGTTGATCGGCGTCATTTTTGGCCATATCATTGACGCTTTCCCGCCATCGGAACATGAACTTGCCGTGCGCATTTCGCAGTTGCTAGGAGTTGCTGTGGCATACTTCGTGGTCACTTGGGGATGGGCCGTGTGCTGGGGCATCATCGGCGAAAGGACCTCCCGCGGACTACGGGAGGCGCTTGTTGAGCGTGCTCTGGGCATGGAAATGGCGTATTTCGACGTCGAGGCGCCAGACATGACCAGCATCCTCACGGAGAAGACCCAGACCGTACAACTCGGCACCTCGGAGAAAGTTGGCCTTTTTCTCCAGTCAATCTCATATTTCGTGGCTGCTTTCACGGTGGGCTTCATCCTCGATGCCCAGTTGACTGGAATCCTCCTGGTGGCAGTCATTCCTACCATGTTCATCATCATTACTTTCGGCTCGAAGACTGTCGCAAGACTGCAGAAAAGCTCGGCCGATGTTGCCGAGAATGCCGCTGCTATCGCGTCGAGCGCCTTGAAGGCCGTACAGGTCGTCCAAGCTTTTGGCATTGCGGACAAGCTGGCCGATGAATACCTCGCACTCCTGAAAAGCTCCGTCCGTATCGGTGTTCGCAAGTCGATCGCAGGGGCTGCTATGCTTGGGTGTGTCTACTTTACCGCATACTCGGCCAATGCCCTTGCTTTCTGGTATGGGACTAAACTTCAAGAAGACAGGGGCGCGGATGGCGGAGCAGGCACAATCTATGCGGTTGTGTTTCTCATCCTCGACGCGTCCTTTGTCGTCGGCCAGTTCGGGCCTTTCATCCAGACCTTCGCTATGGCAGCAGGCGCTGGTGAGTCCATATTTGAAGTCTTGGACCACGCAGACCCGCATATCGATGTGTACGCCGACAATGGTGAGACGCCTGATGCGTCTGCCTTTGCTGGCGGCATTCGCTTCGAGAACGTCACTTTTGTTTATCCTGCAAGGCCTACCGCGAGAGTCTTGAATCACGTCAACCTCAACTTCCAGCCTGGTGCTGTCAACGGCATAGTTGGTACCTCCGGCTCTGGTAAATCCACCGTTGCTGGCCTCCTCCTAAGATTCTACGATCCATCGTCGGGGAAAGTTACTATTGGCTCAAAGGACATCAAACAATTCAATGTTCGTGGACTTCGATCTAGGATCTCCATGGTCAACCAAGAGCCGGTTCTTTTCTCTGGCACCATTTTCGAAAACATCAAGTATGGACTTGATGAGGACCACGGTTTCTCCGACGAAGAAGTTCTCCGGCGCTGCGAAGAAGCTGCACAAGAGGCAGCCTGCGATTTCTTCGACATTC
Organism: Diplodia seriata; assembly: GCF_021436955.1. NCBI lineage: Eukaryota > Fungi > Ascomycota > Dothideomycetes > Botryosphaeriales > Botryosphaeriaceae > Diplodia > Diplodia seriata. The sequence continues at coordinate 3,771,392 of NW_027117308.1, read as the reverse complement.
TTCCTAATGGCATCCATACTCTCATTGGGAGCTCGGGTCACACTTCGTTGTCTGGCGGTCAGAAACAACGGATTTGTCTTGCAAGGGCTCTAGTTGGCAACCCGTCCTTGCTGATTCTCGACGAATACACCAGTGCCATGGACGCAACCAGCGAAGCACTGGTCCTCAAAGCTCTGGACAGAGCCACATCTGTGTCCGGCCGAACCACCATCATCATCGCCCACCGTCTAGCCACGATCAAGAACGCCGCAAAGATCATGGTTATGGAGCATGGGAATCTCATCGAGGAGGGGACACATGAGAGCCTGATCGAGATGAGCGGCACCTACAGCCGACTCGTTGAGGCTCAAAAGTTTGATAAGAGTCCTTTGGGTTCGAAGACATCATCAATCACAGCGACTCCCAGCATTGCCCCAATGACTACGGATATGGACAAGGACACCGGAGCTCCTGTCGTCGAGCAAGTGCAACCGCCGGACAATAGCGGACCTTCCAAGCCGTTCAGCATCGCTCAAGTTTTACGCAGAGCCTTCCTTCTCAGCAAACCGGAATCTCTCTATATCCTGTTGGGGCTTTTCGCCTCCATGTGCAGCGGAGCCATTATCATCGGCGAGGCGATCATCTTCGGTAGCCTTGTGTCAACTCTAAATACGGAGTTTGACAGTCCCAATTTCGACAGTCAAGTCAACTTCTATTGCCTAATGTTTTTCATTCTGTCTCTCATCGCGCTGTGCGCGTATGTGACGAGCGGATCCTGCTTCGGCTTCGTTTCCCAGTGGCTCCTTTGCCGCATTCAGGACACTTCGCTTAGGAACATCCTCAGACAAGATGTATCTTGGTTCTCGAAGCCAGGAAGGTCATCACATGCTCTTATGTCAAGCTTGAGCATGGATGCTGGACACATTAGCGGTCTCTCTGGCGTCATCATCGGCACGATTTTTTCGGTCACTACCTCCATATGTGGTGGGATCATCCTCGCACATGTTGTCGCCTGGAAGATTGCAGTCGTGTTGCTTGCTGCAGTCCCAATCATGCTTGTCGCAGGCTTTTTTAGGCTCCGCGTTCTGTCTTTAGCAGAAGAACGCCACGAGACTGCCTACAACGATGCGGCAGCTTTAGCTTCCGAGGCTTGCGCTGCCATCCGCACTGTCTCTGCACTTGGGCGAGAGCGTGGCGTCTTGAAGCAGTACAAGCATGCCATTCACGGTCCTTACCAGGAGAGTCTCAAGTTTACCCTGATTGGGAACATTCTGCTTGCGTTCTCACTTTCCATTACGTACTTTGTGTATGCCCTGGCATACTGGTGGTAAGTCATGTCTTGGTCATCATCCAATAATCCAAAGCTTTGCTAACTGTTGCTGTCAGGGGCTCGAAGCAAGTGCGCGAGGGTATGTACGGCATGCGCGACTTCTTCATCGTGTTACCGGCGCTTCTATTCTCTGCGCAGTCCGCCGGACAGATGTTTAGCCTTGCTCCAGAGATCACTCGTGCCAAGTCAGCGGCACGCAACGTCTTCAAGCTTCACGATGAGAAGCCATCCATCATAGTCGATGGCCCGGACCCAAGCGCAAGCTCTCTGTTGGCCAATGGGGCTGAGAAGCCAAAGGCCGGGAGCAAGGGAACTCTGGAACTCAGAAACGTCAGCCTTGCGTACCCCTCGAGACCCGACGCTCTAGCTCTGAAGGGCGTAAGCCTATCCATTCGAGCGGGTGAATACGTTGCGTTCGTGGGGCGATCTGGCGCGGGCAAGTCATCCTCGATTGCTCTCATCGAGCGCTTCTTCGACCCCACCGCAGGAACCGTGTTCATGGATGGCGAGAACATCAGAAACAAACCGGTGTACTCGCACAGGGCGAAGATCGGTCTTGTCGAGCAAGAGCCAAACCTGTTCCCTGGAACTGTCATGCACAACGTCTCGCTGGGCGCGAGGCCCGGTCACGCGCCGACGAGAGAAGATGTGGAAAGGGTGTGCAAGATGTGTGCGCTGCATGAGTTTATCATGGGCCTGCCCGAAGGCTACAACACCGAGGTGGGTGCCAACGGGGGCCGACTATCAGGTGGGCAGCGGCAGCGGCTAGCGATAGCACGGGCACTTATCAGAGACCCGGAGATCTTGCTGCTCGACGAAGCTACCTCCCAGCTGGATGCGACGAGCGAGAAAGAGGTTAGAAGGGCGATCGCAGCCGCGTCGTCGGGGCGTACCACCATCATGGTAGCGCACCGGCTGGCCAGCGTCCAGAAGGCGGATCGAATCTTCGTCTTCGAGAACGGCAGGATTGTGGAGCAGGGCAACCACGACGAGCTGGTTGCGCAAGGGGGCATCTACTCGGGCATGGTAGAGACCCAGCAACTGACTTGAGCGATAAGCTTGCTTCCATGGTGCTTCCAGCAGGGCGTTTAGGCGTGGTGGGGTTCAATGTGACGGCAGGGATCACGTTTATTTCACGACGAATACTTGTTTGTGTGCAGGGTCTGCCCGCAACAGGCAAAGACCTTGCGCGCTCCGCTGTTTAGAGTAAAAAGTTTCACGCTCGAGGGTCTCAGTACATACAAAACGGCGCTTGGCCATCAGAAAACAGTAGATGAACGCGTCAGCTCGAAGGATTAGAGTACAGCCATCTTTACTTTAGCCGGTGCGATCAACGCCGCGCAGCGCATATAGCAGCGACAATAGAGTGCTGTGCCTGATCTACAGCATATGAGTGCCTCTGCCCCAAGATCGAGGCGGTTGCCCGATTGGGACATGCATCTGATGCTGCGTCTTCATCGAGGTGCCTCTCGCCACCGTCTGCCAATGCCGGCTCTTGGCACTGACAGCAGACGGCAAGCTCGGAACCGCAGACTCGAAGAGTTTGCAAATTGGTCGTGGGCGGTCGTCATGGTGTGTGCTGCTAGCGCGGGCAGACGTGTGTGGCTGCCGCCCCCGGACGGTTGCATCGATTCCGAAAGTCGGCGCGCTAGCGGGAAACGGATCAGATAACTGTAAACAACATAGGCATGGTCTGGGCGTTTCTTGGGAGGCGAAGCGAGGCTCGGCGATGGACCAAGCCCCTCTCGGGCTCCCCTGGAGGGCAGCGCAACCTGCGCAGGGCACGGCAGCACGCGCGTTTTTTCGCAACACACTTGCTGCTTCCAGGCCAGCGTCCGTCGGCCTCGACTCGCGCCAGGCGCCCTGCATGGCGTTGCACGCCGAAAAAAAATTTGTCGCCGCGTTCCACCCCGCCGGCCGCGCTAATCTTATCTAATAATTATCTGATTCAGATCATCGCCAGCGGCTGCCGTTTGGGCTAGCTGTGGGTTGCGCTGCCGCCATGCTCTCTGCCGACAGGGACCTCTCGTCCGATGGTCTGCTGAGACCGCGTTGCCTGCGCCTCGGGCTTCCCGGCGGCCCTTGGCGAGCGGGTCGAGCCGGGCGAAAGCGCTGCGCGGGCAGCGAGCGTGGCAGGCATAAAACGCCAGCGGCCGCGACTGCAACCAAACGCTCCCCAGCCTGCCGTTGGTCCCCGTCTGCAGCGACTCTGGTCCCTGTTAGTGAGCCTTTCTCGTTGCTTCTGAGCTCTCTCCCGTACGTAGCCCGCCCCGCGCCTGCCCCGAAAAAGTCATTGCGTCATCGCCTCTCAATCCGCCCAGAGCAGCCGCTGACAGGCGCATGGACACAGCCAGATCCTGCCATTCGTCCGCTGCTTTCCCGCACAATCAACGCCGTCCAGAGCAGGAGCTGCCAGGTGAGTCCTTGCAGCCAATGGCCGCGCGTCCGCAAGACCGGGGCACGCGGCGGCGCAACCGCAGCTGCCCCGCGGCCGTCCGAAAAACGGGTAGCTGATGTACATATATACAGTTTATGTTCTCTGAACTCTCCTCCGTCAACACTCCAGTCCCTATACTGCTCGACCTTTCCACTCGCACAAAATGAGCCCTCACGCCGAGTACCCAACTCCCCAGAACAACAACCAGCCCCTGCGCAGCGTCCACAGGGCCACCCAGCCCAAGATGCATCGGAACACCAGCTACCTGAGGCCCTCCTCCGAGGACGAGCTGCACGACATCCTTTGCGTCGGCTTCGGTCCTGCGTCGCTCGCCATTGCCGTGGCCATGCACGACGCCATTGAGGCCTCAGGCCATGTGGGGCAGCTCGACAGGCTGCCCAAGGTCGCTTTCTTGGAGAAACAGCCCGAGTTCCGCTGGCACGCGGGCATGCTCCTCGAAGGCGCCCACATGCAGATTTCTTTCATCAAGGACATGGCCACCCTGCGCAACCCGCGCAGCAACTTCACCTACCTCAACTACCTCCACAAGAACGACAGGTTGATTGACTTCACCAACCTGAGCACCTTCCTCCCCCCGCGTGACGAGTACGAGGACTATCTGAGGTGGTGCGCCAGCCACTTCAACGACGTCACCTCCTACGGCCAGGAGGTCGTCCAGGTCGTCCCGGAGAAGACGACCATCGACAGCGCCGCTGTTGACTCCTTTGTCGTCAAGTCCAGGAACACAGTCACTGGCGAGACCACCTCCCGCAGGGCGAGGCACGTCGTCATTGCCACCGGCGGCAGGGCCAAGATCCCCGAGCCCTTCCCCAAGGACCACCCGAGGGTCATCCACTCGTCGGCCTTCAAGTACACTGTTCCCAAGCTTCTGCGTGAGCGCAACGCTCCCTACAAGATTGCCGTCATTGGTGGTGGCCAGAGTGCTGCTGAGATCTTCGAGAACCTTCAGAGCAACTACCCCAACTCCAGCACCAACCTCATCATCAGGGCCCAGCACCTGCGCCCCAGTGATGACTCTCCGTTTGTCAACGAGATCTTCAACCCGGAGAGGACTGACGACATGTTCAGCCGCGAGGCCGAGCTCCGCACCAAGACCATCTTGGATGACAAGGTCACCAACTACGGTGTTGTTCGTCTCAACTTGCTTGAGAGGATTTTCGAGACCATGTACCTCCAGAAGATGAGGTACGGCGCCCAGGAGAACTGGCCCCACAGGATCTTGAACTTTCGCACTATTGTGGACGCTGGCGAGTCCCCTGCCATCAAGGGCGGTGTCCGCCTGGTCGTCAACAACCACAGCAGCGAGTTCTGCGCCCAGAAGAGCGCGACTGAGGAGGTTCACGACTACGACCTGGTTGTCGTCGCCGTTGGCTACGAGCGCAACGAGCATGAGGATATCCTGCAGGGCAGCCGCTGGCTGATGCCCGGTGGCGGTAGTGCTGGCCAGAAGTGGGAGGTCAACAGGCAGTACGGCGTTCTGTTCGAAGAGGGCAAGGTCAGCTCCAATGCTGGCATTTGGTTGCAAGGTTGTAATGAGATGACGCACGGTGTAAGTTTTCCCCAGACCCTTCCTGGTGTTGTTCTCCCCCAATCATACACGCCACCTCGCTTGCCAGCATGCCATGATTCGCTCGCCAAACTCCACCCCTCACCTTCCTATCTCGCCTCACACACCCTCCTGCAAAATCCACGGGAAACTGGCTTCCGGCTGGTGTTTCGGCATACACGCACGCGATTCAAGGCTAGCTTCTCCACACTTCGAAGGATTCAATGCTGACGTACATTTGCGCCTACAGTTAAGTGATACCCTACTCTCCGTTTTGGCCATTAGAAGCCAGGAGGTTGTTTCTTCGATTTTCGGTTCCCAGGTTGAGCATAGCAGCGGCGTTCATGAGGAGGCTCATCAGTCTCAAAACGGTCACCACACCCACCACCAGACTCAGCTCCAGGCTTAGACCTGAGATACTGATGGGGGATTGTGGGTCGTGCAGTTCTCGGAAGAGCTTTCGGAAACTCGCGACAGTTTAAAATTTGCTATCTACAGTTTCGTAACAAAAATATAGTTGTTTTCATTTTGGGATGAGTTCATCAGGGCAACACGGATAGAAGCGGGCACATACAATAACATCCGGATCACAGTTGTGTTTGAAACTGTTGCTCCGCAGACCCGATTAAGTCCGACCCCCAGGCTTGTCTCCATAGCCTCGCTCTCGCTGTCGGAAGTAGGGCCGCGGGCAATTCCGCGGACGAGGAGGCAGGTGGATGATGAGGGCATTGTTGTAAGAGATTTTAGGCCATCAGATCTGCACCTGCACCCGTGCACATCGGTGCGGGCATTGTATGTACGTCCGTACCTCTCGCAAAATTCCGTTTCTAAGAATGTTTCGCCCCACAGCCGCGGCCATATGAGCTTCAGGCGAGCTGCCGGTGAGAAACATAATAGCGGAGATCGATGTGACGGTACCTGACTGTCGTGCTTCATCGCTCGCAATAGCCGAAGTTGACGTCTTTGCCACGTGGAGCACGGAATTGTGTATGGGAGAGTGAGGGGGCGAGAGTAGGTGGTGATGAGCGGGTCCGGCGGGTACTCAAGTCGGTTGCCCACACCTAGCCTTGTTCCGCTTAGCTAAAGTTGCAGCGGGTAAATGGCATGGTGTGCTTCGTCAGGCCGCCTTTGCTCACATGCCTTTCCTTCCTTCCTGCTTTTCTTTTTCTTTCTTTTTCTGTAGCGAATCAACGTTGCTTGCTTCGATGGAGCCTGACTGTGGGGTTTTGGGTCCCGGGCCTCTGTGGCTGGCAGCTATTACGGTACAGGCCGTGTGAGAAGGGCCGGCGCGAATGCCTTGCTGTGGCGGCGAACCTGTTAGACCTTCTGCTCTACCGTCAAATTCGCGCCGCCACCCGAGCCTGACTGCGGTCTAATAGATGTTTGTCCCTTGGCTCGGGCAATCCTTCGTCCGGTTCAGCCGTCCGTTGCTAGGTGGCGCTCTTGTCCCCCTCGTCCGTGTGGGTTGGCTACTGGTGATCAATAAAGTCACGAGGGGTACTTCTTCCCCATCATGATGTATGCACGTATTACGGTCCTCGGTCCGGTTGCGGACGAGGTTCGTGTTCGTAATCGATTCGCATTGCTAGATAGAGGCCTTGTTCCTGACAATTGGGCGGGGTGTGGAGGAGATTATTGGACAAGGTCAACGGTGATGCTACACAGGGATCGTGCTCAACTTGAAACGGAATGCAGCGCGAAGAAGGGCGGCACGGCCCTGGCCCCGCTTGCCTCCATTGTGCGTCCATGTGGAGACGGATGTGTTGTTGCAGCCTCACGTCGTCGGGCTTAAGCCGCAGCGGACTTCGGTCTTCACTCTTGACGGTATTCAGCGGTAGATCGCTGATGCCATTTTTTCCTCGTTCACTTCAGGTGACGGGTGGCCTTGATGAGGATTTGGCCATTATTCCTCATTTCCGTTTGGACCCTACGCAGAGGCTATCGGCAGGCGCAGCAAACGGACGAAGGCGAGCATGTCACTACCGCATGGCCTGCCATGTAGCGCACCGCGCGGGTCGGCCTTAAGGTCGGTCAGCTCGGCACCCATCCCGTCCTACACAGCCACGAGCTCGGCGCTTCCGAGGCGTCCGAATGGTATAGGCAAGAATGCTGCGTCCCGTCGGAATGTAGGCCTCTTCTTTTAGCGCTGCAACCTTTCGGCAAACCGAGGCCTTAGTCTCTTCTATACAGCTGTTATGACCAATATACTTCTCACTTCTTCGTTCTCACATGCCAAAGCCTAGTCGCCATGATGATGCATCTGGAACCCCATAATGCCCTGCGTATTGTTTGCAGCCATCGTTGGGAAGGGAGCGTATGGAAATGCCGTGCGAGTGAGATAATGCCAAATGTCGTTGCCGGTCTATAGATCAACAAGTCGCAGTAAAGTACCCTGGTCTGGGCTAATGACTTTTGTGGCTTTGTTGTCGTTTTCTTCACAGAACCTAGTCAAATCCCACTCAAACAACTGGCTGAGCTTTTTTCAATTTTCATTCAAGAGACGCCTTTGCCGCCCCAGCACCCCTCCCTCCGTCGGAGCATGATAAGATAGATTCACGCTGGCATCGGAGCTCAACGTCGACTTCGGGAATGGCTTGACCTCTGCATCACGTCCTGGCGGTCTTTCCCATCACCGTGGATCGTCTTTGTTCTCCGACGTGAGATCGCCGCAGCCTTGCTTTTGCCAGCACTCTTGTAAATGCCGCGGCTGTGTATTCGCCGACTGGTTGGCCCCACCCCATGTGTGCGTGAACCTGAGATGTTTCAAATGTCGAGGATAAGGACATTTCCGTCATAGATGCGTTACGCACCACGTCTGAGCCCTGTAGCTGCTCGTAGCTCACGATTATGCTACACGAACACGGTGTTGATATACATAGGGAAGATTGGATCTATCAAAGTGAGGCTCGGCTCCTGGTACTTCCATCAGAGTATTAGTACCTTAAGCGCTGTAACCGATACCAGGACGGCTGACCCCGCTTACATGGTATCGACTGCCTCCTGGTTGGGTTTTGCCTGTTCCTGAAACCCTGCCGATGGGCCAGCGGTACATGTGAGCTCCTCAGCTGACGCCTGGGTACACGTTCGCAGAGCCGGAAGAAGCGCTTGAAAAAAACTGGATGAGGCCCGAGGGATTGGAGGTGGCGCGCCGCCATTGTTTTGGCGCAGGGCTGGCCCGTACGACCTTCCTCTTTTCTGCCAATCCCCCTCTTTTGCCTCCACTGTGATGTGCGAGGTGTGGTGTTGCGCTGCAGCTTCGCGTACCATGTGCGCGTCGTACGCGCAATCATAGCGAGGTGATTGATTATCCTGGCTCCTATTCGCCAGACCGTCCACCACAAATCCACAACCCGTACGATCCGCACGATCCACTCGAAAAGGATTCAGTCGTGGCATCAGAATCCTCGCTGTCATTCGCCTCGACCAAGTTTTTGAATTCACATGTCTGTGGCTCGGCTTGCTCTGGCGTTCTCTTGCAGTCGATCGGGGCAATGTATCCATGCTCCACTACTCGCTCCACGGATGTTTCCCATTCCGTTGAGGGAAGAGCATTCATTGCTTGGGGCCGCGGATGCATTGGAGCATTCCCCCCCACACTATTGCTCCCTCGCTCATCTCCCCTCGGAGCCCTCTCCACATACAATAGCATAATACTCCGTACGTAAGAGTAAGAGAGTTCGATGCCCTTCTTGGAGCTTTGTTGTGGCCTTGGGCCTCGAGTCACCAAGCGCTGGGCGGACTTTTGCCAGTGCAGTGTAGTCTCAGCAATGCCAATCCAGGAAGCAGACCTTTCACCCGAGCGCGACGACGAGTCAGGGCCGGCTCGCAGATCCTATTTATTTCGTCCAAGCCGCGGCTATTTCGGATCTCTTCGGCGATGTTCTGCGCATCCTGGGAAAGGACCCTGAATGACCGCCGACTTTGGATGCCCTGCCGACATCGCTCTCATCGCGGTTGCATTGAAGCTGAGAGCTTCTCTCCATGCAACCGGAAATCACGTCGGTTGCTGCAGTACTGTTCCCTCGGATTCCTGGAACCGAGGCCTTGCTCATCGTCGTATCGAATTCGCATCATCGTGCGCCTGAGGCCCTGGGCGTCGGACGTCAGAGGCCTCAGCTTGCCGGAAGACCAGTACCAACTTCGGCGCTTTTGGCTATTCCTTAGCAGTCGCTGAGAATCTGGGGAACGGACGCAGCCTGGCATAGTAGAATGACGAAGAGAGCGTCGAGATGCAGGTACAGTACCCTGCGGCTACACGGAGAGCGCATGTTACCTTGCGTCGGCGAAGGCGCCATTGCTCTGTCGAGTGGCGCCCTGCGTGGAGTCACGGACGAGTCTTCAAAGTAGTGAAGATGCAATGGAGGTATGACATATCGGGTGTCTGGCCTCAACGGCACGAACCAGGCAAACACTTACTCAGCACATCACGTGATCTATATTTTCCGCATCTCCCGTGCTCGCTGCAGATGGACCCCTCACCTACTCGCACTACAGCAAGTGAGCTCCAGGCAGGCTTCAAGGAGCTGTCTGCTGCCGGTATGAGGGTGGCTGACGGGTTGGATCCTCACGTGGCTCCAGCCCCGCGCTTACTTGTTTGGGCCTGGGGCAGGTATCGCTGCCGGTGAGAGTACGAGAACAGCGGCAGGGGTGTCCTGCGCATTCCTGGCCACCTTCGCGTTCCAGAGAGCCCGCTCACTCAATGCTGAGGGAGCATGCTCGCAGCTAGTGTTGCCGCAAGCAGCAATGTTCTCGAAGGCTCAGATCCCCATTTCTGATCGACGAAGTGTCGTGGCGGACGGGTGCTTGACATGGGTGTTGAGGAGCTATCCCCTCGCGGGTGGCGTCAGAGCTTCACGAACCCCACTATCTGTTGTCCGCCAGCGCCTCCATCTCCTAACCTTCTCCTTATCCCCTTCCACTTCCTCCCGCAGCATCACCCTCGCCCTCAATTCTCTCTTCACCCGCAATCATGAGCGTCAAGACCGTGTCCCTGCAGCCCTTCCAGGACCAGAAGCCCGGAACGTGAGTGTGACCCCGCCGTGCCGTCTGCCGCTTCCTCTACTGACGCGCCCTTTTCTCCGCAGTTCCGGCCTTCGCAAGAAGGTCAAGGTCTTCCAGCAGGCCCACTACAGCGAGGCCTTCGTCGCCTCCACCCTCCTCTCGATTCCCGAAGGCGCTGAGGGCAGCACTCTCGTCATCGGTGGTGACGGCAGATACTGGAACCCCGAGGTCGCCCAGCTGATCGCTAAGATTGGCGCGGCATACGGTGTCAAGAAGCTCATCATCGGCCAGAATGGCATTCTCAGCACTCCCGCTGCCAGCAATGTCATCCGTGTCCGCAAGGCCACTGGCGGTATCCTGCTCACCGCCAGCCACAACCCCGGTGGTACGTCCGACCCGCCCTCGATAAGAAGACCCGTACTGACAATGCCCAATCCAGGTCCCGAGGAGGACTTCGGCATCAAGTACAACCTCGCCAACGGTGCCCCCGCTCCCGAGAGCGTCACCAACAAGATCTTCGCTACCTCCAAGGGCCTGACTTCGTACAAGATCGCCGAGATCCCCGATGTCGACCTGAGCAAGATTGGCACCCAGACCGTCGGTCCTCTCGAGGTCGAGATCATCCACTCCACCGAGGACTACATGAAGATGCTGAAGAGCATCTTCGACTTTGATCTCATCAAGGCCTTCCTCAAGGAGCACCCCGACTTCAAGGTCCTCTTCGATGGTCTTAGCGGTGTCACCGGCCCCTACGGTGTTGATATCTTCGAGAAGGAGCTGGGCCTGGCTGGCAGCACTCAGAACTGCGTCCCCAAGCCCGACTTTGGTGGCCACCACCCCGACCCTAACCTCGTCTACGCAAAGTCGCTCGTCGACGTCGTCGACGCCAAGGGAATCCACTTCGGTGCCGCTAGCGACGGTGACGGCGACCGCAACATGATCTACGGCGCCAACGCCTTCGTGTCGCCGGGCGACAGCTTGGCCATCATTGCTCACCACTCCGACCTGATCCCCTACTTCAAGAAGCAGGGCATCTACGGTCTCGCCCGTTCCATGCCCACTTCGGGTGCCGTCGACCTTGTTGCCAAGGCCAAGGGTGTGCAGTCCTACGAGGTGCCCACCGGCTGGAAGTTCTTCTGCGGTCTCTTCGACGCCGACAAGATGAACATTTGCGGTGAGGAGTCGTTCGGTACCGGCAGCAACCACATCCGTGAGAAGGACGGTCTCTGGGCCGTTGTTGCCTGGCTCAACATCCTCGCCGGCGTTGGCCAGAAGACGGGCACCACGCCCAGCATCAAGTCGATCCAGCAGGACTTCTGGAAGACCTATGGCCGCACCTTCTTCACTCGCTACGACTACGAGGGCTGCGAGAGCGAGGGCGCCAACAAGATGGTCGCTCACGTCACGGAGCTGATCACGACCAAGAAGAGCGAGTTCGTCGGCTCGAGCATCAAGGGCCGCAAGGTGGTCGAGGCTGACGACTTCTCCTACACCGACCTGGACGGCAGCGTCAGCAAGAACCAGGGTATCTACGTCAAGTTCGACGACGGCAGCCGCATTGTCGTCCGTCTGTCGGGCACCGGCAGCAGCGGCGCGACAATCCGTCTGTACGTCGAGAAGCACGAGGCGGATCCCAGCAAGTACGATGTTGAGACACAGGAGTACCTGAAGGACAACGTCGACCTGGCGACCAGCCTGCTCAAGATCAAGGAGTACACTGGCCGCAGCGAGCCCACCGTCAAGACCTAAACTGTTTTGGCGATTGACGAGTGATGATAAAAATCGATAGGTGCATTCAGATTAATCTTGCCATTTTCTTCTTTTGCTAGCGGACGTAAGGAGATTCGCAGTAGTCTCGGAATAGAAATAAAATAAAAGTACATACACGGGCACATAGGTATCTCGCATGGTGAAGTGGAGGTTTCTCGGACATGAGCTTGCAACCCTTAATCAAACTTAGCGTCGCCTGCTGTGATGACGTCGAATGCCGGCAGAGCTGGAGGTGTTTTGTGGTGACTCGCAGGTGGAAGTCCCGGACACAAGACGTTCAGGGAGAGTGAGGGCTAGCCAAGGGCTGGAGCCCGATGGAGGAGGCCTATGTATTCATGTTGGCCGGGCTGGGGTCGCGTACGTCGTGGTGAGACGCTGAGGCCCGATGGAGCAGGCCGCATTCAGATGGGGATGATCTACCACAGGCACATTCGCGTGCAGGCATCGAAGTGGGGGACAAGAAGCGGGGGCGGCAGCAACCGCGGACGGGCCCGTCAGCGCGGCATAGGTACTGCTGCTTGCATCGCAAGCCTGCATGTACTGTACGGCCATGTGCATGCGCAGGAGTTGGGCAGCGGGCGCGTCGTATAGCAACGGGGCGTGTGCGCTGCCAGCGTGATGGGCCAATGCACCGCCGGTTGTGGGCGGTGTATGGGCCGGTAGCGCGTGGCTTAGCGGTGCCAGGCGTCATCATACCTCCACAGGCCCCTCGCGCATCCAAACCTCGACCGACTCTTCTCCAATTCTGCTTTCCTTGCCTCCTTCCCGATCAGAGAATCTCGCCAGACCCCGCTTCCCCCAGCCATGTCCTCCAACAGTAATGCCGAAGCCTCGGCCGTCCCGCCCCAGGCGCGGAGCTCGTGGACCTCGTTCCTGAAGGTACGCACCAGCTTGCCGTTGGCCGCCGCGCATCCCACTCCGAATCCCGCATGTCGCGACTTTTCCGCCCGCGCAACAAGCAGCCGCTCTCAACCTCCGCTGACGCCCCTGCGCCCATGTAGTCCATCGCGTCCTTCAACGGCGACCTGTCGTCTATGACCGCCCCGCCCTTCATTCTCAGCTCCACCTCGCTCGTCGAGTTCTCGTCCTACTGGGCCGAGCACCCCCAGCTCTTCGTCGCCCCCGCAAGCAAGGAGGACCCCGCCGAGCGCGCCCTCGCCGTGCTCAAGTGGTTCCTCAGCACTCTCAAGCAGCAGTACGCCAGCCGCAGCGAGAAGCTGGGTAGCGAGAAGAAGCCCCTCAATCCCTTCCTTGGCGAGCTGTTCCTGGGCAAGTGGGAGGATGCGGCGGGCACAACGGAGCTCGTCAGCGAGCAGGTCAGGTACAGAAGCATATGGAACACACCGTGACGGCCGTGGCGTCTGGATAGTGACCGCTAACCGTTGTTTTGCAGCCACCACCCGCCCGTCACGGCCTACTCGATCTGGAACGACCAGCACGGCGTGCGCCTGACCGGCTACTGCGGCCAGAAGGCCTCGTTCTCGCGCACCATCAACGTCAAGGTGAGTCAGTCAGCCGGGTGGCACAGATCTTCGTGTTTCGGAGCGCACTGACTGACGCTTTGTGGCACTCTGGCAGCAAATCGGCCACGCGGTGCTCCACATCGATGCCTACAACGAGGACTACCTGATCACCCTCCCCTCGCTGCATATTGAAGGCCTGATCACCGGATCGCCCTATGTCGAGCTGAACCGCCAATCCTACATTACCTCTTCGTCAGGCTACACCGCCAAGATCGACTACAGCGGTCGCGGATGGATCAGCGGCAAGAAGAACAGCTTTACCGCCGCGGTGTACCCCCACGACAAGACGGAGAAGGATGCCATCTACACCATCGATGGCCAGTGGACCGAAGCTTTCACCATCAAGAAGAAGAAGGAGACGATTGAGACTTACGACGCCCGTACCAACAAGACTACTCCTCTGACCCTCGCCCCCATCGAGCAGCAGGATGAGCTGGAAAGTCGCCGCGCCTGGCAGAAGGTTGCCGCCGGCATCCAGGTGGGCGACATGGACGCGACGGGCCGTGAGAAGAGCCTCATCGAGAACAAGCAGCGCGAAATGCGCCGCGTCGAGAAAGAGGAGGGCAGGGAGTGGCAGCGCCGCTACTTCTCCCGTACGGACGAGTTCCCCGTTTTCGAGAAGCTTGCCGCTCGCATCCAGGAGCCCATCGAAGCGGAAAAGACCAACGGTGTGTGGAAGTTCGACCCCACAAAGGCGGCCCAGTACCTTTCCAAGGCTACCACCGCCCCTTCTTCGTAATGTATCCGGGCGGGATGGTAGATGATGGTTAGCGGGTGGGTTATGGCTTTCTTCGAACAGGTGAGAACTGCAAATTTAAACCGATAGATCGGATGGCTGGGGGACGTTCGTGTGTTCTATATGCATTCTAGGACTTCTCGTTCCTAACACTGAAATTCTTTTTCTCTTTTGTTCTTGTATCATGCTTTAGGGGTTATCGATAACGCACACGGTCAAAGCATAAACGGATAGTTTGGAAACTGCCCTCTTTCTCACGACACGCGCGCTTTCAGCCTGATTGTTCGACATAATATTCTATTCCGAGATCCTATTTCACGCGTCCTCTTTTGGTCACGGTCGAGCAATAAAGCGAACTTATAATCAACACGATCAGCCCGCGTTCTTACTCACTTTCCTATTGACACTCGCGATAGCGACAAATCGGGTTGTCCTACAACATACCGATTCTCACACTTGTGGTTGTTTGAAGAGGCTGCTTAGTTTGAGGCTTGATGGTTATTTTCGTTCTCTTCAAATTTTAGTCCATGGCGTATTTCGTGAGACAGAATGGCACGATAGAGATCAAGGCTAAGCTCTAAATGGGGTTGGCTTGGTGCGTAGGTGTTTCCAAAACAAGTTTGGGAAGCAGCTGATGAAGGATGGGGGTTCATTTTCTGCGAAATGAGAGTTGCTATCGTCTTGGAGTGGGGAGGGAAAGCATCAGTTCTCGCACCATTTATCGGGCCATTTGTGACCATATCTCATGTGACAACTCACTCCAGGCTTAATTAGTGACAGAGAGAACTTTAGCTGGCGGTCAAAGGAAAGGGGCACGGCGGCGCAGCAGCAGCGTAGCGGATGGATGGTGTGAGGTATGACACCACCACCACCTCACTCACGGCCTTGGTGAGCGGCGCCTAGCGGAATGGCTGCTTTGGGATTTGCCGCGTGACATGTTTCGGTTTGGGCACCGGGAAGGACGTGAAACAGCAGGGTCAAGACGTCATAAGTTCGAAAGGGAAACCGCTCGCACTAGCAGCCACTTTTGTTCTACTTCCCCGAAGAGCGGAGATCAAGCAAGCGAGCACACTGGCAGACGGTATGGCTCCCAGCAGCAACGAGTACGGTATCTTCAGGGCCCTTTTCTTTTTTTCTTTTACTTCAAATCACACCTGGTACACATGTTGCTAAAGCGGGACATTACTGTCTACAATAGACCGTTTCTCCCAGTTGGCAGCCAAGTGGGTGGAGCAACACCAAGAGGATATTAGATTTCACAACAATGATCGGCAGGCGCGATGAGAGCGAAGGTGGAAGGGATAGGATGCATCTACATAACCACCCAAGGAAAGAGAGAAGATGATGAGTGAAGAATGGACAGAGAATAACAAGTGAGAAGGAATAAGGCATGTACCTCCTAATGGCCCGCTCCGTTGAATCTACTGAAGGACCGACCGTTCCCACTAACTCCGAAAACGCCCCACCCGGGAAAGAACCGTAAGGTAGAAGAAAGGGCCAAGGCCATTGCGTCAGACAGAATCGCCTCAGTGGAAAACAGGATAAAGCTGTTTACACTTTTGTCGTCCCCCGTAGGTAAAGTCTGGCCCGAAACGGCGACGTGAACCAAAAGCCACTCCTGGGTGCTGGCTCATTGAATGACCAAGAGGATGATGTGGAAAGTCCACGGGGAAGAAGAGCAATAAAAGTGAAGCCATACATCAGCAAGAAGAGTATATCCACGCAGGTGAAAGCATGTAATCAAAACAAAAGCAGGACCCCGAATTTGTTTAGAAAGAAGTGTAGAGAAAAAACCACAAGAGCACCTAAAAAACCTTCCGCCACCATAGGAAAGAATTCTCCCGCATTTGCATCCCCTAGCCCACGTTCTCAATATCCGTCGCCAATTAATTTCTCTGTCAAAGAAAAAAGAAGACCCCTCCTTCGCCACGCAAATGCCCTTTTTTAGTTTACCCAAACCCGGCGCACTGAAAATGCATCAAGAAAGGAAAAGTTAAGGGAGACTCTTGCCACCCTTCTCTCCGAAAAGAGGATTAAGAGCAGAAAATCAAACAGGGCTGGAGACTCGCTCCTCGTCCCGTCTTTTGTATAGACGCCAGTTGTTCAGAAGAAAGGTGTCGTGTGTCAAGTCATACCACATGAGCATTTCGTTCGTGACGTGTCCCACTCCGTCGAGCTACGGTTCGTTGTCTGAGCGGTCAACGCTTTCTTGAGCTCCTTGGAAACGGTGGATGGGATGGCTGTTGGCATCACTAGACGGCTTCGGGCAAGAGCGCGATGATTCGTCCATAGATTCGCCCAGTCGCAGCTGTGCGTTTACGAGATAGCCCTCGGGCTCTGGTTAATATGCTGGAACAAGGCTCCGAAGAGGCGTTCGACCTGGTGTGATTCGCACCTTTGTTAGCAAACATAACGGGCTGATCAGCATGTGAGGAACGGGAAAGAACTTACCTCAGGTGCCGCCTTAACGAACGGCAACTCCCAGAATTGGTAGTCGCGGTTCTTGAGGATCTCCAGTAGTGTGATGATAAGGCCCCAAGGGTGCGGCCTGTGGACCAGAAGACGCTCCAGGAGGACGCGCGTGATCTGCTGCTTGACGTCGAGGCTAATTTGGTCGCTGCTGGAACCGAAAAGGTGCAGAATCGCGTAGCTGAACCAGTGAGTGTGGCTGTTGGGCCAACGCAGCTGGTTGGTCATGGCGCTAAGGAAGTGATAGCGACCTTCAGGGCGCAGCTCCTTCGCCAGGTTCTCCAAAAGCTTCGCATGAGGGGAGGTGGCGCTGAACACTGGGCCCTTGCCAGCAGTAGAAACAGCGTGGCTGCCGACGTAGAGGGCGATGGAGTGCAGAAGGGAAGTGTCAACAAGAACTGGAGCGAAAGCCAGCCCGGTCTCCTCACGCTGTGGATCATAGATGGCATCACACAGCTTCTGCAACTCCTCCGGGCTCTGCTCTGTCGATTGGAGAAGGTTGTTGACAATATCCTTGACGCCGTGCTTGTTGAGGGGCTCTTCAACGTCGCAACGAACCACCGGAGCCTTCCTCACGTCCTCTAGACGGTCTACCTTGAAGCCGGCAGTGAAAGGATCAGGAAGCTCGGGGTAGGATGACGGATAGGCGCTCACTACCAGATTACGCAGCTGCGTGCAATGCATCGGGATCGCATTGCACAAGCGGAAATGGTTCTCAGCCAGGAACTCGGGGAAGTCATGGTGGATCACCAGGAGAACCCTCAGGACGCCACGGTAGAAGTTGCGGGCTTCAACGCTCGGCTCCACCGGCTTCATAAGATTGCCGGCGTAAGACAGCACGACCTCGGTCAGCCTGGCATAGAGATTCCATCTGGTATCATCCGCCAACTTGAGCATGACAGGCATGAACATGCGGTGCGAAACCAGGGTGAGCCAGGCGAAAGAGAAGCCAGCGAGGTGCTTGGGTTGAAGCACTAGGAGAGCCTTGCCCATAACCAACATGAACTCCGGCTCAAGGCCGGAAAGAAGGTCTCGCACATCATGAAGCTCGCAGATGATAGAGTTGAAGAGGCGGAAGAACACCTTCTGGTTGAAACGCTCGCCGCGGGTACGGTGGTGATGGATCAGCACCATGATGACCAAGCTCAAGATGCCCTCAAGGTACCCCGGCTTTTTGGAGAGAGTCGCACCCTCGGTCTCACTCTGGTAGACGACCAAAGACACAACGAGCTTAGCCAAGCCATCAACGAAGATGTAGGCGTTGTCCAGGCTAGGGAAGGGAACAAGCTCCTCACGCTCGTACGCATCGACCGAAGCCTCGACGCAGACACGAATAAAGTGGGCAGAGTCGTTCTGTGTCTTCAGGAAACCGCGGGCATGCAGCTGGTTGATAAAGGCGGCGATCATCCTTTCCGAAGGAGCTTGACGTTGGCCATAGCGGACGAGGTGGATCCACTCTTCAAAGACGTACTCAACCTGGTATTTGCCACCAGCATCTGGAGGAGTCGGCACGCGTTCCTGCGGCACTTGAAGCTTGGACATGATCAGTTTGCCAACCTCCAGATCAGAATCCTCGGAGAGCCATTGAGTCAGGGCTTCGAGCGACCGAGAAAAGTCTGTGCGGAAAGCGGCAGGGCTGGCACCCAATAGAATTTCGTCCATGAACTGGGAGAGGAAATCCAAAGCGTGCAGGTTGCGAGCTTGAATGGCCTTGGATGCCGCCATATCGACGCGCTGGAGATCAAGAAGGCCGGCGGTCACCATGCAGATGACAACCGGCGCATTGAGCAGACGCTCGTTCTCGATGTTTGCAAGCCACATCATAATCTGTCGAGAGGTGTTGACGGAAATTTGACACAGCTGGATGACCAACTGCACCATGACCTCGATCTCCAGACGACGCTCAGCCTCTGCAAACAGGTAAGTGACAACGCGTCCGGCAATACCCAAGCAAAGGTTGTCCCTTGTGGTGCCCGAGGTCTCAACGAGGTGAATCAGCTGCTCGAACGCATCACGGGTAGGGGCGGACGGGCCCAGCTCCTCGATGTGCTCCTCTTGCGCCTCTTTCGAGGTGCGCTGCAAATCCAAGAGGTGAGTCAATGCACGCTCGCTGGCGGTATGGGCATCGACATAACCATTGAGCTGAGCCTGCGGCATCGTAGCAGACATCGGCGGAGCGGTCTGAAGACGGGCAGGAGCTTGAGAACCTGGACGAGGGATAGCAGGAGGCTCCGCGGGAGTAGGCAGGTTCGGAACCTGGGGATACTGTTCCTGTAGAACCTCCGACATCTGACGCCCATTGTCCTGGGAAGCGTTGTTGACTTGAGACATCCCACGAGCCTGACGACCGAAGTCCTCATAGATAGCTAGTTGCTCTGTGTTGAGGCCTCCGGGACTCTGTCTGTACGGCTCTGGAATGAACGTGGCCCAGTGTTTGACAGGAGGATCATTGAAGGGCTCGCGAGGGTTGGTGTTGCGGTGGTAGCGGCGGGCCCGGGTACCTCCTTCAATTTGAACGTCGATTTCCGCGATAGATTGCTGTTCTGCCGCTTGCTCAACCATGCCGCATACCGTATCCAAATTGTCATTGACAAACATAAGGATAAGGCCCTCAGGCAGCGCTTGCTCCGGAAGATCCCGTGCCAGAATGCGGATGTTATTCATGATGCTCATGCGCAACGGCTCCTTGCAGGTAACAAGAGCAAGACTGCCGGATAGTGACTTGACCATGGTGTGCGCAGCCTCGCGCATCTTGTTCTCGTCGGCCTCGGTGGCAAAATCCTTCGCGACCAACTGCGACGTGGAGATGGCGGCAATTGTGACGGAACGTTCAACAACCGGTGCGATGATCTCTGCAATGGCAGATTGTGCTGCTGTGTGGAAGATTTGTCTCAAACGGCTGGTGGCTGCCATGTTGGAGGATGCAGGCGGGTAGACGAGAGCCGAAGCAAGATCCGGCAGAGAGGCTTGGATTGCAGCGGGCGAAAAGCGGTCGTTCACAGCCCTTGCGCGGTTGAGGCCAACCAGCGACAGGTCATGGAAACCCTCAAGACCATCCGGTATGGCCTGTCCCAAAATTTCTTCTTCGTGGAGAGGCCTAGACCGAATGCAGTCGGAGGGCTCAATGATCTTGTAGTCAAGGTCCAGGCCCTTGCATAGAACCTCGATCTCGAATTTGAGATTGAGCTTGAGCTCGGCGAAGTGGTACAATTCCATGAGCAACCGAATTATCTCCATGACCCACGGGTTTGGGGGCCTGAAGACCGTCGACTTGCTGGCTTGGATGAGAACCTTACAAGTGAACGGAATGACGATCAGCAGCCGCTGCGTGTCGTGACCCTCTATCAGTAGATCCTTGAAAGAGATGTTCTTGAACTTGAGAGGCTTGTCCCTGGCAATCGTCAGAGAACCGAGCCAACCGCCAAGATTCTTCAGATGAGTGCGCTCGGTTGACGAGTTCATCGTAGACTCGGCATTGAGCATACGAATGACGGAAACGTAAGTTTCCCGAAGAACCTCAGCCCAAAGAAACCGGTCGCCGAAGAGTGCGAGCATATCAAGGTACAACTGCTGGAAGTTCGGCTGCATCTTCGCACGTTCCTCGACAAGATAGCTGGCGAACCACTGATGATGCTTTTCCTCCAGAGCCTCCTTGAGATCGTTGAGCTTATCGACAATGTTGCGCTCCGAGACGTTGTTGAGAACGAACAATACCTTGTCCTGCACCTCCTCGTCCGGATCTTCATACAGCTCCGGTCGAAGCAGAGGATCGGCGTGCAAGCAGCTGAATTGACGCACAACTGATTCTGGGCCAAATTCTTCCACACTCCCGTTCGTCAAGGAAATCCCATTCTGCGAGTCACCATTGGTTTCACCATTGGCCTCTCCAGAGCGTTGTCGTCTTACGATTTCCTCGGCTTTGTTCCAGACTTCGGTGCCTTGAAGCCCTGGCACACGGAGAAGACGGTCGCAGAAACTAGGCCATTCGTGGAGTCGGTTGGAAAAGTTCAGAAGCGCTTGCAGGCCAAACTTGTACATGGAGGCCTCCGGCGGATAATCCTGGACTGCCTCCAATACCATAGCCAGGCCAGCCTGAAGGGGGATTCGTGAGAGCAGGTTGTACTGGATGATACCGCCAAATAGGACAGCCGTGGTCGCCAGTGCCTCCAATGGATACTCGCCAAAGCAGTTGTACTCGTCGAAAAGGCCGTGAATCATGCAAGCAAACAAGTCCTGGTCTGCAGGGTCCTCGGACGCCTTGTACTTCTGCAGCTCTTCGATGATATGACGCACATCGCTTTCACCGCTGTACATGTTCTTGTAATGCTCTTGCATCTTCCTGTCGGCCTCTGGTGATATTGAGTTACCGTCTTTACCATTCGAGTCGATTATTTCATCGAAGCCTTCGCCGTAGTTGATTAACCTCGGGTACGCTCCAATGCAAATCCGCTGCAAAGAAACCAACTCCTCGTCGGGCAGATGACCTTGAAGAAAGCCTAGAAGTGGATGAACAGTCTTGACCGCCAACGGCACATTAGCAGGGGGAACGCCCTCGCGTTGAGCCTGCAAGTCTGTCTCGGCCTTGTTGTTGAGAAATGAAGCCAGAATCCTGGGGAAGACTGGGATTTGCCTAAGCGTGTCCTGGGCCCATGGATCTAGGTCAAAGAGACCCTCCCTATGTGCGAGAGCCGCCAGGTCCAAGCTCATGTCGGAGTTTAACGCAACGAGATCTTGAATCCAACCGTGCTCCGCCCCGTGCTCCATTATGGTAGTCAGGGAAAGAGGATTGGCATTGTAGAAGTCGAGGAACCTGGCGGCAACCCAAATGCTATCTTGCTTCCAAAGACCGTGAAGTGCGAAGCTGTAGACGTTCGGTACGCGTTTCTCGACGAATGGTCCGAAGAGCTGACGCATAGCCATTTCCTGGAGACCAACCCATGGCTTGGGTACAGCGGATGCGGCAACAACGAATATGTCCGTGTTCTGGTTGATGACAGTTTGCGGAATCTGTGAACGTTGAGCAATGTTGTAGGTCTCTTGTGACTGGAAGATGATGTTGAAAAGAGCTGCCGTCGCATCCAGCGAGACGAGCGGGTGCTTCACAACTTCCTTTGCGCGTTCCTTAACCACGTCAGAGGCGTCTTCGAATTGCTCCAGCGTGAAAGCCTTGCGCAGGCGAGGGACTTGAGTGACATCCAGATCCTCGGGGGAGCAAGCCAAGAACGCCACGACGAAAGAAAGTTGGGTATCCTGATGGTTCCAAGATCCTCCCCATAGCAGTTGTATGTCAAAGTTCTCGTACTCTTGAGCCAAAGGTAGGAACGCATTGTACAATGCCAGAAACTGTTGCGTAGTGACCTTCAGGTTCTCACGATCGAACGAGTGAACCACATCCTGCCAATCCAACCGTTGTCCCGCACGGTGCTCCCGTAACGCAGCGACGAAGTTAGTCGCATTGTATGCTTGGCCATTCTGCGTGATTGCCATGAAGAGAAGCGCATTGGCAACGTTCTGATAGCTCATATCGCGGGCCTCGACTGTAGCCAACATTTCCTTGCACGAGTCCAAGCTCGAAGTTGCGCGAGGACCCGCACGTTGGACATGCCTGATGAGCGGGTTCTGGTTCTCAAGCAGCTCGAACATGTGCAGGGACGCGGTAACATCCGGAGGTAGTATACCGGTCAGCTTGTCGTATTTCGTGCGGATGGCAAACAGCAGACTGTTCTTGCTCTCGTCGTTCCAGGTGCGTGGAGGATCTTGTGCCAGGCGATCGATGTCGGTGGCAAGGATGCTGGATGGGATGTCGTCTTGCGAGTCCGGGTGTGAGTTGACGAGGGTCATGAGGAAATTTTGGTAGTTGTTGGATAGGATGGCATCGGCTAGTGCGGAAACGAAAGTCAGTGGGGGATGGAAGTTGTGGGCGAGGGGCTGCGGTCTCACCCTTGGTTCTCAGATCCGTCTTTGACGTGGTCTTGCACGCCAAAGCTAGGGTTGTCTTGGCGACCGGGTCCAGCTTGAAATGCTCCATAAATGTGGACAGGTCAAAGTCCCTGAAGAGATCGCCCTCAGTCGTGTCAATTGACTCGGCAATCTTGTATGCTTGTTGGGGGTCACGCATGATCTTGTGCATCTCTTCCACAAGCAGCCCGTAGCTGCCAGAGTTGTCACCGCCCTTCACATTGCCTGGGAAGATCTGCGGCGCATTGCTCTGGAGCAAGCGACGGAAATACTTTGAGAAGACCTCCATGCCGTTTGAGTTGACGAGCTGTGGCGGGAGACAATGTCAGCGCGGATGTGGAGGGGGGCAACTGCGGGCTTCACTGACCTTGCGAATCTGATCGGTCTGCTGTTCCCACTTGGTCTTATCCTTATCTTCCTTGAGTGAGCTCAGGAGCAGGAAGACTTGTGCGATGACGATTTTGGCGAGCGACTGGCCAGACGGGCCCGATGCAGTGGACGTGCTGCTCGGCGAGCCGATGTTGCCCGACTGCGAGAGCGAGGGCGACGCGCGAGCTACCTTGGAGCTCCCTCCGCCGCTGGTGCTTGGCGCACCTCCACCACCTTGCGATGCGGAAGGCAAAGCCGCGGCGGAGGAAGCAAAATGTGAAGCGCCCTGGGAAGCTATGGTTCTTGAGCGCCCGGAGGACAGCAGCTGGCCCGGGGTGTGCTGCTGCTGTAATCCGGATTGCGACGGCGAGAAGGGCGACGACGTCGACGAGACGGACGAGGTGCGGCTGATGATGCGCCGGGTGCCGGGCGATGCGACGGAGGGCGGATTGTTGACGGGCGAGAAGGAGGTTCGCGAGGGGCTGTTGGCAGCCGAGTTGGAGCGTGTCGAGGTGAAGGCGGTTGAAATGGGAGTAAGGCCACGCCGTCCGCTGGGTTGCTGACTTGAAGAGCCCCAGGGGAATTGCTGGCTCATCTAGGCAGCTATTCCATCGGGTGCGCACGCGCGACAAGAGGGAGAAGAGGTGGCGGCGAGGAGGACAGGTGTGGTCGGTGGGGGACGAGGCACTGGAGGTGAAGTTCAAGGTTGACAGCCCGACGTGAACGGGCCGTGCGGCACCGACAGCGACCAATGTGAAGGGCTCACGCGCGCAATGGACAATGGAAAGTGAGAAACGAGCAATGGATATTCACTACAGCCGGTCTCACTCATGTCTAAATCTGCAAACCTGCCTATGCCGGCACCGTCGCATGCGCGGCAACCGTCTGCGGCGCCTCGACAGTCGCAACCGGCAGCGCAGCAGCAGCGCAAACACGCCCGCCAGCGCCCCCAGGCTATGTAATGTCTACCACTGTGCAAGGTGGCGGCCGTGCCCTGAGCAGCGGCTGCGTCCTCCCGCCGCCCTACCGTCGCTCGAAGCCGCACGGTGCCGGCGGTCGTGGCAGCGAGGCCTGGCCTGCAGCAACGCGCCACGGGCGCTGTTGTCGGATGGCGGCGCCGGCAAACGCTCATGACGCGCCCTGTTAGAACTCCCAGAAGTGCCGGCCATGCACCAGCCCGAGGAAGAGCGTGGGCGTGCGTGCCTGACTGAGGCGGTGGGCTGCGGAGGAGGCGCGGCGCGTCAGTGGCTGGTTAACCTCATCCCACTCGTTAGACGTTTTGCTTATTGATGCTGTTCTTCTGGTGGTGATAACAACGGTTTGAGTTAGCAAGCTGTGCACGGTCGCGTTTTCACAAACGCCGCGCGATCCTAGCGGAGAGAATTCTTACGTAAATGAAAGCTCGTGCGCGTTACGGTACGACACGATATGTAATATCCGCGCGAAGTCGTCTGGCCGGTGAGATAATCAGTGGCTGGTTACCCGGCGAACGTAGGCGCATGTTGTGCCTTGGCAGCCCGACGCGCGAACAGCAGTTGCTGCCAAACGCTCCACCAACCCAGGCACGCGCCGCCGACCTAGCGCCCCTGCCTCTCTGTTAATTACCAGCTACGCCCTGCAGAAACTTTGCACTGCTGCTTTTCACGACCCTTCCCCTACCTGCCCTGACACCAGATTAGACGCCATCCTATCCCGGCATCATGCCTGGGACCACCGTGAGCGACCCACCGTCGGTCTCTCTGTCGTGTTCGGTCTCCCCGTCCGCCCCGGTATGATCGCTGCTTACCGTTGCTAGTTGCGAACAACTTCTGGGGTAAAGATGATGCTGGCGTTACTCCGCTCCTTGAGCGCATGCACAGTGCTAAGGTCACTGGCGATGAGTTGAAGTCTTTCTACACCGGTTCGTCGGCCGACTCGTCGGGCAGCTGCATCAGCTAACCGCCTCACAGCTCGCGCCCACATCGAAGAGGAATATGCCCGCAAACTCCTCAACCTATCCCGCAAGCCGCTCGGTTCGTCAGAGTCCGGTACTCTGAAAATGTCCCTCGATGTTGTTCGCGCCGAGATCGAGTTGATGGGCAAGCAACACCAGCAGATCGCAGGCCAGATGAAGTCGGAGCTGGAGGAACAACTGTCGGCTTTCACAGGAGGTCTAAAGGAGCGAAGGAAAATCGTGCAGACCGGAATCGAGAAGCTCTTGAAGGTCAAGATGCAACAGACGTCCGCGGTCAACAAGGCTAGAGACCGGTATGAGCAGGACTGTCTGAAGATCAAGGGTTACCTTGCTCAAGGGCACATGGTCATGGGCCACGAGGAGCGGAAGAATAAGGCTAAGCTGGAAAAGACCCAAGTACAATTATCTGGAAGCAGTCAAGAGTACGAGCAGGCCGTCAAGATATTGGAAGAGACTACTTCTCGATGGAACCGAGAGTGGAAGAAGGCGTGCGATGTGCGTATGTCCCCAAGACCAGAATGGGCGGCGGCTAACAGAAGCACAGAACTTCCAAGATTTCGAGGAAGAGCGTCTCGACTTCATGAAGAGTAGCTTGTGGGCTTTTGCCAACATCGCTTCAACGGTTTGCGTCAGCGATGATGCGGTGAGCCACACGTTTACTTCGAGATCTTTCTAGACACTGACGGACCCTATAGTCCCTTGAAAAGATACGCCTCTCTCTTGAAGACTGTGAGGTCGAAAAAGACATTACAAACTTCATCCGCGACTGCGGCACTGGCCAGGAGATCCCGGATCCGCCCAAGTTCATCGACTTCTGCCGAGGGGATGCCGCCGACGATGCATCCATGACTTCCGAGGACAACAACTATACAGTCGCTCAATTTGCCCGTACAATGAACCCAGCTTTCCGAAGTGCATCGCCGCAACCATCACTGTTCGAATCTCACCATGATCCAAATAATCCATTGGCTAGAGAGTTGGCTCATAGGGATGGAAATGTCCCCGCATCCTCACCAATTGATCCTCCCCCGTCAGCCAGGACCGACCCACGTGCTGTAGCGCAGGCCATGCAGGAGCAGTACCAAAGCCAGTACGGGGAAATCCCTCAGATACCCCACAACGCCTATCCTGCGGATGGTATGACTCAGTTCTGCCGCATAGCTCGTTCCGAGAGAGGTTCGTCGATTTCGAGCCCGGCCCGTCCAGACAGCCGTGACTCTCGCAGCGACCTCTCGGCACCGACTTCTTTTACTAGTGCGGATCCTGCGAGCGGCCCGGCGTCCCCTATCAAGCAAACAGACGATCCAGTTGCCGAGACCACGCCCGTACCACCTCGTGAGAGAGGTGTGTTGAAGAAAAAGAGTGGCTTTTTCCAAGGCGGTAGCCCGTTCAAGAGGAAGAGTAGGGCAGAGGAAAGCGGATCGCCGGCCAGTACTACTCCTACCGGACGCAACTCATGGTCAGCGCCAAGTGCTCGCGAAGGCTCAAGGCCTCCTTACGGACGCCAAGCTCGTACGCCCATTCTTGGTAGCCATGATGCAGTTTCTGCCAGCCCGGAGCCGGATGCAGATCCAGTTGATCCCAGGGCCAATTTCCAGCTCAATGTCGGAAAGAATGTCTTCGATGTTGCATCTCCTGACAAGAGGAACGACTCCGCTAATCCAGCAGCTGAAGAGCAAGACCCTATCGCTGCTGCCCTGGCAGAATTGAAAGCACCATCTAAGCAAACTTCTGTACGCATGACGGCCGATCGGTATGCAGGACTTGCAACCCCAGCTCCTTCTGCATCCGGAACTGCGCCTCTCGCTAGCAGCAACGCTTCTCGTGGAATGCCCCCGCCTTCCTACGAGCAGCCAATGAGCCGCTTGGGCGCACCTCAACCTGCTCATACTGCAAAGCAGATGCAACAGACAACCCAAAACTACGTCAAGCAGACACAGAACATGTTCAACCCTCGAGCATCCGGAGGATCCTCTCGTCCGAGCACCCGTGGCAGTCAGGATATTCGTGGAACCAGCCCAGCTCCTGGTCCAAGAGCCACTAGCCCCCGGCCTGGCTTCAATAACCGGGCTACATCTCCGAACCCGTACGCTGCTCCTGCTGGCGGTAATAGACCTCGTGCCCAGTCGACAAGCCCCGTGAAGCCTCGCGAGTGGGGCAGCTGGAACTCTCGACAAGGCGAGCCTGGCAACGCGCAACGTGCAGCCTCACCACAGCCTCAATACAGCCGTCCCGGTACCCGTACGGGCGCTACTTCTCCTGCACCGCACTTTGGTGGCTCCAGTCAACGGCCTGCCAGTAGCGCTGGAGGTGCTATGGTGCTCGCGCCTTCTCCTAGTGAGGGTGGCGGCTATGGCGGTGGAAGCCAAAGAACTGGACGCTCCAGCGCTCGTCCCCAGAGCTACTACGGTGGTGGTGGTGGTGGAGGCGGCGGCGGCGGCGGCGAGGTCGGCCGTGTCCGCAGCAGGAGCGTTGCCGCAGATGCTCGCTACACTTCAACTGGGGCTCCCATCATGCATTACTGTAAGAAACGTCCCTCAACGCCTTGTTTTTTTTTTTTTTTTTTTTTGGTACTGACTAGCTTTGCAGCTCGCGCGTTATACATGTATCAAGCACAGATTCCGGAAGAACTCAGCTTCAACAAGGGCGACGTTCTTGCTATCACCCGAGAGCAGGATGATGGCTGGTGGGAAGCCGAAGTCCTCAGCAAGGCTGGGCGCTTGGGCTTGGTCCCCAGCAACTATCTGCAAAACTGCTGAGCAGTTCTTACCCACTTATACCCTTCCCACGTGTCTTCGGACACTGTGCCTCTCCCTTGCGTACGTACATATAACGAAGCCTTGGCATGTTTGCATTTGCATTTCAGCGATGGTTAAGCTGACGGTCGCTCTCATGATTCTGGTAATGATTTCAAGAGGTTGTTTTTGTTCGGTTGGATTCCCCCAAGATTGTTGCTTTTTTTCCCTTGTAGGTGGAGCGGTATCGGCGGGGTGACGTCCATCTTCTCCTTTTCACGAATTTCATTGTTCTACGATACTGCTAGAGCCAGGCATGACAAAGCGATACACTGCGACCATATACAGTGTCCGAATCTTTGAATATGTGAGACTTGCGTCGTCATAGAAGCTTCAAGATGAAATCATGCACAACAATGCTGCGGCTTTGAGGTTCAGCGAAAAGCATGGGTGCCGTCGTATGTCGATCATCGAAGTGACTTTATTTACCAATAACCACAGGATATACGATATATCAAGTGTTCTCTAGCTATGTCCCGTCTCTTCTAAGAGACACTTCTCCGTAAGCGCTACTGACTCCCTTGCAACCTGAACTCGACTGACTGATATAAAAGTAAAAGAGTATTGAACGCCACGATCCGAACGACCTGCCCCATCGTTGACTTTTTCCGAACCATGACACACAAAACGCGAACACCAAGCAGATAAACATGTCAACAAAAAATAAAGAAGAAAGCGGAAGAGGAGGGTAAAGAAGAGGAAAAAATAACATGAACGTCCAGACAACATCACTTTGTCCGTCTACACCAACATGACGCCTCGAATCCACTGCTTGAAGCCTTTCTCCACGCTCTTGGAGAAGCTGACCCAAAACGCCATCGTCTCGCTCACGGGGGGCGGACAGTACTCCACGATGGCTTTGACGTGCAGCTCCCGCAAGCCCCTTAGCCACAGCAGCTGCTCCACCCACTCGAAGTCCACGCCGGCGATTGCCTTCAAACCTAACCCGTACAACAAATCTCCGTTCAGCACCTTGCTCGCATCTTCCGCCGCACCACCGCCGTTGTCCGTCGGCGTGGCCGTGCCGGACGACGGGCGACTCCCCAGGCTCCGCGGCTGGATGAGCCGGAAGTGCTCGACGGCAAGCGCGGGCACCTCGTCCCACCCACTCCCTCCAACAGCGCCGGACGACGACGGCGGCTTGCCCGCAACAACGCCCAGCGAGAGCGTCAAGCCGGGCACGGCGAGTTCACGCGCCATGTACTCGCACGCGGCGCGCCACTCGGCCCGATCGAACTCTTTGACAGACGGCAGCGCGCGCTTGACCAGGGCGATGCGTGCGACGCGGGCGCGGGCGAGCGGCGTGAGGGTCGACAGAAAGGGCACGACGGCCTCGACGTGCGTGTCGAAGTCGAAGACGTAGGCGCCGTACAGCAGCTCTGCGGCTTCGGCGTGGCACTGGCGGCACGCGCGCAAAATGGCTGGGTGCAGGCCCGGGTTGTTGGCGAGTGCGTAGGTCGTGGTTACGGTGCGGGTGCGCATGGCATCGCGGATGTGGTAGCGCGGCCGCGCGGATTTCGGGGAGGATAGGATGGACGAGGCGGCGGCGGTGTTGTCGGGGTCGAGGGTGCGGATTTGGAGGGTGCGCGGTGCGCGGAGGTGGTGCGAGGCGTTGTTCTGCTGGTGGTCCTCGTCCTTGCGGTAGACTGGGGCGACGAATTTGGCGCTGGGAGGGCACGGCTCGCTGGAAGCAGGCGGGAGCAGCAGCTCCTCGTAAATCATGAGGCGGATCTCGGTGGGGAGCCGCAAGAAGGGGGATGCTTGCTTGACCATTGTGGCGGCCTTGTTAAGCAGAGGACGGAGCAATTGGGAGGTGAGAGCAGGTATGGACGGAGGCTGAGGTCTACAGCAATGCTAGAGAGAAGAGAAAAAAAGAGCGCCAGGCCGGGGGCAAGTGCGCATATCGGGCCTTATGGAGATTTGGTCGGGACCGCGAGAAGAGTAATCGGTCAGTAATCTGCCTGGCGGGCGGGCATCATGGTGTGCAATGCCGCGCCGGCGCTCCACAAGCGCGATGACGGCAGGGTATGCTTATCGCGACGCCGCCCGCCCACGGCTATCCTCGGTCTGGCTCCGGCTCCCTCCCGATCGGCGCCTGCCATTGGCCGCTGCGGGAGCCGGCAGTGAAAAAATCCCAACAGCAGATCACCGCTCTCCTAACGGTGGCACTCAGGGCCTCCTGCCGCTGCGTTGATACTCGTACATTGATTTAACCGTCTGCCCTCGAATGTCCCCAGGGGCTCCCTCCAAAACCCAAGCCGCGCCCCATGGAGTCTCCGCAGCAAATTGGCCCAAACGCCCCGCTGTCAGTGTCCACCTTAACGCCCGCGCTGATGCAATAATATAAATGTCTCACCTGATACTTCTGACTAACCCCAGGAATCCCCTGTCCTATCGCGACATCTGTGTGGGTGGTGTTGCGGTTCCGCCTCGCGCTGAAAGCAGGGCCCGGGGCCGGGGGTTTGGATGTCGTCTCCACGCAGGGCCACTATTCCTCCACTTCTCCTTCTTCGCTGAGGTCCTCTTCCGCGGCTGTTCTCTTCCCTTCCTCCGCCGACGCCTGTGCTTCCGCTGCCGCCCCGTTTGCCTCTGTCCTGATACGTTTTGCATCCGGCTCTCGTGCGGCTCCGATCTCCTTGTCTTCGTGCTTCACCGCTTCCGCTGTCTCGGCCTCGTTCTTTCGACTTCCATTGGCATCGCCGTCTCCGTTCTCTATTCTGGTTATATCGTCGCGCGACCGCTTGACGCCTTGCTCGCTGCTTGTTCGCTCCATGCCGACAGAGCTTGGTGCAGGGCTCGTGGGCGTCTGCGATGTCCTTAGCCTCGTCTGCGCATACAGGGGATCGCCGTCCTCTGGGGTCCGTAGACCTACGTAGATGCTCTCGCCGCCCTTCTGCGGCGTGACATTCTCGTAGATGTTGGCCATGTAGTTGCACGCCCGCCTGATGTCCCTCAGCTTG
Organism: Diplodia seriata; assembly: GCF_021436955.1. Lineage (NCBI taxonomy): Eukaryota > Fungi > Ascomycota > Dothideomycetes > Botryosphaeriales > Botryosphaeriaceae > Diplodia > Diplodia seriata. Next base: position 3,740,544 of record NW_027117308.1, on the reverse strand, counting down.
ACGTGCTGGATTTCCCACCACGGCTTGCCATCCTCATCCTCGAACGCCACTTCGCACAGACGAGCCCCGCAGTACAGTGCCGACGCTGCTATCGTTCGCGATGTGAAGAGCAGGCAGAGCTGCGTGAGGTTGCTGTCGTTGATGAAGCTCCAGGCCGCGTTCCGAAGCCGCTTGTGGTGCTCGACATTTTGATAGACTAACATGTCGAACAGGAGCTTGTGTGGCGACTCGATCGTCAGGTCGAAGCAGATGGTTTCGAGCAGGACGTCTTCGTTGTAGAGGATGGTGTCGCGCCACCGCCAGAAATCCTTTGTCTGTTCATCCACGAGGAGATTCGGATTCTTCTGCGCGACCCGGCAGCATGCAACAACCAGCTCTTTCATCTTACGGCAGTTCTCCTCCACCTTCGTTGCGAGGAACAGGGATGTGGCGGCGATTTGCTGAATCGATCAGAAAGGCGCTTTCAGGCTGGGAAGGGCACGTACATAGTGGTGAAGCGCCTTGTATCCGTCCTTGCTGACGAGAGAGCGGCGGACGATGAAGCGGTTCAGGAACACGCCAGCCGTCGACAGGGTAAGCTGCGGCAGCTTCAACATGGCGCCGACCTGGTATATGAAAGTCATGCCCTTGTAGCGCATTTCTTTCTCTTGCTCCGGCGCCATGCCATCCTCGATCGAGGGTGTGTGCAACAGCTCTTCTTCGGTGAATATCCACTGTTGTTCGTTCTGCACGGCGACAGGGTTCGGGGGGCGGGGTCGCTCGCGCGGACGCGTTGGTGCGGCGGGCTGCAAAGGCATCTTGGTGGAGCGCGAACGCGTCGCGGACTCTAGGGAAAGTAGCTCGTGCGGTGGTGCCGGTGGTGGGTGCGGCGTGCGGACATTGATGGCGGTGGCCGCAGCGACGTTTGCGGTCAAGAAACCAGTTAAAGAACGTAGGCGGACCCTGTGGCGGTCATGGGCGTGGCGCGCCGGTCGAGAGATTACGGTGGGAATGCGACGATGGGCGGAGGATGCGAAAGTGAAATGCCGATCGAGGGACACCCGTTTTATGTCGTGGCCGCGGTTGCTCCGCTGTCCTCTTGAGCGCTCGCAACCCCGAGCTTCTGCAAGCTATCCGCAGGCCGTCCCGACCACCTTCCAGCCCCGCTCTGCCAGTCGCTCACTATCCCGCCAATTGACTCCTCTACGCTCTTTCCCAGCCCGTCTCCTACAATGGCGTCCAAGAACAAGTACTCGGTGCTCCTCCCTACCTACAACGAGCGCCGCAACCTCCCCATCATCACTTGGCTGCTGGCCAAGACCTTCACCGAGAAGTACGCCTGTCGCCTGCCTCCGGTCTGTTGGCACGTTCCCCTGACTCTTCTGCAGCAACCTTGATTGGGAGATCGTCATCGTCGACGATGGCTCCCCCGACGGCACCCAGGACGTGGCCAAGCAGCTCCAGAAAGTCTACAGCCCCGAGCGCGTTCTGCTGAAGCCGCGCGCCGGCAAGCTTGGCCTGGGAACGGCCTACGTCCACGGCCTGCAGTTCGCGACCGGCAACTACGTCATCATCATGGACGCCGACTTCTCCCACCACCCCAAGTTCATCGCCGAGATGGTCAGGGTGCAGAAGGAGAAAAACTACGACATTGTCACCGGCACTCGCTACGCCGGCAACGGCGGCGTCTACGGCTGGGACCTCAAGCGCAAGTTTGTCAGCCGCGGCGCCAACCTGTTCGCCGACACCCTGCTGCGCCCTGGCGTGAGCGATTTGACCGGCAGCTTCAGGCTGTACAAGAAGGAGGTGTTGCAAAAGGTCATCACCAGCACCGAGAGCAAGGGTTACACTTTCCAGATGGAGATGATGGTCAGGGCAAAGGCCATGGGTTTCTCTGTTGCCGAGGTCCCCATCAGCTTCGTCGACCGCCTGTATGGAGAGAGCAAGCTGGGTGGCGACGAGATCGTTGAGTACGCCAAGGGCGTCCTCAATCTGTGGCTCAAGGTCTAAGATATCCGCTGGAAGGAGTATGTATGGCGTACGCATTCTGATCGGCGTTGGAGGACACGGTGGGACTGGGTGAGCCGGTTAACTTACTAATATCCACATTTGCGCAAATGAAAGTGCTTCCACCAGGACTTCACGGTTCCGGCTGTGCAGTGGCTGCAGTCCACAAGCATCTTTCACTTGACGAGACTGCTTGCGTAGTCCGTGTTCCTACTGTTGTGGTGGTTCTGTCTGTGGATTGGATGTCCGTTCGTTGGTGTGCTTCACATTTTGACATTTCGGGAATCTGCACGAAGATCATTCCTAGTACATACTTGGGGTCTATATTCACTGCTATTGTACAGCCTGGAGATCGTCGTGAAGCGCAGGCTTACACCAACAGGTGGCTGTGCAAGGGGCACCAATCAGGAAATACCGGCAACGCGCAAAGGATTCGGCACAGCCCAGAACACGCTCCCACTGCACACATCATTTCCCGAACCGTTGACGGGGAATATTCCCTTGAGGCTTCAGAGACAAATATTCGACCAGTTCCAATGTGCACGTAGATGTCGCAGCACCGCGGGGCTGTGTGAGTGACCCGACGGCTCCTTGGAGCATCAACACGAGGATGCCGAATTTTGCTGCCTAGCCGCCTCAGGGTATTTATAAGCCGGACTGTCGTGGTACACTTGATGTCCACCATTACCATCCCATCATCAAGATTCTGTATTTCCCTCCAGCAAAGACCAGTCTACTCAATATGCCCCCTAAAGGCTCCTCCCCCTCTGTGTTGAGCGCCAGCCTCCTGCGCCGCATCACCATCTTCACCTTTCTCCCGGCATTTCCCCTCCTCCTTGCCCATGGAATCGCCTCTCACAAAGCTTTCCCCGCTCTTGGCTTGTTGCCGCTCGCCGGCTCTGTCGTCCTTGGCTGCTTTACCCTCTACCGCGACCGCATCGCTGTCAGCGGCTCGTCCATCCAGCAACTTTCGGCCTCCAACATCTTCTTCGCTGATGTTTTGCTGGCTATTACGCTACTCTCAATCCTAGTCGCGAGCTGGGTCACTCTGACCAAAGAGTCATGGCGGTATGACGACGGTTCGCTGGTCATTTTGGGAACATACGGCACGGTGTTCATGCTGGTGAACTTGTAAGATTTACCTGCCCCTGCTCTCTATCCCTCCCTTTTTCTACAACCGACGTGCTAACAATCTCATTTTACAGCATCATTCATCTTTATTTCGCTGGCTTGCAGTTTCTACACAAGATGGCGACAAGATCCTGCAGCTGTGCGCATTGTCAAAGCGTCACCAAGAGTAGTCCTCTGATGCGCATAGTGTCAGAGTACACCCTTCTCAACGAGGAAGACCCTGAGGAGGAGGAGGAGGAGGAGGAGGAGTCATATACGGATGTTGAGGCCGGCAACGGGCCAAACTCCCAGTGATTCAAGCCACTGGAGCCCGCATCCAACAAGCTCTGAACGGACCCTCATCCTTTTCTGAGAGCATCCGTTGAACCCTCCTAGCACACAGACCACAGTCCTTCCTCATCGCACATAATTGACAACTAAATCGTAAACGATCAAACTCTTGCTGTATCTGCGCTGATTCTCGTTGATACATTCATCTACTCACATGATCAAAGCTTTCATCGTATCGTACCGGTGTTGATCTACTTAAATACACGCCCTTCTAATTGATACACCGGGTTTTGGCTTGCTTCAGTGCTCTTCCCCTGTATGAGCTCTGTTATGCCATCCTATCCTCCACACAGGTCAAGCTATATTCGTATTCCCTGGTGGTCTTTTCCTCAGTCCCCAGATACTCCACGATACTACCACGGTGGTTATCTCATAGACCAAGATGGGTTCGCAAGGAGACCCAGCCGCTTCAGGAATAGTCTGCACAAGACATTTGCCAAAGCTCCAGCCTTGCCATTCAGCACTACATCGAGTTGGAAGTGCACTCTTGTCTTCCTGCTGAAGCAGCATGATAGCAATGGCAGTCGTGGTTTTTGCATGAACCGACTTTCAAAATTCATGGAAACAACGAACTCAAAGACATCAAAACAGTTGTGCGCACGTATTTCTGATATCTAGGCTTGTGGAAAACTCTGGCGCTTGGAGGACTGAGGTGTCTTCTCGCGTCCATGCTTCGAGCGCTATTGGTTGGTTGGGACCTTTTTTTTGGGAGTTACACAAGCAATGAGGCCACCAATGACACAGAAGGACAGGCAACACAGCCGAATGATTGCACGAACACAAGGGTAGGGTATAATATCATATAGATCTTCTCTGCATAACCCTGTCCTTGCCTCTCCGTCTTTTCCACGTGTACTTAAACCCACAATTATATGCCGCCCATACATGCATGCAAGCCTTGTCCAAGAGCTCATCAGACAACATTATCGCCAACGACCCTCAAGACCGAGCTGCCGGAACCGGGCTTGCTGACGACGATAGCGGATTCGAGCTTCTCATCCGAGATGTCGGGCCACCTCTTTCTGTAGTACCGCTCAACCCACTTGGCCTTGACCTTCTCAACCTTGTCCTTGGGTACGAGATGCACGCTGCAGCCCCCCCAGCCGGCGCCCGTCAACCTACTGCCGACGGCCCCAGCGCTAAGGGCCAACTCGCAGAGCTCATCGAGCTCGGGGCAGCTGCATTCGTATAGGTCGCGGCACGACTCTTGAGTCTCATTCATCAGCGCGCCAAGCTGCTGCAACAACTCGGTCGTCTTGCCGTCCTTGGGGGCCGGAGGGTTGTCCAGCAGATCGAGGAACCTAGCGACGCGCAGGGATTCACTGAAGACGTGCATGGCGCGCTGCTTGAGCTTGAAGCGCTCCGCACGCACGGAGAACTTGGACTCGAAGCGTTGCTTGAGCTCCTCGACGCTGACGCCGAGCATCTCGGAAATCTGCTCGCGGGTATATCCATCTTCCTGGGTGAGGTAGTTTTCGCACAGAGTGAGAAGTTGCTCCAGCTGCTTCTGGAACTCCGGCAGCGGTGTCTGGGTGTTATCCGCCTTCCCCTCCTTCTCCTCGAAGTAAGTGTCCTGGAAACCTCGCAGGCTGATGCCCAGGGGTGATGAGTCCTCGGGCAGCGGCTTCTTGAGGCTGAACGCAGCGTGAAGGAATGCCGCGGCCAGTGTGCATTCGACAACGCGCAAGTTGTAGCAGACAGGTGCGGTAACATGCTTGTCCGCAGCCACGAAGGATTGGGCGATCACGAAGGTGAGCTCCGGATCTGTGTGGGGAAATGACACGGATCTCGTGGAGAGCTTGGGTTTGAAAGAGACATAGAGGGCGCTCCCACGCTGAGAGAAGACAGAGGCAGACTGGTCCATGCTACAGTGACCGTTAGCGGCGTCCCAGCTTGTGGAGCGTGGACACTTACCCGCCAGAGTTGACACCAACGGCACGCTCCGAAACAATGGCCAGCTCAGTAAGCTCCGTTTGGTCGACTTTCTCCTCCCCGTTTGCCCGCATGACTGCGAGAGCACTAGCGCACACGAACGCGGCGCTGCTGGACAGACCACCGCCAGCCGGAACAGTGCCATCGAGCAGGATGTCCATGCCCACCGATGCGAAGTCAGTCTTCCCCTTCTTCTTCGCCAAGAGTTTAGCCGCGCCACGCAGTCCGGACTTGAAGTAATTTGTCCATTCATGTGCAGATGCGTCGATCGGAAGCTCTCCCTGCGCGGGGATCTCAAACTCGCGTGTGGGGAATTTCTCCGGGTTGACATTGGCGATGCGGACTCGCGGGGCCTCGGATGCGGGACGGACAGCGACAGCGATGAGGACGTCGGCGGTCACAGCCATGGGCAGGACCTCGTAGAGCGAGTAGTCAATGTGCTACGCCTGTCAGCTCATATGATCCGGTGCTGGTGGGACCACGACGGCTTGCTGGCACGTACCTCGCCAATGATGTTCACGCGGCCGGGGCTACGCGACACGAAATCGGCCTGCTTGCCGTAGCTGTCCTTGAACGAGGCCAGGAGATGCTCCCAGCGCTTCTGTTGGACGGAAATGGCATCTTCGGGATAGATGTCCTTCAGCGAGCTTGCGGTTGGAACTTCCATGGCGTCGGCGGGGTAGTGGTGCGACTGACGGACGTCGAGGGTGACGCAAGCATATAAAGGCGACAAAGGCTGGGTTTGTGGAGGGACGGGGAGCCGCGGGGCACAGGTTGTGGAGAGATTTGGGTGGAGCTGGGCCGTCGAAGCAATTGGGTGACATCAAATGGTTGCGGTGATGCTCACGAGCTCGCTTCCACGGCTGCCCCGCCTTGCCCCGCCGCCGAGTCGCCGCGCTCGCTGCCATCCCGCCCCAACGGCTTGTTGACCCTTTCCGCCTCGCATCGCCGGTGGGCGCGCCAATAGCAATGGGCGATCGTGCTGAGATCCGCATCGCCTGTTGCACAGCGAAAAGCTCCGCGCACTCTGCTCAAACTGAAGTCCGTCGCCCACCTTCCGCTTTGGGCCATGGTTCAGCCACAACGCGAGCAAAAACCTTTGTCAATCGCATGATCGCGGAGACGCTCCGCAATGCGCGCCTCGACAGGTGAGCATGGAGCCACGGCTTCGCATTTTGCACTGGAGATGGCTCGGCCTGGGAGGGTTCCCGCTGGCAGAGATTGACGGCGGGAATGGACCCACACCCTGCAGGCATATCCTGGGGCAAGCCGGCTTTCTAGAGCGCGCGCAACGGCTCCCTGCGTGTTCCTGCAGGCTGCATGGGCTTGCTCTGCAATAAACGCTTGCAGCCGGATCGGTGGCCGCACCATCCAATCCAGCGCCAGCGATCGGCCGGCAGTGGCATAGTGTCGCTGATATCCAGCTACCCAATTCAGTGGTGGGACCAAACGCATCATGACAGCTGCGCCCTGGAGTCAGCCAACGATGCATGCTGCAGCCAGCTGGCCTCTGGTTTGATTGCTGTATGCAAGGCCCTCTGCAGCAGGAACACGTGCTTCCGCGCCTGCAAATTATCAGAGTCCGCAGCACGGGTGGGGAGGACGGGGACCGGAGACGCGGCAGTGAGCATGCAACGGATCGCGGCCTCCATGCAAGCAATTCTCAACCCGGAAGCTTGGCCGTGCAACGGCAAGCGGGGCGGCCACGTGCGTGACGTCGGAGGCCCCAGAAGCTCGGTTCTTCAGATGTTTGCGAGTACCACTGAAGGAAGCGCGGTGGCACTTGCATAGGTGAAGATGGAGTCTGACAGTGTTACTCACGCCCGCGCCTTGCGGGCGAAGGAGGGCAAGTCGCATGACCTCTCGTGGCTCAGCCGCTACGAAAACCGGCCCATCAGCCAGACACGTCGCCGGGCGAAGGCGGCAAATCAGACCCGGTGCAGGCAGCGGCGAACGCGTGTAGGTGGACGTGTGGGTCCGTCAGCCCTACAGGGACCGCTGCGGCTCAAGGATGGTTCCATGGTCCTTCTTTTCGTTGGGCACCGGCTGCGGCTGATATATGGCTCGGGCGGTGAGAGGGCGCCTGGCGCCTGGCGCAAGGCGTTGGCGTTGGCGTAGTGAAGGCGCGGAGTCCGCACCGCGTGGCGCGCGGTGGCCGAGGCAAACGCTGGCGGGGCGCAGGCAGACACGGTGAGCATGACGGGCTGGTTCGGGGATGTGGCGTGGGCCTGCAGGCGATGCGGAGAGCACAGCGGTGAGCTGCAAGTCGGGCACAGGCTGCTGCACCATGTCCCATGCCCATCCTTCGTCGCTTTCTCCATCACGGGCCCGCTCCCTTGGCCGCACTCGATCGCCGCGCGCTTGCGGATGAGTCAGCCGGGCGGGCCAACGAGGAAATTGCCTATAAACTCTGCATTGGGCGAATCTGTTGACCGCACTGCCCGGCTCTCCAATCCTGCGGACGTGCGACTGTTCTGCCCCCATCTGCCGCCCGAGGCTCTGTCCGCCAGCGCTGCCCCCCAGTGACTCTTAACATGTGCACTGCAGACCCGACTGGCGCACAAGGCTCCAGCGCTCTCCCAGCCGTCCGCGCAGCCGCATCCAGCTGAGCGGCGAGTCCGACGAGCTGGGCGGGGTGGATCCGGGCAGCTTCCTCGTGCATGCGCCTGCGCCTGCTGCATCGCGGTGGTGGCGAGCCTAGGAAGACGGAGGCACAACGCACGAAGAAAATTGGCAGCCGCGACCTCGAGGTAAGATGCCCGATTAAGCAAGTTTGTCTTCACCGGCGCAACCAGCGGCCGTCGCAACCAGCTTTTCAAGCCACGACACCACAAAACCCTCCCTCCTCCCCGCGCCTGGCCCTCCCAAGCCTCCCCGCGCCCTGCGACCTCTCAAGTCACTACGCCCTGTTTGATGCGAAGCTCACTCGCCTCTAGTGCCCACCGCACCATGGACGCGCTCTCCCATAGCCCGCGCGCCCTGCGCCTGCTCCATCAATCCACTCCCGCGTTAATCGCCCTATGCTTCTGCATCGGCGTCACTCTTGAGGTCGCCTTCCGCCTCCCCCCAAAGCCTCGGCCAGCCCAGAAACCATGGCGGAAAGCGGCCGTCTACCTCTCGTGGCTCCTCATCTTCACCTATGCGAGTGAGCTCGCGCTCTTCGTTACTCGTTCCCTCGTCGACCGTGGATGGTGGGCCCCCCAGGACAGCGTTGTCTTCGCCGTTTCCTCCGTCCTGCTCTGGGGCATCACGACCCTGATCCTGGCAGACTCGGAGTCTCCCCGGTGGACGCCTTACGTCGCTTCTTGGGTCCTCGGCCTGACCATGGAAATTGCCATGTGTGCGCTCTCTGTCTCTGTTTACCCCGACCCGGATCGCTTTACCGGCGCTCAATGCGCTGTTATGATCGCCCGATTGGTCGTTTTTGCCCTATTGGCCCTTGTCGGCGTCGCCCTCTTGGTGCCCCCAAAGGACGAGAAAGAGCAGAGTCCCGACGAAGAGCGCCAGTCACTACTCACGGCCTCTCCTGCCGAGAGCCAGCCCAGCATAACGTACGGGTCCATTGCAGAGGATGCGAAAGAAGGTGGTTCGGAGAGCGAGGATGACGAGAAGGAAGTCAAAGAGCGCCAGCGCCAGCGCCTGTTGGACGCCGGCGGCTGGTGGGCTTACCTCAAGAGCTTCTTCATCCTCTTTCCCATCATTTGGCCTTCGCGAAACCGAAAGATCCAGCTTTACCTGTTCGTCATGGTTCTCTGCACGCTGACGGAGCGAGTTTTCAACGTGCTCATTCCGCGGCAAGTGGGCATCATAACCAATCAGCTAGCAGAAGACTGGGACACAGGGCGAATTCCCCTTCGAGCAATCCTCATCTGGATTGGCCTACAGCTGCTGAATTCCAGAGTCGGCATTGACAGCATCTTCTCGATGCTCTCAACAGTTGTGGAGCAGTTTTCCTCCGCACAACTCACCAAAGCTGCTTTCAAGCACGTCATGGGCCTTTCGATGAATTTCCATACGGAGAAGAACTCAGGAGAGCTGTTGAAGGCTGTTGAGCAGGGTCACTCGATCACGGCTATTTTGGAATACATCTTCTTCGAAACCATTCCCCTCATCATGGATCTCGTCGCCGCTTTTGTCTACCTTTCCAATCTTTTCGACGAGTATCTGGCCCTAACTGTGGTGGCTCTTGCCGTTACCTACCTGTACTCCACAATACGACTCACCGCCTACAATAGAGAACGACGCAGGGTTTTCATTGACAAGTACATGAAGGAGAACTCAATCATGTACGAATCGGTGAGCAATTGGCAAACAGTGGCTTACTTCAACCGTGGGGCGTATGAGCAGACGCGGCTCAACGATGCTGTGCATGAACACAGTGATTCTTTCGTCAAGTACAGCTTCACATACAATCTGATCTTCGCGACTCAGGCCTTGATCACGTCCACAGGTCTTCTGGCCGCCAGTCTCATTGCTGCATATCGCATTTCTCAGGGTACTGCCAGCGTTGGAAGCTTCGTCACCCTCGTGCAATACTGGGGAACTCTGTCTTACCCGCTTTCGAACCTTGCTCACTCATATAGCCGACTGTCGTCTGATCTCATCGATGCCGAACGGATGCTCCAACTCTTCCTCACCAAGAGCAGCATCACCGAAAGACCCAACGCTCCTGATCTCAAAGTGGCAGGAGGCCACGTGGAATATGACGAGGTCGGTTTCGCTTACGACCCACGCAAACCAACACTGGATGGGATTAGTTTCGAGGCCAAACCTGGACAGACAATAGCACTTGTTGGCGAGACGGGCAGTGGCAAATCCACAGTCTTGAAGCTACTTCTTCGGTTCTATGACGTGACAAGCGGCAGTATCAGGATCGACGGACAGGATCTCCGCGACGTCACGCTTGACAGCTTGCGTGAGGTGGTCGGCGTCGTCCCGCAAGACCCGTCAATGTTCAACATGTCCATCATGGAGAATATTCGCTATGCGCGCCTAGATGCTTCCGACGAGGAAGTGTATACAGCCTGCCGCGCTGCGGCCGTACATGACAAGATTGTTAGCTTCCCAGATGGATACAAATCCAAGGTTGGCGAGCGGGGTGTCAAGCTCTCTGGAGGAGAGTTGCAGCGCGTCGCCATTGCTCGCGTCCTTCTCAAAAATCCGCAGCTGGTTCTCCTTGATGAAGCAACCTCCGCCGTGGATTCAGCCACAGAGATACAGATCCAAGAAGCTTTCCGAAAGCTCAGCAAAGGCCGAACGACATTTGTGGTCGCCCATCGTCTTTCCACCATCATGGATGCAGACTTGATCCTTGTTCTCGAAAACGGCAAGATCATAGAACGGGGAACTCAGGAAGAGCTTTTGCAGCAGGGTGGGAAATACGTGGACTTGTGGACGAAGCAGACTTCGAGAAGGACAGAGAGTACCGCGAAGAACTCGATAAACAGCTCGGACTCTCTGATTGATGATGTCCACCAAGACTTGACGGGCACGGTCAGTCTACTGGAGCAGCTGGATGGCCAAGGTGATGACGGAGGCGATAAATGTTGCAGCAACCTGCGTGCTAAGTTGGCAAAGAAACTGAAGATAAGCAGTGTGGGTACCGGTGATGAAGAGATGGACGAGCTAGAAGAAGGAACCCCTGGGGATTTGAACTTGATCTCTCCAAGACCAACGTACGGCGAGCAGGATGGAAAGGCATATTTGCCGGCCGACCGGAACAAACAACACGGGCAAGACGACAGACCAGACCCAGTCGAAAGCAGAGATGGGTGTGATAGTCGAGCAGACTCCGAGACGGCATATACTTCTGGTGATGAGGAGCCGCAAAGCGGCAGAACCAAGAAGTGAAAGCAGACCGGCCAGCGTCCAGACACCCGTCATTTGGTCATTCTCCATGGTTGCGTCTCAGCATCCTATCAGCTTCCGACCAAGTATTCCTACACCTTAACGAGACACGATCTCCCGAGCCCTTGTAAGGTCCGCGGCATTCCTACAATGTCTTCCTCAAACAATTACATGGGTTCTACAATAGGCAAGAAATGCCTGAGCACGTCCCCGGGATCACGGTTCTCGTACTTCCCGTTTACGAACCCTCATGCTCTTTTCCGGCACTTCATCAGGCGCAGGCGGCACTATCATTCCATAAGAGTCATCCCATAACAGCTTAGGTTGTAGATTCTTCGGGTCGGAAACAGGCGCAGGCGGCAATTGTGGCTGTTCTCCAAGATACTCTCGGTTTCATTTTTGTTTTCGGCATTGCTCTTTTCTGGATACCTTGATGCATTGGTGCTCACATGCGTGAACGAGTGATTGCTTCCTTTTTTGTTTTCTGTCCCGCTGCGAGTTGTGTTATATGTCTCGGGTTTCTGTTCTGTCTGCCTGTTTTACCTCAGTGCTTGGTGATTTGTCCTGTGCAGTACTAACACTCATCCTTATTTTGGATTTCGGCATGTCCATAACGAAGCTTTTCGGATAGAGGTCTACGACCTGTCAGCTCCGCAGAGGGAGGAACAGGAAAGGGGGGATGACGATGCAAAGAGGGGGTACCAAAGTGTGCATATGTATCGAGCGCCAGCGGTATGCAAATGTGCATTACCATATCGATAGGACCATTATGCAATAGCAATCATGCTTGGAAACCAATTGACAATTCACTCCAGCACAAGTGCAATGGTAGTAGGCTTCATCCATACAGCATATTAGGGGTAGCCTTCTACAATTACTCTTCTTAGCGACGTTACCATGTTCACACGTGAACAGTTATAAAGTCTACATTTAGACGTTGATAGTTCTACGCTTGCGCTGTCAATTATAGCGAACTTCACACCGTTAAGGTCACGTCAACACCATTTTCATTCTCTGAGGCTCTCTGTCTTTCAACTAGTTTCATTTTGTTATCTATATCCCTATTCACTGCCGCTTCCATGTCAATTTGACGACTTCATCGTTGCCAACCTGCCTTCCTTCCAGAAAGGAGAAAAGGGAGAAAGAACCTGTGGCAACGCTCTGCGCGGTTCGCAACTTATGATCGTCTAACCCATTTATTTCCCACTTTCATTCATCGCCTCGGCCGAAGGATAAGAAATTCGTAAAGGACAGACTTTTGTCTCGTTTCGAGCAAGACAAGAAGAAATCTTTCCGATCCCACTCAATAATAAAAACTCCTCGGAAGGCTCGATCGATCTGGTTGGGGGGAATCGAACACACAGAAAGAAAAAGCAGAGAGAAGAACGAACCGCTAAAGTACTGTGCCAGAGGAATGAATTATGGGCTGGAAATTTCGTGACGTGACCAATTGGAGCCGCACATCAATGATGAACCAACGAGCCTTTTCGTGTCCAAAAACCCTGGAGGAAGCAAGACGTTACCGAGGTAATCGGTGCTGTACACCAAGATTCAAGACTTGAGACCAGTGCTCTAAATGTGCGGCTTTGTCGGTCGAAAGCAATTGAAATTTCCCCCGTAGCACAAGAAGAAAGAAATAGGATCCAAGGGATGGAGGAGGCAAGGGGTATTAAGGAGATCCTCAAAGCAGTTGAGATGAATGCCAGTGCAGTGCCGTACTGTGCAAAAGCAGAAGAATCGAAATTGGAAGTCCCATTATAAGGACAAGCACGTCTAGAGGCGGGAAGTTTCGTCGAGAAATTGGCGCGAGATGAGGCGAGCCAACGCGCCGGTGACGCGTAGGCGCCCATCGTGTCTGAAACACATCCCCTCGTTCGTAGGACCGATCAAGTTCGGCGGAGGCGACCAAACCCCAAAGCGTACTGCCATGTCGTGGCGTCGAGATGCTGAAAGAATTGTTGAAGTGGAATTGTGCCTTGGAACGGTCTCCTATGCAAAACTTGTGGCGCGGTGACGATACGCTCAAACTCGCCTTATTCTAATCCTCGCTCGTCCCCATCATTTAGACTTCAACCGGTAGAAGGCGTTGCAGCACGTGCCGAACTCCTCGTTCTCTTCACACTTGCAGCTTCAAGCGACTCGCCTTCTCTCTTCGTTCCCGACACCGATCGAGCTCCCACCTTGGTACGACGCCATTGGTCGAAGGGGCTGCGCTTAGTTGGCTTTGTCATTGGCGCGAACACGGGTTGCTTCGACTCCTGATGGCCGTTTGGTGCGGAGTCAGACGGACCAGCCTCATGATCGATGGGGTCCTCCGGTAGTTCAACGTTCGCATCCTTCTTTGCCGATGCGCGCGTTGTCCGAGACGGCGGAGGCGTAACTGGTTCGAAGAAGCGTTGCGTGGCGGGCGTAGTAGTGTTCGCAGTTGTCTTGGCTGTGCTCTCTGGATCACGCTCGGGCGTGACGTCCCTCACTTCGGCAGGAACAGAGCGCGGAGCACGAGCCTTGTGAGCACGCTTGCGCGGAGTGGCGAGTTGAACCGAAGCATCGACGTCGGTAGATTCTTCTTCGGCAGCCTTAGCAGCAGCACTCTCGCGAGCACGCTTCTGCTCCTCGGTAGGGAAGAGAAGGCGCGGCTGGATGGAGGAACGAGTCACGCGACGGTGGGCCGTGGAGCCAACAGCGCGCGAGCCGACAGCGCGGCGAGTAGGGCTGCTAACTAGACCATCGGAGTCTGAACCACTGTCATCAGAGCCCTCCTTGAATTCGGTGAAAATCTTCTTTCCGCGGCTTCAAATCATTAGCTCGTACATTTAGAGGGTGGGTAACACGACTTACAAAACTGAAACAAAGCCTTCGCCGTTGCGGGCCCTACGATCCATGTCTTCGTCCTCCTTGGACAGGTGGCGCTTGGCAGCGCGAGGTGAGACGCTTGGGCCCGCAAGAGGTGCATCATTCTCGTCGGGCTTCTTGGTGATGAAAGGGTTGTCCTCCTCTTCGTCAAAGCTTGGAACGCGCTCACGGAAGTCAGTGTAGATCTCGATCTTCTCGTGAGCACCATCATCACACTCGTCCATGAAGCTGGGCAAAGTGAAGGTGGTGTGCTTCTTGTTCTTGCGGTTCTTGCGAGGAGACGGCATGGCGTCATCGATGGTGGCGGGGCGATCGTGAAAGAGGATGCGCGCGGTCTGTGCAAACGCAGAAAAAGGCCTCGCCTTATCCTTCTTGCTGGGGGTCTTGGAGGGAGTCGGAAGAACACCAGCCAGAGAATCCCTGGAGCTAGTGACGAATGGGTCCGAGTCGGTGTCGGAGTTCAGAACGTGGTCATCGAACATGACTCTGTGTCCGCTTTTCTTGGCACTGGGACGCTTCTGAGGTGATGAGGAAGGTGAGGCCGGTGGCGAGGTCGCGAAGCTCGAGGCAGGCGCCAGCATATCGATGGTTCCGACCGGAGTGAAGGCGCGAGCGGAGCGGGGTGCCGGGCGCTTCTTGGAAACGTCCAGTCCTTGCGGCACCTGGCCGATGGCATGTCTCGAACGCTGTGCAGCGACGCGGCTGGAGCGACGCGGCGGCGAGTAGGGTTCCCAATCATCGTAGCGAGATCCAAGGTACGGCGCAGGAGGCGTGTGGATGCGCTCCGGCGGCGGAGGCGTGGAAGCCATGGTGGTCGGTGGATAACAATGGTGTTGCAGGGTCGTCGGATGGGGTGCGGGCGGAATTTAGACGAATGCGGCGACGCGCAGCGGGAGCGGGATGGGTGTGGTGAGTGAGAACAGAGCAGGCGCTCGGCGGGACACTAGCAATTGGGCGGGCGTCCGGGGTTCTTGTGCGATCAAGCAGGCGCGGGGGCCAGGGCGCGGATGAAGGTGGTGGTGTTGCGGCAAGGGCGGGTGGTGGTGGTGAAGTGAGGAGGGAGGTGCCAGGGCTGAGGTCGCGGCTCGTCACCGGGACAAAGTGGCTGGGCGGTGCGCGTGAGGCTGGACGCGCCAATTTGGCTGCCGTGGGCGCGCCAAGCCCGCGCACGGTCGGTCCCCACGCGTACGTGTAAGTCGAAAACAGTCAACAACGCGCATCCGACCAGCCATATCGCCAGCACCGCCCGGCCCAGGCAGCGAGGAACAGCACACACTGCAGCAAGCACAGTCCGCCCTGCGTCATCTGGCTCCACCCCACTGCCCCTGATGGCCTCTCCTTCTGCCGACGACCTGCAGCTCTCCGATCCCGAGATCGATTTCGACTCGCCTGTTCCCGCAAAGCAGCCTCCTCGCGAAGACGCCGGGGCATCGCCCTCTGCCTCGCCTGGCAGATCGCGGCCTCAGCGCGCCGAGTCGCGCTACACCTCCGAGGAGGCCCGCGATGAGGCTCTGCGGCGCGAGTTAGATCAGGTGCGGGGCGTAAACAAGGTCATTGAAAATGTCATTGAGAGTCTGGAGAAGGCCAAAAACAACATGCAGGTCAGTCTCGTTCGCACGCTATCTCATTGCACCTATTTACCGACACCTCTCTCTCGCAGACCGTCAACCATACCGTCAATTCCGCCTCCACGCTGTTGCAAACGTGGACCAGAATCCTCTCCGCAACCGAGCACAACCAACGTCTCATTCTCGATCCCAATTGGCAAGGTGCCACCCAAGATCTGGCCGAGATCGAGGCAGATACAATTGCACAGCGACAAGCAATGGAGCGCCGCGAGCGCGAGGAGCAAGCACGCCGTGAAGCAGCTGCTCGCAGGGCTGAAGACGACGAGCGCAAGAGGGCCGAAGCCGCCAGCCGGCCAAGCAGCGCTGCGGGTACAAGGGGGCGGAGGGGTGGATTGCGGGGAAGAGGTTCGGCCAGTTCCGCCAGTACTGGTAGGACCACCCCCGGGGGCTACGTCGGTGTCGGTGGGCAGAGAGGTGTAGGCAGAGGACCCGCCGGTGGACGGACTGCGAGCGGCATCGGCCGGGGCGGCCTGAGAGGGAGAGGACGCGGTTGAACGTCACGGAAAGCGAAATAGAGCACGATTTGCGGCATGGATTGGCGACATGATACCCCAGGGCTTTTGCTTTCTCGCACATAGAACACATTGCGTATTCCCAAAAAGGAAAAAAGGGCAATGTTGCCTGTCAAATTGCACTCACAAAAACAAATGAATGCGTTACCGAATCGGGTAAGAGCCCGCGCAGCGCCGCTGCGTGGGTCGGGTTGGCCATTAAGTTGTTTCTGAAGACCCCGCATACGTCATAGCTCTAGCTACATCTGCCAAGGTCATCTCATATCCAAGATCCCGGATAACTGTCTGTGCCCCCAACGGGCAATGAGCTCGCCGCCGGAGTATTCCCCGCAGCATCAAACGTCTACGAGGAATCTTTCAGAACACATTGTCGTCTCTGTGGGGCAGGCTGCAGAGGGCATGCGCGTGCTCTGACTCAGCGGCAGAGGAATTGGGATGCTTGTGGCTTAATGGCCGGCCCTGGTCCTCCTCTTTCCCACGGAGAATTTTGTAGTGGCAGATCTCGATAAGCTCGAGCATTCGCTCGCTCGTTCCCGCCCCCGCCCCGCCCCGCCTCGCCTCCCAACGAACGGGTAGAGTCCGCGCATGTGGGTGGCTGCAACGATCCCCGTGCGCCGCAGTCCATGCCATTCCTCAAACCTGCCATCGCCGTCCTTGATAGTTGCACCGCCTTTTTCAGTACGACCGCAAATGTTTGTTGTGAATTGGTGTCCTTGAATGAGTGTATATACTGTGAGGGTTTGAGTGACATTTATCCACGGTCGTTTTCTTTCTCCGCCAAAGCCAGCTGTCATAAAAGCGTCGGGCCTGCTCCCTCCGGTCCGAGCTGCTGCTACAGAACGGCATACACAGTACTAGTATCGCAGAGACGTTTCCACGGACAAAACTACGTCGATGCTGCGAATTGTCCAGGTCAAAGCTCAAGGTAGAGTGTTGTCCCACAAGCTTCTCACTGTCACCCCATCTACCCACGCACTGCCCGTGTCATCCTTCTGCACTGTATATCCAACTTCTTTGTTCTCTCCGGGAAGTAGCCAGAAGGCGTTATCATCGAAAAATACCACCGCATTTGCGGGATAATCTAGCCACACCCAAGCTGCTACACCTTTCTCAGCTGTGACGATGAAGGTCCCGGTACCCGCGTCTCCCGAATGGGTGACTGATACCTTCGGATCGACCAGACTCGCTTCGGCAAGAGTGCTTGCGTGCCACCAGTTGCGATGCGCGAAGGTCTGCGTTGTGTTGGTGTTGGGCAGTGACCCTTCAACATCGACGTCGAGCACAAGCAGTACGTCGGTGGGATCGATTCCGGATAGGATGTCGTTCGTGTTTGCACTGAGGACGCGGGTTGTGTTGATAGCTCCCACTTCGACAACCGCGGACGTTGGCGTGCTGACGTTGAGGAGTTCGCCCGCATAGTTCATCCAAGTGAAGTTCGCGGTGCCGGTGGCGGTTTCCCAGAGATCGGAAGTGACGTAGACTTCAAGGTCTCCAGTAGTAATATTCCAGAATGGTGTGATGATGACGTTTTGGTAGACGTCTTTGGCGACGTAGTGCAGCACCTTCCAGCGTCCATCATACTCGATGCCTGCCCAGGTCGGTGCCTGCCAGATGTCTTCTAGCTGCCAGTACAGAGAGCCAAGTTGGCGCTCCGGCATGCCACTGCCACGGCGATAGAACATGATCTGGCTTTTGTAGAAGTCTGCTTGGAATATCTGCGTAGTATGGCACCACGCAGAGAAGTTGGCGATGGAATTTTCCTTGTTGGGGACTGGGTACCATCTCTGTGCTGCTATGGTCATCTCACCCATGCCCTTCGTGGTATTCGCAAAGTTGGTGGTGTTCAACCCTCCTGGTGGGTAATGATGGTTTCGGAGCTGAATTACGGATGAGTTGAACCAGAGGTCTTCTTCGTCGACAGCTTGACGCCAGGTTTGGAGAGACGGCATTGAATGATAGCCAAACTCGTTGGAGAAACGGCCCACAGGGTAAGAACTGTAATTGAAAGCGAAGGCGGAGTCGTAGTTGTAATAGTCGGTATCTCCGTAGATACTACCCTCCGTAGTGTTCTCGTACCTTTCGATCATCGGCTTGGGGGCGCTGTGATTGAGGTACAACCAGCCATTGGTGGTGGAGGACGGCGCGTAGGAAATGCTCCTACTATTTCCAAATACGATTGGTACAAGCGTGTCAAGAAACAGGGTCTCGTATTCAGCCAATAAGCGCGGGAAATCTTCAGGAGATGCCTCTTCAGCCGTTGGGAGCTCCAAGTTTTCCAACTCATTGCCACCGGCCCACATTGCAAGGGAAGGGTGGTGGTTGGCGCGTCGAACTTGATACGTAAACTCTGCACGCACGTTGTCGAGGAACTCGTCATTCACTGGGTAGAGGGCATCCCCGAATTCTGCCTCTTGCCAGCAGAGAATGCCCATTTCATCAGCTAGATCGAGCATGAAGTCTGGTGAGTAAGCTCCAGAGGACCAAACCCGCAGCATGTTCTGGTTGCCGCCCACAACAGCCTGAAAGAGCTGTCTAATGCGCTCTTCTGTAACGCGGACCCAGAATGCGTCCGGAGGGATGAAGTTGGAGCCTTTTGCGTAGAATTCATGACCGTTGACTTCGAAGTGCCAATTGTTTCCTGGAGCGATTCCTTTGGCCAGCTGTTCGTCTGATATTGGTGATTCGTTCAAAACAATGGTTCTGAATCCAGTTCGCTTGTGGACTGTTGCGAGTGAAGTGTTTGTAGCACTGCTGACCGTGATCTCGAGATCATAAAGCGTCTGAGCGCCAAGCCCAGATGGCCACCAAAGCTCGACCGTGTCAGATGCTATCAAGGTACTCCCAGTGATGACATCGTCGCCAATCGTAACGTTTTGCAAAACGCCGGAGGTCACAGTGGTGTTTTCCACATCTCGAAGTATAAAGCGCAACGCAGCTCCAGAGGGAATCTGACCGAGAACATCGACGCTAGCATTTAGCACCCATGGCTGGGACTGGTCGGGTGGCAGGTTGTTCAACTGGCCCAGTCTATAAATGTCCACTAATGTGTTTCGTACGTGAATGTCGTCTGGGCCAAGTTCTACGACGAAAGCAGGCTGCCATGGACCGGCTGGAGCGAAGGCAGGACCCTAGAAGAATCAGCATAACGACATTCAGCATGGAGCAAGGATGAGTTTACCCAATCCCAACCAAAGTCACTTTGCTCCTTTCGAATGAACTGCCGGTTCGGAAACTCGAACAGACCTTCGACGCCATACGGCCAAGTTTCTTGTCCCGGCTCAGCAGCTATTTCATCTGCAATCGTCGGAGCACTTCCGAAATTGATGCTAAGAACTGGGGCAACAGGGCACTTTTTCAGGATCTCGGTGACCTCGAAATAATACTGGCGAAACTGGTTGTTGGTAGCTGCCACGTGCTCTCCACAGAGCTCAATGCTGGTGAAGGTGTCGAGACCGTCGAAGCGCAAGAAAGTCGACGAGGCACTGGAGTTCCTGTTTCGAAAATTAGCGCTTTCACGATTCTACAATAGCAATCTGTATGCCCCGCGGGATGGCCAGCTGCCCATGGCAAGGTCGGACGATTTGTCGCGGGTTCCAATGGGCGAATTATCGAAAACATGTCTGATTCTTGATTGGCGCAACATGGAAGCCAGTGAAGGGGCATGGGTGGGCAGACATGACGCAACGGAAGTCGTTGCCGATGACGTAACCAACGACTCCGCAACTGAGCGACAACGACAATATATAAAAAGATGGAGGGCTAGCGTCGTTGGCAGCTGAGGCTTCGGGCGTCTGAAGGCCTCGATTTCAAGGATTGACCCCAAGCAAGAACCAATGGCTGG
The DNA here is from genome assembly GCF_021436955.1 of Diplodia seriata. Classification (NCBI taxonomy): domain Eukaryota; kingdom Fungi; phylum Ascomycota; class Dothideomycetes; order Botryosphaeriales; family Botryosphaeriaceae; genus Diplodia; species Diplodia seriata. The sequence continues at coordinate 3,720,484 of NW_027117308.1, read as the reverse complement.
CCTGAGGGTAGCTGCCAGCACGCCCTGGACGTAGCCGCCCCAGCGCTCAGCATCAATAGACGACGGGAGAAAGGAAATCGACTGGGGGTTTACGAAGCAGTCAAGACGTACAACAGAGAGGTAAGGGGAGGTGACGTGTAAGTCCAGTTGGCCCGAGCAACCCAGCGCAGATTGAAGTCGTTAAGTGCGTAATACGGGTCTCCTATAACTTGGGCCGCAAACAGATCAAGATGAGCCTGCGATGGCAGTTGGGCAGGCACGGAGATGTTCAACGAAGGATTGGATAGCGTCCAGCCGGGGCCGGACAGATCGACGACGCGCTGGGCAGCCACCGAGACTGCCGCAGCCGCGCCCAGGACGGCCTGCAGATCCCAACGAGGCATGATGGAATTGACAAGAGCAGCGGACGGAGAGGCGCACCACAGCAGAACTGCAGCGGCCGTCAAGACGAGCGCCAAGATGGCCTTTATAGCAAGGCGGGGCCCCGGCAGACAGGAAGCCATCGTCGGATGATGCAATGGGGAGCAGCACAATGGCACAGTCGCATCGCTAGCGGAGGCGGGTAGCCAGGGCGGGGGGCTGCTCGGGCGGGAAGACGGTTGCGACGGGAGGCGGCATTCATGCATGTTTTGGGGCATGACAGGCGGCGTCGCCAGGGCGGGAGCTACTGAGCGTCGCCGGACGTCTCCGCTGCACAGGCGGGGGCCGGAGCGTGGGGCAGCGAGGGCAACTGGGGAGCAGGAAGGCGCGAGCGTCCCACGTGACGGGGCGACAGCAGCCGCCCAACTCGGAACCCACCCTTTAACTTCCAACAGCGACTCCCGATGTCCCCGTCCGTCCCGCATCATGGCCGAGCCCGAGTCCAGCGCTGAGTCGCGCAAGCGCCGCCGCGGCCAGCGCAGCAATCGGCCCTGCGACCCGTGCCGCCGCCGCAAGACCCGCTGTATTGTCGAGTCTGGCTCTTCTGGCGAGTGCACCGTGTGTCTGTACCGGCAGACCAAGTGCACCTACGAGGAGTCTCCTCCCGAGCGCCCGCTCCCTCGCCGCCCTTCCAGCACCGCCGCCTCCACCTCCACCGTCGACGCCGCCACCCGCCATCCGCCCTCCAGCGAGGTCGCGCACCTATCGCCCGGATCCGGCGACATCCCGAGGTCTGCTCCTAGCTTGCCGCAGCTCCCTAGCGTACGCACCAACGAAGAGCTACCCTCCGATGTGCTGAGCTCTGGAGAAGCTTCTGCCGCCGCCCTCGAGGCTGCCCGCGAACGCCAGCGCAATGGTGAGACGGTCAGCGAGGCAGAGCGTGCCAAAGGCGAAAAGTCACTGGGCTTGCACTCGACGCGCTTTGCCGAGCTGTACGGCTTGGGAAGTGACATGGAGCCCATCCTCATGGTCCGCCTTCCCGATCCCTCGACTCTCTAACCGTTGCTGAGTTTGACTGCAGCGTCACCGCCCCTACGATCCGGTGCATCACGAGTTCCGCCTTTCCACCCACGCCATCCGCCGCGTTCTTGAGCGGGACCAAGGCGTGGAGTATCCGCTCTGTTTCCATATCGTGTGTCCATCGGGCTGTCACTCGAGCCACTTGACTGATCCAGTTGCAGGTCAGCGACGAGAAGGCTGCCGGCTATTCCGCCACCCACCAGGAAGTAGACGCCATCGAGGCATGCGTCAAGCCCTTTGGAGATCGTCTTGTCCGTCTGTTCTGGCGCGTTGTCCAGCCGTCCTACCCCATTCTGCACCAAAAGGGCTTTGTGGATCAGTACTCAAGATCCTACCGCTTCGTCCCAAGCGCCCTCTTAGGCGCCGTCTATCTAAACGCAATCAATTGGTGGCATTTTGACCCCTTACTATCGACGCACCCTCCGCCGGATCTCTCAAATCTGAGGCGACTTACCTTACACGCCATTCAGAATTCATACCATCGCCCGCGGTTGTCTTCAATTGAGTCTATTCTCCTGCTCTTGCAGTGCAAGCCCGAAGATCCGTTGAATCCCGACCACACTTTCGGCTGGGGCTTGGCCTCTCAGGCATTAGCAATCGGCGAGGCTTGCGGTCTCCACCTTGATGCTTCCGGCTGGGCAATTCCGGACTGGGAGCGCGCACTACGCAAACGCCTTAGCTGGGCCTTATACATGCAAGACAAATGGACCGCCTGCGCTTATGGTCGACCGAGCCACATCACTGACGATGAGTGGGGCGTAAGAGACCTTGATTCAGCCGACTTCGGGGACTGTGAGGCAGACTCGGATGATCCTGCCGGAGCGGCCATTCAAGCTGGCCAGGAACAGTTCCTTCACATGGTACGGCTATCGAAAATACTCGATGTTGTCTTGAAAAGATTCTATTCCGTCAAAGGCTGTGTCAATCAGGACACAGTCGACTTGTACACGAAAGCACAGCCCGTTATAGAATCGCTGGCCGCCTGGTACAGGTCTATACCGCGCTCATTACACATGGACTCTTTGCCTCCACGACAGCTTTGCCCAAATGGTAAGTTTGTTTCCTCTGTGGATTTTCGTGAAATGGATGGCCACTTCCAGAAATACTTCTGCATAACTACAGAAGGTTAGCAAACCGCCACAAGCCCCAAAGCAACTACACCAATGCTTTAGTTAAGCCGTCTAGACTACCTCTGCATGGGCAGGTACTTCCGGTATCTGTAGGCCGGGTAGTCTAGCCAGGTCCGCGTCTTCCCCCAACATCCATCGATGTTTCTCTCTCGATGTCGATCGCCTCCCCGATACTGATTCCTCACAGGATATCTACACCTTGCATATTTTGGCGTTACAACTCTCCTGTTGCGCCGGCTCCTCAGGTCAACGGCGCTTGCTCCTCTATGCTTGGACATACAAGTGTTGAACGCCATCCGTCAATACGGTTATGACACCGCAATGAAAGCCACAGCTTTAGTCGCCTTGCTGCGTCCGGAGCACTTGGACGCTTTTTGGTATTTTGGTACGCTGAGGGCACAACCTTGCGGATGACAGTCTTGTCTAACGGCTAACTCTTCAGTTTCGCCCTACCTTTTTTCTGTTATTGGGTCCTTTACCACCCTATTACTCGTGACCTCACTCACACCGTCGGAGCGGGATCACTGGCGTGAGACACTCAACTCGTACATCTGGACACTCCGCACGATGAGTAAATCCAACGAGCCCATCAGATACGCGGTCAACCGACTCGAAGGAGCAATCTTGCGTGGGCTCGAACATGCTCTGGTTATTGCTGTGGACGGTCCGTCGACCGAAATGGCCGAGACCCCCCAGCAAACCTTTGAGGCAGGTGTCAACGGATTTGGTTTTGGAATCTCTGAAATCAACGACTGGGAATACCAAGGTCAAATGCACTTGGGCGCCTTTGATTATTTGAGTAACAATGCACCTGCTGCGCAGATGCAGTAATAAACATTTAGACGGCATTTGACAAACCACTGACGACCAGCGAAATATCCGCGGGATGCAAAGGTTGGAACATAGTCTTCAAGGGAAGTTCGTGTTCTTTGAAGCACTTTCGTGCCTTGACCTCATACTATGATCTCCCCTTGGAGCATTCATCGCGTGGTTCGTCATTTGCTGCAAGGTGTTCCCTAGGACCTGCCATTAGCTCCGTTTGATTGGGACCGCTATCTACAACTGTTGCGACAGGCGCAAAGAAACATCAGTCAACTTGATGGCACCATCTTCTACAAAGATACCCAGCTCTTTAGTCTCTTTTCTCACACTCTCTAATGTACCATTTGTTTCACCGTCCGTCTTCGCATGCACATCATTGGACTCTACCGGAGAGCGGTTGGGTAGGCGATAGCTTATCGACCTGCCGCCGACAAATACCTCCAGGACGTTGGTCTGCACAACCACAGTGACGGATCCATCGACCACTATGTTGTTGTGGCGAGCGATCTCGGGACCATCGACTTCTCTGGGGAGGTACTGCTTGTACTGGTCGGCCCAGAAGTCGTCAAGGGGCGGATCATCCGACAGCAAGACAACGTCGAAACGATTTGACGCCGTCGGCTCAAATCGCAAACGGTGCCCCTTCATATCCCCATCGACCCGGAGCAGAAGTCCAAAGGAGGCCGCGTCGTGGGAGGCGATATTGAACTGGAAAAGATAGTCGACCGGGTCCGTTACGTGGCGCACCGGCAGGAAGTGTGCTGAAGTTTCCCCCACGGACGAAAGTTCCAGGACCGGCGGTAAGCTAGCGGAATCCAATTCGGCGGCCTTCTCGAAGGAAGCGTTAAGAGCTTCCCGGCTCGGTTCGAGCACGAGGGACCCATCTTCGTTCGCAGAGACCTCCCTAGGCGTACCCATGTCACCGCCCCAGAGCCACTTGCCATCGCCGTGGTAGCGGTCGGCTATCCAGCCAAAGTAGATGCGCTTGGACGGGTCGCCCGCCTTCGGACACGACTTGGCGGCATACCAGCGCCGAGCATCAAGTCTGCCGCCCGAGGCGGCCCGAGGCGTGCGGAAGGGGCCCCTGGGCGAGGATGCCACCTTGTACACGGTCCCGGCGTTCGGCGAGGAGAAGCGCGAGTAGACCAGGTACCAGTTGCCGTTGGGCAGGGAGAAGAGCTCCGGGCACTCAGGGCAGAAGAGGTCGTTGGGGGCGTAGAGGGGTTGGGGCTCGGCGGTCCAGTGGTCGAGGTCGTCTGAAGTAAGGAGGGCGATGCAGCCGCGTGTCCAGTAGGGCCCAGCGGCAAGGCGGGTGGCAACGAGCATCCAGTAGCGGTTCTCGGTGGGGTTGAAGAAGACGTAGGGGTCGCGGAAGTCGATGTCTTCGAAGACGGAGTCCTGGGTGGGCGAAGTGATGGTGATGGGAGCGAGGGGCTGAGTGAAGGCGGAGCCGTGCTTGTCCGGGGAGGTGGCGTGCAGGATGACCTGCTTGCCGCCGGCAGAGAGGTTGTAGCCGGTGTAGAAGATGTGCATGTTGCCGTCGGGGCCCTCGACGGCGGAGCCGGTCCAAGCACCGTCGGCGTCGGGAGCGTCGCCGGGCTTGCCTGGACGGAGGGCAGGGCTCTCGTCGCGGGCCCAATTCACCAGGTCTTTGGAACGTAGGCGGTGCCATGAGGAACGGAGCCGGGGAGGATGGTGGATGGTGTTGGGGGGTGTGGCCAGATGGAAGAGGTGGTAGGAGCCGTCGACGAGAAAGGGAATGGCGTCGGCGGCGGCCTGGGTGTCGGACGGCCTGCTGTAGTTGCGAGAGACAGCGGCATGGTGCTGCGAGCGGGCAATGAGAGAAGGCATGGCTCGCTTTGCAGAGGACGAGGCCGACGGCGGATGTACTACAGTAGGTGGTTTTGGGCGTTAGTGATATAAGCCACCGGCACGAGGGCGAGCGGCGAGTCATGGCCATGGCCACGGCCAGCTCGGCAGTTGATGGCTTGCCGGGGCTGGCGGCCGGCCGGCCGTGTGGTGGGTACTTCTGCCACCCGCGCTTGGCACCAGCCGGCCGACGGCTAGCAGAGTGGGTTCCAGCGCTCTCGGCTGCACCGCCAGGAGCACTAAGGAACCTAGGAACCCCTAGCACCGCACCACGGACTTCTCCAGCTTTCCCCAGATCCGCCCGCCGGCTATTTCGATATAACTGCAGTGGCAGAAGACACAGCAACGTCGTCGCCGCGTGCCGCTGCTGCTTGGCTCCTGCGCTTCCTTTGTTGTACCACCTTCCCCCTTCGCTCGCCGCAGCGTTCCCAGCGCCATGGGTCTCCGCATCGAACACCCCTACGCGTGGCTTTTCTGCGCCTTCGCAGCCCTCGGGGCTTGTTTGTACGGCTACGATGGTACGTGAGAGGCTTCTTTGTTCGGGGAGATAAGCACTGGGACGGGTAGAAACGCCTGCTCACGCCGGAGCTCATGCCCGTGGACTCTAGGCGTGTACTTCACCGGTGTCAGCGCCATGGATGTCTTCGTCAAACACTTCGGCACGCCCAAAGCCGACGGCAGCGGCGGCTACGAGATCAAGGCGTCGGACCTATCGGTCATGACCTCGATGATCAACGTCGGCGAGCTGGTGGGATCGCTGACGGCCGCCCCGATGAACGACTTCCTCGGCCGCAAGGGCGTCTTCCTCATCGGCGCCCTGACTGTCATCGTTGGCGTTGTCCTGCAGCTGGCGACGGACCACAGTCACGCATACATCATCGGCGGCCGCGTCATCCTGGGCTACGGCGTTGGCGCCTTTTCGTCGACGAGCCCGCTATACATTGGTGTGAGTGCTTTGTTTTATTTTTCTGGTTTTATTCCCTTCCTTTTTTTCCTTTCTTTTTCCCCCCCTTCCCCGGCAGCAAGGGAGACGGATCGCGTCACCTTCGTGTCACACGCATCAATCAGTCGGACCCTGGGCCCCGATGACAACGCGCGGCACTTGCTCTCGGTAAAGGTGTTCGCCAAGTGGCCATAGCTCTCGGCGTCGACCACCGATAACCCTATACATCCTGAAGGTGGAGAAGAGGCGGTTGTGGCTTGCTCATTGGCTCGTGCTGCGGTTATTGGTGGAGCATGCACTAATGCCTCCGGGTACCTCCTACGCGGCTCCAGACCGGACCTCTACTGATGGATATCAGAGCACAGCTGACAGATGTGTGATCAACAGGAAGTGGCGCCCACGCACATCCGCGGCCCGCTGCTCATGTGCTGGCAGCTCACGCTGTCTGTCTCGCAGATCGTGGCCGCCGCCATCAACCGCGGCACCGAGTCCCTGACCACCACAGCGGCCTACCGCATCCCCATGGCCGTGCAGCTGATCTTTCCGCTTCTGATTCTGGCCTTCCTATGGTGGGTGCCCGAGTCGCCGCGTTGGCTGCTGCGCAAGGGCAAGGGCGAAAAGTGCGACAACGCCTTGCGCCTCATCCACCGTGAGGACAAGGCCTACTCGTCGCACGCCGACATGCTCGCGCTACAGAGAGACCTCGACGACGAGGCCGCCATGGCGAAAGACTCGTCGTGGCTCGACCTCGTGCGGGATCCCATCGAGCGCCGTAAGGTTCTCTACTCGGCCGGCGCCCTCATCGCCCAGCAGATCAACGGCATCCAGTGGTTCTACTACTTTGGCACCGTCTTCTCCAAGGCCATCGGCCTCGATGACCCCTTCCTCATGACATTGATCGTGTTCATCATCCAAGTCGTCGTCGTCTTCGCCGCCGTCCTATGTGCAAACAAGCTTCCCCGTAGGCCCCTGCTTCTGATAACCACCGGCATCATGACCATCTCCATCTTCATTGTGGGCTGCCTGGGCATTCCGGGCGGCCAGGTGTCTGAGACGTTTGGCAAAGTGATTATAAGCTTCGTCATCATCGAGATTACGGCTTTCAACTTCGCCTGGGGACCTCTTGGTTGGACCATTGTAAGATTCCTATTCCCTTTTCCTCTTTTCCATTCACTTTGAACCTTTCTCCAGCCGCGCAGGCCGCTGACCCAGCTCCAGGCATCCGAAATGGCCGTCGGCCGCAACCGCAACAAAATCTACGCCATCGCCGTCGCCTGCTTCTGGGTCACCGTGTGGGTCACTGTCTTTACCCTGCCGTACCTGTACTACTCTGCCCACCTTGGTCCGAAGACCGGCTTCGTCTACACCGGCCTCTGCTTCGTATCGTTGGCGTACGTGTGGTTCTGCGTCGGAGAGGTCACCGGACGGACCATGGAGGAGATTAATGACTTCTTCATGAAGGTATGTCCCCTTCTTTTTTCAATATATATATATATAAAAAATAGCTCTTGCGTGAGTGTAACCGTTCGAATTCGCTAATGTTTGACTTCCTTTTTTTCTTTTCTTTTTACAGGGCATTCCTGCGCGCGAGTGGGCTCAGCAACCACGTCGGCCGCACCCAGAAGACAGCTCCGACACTTTCGAAATTACCAACGAGAGGACGAAGAACGACGAGCACGCCTAACGGACAAGAAAATGCGTTCCCTCTAGAATGCGGGCGGATCATTTGTTCCTTCCTGATTGGCAAAAAGTAAAGAATGAAAGACAAGATTGAATATATCACTTAGCTGGAGTGTATCTATGGAGAAGAAACTGTTTTGAAACTTAGTCATGCTACCTTCCTTGCCCCTGCAGATTACGAATCGTTGTTTTAGTTGATACCCCCATCACCCCAGCGGAGTCTGTATGCACACAGTCAAGTGTATGAAGAGAAGGCAGCGAGCGAGCGTATGCAAGAAGATCTGTCAATTCGTATCAGGGCTTGCAATACCCCTCCGTCCTCCATAGAACACCCCGAAAATGAGGCTTACGTGCGTTATCTTGTTTTCGTCCATGGTCATGACGGCAAATGCCTGAATGGCGGTGATCACCCAATAGTGTTACCACCCTCTTTCGTCGAAGATGCGGACGACTCCGGGCATGCTCCTCTGATAGATGCACAGTAGTACTACTATGTATGGGTCTCGGCGGTAGCCCTTGAGCCGCGTGGCTGTGCTTGGCTATGCAGAATACTATGTGACGCGCTCGACGGGTGATGATTTGCGGTCAAATCATGAGGCCCCTGCAGATGCCTGCCGGCGTCGATGGGTTGGCAAACACCGGAGTTGCCGAAGCGTACACACACCAGCGGAACCGTCTCCAATGTTAGGCTGACTTGAGCGAAACATCACGACAAGGAATAGAAAGAAGCGTATCTTGTGAAGGGGACGCAAAACTTACAAGGAGTGTAGTCAAAAGTCCATGCTATGGGATATGTGCAAACTGTACAGGTGAGAAATGATCATTGTAGACTACAAAACGCCGTGTCCCTGAATCAAACGCCCACTCGGTATTGTGCTGCCCAAACAACCCGTCCTGAAAGTAAAAAGCATCAAGTAACCGTCCAGATCCACCTTTTTTTGACCAATCACTCGCCCATCTACGAGGCTGACGTTGCCTTGAGAGCGAATGCAAACAGGCTATCCATCTGTACCCACTGCCGACCGTTCCGATCCAGATACGATTTGACGACATCTCCCCACGTCTCGAATCTCTCTCTGTTGACCTCCGCCAAGATGGTGACCTTTTCCTCCATCTCACCGTTGACGCCCTTGCCCATACCGCGCTCCTTTGATATCGCCACCTTCGCCTTGTCGACGTCGAACAAGCTCTGAAGGTACAGCAGCTGGTTATACATGGCCTTCTCGCCGTACTCGTAAGCCATACGGCCGGCGCAGCCGAGACCGCGGCCTTGAGGGCCCAGACAGCGGTGGCCATACACGCTCATCTGACGCGTGCGCGCGCCGCAGGCAGCGTCATCGCAGACGAGCCAGCCGGCATAGTAGCGGGCTGTGTGTTGGCGGATTTGCGCCTCGAGCTGCGAGGACACGGAGAGCGTGGAGATGAGACGGCCGCAAGAGGTGCTGGTGCAGACCAGACCATCGTGTGAAACCGTCTCTGGAGTCTTTGCAAGCCCACGGAACGTCGACTGGTGCTTGCAGGATGGGCAGCGGAGTGAGAGAGGCATCGAGTCCTTGAAGCGGACCTCATCTGGTATTTGCGTCTCCAGAGGGTGGATCTCGACATCCTGCGAGTTGGCAGATGCAGTGCTGACGCGGTACTTGGATGTGTCAAGACCAAGGCACTCCGCAAGTCGAGTGACGTTGGTGCCTGCTATGGGGGCACAGAGACGCTCAACGGGAGGCAAGATTTGCTTGTGGAGATAGTAATCGATGTCTGCGTTCGTCAGTCTTGAGTATCTTCGGGGGAAGTAGGTCATGTTGGCTTACCAGGCTTGAGGCCAGAATCAGCCCTCATGACATCATCGAGGGTGTAGGCGTTCTTTGCAGCAGTCTCAGCAGATCCACCGCTCTCCCCAGTAATGACGAAGGACATGACATCCTTGGCTTTGACATGCTTGCCCTTTGCCATAAGGCGGAGCGCGACCTGGACGGAGGGCATACTGTTGGCATTGGGGTATTCCTTGGGATCTTTGCCGAGCTGGGTAAAGATGGTGTACTTTTGAGGGGGAACCTTGAAATCGCGCATCTTCGCCGCCAGCTCCCGGAGGTACTCATGGATCTTCTCAACGACAACTTCCGGATCTTCTCCGGAAAGCAAGAAGTTGAGGAGCTTCGAGGAAGTCTCTTTTGACAGAGCACAGTACTCTCTGCGCCTCATGTCAAGGCCCTTGACCTCAAGCTTCTCCGTCCACTTGCCATCTACTTCGATCATGTTGATAGCAGCATACTTCTTCTTGGCATGCAGAAGCAGGCGGCGGAAAACGTTGTCAATGTCGATCTCAAGAAGCTTGTAGCTGTCGTTGACGTCCCTCTTAAACTCGTTACCAACCTTGAACGCGTCTTGCATATTGTCCATGTTGGTGTTGATCATGACGGAATCGGTATCACCATAGATGACGCGAAGCATCTTGCTCTCAGCCAGATCTTTGGTTCTACGCAGAATCTCACGACCCTTGTATGTTGTAAGCATGGCAAGAGGGCGGGCGTAGAACCGCGACTTGGTGTATCCAAGACAACCGTACATGGAGTTAGCAGTGAGCTTCAAGGCCATCTGCTTGATATCCCAGGTCGCTAGTTCGTCTCGAGACGCCGTGGGGGACTTCATCAGCTTCTTGACTTCCCTTCTCCGATTGACAAGCGTGGCAATGAGTCGCGGAAGGATTCCCTGGTTTTGTGATGCGTCCGGAACCTCAGGAACCTTCTCGTCCTCCTCGCTGAGTTCGGACCGTTCCACGGTGGTGAAGCAGATGTTGAACTCCTGGATGATGCTGGGGTATAGAGAGTTGAAGTCCATGACAAGGATGAAGCGGTCGTAAAGTCCCTTTTCAGGCTCGAAGACGAGACCGCCCTTGTACTTATCCTTCTTCTTGGCATCGGCGCCCTCTTCCCCTTCCACAGTCTCCTCGCTCAGCTTCTTGTTGCCCTTGCCGAAGACCTTGTCAGGGCAAATGTACTTGTTACGGTAGAATTCGTGGAGCAGAATGTACTCGTTTCGCTCGGCTCTAGTACCACCGAGAGTGCGTCCCCAGGAGTTGCCGGCAAGGTTGGTCAAGACCTTGGTCAAAGGGAGCATTTGAACTTTTAACGCAATGGCCGCGATGAAGAAGGTGTCAGCTTCGCAGTGCCTGAGATAATTCATCAAGCCCTCGCGCTTCGTTGCCCATGTCTTCAGGGCCGTCTCGTTGTCTATATCTTGACGGAACTTGCCTTCACCGAGGACCAGCTCGCACATCTCGTTCAAGCTCCAAGACTGGCACTTGGTCATCAACGACTTGCCAAGGTCGTTTGCCAGATCACAGAGAAGGCGCCCAGCGGCAATCTGTCTCTCAGCAAAGAAGCTACCACTGCCTTTTCCGAGGTTCTTGGGCCAATCGTTCCTTCTCAAGCGGCCAATCCTATGCCAACCGGGAGTCTTCTTCTCACGCAAGCGGTTGAGCAGAACGCTGTAATCGACATCCTCGAGACGGTGGCCCATGATAACATCGGGGTCCATTTTGCCAAGAATAGCCATGAACATGCTGAGAAGACCTTGCTCATTCCTCTCCATTTTGATGGTGCCGGCATGTTTCTCGGCCTCGTACTTGAAACCAGTCGGGTAGGAGTCGCCGTTGGGACGCATCACGGTGAACGTCTTGCAGGGGAGCTTTTCGGCCGGGGTAGTGTCCGCCAATGCAACGTTCTCGTAGATCCTGGCGCTAGCCATAAGGATTTCCTGCTTGTTGTCCTTGGCATTGAAAGTAGTCCTCAGCGCAATGCTCATCAGCGTAAGCGGAGGTGCCTCGAGGTTGTCGGTATCTCCCAGAGTAGTGATACCATTCGGCTTCTCAACTTGGAACTCAAGTTTACACCATGAGGCGTTGTTGACCGCCTTGAAGTTCGCACCCTCAATCTTCAGCCAGCATGGGCCCATGATATTCTTCCATAACACAAACTGCTCGAAAAGAGATGTGTTGGTCCCGAATACGTGCGAGAAAGTCTCTCCTTTGTAGTCCGTTGGAAGCGCCGACTTGGTGTAAGGATAAAGAAGCTTGAGATATTCCGCTTCCTTCGGGATACCCGGAAGCTCGAAAGCGTACTTTCGAGTGCAAGGCTTAATCTTGTGCATGTTCACTTGGAATCTGGACATCAATCCGTCCACCTCCTCATAGACGTCGCCCATGCTCACCTCTTCTTCCGTGTCCCGGCCTCGCTTCTGGCGGTATTCGCGGGGCAGAAAGTACAGTTTACGTAGGATGTTGTCGACCTTTGCAAAAGCACTGACGAAATGCCCAGTAGATTTGTCCTTGACCTTTCCAAACAGGAAAAGGTTGCCGTTGATCTCGGTGTAGTCGAGCCAGAAAAACCTAAGACTGCCATCATCTTCAAGGGCGTTTTCGGGCTTGAGCTTCCCCGCAGTATACGAGTTTTCGACCGCAGGGCTGCTCTGAACGTTTTGTCTCTGGAGAATATCGTTCCAAGCAGCCGGATTGACTGTCGCGTCTTGCGATGGCCGTGGTGGTGATGAGCTAGCCGGTGTGGGATATGAATCCTGCTTCTTGATCTTCGGCACAGGTCTGCTTCCGGCCATATTGACACCCGCGGTACGAATGCCAGCATGGCCAACAGCCTGCTCGACCTCCATGAGATCATCGTCATCCTCCTCCTCCTCCTCGGCTTTCACGTTGACCATAGAAAACTTCCGCTCAACAGCCTTTGTCACCGGAGAAGAAGGCAGCGGCGGGTCGCTCATCATTGCATCATCTTCTGCAGGCGGAATGTAATTGTCTTCGTCCAACGCACTAGCAGCTGATGGGGTATCGGCCATGACACTGCGATCATCACTCTGATTCTGGCGAGGCTTGTGCTTGCGTTCTTCGACAGGCGGAGAGAGGACGCGAGTCTTCCGTCGAGTTTCAGATTTGACAGTCTTCAAGCGAGGACGGCTGGGTACGTTGGTATCGACTTCGCCCAAAAGATCGGCCATGAAAGCTTCGTCCTCGGCGGTTTTCGCGGGCTGGTGCGCAGTCAGCGTGCTGCCATATCGGTAGGGTAGGGCAGGGCAGGGCATATCTCACTTTAGGCTTAGGGGCAGCGGTAGCAGCTTGTGCGCTGAAGTACTTGTTAATCCCATTTTTGGCCTTCTCTTGTCTCTCCCGATCCTCTTCCCGCTTTCTCTTGGCTATTAGGTGGCGTCAGCACACTGCTATAAGTGAGATGAGGGGTGGAATATGAATCCTCATACCAGCTTTGCCTCTCAGCGGTTGTTCTTCCTCGCTCTCGCTGTCGTATTGGGGCAAGCGTTCGGTGTCCCAATCTTCTCTGCCGTCGTCGGCATAGCCCTCGCCATTGTCGTCGACGACGAAGTCATCCTGATCGAGACGGCTGCGGACAACCTTCTTGTAGCCTTCCTCGTCGACTTCCTCGTACAATTGCTTTTCCTCCTCGACCTGGTAGCTGTCAAGGCGAGTCTTGCCTGCGGCTCTCAGAGCACGCAGCTCGGCCAGGGCTGCGGCTCCTCTTTTGGCCATTTTCGAGAGGAGAGAGCTACAAGATGCGAGTTATGAGCTACTCCGAGACGAGGACATACGTGAAGGCGGGGCGGCGGGTATGGATGGATTTGGAGGCGCGGGTAGTGTTTGGCGGAGTTCGGCGTACAAGCGTCGCGAAATGGCGCGCGACGCGAGACGCGACCCGCGTGCAGAGTCCGTGCGCGCGCTACGCACTAGCAGGGATGTGATATCTACCAACCAGAGCCCCGCCAAACCAGACTTCTGCATCAGCTTCCCAGCCTACCGCCTGTAACACCACCACAATGCCGGAACAGGTCTCCCGCGAACCGCTCGTCTGGATTGACTGCGAGGCAAGCCCTGCGGAGCTCTCTGCCGGCAACGTATCACCCCGCTTACCTCCGCCAGATGACGGGCTTGAATGCCGAGACCGAGTCGATCCTTTCCATAGCATGCTTCGTCACCGACTACGACCTGAACCTGCTAGATGACACGGGATATGAGGCCGTGATCCACCACGACAAGGCCAGGCTTGACGAGATGGACGAATGGTGCACAAAACACCACGCCCTCTCGGGGCTTACTGCAGCTGCCATAGAGTCCACCACCACCCACGAGCAAGCCGCCGAGGGCTTGCTCGAGTACGTTAAGAAATATGCCCCAGAGCGTCGCAAAGCTCTTCTCGCCGGCAACACGGTCCATGCGGACAAGTCTTTCCTCAACAAGGAGCCCTACAACGCCTTGGTCAAACATCTCCACCACCGCATACTCGACGTCAGCGCCATCAAGGAGGCTGCCAGGCGCTGGGCGCCCCAGGAGGTCCTCAAGAAGTCGCCGTATAAGAGGGGCCTGCATGAGGCTCGTGCCGATATTCTGGAGAGCATTGCAGAGGCAAAGTTCTACCGCGATATATTTTTCAAACCTAGCAAGCTACCTGAGCCCGAGAATGCATCGTAATTTCACATGAGCTTTGCTCATGCACTTTTCGCCACTCTCAAGAACTATACTAACTCATGTTCCGTAATGCTGAGCCTCTGAGCCCGAAAGGGCCAGGCTTACCCTTGCGTCTCGCATCTTCAGTCCTCAGGTCAAGCTTCCTTCGAAGCGTTTCATTGCAAGCGGCCCAAGTGTCTAGCAAGGGAAGCCAGGCTGCTCGGTCTAACCTTGGAAACTGCGAAAGCTACTGCACTTTTGCTCTTGAACGATATTTTTGAGTGAACAAGGATACAGCCCAGAGCTGCTTACTTACTGCGGGTTGAAAAGGTGCTTAATGTATATGATAATTTTTTCTTGTCTCAGGTCCCGCACTGCCGGGCAAAGGTAAGCCCATCCAGGCCGGACATCATGTTTCAACTTCACGAATGCACCTACGTTCATGCCACCACTTTAGCCGTCTGTCTGTGATGGCGTGATCGGTTGTAGTCCTGGCACACACCACTGCAGCTCAGCCAGCCCTGGATATACTCTCCGAAGCTAGGCTCTGAGTTCCCCCGCTCTTTCCCTAGCTTGAGTAACTTCCTTTTCTCTGAAACACTACTACCAATATATTTTCTGGGGTCTTCGGTATATTGCCTGGATCGTGGAGGTAGCGAAGAGGGTCGCCCAAGGTGGGGTATTCTGAGGGCCCCTCGGGTCTTCGCCACGCAATGGATACTCTTGCACATAACATGAATCGTCATGGCTCTGCTCTGAAAGCTATTGACGGAATAGTGATCTCGGGACCCAATAGGCAAGAGGATGTCGTGGTTTATATAGTGGTGCTGTTGCCGATCTTGCGGATGAGGACACCGATGAGTCGCTGCCTGCTACGTGACGATCGAGCACTGCGAACAATGCAACTACCAAGATCGCGAGAGAGAAATGCGAGAAGAGCCGGCTAATACTTTTGTCGCCATTCCTTTGTCACCGCAATTAGGTGCTATTGTCCAAGACGTCCCTCAAATAGAACAACTAAGCCACGTACGATGTACGATGTTCGGATGCGCACCCTCTGAACCACTCACATGCGGTGCGTAAGATATTGCATAGAATCATGACTTTTCTTTTTATTGCTACACACTCGATCGTGACCCTCTCATGCTCATTGGCACGCAGGGTGATCTCGGAAGTAAGAAGCAGTAAGAACGAAAGGACCCAAATCGAAAGTCCTCACTAATCAATCGAAGTTTCCGCGAATGTCGAAGCAACAGAAGAGAAAAGAGCCCCGAAGAGGAGTACCACTAAAAGGCGGGAAGAAAAAGAAGAGGCAAAACCGGAAAGAGTAAGCCACCCGCGAGTATCCAGGCTGAAGTAAGTGAGGTGGCCTGATGACCGCCAACCTCCCCAAGAGCAGGTCTTTTCTCCGTCTTCGTTTTTCCACTTTCACTTGAGACCTCCGAGAACCCGAAGGAAAACCCCACCATTAGAACCATCAAATCGTACACTCGAGCTGCCTTCTCGTTGGTCGCAAAATCATCCTGCAAGGCTCCAGTAACCATCGTCCATCATCCCTCATCTTCATCGATATGCAGGGTTGCATGAGCATGGTTTACGTGGAGGGGCGTTCTAGAAGGGTAAGCGGATATTAAGCCAGGATTATGGTGATATTCACCAGTAGGGGCGACGGTTGTAGCTGCTGCTGTCGTCGTAACCACTGCGTGCACCAGGGCTCCTCGGCCTGCCACGGGGTGACGGGGGGCGGCCGTAGGGCCTGTCATGGCCGTTCATGTAGGGATCAGGCTCGTAGGCGCCGCCGCCGCGGCGGGGAGGCGGGGGAGCACGGGCATCGTAAGGATCATCAGGGTAGCGGGCCCGCGGCGGCGGGTAGGCATCATCGACCGGGGGGCCGCGGACGCGAGGTGGAGAGCGCGCGTAGCGATCACGCGGGTCGTAGTAGTCGCGAGGCGGCGAACGACGGCGGTAGTCGTCACGACGAGGGCTGTAGCCGCGAGGAGGACCGCGACGGTAGTAGTCATCGTCAGGAGGACCGTAGCCACGACCACGGACGGGCGAGCGCGACCTGTAGCGTTCACGGGGGCGCTCCTCCTGAATCTGGTAGTAGTCAGAACCGGGACGGTCGTCAGGGTAGAAGGGCATAGGTGGCCTGACATCTTGAACGCATCGGACCGCCTGTCCCTTGAATTCGCGGTTGTCGAGCTTCTCGACGGCGTTGCGGAGGTCGTTGGCAGTCTCGTACTCAACGAATCTGACCTGGTCACTATCTTGACTCATTTGTGCGTGACGGGAGTTATTGCTTACCCACGGCCGTCGCGCTCGCGTCCAACCTCGGAGTAGACGACGTCCAATCCGGATTGGCGGGCGAAGTCCTTTAGATCCTATAGGTCCAGTGTGTAAGTTCCGGCCACGGCAGAAAATGGATGTGCGGTGACAAGCGATAAGCAAAGGGAAAGGTCCAGTCCCGGTCCAGATGCTTCCAAACCACCAGTGAAAGAAACAGGCCGCGCGTGACTCCATTGGCTCTCCCCAGGACAAGACAAGTGAAACAGGACACCAGCACTCTACAAGCGGAAGGGGGATGAAAGGCGGCCGATAAGAGAGACCAGCGTCCGGCTACCGGGAAGAGGAGCGTCCCACAAGCGGAACCTATCAGCCCGGGAGGTGCAGACGACGCAAAACCGTGCGTAGCTGGCTCAAGGCACAGGAATGGTGACGGGAACGTGGACATGGGAAGGGAATCCAAAGGTCTCTGAACCAAGTGTTACGGGGAGATTGCTAACCTGCCAGCTCGTCTCGACGGGAAGACCAGTGATGGACATGCGGAACGGGGTGCGCCTGGGGCGCGGGACGGCGCGCTCCTGGTGGGAGTAGCCGTCGTTCTGGCGGCGCGAGCCGCGGGCGAACTGGACGACGAGGCGCTCGCCCATGAAGTCGGAGCCATCTGCGGTGGAACAGTGTCAGAAAAGCGCCGATCGCTTATCGGGCGGTTGGGGCGTAATAACGTACGGAAGGCTGGTGGCACAGGTCAGTAAAGTGTCTCACGACGCGCATGCGGGGGCTGGGCGGCAAACTCACCAGGAACGACGTCTCGGGCATCCATGGCATCCTTGTACTCGATGAAGCCGAAGCCATTCATGAGCTTGATCTCGGTGATCTCGCCAGTGCCATGGGTCGCAAAGTGGGCTTCAACATCGGCCTTGGTGGCTGTGGTGTCGGGCAATGGTAGTCAGCGACGCGCATCACTCCAGGAAGAAAAGCGACAACGGGACGGTGGTGGTGATGTGGTGGTAATGGTGTCTTTGGTGTCAGTCCCCGCGAGGCCGGCTGTGTCCAGCAGCGATCCAAATCCATCCAAAGCGCGGCGGGGGCGATCCGATCCAGCAGCCGGGCAGGACATCAGGGAATGAGCATACCGTTGCGAGGAAGGTTCCCCAGGTAGAGGCGAGTGGACGACACCTCAGTCATGACGGGCGATCCCTCGAGTAGCTGTCCAGCGCAGGCAGAAAAAAGGCAGAGCAGGTGGAGCAAGCAACGGCCGCGGTGTCCAAAGCGCAATAGAGCAGCGGAGTCGGCGGGCGGATGGAACAAGACGGGGCTCCGCGATCCTGGATGGCGAAGGACGGGCGGGTGGTGGTGAGTTGGGAAGAGAGCGGGCGGGCGCAAGATGGAAAGGCTCCGTCGCTGACGGCGTGGAGGCGGCCGGCGCCCTCGCTTTGGCGCGCTATGACCAGCCTGGGTTAAGCGCCACCATCGACGCGCCGGGCTCGCGATCCTCCCAGCCGTTTGCCGGCAAATGCCCAACCGCAACCGCGTCAGATGCCCGCGCCGCCCGCCTGCCTGCAGCCTCAGCCCGAGTGCGCCTGCTGTGGGCGCGCGTTCAATGAGGCTGCCGCCGGGGCCCGGACACAGGCTGCTCGCTCGACGAATCAGTGCGGCGTGGAGGTGGCGCTGCAGGCGAGCCCGAGCTCGAGCCCTGCACGGCAGCAATGCCTCTCGACACCCAACGGCGCGCTGCCGCGCCAGACACCATCGCGCACCTCGTTGTGCAGCGGCCCCGCTGCTCGGGCTTCCGATGCCTCGCCAACGCTGCCGATTGCCCGCCCTGCGCGCCGGCCGTGCCCAATGTTGACGGCACTGCTCCGAGGGACGCCGACGTCACCATCCCCACAGCGCATGCACCTTGGAGTTCCACGGGACGCGGCATAGTTGAGAAAGGAACATCAATGGAATTCGCACCTTATGTGCCGCTTGTGTGCGCCGTGGTTGCACAGATCGAAGCTCAATATACAGCCCAAATGTTTCCAGCCCTGATGATAGTAAAACAGTGATAGTGCCCAATAACGCCACGCCCTGTGGACCAGCTTCCCCTCAATGCAGCAGCTTGTCTGACGCCTTAGAAAGAATGCGCGCAGCCTTATCCGCCTGCTGCTGTGCCAGCGTCCAGTTGCCCAGCTCAATTGCATCTCTCACCGCTGGAAAGTACGCTTCGTCGTATCCGCTCCACGCATCCGGACCAAAAATAATGTGCTTGAACTGCTCACGCCCGGGAATGCCGTGCTGCTCGCCGTCATCCGCGTCCACGTTCTTGCCGCGGTCCGGCAGGTCGAGCAAGTGAGTTTCGAAGTTGGACATGCGCGTGTTGTGCGACAGCCGCTCCATTCCCATCGAGTTTGTCTCGTAACCAGCCCGTCCGCGGAACTGGCCCCACCACCAATCTTCCCAGCTCTCAAACTCCTTCGCGTTCTGTTCAAGCGTGTCGGCCGCCTCGCGCAGCGCCTTCAAGTTGAGTTTCTTGCCTTGCGTTGCATCTTTTCCAATGGCGAATTTCTCCAGATCGTTGATGAATCCTTTGGTGGCCATTCCGTACTCTTTCAAGTCGAACGGGTAAATCGGCTCTTGCGCAAGCTCGAGAATGAGAAGCACCCAAATCTCGGCAAGCGTAGCGTGGTAAATGAATCCAGGATCGCCGTACTTCTCCATCCAGTCGAACGTCTCGTAGCAGCTGTGATACGGATAGCCATTCTCAGGCCCATCGAACCCGATGTCGATGCTAGAGCACCCGGCAAGATCCTGGAACGCGACGTAATCACTGCCGGCACCCAAGCCTCCCAATTTGCCACCTTGTTCGTTCCAGATTTCACCGACGGTCCTGTTCTGCAAAGGGTCTGCCACACGTGCCAGGACCCGATCGAGCGCTGTTTGGAAAAGAGGAGATCCTAGAGCCCGGAATTTGTCGCCGACGACGCCGACATCGACATTCAGATAGGCAATGGCATTCTCGCGCATGTCATTGATATGTTCTTCCACATACTCCGTCGAGCCAATCATATTGTACTCCTCAGCGTCCCAGGAAGCGAAATAAATACTTCGGAGAGGACGCCAGCCTTGTTGGACCAAGGAATCGAGTGCAGTGATGACTTCCATCATAACAGCCGTTCCACTGGATATGTGTCAGTCAGGATAAACACCTAAGAAGCTCAAAGGAAACAAACCCTCCAGCGTCAGCCGATCCGAAACACCACGCATCGCGATGGTTGCCGACAAAGATCTTCTTGGCTGACACCTCGACACCCTCAAAGACTCCCATAACGTTCCAGATGGGCTGTTTCTCCTCTTCATCCTGCTCGTTCTGGAGAAGCACAAGCGGCGAAGTCTTGTCTCCAGTCCACCAGTCGACTTCCGGAACGCCACCTACCCAATTCTTAGGGGCCTTATCGCCGTGGCCCTTGAGCGCCTGTAGTAGTGGCTTCGCATCGCGCCACGCGAGAGGCATGCTGGGAATGTTAGGTAGAGCCGGGTTGTTGTCCTTGCTGATCCGCGGCGCGTCCAGCCCGCTGCCAACGCCAGGAGTAAGCACATCGCCAACAATCCAGGCGGACTGAGCAACCGAGCCTCTTTGAACACCGTCTTCCGTCCTCCATCTTCCATCCGGATAAACGTCTCCTCTTACAAAACCATCATCCTTCGGGTCCGAATAAATCAAGCATCCGATAGCGCCATTCTCTTCCGCGAACTTCACCTTCATCGCTCGGTCTGACATAGTGCCGTAGTAACGGACTAATACAATTGTACCGTTCACGTCAATTCCGCGGTCCTTCAACGTCTTGAAATCCTCTTGGCTTCCGTAATTCGCATAGACGAGCGGGGCAGTGACGTTTCCGGCCCTTGACAGTCCATGGAAAGCCAGGGTCTGCTGTTCAGGGCTGATGTCTGGCATGGCCAGCTCCTCCTCCAGCTTGGCCTCGTATCTAAATTGCGGGGGGTCGACAATGGCGACCCTCCGGCCACCCCTAACGGGGTAGTTCAGGTAGACATTATATTCCAGCGTGGCAACTTCATCCATGCCGGCCTGCTTGAAGAATGACTCAATCCAATTAGCCAAAAACTTGTCGCCCTTGGTGCCTGCGACATGATCGATGCTGGTAATATGCTTCAGGTTTTCGCGGATGCGTTCCGCCGAAATCTGCGACTGTACCCACGAGCGCGCCCATTCGGGATTGAAGGGCGCCATGCCGCCACGGCCGAGGGGCAGGACGGAGGTGACGAGGAGGGCGTAGACAAGCGACGCCATCATCAGCACGCCGAAGAGGCGCAGGATGACGCTGTAGCCGGGGCGCATGTGCTCGGGGATGGATGGTATCCTGCATGAGAAGGTCGGCCATCGGAGGGGCTTGCGCAGACGTGGCAGACGTATCGACGACAGGGTTGCACCGAGGCTTGAAATGCGCTTCGAGAAGCTCATGTTCATGCGGGCGCGCCGACTGCCGTGGGGTTGGCCACCGGCCTCGATAACCTCCAGCTGCTCCATCTCGCGATGCAGGCCCGACTCCTCATCCTCCTCCTCGACCATGTCGGGTAACGACAGGTCGCTCTCCATGCTATCCCGGACCGACTCAACCGACGGCTGCTGGTATCCATCGTGGCGACGCGATGCTCCTCCGCCGCTACTTCCTCCGCCGCGGCCGCCCAGCAGGCCTTGCCGCTCCGCATCGTCGCTGACCTCGTTGGGGCCGAGGTGTGAGAGGGCCGACGGGGGTCGCGACGAGGTGGCTTCCTCATATGTGGGGATGGGGAGGCTCTCGTGAGGGTCGTAGGGGTGTTTTTCGTCGACCATTGGTGTGGTGGTGGGACTCCAGGTCCCGGGGGGCTATGACGCGGCGCGCGGATGCGGGTTGATGGAAGTGAGGTGGATATGGTGTGGCGGTCACTGGGTGCTCATGGTCGCTGGCCGGGGGGCGACTGGCGGTCAAGTCGGAGGAAGCGAACGAGCGTCGGGAAAGCTGAAGGGAGCGTGGTGGTGAAAGGAGACGGTGCGTATGGCGTTGCGGCGGTGCAGGCCGTGTCTGGAGCAGCGGCAGGGGAGATCGCTGGGCTTGTCTCGAATGCTCGGCGACTCGGATGCTGCGCGAGGCATTACGAATTCGCCCTCAGCGGCGCCTCCTGGTTGCCTTGGCGCTCCGCAGCACTCGACACCCTCCAGCACGCCGCTGCTTCATTCGCCGCAGGCCCCAAAGGTCCCCGCACCTGCGCCCTGTGCGCGCAAGATGTGCGATGGGATCCACATTCTCGACATCTCACCGAATTCCTGCGCTGCTGCTCCAGCACCGACTCATCCGGAGGCGACGGCTTCAGGGTCTCGTTGCAGCGGCGACGGGGCGCTAGCTGCAGGGTCCCGCTCATTGGAGCACCTCGTTCGTGCGTACTGCGGCTCTGAACAGCCGCTGTCCTATTGCGTCGAAAGGGGATGCGCAATTCAGCAGCGACTCATTTCGCTCGCTGAAGTGGCTGAAGGCAACGAACTACCCCAGTCCGGCTCCCACGTCAGCATGTCCGCGTCTCAAAACGCAGTGCCCGTGTTAGTCTGGCCTCAGGTTACCCTCACTCCCTGAGGCACGACAACAGCCCCAGCTCGCCCATCTTGATCGCCAAATCGTGCAAGATAGTCTCGTAATACGCAATTCTACTATTTCGCGCTTGCCGTCTCCACACCAATTGCCAGTTGGTCCTAGCTCCACGTCCCGAACTGGCCGTTCACGTACCTTCTACATGCGGTCCTACGGCAGTCCTCACTTTCTGCGCACGCTCAGACTACCCTGTCATTTCCTTGTCATGATGGCCAGCCTCCCGTCTACATGTTCCTCCCCCCCGTCACCGAAATGGTTTGTCCGCTGACATAGCTAAACAACGGGCTCGCCACGGCCAAAATCGTGCTCGCCGCCTCCGTCGCAGTGCCGGGCCTACCGAGCGGGATATCCGGGAAGCCGCCCTGCGCCCTCGCCGCGCCCTGGGCCTTCGGGATACCGAGCGCGACCTTACTCCCATCGGGCGTGGTGACGAAGGCACCCTCCTCCTTCGCCGCCGTTAGGCGGGTGAGGATGTGCCCGAAGGCGACGGTGTTGGCACGCACGCCGAACTGCGGGCCCCATTCCTTCGCGATCGTCTTGCTCAGACCGACGACGCCCGCCTTCGCCAGCGCGTAGTTGGCCTGCCCTGCGTTGCCGTGCAGCCCCGACGTCGACGAGATGTTGATGACGTTGCGCGGCTCGCCGTCCTTGACCCGGAAGTAGGGCGCCGCCGCGCGCACCAACTTGAAGGGCGCTGTGTTGTGCAGTGCCAGGATGGTGTCCCATTGCTTGTCCGTGGTCTATATCATCGCAGAAGTACATCGCTTAGTCTGACCCGTATTCGTATCGGGGTGGTGGAAGCAGAGGGGCGGGCGAACCTTATGAATGACGCCGTCCCACGTGAACCCAGCGTTGTTCACGATGATGTGGACCTTGCCATTGCCGAACTCCGCCGCTCTTTTGACTAGTTCGTCGATGTACTTGTCATCCAGCATGTCGCCAGGTACGGCGATGGCGCTGCCTCCGCTTTCGTTGATGTGCTGCGCAACCTCCTCCGCCTTCTCTGCGATAATAGAAAGAAAAGCCGTCAACGTTCTCCTTCTCCAACTGAGTAGTGGCGTGTAGCAAGGAACAACTTACTGCCGTCAAGATCCGACACCACGACCTTGGCGCCTTCGTTTGCGAAGAGCTTCGCCGTCTCCGCGCCGATGCCCTGGCCGGACCCGGTGATGATGGCGACCTGTCCCGCCAATAGGCCCTTGGGGTAATTGAGGTGGCCAGCGATCTGGCTCACGCGGCTGGAGTACGCCATTTTCTTTTGAACGGAAGAGCAAGTCGAACAAGTACCTCTGCGGCTGGCTGGCTGGGATCGATCTCTTCTCTCGCTCGTTGCAATTCGTGCGGACCAGCGTTTAGGTACTCGTATCGTGTGCAGTTTTCAATTGGAGTGAGGAAGGCAAAAGTGTGACAGCTGGGTGGAGACGGGGGTGGCAAGGGTATAAACTCCAGAAAGCGGAGTAGCTATGGCGAAGCTCGTCTCTGGGGAATTGCCGAGGATGATGACGTGCAACGTGCCGCGGCAGGGTCCAGCACCGCAACACCACCACTCCTGTTAACTTCAGAAAAGGGGAGCTGATTGCACTACAGTCACTCAGCCACTTGCGAGCATGGGCGGGAAACAAATTTTATCGAAGCCCTCTGGGGGTCTTGTAGATTTGAATATTTCTTACTAGTTATGTGTTTGTTTGTTGGTTGTGTATGTGCAAAAAGCGACCATTATGCGCTTTTGAGTAATGGAGATATAACGCCCGTAAATGCTGATCAAAAACACCAAAACCCATATGCTGCCTTCATGTCCATCCATCTTATAATCATCATCATTCACAAACCATCATAAAACATTCTCGCAAAGCCAGCTTGGCGAGTTCCGCGTGAGCGTGTCATCTTTTCATCTCCCCTTCAATCGTTAAGTCTTTTCTTTACCGCGTCGACCTCGACCTCTTGCTCTTGCCCAGCTCCTTCCTGTTGAGCGGCTCGTCCGGGAAGACCCAGCCGCGCAGGCGCTTAGCCTCACGCTTCTCGCTGAGGTTGGGCTTGGGGATCCAGGCGTCCTTCTCCTGGCAGTGCTGGCGCGTGAGCGCAGCGGGACCGCCAACCTCCATGCGCCAGCTGCCCTGGATGCCAGGGAGCGGGTTCTCCTTGGCCAGCATGTGCAGGTACCAAAGGGCCAGGCCGGCAGTCATCTGGGGGGTCTGCTCGCCGGTCTCGGAGTTGACGCGAAGGCCACAGCTGGAGATCTGGATGGGAGCGCTGAGCTCGAGGTAGCCGAAGAGCGGCACACCAGAGCCGGCGTCAGAGCTGACGGTAGCAGTGTCCATGGTCTGGCCGGGGTCAGAGGGGTCGCCACCGCAGCGGACACAAAGCATCTCGATCTCGGTCATGATGAATCCGTAGCGGCAACCGTGCTCGCGCATGACGCGGTGAAGGTGGGCAAGGCCAGCCAGGTAGTAGACCTGCTTGTTGGGTGCCTCGGAGCGCATGCCAGTGTTCCACTGGTCGTACGACTTGACGATTCCGACGACACGGCCACGCTGGTCACCGTAGATGGTCTTCTCATAGTCGGTCTGGTAGTTTGACACGAAGTCGACGGGAGTCTGGTTGGTGGGAAGACCCTTGCGGGAACGGAGAGACATGTGCGTGTTGCCCTGAGCGATGTTGAGAGCAGCGCTGACCTTGGTGCCGTAGTAATCACGGATGATGTCGTGAAGGGCGGATTCGCTCTCAGGCATCATGTTGGCCTTGGGAGGGGTGGGAAGGGACATGGAATCGATAGGGATCTGGAGGAGGGGCATCAGTCCGGGGATGGAGCTGATGGTCTCGATGTTGAAGTCATCCCAGCTACGGAGGTTACGGATGTCCCACCAGTAGTGGCTACCGGTCAGGTTACGAGCACCAGTGGTAACGCGCTGGACAAGAGCAGGAGAGGGGTTGGAGCTGGTGAGGTAGTCCAGGAGAGTGGTGGTAGAGGCAGGCTGGTCGAAGGCACCGTACTGGAGCTCGGCAGCCAAAGGCTGCTGGACGGGAGGAGCAACAGCGGGGATCTGGTCCTCAAAGGAGGTAGTGGTCTGAAGGGGGAAGGCGTTCATGGGCATGGCGGTGGCCAAATTGTACGAAGCCGCCTGGGCCGCCGAGCTCTGGGTGACATAGTTCGGAAGGTTGCGGTAGGTGGGGTAGCCGTAGCGGTTGATCACACTCTCGTCAATGCTAGTAGCAGAGCTAGAGCGGGAGTGGGAGCGAACACCAGACACCGAGTGAGCCGAGTGAGAGCGGGAGTGGGTGGCCACGGAAGGACGGCGCGAAAGGTTGATGGGGGAGTTCAGGCCAGAACCGAAGCCAGCGTCGTAGGCCGACATCATCGAGGGAGCCGGAGAGCCATACGAAGCGTTGCTAAGCGGGCTAGTCGAGCGGCGACCCACAGACGAAGGACGCGCGTAGGGGTTGTAGTTAGAGATGCCGCTAGCAGCAGACGCCGTCCGGCGGTGTCTGATGGGGCCAGAAGTCGAGGGCTCAGTGGTCTGATCCTGCGACCGGATCTTGGGCAACAAGAGAGGACCATGCTGACGGACAGGCGATCTCGCCGGAGTGGGAGCGGTGGCAAGACCGCACTCCGGAGAAGCGTCGGGCGTCAAGTACCCGGAAGGCGCCTCGAAGGAGGTCTGAGCGTCCTGGCAATAGGAGCCGTAGGACGAAGGGGGGGTGTGCTGCCTCGCGTACATGATGACTTTTTGGAGAGTTGCTTCCGGACTGAGGCGCGTTAGAAGCCAGGACGCCAAGCTCGAGATTCATTGGGAACTTACGCAACTGTTTAGAAAATAGAAAAGAGGTGATTAACAGAGAGCGATTAGGTGGAGACCGGCTCCAAGACACACTCGAGGACAAACAGTGAAAGGAAAGGAGGCACACGAAGAAACTCGTGGGTCTCGCTCGGACACACGCGTAGAAGATGGTTTGTGAAGATAGGATGACTGGAGAGGAGAGAGCAGATGGGGTGTGGCAGAGCCGCTGGTACTTATTTCCAAGGCTGTGAGGCCGTGACATCCAAAGAATCTTGCAGAGCCGGGGAAAGTGGGACTAGCGGCAAACAACTTGAAACAGAGTGATCGACGGCTGGACCCGATTTAGGGCCCCGAAGCCATGTGCAGCGAGTATCAGGTCCGTGTGAGGGTGCGGCCATCCAGCGGGGCAGGATGCGTGAAACAAAGCACCCAATGGAGCATGCTTATGCGCAATTAGCTGCTGAGACAGGAGCTATTATGGGCCTGATGCTTGGACGGGCCGCCCGCGCGGCCGCTCGAAGGGGCTTCGTGCGGCCTGATTGGGGAAGGGGTGCTACGTGTGGCCGCCGGAGTGCTGCGCTGCCGGGCGATGCGCTGCGAAGACGGGCGGCAGGCGAGACGGCGCTCTCGAGTTAATTTGGGAGGCTGGCCAGGTCCGAATCGGGTGCTATTTGCAGCGCTGGCGCCGGGCCGGGGCGCTTGAGGCGCGGTCGGTGAGCGTCAAGGCTCGCGAAGTCGAGTTAGGGTGCAGCTGGCGCCGGCGAGAAAAAACGCGTCTGAGCGGCGCGATTGGCTGGGGAAGATAAGACCCCGGTCGCCGATTCCTCCAAGACTCTTACCGCTTCGACAAC
The DNA here is from genome assembly GCF_021436955.1 of Diplodia seriata. NCBI lineage: Eukaryota > Fungi > Ascomycota > Dothideomycetes > Botryosphaeriales > Botryosphaeriaceae > Diplodia > Diplodia seriata. The sequence continues at coordinate 3,693,606 of NW_027117308.1, read as the reverse complement.
TCACTGGCCCACAGCGAAAGTTCGTTTCGCGGCTGCAGCTACGTCTGCATGAGTGACTCACACCTGCAAGCGGTGAGCGCTGGCCGGCCACGTTGAGTCCTCAGGTGCTCAGGTTCTGCACCGCCCGACGTCAACCCGCCCCCGCCTAGCCACTTCCTCAGGCCTTCGCTCCGGGTCTTGCGGCCTTCGAGAACTTCTCCGCTCGCTCGCGACTGCTGACCGCTCCTCTGGCGGCACTTCTCGCGGCCGACCTGGTGCTGCTAGCGTCAGCGGGATGCGCCTGCTTGCACGGCCGCGCCCGCGGCGGCAGCGGCAGCGGACCACGGCTACCAGCGTGCCCTCAGCCCGCAGCCCTCAGCTGTGCGGCTCCCGACGCACAGCGCAACCGTCCCGTCGTGCGTGCTGCAACGCCGGTTGAGGGCGCGAGAGGTGCGAGTAGCCGCTCGCGTTGGACGCCTTCCCCGCGAGGCGCGCGCGCGCTGATTGGCCCGCAAAAATACTCAGAGCCGCAACGCTTCCGCGCAATATCTCTAAGCGCCCTCCTCAGCGCTTCTCCGAATTTGCAGCCTTCGAGAAGGAAACAAAACGATCCGAGCATGGACGCGGCTCCACCTGCGGCTGCTCAGCCTCCTCCCTGATCCGAGGGTGCCGTCCCAGCGTAGCATGCCAGTGTCCAGATCGTCGTCTGATCCACGGCAGACACTTCGAAGCGCCCAGCTCCAGCCGCCTGTGCAGCGGCTGATCTACCATCCCGCTCCTTGGGACAGCTGCGGTGCGCAATTTGACGCGTGTGGGAGATTATTGTGTTCCATTGAAAAGGATGCTGTGTCTGTGCGAGGAGGATCCCGTAGGGTGCCAAAGAAAAGAAAAGCTTTCATCACGAGCGCCTACAATCGTCCATCGTGCACACGTGCCGGCCTTCGTCAGCACGACTACGACATCGTGGAGACTGCCGCCGCCCCGGGCGGCTGCTGCGGCCCCGAGTTCGCCCGACGGTGTGCTGGCGGGCGGAGAGAGGCCGTCGGATCATGCCTCATTTCTGCGTAAGCCGCTTCTCAACCTGCTCCTGCCACCACGAAGGCCAGTCCACTACCGCCCGACGCTTTCTTGCGTCCTCGGCCGCGAACACCATAGCGTGGCTCTGGATCACCTCTTGGAGCGTGCACCCAATGAACTTTTTCTGCGCCTCGTCCACCCCCATCCTGCCGTCCTTAACCGCGCCAACCGCTTGCACAAACTGCGTTGCTAGCCCATCGTCGCCACCGCCATGACCACCACCACGCTGCTCCGGATGGAATATCTCCGTGCGGTCGGCTGCAAAATCATGCACCTTGATCGTAGCGCTGTCGTATTCAATCTCGCCCTTGGTGCCGTATATGCGCCCTCGGCGTTCGCAGATTTTTTCCGTGAAGGCCACCATGTGAAACTGCGCAGTTTTGGCGAGACTACCTGACGCAGAATCGTCCTCCCAGGTAATTGTCACGCATTGGTCGTCGCAGACGTCATTGTCAGCCTCCCACACGCACCGCCCAAACCAGGGTCGTTTGCGGACTTCTTCGTCTGGCGTCTCGGATGTCCAGTCTTCCGAGAGGTCTTTCATCAGCATCTTCTCGGCTGCATCCGGCCCCAGCGTGCTGAGGCAGTCCTCGATCTCAGGGTTGACGATCTTGACCGGCCACCCTGCGTTGCCCTTTCGCAAATGGCGTTCCGCATAAATCTTCTTCGCGCTGAACATGCAATCCTTCTCGATCGGGCAAGAGAGGCAGTTGGTCGCCGTGCCAGCAGCCGCCGGTTTCCTCGCCTTCCTGTAGAAGTTCCGCTTGCCGGTGGAATGGAGGAAAGCCGGCCTGTGAGCCTTTTCTCCCTCTTTTGCCGGCTCACTGAGCATCCACAGCAAGAAGTCGATATCGTGACAAGACTTCGTGAGCAGTGACGGAGCAGTAGTAGATTCTCTTCTCCAGTTTCCCCTACATCACAGTCAGCAACAACAGCGGTCATTGAAAGGGCTGGTAAACCGTACCTCACGTAGCTATGCGAGAAATGCCACCAACCTATACAATCGATCAGCACGAACACACCCCACGAACAGATGCGCAAGATGGCCACGAACCAACCGGCTCCGTATGCTCCACGCTCAGCACGTCCCCAACCACGCCCTGCTCCCTCACCAGCCGTCTCAGCAGCATGTTGTGCGGGGAATACCTCAGCACGTGCCCGATGCCAAAGATGCGGGGCACGTTGCCCTGGCTACCACGCATCGCGTCGTAGATGGCCACGCAGTCCGCCAGCGTCGTCGCCAGCGGCTTCTCGCACATGACGGCCAGCCCCAGCGGCGCCAGACCCTCGACAGCCTCGCGGTGCTGTTCGTCCAGCACGCACACGAACGCCGCATCCACGCCCGGTGGAATGACTTCGCCAGCAGAAGAGGCGGCGGCGGCCCGCGCCCGTCGCGCCTTCTCCCATTCCACATAGTCACGCCAGTCCGTGAATGCGTGTTGCTCGCGCCCGCTGTCCCCGTTCTCCTGCTGCCCCTCCTCTTGCTTCTTCCCTGCGGTGGTGATGAAGCGGGACACGAACTCGCGCCGCTTGAACGCGATCGGCTCGGCGACGGCGGCGATGACGGCGGCGGTGTGCTCCACGACCGCGCTGGCGTAGGCGTGTCCGCGCGAGCCGGCGCCGATGACGAGGATGCGCGGCGGCGAAGGGGAGTCGGCGAGTAGCTTCTTGGGTAGCGAGGACAGTTTGGCGCCTGCGATTGGGCTGGCGGCGGCGGTGGCGGCGACCGGCTCGCCCAGTTTGGAGTCTGGGATGTTGGTGTGCATGATAGTAGCGCGTGGTGTCGTGGAAGGTGGTTCGAAGTGGTACGGGAGGAGGGGTTGGAGAGTAAGTAGCGGGCAGCGTAGACGTCACAAGCAGCGCAGGAGCGAATGGGGAAGAGCTGAATAGCTGGATTGTTGCTGCCTAATGATTGGTGATGCTGCACCCTAGCGGCAGAGGTTGTAGTAGCATTGCAGAGGATAGAGTTCTGCGAGATGGCATGTAAAGTGATGCAACGGTAGGATAATGCTATCTGGACAGTCGCTGATTGGACGGATGCAGCGGCAGAAGTGGGGAACGCCCGTCGGCCTTGTGGACGCACCCTGTCTGGCGCTGAACGCCTCTGTGCAACACACACTCTCCGTCCTGCTCAAGTATCTAGTCAATTCATCGAATAATTTCATCTACCAGAAATCGCTTTTTCCAAAAGAGCCGCATAATCAAGAAAAGACAAAACCAAAAAACTCCTTCCCAAGGTAGTAATGTTACTGTATCTATGCCCTTTCCGTCTGAGTGGTAATGGCATGCTAACCTAAGAAGATTTCCCCAACTTCATAGCAAAAGGTTCCATAGTTAGTAGATAAAAACCCGGCAATTACAATTCCTTTAATCTCCGTCTCAAATCTTTCGGGTAAGCGTGGCAAATTACGCTATATGCTGCTCATCGGAATGTCGAGATTGGTTGAGACTGGTGCTTGGTCTCAGCGGTTGAGTGTATGAAGTCTGCATAAAGCTCGGAACAATCAGGCCTTACGACGTGACTGGTGGGTGTAACGCAGTGAAATGCAAGTTGATATCGGCAACTGGCGAGAGGTCTTTCTCCGGGTGCTTTTGGTCTCCGAGATCCCTAGTCGCTGATCTCTATGACCTCTGCTCTTTTCTCCCGGAGTGCCTTTAGTCTCCGATCATACACTATCTCCGCGAGATCCTCGTGATCTCGAAAGAGCATCGCCACTATAGAGTTCCTCGTCTCCCTCAGCCGCTCATACCCCCAGCTCATGTGTTCCGCTACTGCTTCCCTAAGACTGTCCTCGAAGCCTTGGTCGAGATCCCGGTGAGGCTTAACCCGAAAGGCGACCTTGGCGATGAGAATGGTGGAGTCGTCGGACCAAGGAGCGAGGGCCATGAGTTGACTGACGGCTGTTTCGGCTTGGTCCCACTGAAACTTGGTCCTGGCCGTGTCGAACTCTCTGCAGAGTTGGGTGATTGCAAGTTGACTATGCGTCTGATCTGGCTTGGTGCTGGGGGACTTGGAGCTCGTGGATTGGTCGGTGGAGGTGGTGGATGGCAACTTTAACACGCGCGGGGCAGACAGAGCATGAACTGTGTCATCGGAAACAGTGCTGGCAACGCAGCGCACAGAGGATTCCTTGGTCAGGTGACGGGCATGTGGAGTGGGCTTCGGTCCCGTCTCTTCATCGCTATCCTCATCTGAAGAGTCGCTTGTGACACCACAAGTGGTGTTGCCGTCGCTCGCACTGTCGTCGTCATCCGACACGCTCAGCAAGAGGTCCTCTTTCTCTTTATCTCTGTCCTGCTCTTGTTTCTCCTTTCTCAATTTGTCGAAGTAGCCCACCGGCGGTTTGGCATCGTTGTCGTTTTCGTCGGGAAACCAACGATGTGTATGTTTCCCCATGTCACTACTGACCTTGATCTTCTTGCCATGGCCATACTCTTCGCCGAACTCGTTGTCTTTCCTGAACTGTTTCCACGACCTTTTGGCGTCTTTCCGTGAAGGAGGCATGGGTTTCTTAGGAGCGGGGTTGTTGTCAGATTCGTCGCTCGATGAGGTGACGATGTTTTGCAGGTCGCGTGCCACCATTTCGCTCCGCCAATATCCAAGATCTGGATAAGCTGGACGACGTGGCATGTCGGAACCTACGACGCTGGCGAAAGCGTCTTGAAGCTGTCGTTCTTGCGGTCCATTCGGAATGTGTTGCCGGGCTGCATGATTAAATTCATGGGTGTCGCTGTCAAGGGCCCACGTGCTGGTAGGTAGAGGCGTAGGTTAGCATGTGAGCACCAGGACAGATCTTGGTCCGGTTGATCACGGGTTAGGCCCGTGGCTTACAATTGTAACGATGGCAGTAGGAGCACCGGCAGGTGATCGCCTGACGGGCGCGCCTCGACCTCATGCGCAGGTATCATGTCTTCGCCACACTGGACAGCAGGCCAGCGCGTACCAGCTCGATCTACAAGGTGATAGATTGCGTCATTGCTTGTGCTCGACATCGATGAAGCTTTAGTGAAGTGAGATCTTGGGTGATTTATTCGGAGGATGGGTGTTTAGCAGAGGCGTGGTAAGGCGTAAGTGAGGCAAGGTTGTTTTGGCTGAAATGATCAAAAGGGTGTCGTATGTGAGCGATCAGCGTGAGCGATCAAAAGAGGCCATGGAAACACAAGAGGTTCAAGGCTGAAGTCTTGATATTGGATGGGCTTCCGAAGTTCTCAATATATATATCTTGCAAGTGCTGTAGCTGCATTAGGAAAGAGAGGGGGTTGCAGCTGCTTGATTGACATCAGACAAATGTACCATATTTCCAGGACATCGGCGCCATGGGGAAAGGGGTCGATCGTGAGCTTCCATATTCCATTTCCTGCACGATTCTGCATTGGGTACGGAAAACCACTTGTAAGAGTCCCAAACCGCATCATTCTCGTCCAAAGCGATCCGGCTCTGGCACATGTCCATGGATTTGCGCACAACTTGCAGGGGCCCAGGCGGAGCCACTTCTGGACGCGTAAACCAATGCATCATACCACAGTACTCCATTTTTGCACAGAACCGTGTGCTTGCAATCAATATCATTTCCTTTTTATTGGATGATCGCCCGCAAAACCCAGAAATCCGAGGATGTTGTGCCCCAGCACCAGCAAAGCCACCAACACTCCATCTTGCCCTCTTGCATTCGTCGCTTAACGGTAGGACTTCTGGTATCTCGCGCGAGCGCCGGGACCGCCGAACTTCTTGGGCTCGCACCTCCTGTTGTCGGCAACGAGGAGGGTACGGTCGTACTGGACGAGGGCCTGCTTCAGCTGGTTCTTGGAGTGCTCGTCGACGAACTTCTGGTAGTAGGCGATCTGTGCAACTGGTTAGCGACCCGTTGCGCGTAATGTTCTTCCTGCAGATGGCACGCACGATGGACTTGGCGATGGCCTGGCGGATGGCGTAGACCTGAGAAGTGTGACCACCACCGGAGACGCGGACACGGATGTCGACGTTGGCTGCGCTGGCAGTTAGTTTCCAGCCCCTTCATATTCCGAATCCGCGAGCGGACGCACCGAACTTGTCAAGGCCGAGGATCAGGAGCGGCTCGTAGACCTTGAAGCGCAGGATGGCGGGCTCAACGAGGGAGAGCGGCTGGCCGTTGACCTTGACGAGGCCCTTGCCGGCCTTGCAGTGGGCGACGGCAGTCGCGGTCTTCTTCTTGCCGAAGCATTGCACACTCTGAGGGGCGGACATTGTCGCTGAGGGTTGGCGAGATTGGTGTGCCGGGTGGGTGTCGTGGGGGAGTGTCGTCGTCCGCTGTCGCTTCGAAGTCCAGTCGGGCGAGCTCTGAATTTGCGGTGGTTTTCGCTAAACGGATTGTGCGCCGCCGTCGCCGAATCGCCGACGCCGATCTTATCTAATCTCTTGGCTGCCCGTATCAGAGCGCTGCCTTAGCAACACCACTAGGTACTCCGCCACGTCGCCCGTTCTATCCGACCACCGCTTCGCTCCTCTGGAAACAATGTGGCTTCTCCCTCACGAGCAGCCTCAGCGCGCGCCACCTACCACGCTCTATGCATTCGGCTCTAATGGCTCTGGGCAACTGGGCCTAGATCACACGGAGGATGTATCCGAGCCGCAGCCCGTCACAGATACATATCGCTTTCGCGACCAGCAGCCAACGTGGATGGCGGCTGGAGGAAACCACACTATAGTATTGACAGCTGACTGCGAGATACTTGCAGCTGGCGACAACTCAAATGGACGCATCCCGTGGCAGAATTTGTCCGCTGGAGTACCCAGATTCACCGACAGCTTGGTACCGAGACTGCCTACCCCGCCATTCATCAAGCTCTGTGCAGCTACATGGGAGGCATCCGTCCTCGTTTCTGAAGACCGCGTAATGACGTGCGGCACAGGAAATCATGGAGAGTTGGGTCAAGGCGAGAACGTCAGAGATTCGCCATGGCCTCAGAAGATCACCAAGTTCCCTCCACCAGAAGCTCGTATAGTCGACATTGCCGCGTGCATGAGCCACACTGTGGCTGTACTCGACAATGGAGAAGTGTACGGGTGGGGGAACGGGCGCAAAGGGCAGTTGGGCGAACCTGCAGCAATCGTTTGGTCGCCTCGCAAAATCGAAGGCATACCTTTTCGTGCAGCCCGCGTTACCTGTGGGCGCGAATTCACCTACGTCGCTGGTCACCCTCGGGAGGGCAAGCACCTTGTTCTCGGCTCAGACAAATTTTCTGTGAAGTCAGCAGCCCCCGAGGAAATCATTGATTATGTGGACATCGGATCCGGCTGGAGCAGCATCTATGTTATGCTCAGATCGGGTCGAATCGTGGCATGGGGACGAAACGATCGTGGCCAATTGCCTCCGAAAGGCCTGCCCCCTGTCGAGTTCATGTCCATAGGCAGCGAACATGTGCTTGCGAAAGTTAAGGATGGGAACGTAGTAGCGTGGGGCTGGGGCGAGCACGGGAACTGCGGGAAGCCGACCAATGCAGCTGGCGACGTCGTCGACACTTGGAACGAGATTCCTGTCAAAGGCGAGGTTAAGATGATTACAGCCGGGTGCGCCACGAGCTTCATTCTTGCGCACGAAGAGGAATCGGTTCAAGAAGCCTGAAATGGCGTCTAGAACAAGAGAAAATGGCATGATCTTCACGACCGTCTTTCAACCTAACACAGTAGAGGAAGGTACGTACACTACACGTACATAGGGTTTCCAAGGCATGTGTCTCTGGACTTGCCCAGTCAAAGCTACCCATTTTATTGTAGTGACGGCTCCTATTGACGGAGACTAGGCTAATGCAAATTGCAAAATACATGATCTCTTATGCTTATGTCGTGCGCTGCGAGCGGGATTGAGCGACGCGAGCTATGAGCAAGAGGACCAGTCATGAGCTTCGTTGAGTGGCAGACTACCGGCAGTGAGACGGGCGTGCTTGTGAGAGTGCGAATGACAGCGGTGTTGCGCGGCAGTACGAGTGGACCCTGGTTATACCATTCTCCATCTGTAGCGTCTTTCCTCTTCGAGGAAGCGGCCCTATGATAAGGGTAGAACAGTCACCTGAATAAATGGTTCTTATCTCCAAGGCTCCATGCGGAAACAGAAGGTGGCTAAAAACGGGTTGTTTACGTAGTTTATGGAGCTTCAAATCCGCGTGTTTGTTCGTCGCACCAAGCAAAGGACGACGCGGCAATGGATCTGCATCTTCATGACTCATAAAGAGACCTTGTAGGCTACAGAATCCCGCAAGGATGCCCGCAGAATGCACAGAGCTGGAGTTGCGGCGGGAAGGAGCTGTTTAGCAAACGTGCGTATGCCCTTGGTCAAGACAGCGGTACCCGTCAGTCCATCCACCTGCTTTGGGTGGCATGATTGCATCTTTTGATTACAAACGTTGCGAACGAAAACAGGAGGGGTTTAGCTGCTTGTCTAATCCGACCGTCCGGGGTATTGTTCGCTGTTTGCTCGTGTGCAGGTGGGCGCTTCAGTGCTGTGGCCGAAGGAGGCCGGTGCTGCAGTTGCGTGCATATTAAGAGCATTTGTGCACCCGATCCTGGCGGATACAGCAGCAGCAGCAGCACCGCAAGGCACCGGCCAGACTCGACCTAAAGTGGTCTGGAGGGGGCAGCGAAAAGCTAGCCTGCGGTACAGTTCCCCACCCCCGGCGTCCATCAGGCCGCTCGGCGCGGCCACTGTGCCTATGACGCAAGGCGGCACCAAGGGACGAGCCGCATGGGCAAGCAAGGTGGTTCTGCACAAGCCCGGCGGGCGCTGGAGGGCATCTGCCGGAGCAGGCGGGGAGGCAGACCTCGGGCACGCATCGCATCGCAATGCACACCAGACGCGTTATTGGGCGGGCGACGGGCAGCTGCTGCAGGCGCTGGTGCACAGCCGCAGCGCGGACAGCAAGCGGCCCGGCCGAGGGCAGCATCAAGGTTGGCGCACAAGGTACTTGCTGGTACAGTCGCAGGAGCGTGCGGGCGGCTCTGCAGCGGCGCTCCAAGGCCCAAGGGCGTGTTGGCGTGGAGCGAGGAGCAGCGCAGCGGCAGGCGCGTGATGTCTGGGGGCTCTCGGCGCCCGAGCCCCAGGTACAAGGGGCATCGCTCGCCTTCACCACAACAACCACAGGGCAGGCTACTGCTGAGGACCGATGCAGCGACTGGGGTCGGCGGAGCTGGCGGCCGGCGAATCGACCCCTCTATACGCATTACGTAATAGTTAACGTATAACAATCTGTTGCTCTCCCTTTTACTCACTCCGGCAACATCGAAATGCCGAACAAGGTAGCTCATCGCCCACGCCCTCGAGCGCTCCCGCAACACGGCCTCTGATCACAGCCAGCAGGTCCGCCTCAACCCCGGGCACCACCCCAAGCGTTCCACCCCGCGGCGTCGAGGTAACCAGCATGCGCCGCCGCCGTACGGCACCGAGCCCTTCGTTTCCACGCAGGCACCGCCGATGCAAGCAGGAGTCTCGATGCCCGCCGCACATCCATACCAGCCCACCATGATGCCCGCCGCCCACTACCCTCCGCAGCCTCACCCTCCATCCCACCCGGCCCATCCTCTCCACCAGCTGCAGACCCAGGCCGCGCACCACGCGCACCAGCCGCCGCCGCCGCTCCAGCAGCAGCCGCACCAGCCCCAGCAGCCCGACCCCGACGACCACCACGACCACCGCCGCCAATCCCACCAGCAGCAGCAGCATCAGCATGCCAATGCCCCGCCCGACCTCGACATCCCCACGCCCCGCGAGGGCAGCACCTACGCCGACTTCGAGGCCCTGCGCTTCGCCGTCAACAGCTGGGCCCTGCGCGACAAGTTCCTGACGCGCATCCACAAGAAGGACCAGACGCGTGCCATCTACCAGTGCCGCCATTTCCTGCAGGGCTGCCCGTGGAAGCTACGCGCTACAATCAACAAGGACACGGGCGTGCTGACCGTGTCGTCGGTCGTCGCAACCCACTCCTGCACTCGCGACGTCTACGAGGATGCCGACGGCAAGCCCAAGTACGCGAAGCGCGGTGTGCAGCACACCCAACGCTGGGTCAAGGATGTCATCCAGCGCGCCGGCTTCCACGTCACTCTCGACACGGAGCCTCGCGCCATTGTCGACCTGATTCGCGAGCGCTTTGGCGAGGAGATCACCGAACGCCTCGCTGCCAAATCGAAGCAGAGTCTTCTCGAGGCTCGCGGCGAGGCAATACCCCGCCGACCCAGCCATAAGCAGCCTGGCGCCGGCCCCAACAACACCGAAATGGTCGACCGCCAACGCGACTTGCAAGCCGCGATGGTGGAGTCGAGGCGTGCGGATCGCATGGTACGCGAACAGCAGGCGGCGCAGCAGCAGCAGAGCGTGTCAATGCAGGCCGTGCAGCAACAGCAGAACATGGTGGCTCACCAGCAACAGCAGCAGCACCAGCACCAGCAACACCAGCAACACCAGCAGCAGCAACAACAGCAGCAGCAACAACAACAACAACAACAGCAGCAGCAGCAGCAGGCGGCGCAGCAGCAGCAGCAGCAGCAGCAGCAGCAGCAGCAAGCGCTTAGCTTTGATCTCAACGGGCACGACATAAATGGAGACCCGACCTCTTCGCAGAACCCGAATGAACGTCCCTTTGTTTTCGAGAGCGGTGTGCGCGTTATCGGGCCCGCAAGTCCCCCACGCACATCGCAGCGTCGCCAAACCATGCCTGCCACCACATCCCTCTCTGCCACAGACTACTCCACTTACAACACCTCAAATAACACCAATGGCTTTGGCAACCTGGTTGGCAACGCGGGGCCCGGTCCGTCCGCATCTACGGCCTCGAGCACCACCGGCCGGGCTTCTGCACTCCCCGTGTCGCCAGCCATGGTCGAGCCGCCGCAGCCGCAGCAGCGTACCTGTCCGAATTGCTCTGGTTCGGGCGTGGTGCGTGCCAACGCGGCCAACAATAGGGCTGGCGGCGACAACAATAACGATGAGAATGATGAATTGACTCTGCTACAGAAGCAAGTTGCATTGATAGGGAAGCAGCTAGCACTGATGCAGCGGCGTCGTGCCAACGGCGCTGGTTGAGCAGAAGCATCGAGTCAGGCAGTGAGCCCCGCTCCTATGCCCTTAACTCGTCTTACTTTTGGTTTCCACGGCGACATGAAAATCCCTCGACCCACGTTGAGAATAGCAGCAGCTTCAAGCGTGACCAGCACCGTCCACGAGGGCGGAATGGTCGGCACTTGGCACAGTGCACAAACGCGCTACGCGGGCAGGTTCACTCCACCGCGGGCCCTTCACTTTCTTTTGTTTCCTTGTACTGCATCAGTGGCAGTCACTGGGCTACGCACCAAGTGGCTGCTCCCCTTGTCAGGTTTTTTGTGGGTGTGGATGGAATTGGTGATCCGGAGAATGATCCGCGATCAAACAAGCCTGCGCGCTCACGCACATACTTTTCAAACGCACACACACACGCACACACGCCCCTTCGCCGTGGGAACCCAGGTTACATCTTTGTACGATATTGGGGGGATTTTGGAAAGGCCCCGCTTTTTAATACAGTAGGAGAGACAGTAAAAGAGCCCAAGTTACAGCCCACCATCGCACAGCAAACGCATTCGCAAACGGCCGGTTCCGAGCACGCACGTACGCATACGCATGCATCATGCCATGGATAGTTTGATGATGCACAGAAATGAGGGCTGTATTTTGTTTTTATTTTGACCGTCCTTGTATGAGCAAGCAAGGACCACACGCGCGCGCACACACACGGCGCATACGGGACAAGAACGAGCAATGCGGAGATGAAACGCCATGTTGAACGGCCCCCTTCTGTAATCAAACCCATTTTGAGGCAAGCAAGAGAGCAAGCGATGATTGGGTGTCTATTTTCTCCTGCTTCGAGCGATCATTGAGTTTTATACATTTTCCCCTTGACGACGATGACAAATTTAACCGCTCTCACAAACCAATTTTCATGATCGCCGTGGCTACTCCGAGAAGCAAAGAAGTCCTCGCGGTCCGGTCAAGAAAACGATCTGATGTGTATCGAGAAAAACGCCCCGGCCCGAACGAGTCTAAGAGCTCTCCAATCCAGTTAATGCAATCTTGAGACCGCCTTCTCACCTTCCGTTTCAACGCCCACGGTCCAGGAGAAAACGTAAAGAGCCAAAGAGAAAGTTATTTTACATATAAACAAACAGAAAGTCAAACCAGAACACCTTGTTGGCATGGGTATCATCCTGAAGGGAAGCCTTTCCCTCCCTTTTCATTTCCCCCATTCCCCTTCTTCGCTAGCTCAGCGAAACAGCTTCCAGACATAGAATCGTCGATATCCAAAGCTTCGTGGATCCGGCAGCCGGCAAAAGGGAAGCAGTTCGAACAGAGAATGTCAAGTCGAGACGAAGGACGTCCTGTCCAGACAGGTCGATCTCGCTTCCCAACTTGAGGAATCGTCTCCTTCTCACCCAGTGAATGCTAGCATCGACCGGGCTTTTAGTCGCTGTCGAACGGATCGTTCTCAATCTCCCACCGCTTCTTCCCGAGGGTGCGCTGCCTCCTCGCCGTGCCGGGAAGTACATTCGCCCCCTTACTCGGCGAGCGCAGCGGCAGCTGGACCTTGGGCGTCAGCGAGATACCGGCACCCATGCGGACGGCGTTACCATTGCCACCAGGGGGATGACGGTGGCTCTTGGACGGGCTACGCATCTGCTGCTCGCGCTGCAGCATGTCGACCTGCCTCCGCAGCGCCGCGTTCTCGTCTTCCAACTCCCCGATGCGCTGCTGCTGCTCGTAGTCCCGCTCCCTACCGCCACCCGCCACCTCTTCATCTTCATCCTCCCCGTCCTCCCTCACCTTCACCACTCCCTTTGTCAAAATCTCCACCTTCCGATCCCAGTGCTCGTCCGCCCGGTCCGCCTCCTCATCCCAACTCGCCTTGTACCGCCGCTGCAACCCCTCCAGCCGGCTCTCGTACTCGGCGTACAGCTCCTCGCGCAACGCCGCCTCGGCATCCACCGCGTTCTCCTCGGCGACGCGCCACCCGGCCTCGGCCTGGCGGCGGCGCTCGCGTTCATCACGTAATTGTATGTGCAGCACGTCGAGGGCGTCGGCGAGGCGCGTGACTTCGGTGAGGGTGTTGTCGAGCTGCTCTTCCAGAGCGTGCACGATCGAGGGTGTCATGCGGCCGTTGGAGTGGCTTGTGGCGGGGCGGCGGGGTTGGGGCTGAGGATTGCCGAGTTGGATTGTGGAAGTGATGGAGGGGACGCGCGGGACGGTGACTTCGCGCGCGAGGGCCGAGTAGCGCAGGATTTGGGAGGTGGCGTTGTAGTCCCCGAGAGGGTCGGCGGTGACGATCATGATAGCGCGTTGCGGGGTGCGGTGGGATGAATGGTGGTGGGAGTTGGTGGATGAGGGGAAAGAGTTTGCGAAGAGCAGCTCTGTTAGCTTGCACTGCCTGAAGGGCATGACGGCGCGTTTATTGCTGCCAGCGGCAGCTTCGGCGCTGATATCGGACTGCATTTGCATGCACTGGCCTAGGTACATGAGCGACTCGTTAATCTTGCCTGCTTCGGCCAGCGTCTCGCCAGCAGTTTTGGCGTTGCGGGCGCGTTCAGAGCCTGGAGGTTTTGCCGTCAGTTTTGCTTGTCGATGATTCGGAGCTACCAAGCAAGGAGCGGAACGTTACCGGCAAGATCACAGATGGTGAGGGTGCTGCTGCTCCAGGGGCCCCTCGTGGCCCTGTGGCGCTTCTTGACCTCGACGCAGAAGAAACCGTGGCTGCGCGAGCTGACGGCGTTGCTGCCAGTGCCGGTGACCTTGCGCTCCAGCAGGCCCGTCTCCAGCACCATCAGCGCCTCATCCAGGCTGCCGCAGATGATCTTCTTGAGGCCGGCGACCTGCTTGCGGTCAGGCGAGTGCTCGGTCGGTTTGAAGAGCAGGGCGCGGCGGCGGCCGCCATTCATGAGCTTGGAGCCCTGCGAGGCGCCCGTGAGCAGGTCGAAGATGCGGTCGTTGTAGACCTCGAACATGGAGACGACGATGGCGTATTCGGCCGTCTGGTCGACGTCGATAGCGAGGTCGTAGACGGGCGGGTCGTCGGGCATGGTCGAGAGGCGCGGCATCTGGTGGCGCTGCTTCGTCCCGAACGCGGCGGAGCCAAGGAAGGAGCTGTTGCCGTCCTTTGTGGAGGGTTTTATCTTAGCTGCTGTACTACGTGTGACGCGTGTGAGGGCCTCTGGGACGAGAGGCTTGATGCTGGAAAATGGTGACTTGAAAGGAGATGGGTTCTTCTCATTGCCGAGCTGGCTGAGCTTCTGTACAAGACTGGGATACAGGCCTACGGAGGTGGGGTGAGTGGGTGTGGTTGTGGGTGAGCATACCAGGCCGGGCGTCTGCGCTCTGGACGCATGGCAGTCGCCGTAGAGGGTGTCGAGGTAGAGCGAGGCGGGGAAGACGTGGGCCTCGGAGACATCGGCGGCGGCGATGGAAGGAAAGGTCGACGACGAGGTGGCGGGGTCGACGAGCAGGTCGCCGATGTTGGAGAAGAGCACGTCGAGGGCCATCTGGGTCATGCCGCGCTCATGCTTGGAGCCCAGGATGGTGTGACTCTACACGCGGTTAGATGCATAGCGTCGCGGGAGTGGGAGCTGCGTCATACCTTGCCGGAGCCCGTCATGCCCAGCGTTGCCAGAAGAGCGTCGCGGCCTTCGTGGCCCTCGGGACCCAGCACGCCCTCGATGAGGGGCACCAGGCCGGTGCCCTCGAACAGGTCGAGCTGGGCGGCATCCTCTTCGAAGACCCTGGTGAAGGCGAAGCGCTCGACGGCCTTCTTGCGACGGTCGTTCTCCGGCGGCTTGATGGTGATGTGGTTGGGGAAGTCGTGCTGCGGCTCCTCGACGTCCAGGAAGCGGGCTCCCGCGGTGGCGGGGCGCAGGCGCAGGTAGACCTCAAAGAGTGACGAGCTTGCCATTGTGATGTGACGAGGTCGGTGGTGGCCGTGGAACTGCGCACAGAAAAGGTGCGAAACGGGAGGTAAACAGGCGTTGGCACGACGACCGGCTTGGCGGCGCGTCGCCCTCCCTTGCGGCGGAACCCTCCTCCATTCCGAACCTCGCTTCCACTCACCTCATTCTTTTCCCTCTCAAACGACAAACAAGAGCACAGTCTCCTTCTTCCTCGAGGGCCCACGCAAGGCGGACCTGACTCAACGAAAAAGCGAAGTTCGCGTCAGCCAGAGGCAGTGCAATACTGGCGACACTGTGGCCTGCGACGGTTAGGCGGAGCCCAGCGCGCCGCTCGACCGATCTCCAAAAACTAGTTTAATCAAAAGAAGTGCCCCCGTAGGGGCGTTCTAGAGATTAAACTAAAAAGAACAGCTACTACACTTGATCTAAGCCAAAAGGCAAAGAGAGCTGAAGAAGAAGAAAAGGTGTTTGGGCGAGGAGGAGGGGAGTTTAAGTAGGGAGGAGGACGGGGAGTCTGGGGAGGGTGGCACATGAGCATGCTCGCCGCCGCCGATGCAGGGTCTTCAGGGCAACTGGGGGTGGGGCAGGCGGGTCCGGGTGGCGCCGCGCATGTGGTGGCTTATTCTTGAAGTGGAAGTGGAAGTGGAAGGGGCAAACACCAATGGCAAGCGTGGCGGGGGCCCGCCTGCTTGCCCAACACCATGTGCACCGGTCGTGTGATGTCTGCCAGGGCCAGAACAGGTAGTAGTCGGAATGCCACGCCTACCTCATGACAGTCCACAGGGTCCGGATGACCTGGACCCTGCGTCCACACGCCACTCGTGGTGCAACTTGCCACTCGTGGTGCAACTTGCCACTCACTGCCGAAGGCACCGACAACCCAGTCCTTCCATGTCTCAACCCTGTGTGAACATGAGAGCGGAAGCAGCGAGATGTATCTTGAGCACCCGAGAAGCTCGAATGCCTTCGGATGTCACTCAATGGAAAGAAAAGTCAGTCACCAGCCACCAGCGTTTGTGACTTGAGCCCCTTTTCCCAGATCCTCCGCCACCCGGCAAGCCTTACTATTTGGGGCACACCCCAGAGCTTCCGGTGTGCAAGCTATGGAAAGTATGAGACAGCTTGGAGTAACCTTGGTTTGAGTAGAACACGCTTGAAGAGGACGAGACATGCGGTAGCGGACAACGAAGTGTATAATGCTGAGACCATGTTACTTGCACTCTCTTGAGATGTCTCATAAGCTTCTTGGAGTGACCTGAGATGTGAAAATCGAAATCGCTATATTGAATATCAACTGACCTTTCTATAGTCTAACTGCGTCACACTCGTCGTACAAGCACCGTAGAAATGGGCGTGCGGAAATGAAAGAAGGTTCAAGAAGTGATACAGGATCATCCAGGCCTCCACACTCCATCAAACCACGACGCAAAACTTCTTACGGGCACGTTTGGCAAGCATAAACTCGTTCCCAAATCACCACACGATGGACCTCGGTCTCCACCCCTCCCAAACTCACTCCACCGCCCCATTCCGCAAATGCCTTGCCCTTCCTTTCCTCTTTCTCCTCACGGCGTCGACCAGCTGCAAGCCCTCAAATGCCACCACGCTCCACACGTAAAAGCTGACCAGAACGACTACCAGCGGGATCATCAAGCCCAGGTTGGCGAAGTTGGTGGCGGCGCTGACGGCGACCAGCTGCGACAGGACGAGCCACATGAGGATGTAGAAGACCAACATCAGCCGCGCCAGTGGTAGGTCGTAGACGCTGCCGGGTGCAGCAATGCCGGATGCATTCGTGGGACGATGGTGGGGTCCCAACGTCGGAGCCGCGGAGAATTCTGTCGTCGTGGGGGAGTGGACTGCTGTTGTCATCTCCATCTCCACCTCGCCGCCATCGCCGCCGACGTTGTTTTTCTGGGAGTTGGACGATGAGGAGCGCTGACTCAGGCGGTGGCGGGCGATCTCTTCTTTTGTTTCTTGTGGAGTGTATCAGCGCGAAAATGCTCGCTCGCACACGCTGCGGCGACCCACTTACCGAAATACGCTTCCAGGCCCGTCAGGACGGGCAGGGCCAGAAGGACTAGGGGCAGGATCTGCCCGAAGCCCCATTTGTTGAGCGTCTCCGTCTCTTGCTCCTTGCGATACGGGACAGGGTAGTCTTTGCGAATGGAGATGACCTGGCTGATGCCGAAGGTGGCGCCGAACAGGAGCCAGATGAGATGCCACAGAAAGGAGTTGGCGAGCGCGCGCTCAATGGCGCCAGCGAGGGAGAAGAAATACGTGTACCAGACGCAAACGCGGCGCAGGGCCGACCATCGCCTGAGGGGCCCGTTGCGGAGACGTTCGTCGACGGCTTGCATGATTTTCTCGAGCTTCTCTAATGAGTCGTCCTCGGCGGTGGGCTCCTGGATCTCAAGGCGGAAGATAGAGGCGATTTGGCGGGTGGGCCAGCTGTATGAAGACTTGACGTGCGCAGAGTACAGGGATATCATCCTGCTTGCGTAGGACAGAATCAGCCAGGCGATGATAAGGCTCAGATTGGCGACTTCGTATCCGTCGATGGGAGAAAGTTTGAAGGATTTCTTCAGGGCGCAGCCGAAATAGATGTCGGTGGCAGAGTGCTGCACACTTTCCGAATTGCTTATGATCTGGGCGGCAGCCAGCATGAACATCATGGCGACCATCATGACAGCCCGGAAGTTGCGAGCTATGCGGTGGCTGTCAAAGTGTGCGGTCAGAATGGTAAGGGTGGCCAGGTGCGTGGTGGATGAGAACCAGGCAAGGGCGCCGGCCATCTGGAACGAGTAAATGGAGATATCGCACGACTTGGTGTAGATGGTGACCATGATGGCGATGCCGGTGACGAGCTGCTGGTCGCTCATGGCAAGGATGAAGCGCTCCAAGGCAGCGGACCATTTTTTGGTCAAGGCTTCTTGGTATTGCTTGTGGTGCAGGTGTCGCGAGGACAAACGGTCACGCAGCTTCTCAATGCGGGAAAGGCTCGGGCTGAAACAGAACTTCACGCAAGTGGTGACGGTCACGGTTACGGCCTGGTCGACATGGTTTGTCTGGGTCCCCGGCAGGCATTCGCAAAGGTAGCCAAGGAGGATGGCCAGCAGGGTGAAGGCTGCCGTGGCAACGAAAGAGACAAGGACCTTTTTTCCTCAGCACGGCACGGAGAGCAGGGCTTAGTAATCTCGACTCACCCCGATGCCAGCGATATCGACGTCATAGGGGTTATCGGTCCCACAGCTTCTCGTGATGCCGCAGTACCTGAAGGGTTCGTCATACGAGTCGTTGGTGTAAGGGAGAGACATTTTGCTGCACAGCCATCGGGGAGGATAGGGCTGAGGGTGGGGCTGATAGGCGCAGGCGTAAAAGAGAGGTGCGGGGGCTTATTTAGTGTCCGAACAGGTCAATTTATTTTTTGGCGCAGTGGCCCGGGACCGGCTAGCATGCTAGCCCTAGCTTGGACGCTCAGTGCTGGCGCTGTGACGCGCTTTGCTGTTCCCTCAAGCGCTTCCGCACGGCCATGATAACCTTGCCCAAGAGGTTCTCGCCCCAGTCGTCGCGGACATATTCTGCGTGCTCAGAATTGAAGCCTATGCCCCAGATGCGGTCGTACGGGGAAGCCTGCAGCCACACATGGTCAGCCCCGGATGCTGCATGGAAGGCGGGCTTGGCCTTGCCTCAACCAACTCCCTGTCTCCTGTCGCCAGCAGCATGTCTGCCAGCTGGGCCTTCTCCTTGCTGCTGGTGAACTTCCACCAGTTGCCCTCCTCGACGATGCGGACCTTGTCTTTGAAGGGCGCGAGTGTCAGCACGAGCCACTTTGGTGGTGGGGCGGCGCCACCTACTCTCGTCCCAGACTCCGTGGTTGAAGTTCCTGACCTTTCTTCCCAGGCTCTTTTGCTTGGCCGGCGTAGGGGCAGCGAGCATTTTATGGGCTATCTCCTACGTGGCGTGAGCAGCCGGCTTCAGGGTGGATTTGGAGTGCACACGCACCGTGTCGCCGAAGAGCTTTGCTTTCTGCACCATCATCCACATCTCGGCGGTGCGGTAGGTGATGCCCTCATGGTGAAAGGCGCAATCGTACCATTGCGAGAGAAAGCCGTACGGTTCGTCGTATTCGCGCCAGAAATAGATGGGGGATTTCTCCGTGTCTGAGCCGAGAATCGTGGACGACATGTTGTTGACAGTAAGAATGCACTGTCGGACTGGGCTCCTTTTGTGCGTCGTTGCAAGAGACCGCAGCAGAGGATGACTCGACAGAACGGTGTCCCAGACGGGCATTGGTGTTCAACGGCGAGGCGCTTTCACGCACGGCGCTAAATCAAAGGCAGTCTAGGCAACTGCAGAGCGAAAGATGAGGAAGGTGTGGGGTGATAACGCCTTGCTGACGTCACATACATTTACGGTAACAACCACCAACGACTTCACGAAACGAACTGTGCATCGACTGAGGTAAATTCTGGAACTTACGAGATCCTGATCGCCCGCGTAACGGATTGTCCGCAGATAGCCCCTGCATGTTAATAATGCGATCTACTACAATCACGGTAACCTCGTAGGCTTCGACTTGAGCAAGCTGTACATGGCATCCGCAGAAAGCGTTAATCCGGGACGCTTTCGCCTTTCAACCATACATCTTGCTCCAAGGCCTGTGACAAGAGCTTATGCTTTAAGTTCCAAAGCTCCCAAGAGAAGACAGAGCTAACGACATTGCTCCGGGGCGAAAGACAAACTGTTGGCCTTTTCACTGAAACCCGCTTTGAAGGAAGAGAAGTCAGCTACAGACCAGGATCGGACGCGCCAGCACTGGACGTGATGATCTTGCAACTGCGGATTCACCCCGAGATACAAATTTTCAGTGTCTTCATGAAGGTGCCTGGATGTATGCCATGAGGTAATACAAAGGCCACTGATATTCAAGGGACGAATGGACGTGTACGCTGAAGGTTTGGATAAATGCGTTGATGATGCCCTCCGAAAGGCTGGGCTACGAGGCCTGGATTGATCGATGTCTTCCCCGCTCGCAAGAGGAAAGTCCGCTTATTGGAGGAAATTTTGAACAGCCATCAGTAAAACGAATCTGTAGACCGCTCTGAAGAGATATGCTCAGCGCCAATAGAAATGCAAGGTGTGCCACTTACTTTGAATCCGTATGAGCGAATTGGTAAGAAAGCAAATAAGTCTTGTTCGGCCATGATTGGGCTTGTAATTTTTGCCCAATGGAAATGCAAGAAGCACTCTTGACTTTGTGATACCAAGTCTGCGCTCCCCTTTTGGCATGTCCTTTACGCCGCGTTCTTGGACAACGTATTCCGTCTCATTACCGCTGCGGCTCAACTTGCAACATGTGGGGGCTATATCACATGCGAGGGCAACCGCGGTGCAGTCCGAAACTTGAATACTGATCCCTACGAAACCTGCGGAGAAAGATCAATAGGCCAGATTATAAAGAGACTAATTCCTTATTGACATTAATATTAACATCCACAGAAAACTAAATATTAAACTTAATATGTCCATGACGAGAAGTCACTGGGAAAGAAGTCTGGATTGGATTGACTATTCTCATAGTCGCAAGTTTGGCAATTTGGAGCCGCAGTGGCCCCAAGGTATTCAGATAATGCCGGCTACCTTAAAGACAGACTTAAAACCAATACCTCTCTCACCGACGTAACCCTTGCCACTTTCGTCGTGTGCTTTCGTATTTCTATGGAGACCGTAAATGGTGTCAGTATTACTCTGTGTGAAACCAGTCTCGCTGCAAGGCAGAGTATAAAGTTTCGACCGGCGAGTGCCAGTAAGACTTCGGGCGTTTGATCCTCGTAGCTGATTTTCTCTCCTGGCGGTGAATGAGTGCGGGATGATTAGATATGGAAGCTGGGTTCCCTCAAGGTCGGCTCTTATACTGATGGGTGCTTTGTGTAGGTATCAATTGAACTGTGTCACGAAGACGCATGGAGCCACAGTATGGGGATGAGTGTGATTGCATGAAAGCTGCGAGGTTGCTGCGCCATACAAACCGTGGCAAGCGGCGTAAGAGAAGGGTCGTGGGAAGCCATATGCCCGTAAGTTGATAATAAACGGAACTTGAGAACGAGTCGTTAAGCCTGACGGACACCAACAGCCATGCTAAAAGTGGAGAAGTCCAAAGGGATTGCCAGTCTGGCTTATTTGGAAATAATTGGACCGCTGGTGAAGGAGACACAAAACAGAGGCTTAAAATAGTTGCTAGAAGCCAGATTAGACAAGACTACCCCAAAGCAACCAGAAACCGTCAGAATACAGCGGGTATGCGAGTGCAGTGTCGTGGGGAGAAGCGACAGCAAACCGGGAAAGCTGGGGAAGGCACACCCCACGTGACCGGCAACCATTAAGTAACCTCAACACCAACCAGCCGCTACATCCATGTTCAGCATTATCTCCGCAATCAAGCAAGCTTGCGTCCTTTAACCAAATGATGTGGGTACCTCGGGACGCCTGGCATGACTCGGGCGGGATCGCTCTGCGGCTATCAGCGGCGTGCATACGACAATTCGCCGTGGAGATGGTGCATCGCAGCCCCAAAATCAACTTTTAATGACGCACACGCAAACGAGGGCCTGCCACAGCCAACCTGCAGGTGTGGATGCATATGCACGCCGAGCCCGGCAAGCCGTTGCCAACAAGCAAAAAGCAGGCCCGACCCGACCGAACCGAGCCAGGGAAAGAACCGCCGTTGGCACCGAGGGACAAGCCATGTGCAAGGGTGCCACGCGAGACTGCAAATACCTGCCATTCTCTTCCTTCTGTCCCTTCGTCCGCCGTCTCCCTCGGCAAATGCTGGGTTGCGAGCCTAGGTAAATACGCTACTGGTAGGCGTCATCTCCGTCTCCTAGCACCGAAAATGGCGCCGTCCCGTGCGCCGACGGGAGACGACAGATGACAAGCTGTCTGCCTGATGCGATGCGAAAGCTAACGAAACAAGAAGCGCGTATGCAGAGCAGCGCAAGGATGCAAGATTGGGGCGCAACTCGTGCGTCTGACTCGGGCCGCGGCGGCAAGTGTAGCGACGTAGCCGCCGAGAAAAAGAGCAGCGGAAAAGGCTTGCACAGCGCTGATCTACAAGGACCGCTCGCGTATTGCAGCAATTGCTGGCGAAGGGCGTGCAAATCCAGCTGTCATACTTTGCAGGAAGCCGGGATGATTGACCGTCGGTGAAGGTTGCGGCGGTGTGAATGACGAGCGGGACAAGGTGCGGGATTTACCAACTCGGGCAGATCTGGGGAGGCGTGGTACGGGCTGTGTGGAGATGCCAACGTACGGGTGCAGGCGGCAGGGGAAGCCAGAGTTACGAGAGTCGCGGGTCGGCGAAGAATAGAATAACATTTCACTAAGATCATGTCACCAATGCTTCCCGGTGTGAGAGAACGTGGAGTAGACTTTAAAAAAACTAGTTTTTTGGGTTGGCCGTCATTCATGAGGGACCGGTTTATCCCTGAAACCCTGAGATCTATCTTGGTATACTCTTCAAGCTTTGCAATGCTAATAGCTGAAGCGAAAAAAAAAAAAAAAACGCCGTTCCGTCTATAGCGTGCGAACGTCCAAAATCAATGAAACCGAAATACGCTTCATCTTCTACTGAATAGGAGCGGATAATCGAATAAAACTTTTGTGGGATCCGGCTCTGCCTGGTCCCAGCGATGGGGTATCTTGGCGCGAAGGAGCAGTTTACTCGATGGCGGAGCCCTCGTGCATCTCGGCGTGCAGGACGGGGTTGATCTTCTCGTCGAACTCGAACTTGAAGTCCTCGCCCAGCTCGCGCTTAATGGCAGTCTTGACGGCCTCGAGGACGTTGACGAACACATCGACGGAAGCCGGGTTCTCGTCATCGTTGCCCTCGCCCTGGTAGACACCAGTGCGGACCAGGCAGGTGTTCCAGCCGTACATGTTGCCACCAATAATGTCGGAGGCGGGGTTGTCGCCGATCATGTAAATGTTCTCGGGCAGCCTCTCCTCGCCGTGGATCTGCTCCATCCAGGAGGCCATGACCTCGTCAGCGTACTTGTAAGTAGCCAACTCGGGCTTGCCGTAGACGACACGCTCGAGATCAACACCAGTCAGAGCCTTGTACATGGCCTCGAGGCCGATGCGGAAGGCACCCTGGGACATACGGGGAGTCCAGTGCTCCGAGGGGCAGAGCAGATCGCCCTGGGAGAAGTAGATGGGAATGCGGGTGGCAACGGGGTCCTTGGCCATGGTGCCAAGACGGCCGTTCTCGCTGCGGAGAAGGTCCATGATGATCTGCATGTCGGTGGCGTAATCGCGGGAGTCGGAGAAGACCATGATCGCCTCGATGTTGGTCTTGCTGAAGTCACGTGGGCGGGACGACGCACGTTCCTCGTCGGTGAAGACGCGGTACGGCGCGATCGTGGGGTCCCAAGCAACAATGTCATTGGGCACAACAATGTCCTTGAAACCGTACTGCTCGGCAACCTCGCGGCACTTGTAGCCCTCACCACCAACGATCAGGACGGTGTTGTAGTACTCAGCCAGCGCACTCATGGGAGTGTGAGACTGGATGAACTGCTCGGTCGAAACGGGGTTCTCGAGAATCTTGGTGAGCTGGTCGCAGCGGGGCTTCTCAGGCTTGCCGGAACCGTTGGTCAGGAAGATGTGGGGGAACTTGATGCCGAGCTCGTTGTCGCCGTTGAGGATCTGCAGCGCCCTCCTGCCCTCGGGGATCAGGCGGTCACCGTGGACGAGCACGCCGTCAATGTCGAAAGCGAAGGCCATGTTCTTGGCCTTCTTGACCTTCTCAGAAGACATGCTCTGGACCTGCGAGGCCAGCAGATCGCGAGTGGGCTGGATCGGGGGCATGCCGGGGCGAGCAGGGCGCTCGCCCTCGGGGTAGTGGACCGAGGACAGGCGAGACTGCCTCTTCGACCTGGGGATGGGAAGCGAGGTGCCGAAGGAGTTGCGCGAGGCCCTCCTCTCCTTCATGGAGGGCGAGACACTCAGATTGTGCATGTACTTCTGGGCCTCCGAGATGGAGGACCTGGTGGCGGGGACCTCAACAGGGCCCTCGTCATCCTGGCCGGGAATGGGCAGCTGGCTGTTCTTGCGCAGCTGGGAGGGGCTCGTGGGAGCCTGAACTCCGAAGTCAGAGTCCTCGTAAGCAGGCATGGTGGCTGAGAGACGGTGGGAGGGAGAGAGTTGGTGGAGATTAGGTAAGATGGCAGAGAAGTCGAATGAAGGTGAAGCAAGAGAGGGAGAAATGAGCTGAGAGTGGAGCAGGTTCAACGTGACGCTGGCGCAGGTATATATTGCACGGCAGACAGGGCGAGCCAGAGTACTCTCCCGTACCTCTCCGGGTCCTGCTGCCTCCAAGCTCCACCGGTGTCATCATCGCGCCGCATCACGAAAAAAGGGTCCTCGCCAGTTCCATTCGAGATAGCAGCGACGGGGAGGAAAAGCGGACCCAACAGCGGGCACAGCTTACCGCACACGGTTCCGCGACCCTGAGTGGCGCGCTTGGGGCCCGGGCCTTGCAGAGACATCCTCGACGTGTCGGCCGCGAGTGGTCGGCGGGCGTTTCATGGCGGCGATAGCAGGTGAAGCTTGGGGACGATCTGACGTATCTGTGCAAAGTCTGCCCGAGAAGCGCCCGGGGTTTGCTGCGGGCTGCAGGGCGGTGGCAGGGGGCCGCCGCCCGCCCACGCCCTGGTCGCCTCGCAGCCTCCGCCGCCGCCTGGCGGGAACGGCGCAGCCAACTGCCGTACCGTTTTCTCCCGGTGCAGGTAAGATTGGGATTGGGATTTTTTTTTTCTTTGTGTTCTTCCATGGATGGGACCGTCCGCGGACGCCACGTTTCGCCGCTCGCCCTACGCCTTACGGCGCCCGGCACGGCGCCGCGCAGCCAGGCACCGCCGCGGCCGCGGTCGCTGCAGTCGTTCTGAACACGGCCGGCGAAACTCCCCACCTTACGTCAATTGCAGCGCTGTATGAAAAGCGGGCTTTCATCCGAAGGGCCCTCTCGGCGCGCGCTTTGCGCTAGCGGCGTGCCGGGGGGTTGCAGGCGCTTCGCTCCCAAATCCATGCTCAGATCCACCCTGACATCATCCATCCTTGGTGGGGTGCGCTGTTGTAGCAACCGTTGTTCGCAGTTTGCGCCGCGTAGGCACCACGGTACGCGCTCATCACAGCAGCCCGCCCGAGAGCCCTATTAATCCTGGATATGGCGCTGCCACGTCCTTCCCGCGCGCTTTCCTCGCTTTTCAATAAAACCGCACGCACGAGTTTGCTGACCGCTGCTCCTGCATCTGCACCCTACTCTTTCTGCTACCCCACCACCGCCAGACTTTTCCGCACTTCCCCCGTCCGCACCGCAGCCAGAATGCCTTTCGGTCCGCTCAAAGAGGTCTCCAACCAGACCGTCTTCACCCTCAACAATGGCGTGAAGATGCCTGGTGTCGGCTTCGGCACCTTCGCCAGCGAGGGCTCCGTCGGCGAGACGTACAAGGCCGTCACCGCTGCCCTCAAGGTCGGCTACCGCCACCTCGACTGCGCCTGGTTCTACAAGAACGAGAACGAGGTTGGCGAGGCCATCCGCGACTTCCTCAAGGAGAACACCAGCGTCAAGCGCTCCGACCTGTTCATCTGCACCAAGGTCTGGAACCACCTGCACGAGCCCGAGGAGGTCAAGTGGTCGTTGGAGAACTCGCTGAAGAACTTCGGCCTGGACTACATCGACCTGTTCCTCGTCCACTGGCCCATTGCCGCCGAGAAGAACGAGGAGTACATGCCTAAGATTGGTCCGGATGGCAAGTACGTCATCAAGAAGGAGCTCACTGAGAACCCGGAGCCGACGTGGCGCGCGATGGAGGAGCTGTACGAGGCGGGCAAGGTTCGCGCCATCGGCGTCTCCAACTGGACGATCGCCGACCTGCAGAAAATGTTCAAGTTTGCAAAGGTCAAGCCGACCGTCAACCAGATCGAGATCCACCCCTTCCTGCCCAACGAGGATCTCATCAAGTTCTGCCAGGAGAACGACGTGCTGCCCGACGCCTACTCGCCGCTCGGTTCCCAGGACCAGGTCCCCACGACCGGTGAGAAGGTCCGCACGAACAAGACGCTCAACGAGGTTGCCAGCCGCAGCGGCCATGACCTGGCTCAGGTGCTCCTCGCCTGGGGTCTGCGTCGCGGCTACGCGGTCCTGCCCAAGAGCTCGACCCCGTCGCGCATCGAGAGCAACTGGAAGATCCCCAACCTGTCGGATGCTGACTTCGAGGCCGTCAACAGCGTTGCCAAGGGCCGTCACACTCGCTTCGTCAACATGAAGGACACCTTCGGCTACAATGTCTGGCCCGAGGAGTCGGTCGAGGCTGGTACCTCTGTTGCCTAAGCGATATACCACGATTTCACGTTGCACAAAAGTTACGCAGGGGGCGTTGGTTGGATGATCGCAAGCTGCTGGGGATAGCTGCGATGGTATCCTATCGGATAATACCCGTGGAGGACTAGGTTGGCTGAAGAACCTTGGAATGACGAAATGTAGAGCATTAGATTTGTTTGTCTGCGTT